>NW_023425460.1:23513253-24805753 GCF_014108245.1 Pipistrellus kuhlii | reverse complement strand
TTGATAGACATAGCTGACAGTATGATGAAACTATTGCTTATAACCATAACAGAACACCATCTCAGCAAAGCTCTGAGTCTATGGCAGTGTCTACGAGAAGAAGGTAAGGCTAATGTTTATAGAAATGACAGTTTGATTTAAAGGTAGGACATTTAAAAGAGGCACGGCTGATTATGAGTGAGTAAATATTTGAGATACAACAGTTCAGGATTGATGAAAAGACCATGAGGATTAAAAATATCTTAATGTGTAAGCTCTGTTGATGTCTACCACTGAAGAGTTGATGAGTCTTCCAGGAAATTCCTATAATGAAGAATCAAATAACCATTTGCCTGATTAGGAGACCCTTGGATGAACAAAGTCATGCTAATGAATACAAAGAAATAGCACAAATCATGTTAACCTATATAGTAAGAAGAGTTTTGGTTCAGTGTCCAGGCTGAGTATGGGGGTAAGTGGTTTCTGTTCTCAGAAGCTTGGAGTTAAAATTGTTAGATTTATAAAATCAGCTGTGGTGTGTTTCTTCATTTTCCATATAATGGCACATTTTATATAAGATTAGAATAGTTTGTTATTTGAGTATTTGCATGAACTTTTCTTTTGAAACTAAGGTGGGAAGATGATTTTTAACATTGCTTTATTTCTCCATTTTTTCTTTTTTTAATGATAGACTTCATTTTTTTTTTAGAGCAATTTTAGGTTCATAGCAAAACTGATGGAAAAGCACAGAAAATTCCCACGTATCCCTTTTTTCTGCCACCCTAAATAGCCACCCTACTATCAACATCCCATATCAGAGTGGTACATTTGTTATAATCAATGAACCTACATTGACACATCTTTATCACCCAAAATCCATAGCGTGGATTCTATGGGTTTTGACAAGTGTATAGTGACATGTATCTACTATCACAGTGCTGAGTGGTTTTACTGCACTAAAAATCCTCTGTTTCACCAATTCATCTCTCCCTTCCCTTCACCCCTGATCAGCCACTGATCTTTTTACTGTCATCATAGTTTTGGCTTTTCTGGTATGTTAGAGAGTTGGAAACATACAATCTATAGTCTTTTCAGATCTACTACTTTCACTTTAAAATATGAAATTAAGGTTCCACCTTGTTTATTTCATATCTTGATAGCTCATTTCCTTTTATTGATGAACAATATTTCATTGTCTGGATGCACTACAGGTTATTTATCTATTTACCTACTAAAGGATATGTTGGCAATCTTATATAATAAAAGCCTAATATGCAAATCAATTGAATGGTGGAACAACCAGTGGTAAGACCAGTTGCTATGATGTGCACTGATCACCAGGCCAGCCAAGGTGGGTGCCAGTAAGGGCTCCTGACTACCTGGCCGATCGCCCAATAGAGGGAGGCGACTGATGGCAGTGGGGGTGGGGCTGGCTGGCAAGCAGGCCTATGAGTGGGCCAGCACCATCTCTGACGTCCCGCTGGTCGCCTCCTGCAGAGGGAGGTGACCAACGGTGGTAGCAGGGGCAAGACCAGTGAGCAGGCAGTGCCAGACCAGCCAAGGCAGGTGCCAGCAGGCGCGCACCCTCCCATCATCCCACTGGTCATCCCACAGATTGGCCCTGATTGCTGGCCAGGCCTAGGGACCTTACCCATGTATGAATTTCATGCACTGGGCCTCTAGTTATGAATGAGGCTGTTATAAACATCTGTGTACAAGTTTTTGTGTGACATAAGTTTTCACCTCTTTTAAGTAAGTAGCAAGGAGCACAATTGTTGAATTGTATGTTAAGAGCATGTTTAGTTTTGTAAGAAACTGCCAAACTGCCTTCTAAGGTGTTTGTAGCATTCTGTGTTCTCAAAACAACAATGAGTTTTTGTTGTTCCACCTCTTCACAGCATTTGATATAGTCAGTATTTTGGATTTTGACAATTCTAATAGGTGTGTAGTGGTCTCTTGATATAATTTTCATTTTCCTAATGATAGATGATGTTGAGAATCTTTAAATATGCTTATTTGTCATCTTCCTGGAATATCTTTTTTGGTGAGGTCTTTTGCTCATTTCTAAATTGGGTTGTTTATTTTCTTATTGCTGAATTTTAAGTTTTCTGTACATTTTGTATATCAGTTCTTTATCAGGTAAGCCTTTTGAAAATGTTTTCTCCCAGTCTGTGACTTGCACTCTTGTTCTGTGCCAAAGTTTTTACTTTCAGTGAAATCCATTGTACCAATAATATCTTTCATGGATAAAGCCCTTGGTATTGTATCTCAAAAGTCATGCCATACCCAAGGTTATCTCAATTTTCTCCTTTGGTATCTTCTAAGAGTTTTATAGTTTTGCATTTTAATTTATGTGTATTAACCATTTTGAGTTAATTTTTAGGAAGGGTATAAGGCCTATGTCTAGATTCAATTTTTTTTCCTATTCATTTAGCACCATCTGTTCTATTTTCTTTTAAGTGTTGCTTTATATTTAAATGGATATTTATTCAATTTTCCTGTGACTTATAAGTATTTTGTAGTGGGAGGTTTTGCAGTGTATCTTTTTTATTATGATGTCAGAAAAGAAAGTTTCCTATAATTGTCTATTGAATAAATCTCATGACTGGGAAAATACTCTGAAAGTTGTGTCTGTTAGAAAAAAAAGAGAGGTGAATTAGTAAATTCAGCAGTTTGCTAGTTTTCTGTATCATTTGATTTCCAAGATTTCATCAGTGTACTTTGTGTTTTACACGAAACCACAGACATGCCAGGGTATTACTTAACTTAGCCATGGGCATGATTTTTCTGGGTCAGATCCAAGCACAACATCTGTGGTGAGTTCAGATCCTGTTTGTGGCTGGACTGAGACAGGTTGCAAGGGTGGTCTGGGGTCAGGAAGTGGAGGCCATTTGGCCCACAGAAAAGAGACCACAAAATAAAAATACTTGTCATGTCCCAAAGAGAGATTTACCACCGATACAAGCATAAAATCATGTTTCTTATAGAGATGGCGAGGTGAACATGTACTAAATATCTTATTTAACTAGGAACCATGCTGATGTTACAATTGGTTCAAAGGAGAAGTCACAAAAGCACAAATACATATGAGATAAAGAAATAATGTAATGAATGTGCCTGGTGAGACAACACTAGCCTCTTCAAAATCAGGGAGGGGAGTCAACTGAACCTCCCCTGGACCGGACAGAATTTGCATGTTGATACGTAAGCATTCATTTCTATCAGTTATGTATAATTTTCAGAGTTGTAAAATAGCTCCTGTAGAATTATGATAGGATATCCCGGAAGGATGTGCTATAAACTATGCACAGTTTCTATGGAAGCACGAATTTTCCCTTATCTAAGGCAGTTTCCTTGTCTTGGGTCAATCTGTCAATCCAAGAAATGTGTCTAATTTTCTGAAGTTTGACTAATCCACAAACTTGATTCTAAGTGAAATGGGGAAGGAAATGAGAACAGTGCCCCATCTACATGTTTCTCTGCCAGGGATCTTGAGCACAAAGCTCACCCACACAAATCATTACTCATCAAACATTTTAGACCACAGCAAATAGTGAGTGTCTTTTACATTGCAATACCGTGCAAGCACACTAACAAAAGTTTTACTAAAACAGATTCTAACTTTATTATGAAGAATACCTTCTCATATTTTATTTTCCATTCCACTCCTTGTATAAAATGCTGGTTGTGATTCACTAAATTAGTGGTAAGGCCCACAATGTAGTGATTGTTGATTTGGCTGCGCATCATAGGTAGTCACCCAAAGAGCTTTCAGAAATACTAATCCCTGGGTGGCACTCCCGAGGGTTCTGACAGAAATACTCTGGCTTATGGCCTCGGCATCTGCATTATTAAAAATCCATCAGGTGACTTGATGTTGAGAATCAGGTTGAGAGCTAATTGCCTAGATAGAGCTATGGCTTTCTAACAGCTTTGTTTGTATGCCTGGCCTGTGTTTGATGGTTAACTAGAGTCCTAGCAATGAATGGGCTGTGGTCATCAGAGAAATACATCCTCACAGAAAACATGAAATAATCATTTTGCCTTAAGCAGGGCAAAGGAAACCTGTTCCTTAATATGGTCTGTATGGCATATATTAATTTTTTTTTGTGTGTGTGGCAATTTTGGCATCTAACTGCCTGAGGTAACCAAAGTAAAACTACTCATTATTTTCTCAAAATTGGAAAAATAGGTCATTCTTTTTAAGCCAATCTCCTCACATCTTCAGCTTCTGAGATTCATGGTTACTGAAAGTCTGCCCTATTTGCCTTCCTAAGTTTCCCGAGTCTATGTCACTACTGTATTAGGATACTCAAATTTGCTTTCATATTTGGAATTTACTCTTGAACCTTCTAATTACCATGTTTGACACTTAGCCTCCCTGTGTCAGTTCTTTTATAAAAAAAATTATTGCAGTCATTTCTGCCTCACTGCTCTCACAGTATTGTTGTGGGTAGGACTTTTACATTATAACAAGACATAAAATTGGTAACAAGATGCCCTCTAATTACTTCACACCTCTAGGGGGTGCATCTTGTGGAACACTGACTCTGTCCCAGACACTATTTTAAGAACTAGATTACAAAGGGAAATAGCTCTCCACCCTCACTGCCAACTTGTTCATAGATGGAACAACTGATAGAAAAGCCATGGCAATGCAGGATGGTAACTAGACTAGAACCTTGTTTCTGAGGCAGAGGAGCTGAGGGAATGGGAGCTGAGCCCCCTTGGCAGCATTACTGGAGTTGCCCAGGGCAGGCTGTGCAGAGGTGGCAGAGACGGATCTGACCACACTGGCCACACATGCTAACTGGAGGGCTGAAGCCAAGCTGCACTCAGTGTAATTTTCTTTTCCCCCCTGTTATCTTTTTTTTTTTCTTCTTTTTTTTTTCTTTTCCTATTTTCTATGTCTGGTGAGAATTTTTCTCCAACCTCTGTATTTTCATCAGAACCATATTTGAATTTCAAACCATCATCTGACTTGTAAAATCTTAGATATTTAAAATGAGCCAGAAATGTCTTTTCTGGCAGAGATGATGATTTTGTAAACTAGGGATTATAAATAGGGTGAGTGATCAAACACCATCTGTCCCTTTTAAGGCCATCTTATTTCAAGATGTTGTCTTTTGATTTTTAACTCACTGTAGGAATGGAGTTTGTTTAAGCCAGATATGCTTCCATAGAGTAAAAATTGGGTTAAGTTAGGGCAGACTAAATAGTAATAAAGTTAATCTAGACAGGACTTTTAGAGACGTAAGCTATTGCATAAACAATTCTGCTTTACAGAATTTAGTTTAGTTCTCAAAGTATTTGCATTAGGCAGGAGGCAGGTTTCAGAAAATTCGTCATTCTCCAATTGACTTGAGATTGGGGTCCATGTGATGTTATGACTCGAGGACTCAGGTATAACTAAGTACTGCTTCTAAGTTACAGAGATTGAATTAAAATTAGGGATCAAGGACAATAAAAGACAAAATAACACCTACATGTGTATACATTTATTATAAATCTTACTTATATAAAGGACATGTAACACACAATTTACAAGTAATAAATTATATAATACCCTGTATAGTAAATTCCATATAACCAGGTGATTCTCAAGGAATCAGCTTTCACTGATTTTGGCTGAATTCTTATATCTGCAGTCAACCTGCTGTTACAATTGACAAAAGAAGGTAGTTCTGATAGAAATGCTTATTGATATATTCATATACATCAATGAATAAGATGAAAGTGAAACAATAAAGATGTATTAGAACCTCATTTGTACATCAATTACTTGAGTGACTTTCTTGCTGAATTGGATCATAGTTTTAGAACACTAAGAAAGTAATCCTCAAATTTTGATACTAGTCACAATATAGCAGTTATGAAACACTGTTAAGTTTAATCTGCATTGTTAAAATCTTTCCGTTGCTTTCTTAAGTCTAGACCAGGTGTTGTCAAATTACAACCAAATTTACCTCATCACCCTCAATCCACCTTGATTTTATTAAAAAATGTTTTATTGGCAGCATGCCCATTTATTTTCATGTTGTGTATGGGTGCATTCAAATTATACCTAGAGTTGAATAGTTGTGACAGGCATGGACTACAGTTTAAAATATGTATCGTCTAGATCTTTACAGAAAAAAGTCTACTGACTTCTTTTCTAGACAGTCAACAAAACAATAAATCACACTCTGTTATATATTGTAGTAGTTGCCAACTTCTGTGTTAGGAAAACTCCCTGTCTCATTTCAAGCTACCAATGTGAGATCAAAGAGTTGAAGTTGGGGATAGATGCACAGTAGCACAAGATTATATATTATTTTTATTACACTGCTACAGTTGAGGTAAAGAATCTCAAGGGCATGAATAGTTAAATATTGAAAAATAACTAAGAAGTGTTGAGTTTTCAGTGTTTATTACCCTTTGTTTTTAAATGTAATTTATTCAATTTTAATTTTATATAATTTACTCAGATTTAAAAGACGACTTGCAAAATTCCTGCACATCTTAAAATTGACTGTTAGAATTTGGTATAAGATGGCTCCAGCATCTTATTGTCCATAGCACCCTGGTGCATGAGGAGCCACTGGGGCTGAGGCAGGAGCGGCCTGGTTTTGTGGGTATGTTCCTTGCCTGGTGATTAGGAATGACTTCATAAGGGGGAAGGGGGGAATGTAGGATGAGAGACCCTTGAAGGATGAGTTGGAATTTGACTGAAAAATCCCTGAGGACCTATAGTGCTGGCTCAGAGCTGGAGATATAGATAAGAATAAGACACAAGTGTTGTCCATGGAGTTCACAACTAATGGAAGAGGTATTCATTTGTCATTAGTCAATCAATAATTTCTTGCTCTTCTACTCTGAACCCCATGCCATGGATTTGATAGTCAGTAAGATATCACAAATGAAACATAATGATGCAAAGTGTTAAATGCCACAATAGTCATATATAAAATAAATGTTATAAGTACACAGACATGGAAGGAATTATCCTGTCTGGAAGGAGTGGGAAGAGCTTTACTAGAACTCCTTAGGGTACTTTCTATATTTTAAGTAACACTCTTTGTTTTCAAACTAGTGGTGTTACTGCCTCTAAAAATACTATGGGCTTCTTATCTTTCATGCCTCTTACTCTTTATTTGGCCTGGCTTCTCTTATCCTATCTGTCTACTCAAATTCCAAGCACCCCTAAGACTCAGTTCAAATCTGATCTCTCTAGAAGTTTTCACTGGCTTCCTCCCAACCATGGTCCCATCTGCCCCCTCTGAGCTCCTGTAGCATTTGCTGAGTGTAAAATTCTCTTGAGTATTTTAAAAATTGTTAATGTGCATCAGCATAAGGTGGAATGAACATACCACAACCACAATTGATAGGTGAGTTAGTTAATTTCAGAATTATAAGGCCATGCTACAAAAGATTGATTGAATAAAAATCCGTGTGAATTTTTACAAAGTAAAGCACTCTTTATTTTAGTAAATATAAGCATTTGATAGAATACGACCCCAAAATGTTAAGATATAAAGTATTTTTATTTTATTTTATTTAAAATATATTTCATTGATTTTTTACAGAGAGGGATAGAGAATTAGAAATATCAATGAGAGAGAAACATCCATCAGCTGCCTCCTGCATACCCCCTATTGGGGATAGCCCTCAACCAAAGGTACATGCCCTTGATTGGAATTAGACCTGGGACCCTTTAATCTGCAGGTTGATGCTTTATCCACTCAGCCAAACCAGTTAGGGCTATAAAGTATTTTTAATAAAAGGATTGGAGTCCATATAGTATGGTGGGGAGAAGGTGGGCCTTCACCTCAGGTAGATGTGCATTCAAATTCCTGCCCTGCCATGTCTTAGCTGTATGACCGTGGGTTAAAAACTGAATACCTTTTTTTTTTCCTTCTGTTCAGAGAGCCTGGCACTAAGTTGGCTTGCAATATACATTCATTAAAAGAATGAGCCAGCTCTGTTACTACTTTGAAATCATTTAGAAGTATCACTACTTCTTACTGCATTAAAATAGATCCTTGACATTTTCTATATTCATATGACCAAAATATAACAACTTACACTGATAACTAATGAAAGAAAGAAAAAAAAAAAAAAACTAATGTAAAAGGGGAAGTGAAACCAAGCACTCAGAGGATTGGTTAATATGACCCAGTTGCTTCCTGTGGTCACTCAGTCTAGATATATCTGTACTAGTTCCTAAAATCTTAGTGTTCTTCAGTTTTCATCTCATTGGGGATTATGTCCTTCCTAAGTTTTTTATTCCTGCAGAGTTCCCAAGTGCTAGGCCAATCTGAATTGCCTGTGGTGATAGGGAAAAGGGTGAAGGTCATAGGCCCCCAGTATTCTCTTCCGTGCTGGTGCTTTTTAGAACTGATATGTGCATCAGAAATACAGCCATATGCTATGGGCAGTTGTTATAAGGAACAAAGCTTGTTATGAATTCCTACTTAGCATCTTTACATTGGCACCACCTTTTGAAAGCTGATGGTGATTTACTAATTCCATACGATCCCAGTGTACAATATGTGGTAGACACAATAATGGTTCCCCATCATGTCCACATCCTATTCCAAAACGTACAAATATGTTACCTTTTATGGCAAAAAGAATTTTGCAAATGTGATAAAGTTCAGGATCTTAAAATAGGGAGAGTATCCTGGATTATCTAGGTGAGCCCCATAAAATCACAAATGTCCTTAAAAGATGGAAAAGCAAGTCATGAGAATCAGAGAAGAGGTAAGAATGGAAACAGATTGGAATGATGTGATTGGTAATTCCAAAGATGAAAGAAAAGGCAACAAGCCAAGACATGCAGGGAGCCTCAAGGCAAAGAAACATTCTTTCCTAGAGCCTTGGAAAGAACACAGCCTGGCCTACACCCATTTTGGATTACTAATTTCCAGAACTGCAAGATTATACTCTTGTGTTGTTTTTAAGCCATCAAGTCTGTGGGAATTTGTTACAGCAGCCATCGGAAAGTAATACATCATATGTTTCTCTATGCAGTGGAGGACAATAACCCATTGCTGCCTGACTTACAAATGCCTCTGTTTTGATTTCCAGGGCCTCTGTACTCTGTATCTGAACCTACCTCTCTTGAGTCTGAGCACTATTTATTTCTTCTCATAAAATTGGTGCTATTACTATCCCTCTAAAACTCCTAAAACACAATACATGAACATATCCTCAGACACACACACACACACACACACACACACACACACACACATACTTCCAGTCAGTTTCCTTCTCTCCATATATCCAAATAACTAAATTCTACCAGTTCTCCCAGCCTCATATCTGTTCCAAAAAGACTTCCCTGACTATTTTACCATCATTGACCTCTCCTGTTACTGAACATTTATAACCAATTCTAAGCAGTTTGATATTTGATAACTACATGTATGTGGGAAGGGTGGGGCACATGCCTTATTTTTCTCTTATAACTCTACTCAGAACTAGATCAATATGCTATTTGTCTTTCTCTAATTTATTTCTCTCAGTAAAATGCTCTCAAAGTCCACCCATGTTGTTATAAATGGCAAGTTTTGTTATGTTTGATTTATTTATATTTATATTCTCTCTCTCTCTCTCTCTCTCTCTCTCTCTCTCTCTCTCTCTCTCTCTCTCTCTCTATATATATATATATATATATATATATATATGTGTGTGTGTGTGTGTGTGTGTGTGTGTGTGTGTCTGTCTGTCTGTCTGTATATACCTATTATCTATCTATCTATCTATCTATCTATCTATCTATCATTAGACATTTAAAAAATCCATTTACCTATCTTTGGACACTTACCATAGATTGCTTTCATGTCTTGGCTGTTGTAAATACTGCTGCAATGAACATGCGCTGTGTTTATTTTTTTGAGTTAGTATTTTGTGGAATTTCTGGGTCATATAGTAGTTGTCATCTTAATTTTTTGAGAAACCTCCATATTGTTTTCCATGGTGGCTGTACCAATTTACATTCCCACCAACAGTGCACAAGAGTCCCCTTTTCTCCACATCCTTTACAACACTTGCTATTTCTTACCTTTTTGATAACAGTCATTCTAACAGGTATGAGGTGGTATCTGACTGTGGTTTTGATTTGTGTTTCCCTGATGTTGAGCACCTTTTCATGTACCTGTAGGCCATCTGTATGTCTTGTTTGGAAAAATGTTTATTTCGATCCTGAGCCTATTTTTTAATATATTCCTTATTGATTTCAGAAAGGAAGGAAGAGGAAGGGAGAGATGGAAACAGCATTGATGAGAGAGAATCATTAATCAGCTGTCTCCTGCACACCCCACACTAGGGCGTGAGCCTGCAACCCAGACATATACCTTGATTGAGAATTGAAACATGACTCCCTGGTTCAGAGGTCAATGCTCAACCATTGAGCTACACCGACTAGGCAGTCAGCCCATTTTTTAAATCAGATTGCTTATGTGTTTTTGTTGTTTGGTTTGATTTTTTTCCAGCTTTAGGGCACTATAATATTTTCTTGGAATATAACCTTTGTCTGGATCCTAGGAATTCTCTTTTCTTCTGGTGTTACTTTTCTCAAACCCAATTTCTTTAATGCTTTTCTATGATTCATTTTCCTTTTCCTCTAACTCCAGACAATTGACTTCCTTTACCCTTTGCTCCTATTGTTCTCTATTCTAAACCAACAAATTGTTTTTAAACCTTGAGGATTAATTGATTTTGGGATGTGTCATCATTGAAAATTATTTCCTCTCAGACTTGATGTGACTTTTTATGCTGAACTCCAGAACATTTTAGATCATGCTGCTATATATTTGACTAGCTATATGTTTACTTATCTGTCTTCTCCACTAAATAAGCCAATTTCCTTGAGGACAAGAGATGGACTTTCATCATCTATCCCTAAGGCTTCATCAGCTTGAGAATATGGGCCTTGTTTATTAAGTCATCTGAATCCTTAGTTTCTAACACATTGGAATGTTTTGTGAATAAACAAAACTGGAAAATGTAACTGCCCCTCAATGGAAGATGCCTGATTTACTGCCATTAGCTGTTCCATTCATTCAGTTCATCAACATTAATTTCTTTTCTTAGGAGCCAAAATTCTCTGAGTATACTAGAATTTACTTCAGCTTTTTTCTTTTTCTTTTTTCTTTTAGAAGATATACTTGGAATACAGCACTACATTAATTTTAGGAGTACAACATAATGATTCAATATTTGCACATATTGCAAAATGATGGCTATGATGTTTAGTTAACATCCATTACCATACATATTTAAATTTTTTCTTGTGATGAAAACTTTGAAGATCTACTCTCTTCGCAACTTTCAAATATAAAATGCAGTATAATTAACCATAGTCACCATGCTTTATATTATACTAGAGGCCTGGTGCATGAGATTTGTGCAATAGGAGGGTCCCTCAGACTGGCCTATGCTCTCTCACAGTCCCGGAGCTCTCAGGGAATGTCCGGCTGACAGCTTAGGCCCCCGCTTCCAGTGGGGAGATGATTTAAGCTGGCAGTTGGTCATCCTTAGTGCTGCCACGGAGGCGGGAGAAGCTTCTACCACCACTTCTGACCTCACCAATCTTACGCCCAGCTTCTGGGCTTCTGTCTGAGTGGTGCTCCCCTATGGGAGTGCACTCACCACCAGGGTGCAGCTCCTGCATTGAGTGTCTGCCCTGTGGTGGTCAGTGTGTGTCATAGCAACTGGTTGTCCCACTGTTCGGTCAATTTGCATATTAGCCTTTTATTATATAGGGTGCCCAGGGCTTAATTATTTTATAACTGGAAGTTTGTACCTTTTGACCTCAAACTGTTGAATAAAAACAAACACACAAACAAATAAGTGTGTGTGTGTGTGTGTGTGTGTGTGGTGTGTGTGTGTGTGTGTAGAGGAGAGAGAGAGGGGAAGAGGGAGAGAGAAAGAGAGAAACTGAGAGATTGAGAAAGAGAAATGTGGCAAAATGTTAGCAATTACAAAATCTAGGTAATTTGCTTATGAAAGTTTATTTTGTATTTAAAATTTTTTTAAAAATTAAAAACATTCAAGGATCTAGAAATTGATTTTCTCAAAACTACTCATGCCTGTTTTCCTCTTTGAGAAGTTTCAAGAGCCTTCAGAACTATGCAAAAGCTCTGTCATCTACACTTCTGTCCCTTTCCTTTCTCCTTTCTAATGCTCTGTAGGCTGAGCTGTTTTCTTCTGGCTCCCAAAAAAACCTAGAATTTACTTTCTGTTTATGCAAATGTCTGCAGATCCAAGTTCCTGGAGAGACATCTCATTTACCAAGGTATTTAGACTCGAGAGGCTGGAGGAATGGTGCCCAGGAAGCAGGACAATTTGCTTTTGGAAACATGTTACCAGAAACTAGGTGGAGGCATTGGGAAAGTGAGTTTGACCCTAAAGGATCAGCTTTGCCAAGGAGGTAAAGAGGTGATATTCCTGGTCTCTACATTCTAGATATTTTCTCCTTTCCTCTTTTGGTTCCCCTCATCAAATTATTCTGATTTCAATTTTTTTTCTTCTGTTTTGCAATTTCTTTTATTGTAGTAAATACAACATAAAATTTACCATCTTGATTAATTTTAAATGTACTAATTTTAATTCATATTGTTGTGCAACCATCACCACTACCAATCTCTAAAATTCTTTCCATCTTGCAAAATGGAAACTTTACACAATCAAAGTGTAATATGCTAATGATATGCTAAGGCCACTCAACTGCTCGCTATGATGTGCACCAACCACCAGGGGATGGATGCTCAGACTAGTAGGTTAGCTTGCTGCTGGGATTGAGCGAGATGGGCTGGACACATCCTGGAGCCCTCCTGCATCCCTTCCTGGCCCCAATCGTGTACTGGTGGTGTCACTCAGCCTGCTCTGCATCCTCTCACAATCCAGGACTCCTCGGATGTCAGCGAGCTGATTTTGACCCTATCCCCACAGGCCAGGCCAAAGGAACCCACTGGTGCACAAATTTGTGCATTGGACCTCTAGTTATACAATAATTCCCCATTTCCTTCTCATACCGGCTCCTGGCTACCATCAGAGGCTGTCTCTATAATTTTTTACTACTGTGAGTACTTCATATAAGTGGATTCATACAGTATTAGTCTTTTTGTGACTGGCTTATTTCAATGACTGTAATGTCCTCAACATTCATCCATGTTGTAGAATATGTTTGAATTTCCTATCATTTTAAAGCTGAATAATACAGGGTGGAGCAAAAATAGGTTTACAGATGTGAGTACACAAAACAGTTTATTCTTGTTTTATTAATTATTGTGTTATTTTCCACATGGAACAACTGTAAAATTACTTTTGCCCCACTCTGTATTTCACTGTATGGACATACCACATTTTGTTTATCCGTCCACCTGTTGCTAAACACGTGTGTGTTCCTTACATGTTTTAGCTATTGTGAATAATATTTTAAGAACACAGGTATACTTATATCTTTTTGAGACCCTGCTTTAATTCTTTTAGAATTACCCAGAAGTGAAATTACTAGATTATATGGCAATTCTGTTTTTAATTATTTGGGGACATATCATACTGTTTTCCACAGTGGATGAACTATTTACATTGCCACAAAGAATGCACAAGGGCTCCAGTTTTTTTTTTCACAACTGAGTAACACTTGTTATTCACGGGTATTTTATGTTTATTTTATTTTTTGTTTTATAATAGGCACTCCATGGGTGTGAGGTGGTATCTCATGCTCGCTTTGATTTGCATTTCCCGAATTATTAATAATGTTGAGCATCATTTCATGTGCTTACTAGCTATTTTATACATCTTCTTTGAAAAAATGTCTGTTGAAGTCCTTTTCCCATGTTTGAATAGAGGTTTTTGTTGTTATTAAGTTTTAGTAGTTGTCTTTATTTTCTGGATATTAATCCCTTACCAGATATACGATTCTCAAATGTCATCTCCTGTGTTACATGTTTCCTTTTTGCTCTATCAATGGTGTCTTCAAAAATTTTTTTAACTGAATTTGTTGAAGTGATATTGGTAATAAAATTATATAGTTTTTAAGTATACAATTCTATCATACATCATCTGTATATTGTATTGTATTTACCACCAAAGTCAAGTCTTCTGCTGTCACCATTTATTCCATCTTTACCATCTCCTACCTCCTCTACCCCCTTTCCCTCTGGTAATCACCTTACTGGTACCTCTGAGTTCTTTCTTTGCTTAATTCCTTCACCTATTTTACTCAGCCCCCAACATCACTCCCCTCAGAAACCTGTCAGTTTGTTCTCTGTATCTATAAGTCTGATTCTACTTTGTTTATTTTGTTCACTAGATTCCACATATAAGTGAAATCATATGGCATTTGTCTTTCTTTGACTGGCTTATTTCACTTAGCATAATGCTCTCCAGGTCCATCCATGCTGTCACAAAAGATATGATTTTCTTTTTTTTTACGGCTGAGAGAATTCCACTGTGTAAATGTACCACAGTTTATTTATCCATTCATCTATTGATGGGCACTTGGGCTGCTTCCAAATCTTGGCTGTTGTAAATATCAATGTCATGAACATAGGGTGCACATATTCTTTCAAATTAGTGTTCTGGGTTTCTTCTGAGATATTCCCAGAAGTGGAATTCTTGGGTCCTAAGGCAATTTTGTAAGGAAATTCCATATTGTTTTCCACAGTGGTTGCACCAAACTGTGTTACCACCAACAGCGCACAAAGGTTTTCTTTTCTCCATATACTCGTCAGTACTTGTTTGTTGTCATTTTTTTGGTGGAATGTTTAGAGTTCTCTATATACAGTATCATGTCATGTGCAAATAATGACAGTTTTACTTTTTTTCTTTTCCAAATTGAATGCCTTTTATTTCTTCTTGTCTGATTGCTGTGGCTAGGACTTCCACTACTATGTTGAATAAAAGTAGTGAAAGTGGACATCCTATCTTGTTTCTGATCTTAAGGGGAACACTTAATTTTTGCCCTTTGAATATATATTGGTTGTGGGTTTGTCAAACATGGCCTTTACTTTTTTGAGGTATGTTCCCTATATTCCCACTTTACTGAGAGTTTTTAAAAAAATCATAAATGGTGCTAGGTTTTATCAAATGCTCTTTCTGCATCTAATTTTAGAAATGAATCGAGGCAATGATTTATTTATTACAAGTAATCCTAGGAAGAGAGTTATAGTCCTAACCAAATGCATGGAAAATTATAGCAGAAATAGTTTGCAGTTTGAATTTTCCATTCATTTTGCTCAGGTTGTGGTAACTGAGATTAAAACAACTGGACTCTACTCAAGAGGACAATTTATCTTATGATTCAGTGGTAACAAATGATCTAGTTATGGTATCAGATAGCAAGCCGGGTCCTATTTCATGTAATCACTCTCTACTATAATTGTATCATACCTTGGTTCAACCACTAAAACCACATTCAAAAACAGAGCTCAATACAAAAGAGTTACCTACAGAAGAAAGGTTCTCACATCATACAATATTCATCTTCAACTGTCTGTTCACACACCACCACTGACTCTCTCCTTCTCCAATAGTGACGTTCATTCCTAAGATCTTACTTCCTAGCACTTTCTGCCTGTCCTACGCACAGGCTGTATATAAGGTGAATGAATACTCTTAGGTGGAGAGCTGCAGGAAGCCACTGCCCTGAATAAAACTGTCTGCAGATATCCTTTGTGGTGAGCAGCACACAAATAGCATCTGCTATAAGGTCCCTGGCCCTGGAGACAGGGAAACAAAGGCTATCCATTACTCTCGGCTTTGAGGGTTCAGCCTTGAGAACTATGAGTCTCCAGGAAAGTAGAAATGGATGGGCCTCTTTGGCAGGAAATCTGGCAGCATTTCAGAGGCTGTTGATAACATCTACAGTTCTTGGGATTTGCATGCCAGGCTGCTGACTAGATATCCACAGGAAGGGAAGACTTTCACATAATTTTTAAGACTTAAAAAAAAAAAAGACACACCCAAAAAATGTTGTGAAGTACAGCTTGGGAAATCAGACCCAACTGGGTCTTGAGAAGATCAAATGACTAATCCACCCTCTATGTTCTCATTGATTTCACTATGAATAAAAATAATTCAAGCGGAAGAAGAGAGGAAAGATGAAGCAACGACAGGGAACAAGACTGAAAAGGGAAGTCAGGTTCAGAGATGTTCCTGATTCTCCTAGTTACATGAAACCTAGGGGAGGTGAATTTTATGAATTCTCCTAGGGGAAAGAACCAGGTTGGCAGAGTCTACTCTATTCATCCTCTCGAAAACTCAGCGATTAAGTGCAAGTGTCACTAAGCTCCTCAAAGGAAGAGTTTTACAGATGGGGGCCAGGGGGCAAGGGGAGGTGAAGATCCCACTTTTGGTCATAAGCTCCCCAAAATAAATTGCCTTTAATTTGCTTTCAAATTTAAATGAACAAAGCAATCTCCAGGAGAACCCAGTATGTTCGGTGTGGAAGCAGTGGACAGTTGTTGTTGTACGTGTGTGGTTTTTTAAGTGAAAAAGAGCTCTCCCTGAGGTAGAAACACTTACCCAGCTGTTTTGGTTGTTATAAGGACAAACCTCTTGTGGCAGATTGTACATGTGAAGGAAACTATTTTGTGCCTTAAAAAGGGATGAAATGCTGCAAGGGGCTGCTGCATCCCCATGCCAGACAGCTTTCGGGGAGGAGCCGAGGTGGGAGCACTACCACCAATGCTGCTCCTTTCCAGGTAGGAAAAGCAGGGCTTTGGCACTGAGGGTGCAAAGGTGACCTGTAGGCCACTTGGGGACCTATTCTGCCACCATTGAGTGAATAACAGTTTCCCATTCCCCAGCCTCCCAGCGGCCATCCTCACAGCTTCTTGCCTGGAGAGGTAAGAATGGTTGTGGTGTACTCGAAGCTGGGGAGATACTGTCCCTGTACCCAAGCCACCAGCCTGTGTTAGAAAACAAGCCCTCCTTGAGTTCTGCAGGTACAGAAGCTCCATCACACATCTGGACTCTACATTAATAATTGTTTTAATTAAGATGGATAGCCTAGGAGCTTATGTCCTTAGGATCCCCCCGATTTATGGTTGAGTCTTTTTCCCAAGCGTGTCTCATGTCTGAGGAATCACTAAGCCCGCTGGGCTAAAACAGCTGAGTTATGCAAGAGGAGTAGACTCTGCCAACATGGTACTTTCCCCTTGAATAATTCATAAAATTCACCTCCCATAGGTTTTATAGGTAACAAGGAGAATCAGAAACATCAGGACAAAAATCAAACAAACAAAAAAACCACACACACACACACACACCAACAAAACACACACACACACACACACACACACACACACACCAAAAAAACCCGCAATTACAGTAGTATTATTGTTGTTACGATCATTTTCTGAGTCCTTTCCAGGCAGTAAAGTTAAAAGATTAGCCAATTGATGCATATGGGTGACAAAAGGTGGCTCCGGAAGTATTCAGCTGCTTTTACAAATAGCCCAAATTTCTCCTTTGAGAACTCTAAGTTTTCTGCGTTTAGTTGGAAAGTCAACTTACTTCTTTCTTGATCACTGAGGTGAAAGGTCACATTGTTTTGATTAAACAAAAAAAATTCTTGGTACAAAGGAGTCAGTGCTAGGATTGTGTTTTGTTCTGCTTTTTTTTTCAGCCCAAATTTCCCCAGAACTGGAGAACTGAAGATCCTGTAATCAGGGAACTAAATAGCAAATTAATTATACTTATGTGTGAACCCAGACCTGGGCAGTGGGATAGAGTTAGATGCTTAGAAACATGATCACAGCCGTGGTCTCTCTGTCTCATAGCTTTCTTAAATTCTTAATTAAGCCATCTAATCTGACAAAATTTAAAAATTGCTTGCCCTTTCTTTCAGATCAAGCAGCTGGAATATTCTATGGTATTTAGATAAATTTTGTATAAAAAAATACAACAAATCTTTGTACTGTTAACGAAAAAACCCATTGAAACCTGTAAAGAATTTTTTAATGAGTTTATTTGAGCCAAAGCTGTCGACAATTGCCGGGAAGCAAAACCTCAACGGATTGAGATAATGCTCCGAAGAATGGCGAGTTACATTTCTCTATTTATACAGTACACCTAAATCAAAGGAGGGACATAGGTGGGTTACATGAAATTCATTGGTGATGGAGTAAGGAGGCGGGAGAAAGCAAAGTGGTGGGAAACTCCTGGGATTGGATAAAAAGTAAAATGATGGACGTGTACTCAGGTGAGTGCAGGAACAATTAACATGATAAAGAAGGAATTTGAGGCATCTGTCCTGGCGCCCACCACATTTGGTTGTTCCCCAGGGGCTCCGGAAAAAGGGAAGTTACAAGTTACCCAGACATCTCACAGATATGTTATCTTAGAGGCAAAAAGGCAAATGGGCTCAGTAAAAAGATCAAAGTTGATCTTTGTCTGGGAAAATATCTGGGACATGACTACCTACTATAACCTGTTAGATATTTAATTTTCAAACCATCTTTTGTGGTTATCTTAGGTCTCTGGGTTTGCAAGACTGCCACGCAGGCCTTCCCTGAGCTTGTCAGGTTAGCATGTGGCTTTTTTTCTTTCACAGTACCAACCAATTGCAACTTCCTGGCTCTTCTATTTTTAAAAGATATATATTTGTTTAATTTTATTGAGTTCAGAGAGGAAGGGAGAGGGTGTGAGAGATAGAAACATTGATGATGAGAGAGAGTCATTGATCGGCTTCCCCCTGCATGCCCCACATTGGGAACCAAGCCTACAACCCTGGCATGTGCCCTTGACCAGAATTGAACCTGGAACCCTTCAATCCTCAGGCTGACGCTCTATCCTCTGAGCCAAACCTCTTTTATGATTTTTTTTTTTTTTTTTCCCAATACCTCCCTGCTGTTTCTTCTACCAGGAATCTCTTCTCTCTTTTCCTGACTCTCTAGGAAGCTCAATTCACTCAAGTCGCAGTTCCAGTGACACCAGTTTAGTTATCCTCTGAGGGAGCATCTGTTAGAGTATCTACCCCTCAATATTCACAATTATTGGAGAATTTCTACAGTGTGGTGTCACTGGAACTGCGACTTGAGTGAATTGAGCTTCCTAGAGAGTCAGGAAAAGAGAGAAGAGATTCCTGGTAGAAGAAACAGCAGGGAGGTATTGGGAAAAAAAAAAAAAAATCATAAAAGAGGTTTGGCTCAGAGGATAGAGCGTCAGCCTGAGGATTGAAGGGTTCCAGGTTCAATTCTGGTCAAGGGCACATGCCAGGGTTGTAGGCTTGGTTCCCAATGTGGGGCATGCAGGGGGAAGCCGATCAATGACTCTCTCTCATCATCAATGTTTCTATCTCTCACACCCTCTCCCTTCCTCTCTGAACTCAATAAAATTAAACAAATATATATCTTTTAAAAATAGAAGAGCCAGGAAGTTGCAATTGGTTGGTACTGTGAAAGAAAAAAAGCCACATGCTAACCTGACAAGCTCAGGGAAGGCCAGTTTAGTTATCCTCTGAGGGAGCATCTGTTAGAGTATCTACCCCTCAATATTCACAATTATTGGAGAATTTCTACAGTGTGGTGGTTGTTGGATCTTTTCTTCTAGGCGAGGTTTTCTGAAAGCATAATCCTTGGGTCACTGGCATCAGAACACCCGGTGGCAGGCAGAAGGAATTATTGAAATGCATGGTACTAAGCCACACTCCTCACGTTCCAGTCAGTCTCAGGGACCTCTGTTGAGTGATTCCCAGGAATTTGCATTTTCTAAGCTCTTTAGGAGATTCTTAGGCAAATAAGAAATTGAGAACCATTGCAGTATGCTATATAAGAGCAATAAAGACTCCATGTTTATTTATCTGTGTCCCTAGCTAACTAGAGGTAACCAGGTATTTAGTTGGCACTTAACAAACATTGAATAATAAATAATTGCCTAACAGAGACTGTATACTTTATTCCTTCCTTATTATTTTCACTTAGTCATTTATTAAGAACCTACTATAAGCCACACATTCTTCTAGGAACTAGGACTGTAATGGTGAGTAAGTCCCTCTCATCCAGAGTTTATTATGACATGATTTCTTCCAAACTCTATTACTATTGCCAGTTGCATAGACATCCAGCTCCCTGTTCAGATGTTACCACTCATTACCCATCATTATATGCATCTGCTTTATTTTCACTTTCCACAATGCCCAGCCTCACCCCTTAAATTCTGCCACATCTGCAAGATCCAATTTAGGTTTCATTTCCTTCACGAAGTCTTGTTCCTTAACTTGTTTATCTTTCCCCCTCTTAACCACTCAAAGATAGCTCCCCTCAACCGCTTCAGCAATTGCTTCATTAAATATTTGTTTGAGGAAGGATGTCCCATGTTATTTTCTAATTGTGTCATGGATATGTATCACATGACTCTTACACTAGATTGTAGATTTTGTGAACACAGGAGCCAGACTGTGTCTTTTTCGGCAAGTTTCGAGGTTCTCAGCATTTCACTTACTGCTCACTTCTGTATTCAACCCGTACATATTCAGGGAGCACCAACTATGTATGAGATACTATTGGCCAGTCCCAATGACCTAGGTTTGGACTCTACCCAAACCAAATGAATCAGCACCTATAAGGTGGGGCACTAGCATTTATTTCCCTAAGTAGCCACATAGCCAGCTATTGCTAAAGGCAAATATTTTAATTTACTAATCCTTTTAGCTCCAAAGCCCATATTAAATTTATTCCAAGACTTTATTTATTCTGCCTCTACACATAGTCAAATAAATAGGTCTGAAAGATGCGGGCCCATTACATAATCCCCTGCATGATGAGGGATCTGCCACTTCTAAGAAGAGTAGGGATTAAGAAGAGTAGCAGATTAAGAGAATGTAGAGAAGGGTAGGTACGAGGAGACTGAGAATTATGTCATTGGGATTTCTATGAGTCCTGAGCAAGCCTGTTGTCCTTGGACAAAAATATGTATGTTCACACACAAACACACACACACACACACACACACACACACACATCTACATGGCTTGTTTTTGTACTTTTGTATGTGGCTAGAAGCAGTGTTCTGAGAGAGCAAAACAAAGTAAAAGGAAAAGTGATACAGGCTATTCTGTTGTATAGTTTGCCTTTCACTAAAAAACAAAACAAAAACAACAACCACACCAAAAAGCAAAAACGGTTCCTTTTGACTAACAAATTCTATGCTTCATCTTGAACCAGAACTACTAAAAAACAACATATTTTAACAATGTTGTTATCTTGCAACATCGTCTACAAATATTTATTGAATGAATCTGTGAACTTAAGCTGAGTAATATAAACACACATGTTCGGATGTAAGCAGCTTTTCTATGAGGGATCTTGGGTAGCTATTAACCTCAAATAGCAGTTCCCAAACTTAACGTTACTGAACATTAGAGTCTTCTGGGAAAATCCTAATGCCCAGGTCAAACCCTTTATCAATTAAGTCAAAATATCTGGGAGTGGCAAAGAAAAAACTGGATTTGTAAAGATTCCCAATGTGCAGCAAAATTAGAGAATTGATGTCCTAGTAGATTTTTGTTGCTTGATTGAAAAATATTTGGAGGGTAATTAATCATAATAAATAAATATCGTTGGGTCTACCTACAGTGCTTGGATTTCTAAAGGAACAAGATTATGTATATATTTTATGAAACTAGTCTTACATCTACCTGCATTTGTATTGCATTAATTTATATGTGTGAAGGGTAATTCCAAAAGAGCGATTGGTTTAAAAGCCCTTGGGTGGGTAGCATATGACTTGGACTGTGACATAATATTCAGCATTTTTTCTCCCCACATTACTCCCCACCTCCCATTTATGCTCCCATCCCCCTGTTGTCTGTGTCCATTGATTAGGCTTATATGCATGCATGTAAGTCCTTTGATTGATCTCTCCCACTTACTCCCACAGTCCCCTACTGTCCCTGAGGTTTGAGGTTCTGATTGATGTTTCTCTTTCTCTGGATATGTTTTTATTCATCAGTTTATGTTGTTCATTATATTCCACAAATGAGTGAGATCATGTGATATTTATCTTTCTCTACCTGGCTTATTTCACTTAGTATAATGCTCTCCATTTCCATTCATGTTGTTGCAAATGGTAAGAACTCCTTTTTTACAGCAGCATAATGTTCCATTGTGTAGATGTACCACAGTTTTTTAATCCACTCATCTGTTGTTAGGTGCTTAGGATGTTTCCAAATCTTAGCTATGGTAAATTGTGCTGTTATGAACATAGGGGTGCATATATCCTTTCTGATTCATGTTTCTAGTTTCTTGGGATATATTCCTAGAAGTGAGATCATTGGGTCAAATGGGAGTTCCATTTTCAGTTTTTTGAGGAAACTCCATACTGTTCTCCACAGTGGCTACACCAGTCTGCATTCCCACCAGCAGTGCACGAGGGTGTCTTTTTCTCCGCAACCTCACCAACACGCGTCATTTGTTGATTTGTTGATGATAGCCATTCTGACAGGTATGAGATGGTACTGCATTGTTATTTTGATTTGCATAGGAATTTAATAGTAGAGTGTGAGGTGACACATTATGTTCTGCACTATTGCATAACCCAGGGCATGGCATTTATATAAGGAAAAAAAAGTGATAGGACGGGGATAAGTGGACTTATTACTTGATTACCTACTGTTTGTCACCAGGCATTTGACACATGTCATCATCATGACTAATCTGGCCATGAACTATGTAGAGTGCATGTTATTGTCTCCCTTTTCCAGATGAAGTAATTATGGCTCAAAAAGATTACTTGGAATAAACTTAACTGAGTAAATGAGTTTAAACTGCAAAAGTAAGCTAATACAGAATTAAAGTTTTTTTGTGTGTGTTTTTAAAAAATAGATATATATATTTTATTGATTTTTTACAGAGAGGAAGGAAGAGGGATAGAGAGTTAGAAACATCGATGAGAAAGAATCATTAATCAGCTGCCTCTTGCACACCCCCTACTGGGATGTGCCTGCAACCATGGTATATGCCCTTGACTGGAATCAAACCTGGGACCTTTCAGTCTGCAGGCAGACGCTCTATCCATTGAGCCAAACCGGTTTCAGCTTGTGTGTGTTTTTCCCCTCTGTGTCAAAAGAACAAGGTTTTTCCAGATATTAAAAAAAGTTTTATACCAAGAAAGCAAAGATTCTATGTTTCATTAAAATAGTTATGTGTTATGTTGTGTTAATCAGCTACTTGATTAACTTAAGAAAACCATCTTTCTATATTTTAAGATCTAAAGTTTGGTAATCTGTATTTATGGTAACCGTTTATTCTCATTTTAGGTAAGTACATAATTTAATATCTATCTATCTATCTATCTATCTATCTATCAAGCCAGTGACTGGAATGCTGTAAGAACCAGTATGACCGGTTGCTATGATGCCCACTGGAGCCAGCGCACCAGCCCATTATGGGTGGGCTGGTGGCCAACCTCCCATGGCCCTCCCCCTGGCTGGCTCCATCACCCCCTTTATCCCAATGGGGGGCAGGGCCAGCCAACCAACCTCCTGCAGTCCCTCCTCCTGCCCAATCCTACCCAGATCAGACCCCCATCCCGATTAGGGGCAGGGTCGGCCTCCTTCTCCCAGCTGGCCTTGTCCATGATTGGCCCCCACCACCCTAATAGGTCTATGGCCCATCTCCCCAGATAGCTCTGCCTCTGATGGGCCCGCCCCACACCAATCAGGGGCAGGGCTGTCCAGCCAATCACCCATGGCCCCTCCCCTTGGCAGGCCTGACCCTGATTGGGCCCTGATTAGGGTCAGGCTGACTGGACCCCACCTGTGCATGAATTCGTACACTGGGCCTCTAGTTGTTTTGTAATGACAAAATGGTTGATTTCCTAAGATGACAAAGCTCCCAGTAGCAAAGCTAGAATTCAGATTGACTTGTCTCCAAGATTCACATCTATTCCATTGCACAGACCATACATGGTCCTTCCTTTTTCCTTTATCTTGTCTGTGTGCTCTGCTGTAACAGGCTGTAAATTACTGATGCTAACAAACAGGAACTAGCATCATCTGTCCCTGTGAGCTGCCAAGTGTAGCCGGGTGGAGATAGTCATGTGGGAGAGATTTGATCTCTTATGTTTGAGGAAACTGAAAATGCTTAGCAAAAAGCTTGCGCTGATTTGAATAAACTCTTTCTTGGAGAAAATTAGTCTCTGACATCAGCATCTTCCAAGACTGAAAGCAGTTTTCACTTAGAACATCTTCCAGAGGCCAGAGAACACATTTCTTTCTTCATTTCCAGAAACACTCAGAAAAGAGGATACAGTTTGCTAGGAGTAGTGCTGCCTTTGGGACTGTGACTCTAGATAATTTTAGAACTTCCATCTGTCGTGACTGAGGGTGGAAGATGAGATCTTGGTGGCCTGTTATGAAGAGCTACCATGACTCACTTCTCCAACTACTTCAACCGCATCCTTGGTTTGCATCATTAGCTTTCCTTATTCACTAGATTTGAAGACTCTCAGCTCCCATTCCACTTTCTTTCTATTGCATCACCTCTTCCATTGGTTTATGGGAAAGACAATAGCTTTGTCAACAAGGCAAGTCTACTCTGTCATGCTGCTGCCATTGGCAGGTTGCTTGCACCCTGCTGGTAGACAAGCTGAAGACCCCTCTGTTGTGTATAGATCTGATGGTAGTGGGATTACTCAAGCAGCCCACTCACTTCAAAATTCCTGACAGTCTCTACTGCAGTGGCTTTTGTTTTCTTTTTTGCTCTATCTACCTATGGCCATACCTGTTCTTTATTCCAACTGGAAATGTTCTATGGTAGAAAATAGTATCATAGTCTTCTCTTCCTTCAAGACTCTAAGTCACATGCCATAACTTTAATATAATCAAGAGTTCTAGTTTCTCTGCAGCTGCCTTTTATCCCCATACACTATCCATCTCCTGGCTTTATTCCTTTTTTATGCAGGCCTTCCCCATGCTGCATCATTTCATCCACTTCATCCGCATGACAGAATCTCCAGAATTCCAGGGCTCTTTCCCTATCTACACATCTCAGATAGCAAACCACAGCATTACCCAACTCTCTGCTTTCTCTACTCCTACAACCACTTACTGAATCTCTTTCTCTCTCTTTCTCTCTCTCTCTCTCTCTCTCTCTCTCTCTCTCTCTCACACACACACACACACACACACCCCTACACATGCACACTACACACTATGCAAATTTGTACTGTTATAAATGTTTGTATTCAATTTGAGCTGTATATTCACCACCACTTGACAATACTTTGAGTAATAGCTATATTTTAGGCCTTATATTATTACTCTGGCATTTGATGGTATTTGTTTAAAAACCATTTCTCCTTTGCCATTTTTTTTCAGGTTCTCCACTAATCTAATGATTCTTTGCAGTCACCTTTGTTGACTCATCTTTCTCCACCTGCATTTTAAATAATATCCCAAATCGGTCCTTGATGCTCTTAATTTCTATTTTAATAGTTATTTTATGCATCCATGGCATCCACAATCATCTGTGGATGACAGTTCCCAAATCTCTGTTTTAAGACTTACTATCTTGACTGAGTTAGTCTTATGTCAGACTCCCTACCTGACTTGTCTTTAGTTTTCTCACTTGTAAAATAGAGAAAACAATCATATTCATCTCAAAGGTGTTTTGGAATGTTGAGAGGATTGAAGGAAATGGCATGTAAAGTATAGATTGCAGCTGCTGGGGAAAAAAAAATGTGATAAATGGGGAGCTATTGTTATTGCTATTGTTCGTTTAACATATATGTAAAATCTCCAGACTTTCCTTAACACAGACAACAGAGCCTTCAGTGTATGATGAGGAAGAACAGTGAAGTGTATAGTCATAGACCTCTGCCCTATATATAATTGATCTCAGTAGATTCTTTATAGGCCCCAATTCCAACCAAAAATGGGAAAATATGAAGTGCACTGTCCAATATGCAAGCTATTCAAACTTGCATATCAGACCAGTGGAAAAGTCAAAAGGTGAAGCTAGTCCTTAATTTCCAGATAATGCTCAGCTAAAATTTGAACAATGGATAGTCGGGGTGTTAAGAAATGCTGGTAGTTGTATTTAGATGAAAAGAAGATGCAGGATCTAAATGTTTCAAATTATTGTGAAGTCATAATGTTAAGTGTGGTTTTCATAACCAGACACAGGATCATTGCAGCTAACACATTTTACTGGGTGTTAGGCAAGAAGATTTATTAAGGATCATTTTTTCCCCACTATTTCTCGCTAAGAATTTACTATTATGAATGGATTTGCTAAATCTATGACCAAATTAAGACTTTCACATTAATAAAATCTAAGGAAGCATCTGCTATGACTTTCTGCCCTCCCAGACAAAGGCCTAATGAAGCCATGGACTCAGCTGGGATATTGCAGGAGTCTGAGTTGAATAATCAAAAACAGTGAGATGAGAAAAACAGAACGAAGTGTCAGACAGAAATCTTTTTCGAAGAGTTTATCATAAGAAACCAATCAGAGATCTAGGTAATGGTTTATGAGTTTATCATAAGAAAACAATCAGAGATCTAGGTAATGGTTTATGAGCAAGAATTTCATATAAACATTCTTTTTTCAATGGCAATGACCCAAATGGAAACAACACAAATATTAGGACATAGACTCAATAATGTCTGGTACAGTCATATGATTGAACAGGAATTGCAACCAAAAGCTAATGTAAAAAATATGTTCCTAAGAGTATTATTGCCATGAGAAAAACAACAACCATGATATAACCCTTAGAGGGAAATCATAAGACAGAATATAGAAGGTGATAGTAGTTTTGTAAAAAGAAATACGTATATATAAATCATCAGGAAGAATATTGCAAAACATCATTAAAGGTGGTGTCTAGAAGTATGATTTCTGGTGAAGTGAATATTCTTTTTCTCTGTACTTAAAAATATTTTGTATTTTACTTACATTACTTATTTATATAATGTTATAATGAAAAATTATACTTAAGAATGTAAAAGGAAAAAAATGCAAAAGGTGAATTTTTTGGCAAAAAAAGCCAATAGTATTGAGAAAGGACAGATCTTTTTAAAAAAGAGAACAATTCAAAGAGGCAGAATTAAAACAATTTCAAGTTGAAGATTGAGTACTGGCAGTCTTGAGCACAATCAGAGAGGGGGATATATCATGGCCATGGAAGAGGAGTGAGTAGAACAAGGAAGCCTGCTGATAGCAAAACATACATCTGCCTGCTGCAAGTCACCCAAATGGTCTCTTAATTTTCCAAAGTTAAAATTCATTTGTACAGTGAATTCACTAGGGAAGTATTTGTGTGTGTGTGTGTGTGTGTGTGTGTGTGTGTATGATTATTTCTAAAACAGTTCTTTTCATGGGTGATCTTAAGCTGATTTAACTGCCCCCCAAAACTGATATAAATCTATTTGAATCCAATAAAATAGACTTTAAAATTAAAATATTATTAGCTAAGAAAGCCATCACTATATAAAAATAAGTTTTAAATCACTAAAAATATAAAGCAATCTTAAACATGTATGCCTCTAATAAAATAATCTTGAAATATATAAAAGAAAATAGATAAAATTACAGAAATAATATTATCAACCCACCATTATAGTGGGTGACTTCAACATATTTCTTTTTATTTTCAATGTTATACATATTAATCAGCAAAGAAATAGAATATGTAAAAAATACCTAAAACATTCTTAACTTAATGAGCACATACAGATTTATGTATTTGACAGTTACAAAAAACACATTTTTCTCTAGCACACATAGGACACATTTAAAAATTGATTATATATAAAAATAACTTTACTAAATTTCTAAAAATAGACATTATACAGACCATTGTCCTTGACCACAATAAGTATGCTACAAATTCATTTAAAATATATTAATATAAAATCCCCACATATATAGAAAATAAAATAAACTGCTATGGGATAAAAAGAAATCATGATAAAAATGTTAAGAGATAGTATTGAATGATAACTTTAAAAAGACTGACAAAATTTGTGAAGTGTAGGAAAAAAATGGTGCTTTCAAGCAAATATGTAGCCATAAATAATTGTTTTAGAAAACCAAACAGAGGCTGAAAAATAATGAGTTATGTGTACACATTATGCAGGAAGAAAAGAAAAACAAAATAAATCTCCCAAAGAGGAAAGAAAGATATAGTAAAAAAAAGAATTAGGAATCAATGAACTAGACTTTAAAACTAAACTATTACACAACAGAGAAGAACAACACAGCAAGTGTTAATCTTATTTTTAAGTAGCTAACAAAATAGACCAAACTCTGGAGAAATCACACATTAGTATATTATGAAAAAAGGAGTATATAACTAATAAATAAAGCAGGTTATAATAAACTAATGTTAATAATTGTAAGTAAATAACTTGAAAACTTAAATAAAATGAAGAAACCACCAGAAAATTATAATATACCAGAAATAACTCATGATAAAACACAATGTCAATCTATTTCCAAATTGTTTAGGTGTGAGAGGGTTTCCATCCCATAATATCAACTCCAGCCTAAGTGTCTAGGATAGACAATTTATGAGTGACTTGGGCTACTGAAGAAAGAGCTGTCCATATCAGGTGGGTAGTTTGGGAGATAGGCCCTTTTTCAGAACACTTTAGGACAGTGGTTGGCAAACTCATTAGTCAACAGAGCCAAATATCAACAGTACAACGATTAAAATTTCTTTTGAGAGCCAAATTTTTTTAAACTTAAACTTCTTCTAACGCCACTTCTTCAAAATAGACTCTCCCAGGCCATGGTATTTTGTGGAAGAGCCACACTCAAGGGGCCAAAGAGCCACATGTGGCTAGTGAGCCGCAGTTTGCCGACCACTGCTTTAGGATGATCATCAGGTGAGGTTCTGGTTGCTATCCATGAATGCTCTTCAGAGGAGTACAGTGAAAAGGAAAACTCATGTAGCTCCCAAAAGCACACATGCAGTGTCCTCCAATGGAGATCCTAAGTTTAGTAGCTGTGAACTCAACCCCCATGCAGGTTGTCCCTGGTACTGTCAACCAGTGATACTTAGTTTCATGTTGACTTAACTTCCTTAATTTATTCTTTCTCCATTTCCTGGAATTTCCTCTTTTTTAAAAAAGTATATTTTAGATAGAAAGGAAGGGAGATGAGAGAAAGAGAGAATGAGAGGAACAACAATGAGAAAGAAGCAGTTTCCTCCTGCACACCCCCTTTTGAGGATGAACTTTACAACCCAGGCATGTGCCCTGGCCAGGAATTGAACCAGCAACCTTTTGGTGCATGGAACAATGCCCAATAAATTGATTTACTATGAGCCAGAGCTGGAATTTCCCCCCACTATCTTCCAAATCTTTTAATTTTATCCCTTCCTCTCATTTTTAAATTCATATCCCAGTGATTCTTATGTGGTTTTTCTGAGACCTTATCCTAAGGCAGTGTCTGACACTGGACAAATACAATGCTGGGACAACATGAGACTTCTCAGGGAGAGGACACATAAGGAAATGGGAAATATATACATTAGACCCTGGGACATATTCCTGTCTCATGGGTAAAAGAGTTAACTATGAGACAAAGGTAGCTATGACTGAGCTATGCAAGAGACTCAACTGGCATATTATTGAAGATCCAGGAAACACAACCTTGGTGTTTAACTTGTCTCTCAATGCCCATTCTATGCTGCACATTAGGTTAAGCTTTGACATTAACAGGCACATTTAAGCATAAGACTAGGGACCATTGATTCACCTAATGCAGCTGTATCTTCCCATTTATTTACTTACTAGAGTTCCAGTGCATTGGTTCATGCACTGGTGGGGAGCATGGCCTGCAGGGATTGGCCAGCTGTGGGAGCTTTGCTCATCCTGATCAGCAGAGTAGTGCTCCCATTGTGGGAGCGCACTGACCACCAGGGGGCAGCTCCTGCATTGAGTGTCTGCCCCCTGGTGGTCAGTGCATGTAATAGCGACTAGTCGTTCTGCTGTTTGGTCGCTGGCATTTTATGTATATAAATTTGTTGGTTGCTTGGTTTGAGTCTTTGTCAGAAAATAAAAATGCTTGGTCTATTTAAAACTCATTCATTAAACTTCCTTACAAGCTCCCCTAAATAGATGGAATGTTAAAATGCCATTTTTGGAAAAAAAAATTATTTGGAGAATTCTCCTTGGAAACTTGGAAACTGAAGTTAGGCTTAGAGGTTAGACATCTTGGGAATCTTGATTGTGGTGTGTGTGTGTGTGTGTGTGTGAGAGAGAGAGAGAGAGAGAGAGAGAGAGAGAGAGAGGTAGAATTTTTATTTCTTAAAAAAATAATTTGGTTAATGTGCACAAATGTTTATAGGATTCTATATATGCAAAGGAAAGATAGAAAGTGCACTCAATCAACTTAGTGTTTTGCTGGCAAAGAGAAAATTCTGTGACCTATTGCTTAAGTACCTGAATGAGAGACTATTAATCTCCATCCCATAGATAGTGACAATTATTCAGACTATTCTTTTTTTTTTTTTTTTTTACTATTTCAAATTTCATCAGAAGCTTAAATAAAGGGATGGAAATTGGTTAAGAACTTTCTCTTCGTGATTCCAGTGGGTATAGCATGCTTTAGAAAAGGAAGAAGACATGAACTTGGAGATTAGACAATCAAGGATGAGGCACAGAATGCAGAATTTTTCCCAAAGTCAGTCATGTTCTTCTCCATATGAATGAGCTCAGGTGTTTTCTAGCTTGTTTCCAGTGTTTCTAGATTCTGCTGATTCTGCCATTTTGTGTCAGGGCACAAGAATTTTTAAAAATGCTTGTTGTTCACAAACACATTCTTGGACCTTTGTACTTCTGGCTCTGTACCGAGGCCCTCTGCTTACCTTTCTGGATGGGTTCCTGGTTCTGATATTGGATTGTTGACTTTATATTATCCTTCTCACCTTCTCTCTTTTTTCCTTTTGGTCTCAGTGTTCAGCTTCTTGACATTGGATGCCCTGATTCAAGCATATCATGAACAACTTTATGTTGTAATAAGTGATTTTGATTTGTTTGCTTTGTTCAGCCCAAAGCCATTCCTCTTTGTGTGTTGTGCACAAAGGAAGTTCCATTGGCAAGGCCTGCCTTGAAGTGGGCTCAGGGACAGATTCCACAGTGGCTCCAGAATGACCACAAACCATTTCCAGCCGTCTGTGGGCAGCTGTTTGATAACATGTCAGGAACCACACCCATGAACTCACTTTCACATGTTAGTTATTGTCTACAAAGAAAATGGGATCAATGTGTTACATATTTAGAGACAATAAAAATTATGTCCTTTTGGAAAAAATAAGTCCTAGCACACACACCACTGAATATAGGTCAGTCGTCTGAGCATTGGGGTTCTTTTTAATGTTATAAAAAATTAGACAAAATTATAAGCTCTAAATTATTTTTTATGGGCTGAAAAGTTTAAATGCATATAAAAGCATCTTCCCAATATAAGGAAGTTGACCTTGACTCTAGGAAGAACAGAGGGCCATCTACCTAGATGCTTTTGATGTACTCACTGCTTAGGTGTGAATGCAGTATAACTTTCACATTCATGATCTTAACTTCTATAATTTTCTATAATTTTCAGCCCGAGACATGTATTAGTTGAAATTTTGAGTAATATCCTGGAGAAAATACTCAGCTCTGAAGAGTCTGACCCATTTGACAATCTGAGCAGGTTATATATCCAGCAGAAGGTAAGTTCTGTTGAGTCACACACTGATTCCATCTTGTTCAGAATGTATCCCTGGTACCCAATATGGTGTTTCACAGCGGGGAGGGAAAAAGAGAATAAAGCTGACTTTTTAACTCATCGCTCATCATTTGTAACCCTGGTCCACAAACAAACAGTTTTTAAAAATATATATATTTTATTGATTTTGTACAGAGAGGAAGGGAGAGAGATAGAGAGTTAGAAACATCGATGAGAGAGAGTCATCGATCAGCTGCCTCTTGCACACTCCCCACCGGGGATGCCCACAACCAAGGTACATGCCCTTGACCGGAATCGAACCCGGGACCTTTCAGTCCCCAAGCAGACGCTCCATCCATTGAGCCAAGCTGGTTTCGGCACAAACAAACAATTTGTTGTGAAAATGGCCATGGGGTGAGAGATGAGACTTGATAAAAGAAATTAGCTTTTGTTATGAAATTGCTCAAGAAAATGAGGTTTCTCCTTGGAAATGTAACATTTTGGAAAGTCTACACTTAGACTCTAGTGAGACTATGTTTATGAATTTGTCATAATTTATTCAAGAACGTTTTCCTCTGGATGTCTCCTCTATGGTGGGTGTTATGCTAGGAAATGGGGAAGCAACGATGAGAGCATTGATGGTCTGTTGTAATCTAAAAATCAGTAAGTCATGGATTTCTTTTTATCTTAACTTTATACCCAAAGGTTGTGTTGGGGTATTTATTGTGGTGGAGGTTGGGAAATGGGACATGTTAGAGCTAGCAAGTGGGAAAGTCTAGCCAAATATTGCAGTTACATGCTGAGGTCCATTAGATGCTGGGTACACAATGAAATTCCCAGAGAAGGCTAATGGGGATTGCACTTGTAAGGTAAGCCTGTGGGAGTCAGTGGGACAACTCCTTCCTTCCTTCAGAAAAAGAAGAGGGGAGGAAGAAGAAAGAGGAGAAGAGGAAAAGAGGAATGAGGGGAGGATGAGAGGAGGAAGAAAGAAAATATAGAAGAAAACAATAGGGAAGGGAGAAGAAAGAGAGAAAGAAAGGGGCAACCAATTCATTTCAATGTGTTAAAATTCCCACTGTCTTCATTTTGTCTCATTATTAAAACCTTTTCATTGTGCTTAATGAAATAGCATTACAAATGATCAATAATCCGGTGCAAAGCCTGAAGTCCAAGTAAAACAAGATCATTTCCTGCGTTATTTTTCCTCAGAATTACTTCTTATCCTGTTTTTTTTTATTTCAGTGCTCAGTGGACTTTCCCCCAAACTATTGAAGAAAACCACCCACTAGCCTGCAAATCTTCAAGAAGAGGCTTAACTGCCCCTGGCCCCGTCTTTTCTCTAAATCTCAGGATCAGTCATCTTCCAAGGGCACCTCCACTTGAACCCTCTGGTCTCTCCAGGTGTCCCCCAGCCCCTTAGAGCAAATTGAGCCTCCTCTCTGTGTTTTGAACTAAAGACAGTTATTCCCTGCTCTGCTTAGTCATTCCTCCTACTCCAAATAACCAAAGGCAACAAATCCTATTTTTTTTTAAAAACAAATTATCTACATAAACAAGATGTAAACAATAACTGAAATGTCAGCTTCTTAGAACTTGCAGTTCATGACTTGCCATTTGGAGAAGTCCATGTGATTAGGTGAAACAAACACAAAACTAGGTATAAAATGTTTAAACCACTGTTTCCCAGGAAACAGCAAAGAGTATGTATTTCTACCCAATTTTAGGTCTGACACAAACTAGAAATTGTCATTTTAGCAAGTTAAGAGCTTGTATACAAGTCCACACATGAGTACTTTGAAATGGGGGTTATAATGGCGGCCAGTTCCACTTTGCAGAGCATATGGAAGTAGAGTAAATGTTCCCAAGGCTTAGCACTGCCTGGAGCTCTGCAGTATCCAGAGACTAAGCTGTGCAGATGCTTCATTTAGCATCTTCATGGCTGTGCCATTGTGGAAATGCTGAGATGCGATCTTACAGCGTGGGTAGTTACTAGTAGATGTTGTCCTGAGCCGGAGCCCTCCTACCACCCCTCCCCAGAACCTTTCTCAAAACCTTAATAATCCCATGTCTAAGGATATCTAGGTCTGGGCTTCAGCCTCATGGCTGTGTCAGTCAGTTTGTTGCCTGAGCTAGACAGAATGTAAAATATATTGAATGTTATCCTTGAAAAGAATTATTCCAATGCAGATGGTTTGACCAAAACATATACAGAAGAGCCCCAACTTGTTTGGCTTAGTGGATAGAGCATCCGCCTGCAGACTGAAAGGTCCCAGGTTCGATTCCAGTCAAAGGCATGTACCTTGGTTGCGGGCACATCCCCAGTGGGGAGTGTGCAGAAGGCAGCTGATCAATGTTTCTAACTCTCTATCCCTCTTCCTTCTTCTCTGTAAAAAATCAATAAAATATATATTTTAAAAATATACATACAGAAGAAACAAAGAGAATTAGAAGAAAAGAAGTACAATTATTATAGATGAAAATAGGATCACTTCTTAAAGTTGTAGTCTTCACAGTTTTTCACTCCTGAGGGAAAATGATGAAGCAACTTCAGGGCCAGTCTGCATATTAATTGGAGTCATTTTTTAAATAAATGATAATGCTCCAGATATTAGCTAGATTTCTGTAATACTCTCATAATTTGTCTCTCTTCAGAGTGAGTCTGTGTCTGCTTATCACTTGTTACCCAGTGCCCAGCACAGGGTCTGGCATATAACAGGTGCTTAAAACATATTTGTTGAATGAATGACTGATTTCATGTAATTCCAAAGGATGATTACTTGGGGCTCTTCATATTCTGAGAGACTGAAACTACATTTTGTAATGCAGAAGAGATAGTATTTATTCAGTGACTTAAGACTGGATGCCCCTGCAATAGGGCTTCCTTCTGCGGTCGCTGCCTCACCTGCTTTCCTCCCTTCTATGCTGCCCCACTTGCTTGCTTCTCCTAAGCTTCACTCCCTTCTGCATCGCTTGGCTTCTTTCTACACAGTCATCAGTCTTGCAATCTTGGTTTGGTTAATTTGCATACTCTCCCTGATTGGCTGGTGGGCGGGGTTTTTGGCACAATGAATGTGTGGTCAATTTGCATGTTTCTCTTTTATTAGATAGGATGTATTTATTGTAGGCTGAGTGCTGAGACTATAGCAGTGGGCAATTTTCTTTTTTTTAAAATATATCTTTATTGATTTTGTATAGAGAGGGAGGGAGAGAGATAGAGAGTTAGAAACATTGATGAGAGAGAGTCATTGATCAGTTGCCTCTTGCACACCCCCTACTGGGGATATGCCCGCAACCAAGGTACATGCCCTTGACTGGAATCGAACCCGGGTCCCTTCAGTCCCCAAGCCGACGCTCTATTCATTGAGCTAAACCGGCTTCGGCAGCAGTGGGCAATTTTTCATTCACCCATTTGGCAGATGACTTGTCCAAGTTGATGTTTCTAGCAAGTGAGATAATAAATCTGGAACCCCAGTCTTCAGTCTTAGACCCTTTTTTGAAAAGTGTCTGTATTTATTGACAATTTATGTGTATTATGTTTCATTTACAAAGATGAGACATATTTTCCTCATAAATGATAGACTTTGAGTGTCTTTTGTTTGTTTGACTGTAGATGTATGCAGCTTTAGGCAAGAGATATATTTCTGATAAGTGAAATGTACACAGGCATTTTATAAATTGAATCATGCTTTTCTTGTACCAAAAAAAAAAAAAAAATGTCCTTTTTGGGAAGGTGTTGTGTTTATCTTTTAATCCTAAGCATGTGGGATAGTGCCTAAAATGAAGGTACTCATTAAATAAAATAATTACTTAATTGATAGATACATGCTTTCATGAATCAGCCATAACTCCAAAAGAACTGTCTTTGGATGCTTCTGGCCCTTGTGTGAGGGCATGATTTGCTCAGGTGGTGAGAAGTGGAGGCTATAGGTATCAGGCTGGGGACATACTGATCTGAACCTTCACAGCTCGCATACTAAGAAGTGTTAGTAATTATCATTCAATATCCATGGTGGGAGCATTGAGATTTTGCTCCCCAGCATATCGCATCAATTTGGCTCAGAAAAACTCATAAAAACGCTCAGGAAAACCGAAACCGGTTTGGCTTAGTGGATAGAGCGTCGGTCTGCGGACTGAAAGGTCCCAGGTTTGATTCCTGTCAAGGGCATGTACATTGGTTGCAAGCACATCCCTAGTGGGGAGTGTGCAGGAGGCAGTTAGTCGATGTTTCTCTCTCATCGATGTTTCTAGCTCTCTATCCTTCTCTCTTCCTCTCTGTAAAAAAAAATCAATAAAACATATTTAAATTTTTTTTAAAAAAATGCTTGAGAAAAATATTCATGGCAACTCAATGAGCAGCTTGGGGAGAGTGAGGAACAAAAAAATGATGCAGACTGAACTCTGCCCTCAAGGAGTGTATGTTTGGATGGTTTATACTGACTCAGGTGGTGAAGTGTGAACTGGTGATGAAATAGTACTAAAAAACTATCTCAGCACTCCACAGCACAAAGGTTTCAACACCTTTGAGATTGAACTTTTTCACAGGGAACTTTGACTCAGTCTTTCTTCAGGGGTAGTAGAGTTTTCTCCAAACTGCTGAGGGATGAGGGAAATTCAGTAAATACAACCTGAGGACTCCTGAAAGGATTTCCTAGTGCATCTTCCTCCCAAACCACCACCATCCATTGGGGAAAGAAGCAAATTCCATAATATATTCAGTCGGTTTCTTGTTCCACCCCTCTTTCTGCCCAGTCAGAAACATGATCAAGTTGAACTTTATCATACTAGCAGCAAGGCGACCTCTTTCTGAGTACCTAGTCCCAAACACCACTTCTCAGGTGGACTCTGACCTGCAATGTCCTCTTCAGCTCCAAAAGTGTGCAATCCCATGATTCCAATCAAACTTCTGAAGAATAGAAACTATGAAGTTTCAACAGAATCCTTTCTGAAATAAAACGATATTTACTAATGCAATGTAGTCACCCTCCAAACAATTCATTCTCCAATTTTAAAATTCACATTGCATTTCTCAAAGTGAGTCATTCTATTGAAAGAGAAGAGCTTGTTACATGTCATTATTCTGGCTCAGTGTTAGAATGGTCAAGGAATCCATTTTTTCCTCTTTTCTTGAAAACATTCACAGACTTGCATCACTTTCTGTTGGGGCTTTGCTAGCACTCTTGGCTGACTATCTGAACACCAGCTGTGGCTTCCTTTGCAACTCTCTTTTTGGATGTAACTTGCAAGCATAAACCCAAATAAATTACCTTTTTCCACTGTTTCCTGTCCTCTAACCAAATGTTACGAACACATGTGTAGCTTAGAAGAGATGGCTGCCTTCCCTTCACTACTTAATAACTCGTTTTTTGCCAGACCCATAAGTGTTATCAAGGCCCTGAGTGGTGGGCCAGTTTGCCAGATATCACGTGCAGAGCTGTTACTTCCAAGCCTGGCTCTTGAATCATGGATCGTTTTTAGAAACAATATTTTAAAATATAGAGAAACAGATAAAAGGGTCATGTCATTTTGGTAAATGCTCTTTTTTATTTTCTCTAGCCAAAAACAATAACTTAGTCTGGGGACTCCCAGGCCAAACTACTTACCATGAAAAAAAATCATGATGGTGTGGCAAACATTTAAGGCTCTATAAATCTTGACCGGCATCCGTGCCAAGGAAGCCGTCCCATATTATATAACTATGATACTATCTTCCAAGGCTCTTTCCTTTCCGAGTCAGACCCATTCTTTGTAGTCTCCAAGATGCTCCTCAATGGCCCTAAGCCCTGGGCTTAATGTATAGGAAATCCCTGTGTTTGCTCCTGGATGTGAAAATTCAGCTCAGTTTCTTGAGTCAAACAACCCATCTCCCTGGGTTCTGTCTGCCTACTCTGCTCTTTAACTGTTGTGCAACAGTTGTTGTCCTTTCATTTAATGACAACAGTTAGCATTTATTGAACTCTTTGCTGAGAGGAAGGTTAGCTTGACCTTAAAAAAAAAAAAATGGTCCTCACGTCAGATTATCATGTTTTGAAGTCTGAGGATGCTTCATGCTGATTGGACTTTTATAGGATTTCTTAACCTCTTTGCCTTCATTTCCTCAACCACTAACTGTATCTCCCTCACAGTACTGTGTGAGAATTAAATAGGTAATATCTATAAAATACTTTTCCTGGCAGATAGTTAGCCATGTCAAATGTTAGCCATTCAGTTATTGTGATAGGAAGGCTCTAAAATGATCCCTCTGATCCCCATCTCCTCATATTTATGCCCTTATGTAATCTCGAGGCCACCACTTCTAACAAACAGAATACGGCTGACATGATGGGCTGTCACTTCTGAGAGTGTTGTCATGAAGACTGTGACTTGCCCTGAGCTTTTTCTCTAGCTGTTACTTGGATTGCTTCCTCTAGGGGGGAAGCCAGCTATGGCTTTTGAGACAGTCTTCAGAGAGGCTCATGTGAAAGCTTGGGAGTGGATCTTCTGAGGCTGCCAGTGACCACATGAGTGAGCTTGGAAACGGATCCTCCCCAAAATGAGCCTGGAGATGTCTTCAGCCGCAACAGACACCTTGACTGCAGCCTTGTGAAGACCCAGTTTAGCTGCTCCCAGGTTCCTGACCCACAGAACTGGTTGAAATAATAAATGTTCCTTGTTTCTAGTTGTTATGTTTTTTAAAAATATATATGTATTTTATTGATTTTTTACAGAGAGAAAGAGAGAGGGATAGAGTTAGAAACATCAATGAGAGAATCATCGATCAGCTGCCTCTTGTACACCCCCCACTGGGGATGTGCCCGCAACCAAAGTACATTCCCTTGACCGGAATCGAACCTGGGACACTTCAGTCCGCAGGCTGATGCTCTATCCACTGAGCCAACCCGGATTCAGCTAGTTGATATGTTTTGAGGTAATTTTTTTTTACACAGCAATAGGTAACTAGTACAAGTATTATGCCAATGAGTTTACACAAAATATCCCTTATCTTCACAGCCACTGAAAAGGGTAGGACATAGTACCCTACCTATAGATGAGGCAATGGAGCAATAGAGAAGTTAAGGCATTTGACCACACATAACTAGTATGTGGAGAACTCAAAATTTGAATGCAAATCTTCTTGTCTACTAACTCATCCTCTATGCTTGATTGCTTCAGCCTAGAAGCAAATTAGTTCTTTTAGTTTTTCCTAAGGAAAAATCAATCAGCCAATCAATCTATCATTCAACGATAATGTGCTGGACACCACTTTGAGATTATAGCAATGAACAAGATAAACAAGACTACTGCCTTCGCAGCGCTCCCAGGCCAGTGACAGGCACGAATAAAAGGTGTAAGTAATAATTTCACATTATGGTAAGTGCGATGGCGGATATAAACAGAGTAGCAGGACAAAGATCAATGGGGGACAGAAAGGGAGAATCGACTGGATTGGAAGGTCAATGAAAGCCTGAAGGGTGAGATCAAGCTAGCCATGGGAAATCTTCTAGAAAGAGACAACTAAGAAAATGGGCTACTCTCCCTTTTATTTCTTACTCCTTAGTTTTCCACTGTATTTTTACTGCTTCTTTAAACTGTGATTCGCCACTTCCACTCCCCTCCCACTCCTCTCTTCCCCCTCTCCCCTCACAAGCTCAGAATCTCTTCTAACTATTGTAGCTTAGCTTGGAGCTGCCCACTGCTTGGAGTCACATTATGTTAATCTCTGACGAATTTAAACACATTTGCACTAGCCCTTCAAGACTGTTCCATATTCTTCCTCATGAACTAAAAAAATATGTATCCACTTTAAATAGGCCACAATATCCCTCAAAGCTTTTCTTTCTTTCTACATGTGCCAGCCACACTACCCAACCTTGTACTGAGGTTGTCCATTCATTCATAAAGGGATTATAACTGTAATATCACAAGTGTAATGTGCATTACCTAGCCCATAAAATGTTCTAAAAGGACTTGTGAATGTTGACAAATGTACACATGTTTTCTGTACAGTCATTAAAATCCATATAAATTTGTATTCAAAATGCAGGGGGAAATTTTAAATATCCACCAAATAATAAGAAATAACTCCCTCTTCTCATGGACTCTTACATGTTGGCCAAAGCTCTAGCTCGCATTCTAACTGTGAAGAACAGATAGCCAATTAATGAAAATATATTTTAGCTAACATTCCATTTCCTGAATATAGTCTTTCATAATCTAATGTATTGTTTGAAATATGGATAGCTTTTATTTTAATTGATTTGAAAAATGCTACTGAGAAGGATCTATCCCACACATGAAGAATGAGAAAGGCTATGAGAGGCTGGTGCGGGAGACAGTGGGGAAAAAGAGATGAGGAAGGAGAGAAAAAATAGATAGTGTTGTGGCCCAAAGGGGTCACATCAGGAATTACATACGTGTATAATGGCTACAAAGACAGATGAAGGGGTGTTTAAGACAAAATGTGGATGCCTTCAAAACAAAAGTTCCATACTGGCTCTATAAAGAACTATTGAACTTTATCTGCAGCTTTTATATTATTCCTGATTTTCATGACAATTTGGCTATGGAATGCAAACAATGTCCACCCTCAACATAGTTACTCGTTATATAGTAATTAAATACTATATAACTTTATATAGTAATTAAATACTATATAAGTTAACATTTTAGCTTAAATTTAATCTGTCCCTGCAGTAGATTCTATGGGCTGTGGCACTAAATAAAATGGATGCTGTCTTTACTACAAACGGAGACCTTAAAAATCGTTTATAATGAAGATTAAAATGTAAGCAATCTGGTCTGAAAATAACCATTGCCTCAGTGCAGCTGTTTAAGCAGCGATGCTAGATATTGTCTCCAGCTGGTCCTTTAAATTGCTGTAATAAATGAGTCACTTAAGTTACTCAACTTTAAAAATACCGTGCTAACCTGTTTAATCACAGCCTGAGACAGCCTCATACAGAAATGGTGGTATTTTCCGTCGCATTCAGCAAAGTTACCATTAGTGAGTTTACAAATTACAAGTGATATATGGAGTTTCCCAAAATGAGGCCTTGCTATTTGTGCATCCTAAGAATGCAGGTGTGTTTGAAGGGATATGCTTTGTGTGGGGGCCATGTTGGGACTGATGACTAGGTATTTCAGTCAGAATTCCTCAGAGAAACAGAACTGGCTTGTGAACTTGGGGGGACTGGCAACTCTGAAATCTGTATGAGTGGCATCAGACAGAAACTCAGGAAAGCTGAAATTCATATTGTAGATCAGGCCAGCAGTCTGGAACTCAGGTAAAATTCTTATGCTCCAGTCTTCCTTCTCTAGGAAACCTCACTTTTTACTCTTAAAGTCTTCAACTTATTAGATAAAGCCCATCACCATTATTGAGGGCAATCTTTACTTAAAGTCAACTGATTATAAATGTTAATCGCATCTATAAAATACTTTTACTAGCAACACCTAGACTAGTATTTGGCCAACCAATTGGGCATCGTAACGTATCCGAATTGGTAAGTAAAATGGAATTCCCTCAAAAAATTAAAAATGTCTCTGCCTCATCATCCAGTGATTCCACTTCTGGGGATTTATCCGAAGTAACTCAAACTTGAAAATACAAGCTTGAAAATAATATAAGCACTCTCATGGTCACGGTAGTGTTATTTACCATAGCCAAGATATGGAAGCAATCTAAACGCGCATAAATAGACAAGTGGATAAAAAGCTGTGATACAGCTATACAATGGGGCATTACTCAGGCATAGAAAAAGAATGAAATCTTACCTTTTGCTACAGCATTATGGACTTGGAGAGTTTTATGCTAAGTGAAATAAAAGCCAGGCAGAGAAACACTAGTACCATGTGATTTCACTCATATGTGGAATCTAAAGAACAAAATAAACAAACAAACAAAACTGAAACAGACTCATAGATACAGAGAGAACCAATGCTTGCCAGAGGGGAAGGGGTTTGGGGGCACTGGGTGAAAAAGGTGAAGGGACTGAGAAGCACAAATGGGTGGTTACAAAATAGTCACAGGGAAGTAAGTAAAGCATAGGAAACATAGCTAATATTATTGCAATAGTGATGTATGATGTCAAGGAGATACACTTAGTAAATAGGATTGCTAATCCACTAAGCGGCACCCCCAAAACCAATACAAAATACTATAAAGATTCACCATCATACCTGGCCACTAGGACTAAGACCCTACACAATCAGGAAGCTATGGCTACCTCTTCACTCCTGAGATTAAATGCCAAATAGGAGGAGGCTCAGTCCCCAAAGCGGGGCCTTCCACTATTCTAACTGAAAGCCCCAGGACCATTCCTACTGCTGGATCCCTCATTCTTGCTGCTTTGTCAGAATGTGGAAACTGCCCAAATACCTCCCTAGCTTTTGAAGGTTTTCGCTTCCACTTCCTAACTACTTTCAGGAGCAACTTCAAAATTCAGCAAATGTCTTAAAGGAGAAAGCCAGCAGATAAATCTCCCTTGTCAGTCATTCCTCAGACCCCATTGTCTCTAAATTTGTTCATTCAACCTAATGGGTCGGCCAAAAGAAACTCCGATGAACAACAATGTCTGATGAGAAACAGGCCCGTCTTTGTTAGACTGCAAATGGACTTGAGCTAGTTCATCGGCTTTCTGTCATCTGGAGACCATCTGGCTGAAGTAGAGAATTTCACGGTCCCAGGCAGGTGCTAAAGCTACATTCTCTGACTGTTTGAAGGAGTTTTTCCTTGTGCAAATGACTTGTCTCTTCTGAGCTTATATTCAAAAAAGATTTCACTACGTTATTTCTATCCAGTGTCAAGCATAGCCAAGCCACACAGACCATCAATTGTTTCCTCACCTACAAAACTGGAGGGGGAAAAAATGTTGCTTTAACCCTTTGTAATATTCATGGCTAAGCCTCACAGATCAGTGCAGCAGGTATTATAGCCACTATTTTACAGGTGAGGGGACAAGGTTCATTTTGCTTCTAAATGATCAAACTGGAACTAATCAAAAGATGTGCCACAATGGTCCAAGGCTCTGATTCACCCAGGCCTAAATACAGACCAAATATTGGAATAAGGAATGTCTCCCAGATTTTCCAATTCACTAGGGTGATTTTAAAAACATATTTATACTTTTAAACTGATTTATTATACATTCATTTATTCTTTCTTATTTTTTATCCCTTGAGTATAGTAGATTTCTTATATATACTAGTTGCTGAGACAAGTTGTCTTTTGTTTTATTTGTCCTATTTGTTCTAAATTATTAATAACTAGAGACCCCATGCATGAAATTCGTGTTCTGGAGGGAGGGTTGTCCCTCAGCCCAGCCTGTGCCTTCTTGCAATCTGGGACCCCTTGGGTAGGGTCCCGAGGCTTGGCTGGAGATCAGTGCCTATCCGGGGCTTTCCTTGGCTTTTCTTCCCAGGGCTGCCAGCGGCTGGCCCCGCCCCCACACCCCGCTGCTGCCACTGCTTGTCATCTGTGGGGTGCTGCCCCTCTCCTCCACCACTGGTCACTTTCCTCTGCTGGCAACAGGCATAGGGGTGTGATCGCTTCACTGGCCTGGGCCTGCCTCGCACACCTGCCACAATATCACTGGTGATGGCCTGGGCCTCTCTCTGTGGGGTGATCATGGGGCAATGACGGCCCCACCCACCCACCCCACCCCCTAACCAATCTCATTGCATCCTCCTTGGCTGGCTTGACATGGTCATCTAGGTCTTCTGGACAGTCTTTCTGCTGTTCAGTTCTTCAGTCAATTTGCATGTTATGCTTTTGTTATTATAGATTATTATATCTTTAAAAGATGTTTAACTTTCCTCCTTGACAAGGACTTGAGTGATATTTCTATGTTGCTCATTTTAACTGAATTATTCATATTCTTTCATCAGACTTTTTGGTACTAGCATTGCCCATGGCTAGTTCTTTGAAGTTCTAGTGGGTGTCGAAATCGCCCTGAACATTTATTCAGTGAAATAGATCCTCTTTACATTATGCATTCCTTTCGTGGTTTTCATAAGTCAACATCATATAAAATCTTAGGCGGTATCTTTTCAAACTAAAAAACTTATTGTGCTTTTTAGACTATTCTTTTATTAATTGCTTCTGAGCTACAAAATAGAAATAACAGTAGTACTTACCTTATATGGTTATTATGAGCATTACTTTAATTAGCTGGCTTCTGTAAAGTGTTTATTACACTGCATAATATATAGTTAATACTTAACACTATAATATATACTATATAATATATATCTTACCTAATAATAGATAAACAAGTAAATTGACCATACCTTTGCTACACCCATAGCCAATTAAAGTGAGTATGCAAATTAGCCTTAAAAAGATGGCAGTTAATTTGCATACATAGGTGCCCAGCACCTGTGTCCCAGGAACATCCTGGCATCTAGGTCACTGTGAGGTAAGGCCGCGTGGGCCCAGCCTGGGAAGGGCCTGAGCCAGGGGGCTCCTGGGCAGGGCCAAGCCTGCAATCAGAATGAGGGGGCAGGAGCGGAGCCGACAATTGATCGCAGGGAGCTGGGGTGCCCTGCCCAAGGCTGAAAGCCTCGGCAAGGGGCAGAGGCTTTTGGCCTGGTCAGACAAGCCTCTGCCAGAGGCTTTCAGTCTGGGCAGGCCAGGGCAGGAGCGGAGTCGGCAATCAGAGGAAGCTGGAGGGCCCCTGCCCAGGCCTAAAGCTTTGGCCTGCAACTGGTGTGAACTATGGAGGAAACACCTTTTCTGACTGCACATTGGCTAAGCTCCCTGTATGCCACCAGTAATATTCTTAGTAACTTGGGTAATAAGAATCCAAAAAGGTGATCTAGGGTTTTCCCACCGCACTTCTGGAGGAAAAAATGAAGGTCCCCTGCTGGAGGGCTAAGAAATGTCATATCATGCCCTAGCTGGTTTGACTCAGTGGATAATGCCTCAGCCTGCTGACAGCAGGGTTTGGGTTCAATTCTGATCAAGGGCATGTATGTAGGTTGTAGGCTCCTCCTTGGCCGGGGCCTAGATCAGGGCTCACGCAGGAGGCAACCAAAGTGTTCTTCTCACTTCGATGTTTCTCTCTGTCTTTCCCTTTCTCTTCCGCATTCTCTAATCTTGAAAATGCCTAAAGAAAGTTGCCATTTTTTTCTTGGTGAAGGGACTGGAGTCCGTGTTGATAAAAACACCTTGGTGGCTGTGGTGATTGGCAGTGGCTGCAGCAGTGGGGTGATGGGGCTGGAACCTTCCCCTGATCAGCCCGATTACCTCCCACAGAGGGAGGCCAAACTGTAGCTTAGACCTGCTCCCCATGGGGAGCAGCCTAAGCCATCAGTAGGACATCCCCTCAGAGCTCCCATTATGTGAGGGGGGGCAGGTTGGGCTGAGGAACCCCCTCACCCCCAGTGCATGAATTTCATGCACTGGTCCCCTAATATATATATATATATATATATATATATATATATATATATACACTAATAAAAGAGAAAAATGCTAATTGACTGTACCTTCACTACACTCACAGCCAATCAGAGCAAGTATGCAAATTAACCCAACAAATATGGCAGTTAATTTGCATATGCTGATGAAGGGAGGAGTGAAGACTGAAGATATTATAGCTTAAAAGGAAGAAGGAGGAAAAGCAGAAAGCAAGGTGGATGCCAGAAGGAAAGTGCGGGTTGTAGCAGCTGCTTGTAGGAATCTTCATATATATATCAGTATGGTGATAGTCAGAGGAAAAGGGATGGGGTAAGTGGAGGTGGACAAAGTGGGGATAAATGGGACAGAAAGAGACTTTACTTTGGGAAATGGGGGTCTGATACAGTGTGCAGATGATGTTTTGTTGAATTGTACACTTGAAACCTGTATGGTTTTGTAAACCTATGTTGCCCCTATAAATTCAATATTTAAAAATATATAAGCAATAGCATAACAAACTGGCCTCAGGTATGATCTTTATTAGATGCTTACCTTTCTCTTTACTTTGTTTCTCTATGACATTTCCTTGCTCTTTTGTAATGTGATTCCATCTTACTTTCCCCTGCTCCATTTTTCACATCTAAATCAATGCTGTGACCACCTCTGATCATGGGAACATTGTTTTTGTTCCTGTCACCCTAATATTCATTCCACGCCTTCAGAAACATAGCAGCAGGGAGATTTTGGTGGTTTACCGATGCCAAGTGCCAGAGTGTGCCCTGGTTGGAGTAGATTATTCAGATCATCTCTACCCTGGTTAGAGTAGATTATTCAGATCACCTCTACCCTTTCCACTAAAGCTCCTACCTCAGAGTTAATCCTGTGGGTTCAGTTGTGGTGCTGCCTAGGACTCTAGCTAAATGATTGTAGGAAGAGATGCTCTCTCTCTCATTGGATATGAACAAGAAAGCAGGCAGCCATGATTCTGCAGGCAGCCATCTCGAGGCATGGAGCAGGGTATTGCAACAATAATTTCAGAGAAGTATACCTGATCAAAATATACCTGAAGCATGATTATTTACAAATACTAAATGTCTTCTTATCATTGGACATTTTTGAGTTTGGATTTCTATAATTTTCAACAATAATAGATATATAATAATTGCTTAGCAAGATTAGCTTTTTATTTCTTGGTTAACTTCTGGATAAGTTTCCCTAGGGTAGGTCTTTATTTGGTCAGGTGGTCTATTTTGTTCATGAAATAGGCAAGAAGCTCCAAGATTTAAAAGTCAGCAAGCCCAGATACTAAGCCACATTCCTTATTCTAAGATTCACTTTCTGGCTTCGTCCCAGAGTTAGGAAATCTCAGAGATGCCAGAGATTCAGGAAGTCATACCAATCAGTGTGCTTGTCTCAGTAACCCATGACTCCTGAGTTAGTCTGAGGCTAGAGACTTCTCATCCTTTGCTCATGGACTTCTCTGGAAGGAGTCTGTCCACAGATGATGCCATACTTTAGGGACTATTGCAAGGTTATCTTTGGGAAAAGAGCATAATTTCATGACATAGTACTATGAAGTAATGACCTGTATTTATACAATACCTACCACGTGCTGGGAACTATTCTAAGCACTTTATAGAACTCACATTTAATCTTCATGACAACACTTTTAGTAGATATTATTATTTCCACATTTTATGTCTGAGGACACTGAGGCACAGAGAGGCTAAGAAACGCAGACAAGGTCAGATAGCTAGTAGACCCTGGAGTCAGATCCTAGCAATCTGGTTCCAGATTCTATGCTTAACTAGTACCCCAATGTAGGAAGAGGAATTTTTATATCAAGTATAGAATGATGAATTTTATAGAGCTGCTATTGAAAAACAAAGAGAAAATGAGTTTTTCTGATCTCTCTGATGGCTTTGTGGTGATCCACCCAAACACTTTATTCCCGAGGCCTTGGGAATGACCAACCTCTATTTAAAAGGTTGCTAGTAAACATTGGGTGTACCACTCTGGACAGGAAGAAGTTTCATTTTGTGGAAAGCTAACCAGCTCATTTGTGGCTTCAATTCATTGGAGACTTGGTCTTGAAAATTCTAAGCTGTGTGTCTGTATTTTGTGAAGAATATGTAGAAAGCTCACCTACTACTCCTGCAAATTACTTCTATGATAATATTTCTTTTTTTATTTAAAAAAATATTTATTGCCGAAACCGGTTTGGCTCAGTGGATAGAGTGTCTTTCTGTGGACTGAAAGGTCCCAGATTCAATCCCCTTCAGGGGCATGTATCTTGGTTGCGGGCGCATCCCCAGTAGGGGGTGTGCAAGAGGCAGCTGATCGGTGATTCTCTCTCATCAATGTTTCTAACTCTCTATCCCTCTCTCTTCCTCTCTGTAAAAAATCAATAAAATATATTTATAAAAATAAAAAATATTTATTGTTAAAAGTATTACATATATCCTCCCCCCCCCCACTTCCACCCCTTGTAACCTACTGCTGCCACCCTGCCTGTGTCCATGGGTTATTTTCCAGCATATAAGACGACTTTTGAAATGAAAAAAGCCTGCTCAGATTGGCCAGAGTCAGAGAGGCAGTCTATTAAAAAAAGAACTGGTGTTGCCTCGGAAGTGGGAAGTAGTCTTATACAGCGAATATAGGCCTAAACCTATGTTTTAACTGTAAAATTAGGGGGTCGTCTTATACTCCGGAAAAATACGGTATATGCATACAAGTTCTTTGGTTGACAATATTTCTTTAAGGCCAGAATGCTTTACCTATTTTCTTTATACAAATAAAATGGTTTCAAAATACACACATTTTCCATGTAATAACACTATAAACTCAGAGGAATGTCTCATATGAGAAAGACCAACAATATCAAGTGTCCATGCAGATCTGGATCAGTCAGAATTCTCATACACTGTGGGTAGGCATACATTTTGGCATAGTCATTTAATATAACTGTTAGGCATCATCCACTAACGCCACAGACAGCCTTATTTAAAAAAATTTTAATGCCATTTCTAGGTCTATAATCAACAGAAATATATATCAATACATATACTTACCAAAAGACAAGAAGTAGAATGCTTATTGCAACATTACTTGTAAAGTCAAAAAGTTGAAAGAGCCCCAAGTAGCCAACGGCACATTAGGTGAACAAACTGTGATATAGTCATGCAATAATATGCTACATTGATCTACAAAGATAAGCAAAAACATAAACCAGTCTCAGAAACATATTGGTTGAGCTAGAAGCCAGACCAAAAAAGGGTACCAACTGTATGAGTCATTTAAACACGTAAAAACTGGTGAAATTCACTCCTCTATGTTATCAGGTTACCCCAAGTTGGGGTTGGGGTATCTAGGGGATTCTGAGATGCTGGTATTATTCTGTGCGTGTGTGTGTGTGTGTGTGTGTGTGTGTGTGTGTGTGTTTAATTTTATTTTATTTGAGTGCTTGTTACATGGGTGTGATCAGATTGTAAACTTTATTTGAGCTGCATACTTATGACGAATACACTTTACTGTATATATGCTATATGTCAATACATTTTTTCTTAAAAAGTACATGCATGCAGTTTTTAAAAAAATACATTTTTATTGATTTCAGAGAGGAAGAGGGAGAGAGAAAAAAAATCAGTCATAAGAGAGAATCATTGATTGGTTGCCTCCTGCACACCCCCAATTGGAAATTGGGCCCGCAACCCAGGCATGTGCCCCTGACCAGAATCGAACCCAGGACCCTTCAGTCCACAGGCAGACGCTCTATCCACTAAGCCAAACCAGTTAGGGCAATGTATGCCATTTTTGCTGCAAAGTCTCAGTGAGTAGGATAGACAGAGAGTAGGTGGGTTTGATCTTCTACAGAGAATGACCTTTGATTCTGAGACAAAAATAAAAGTTCGGCCAGATTCTTTTAATCAAATAGAACCAAATAGACCAAAGTGAATATTTAAAACACATTCAATCTATTATTTAGATTTATCAAGTGTTTGGATTTAAAAAAAATAACAGGATTTTAAACTAGAAAAATTGTTCTGGTTTGACCTTTATATTAATTTTCTGGATAGTTGGGTTTGGAATTTCAAAACTTTATGTGTTTCTTTTGGGGGTTGGGAGGGAGGTGTTTGTTTGGTTCTGTGATCCTGTTGAGTAAACTTCCAGAGCATTCAGGCTTTTGAAAACCAAGGAAACAGACATATTGATAAATATTTTTCAGATTTCCTATTTTCTTTAAGTTTTGTGAATAAATGCAACACTGTGATCAATATTCAAGAAGCCAGTTCTCTTAGGTATTCAAATTTAATCTTCATTTATTCAAACCCTTTTCCCCTCCACAAAATACCGTTTTGGATATCTCATATTCTCATATAATTTAATTTTTATTGCAACTACATGATATGGCTATTTATCTCCTTTAGACATATAAGGATATTGATGCTATTGAGATGAACTTGTCCAGCTAGACTTCAGAGTCCAAGTTCAGGAATTTTTAAAATTTTTTATAATTAAAAAATATATATCTATTGATTTCAGATATATAGGGAGAGTGAGAGAGAGAAAGAAACATCAATGATGAGAAAGAATTGTTGATTGGCCACCTCCTACAGGATGAGGGGAAAGGTGGAGCCCACAACCCAGGCCTATATCCTGACTGGGAATCGAACTGTGACCTTGACCTCTTGTTTCATAAGTTGATGCTCAACCACTGAACCACTGCAGCCAGGCCAAATTTTCCATCACACTAGTGACCCTCAGAAAACATCTTCTAGAAGATGTCACTGCGTCACTGCTGAGAGAATCTAGGAGGCAGTGAGCTCTGAGCTATGCTCACTAAGGCACCATCCTATGCCCATAAATAAATCAGCAGATGTTAGGCTAGAAGTAGGTATGGAGAAAGGAATATGGGCCTGGGAAGGTTACGGGAAGATTGGGCAAGTCTGCGAAGCGTTTACATTTCTTTTTATGAGGATAAGGGCAAGGCAAACAAAATCCAGTCCAAGATTTTTTTTTTTTTTTTTTTAATCAGACATCATTTTGACTACCTTAATACAGGGAAATTCAGCAATCCCCTTTTTCATCTGCACAAATGTTGATAAGAAGGAACAAACCACAGGGCCCTTTGAGGCTACAATCTTGACCTTGGCGTTGCTAAAGAATGTGTTCATTTGTCTTTGTCACAAGCTCTGCTGGAACCAAAAAGAGAAGAAATTGAATTTTGTAAACAAAGTTCAGAAAGACGTACTTTGGTTCCAGGAAAGGATTCACTTTGGCCTTACACTCAATATGGACTGAGTTGGCAACTTCAACATTTTCTCTGGGAAGCCCCTGAATAGGAGAACTGATGTTACATAAAAGGGTAATTTCTGTCATAAAAAAAAAAAATTAATGTTTGGGTCTTTGGGTGACATTGTGAGAGGAAAAATATTTATTTAAAATTGGCCTGTAGATGTAAGGAAAAAGTAGACCCCAGAGAAAGAAAAAAAAAAAAAAAAAAGCTAGTGACCTCAACTCTCCAAAATAAAAGGCTATTGGGATGACAGGATTTAAGCCTCTGTGCCTTTCCCTTTAAAACAAAAATAAACTGAAAAGTGGGATGGACTACACATCAAATTTTGCTCTTGGATGCTTCCTTAGCTATTAGGACCTTGGTCTAACTTCTATTTCTACTTCCACATATCATTCTGCATGAATTAATTTATTTAACTATTTGTGTCTAGAGAGCCCTTCCTCTATCGTTTGCTCCTCTACCTTATATGTGAATTGAGCAATGACAAGACTGGTTTGAAAGGTCAGTTTTCAGAGGCTTTCAGTTTCCTTCTAGACTCCACAACTGACCTCTGAGTAGCCACCATAAAAGCTGCTGCCAAAGAGTTTTCCCATAGAGGGTCACGGTTCCTGAATCTTAAGTCCAGACCTGCCATTCAACCAAAAGCTTTCTTACGTTGAGTATTTGCTTACATTTGGCTGTCTATTTGAATAATTAAGTAATTAAATTGAAATATATCTGAAAAGCAGCTGCTCAATAAATGTTTATTGAGTAAATGAATAAATGAATGAATTGGCTTACTTACCTAAACCTGGTTCTGTCTCTGAATCTGCTAAAAAGTGGTTGACATTGACTCTTCCAGGCTTGGTCCATAAAGTATATGCAGCACAAGGATCTCTAGGAATTTTCAAAACAAGTATCCCTCTGGAATTTCTTTAATGAAGGATATTTAATGAATATATAACTAGCTCATGAGAGAGGTTACAATGACCCATTGGCTAAATCCAGCTCCAAATCTTTTTATTTTACTTCCATAGTCTTTTAAGTTTTCTAATTAAAATTTACCAGGCAAATGATTTTACCTAAAAATATAGCCTATCTCTTGCTAGGTACTAGGACTCTATTTCTCCACAGCTCCACGCAGGTGGGATAGAGTGTCACCCACCTATTGTAGGCAAGGCATGAGCCCTACACTTGACTACAGTGCATGTCTGCTCTAAGAGGAGTTGCCCTTAATGATTTTATTTGCATTGTTACTCTTCATATGTATAGTGACCACACCTTTAACTTTAGACTGAGAGCTGTATAATTTTAGAAAAATGAGGGGGGGGGGGGAAGCACATTTTCTTCTTTTTATAGGAAAATGCATTTTACAAAAATTTAATCATTTCATCTACCTGGTCTGTTGAGGCATTTGAGTTCACAACTCTTGCCTTTTTTATTTTTTTGCCTGTTAGGGAGATTCTATGCCTTTTGTTTGTAGAAGTTTTATAAAAGCCAGAAGGGAGAGAGAGAGAGAGAGAGAGAGAGAGAGAGAGAGAGAGAGAGAACTATTGTTGTCTGCAAAATAAAGCTTCCTTAACAGTTTTGTTTTTCCTACCAAGATGTATTTGAATAACTAGAGGCCTAATGCATGAGACTCACGCGGGAGGTTGGGGGTAAGGGGTGAGGTCCCTCAGTTTAGTCTGTGCCCTTTTGCAATCCTGGATCCCTCTCACAATCTGGGACCCCTTGCTCCTAACTGCCTGCCTGCCTGCCTGCCTGCTTGGCTTGCCGCTCTTTACCCTTTGCCTGCTTGCTCCTTACTGTTTGGTTTGCTGCTTCTTAGTGCTGGGGAGGCAGGAGAGGCTCACACCACCCTACTGCATTCACCAGCCATGAGCCCTGCTTCCTGGCTGAACGGCGCTTCTGCTGTGGGAGCTCACTGACCACCAGGGGGCAGATCCTGCACCGGTTGTTCTGCCATAATGGTCACTGGGCTTTTATATATATAGATGAAATCATCAACTCAGATTGTAAGCTAGTTAGAGACTGCTGATGTAAAGGCAAAACTTGAGAAGATGGAACTATAGACTGGACATGAAGCCAGTCCATGGGTGGGGACCTGGGATCACACATGGGGCTGAGCCAAGCTGGGGTCAGGCAGGAAGGTGAAGATTGGAGTTCCAAGAGGGAACAAACCACTAATTTACTGGAAGGGCTAAGTCATAGTTCAGGAAACTCAAAGAGGAAAACATGTTTGGAACTTGTGTCCTGTCTAGGTTTCAAGACCTCAACACACATAGAAGCTGGAGGCCAAGTTTGCGTGTGTGTGTGTGTGTGTGTGTGTGTGTGTGTGTGTGTTTGGCAATGAGGTTTACTTTGTTTCACTGCAAATTTTTTAATGAATATGAATTCCATTGTGGCAAAGTCCAGTGGCAAATTGCAGAATTATTCACCTTTTTTTTTTTTTTTTTCATACAACTTGTCACTTAAACCTTTACTCTTTTAGAGAATTAAAAATGTGATTTAGGTTTTTTCACACTTTCCTTATTTGAGTAACACTTTTAAAGAAATTAACATAATTTTTATTGATGCATATGTTTATCAGTTTCCAAAGATACATGGAGACTAGACACTCCAAGTATCACTGAGCTTCAACAGTGATCATTTGTTCAATATGTTAATGACATGCTTTCTGACTTAAATCATTTCTGATCTCATTACTGCTTCATTCAGATAATATCTTGGTATTTCCACATCACTGGTATAATTATTGCCTTACACTAATCATGGCTGATGTAGGGGACATTTGACTTACTATTAAATTCTATTGTTGCAGTTAGCTCCCTATAATTCACTCAGTATTTCTGTTTTACCTGGGAACACCATTTTTTCACGTTTTACATTTTGGCTTAGCTTGGGATTGAAAATGTATTTGGTATATGTTGGCCCCTTGGGTTGGTTCATGTTTATCACATTGACCATGCAATCTTCATTATTTTTCTGTTAAAAAAAAGAAAGAAATTTATCCTGTACATAGATCGTCAGAATAGAAAATTCAGCCACCTAAATAATGACAGTGTGCATAATAATGCAATTCACAGCTATTTGTAATGGGTCCATTCACATAGTTATCTAATGTGTATAATTCTACATGCTTGATGCCAATGAGGGCCAGTTGATTTTCTTGGTTCTGATCCTTACCCATCCTTCTTCACAACATGACAAAACAGCATGAATATTTCAATGAAAATCTATCCTGCTACTGGATAAAACAGATATAACCAATAACAACAACAAAGTGACAGTCATGCATTCTTAAGAGTGAAGTCATAATATTGCATTTTTATATAAATACTAGAGGCCCATTGCACGATATTCATACAAGAATAGGCCTTCCTTCCCTTGGCTTCATTCCTAGCTCCCCGGGAGCCAGCACATCCTTACTTCTGAATGAAGCACCACTCCAGTAACTCCCTCCACCGCTCCCCTTCCCCTCATAGCAGGCTTCACACTGCTGTGGCCTGCATATGCAAATTATCCTCCATCTTTGTTGGGTTAATTTGCATACCCACTCTGATTGGCTGTGGGTGTAGTGGAGTGATGGTTAATTTGCATGTTTCTCTTTTATTAGGTAAGACTAGAGTTTGGTGCCCAGATTTGTGCACCAGTGGGGTCCCTTGCCTAGCCTGAACCCTCTCACAATCCAGGACCCCTCCCAGGATGTCAGACTGTTGGTTTTGGACTGATCCCTGCAGGGCAGGCCAAGGGACCCCACCAGTGCACAAATCTATGCACCGAGCCTCTAAATTTTTGCATATAAGATCTTTGGTTAATCTCTTCCACCCTCCCTTCTCCACCCTCCCCTCTGAGATTCATCCGTCTGTTTCATGCTTCCATGCTTGTGTGTTGAGCATCTGCTCCTGGTGGTCATTGTGTGTTATAGTTACCAGATGGTCAGCCAGTTGGCTGGTTGGCAGGTTGCCTAAGTTTTTATATCTATATATCTATATCTATATCTATATCTATATCTATATCTATATCTATATCTATATTTCCCATTCATTTTTATAAATATGTATTGCTTAGACTAGTACACCCTTTTGAGCTATCTGTTTTGCAAATATGTCCTTACATTCAGTAGCTTGTCTTTTCACTGCCTTAATATCTTCTCATGAACTGACATTCTTAATTATAATGTAATCTACTGTATCTTTGTTTTTCTTTATGGATAGTGCTTTTTAGTGTATTTTATTTATATAATCTTTGTCTATTTCAAGGTGATAAAGCAATTCTGTATTTTAATAAATAATTTTTATTTTATTTATAATACCATCTGACCATCTGTGATTAATCTTGTTTACAGTGAGAAGTAGGGGTAAAAATTAATTTTTATATGGCTATTCACTTGACCCAGCATGATTTTTTAAATATATTTTATTGATTTTTTACAGAGAGGAAGAGAGAGGGATAGAGAGTTAGAAACATCGATGAGAGAGAATCATCGATCAGCTGCCTCTTGCACACCTCCTACTGGGGATGTGCCCTCAGCCAAGGTACATGCCCTTGACCGGAGTCGAGCCCGGGACCTTTCAGTCCGCAGGCTGACGCTCTATCCACTGAGCCAAACCGGTTTTGGCCCCAGCATGATTTAATAAGACCATTCTTTCCCTTTCCCTTTCCCATTCCCATTTTCATTTCCTTTTCCTTTTCCCTACTGTACTGCAGTAATCAAGTGACCACATATAAGTGGGTCTGTTTATGAGCTTTCTTTTCTGTTCTATTTGTCCATTTCTAGTTTCATACTGAAAGTTCTTATATTTTATTGATTTTTTTAAAGGAGAGTGATAGAAAGTTAAAAACATCGATGAGAGAGAAACATCGATCAGCTGCCTCCTGCACACCCCCTACTGGGGATGAGCTCGCAACCAAGGCACATGGCACTGACCGAAACTGAACCGGGGATCCCTCAATCTGCAGAATCCCTCTATCCACTGAGCCAAACCAGTTAGGGCATCATACTGAAAGTGTGTAACTGCTCTACAAGAAGTCTTGAAGTTCAGTAGTATAAGACCTTTAAGTTTGTTTTTCTTCTGCAATATCATCTTAGTTATTCCTGGATTTTTGAAAATAGCCTTATATATACAGGCTTTTGAAACTTCAAATACCCTTAAGTAAATTCTTATATTATGTGCTAGATATTGGGAAAGCAAAGATGAGTCAGAAACAGTCACCTATTTCTCTTGAGGCTATCAGAGTATAAGCTGGTAATTTCAATGTGAGAGATGAAAAATACCATGGTAAAATAAGTCATCAGGGAGACCATTTATCAAGAACTGAGAATCTGAGATTTTACCTTCCTTGTAAGCTATAATTTTGTCTGACATAGCTTAATGGAAACTGGCAGAAGATACCATACTCCTGGATCAATGATAAAGAATTCTATTACTCATGACATGAATATGAGTTCATGTTTACATCAGTTCTTGATACCCAGGAATTTTCACAGGTTTACTTGAAGGGACCCTGTTGGAGGCTGCATGAACAGTGGACTTGCTTCACAGCTGAGGCCAGTGGGTTTAGGGAACCTGAATCCTTTATACTACCAAGAAAACAAACTTGCCATGTCCTTCTGAGGCAGGCATTATATCTATAAAATATTTCCAAGGCTGCTCTCTGTATAGACATCATTGAAAAGACAGCCAGGAACAGGACAGTTAGCGCCTCACTCACAAAACATGAAATCAAAGAGGACTTCCTAGAGGAGTTGCCTAATTTTAAGAATAACTCAGATACCAGGTACAGAAGCAAGAGTGGAAACTGAGTGAGTGAAGAACTGGAAATAGAACGAGAAAAGCACAGGACAATTTAGAATTACTACAGAGTAAAGTATTGTGCTCAGCTTCAAAGATTTAACCAAATTTTGATCATCATTTAAATATACTTATGCTATAATCCATGTCATTGTGGTCCCGGAGATGTTTGTGAGACAAATTATTGGGACATGGATCAGGATCCAATTCTGCGGGGATGAGCACTACGTAGTATGTTGTGTCTTCTGGACCCACACAGAATGAATTCCTGTCCACCCACCCTGATGATGACAGCTGGCTGCAACTGTGTGAAGACAGCCCCTTTCCCATGGCCTGCAGAGCCTTCGCGTCTTTCAGCCACTCCACACCTGCCATGGTTTTTAATCCCATCACCATCTTGATCATCTTCTTCTGGACCTCTCCGGTAACACTCTAAAAGTGCGTTATCTAGACTTGGACAGAATTTGGGAGTCTTGAGTTAATCTTTTTTTTTTTTTTTTTTTTTTTTTTTCCCCCAAAAAAATCATACCCAGGTGAAGCAGAGTTCTAGTCAATACGAGTGTGTTGTTTAGGCATCGACAGTACTGCCCTCACTGTGTGCTCAATGGACAGAAGCACAACCCCAAGAAAAGGAAGATGAGTTCATCTTTGAAATTGCTGAGAATTTATTTATTTTTTATTTTCTAAAACCTTTATTTTCTAAAACCTTTATTGTTGAAAGTACTGCATAGGTCCTCCTCCCCTCCCATTAACCTCTTTCAGCCTGCTCCTGTTTCCCCCCTCCCCAAGCCCTCACCACTGCCTTGTCTGTGTCCACAGGTTATGCATACTAGTATACCAGTATGCATACAGGTTCATAGGTTGATTTCTTTCCACCCACCCTCTCCTGCCTTCCCTCTTAGGTTCAACAGTCTGTTCATACTTCTATGATTTTGGGTCTATTTTTTAAAAAATTATTATTATGTGAAGCACCGAGCTTATTTATTTATTTATTTATTTATTTATTTATTTATTGTTTAAAGCACATGTGTCAAACACAAGGCCCGCGGGCCAAATCCATCCCACCAGGCCTTGCAATGTGGCCCGCACCGCGCTGTCATCACTGCACTCTGCTGCGTTTCCATCACAATGACAGTTTATGACTGTTCAGTAAACCATTCGGCCCGCGATTTAGGCTGGATTTTAGATTTTGGCCCCTTCTCTGATTGAGTTCGACACCCCTAGTTTAAAGTATTACATGATTCCCCTCCCAATTAACCCCCACCACCACCACTACCACCCCGGAGCAAGCCCCCACCACCTTAGTGTCTGTGTCCATTGGTCATGCTAATATCATGCATATAAGTCCTTTGGTTTATCTCCAATCACCCCCACTCACTCCCCTGCCCTCTCCCCGAGGTTGGACAGTCTGCTCAGTTCCACCTTGCCTCTGGATTCATTTTTATTCATTGATTTATGTTGATTATTATATCCCACATATGAGTGAGATTCTGAGTCTATTTTGATCATCAGTTTATTTGGTTCATTAGATTCCACATATGAGTGAGATCACGTGATACTTCTCTTTCTCTGACTGCCTTATTTTGCTCAGCATAGTACTCTCCAGGTCCAACTATGCTCTTTTATTGCTGATAATTTAAATGACTATACCTATTTATTGCTTCTGGTTCTACTAGAATTTGTGTTGCCAAAGCAGTAAAGGTATCACCCTACCAGCTCAATCAATGCTATATGTGGCTTTGGACTGACACGGCTCTGCCAAGGACAGTGCTACCAATTTAGAGAAAATAATTCTTGGTAGCCTATTAATCCTTCCTGAATTAGGGCCAGAGGATCACCTGCATCAGCATAATGGGGAGGAGGAGAATCATGACTGTTAAATGCAGATTCCCGGGCACTACCCAAGACAAATCAGTCTCCTCACAGGTGGGGCCTGCAAACTCTGCATTTTACACAAGCCCATTCTGTAATTTTTATGCACTCAAATATTAGAAAACTCCTGCTTAAGAAGGTTCTTATAAAATTAGTCCTTTGGTCCTGAAGGAGTTAATAGATCTCCCGAGGAGCCAATGCACTTGCCAGCCCCTGGGAGGAATTTCCCACCTATTCCTGCCAGTCTTCCTCCAACACCCCTCAGAGGAAAGTACCCCTGTAGTACATTCTCCTTATCTCATCGTTAGGATAGAGTGGGAGCTGAGATTGTTTCCTGTTGTCCTGAGCTGACCAGCACAAGTGGCTCAGGAGCATGGCCTACATTGAGGCAGCTCGAATGTGATAATCCTTAGAAGAAGGTCCAAATGGATTGCCAGGCTCAATGTAGGTGCACGTGGGCCAGAGAGATGAATGGCACACCATGGGCTTGGATGTCTAGAGAAGGATACTAACAATAAAGTGGTGGACACACCAAAAAGTATGCATCACGTTAAGTGCCACAAGAGAAATAAATGAGGTACAGGGAGAGAAGGAATAGATGAATTGGGTTATTTTCCTTCAAAGGCAAAGAAAAAGATGTCATGAGAATCCAAATGAAGAAAACACTACATCTGGGAGAGACAAAAAGGCAGGCATATGCCAATATGTCTTGAAATAAGCATTTTATTTTATACTAGAAGCCTGATGCAGGAAGATTCGTGCTAGAATGGACCTTCCTTTCCCTGGCTGTTGGCACCACCTTTCCACTCTGGCCCAGCCTTGGAGCCACATTTTCTGCTCTGGCCCCACTTTCCCACACATTCCTGAGGTCCTGAGAGACTGAGGGTGGAGTAGAACGCCTGTGTTGTTGCCATGGCAATGATGCAAGCATCCTGCCAGCCTCTGGTCACTCAGCGCCTGTGTATACAAATTAATTGCCATCTTTATTGGGTCAATTTGCATATCACTCCTGATTGGCTGGTGGGTGTAGCAGAGGCATGGTCAATTGAAATGTTTGCCTATTATTATGTAAGACTAGAGGCCCGGTGCACAAAATTCATGCACTGTGGGAGACAGGGATGTGCCTCAGCCCAGCCTGTGCCCTCTCATAGTATGGGACCCCTCTGGGGATGTCTGTGCATCATAGTGACTGGTCATTCTGCCATAATGGTCACTTAGGCTTTTCTTATATAGATACTAGAGGCCCAGTGTACAAAATTTGTGCATGGGGGTGTGTGTTCCTCAGCCCAGCCTGCACTCTCTTCAATCTGGGACCCCTCAAGGGATGTCCAGCTGCCCATTTAGGCCCAATGCCATCACCATGGCTTTGTCTAGAAGAACATCCGGAAGGTCTCCCAGTCTAATTAGCATATTATCCTTTTATTAGTATAGATCACATGTGTCAAACACAAGGCCCGCGGGCCAAATCCGTCCCGCCAGGCCTTGCAATGTGGCCCACACCGCGCTGTCATCACTGCACTTCGCTGCGTTTCCATCACAATGACAGTTTATGACTGTTCAGTAAACCATTCGGCCCGTGATTTAGGCTGGATTTTAGATTTTGGCCCCTTCTCTGATTGAGTTCGACACCCCTAGTATAGATAGAGGCCTGGTGCATGGGTGAGGACCGGCTGGTTTGCTCTGAAGGGTGTCCTGGATCAGGGTGGGGTTCCCTTGGGCATGGGGCAGCCTGAGTGAGGGGCTGGTGCCTGTTTGCACACTGGCCATGTTCCCTAGGGGGGGACTTTTACTCCATGGGGGTGTGGCCAGCTTGGATAGGGGTCTGAGGCCAGCTTGGGTAAGGGACTGAGTGCCGTTTTCAGGTTGGCCATGCCCCCTGGTGACCCAGGCTCCCAGCCCCTCTTTGAGCAGACGCCAGGGCAGGCTAGAAGCCTAGGTCACTCCCGGCAACCCAGGCCACCAGCCACTTCTTCGGCGGCTGCCAGGGTGGGTGAGAAGCTTGGCTTTCTCTTTCACCTGGGAAAATCCAAGCCTCCTGCTTGCTCCAACTCCATGGCTGCTACCATCTTTGTTGGGTTGATTTGCATACTAACTCCTGATTAGCTGGATGTAGCAGAGGGATGGTCAATTTGCATGTTTCTCTTTTATTAATGTAGATTAGTGATAAGACTTAATAGCGTTAAGGAGTTATGTAGTAGAATATTCAACAATATTAAAATATATATGATAATAAATAATAAGGTGATGGTTGTTTAGACAGTAAGAGCCAAAGAAATCAGAAGCAATGTAAATTTGGCCTCTCAGTGCTTTTGGAAATTCCATGAAGAAAAAAACACGGGCAAATTAGCACGTGCGTATGTATGATTGTATTTTTCCAGGAAACATAGAGGTGTGGTTTAGTCTTTCCATATTGTTTTGAAGTAAATTACTTCCTGAAACTATAAGAGGAAGCTCATGATATTTTTCCCTTCCTCTTAAGAGTACGGATTTTTCATAATTTCCTATTTCTGAGGAATAGGAAATTATGAAAATTTGAATTCTAATTATTTTAGTTTTCTTTTCCTAAGGCTGTGTTTCTTAGCTTCCTACTTGACTCAGTGTACAGTGAAAAATTCTTAGAATGCAATTTTTCAGTGTGAATATTTTTGTAGTGTGTTTGTTCTGGGTGTATATTTAACATGTTTTCTTTTATTAAAATATCAGAAACACATATGACAAACTGATAATATTTGATATTTGTACAGTGAGTACATGAATTTTTTAAAAATATATTTTATTGATTTTTTCAGAGAAGAAGAGAGATAGAGAGCTAGAAATGTCGATGAGAGAGAAACACCGACCAGCTGCCTCTTGCACACCCCCCACCAGAGATGTGCCCCCAACCAATGTACATGCCCTTGACCAGAATCGAACCTGTGATGCTTCAGTCCGCAGACCGACCCTCTACCACTGAGCCAAACCGGCTTTGGCATACATGGATTTTTTTATTATGTCATATTCTATAATGTGGTATTATATTACTACTAGAGGTCCAGTGCACGAATTTGTGCACCTTGAAAGGAACTGTGGACTATGAGGCTGTGGTGGACACAGAGGTGGGTCTCAGCCCATCCCCTGTGCTCTCACTCAGCCCCTCCTGCCATGGCCCCTAGTATCCTATCTGCCAGCAGCCTGGTTCCCACTGCCACCATTCCCATGTGCTGATGGTTCCAGCCCCACTTGCACCTGCTGATGGCGTGGAGTGATTTGGGCCAGCACCAACACCAGGTGCTAGTTGGGCCAGTGCCATCAGTGGGTGTGAGCAGTGGCTGCTGCCCCAATCACTCTTCATGAGAAGGGGGAGATGGAGAAGCCCTCAGGGGAGATAGGAGGCAGCAGCCACTGCTCACACCCTCTGACAGCACCAAGTGATCAGGGCCAGAGCCGGGTGTCAGCAGTAGGTGCAAACGGTGGCTCCAGTGCCAGCTGTGGGTTTGTGCTGGCAGAAGGTGGGAGCACCTGGCAGGATTGGGGCACATGGGAGCAAAGAATTTTCAGTAACCCCCAGAGGCTCACCCCAATGACAGCGACCATGCCCTGCCTTGGTCTGGTATCCCCACTTACCTGCTCCACCATCCCACCATGACTGACACCTGCCATGTTCCATGCTCTGCTGCCTGCTGCCCGTGCCCACCATGTTCTGTGTGCCTCCCTTGGTGGTTAGTGCATGTCATAGCAACCAGTTGTTCGGTTGTTCTACCATTCTGTCTGTTTGCATATTAGCCTTTTATTATATAGGATGGAATAGATATATCCTATATAATAAAAGCCCAGCTGCCAAATGGCAGAACGACCAGAATAACCCATCGACCAGTTGCCATGACACGCACTGAGCACCAGAGGGCAGATGCTCAAAACATGAGCTGCCCCTGGGTAGTCAGTGCGCTTCCACAGTGGGAGTGTTGCTCCGCTGACTGAGATGAGCGGAGCTTCCACAGCAGGATGAGCCCCACAGGCCACGCCCCTCACCAGTGCACGAATCACAGCACTAAAAGGCGGCAGTTACTACGCACTGTCCTTGTGGTGGGAGATGGCTCCGTGTACTCTCCATGGAACCTGTCTCATAGGGTTGATCTATTCAGAGCTTTAAGAATGGAATGAGATCATCAGCTTTTAAGTAGTTGAGGGAAAATATACACTGTTCCTTTTTCATTCTCTTTGTCCTGCCTTCTTGCTGGAGAAGGAATACCTGGCTCCCATGGAATACCCTGAATGCTATGCAGAGAGCTCACCGGCCCTTGGCAACTAGTGAGTCTGCCTTCCAATTGCCTTTACACCTAGCTCCGCTGCCTGAGCATCTTACTCAACCCGTATCACCGACTGAGCACTCACGGTGTCCCAGGCCTGCCCCAGGTGGTGCTGGGTGCTCACATAGCAGCAAGGAAACAGCTGCCTCGAGCATACATTCTGCCAGGAGAGGATGGGGGTGTGGGAAAGAAGCAGCCTGGGACAGACATGAGGTCCAGCCATTAAAGGGCATGGGCACCATGAAAACATGGGAATGAAGTCACATAGGGCTCACTGAGGGAAAGTGGACAAATTGAGGAGAGCCAGGTGGAAGCCTGGAGAAGGGCATTGGGCAAAGGGGACAGCCCACAGAGGGACAGTGGGACAAGCAAGAAGCTGAGTGGAAGCGGGTCAAGGCTGGATTAGGGGTCACATCCTGCAGGGATAGAGGGCCTATGAGAACCTGGCGTCCCCTGAGGGAAGGGAGAGGCGCCGGGGCTGTAGGTGAGGACCCACTGGGCTGATGCATTGGGGACAGACCCTCTGGTTTCTGTGTCAGGAGCAGACTGAGGGGGAAGAGGAAGCAGGGAGACAGCAGGATTCGACAGCTCCCTCCCCGAGGACGATGCGAAGATGGTGGAAATTGTGGTGGAAATTGTGGCAGCCGAGGTGGTGGCTTTGGGGTATGCTGGAAGGAAGGCAGAGTGTGAAGAACGATGTGGGGGTGGTGTGGGGTGAGGAGGCCCCATGATCTGATAGACCCCTGGAAAGGCAGGGTCTCTGAAAGCTGCCTGCGGGAGACCTCAGGTCAGATCCTATCCATTTTGAGAGTCTGACTGTAAAACCTATTAGTAGACCTTAGTTTGAGCTCCACACATGGGACATGGCACGTTCACAACCAGTCTCCCATGGAGACGTCCAGGCAGCAGATCATTTCTGTGTAGCTGCACTAATCCCTTCACATCTCTCCCCTCTCCCCAGTTCAATAATAAAAAATATATATAAGTCATTTAAAATATGAGCACTGGATTTGAATAGACATATGGCCCATAAGCACATAATAAGATGTCCAACATCATCAGTCATTGGGAAGATGCAAATCAAAACCACCATGAGCTATCATGACACATCCACGTAAGATGACTATATATAATAATAAAAAAGACAGATAGTAACAAGTGTTGGGGAGAATGTGCAGAAATTGGAACTTGCCCTTGTTGCTGCTGGGAATGGAAAGTGGTGAGGTCACTCTGCAAAATGTTGACAGTTCAGCAAAATGTGAGACAGAGAGTTCCTCGTATCAACCGCTGGAGCTGAAAAAATAGGAAAAGCCTTTGATGACACTTCCTTTTCTGCCTGTGCAGTAATTAAAATCTGCAGCGTCACTTGAAGGTTCTTAGTACTAAGAAATGCGCTTTCTTGAAAGAAGCCAGGCATAGAAAATCACATGTTATGTGGTTTCATTTAGATGAGATATCTAAAACTAGAGGCCCAGTGCACAAAATTCATGCACAGGGGGTGTCCCTTAGCCCAGCCTGCACCCTCTCCATTCTGAAATCCCTCTCACAATCCAGGACTGCTGGCTTCCAAACACTCACCTGCCTGCCTGCCTGATTGCCCCTAACCGCTTCTGCCTGACAGCCTGATCACCCCCTAACCACGCCTCTGCCTGACTACTCCCCTGCTGGCCCGATTGCCCCTAACTGCCCTTCCCTGCCAGCCTGGTCACTCCTAACTGACCTCCCTGCTGGCCAGGTCTCCCCTAACTGCCCTCCCCTGCCAGCCCAGTCACCCCTAACTGCCCTCCCCTGCAGGCCTGGTCCCCCCCCTCCCCAACTTCCTTCCCTTGCAGGCCTGGGTGCCCCACCACTGCTCTCCCCTGCAGGCCTGATCCTCCCCAACTGCCCTTCTCTGCCAGCCTGGGTCCTCCCCAATTGTCCTCCTCTGCCAGCCCAGTCACCCCTAACTACCTTCCCCATCTTGTGGTGGCCATCTTGTATCCACATGGGAGTGGCCATCTTTGACTACATGAGGGTGGCCATCTTGTGTGTTGGAGTGATGGTCAATTTGCATATTACCTCTTTATTATATAAGATAGTTAAACCCATAGAGACAGACAGCAGGTGGGTGGTTTCCTGGGGCTGGAGTGAGAGGAGAGTGAGAAGTGACCGCTAATTAAAACCTGGTTGACTTTGGGAGTGATGAAAATGTTTGGAACTAGATAGAGGTGCTGATTGCACAATGTTGTAAGTCTATTAAACCACTGAATTGTGCACTTTGTGTAAGTCACGTGTCCATTTAAACCACACAGAGAGCAAGAGGAGAAAGGGACTTTCCAAGTGCTTAAGAAAGTCCTGTGTGAAAGGATGAGTAAGGTGTGATGCATAGCTCCATCCCTGGAACAGTCAGGGCTGGCAGAGAGGAGAGAAAGCAAGGACTCAGCAGGGTGGGTGTAGAAAGCACTGCGTGGAGCACCCCCCCCCCCCTTCACCTACTGACTCAGAGTTCAGCTAATTCAACCAAGTAGACCTTCCAAAGAGCATTTAAGTCCATTTATAATTTATTATCTGTCTTCTGATGCTAGACTCTCAGTTTCATGAAGGGCAGTTTTTGGATGATTAACATTTCAGCAAAATAAACCTAGAAGGGTTCAAAAAATAGCAGTTGTTCAATAAATGTTTGCTGAAAAACTAATAATCCTGCGATTCCATTAAAACACCCTCCTTTCTCTATTGGTGTGATGTTTGAACACAGCCCAAGTGGAGCAAGTTTCTGCAGCCGTTTCTGAAAGCTTTGCTAACAGCACTGTGTGCTGTTACCCGAGACGAGAGCAGAACTCCCACATCTGAGAATGCCATAGTGATGGAGAGCTCCTGAGGGTTCATACACTTCACTTGCTAACCCTGCACAGCCTGCTGGCCAGGTTACTCCTAACTGCCCTCTCCTGCCAGCCCAGTCACCCCTCACTGCCCTCCCCTGCAGGCCTGGGAGAGCAAGTAAAGAGTTCATATACTTTACTTGTTAACCCTGCACAGCCACCTGTCGTAGCAGGCCGAAGCCCGTGACTCAGGCATTGCCAGAAGGCACGAGGTCGCTTATTTGGTAGCAAAAATGAGCTCATTGAGGAACAAAGGCAAACCTCAGAACAATTCTGTTGAGTCTGCCAAGTCCTATTGCCCAAACATACCCATAACTGAGGTGAAATGTCTGGAAATGCTCTGCAGACTGTCCCAGCTCTGGCTGTCACCCAAGAAATAATTCCAAGTGATTCCTGTGAATGAAGAGGGTGACCAGAATATAGATGTCTGTCCTCCTAATTAAATAAGTAGTGGAGCTCTGGCCAGTGTGGCTGAGTGGCAGAGCATCAGTCAGTGCACCGAAAGGTTGTAGGTTTGATTCCCAGTCAAGGGCACATACCTAGGTTGTAGATTTGTTCCCTAGCCCCAAGGAGTGAGTGCAGGAGGCAATCAATCATTGTGTCTCTCTCACATTGGATATCTCTCCCTCTTTTTCTCTCTCTCTCCCCTGCTTCTCCCTCCATTCCTTTTATTCTCTCTCTAAATAAAAAAAAAGAGTTGTGGAAAATCTGTAACATTTTTATTCAAAAGAGAATATGATAAATTCCAATATAAACTAAGAAACACTTCTGTGCTTTAACTTATCTCCTTCCAGTGAAATGCATTTGCTCTTAAACTGTGATCCAAGGGCCTTCAGCAAGACAGTTGTCAGGAGTGCTGGGTAACATGTGGAGTCCAAGGCATGCTAGACTTACTGAAACATCTTAAGGAGTGGGACCTGGGGGCATGCATTTTAAAAATGTCCTCAGACGAGTCTTGCACATGGTAGGTGTTAAGGACCAATGCTATCATGCATTATAATCTATTACACTGGCACAGATATTTTTTCTTGTTCTTCACAATTATAAGAAGGTGCAGGTGACATTTGTCTTCATTGTTTACAGGGAAACCAAAATTTAAGAGATGTGAAACCCAAGGCCATACAGTTCAAAATGGCAGCGGAGCTAGAATTTGAACCAGGATTTTCATGATTCTAGATCCAATCCTTGACCTACCCCACACTGTGCTGCTCCTCTGCTAAGAGGAAGAAGAAGAAGAAGGAGAAAAAGGAGGAGAAGAAGGAGGAAGAGGAGGAAGAAAGGAGGAGGAGGAGGAGGAGGAGGAGGAGGAGGAGAAGGAGGAGGAGGGAAGGGGAGGAGAAAGGGAAGGGAGGAGGAAGAGGAGGAGGAAGAAGAGAAGGAGGAGGAGGAGGAGGAGGAGGAGGGAGAGGAGGAGGAGGAGGAGGAGGAGGAGGAGGAGGAGGAGGAGGAGGAGGAGGAGGAGGAGGAGGAGAAAGGAGAAAGGAGAAAGGAGAAAGAGAAAGGAGAAAGGAGAAAGGAGAAAGGAGAAAGGAGAAAGGAGAAAGGAGAAAGGAGAAAGGAGAAAGGAGAAAGGAGAAAGGAGAAAGGAGAAAGGAGAAAGGAGAAAGGAGAAAGGAGAAAGGAGAAAGGAGAAAGGAGAAAGGAGAAAGGAGAAAGGAGAAAGGAGAAGGAGAATGGAAATCCGAATATATCTGACAGGGATACAGTGCCAAGGGGACAAGTTTAACACAAGCAGGAGAAACACTGCCGCCTTGTGGCCACCTGAAAGCAAAGTGTAGCCTTGTTCCTGAACAAGTTCTCCTTTCTTCTTGCCTCACCTTGGTGTCTTTCATGAATGGATTTGTGCTGAGTCATCCCCAGTCTCCACTGATGCAGATGACTGGTCCTTTAGCTTTGGACTTCGGTTTTGGAGCTGAGGTTTTTTCTGAGTTGACGTTTGTTTACTCATGTAGGTCAGGGACCCAACCACAAGATCATTAGTGCCATAAAATAGCCAGCAGATCCAAGGACCCTGCTGAAATACTTTCTGGCACCAATCTATTCTAGATCTCTAGATCCTTAATCTTTATCTTTTAACTTTAATTTTAAAAGTTTTTGTTTTCTATGGTCACAAAATATTCCTGATGAAACCAAAGCCACCCCAGGCATCCATGCAAATTGTCCGTTACAGCTCAGCCCTCAGTTTTAGAAACCCACACATGTGCATGCCCTGTCTCATAAGGCAAACTCCCCCAGCAGCTGCATAGGGGAGCATTGGTCTGAACCCCTCTGCTGCTCTCTTGGCTCCAGGCCTTTCTTGGTCCCCATGTCCTACAACTGCTCTTCCTCCCATCTCTCCACTCCTCTTGCTCATTTCTGTCACTGGAGCCTATAGCATGCTATTTCTTCCTTCAGATTTCAAATCATCAGTCACTTTTCTGACCTCACACACACTAGGTCAAAACTTCCTATTCTGCTATCCCTTTAACTTTTCCTTCTAATGGCATCTGTCAAAGTTGTAATTTAGCATTTGCTTATGTCACTATCCCCTTGATATCTGCACCTAGATTGAAGCCTCCAGGAGGTAAGTGTTCATAGGCCAGGGCCTACCACATTGCCTGGCACCGAGTAGATGAGCAATAAGCATTGATTGAATGAACAAATGAATGAACGAACATGTAAGTGAGGTTAGTCCTGGTCCAACAATCTCACCCTAAATCTCCTCAAATCATATCTCCCAAACCATCTTTGTGTGACTGCTGCCAAATATCTCAAAGTTGCTTCTGAACTCTGTTTACTAAATCCAAATTTCAAAGTCAGGAGAGGTTAGACACCATTTTAGAGTCCTTGCAAGCTCTCGAGAGATGGCAATTCTGCTTTGACAACAGCCCGGCAATTTCTTAGAATGTTCTGGTTCTTATTGCTTGTGTGACTTTGCATGAGGTTACCAACCTTATCAACCCTGAACTCCTTCATTTGTAAGATGGGGGTAACAGGACCTTTGGAAGGAGTCCCCAGATAACCTACGTTTAAACATTCCTCATCAAGTGTTATTTTAGTCATGGGTTTTTCCCAGACATCCTCGCCAGGTGAAAATTTCACAAGGAATAGAAGTGGAATTCTGTCAAATGTTGTTTCTCATAAGCGTAGAGCATGATTCATAGCTTGCACTCAATCAAGTTAGTGCCTTTCTCTCTATTTTCTTTTCCTCCTCGTGACTTCCTCATTGACTGATTGACCCGCCTTGAGTAATAGGGAAACAATCTCCTGCTAGGAGCAGCTCCAAGTTTGGCAGATTTGAACTTGGCTAAGTCTTGTATTGGGAGTTGATAGTGAGAGTGAGAGAGGCCCGAAACATCAGGCAGGTTGACCTGAATATGTCTACTTAGAAACCTGTTCTCCTTTAGTCCTAGTCCAGGCTCACCCAATTCCTCAGCCACCTCTAGGCACCATGCTTCCCTGGGCCTGCACCCTAGCAGTGCCCAGGTTCCGGGCCATTGCTTCCTTGAACTCCCCCCCTACAAGTCTTCAGTTTAAGGTTAAACAAGTCCAGGAAAAACTGAAGTGTCAATGGCCACAGTGGTTAAATGTCTTTGCATTCCTATGTAGCATTTATATTTTAGCAAAATAAATGATAACTTTTGTATTTTAATAAAGCATGATAGTCAGAATTAGTGGAATATTAACTATCCAAATAGGATATTATGTTGTAAAGGAATATTAAAAAGGAATTATCCATGTTTGTTTATTCAAGCACCTGTGATTCATTGAGTAAAAAGCACGTTATAAGCATATTTGGTGTGATCACTTTTATTTAACTGTGTGTGTGTGTGTGTGTGTGTGTGTGTGTGTGTATGTGTATACCTAGAAATTAATGAGTGTGGTTACCTCTGTTCTGTGAGACTGCTTTAATTGACACTTTATTCTTTAAACCTTTCTGTATTGTTTGAACTTTCTGAATGACTGTGCATTGGCTTCATAATGAGGGAGGGAAAAGAATGAATTTGCTGGGTTGTACTTGAGAATCACAATCACAAAAAACGCAGGGAGTCATATGCCCCCAAGTTGTTTTAGGAATGAGTTAGGAATTTACTAGCTCACTAGTTTTTTTGGTCATTCGTGTAGCAAACTTTTCACGAATGCTTACACCTGCAAGAAGAGTCCAGCATACCTCCTACCCTCTGCTTTTAGGGTAATAAGCTTCATATATAACTAAATGCAATGAGAGTGATCATTATGACACAGTAACAGGTTCCACGTTTGTGTGAACCAGGCACTGTGCTAGTTCACACAAACACACTCCTCTCTAATCCACAGTACACAAGTGGAGGGGCCACATGAGCCCTGATACACAAATGGGTATTGGGTGCCACTTTACACAAATGGGTGCCCGGTACACTCCACAAATGCTAGAGTAAGGAAGGTCTTTGTCCTGAGGTACTAGAGAAGGCTTCATAATTAGAACAAAAGGTGGCCTTCAGCTAAGCCTGGAAAGAGGTTGGCATATGACTTTTATTGACAGGGAGAGAATTCCAGGTCAAAAGTAACCCAAGAAAAGGTGCAGAGCAGAGGCAATCACTAAGTCTGGTGGCTGGACCATTTGTTAGCATCGTTGGGGAGACTTTCCAATGAGATGTGCTTGACTGGGAGCCCCCTGAAAAGGGGGCTTTGGGTGCCAGGTTTAGAGGACAAATTTAAATCCTTGCAATCCCTAGTCTGAGCTGTATACTTCAGACAGCGGGGTTTGTGACAGGAGGTGGGAGGTTGCCACCCAGAAAAGAAACACTCTCACTTTAGTAGCTAGAACTGATGGTCCTTCTTTCTTCAAAATGTTCTTGTTATCTTATTGGCTGGCATTGACTAGTGTGGAAACAATCTCATTCCTTTTACCACAGCATCATCACTGAGAGAATGAAGGGAAAAGCATGAAATGAGAGCAGTCTTAACCTTTTACTTGGTACCATGTCATCTGTCATAGTGTTTGACTGCCCTCTCGTGGCCATTTCACTGCATTCTATTGCAGAATCATGTTTATTTCTTTAGGAGGGGTTATTTTTACAAAATTATTATTAAATGTACACTTAATGCATCATAGTGCCACTTTACCATGTTTCCTTTTATATCTTTATTACTGAAAGTATTACAGATGTCCCTCCCCTTCTCCCTCCATTGCCTTCCTCCACCCGGATCCTGCCTGCCCCATTGTCTGTGTCCATGAGTAATGCATATATGCATGCAAGCTCTTTGGTTAATCTTTTCCCACTCCCCTCCCTACTTCCCTCTGAGATTCATCAGTCTGTTTTCATTATTATTTTAAATATCTTTTATTGATTTTTTTACAGAGAGGGAGAGGGATAGAGAGCTAGAAACATCGATGAGAGAGAAACATCAACCAGCCGCCTCCTGCACACACACCCCCCCTTCCACGGGGATGTACCTGTAACCAAGATACATGCCCTTGACTGGAATTGAACCTGGGACCCTTAAGTTGGCAGGCCGATGCTCTATCCACTGAGCCAACCCGTTTTCAGCTGATTTTATTTTGTTCATTTTTTAATTTAGTTTACTTTGTTCATTAGATCCCGTGTTCGTTATTTTGATAGATTCAATTGTTGATAGGTATGTATTTATTTTTATTTTATTATTCATATTGCCTCCCTCCTCCTCCTCCTCCTCCTCCTCCTCCTCCTCCTCCTCCTCCTCCACCTCCTCTTCCTTTTCCTCCTTCTCCTCCTCCTCTTCCTTTTCCTTCTTTTCAAGAAGACTCTTTAACAATTCTTGTAATACTGATTTGGTGGTAATGAACGCCTGTAGTTTTTTTCTTATCTGTGAAGCCCTTTATCTAACCTTCAATTCTTTATGAAGCTTTGCTGGGTAGAATAACCTTGGTTGTAGGTCCTTGCTTTTTATCACTTTGAATATTATTTGCTACTCCCTTCTGGCCTGCAAAGTTTCTGTTAAGAAATCAGTTTGTTTATTTCCAAAGCAAGTAGCCAGAGCTTTATGTAAAAGCTGATGTATATCCAAACATCATCAGCTCTTTGTGTGGTCTTTTCAGCATCCATCTTCATGGATGACATACCACTATCCATCGTGGGCCCGTGGGATGCTGGAGGTGAGTGTAATGATAGGAAAGCTATATTCAACACTTCCCCATGTGTTATAGGTGGATATCACCTTTAACCCCAGAGCAGCTCTCCATAGCAGCATGTATTATTATCCTTCTTCTATAAGTGAAGAAACTGAGGCCTAAGGAGGTTAGGTGATTTCTACAAAGTAGCAAGGTCCCAAATCTCCAAATATACTATTTTTGGAGCCAGCCCTTTTAATCACTTGAAGGACCTTACAGTATATTAGTATATAATCGGACTACACACACACACACACACACACACACACACACACACACACACACATACACACACACACACACACACACAATAAAATCATACAGAGTGCTTACTGAAATGATTCCAGGGGAGATCCTGAAGACAGTCGCAAATAACTTCAGAAGAGGCTTTCAGAGAGTTGGTAATGACTTCTTGGGGGAGCCAGTGGAATTTAGTGGAATTTGGGGTCAGAGAGTACAGGATGCAAGTAGTCAAGGACAAGCTTTGGACTCAGAATAATGGTGTGAGAAACAAGGAGTGTGGGGCATCAAGGAGGCAGTGGGAAAAGAGGCTGGGATACTGCAGAGAGAGAGGAAACATCATGAAAGACCTTGGATATATGTGATAAATTTAATGACATGATCATTGTTCATGAAAAAGATGAAGCTCCCCATATAATCAGTTACTCACTATTAACTTTCTGACCAAAGGGCAGCCAACACAAAAGACTAGTGCGTACACTTGTTCCTTAATTGCTCATTCAAGCAATATTGATTCTGTGCATCGATTCTGTAATGCACCGATTCTGTGAATCATGATTTATGGCCTAGCAAGTAAGAGACAAACAGCTATATACAAAATGGCAAAATATGTGAACACATTAGAGGTCCTTGGTTCAGACATCAGGGTGGCATTCCATTGGAAATGGCATTAAAGCTGAGACCTGATAAATTGGAAGTAACAAGACAAAATGGGGGAAGAAGCAAGAAAGAAAAAACTCAGAGGCAAGGATGAACAGGATAGCAGTGTTGAGGAAAAAGAGTAATTTGACATGGCTTTAGAATGGGAGGGGAAGGTGTTGAGAGAAGATGCTAGAAAGCCCATGGCTTGTAGGGCCTCTTAAACCAAGTGTAGACTATTCTAAGATCAGTGGGAAACCACAGAGGATTTTAAGTAGAGAAGCAACACAATGAAGTTTGCCATTTGGAAAGATCATGGAGGCTGCTGTTTGGAGTATGGATTGGAGGGGCAAGAGTGAAAAGACAGAAGGCCAGTTAAGAACCTCAAACTCGGGAACATGGCTATGATTGTGGACATGGGAGTGGTCTCACTCAGGTGAAACAATGAGGGATGGAGCCATATCACCGAGTTCAAGGACTTTCCCAACTTCTCTTCTCCTGCCAAAGGAACCCCAACTTCTTCACTGGGACTCACAGAGTGAACACATCATGTTCTCTAACTCAACTTCACCTTGCAGAGTAGGACTTCTGCTTCTGACCATGAAGAATAACCAGTGCCAGACTTGCCCCGTGCTGTCCAGCGCTAGCAAACAAGACAGCAGGTAGCACAGACTGTGACTCTTCAGAGAAGAAAAACTAATGAGGTGAGCCCGATGATCACTCAGACTTTCTGCCTAGAGGGACCTCCCAGATCCTGGCCCAGGGGGGGGGGGGACCCTAAACAAAGCATTGTCACCGTGTTGAGTGGAGGCACAGAGGTTTGAGTTCAGGAGACAGAGGCTGCCAGACATTGCATAAACCAAAGAGCTAAAAAGAAGGCAGCTATGTAGAGCGAGAGCTCCGGGAATCTGTACAGGGGTTCCCTGGAGCCTTTGACTGAATACCATGCGCAGGGAGGTCACTAGAGTTAGGCAAAGAGCTGTAGGGCTATAATTCTATGTCGGTGAGAGATACTGACTTTCCCACCAACCAGGGTGAAGGGACCTCATTGGACAGACCTAGGAAACAGCAGGCCTGACCAGCCAGCACAGAGTCAATGCTGCCGAACCTGTCCTGACAAAGATATAGACCTGAACCATCTAATGTGCTGGCCACCAACCACATGAAGCTATTGAACCTTCGAAATGCAGCCAGTCCAAACTGAGATGTGCTTGTGAGTATAAATAAAATACAATCCAGATGTTGAAGACTTGAAGACTTTAGTATATTAAAAAAAAAATGCAAACTATCTCATTAATGGTTTTATACTGATTACATGTTGAAATGATAATACTTTGGGAATAGTGGGTTAAATAAAATATATTACTAAAATTAAATTTTTAAAAAGAGAAATAGTCTGGTGGTCACCAAGTAACCACATGGGAAGTTTTCAGGAAAGAATATTTCAAAATCCCTATTGAGCTTTCTTATGAATAAAACCTACCTTTTGAAATATTTACTTTCTGATCCACATTTCCAGTGCCTTACTTATAATCCTATCATAATAAATATTCACATAATAAATAATAATGTGGTTTTGGGGAAGGCTTTTTTTGGGGGAAGTTATGGCCTATGAAGGAAATATTTAACTACCAAAAGGAGTTTAAAAGGTAAATACTCCCTGAGAAACCAAAGACAGCATTGAAGACTCCTGAACAGGTTACAGTTAGCTGTAGTTAGAGAAATGAAGAAAAAAAAAACAAAAAAGGCAAGGTCTCAACAAAAAAAAGGATAATGAGAAATACCAAAAAATGACTTTCATGAAACATTTTTACTTACACTTTACATTTCCAAACATAAGTGGTGGGGAGAGGAGATTTTCCTTCAGTGGAAGCTACTTAGATATTTTGAGATATCTATTTCAGTTTATAACTATCTTCCGTTTACATCTATACAAATATAAATACAATTTGTTAAAATTCACTTACATTTTCTTAAGTGTCTAAATGTAGAATTAAGGAAGTGGCGGTGGGGCGAAGGGGCTTGTTTATCTAAGATGCTGCAGGAAATAACAAGTCCTAAAACCGGGGTGTAAGCTGCATTTGTAGCAAGAGAATGTATGGGAGTCATACAGGGCAAGATAAGAAACTACCTCATCAGCTTTGGCAGCCCATGAGAGGTAGCACAGAGCTACCTCTTCTAAGAGCAGTGAATCTCTCCAAACCAGGCTAGAGCTTTCTAAGAGCAGCACAACTTACAATGGCTCATCGTGTTTCATAGATAGTGCTTCCAGGTTTGGGAGTGTAGAGGCTATGAAGACACACATCAAGGAAAAAAAAACAACACGAAGAGGATGCTCTAGGAATACTTCCTGATGGAAATGTTTTGGCACCTGAGAAAGTGGTGGATTATTTTGATACAGTGCGCTGGCATACAAATATAAAATTTCAAGCATAACTGAGTTGGCACTTTCTATGTGAATTCAAAATTGAAATGCTTCACAATGACATGCCAATAATCTATGTAAACATCTTTGAAGTAAAACGTTATTTAAATTCTGCATTCAGAGGTATACACAAGCTTTCCCTGAATATGTTCAGAGTTTCAAACAAAGTTGACAAGTATTGTAAAATCTCTAGAATCATCCTGGAACTGGGGAGGTAAGTTAAAGGCAAAGCTACTTTTTCCAGGGATTGTGACACTGCATCAAGAGGTAATAGTTTCTGTTGATTCATGGATGGGTTCAGCCTGTAGGTAGACCTTTGTGTTCTCATACAGTAATTATATTTACATCTGTGGAATTATACATTAGATATTAGAGCATGACCCCAATGTTTTGTCTTTGCAAATACACCTATGTGTATACCTACCATGCCATTGCATTTATTCTTAAACAGGCATGTCTAGATTTTAAATATTCTTGAAGGAAGACAGAATCATGAGGTCCTTAAAACACATAAATATATAGCTCTGCAAATATATTAAATGTAAAAAGAAAAATATTCCCAGTAAAAAGTTAAGCAATATTTACAGCCTTCACTTAGCTTATTCAAACACTAATTTTTCTATGTATTGTCTATATTCAAAACTAGTTGTTTTTCACTTTAGAGAAACTTTTGGCTTTCATTTTCATTTGTGACGTTAGTATTTTCACGTTTACTAGCAATGTCCTTTAGGATTATATCTTGAATTTTTTCTGCGCTAGTACAAAGTTTGCTTTTTTTGAGACCTGTAATCAAAGTGTCATATGCATCCTTCTTCCCGTGAACTTGATACCAATTACGGAGCAGCTGGACTTTCTGTTCAGCTGTATTTTGGAGATTGTCATTCTTGATTTCATCTATTTTGGCTTCTTTGAGACCATTCTTCCGAACAAAATCTTTAACTTCATTTATTGTCATTATATCAGCAATAACGCTAATGTAGTCAGTCAAGTCAATGTCTGAAAAAAAGAGAATAGTCTCTGAAAATTGGTTCTGGTAAACAAAATTGCCATGACTGGAAAGCATTTACTTCTTCTCTTATAGCACTTAAGAATACAGGTTAGTCCTAGAGATCTAAAGAGCTGATAGGGAAATGCAAAAACAGCAATAACCTTGCCTTCTAATCCCAAGACCTCCTATATCCCCAGTAACTTGCTCTATGACCTGAACAAGATACATAACATCTCTATGTCTTCTTTTCTCATCTATCAACAGATTAGAAAAGAACATCCCTAACATCCCTTATGGGTCTGATGCTCAATGATCTACAAACCTAAGATATAGGCAAAGGATTCATGATCATCATATCTCTGAACCACAGCTCAAAAAAGAGAACTGAGTAGAATAATAATTTGTTGTTCCAGAGCTGAGACACACCAATAATAACGAATCTACAATTCAGATGAACCTCTAAGTCAATTTAGGCAGACGTTCTATAATACATCTAAATGTTCCTAAGGAAAAATTTTCCAAGGCCTCAGAATATAGTGCTTTATTGCTACCTCACTTATTTTTAACTAGGAATATTAGTAATAAATTTAAATAAACTGCCTGAAAAACCTGAGTAATGAATGGGAAGAACTGTAAGTTCAAAGAATAGTGAGGTCCCACAATATGTCACCGAAATTAGCAGCATTATCTTACTCTAAAATTGGCCTGCTACTCCTATGGAAGCCAGATCTATGAAATAAAATGATAAAAGCCTTACCTGAAGTAATAAACACTGGGGGATTTTCCTGGAGAGGAAAACAAAACAAAAACAAAACATGGACAGAAAGAGAAAAAGAGAAAAATATACTTAGAATAGTCTAATATAATCTTTAAATTTTTCCTTAATACTGAAAGAAATACAGTCAGTTGCTTAATATATAAAATTAGCTAGATGAAGTGATTAAGAAGGATTCTTTCATCATTCAAATTTTTATTTAACTTGAAATTGTGTTGTGCTATATTGATTTAAAAAAAAACAAACAACTCCCACTGAGCCCCAGCACCACATGAGAAAAAGCATTATTCATGAAGTGAACTGGTTTATCTTCCCTGTGTAACTTTTGCCATTTGAAATGCTTTGATTCCATGTTGGAAAAGAAATATGGTGAGAGCTATGGTAACAAGTGGCTGGAGAAAGTTGAGCTGTGCCCTTATAGGGGCTGTAAGAGCTATGTCTGTTCGGGCTCGGATACCGAATCCATGCTCTGGCAAAGGATGTTTCTGTAGTTTCTTTTTTTTAAAAAGTATATATATTTTATTGATTTTTTTTACAGAGAGGAAGGGAGAGAGATAGAGATTTAGAAACATCAATCAGCTGCTTCCTGTACACCTCCTACTGGGGATGTGCCTACAACCAAGGTACATGCCCTTGACTGGAATCGAACCTGGGACCCTTGAGTCTGCAGGCTGACACTCTATCCACTGAGATAAACTGGTTTCGGCATTTCTGTAGTTTCTATGCAAGAATAACGCCAACGTGGGACATGTTGCTTGGCCACATCCTTTTTCCAACTGACCTTGAGCAGCTCCTCACTTAAGTCCTGTGTTAATGCTTATGTTGTATGGAGCTTATTTATAAACTGGGCCTCAGATCTTAATCACTTTTTGATGCCTTCTAATCCATGCACACACAGACACAATAAATGCTTGTTTTAAAAAAGTAGCGAATAAAAATTGAGTTACTACTTTATGATTTTAAGAAAGCTGATGCGTGTTTCAACACTTACAGTATCTGGAGGTGTAGGTTGAGGACGATTATTATTCCAGCACCGTTTTTTCACCCCTAAAAGACGAAAGAAATTTCTATCAGTCTCAGGTCTCAACCTTGGCGAAAACACTACCGTCACACTAGAGGAGTGTGAGAAAGAAGCCGAAATTCATTGAAAAGTAAAGTGACCCTAAAAGACAGTACTGTCCTGATTTTGGACAACCTCACCCCACCAGAGATATGCCACATCTTTTAAAATTAATTTCAGAGAGGAACAGGGGAGGAAGAGATGGAGGAAGAGAGAGAGAGATTGAGAGAGAGAGAAAGAGAAAGAGAGAGAGAGAGAGAGAGAGAGAGAGAGAGAGAGAGAGAGAGAGAGAGAGAGAGAGAGAGAGAAACATCAGTGATGAGGGAGAATCATTGATCAGCTGCATCCTGCATCACCTCATTGCAGATTGAGTCCACAACTCAGGCATGTGCCCTGACCAGGAATCGAAACATGACCTCCTGGTTTATAGGTTGAGGCTCAACCACTGAGCCACGCCTTTGGGCAATATGCTACACCTTAATTGAGACATCCAATTACCTCACAGTGGCCTAGCCCAGTGGTCGCCAAACTCATTAGTCAACAGGGCCAAATATCAACAGTACAACGATTGAAATTTCTTTTGAGAGCCACAGTTTTAAAAGTTAAACTTCTAATGCCATGTCTTCAAAATAGACTCACCCAGGCCGTGGTATTTTGTGGAAGAGCCACATTCAAGGGACCAAAGACCCGCATGTGGCTTTCGAACCACAGTTTGCTGACCACTGGCCTAGCCTAAAGCTGGCTTTTGACTTACTGAATGACATCAAAATTTCCTCTCATCAACCTGGAGCTACATGTCATGGCTACAGCATGGCAGAGAAGCACAGGATATGGAAAGCTGACATTTGCTTGCCATGGAGTGACATTTAACGTCCAGAAATTCAAGTACGTGCACTCACAAGTAACTCAAGCATACACACTCAATGAATATATACCTTGAAGTCAGTATGGGATGGGAGAAAGGAATGTGTAAGTCTGCAAGCATGGTTATGGCAGTTAAACATAGAACACTGCATGTATTTTTAGCTGAGTAACCTCTATCTTAAGCTAAACTGAAGAAACAGAGCCTATTCCAATTGCACGCTTCAGAGTGATTGAAAGATGCATCGCCCTGTGTTTTCGGAATGATGAAAAGGTATTTTTCTGGTGTAATTAAGATTACCCTCGATTTGGGCTTATTTGGCTTATCTGCTGATTTACTAGGTAACCCTTGCATAAAACGTATAGCACAATATTTTAAATTATGGTGGATAAATGATAAAATCATGGAGTTTGAGCAAGCGTGAGGAGGCACAGAGAGGGACAAATTTAGCAAGTGTTCCCTGAATGCCTTTCCCAGCAAGGCCCTTGCTTCTCGTGTTATCTTAATGCGGGACAATCTCAATGGACGATGAAAGATAACTTCTGATTCTTGGCAAACTTGGCTGCTGCCAGGATGAAAACACTGTGAGGATGGGAATAGCCACTCAGTGCTCCAAAATGGTTGCTCAAAAACTGTAGCTGAGGGATAAATATAATCTATTCTTTCAGCATTCACGAGTGCATTTGCATTTGGTGGCAGGAATTAAAAATATACCAGGGCTAACTACCTACCTGGTGGCAAGCTTTCTTATAGGTCGGAGACAGAGGGGAGTTCTTTGAACAAGTCCTTTCCAAGTTATTTCAATGTACAATTTGAACAAAGTAAGAACTTACCCAAAAATATTAGTATAGCTATTGGAACCAGGAGCAGGAGCCACGCCAAGTGTGCGTGAGATGTGGATCCTGTAGATTGGAACATTGGACATTTTATATGAAAATGAGCAGTCTTTAAGATTAAACAAGTACTCTCAAAGAATCAGAAGGGATTGGCTTTTCTTCATATTTTACTGTGGGAATAGAAGGAGAGTCTACTCATTAAAAAAAGTAATAACCTTCTTTACATCTGGTGTCACTGGTTGCTGTGCAATCCTCAATGATTCCATGTTTACACCTAAAAAAAAATACAGAGAAAATATAAAAAGCCTGGTGGGCTAATTCCTTGATCATTCTCAATGACACACTATACATCCCGGGTCATTGTAGTCCTTTTTGCATCTCTGGCAATCATAGTCCCTCAACTATTTCTAGATTAGCACGGCAGAGCTGGTAAAAATCTGTAGCATAATTTGGATGTTTGGGTGAACAAAGAATGACTATGTTTTAAAATACCAAGAGTTAAAAGAAGGTAGTCAAGTATTGGCAGAAAAGAAGAAGAATGAAATAGAGCCTGACATAAACTTAAAACTGGTCATAAGCTGTGCTCTTAAAATATTAGGAGACAATGATAAACTACCAAAAGCAATTTCAAAGCAGTCCCATAGAACAATAAAAATGGCCAGACAATAGCCACCACTCATGATGCTCCTGAGGGAACTTACTCCACTGGGCCTTAGAGGTTTCTCTCTTTAACATCAAGGGGCCATTAGGATACTTAAGAGGTTTCTGTATTTTTTCCCCCCAGGCAGTCAAACACTGACCCAGTCTGAATTAAAGCTTGGCTCTACCCATTACCTAACTCGGTGAGTTTGAGCAAGTTACTTAACCACCACAATCCTGTTTTCTCACCAAAAACAAGGAGACAGTATTACCTGCTTGTGAGGGTATGGTGAGAGGAAAATTAAATCAAGATTATGAAGTATTGCCCTAACTGGTTTGGCTCAGTGGATAGAGCGTTGGCCTGTGGACTGAAGGGTCCCAGGTTTAATTCCAGTCAAGGGCATGTGCCCTGGTTGCAGGCATATCCCCAGTGGGAGGTGTTCAGGAGGAAGCTGATCGATGTTTCTCTCTCATAGATGTTTCTAGCTCTCTATCCCTCTACTTTCCTCTCTGTAAAAAAATCAATAAAATGTGTTAAAAAAAGATTATGAAGTATTGAGAACTGTTATTGTTGTTTTTATTTGACTTGTATTAGTCCCGCCTCCCAACCCCAATCCCTACTTCTGTCATCATGAGGGCTGTCTCAGATATCTACTTGGGGCTAAAAAGAAGAGGCTAGGTTAAGTGCACGTACCTTACTTTTTTCTTCTTCTAGTAAATAAGAGACATCAAGCATAATGTTCCTACTTTTCAAACCTACTAGGTGAACTCCTAAGTGACACCTAAGATGATTACATGTTTAAGGAGAGGTACATTGATATAATATTAATTATATTTATATGTATGCACAACAGTGTCTTACAAGTACAAGCTATTTTTATAATACATGTTACCCAATCTGATCTTCACAAATATGAGACCCATAAGACAACTGATGACTGTATGCATCTTAATATGTGAGGGAACCGAAGCTCTGAGAGGTTTAGTGGTCCACTTACACTCACTCTGTTAATCATAAGAAAAGTGACATGGCCCTAGCCAGCTTAGCTCAGTGGAGCATCAACCTGTGAACCAAAAGGTCCCCGGTTCCATTCCAGTCAAGAGCACATACCTTGTTTGCAGGCTCCTCCCTGGCCCAGGCCCAGGCCCTGGTTGGGTTACCTGCAGGAGGCAACCAATCAACGTGTTTCTCTCACATCTACATTTCTCTCTGTTCTTACTTCCCTTTTCCACTCTCCTTAAAAATCAATGGAAAAATATCCTCTGGTAAGGATTAATAATAATAATAATAATAATAACAATAAATTGAAGAAGAAGAAGAAGAAGAAGAAGAAGAAGAAGAAGAAGAAGAAGAAGAAGAGGAGGAGGAGGAGGAGGAGGAGGAGGAGGAGGAGGAGGAGGAGGAGGAGGAAGAAGAAGAGCCGAAACCGGTTTGGCTCAGTGAATAGAGCATCGGCCTGCGGACTCAAAGGTCCCGGGTTCGATTCCAGTCAAGGGCATGTACCTTGGTTGTGGGCACATCCCCAATGGAGGGTGTGCAGGAGGCAGCTGGTCGATGTTTCTCTCATTGATGTTTCTAACTCTCTATCCCTCTCTCTTCCTCTCTGTAAAAAGTCAATAAAATATATTTTTAAAATTTAAAAAAAGAAGAAACAGAAGAAGGAGAAGGAGAAAGAGAAGGAGAAGAAGGAGGAGGAGGAGGAGGAGGAGGAGGAGGAGGAGGAGGAGGAGAAGAAGAAGAAGAAGAAGAAGAAGAAGAAGAAGAAGAAGAAGAAGAAGAAGAGGAAGAAGAAGAAAAGTGACATGCACAGTTAGTTTTTCTAACTGTGGGTCAAAACCAAGCTCTTTAGCATGAAAGACAAAACCCTTCATGATCTGGCCCTGGCTCCTTTTCAGTCTTTCCTACACCCTAGCCAGGTACCCTGTTCTCTGGAGCTTCCCCTGTCTCTTTGCTCTTGCTGGTTCCCTGCTTGATCCATGCTCACCTTCCTCCAAGACTCAAGCCATGTATCATATCTTCACTGCATCTCCTCCAGCAAAGTTGAAAAGTTCTAAATAACTCATAATACACTGTCACGTGTCTGATGCTTGTCACATGGTGTTGATTCAATAACCATGCCTTTTTAATGTCCTTGCCTCTAGTCTGAGAGCTTCGATGTCAGAAATGCTTCTTGCTCATCTTGTTAGCTTAAGTGGCCAGCCCTCAGGAGGTTCAATACAAGTTTGGAGCCTGGGTGTCTGAATGAACAAATGGTTATCCAGTTGTTCAGAGGCAAAGCAAGACTAGAACCCAGTGTTGCTTCCCCCTAGGAAGACAATGTCTCTTAAGATAGATATAGTGTATTAATCAGAAAAAGATCAAAACTTACGTGCGGCAAGGGTCACAGTGTTCGCATGGTGGAGCCTTACAAAAATAGTTTGGTTTACATCTGCACTTGGCATTCTGGGTCTTGGTACAGTTTTTTTCCACTTCGAAGCCTAGAAATCCAATTTTCAGACAATTAGTTATAGCAGCTAGTTATATGCTGGCTATGGGAATGATGGGCAGGAGCGGCATGGATTTTTGAGATCCGCTGCTAAATGAGCACTCACACCATCATGACTTTAGAAATACAACTAGTGTTTTCATACAAAACAGGTAACCTCAGGTTGAAATGGTTGAAATCATTTAGCAGAGTTTTAAATGGGTAGACAACCCAGCAACCAAGAAAACCCTACCTTTGCTTAAATAGCTCCCCCGTTCTTCTAGTCCAGTGTTTCCCAAACTTTTGACATATGTGTACTCCTATAATTTTTGTAATGCTGAGTACCCCTCGTACTCATGAGAATGTAGAATTAGGCACAGCTAAGCACGGTGCAGGGCATATCCCCACCAAACTCCGATGCAACGCGCACCCCCACCAAACTCTTCCCGTACCCCTGGGGGTACGCGTACCACACTTTGGGAAACACTGTTCTAGTCTATACCTGGCTATGCAAAGTGTGGCTTGTGGACCAATAGCATTAGGATCACCTGGTAGCTTGTTAGAAATGCAAATTGTTAAGCTTCACCCCATCTGGGCAAGCAGACCAATCTCAAATCTTTTTAGAGATTCTGATTTAGTTGGTCTAAGGTGGACCTACACATGGGCATTTCTCATAGCTCCCTGTGTGATTCTAATGTACAGCCAGGGTTGAGAAACATTGCTTTAGAGCTTTAATGGAGACAAGAAAAACTTAGGTCCAGAGATTTCTTAATGTCAAGCAAAACTGGGAGTATATATGTTATATTTTAACCTGGGCCCTCAAAATAGGTTGGGATAGTCATGAAAATCCGGGGGTCCAATTGGAATTATCAGAACAAACTATATCCTGGCCGGGACCGGTTTGGCTCAATGGATAGAGCGTCAGCTTGGGGACTGAAGGGTCCCGGGTTCAATTCAGGTCAAGGGCATGTACCTTGGTTGCGGGCATATCCCCAGTAGGGGGTGTGCAAGAGGTAGCTGATCGATGACTCTCTCTCATCGGTGTTTCTAACTCTCTATCTCTCTCTGTTTCTCTCTGTACAAAAATCAATAAAATATATTAAAAAAAAAAAAAAAAGAACAAACTATATCCTGAAAGGAAGTGAAGCATTCCACTCACCTCTCAGGATCTTTTGTCCTTGGATTTGAAGGGTTCTGAGCGCTCTCTGGCCATGAACAAGAGCCATTGCACACGCATAAATCAAGACAGGAAGAAAAGTTTCTGCACTTTTACCTGAAGCTAATGAATCCTTTTCGTAGGGTTCATATTTAGTCTGTTCCCTCATCTGGGAGATTGCCCAGACTTGGCTCAGGAGAGGCTAGCCTAGTTCAGTCCCTGGTCCTGCTTTACACCAGTCAGCCCCATCCTACCTCTTCCTGTATACCAACATAGCACCAGAGTGGGTCCCAAATCCCAATTACAGATCTATTATGAATGATTTTACATGGAGCATTCTACAATTAGTCACTTTCAATGGCTTTTTAAGACTCATACCATGTTCTCCATCACAAATCCCGCATCTTCTGCATGTAGAAGAAAAATGTTCCTTGTCTGTGTACTCCTTCCCTTCCTGGCAGGGCTCACAGACTAGTTTGTCCCCATGAGCTTTGCAGTCATCCTTTTTCCGTTCACCTGCCAAAACAAGAGGAAGAAAAATGGAGCAAGTATTTGAATGCAACAGCACGGGGAGTGTGCAGGTATGGCAGCAAAGCACTGCTAAAACAGGGAACTTTAGCTAATGATCTATAAAGACAATAGAGGAGATGCTTATTGTTAAAATCACATCAAGAGACAGAAAGTCTCCCAAGACAAAAGCTGAAAGAGTGATGAAAGATGATTAACAATAGTAACATGTGACAGGAAACAGAGGGGCAGGGTAGAAGCTGGAATGACCAAATGCACCAGGAAAAAAAAAAAAGAAGAAAAAAAGCCTTATTAACTTTTTGGTGGGGGAAGGGAGAGGTTGCCTTGAGATGGCTGCTGCTGGCCACTGAGATGACCTAAACTTTAGGTGCTAAAGCATTCACTTTTTTCCTGGTTTCTCATTTCATGTTCCAAAGTCCACAGATGCTGATACAAGTACATGTAAGGAAAAGCACATTTGAAGTTTCTAAAGACTTTGATGAAATCTTTAGTAGCCCCATGAGCTTTAACAAGATGCTTCATCTCTCTGAGCCTACATTTCTTCATGCATACGATGGCGATAATAACCTTGCATTGTTACCAGAAATGCACAGGGCATGCCTAGTAAATGCTTACAGTCCCTCTTTTCTCCCTTTTCTTTCTGCTCCTTTGCCATTAAGCGTAGGAGTATGTTATAATGGGCAGGTAGGAGCATATTTAGAATAAAATTTATCAACAGATTTGTTATCTTAATGCATACAATTTCAAATGATATTCCCATTCGCTTTCATTGACTTTAAAAATAAAACAAGTCATCATATTGCTATTAGTAAGTATTACACAACAATGCCTTTTCCTAGAAAATACATTTATTTAGCAAGTGCTTATTAAAGGCTATTGTGTTCCAGGCACTACCTAGGAGTGGAAATAAGCAAAGGAAATAAGCAAAGCCTCGGACTCTAAGACTTCACATTCTCAGGGTAAGACAGGCAGCACACCTATAAATCTGGGGCATCAAGTGGTGATAAGGGCTACTGGGAAACTAGATGAGGGGGGAAAAAAAGAGAGAGAATGAAAAAGGAAGTGTCAGAAAATAAAAGGGGAATGTAAGAGAAAGCATGCCTAGTGACTCCAATTATTAATGGTATAAGTACGAAGAATAAAGAAAAGTCTAATCTAAAGCTGGCTATGGAAATGATGGGCACATGTATAGCAAACATAACTGATGTTGTCTTTCCTAAGCATATGACTTTCTCAACAACCTCGTAGCATTCTTTTTTTTAAAAAAATAAATCTTTATTGTTCAGATTATTACAATGTTCCTCTTTTTTTCTCCCTCCATTGCTCCCCTCCACCGGGTTCCCATTCCACCCTCTGCCCTTTCCCCACTCCCCATTGTTCTCATCCATAGGTGCACAGTTTATGTTCAGTCTCTTCCCGCACCCCCCAACTCCCCTTTTCCCCGAGAATCGTCAGACCATTCCCCTTCCATACCTCTGATTCTATTATATTCACCAGTTAATATTGTTCATCAGATATTTTAATTCCTTTGGTTTTTAGATTCACTTGTTGATAGTTACGTATTTGTTGTTCATAATTTTTTTAAATATATTTTTATTGATTTTTTACAGAGGAAGAGAGAGGGATAGAGAGTTAGAAACATCGATGAGAGAGAATCATAGATCAGTTAGTTGCCTCTTGCACACCCCCTACTGGGGATGTGCCCACAACCAAGGTACATGCCCTTGACAGGAATCGAACCTGGGACCTTTCAGTCCGCAGGCCGACACTCTATCCACTGAGCCAAACCGGTTTTGGCTATTGTTTATAATTTTCATTTTTATCTTCTTCCTCTTCCTAAATAACCCCCTTCAGCAATTCATATAATTCTGGTTGGCATTCTTTTTGACAAGGCAAAGTATTTACTACATAAATAAATTAATTTAAACATATGACATTTTAGTAAACAAGGACACTATTCCGTCAATAGAAAAAAAAAACAAATTAGAAACCTGGAATTGAATTCAAATACAGTGCACTGGGGCCTTATAATGCTGTAACAATACTTAAAAGAAAACCAAGCCAAAGTACAATTATTATTTGCTTGCCAGTGGTATTATCCCAGTTACTAAATGAATTGTCTTCTTTGATGAACAACTCTGCAGAATATGCCTAGCACAGTGCCCACACCATGACAGGGAGAGAATAAATCAGCTTTTTTCTTTTTTCCAATGTACACAACGTAAATTTATTAAAATATAAAAATGAGTACTGCAGCTGTTTTCTTGAACATAATACATTTTTCTTCTGAGTATAATTGTACATATGCTCCTTGTAGAAAATTTGGAAAAGGCAGGAAAGTACAAATAGCACCTATATGTTAGCCTGAGATATTCATTTTTATCATTTTGGTGCACTCTTATAATACCAATGTATGCAAATATACGTGTGTGTATGCATATGTAATATGTATGTGCATATATGTATATGATATGCACACACTGTAAAATTCTTATTGGATATGGTATGTGGCAAGGACTTTTATGATAGAAAATCACTAAAAAAAATACTGCTTTTGTTTTTTTGTTAATCTTCAGCTGAATCCTCCAAAATCCTTTTTTCCGTTCACATTTTTTTTAGAAAATGGAAGGGAAAGGGAGAGACAGAGAGAGGGAGAAACATTGATGTGGGAGAGACACACTGATTGGTTACCTCCTGCATGTGCCCCAAACAGGGCCAGGGATCAAACCTGCAACCAGAATGCCCTTGACCAGAATCAAACCTGATAAAATTATAGACACTAATTATCTGTATGAGAAGTTTTCAATATTTTTATAATTTGATAATTTTTACATTGATTTTGCCCTCACCTAAGTCATCAACAACTCAGTTTAGCAGCTCACTTTTCCTGAAATTCTCCAAAGCATTCAAACTAATTTTCACAGAAATAAAGTCTATTTTCTCTTTGTATTTATATACCATTGATTACATAACATTTAATGAAATCATATTTATATCACAGATTTGAAAACAATTTGAATATTAATAAAGCCTAAAGTTCAACAGGAGGGACTAGAGGTGGGTGGAGTGTTTAGCATGTGTTGGATGCCATCCAGGACATTTTAGAGATGGAGCAAAGAGAACCAGTTAATTCAGCCAGCAGATTAGTTAGAAATTCCTTAAGGAAACACTTTCAACAATAAAGAATTAAAAAAACAAAACAAAACACCTCTTAAGGGAATTTGTGTATATCGAGAAATATATTATAAATATATCAGAAATCAAGATTTTGATTTCTAGCTTTGGACTACTCCAAAATTTACTTAGTTCCACATCATTGAGTATCATAGTGAAATGTCACATATAGAGCATTTCCCTTTATTTTGACCATTTTCTTAAGACATTTTCCTATAAATTGATTTCTGTATCAGTAGGTAAAAAGGTCTTCAAGTTTTTGACCCACATACTTCAATTAAAAAGAAATAATGGTACATAAGCATTCTTAGCTCTTAAGCAGGATATATGCACCCCTATGCTCATAGCAGCAACATTTACAACAGCTAAAATTTGGAAACAGCAGATGAGTGGATTAGAAAACTGTGGTACATCTACACAATGGAATACTATGCTGCTATAAAAAGAAGGGAACTCCTACCATTTGCAACAGTGTGGATGAAGCTGGAGAGCATTATGCTAAGCAAAGTAAGTCAGTCAGAGAAAGATAAATATCATATGATCTCACTCACTCATTGGATTATAATATGCACTGGGGCCTTATAATGCTATAGCAATACTTATATGGATTATAATTAACAACATAAACTGATGAACAAAAATAGATCCAGAGATAGAGAAGCATCGATCAGGTACTCAAACCTCAGAGGGAAGGTAGGGGAGGGTGGTGGTTAGGGAAAGAGATCAACCAAAGGACTTGTATGCATGCATATTAGCCTAACCTATGGACACAGACAACAGGGGTGAGGGCATGATTGGAGGTGGGGAAGTGAGAGGGCAATGGGGGGATAAAGACACATATGTAATACCTTAATCACTAATAAAACTGAAATATTAAAATCCACAGGACAAATTGAGGTGTTTAGTAAGTTATCAAAAGTCAAGAGGCATTCATTTTTTTCCCATTTGGAGAAGAGTAAATAGCCTTAAGTGTAAAGGGTTGGGTTATAAGGGAGATTGTCTGTAGGGTTATAAAAACCTGGAGAGGCAGCCAGGGAAGGCTGGAAGAATCGTCTTATAAGCAGGACCCTTGCCTGTTTAATAGATTGAGTGCTGGGATTCTGGGAGGCCAACCATGAAACCCTACACAGTCCTTTAGGATTCTGCTAATCTGTCACATAAAACCAAGTGTTGTTTTCCTTTATCTTCCTATCTTACTTCACAAAGCAGCAAGAACTTATTCATATCTGTATGAAACAGTCATCAGTCTACTCCATTTTGAAAAACAGCTTGCACAACTGCATTCTGCTTAGCTTCCAATTTGCTGGTGTTAGAAGGATTTCCGATCTGAAACTGGTTTGAATTTCAAAATACTGATGTTTAAAGACCGTTGGTTTTTGTCTGTTGCTTTTCTAGCTTGGCTAGTTATATAGCTGCAAAATGCAAATGCTGTTTGCAGGCTTCAGTGTCTCTAGCTGAGCAGGAGTACTGAAATACTTGCTTTCAGTGTGCCACAATTATTATGAAATATTCGAATCCGTTCTGAAGTGATGAGCTTTAATACCTACAAATGAGTCTTCTTTTGTTAATAAAAAATGCAGCTAACTAGATAAATCCTCTCATTTCAGAGGTACATAGCATTTGTAAACTATACTTATTTATACCTACATCCAACAAGTGTTATAAAGATGAATTAAATGTGTGTGTTTTTTCTTTTGATCATAACCCAAGGATATTTTTCCATTGATTTTTAGAGAGTGAAAGAGAGAGGGAAAGACAGAGAGAAGTACCGATGTGAGAGAAACACATCAATTGGTTGCCTCCTATATGAGAGCCTGGGCCTGGGCCAGGGAGGAGCCTGCAGCCAAGTTATATGCCCTTGACCGGAATCAAACCCAGGATCCTTTGGTCCACAGGCCGACACACTATCAACTGAGCCAAACTGGCTAGGGCTAAACGTATCTTGGGAAAATAATCTCCAAGCTGGTTTTTTGTTCTTAGTAATGTAGTTACACAGGAGAACCAAATGCTGTAAAAAACCTTTTCTTTATCATCACGATGCTATTCCTCACCCTGATTCGCACTCTAAGTGCTGCATGTGTGTGTGACATACCAGGAAGACATGGCAGGCAGCAGAAACTGCCCTGACGCTGTTGGCCTTCCGGACACCCGGACTCCCTTTTGGTAATGTTCTTACTCGGTTTCAACGGCTCAGAATAGGTATTAGTCACTGGGGAATTATCTTTAGTCGATTCAGCGAGAATGGCAAGTATCTGCAAAAGAAAAGCAGGAAGAGAATTTTACTGACTTCTGATCCAAAGAACTTGGTAAGCAAGGATAAACTGCCCCCAATGACTGTATTTGCCACAGCACACAGGCAAATTCAGTGTGGGGCTCCATCCTCCTGTTGTGTTGACCCATCTCCAAAAAGGGAGCAGGTCCACTGAAGGACAGTTCAGATGTCAGGTTCTCAATCTGCCCTCGAAACAGCATCTGAATGGGCTCTGGGTTCAAAAGCAAACACTGGCTCCCACATACCGGCCGGGTGAGTGTAAGTAAAGTCACTTAAGTTCTCCGAGTCTCTGTGTTTTTTATTTACAAAGTGCAAACAATCTCTTCTTCATGGTTTGTTAATTGAATAAAAGAAGGCACTTAAAGGTCTTTGCACAATTCTTGGCTCATAATAAATAAGTGGTCAATAAGCAGTATTATTGTTAATTATTATTGCTACTATTATTATAAAGATCCACTGAGGGGCAGCATAGTGGAAAAACCATGAGATTTCAAAATGTCTCCTGTTTGAATCCCAGCTCTGCCACCAACATGTGAGTGACATTAGGCAAGTTTTATAATCTCACTGCTCCTCAATGTCCTGATCTGTACTTCCGGTCTTGAAGGCTAAAGGGTTATTATGAAAGTAAAAAGTGATACTTTCTCCTAAGCCTTGCATTTAGCTCATATAGCATGTTCTATTGTTTCCCCTTTTTAAAAAAATGTATTTTTATTGATTTCAGAGAGGAAGGCAGAGAGATAGAGAGATAGAAAGATCAATGATGAGAATCATTGATCAGTCGCCTCCTGCACGCCCCCTATTGGAAATCAAGCTTGCAACCCAGGCATGTGCCCTTGACCAGAATCGAACCTAAGGTGCTTCAGTCCGCAGGCTGATGCTCTATCCATTGAGCCACACTGGCTAGGGCTATTTCTTCCCTTTTTATACATAGTCATAGAATCAACAGTTTCGATGAATCCTTCTGGTTATCAAATCATACAATAAATCTAACAAAATTTTCTTCACCTTTGTTCAGAAAAAAAGAAACTTCACTTAATAGAGAACCAATTTTTAATCTATTTTTGGTTCCTGTCTTCTGGAGATAAAAGTCCATCCGTCTAAGTGATATTGTGTTAAATTTATCTGTTACAGATTAGAGTTCCTAGCAAAACGTTTAGACCCTGGCCAGGTGGCTCAGCTGGTTGGAGCATCATCCTATACACCAAAAAGGTTGAGGTTTCAATCCCCAGCCAGGGTACATGTGCGGGACAAACTAATCAATGTTTCTCACATTGATGTTTCTCCCACTTCTCCTCCCCCACTTCCTCACTCTCTCTAAAATCAAGAAATATATTCTCAGGTGAGGATTTAAAAAATGTTTGGAAACACTTAGAGGTAATGTCCAGTTGTTTTCTCCCCCGAGTTTCCTAGTATTTATTTATTTTTGTTTCTCTAAACATGAATTCAAATAATCTCTCATCTTATGTGGAAAATGTACATTCTATTGTGCCAGGCATCAAAAAATTTAAACTATTAGTTCTGTGGATTTTTTTTTCACGGTCATTTTTCGTGGCATATATATTTTTTGTATTTTATGATATAGCAATAATACTGATATCTTCTGAGTCATGAGAACTAAATGTTCTACACAGATAAATCACTGCCACACGAATCCCTATCTCTTTCATTTCAGCCCTTCCCCATGTGGTCACCAAAGCTACAGGATACTATGAGACCTCCAAAGAAGGAAGAATGAAGATGTGGCTGTCCACTTCTCCTCCTGAGATAAGTGTATTTTAAAATGGATCACTAATATATAGTCTTCCAAGAGGGAAAAGAACACCAAAATAGCAAGAAAATATCTGACTTGTTCAAGGTCACTCATTAGCACAAGATAAAGAGCTAGGACTTGGCTAAGTCTCCTAACGCCCATTTCAGTGTTGTTTCCCTTCCACTCACAAGGAGGTGGAATTACCACAGGATGCCGCTTATTTTCCATATAAAAACAACTCTATGTAGGGAACAACTAAGACACAGATCAGAGGAATTATGCCTGAATATGCTGTCTTTACTATCAAGCTACTGAGTCTTCAATCCAACAGACATTTCTTGAGCCAGGTTCTAGGACTAAAAACATTGATTGTAATAAAAAGTGAATGTTTAGTTTCCAGAAGCAGATTTGCACATGAGCATGTGATATATAATAGATTAATAATTTGGGGATGTTTTATCCTTAATATTGGCATGACTTACCGTATTTTTCGGACCATAAGACGCACTTTTCCCCCCCCAGAAGTGGGGGGGGAAAGTCCCTGCATCTTATGGTCCAAATATAGCCTACACATATACTTTAAAAAAAAAGTTTTTTTACTTGCCCGGCTCTAAAATGGTTCTAAATGCTGCTGTTTACTTTACAGGGTTGATTACATGTGTTTATGACTGTGATGTTGGGTTTTAATGCACATAAAATATTTTAGGACACTATTTGTTTCAGAATCTTTTTTTCTTCATTTCCCTTCTCTAAAAACTGGTGCATCTTATGGTCCGGAGCGTCTTATGGTCCGAAAAATATGGTACTTTTTTTTTTTTTTTTTTTTTTTTTTTTTTTTTTAGAACACTTTTGAATCTATGATCTCTCCATACAGCTTTGAGTAAAACAATTTATTAGCATCAATTTATCTTTTCAGGAGGACAGTTCCCTGCTTCTTACTTTCTGTACCGGTCATCCTGCCATCCTGTTAATATCAGTCTTTCTTCTAGATCAGAGAATTTAAAGCTAATAAATAGCAATTGAATTGGGCACTCTAGAAAGTAATAATAATGCGATTGAAAGCATACCAAATGTTTAATGGAAAGGCTTTCACATGAAATCATTCAAATTTTCAAGATCCTTATCCCATTAATACCTCACTGTTCTATGTGATAGACTGGAATTAAATATACAAACCATTTACAGTGGTGCCTCACACAACGAACTTAATTCGTTCCAGGAGCAAGTTTGTTATGCGAAAAGTTCGTTCTGTGAAACGCGTTTTCCCATAACAATACATGTTAAAAAAAAATAATTCGTTCTGTAGCATAAAATATGCTAAGATGACATAAAAAAGATAAATTTTTTGTTATTATTTTTATTTAGATACATCTAAAAACATAATTTTTTAAAAAAAAAAACACACATTTTTTTAATTTTAAGACAGACTAAGTAGAGTCTACCGAATCTTGCACATCTTCATCCATTTTCTGCTTTTTGGCCGATGGTTTCATGAAAAACCTGTCCAAAGTCGTTTGTTTTTCTCTTTTCTCCAACATCTGCCGGAAATAACGGACAAGAGTATCGGAGTAAAGATCGTTGATCCTGTTTGCTTCAGCTGAATCCGGATAGTGGGCATTGGTAAACTCCTGAACTGCTTTCCATTTGACCAGGATGTTCTTGATGTCAGCAGTTGGGATTGGTTGATTGTTTGATTGTTGCTCCTCGTTATCAGATGACGCTTCCCTTTGAGCATTGTCCTGTTGCTGGACCAGAAGTGCTTGGAGCTCTTCAGTTGTCAGCTCTTCTTCGTGTTCCTCAATAAGCTCCTCTACATCCTCTTCCTCTATCTCTAATTCCAACCTTTGGGCCACTGTGATGATGTCCTTCACCACTTCTGTGTCATCAACTACTGCTTCTTCCTGGGTCCACGAAGACACAAGCATCTTCCAAGCAGAAATGAGGGTCCTTTGTGACACTTCTTCCCAGCCTTCTGTATAAGTCGTATTGCCATAAGGACATCAAATTTCTCCTTCCAAAACTTTCGGACAGTCATATTGTCTCCACCAAACTCGAATTCTTCAAACACCTTATTAAAGAGGGCTCTAGTGTAGAGTTTTTTAAAGTTCGCAATAACTTGCTGATCCATTGGCTGAAGAATGGATGTGGTGTTTGGTGGCAAATACTGCACCTTGATAAAAGGATAATTTTCCTGCAATATTTCCTCTAGGTCTTTTGGGTGAGAAGGGGCATTGTCAAGTACTATCAGAAGGGCTTTGAGCGGCAGTTCTTTTTCCAGCAAGAATTTCTTCACGGCAGGAGCAAAGGTTTCCAGAATCCATTCGTTGAAGATAACTTGGGTCACCCAGGCTTTTTGATTGGACTTCCAATGGACGGGCAGTTTGGACTTAATAACGTTATTTTTCTTGAAAATTCTTGGATTTTCAGAGTGATAAACCAATAGAGGTTTGATCTTGAGGTCTCCGCTGGCATTAGACGAAAACATAAGGGTAAGTCTGTCCTTCATGGCTTTGTGTCCTGGCAATTTCTTCTCCTCTTTTGTAATGAAGGTTCTGCTCGGCATTCTTTTCCAGAAAAGACCCGTTTCATCGGCATTGAACACTTGTTGTGGGCAGTATCCTTCATCCTTAATACATTTTTGAAAGTTAATAGAGAACTTTTCTGCTTCTTTCTTGTCAGCACTGCCAGCCTCACCATGCATAGTAACGCTGTGGATTCCACACCTTTTCTTAAATCTAAAAAACCACCCCCTGCTGGCTTTGAATTCTTCTTCATTATCTTGATTGCTGCTACTTCCAGGGACGTTTTTCTTTAGATCGTCATAAATTCTCTTGGCTTTGTGACAGATAATATCTTGGGTTGTTACGTCACCTTTCACCTGCCTGTCCTTAATCCAAATCGCTAATAGCCTCTCCATTTCCTCGTGGATTGAAGACCTATGTTTTTCATGAAATAGTTTTGATACTCCTTTGGCTACTTTGGCTGATTTGATTGCATCCTTATTTGTCAAAATGGTGGAAATGGTGGTCTTGCTGAGGCCAAACTCTTTGACGAGGTCACACTGTTTTACCCCACATTCACTCCTTCTAATTATTTCCTGTTTCATTTCAACAGAAATCACCTTCCTGCTTTTTTTAGAAGCCATGATATAAAAAAAATATTGAGTTTAACTTAAAAGGACGACTGCCGTGATACGTGCGTGATTTAATTCGTAATGAAGAACGATTGCCGCGATACGTGCTTAAGTTAAGCGCAGTGACTAACGACTGCCTTCAGTGCCTGCGCGGAAGGATGCAATACATCGGCAGCGATCGTGGAAGCTCGGGCGAAGCAGTCGTGGAAGCTCGGGCAAAGCGGTCGTGGAAGCTCGGGCGACTTCGTTGTGTGAAACGAAGTTCGTTGTATGAATCATGAAATGAAGTTCGTTGTGTGCAGCATTCGCTGTGCGAGGCGTTCTTTATGCGAGGCACCACTGTAACATTCCAGATATTGCCAGCACATGAAAGCATCCAGAGTTGATACCCAATTGTGTGTGTGTGTGTGTGTGTGTGTGTGTGTGTGTGAGAGAGAGAGAGAGAGAGAGAGAGAGAGAGAGAGAGAGAGAGAGAGACCCTATCTTTCCTGGTATGCTAATTTTATCTAATATTCATGAGATTATCTTATGACCAGGCCCACAATCCTTGGTTTAAATGATCAAATGCTCAGGGACACAGCACATTTTATATTTATGGAGTGTTGCATTAGTGCTATTTCTGGAAAATTGCATATACTCAGCTTTCTGGAGCTGTGTAAAATAAACTTTCTAATTCATTTTGTTTTAGCTTTGACGTTCTTGATTGGAAATCAAAATCTACTGGGCAAAGTACATTCAGAACTGGAGCGATGTGCAGCCTGAAGTAGAGCACTGAAGAGACAAAATACCCTGGCCGTGAAACAGACACCAACCTCACCTCATATTTGCTCACACCTGCTTCGCACAGTTGAATTTCTGGAAACGTTTCTTATTTAGTTCAGCATCAAAAAATTATGTCAAGAATGAAAAAGAAAGCTGGGTTTGAAGAGTATGTTGGGACTGCTGCATGAGGAGATATAAGCAGTGCTCCATACAGATTGTATTTTTAAAAAGTTTTTCATCAACTCAAGATTGCAGTATGCAAAGATGTAACCCAAACTTTCCAGGCAGATGCTGAGGCGTTTTGACTGTGACAAGGCAGGAAACCCACAAAGAACTAAATAAGCTGAGTGCTCAAAAATTTTTTTAATCAGAAAATCTTTTGAAAAGGTGAGAAAATAAGTTAAATCAATCCCTGAAAAGTGAATAAACTAGAGCAAGTATTGAACAAGTGGGAGAAAATGAAATAATTTTAAATCTCTGCCATAACAAAGATTGAAAACCAGAGAAAACTCAATTGTATATTCTGCTAGGAATAATAATATTAGCTACTCCATTAATCAACTAATAATTAAGCAAATACTTTGTTGAGTGCCTACTATGTGCCAGACAGATGACCTTGGAACACAGCAGTAAAAAGATAAGGATTCTACGTTCAAAGAGTTTATATATAAATGGTCTACTTCTAACCAAAGCACAGAAGGGAGTTTATTCCAGACAATCACTATGCTCAGATCCTGCAGGAAAATGCTGTGTTCACTAGAGAATATAGTGGTCATCCAGAGGGTTCAGTGCTGGAAGGTCAGGGATTAAGACAACAGAAAGAAGAGAGAACGTAGGGAACATTTCAAGAATAAAGAAATGTTTCAACAGAAAATTATTATTTTTTTTTAAATGTATTTTATTTATTTTTTACAGAGAGGAAGGGAGAGGGATAGAGAGTTAGAAACATTGATGAGAGAGAAACATCGACCAGCTGCTCCTGCACACCCCGACCTGGGGATGTGCCCGCAACCAAGGTACATGCCATTGACTAGAATCGAACCCTGGACCCTTCAGTCCGCAGGCTGACACTCTATCCACTGAGCCAAACAGGTTTTGGCAGAAAATTATTTTAACACTACAAAATGTTGAGTGCTTATTTCTAGTTGCCAAGACTATGAGTGAGTTGTTGTGATTGTGTGCGTGTGTGCGTGTGTGTTTTGCTTAACTCATCTGTTTTTTTCTATACTGAACATGTGTAAAAGTAGACATAATAAAGATAATAAAAAATAAAATAAAAAGGGACAACTGTAGAGGTAGCAGGATTGTGTTAAAACCTAAAGAACTTTCATTTATCGTTTGTGCTATTCTTTTTCAATAAGAGTAGACAAGCTGGATAATAACAGTGGTGAATCTATAATATTATAGCATCCTAGTATTTGGAAGGTGGAAAATATTCTAAATCTATTAGCACTTAATCCTTCATATAAGTTTTCTATCTTTTGCTGTTTAGGTTTCAATAGTAGTCTTATAATTTTACTAAATCCAACCATTATAACCACTCACCTTTAATTGGATATATTTCCTTAAACTAGAGTTATTATCCAGGATAATAAAATAAAGTTCTTAGTCATTTAAAAATGCATGTTGAAAATAAAAGGAAGATGAATGATCCAATTAAGAAATGGGCAAGGGACCTAAATAGAATATTTTCAAAAGAAGACAGAAGGAAGGCCAAAAGGCACATGAAAACATGCTCAAAGTCACTAATTATACGAGAGATGCAAATCAAAACAACAATGTGGTACCATCTCACACCTGTCAGAATGGCCAACATCAACAAATCGACAAACGACAAGTGTTGGCGAGGTTGCGGAGAAAAAGGAACCCTCGTGCACTGCTGGTGGGAATGCAGACTGGTGCAACCACTGTGGAGAACAGTGTGGAGTTTCCTCAAAAAACAGAAAATGGAACTCCCATTTGACCCAGTAATCCCACTCCTAGGAATATATCCCAAGAAACTAGAAACACCAATCAGAAAGGATATATGCACCCCTATGTTCATAGCAGCACAATCTACAATAGCCAGAATTTGGAAACAGCCTAGGTGCCCGTCAGCAGATGATTGGATCAAAAAACTATGGTACATCTACACAATGGAATACTATGCTGCCATAAAGAAGAAGGAATTCTCATCATTTGCAGCAACCTGGATGGAATTGGAGAACATCATGCTGAGTGAAATAAGCCAATCAATGAAAGAGAAACACCACATGACCTCACTCATTTGTGGATAATAAAGAGCATTATAAACTGATGAACCAAAAGATAGATATAGAGACAGTAAAGCAACAAGCAGATTGTCAAATTACAGCGGGGAGGGGAGGAGGATCTGGGGGAGATAATAGATCAACCGAAGGACTTGTATACATGCATATAAGTACAACCAATGGACATAAAACTATGGGGAGGGAGGGGATATGGGGGAGGGAGGGAGGGGGGCAAAAAAAATCATTAAAATATGTAAAATAAATAAATAAATAAATTTAAAAAAAAATAAATAAATAAATAAAAATGCATGTTGATAACGTGACTTAAAAGTTAGATATCTCAAGTTGAAAGTGGACATTTAACTCCTCGTGGGGAACTTCAAACAGATTGATGAGAGTAGATGGATGACAGGGTTCCAGGGAAAAGAGTCCCCCTCTACCTACCATGCAAACTCTCTTTCAAAATGCAGAAGGCAATGGGTGACTTGTGAGGATGGTAGATAGAGAAAGTGAGTTTTTTTTAAGTCTCTAACTAATTCCTAAGATCTTAGTCATATAACCTGAAATTGGGTATTTCACTTTATTGACCATTTTAGAGCAGAAAGGGTTTTAGAGATGACCCAATTCAAACCCCTCATTTGATAGAGGAAGCTGTGCCCCAAGCTCGTATGGGGATTGGTCCACAGCATACTGTTAACTCAAGAGAGTCAGGATTCTTTTTTTTTTCCTTCTTCTTCTTTTTTTAAATATATTTTATTGATTTTTTTTTTTACAGAGAGGAATAGAGTTAGAAACACCGATAAGAGAGAAACATCAATCAACTGCCTCCTGCACACCTCCTACTGGGGATGTGCTTGCAACCAAGGTACATGCCCTTGACCGGAACCGAACCTGGGACCCTTCCATCCACAGGCTGACGCTCCATCCACCGAGCCAAACTGGCTAGGGAGAGTCAGGATTCTTATGGGCTGAATCACATCTCCCCCACTTCTAAGTTCTTAGATTGAAGTCCTAACCCCCAGTACTCCAAGGTATCACCATATTTAGAGGCAAGGTCTTTAAAGAGATAATTAAGTTAAAAATGAGGTCTGTAGAGTATGTCCTAACTCATAGGGACTAGGGTCCCCATAAGAAAGCAGATGGCATTGGGTCACAGACACAAAGGGAAGAAGGTGTGAAGACAGGGAGAAGGACAATTCATAAGCCAAGGAGAGAGGCTTGCAACAGGGCCTTTTTCTCATGGCCTTTGGAAGGACCCAACCTGGACAACAGCTTGACTGCAGAGTCTGGCCTCTAGAACTGTGAGAAAATGAATGTCTGCTGTGTAAGCCACCGGCCTGTGATACTTTCTTTGTAATGCAGCCCTAAGAAATAAATACAGCCTCTTGATTCTCTGGTGCTGAACCTGAAGGATGTCATGGTACATAAGCACTTGGGACTCCTCACAGCTGAGCGCAAGCAGTTCTCGTCTTGCACTGACACTGAGCTACATAAACAAGAGATTTCAGATGGCTTTTGGAACTGGTATCATCAGGGGCTGATAGGAACCTGAACCGCTTCTGCCTAACCTTCCAGGCCCCTCTAGGCAGGTTGACATATCGTTGTCCTCTGCTGCTGGGAGCACAAATGGAAAAACACATGAGGCTCAGCTGGTTGATTCTGTTCACTTGCTTTCTAGTCTTTTAGTTATTTATTAACACTACAGAAAAATAAATTCTAAAGATACCATGAACAGTTCACTATTTCCAATTATATCATGCACCTATAACATATTTGTGTAAAAAAATAAGGAAATAGTCATGACATTTTGAGGTAGGTACATTATTGAAAAACTGTCATAAAAACAGATAAGATCAAATTTTCTACATGAAAAAGGCAAGTGAAGATTCCATTCATTCTTTAAAAAAAAAAAAAAAAAGTAAGTAAAAATACAAGGTAATCTTATTCTAACAATGTCTTCTTTCTTCCTTAAGATCAGTTTTTGGGAAGACCAGGAGAGAGATAGTTGAGGCACGTTAGACCCCTGACCAATCAAGCAATACATATAATAAAATGAGGAACTAGAAAGATCTGACTGGGATTAGATTTTGAGTTTAGTGCTAGCATTAAAAAATAGTTCTCAAAACCCTGACGGACATCAGAAACAAGTAGTGATGCTTAAAAAAAAAAAAAGTACTTAGGTCCCTCTATAGACCCAAAGATTCAGGATCTCTGAGAATGAGGCTCTCCTTGTGATTATCTTCAACAAGCACCCCAGTTATTGTGATATTCACCGCAGTGGAGAACAACTGTGTGACCAGTGTAGCTCAGTGGTTGAGCGTCAACCTATGAACCAGAAGGTTACTGCTTAATTCCAGGTCAGGGCATATGCCTGGGTTGTGGGCTTGGTCCCTGCTGTGGGCATGCAGGAGGCAGCCGATAGGTGGTTCTGTCTCATCATTGATCTCTCTCTCTCTCTCTCTCCCTCTCTGAAATCAATAAAAAATATATATATATATATATATATATATATATATATATATATATATATATATATATATTTTTTTTTTTTTTTTAAAGAGAAGTAAAATAAAGGTTAGTAAGTTACACTTACATGTGAGGGCTTAAGAGCTTTATAGATTAACAACATTTGCAAGTGTTCTCACTTGCAAATCAGAATTTGACTTTTCATGGAGAATTCATGACCCTTCTAAAAATAAGCCTGAATAAAACTGGTCATCTGGGTGGAAGAAAAGGATAAAGGAAGGGCTATAAAATCCTAAACTAGAGCCCTAGGTCCTCATGCCCAGAGGAGCCACAGTGGGAGCACAGAAAGAGAAAGCAGTCAGGTGGAGCAGGAAAGAATGAGTAGGAAGGGCTTGTCTAAAGGAGACGCCATCTGGTTCAAAGGAGTGAGGGCCACGTGGCATGTGGGCCTCCATCTTCTTTCAAAGAGAAACCAAAATCCTCCAACATTTAAATGGTGGCAACTAATATAAAAAATATATACATACACATACATACATATTCTGTGTGTTAATACCATGCAGTCTAAATAAAATAGTCTGGGGCAGGGTAGGCCCAACTTTTGAAATTAGGTCCAAATCCATACAGACACTTACATGAAAAACAAAACAAAAAAACATTCTATGGTACTAGGATCTAGAAACCTTTTGTGAGGATGGCTAGAAGCCAAAGCTCAATTTTCAGCCTGGGCAAGCAATTTAACCACTTGCTCTAAATTCATTTTCTATCTTTATCTCTCTTTCTCTCCCCTCCCCCACCACCTCCAAGATCTTTGCCCTCAGAAATCAATATTGACCTTTCTCTCATCTTATGTTTTTATGGCCTCCCAGAATACAGAGGGAGTAAATCTATAATGCTGCAAGTTTTAACGAAAGGACAACCTGTTGTTAATGAATCCAATGCCCAGTTTATTGTAAATATGCAAGTTTATCCCAGCCCACAGCTTAACAAAAGCTGCAGTAGGCTTCCTCACTTTGCTGGGCTGAGTACATCCACCAGTTGTAATATTTGCAAATTTATAAGATTTCCTTGCACAAAATGCATGACTTCATACTAAATTCACTCTCATACCCACTTAGTGGAACATGTGCTAGTTATCAAATATTGCTGTGAATGCTGATTCTAAATACCATAGGTGGGAGTGGTGTGGTTGTACAAAAGGTCATTTCAAATCAAGAATGGAGCTGTGATCAAAGGAGATATCTTGCTCAGTTCCTTCTATGGAAGATGAAGTCATCAATTTCACAACAATCAACTTTCTCATTTGGGCTTTACTGCTCATGCTTTCACTTCAAAAAAATTTAACAAAATAACTGATCAAATGAAATAAAAATAAAAAACAGTAAGGTAGGCAAGTAGGTTGAATTATTTGTCCTTGTTTAAGACTGAATTAAAGAAACTGTACTTAATTGGTGTTGGGAATCCAACAACATAAAAAGCCAAAAACACTTTATTTTTCTTTTTAAAGCCAGGTCTTCCAGGAAATGATTATAACTTGCGAGGTAGTTAAATGCTGTTTTCTCACTTTTGTGAATGGATGCACACACCCACATAGCATAAAAAGTACAATATATACATAATATATGTGTCAATACTACATGGGCTTAACCTGTGGTTGGCAAACTGCGGCTCTCGAGCCACATGCAGCTCTTTGGCCCCTTAAGTGTGGCTCTTCCACAAAATACCACAGCCTGGGTAAGTCTATTTTGAAGAAGTGGCGTTAGAAGAAGTTTAAGTTTAAAAAATTTGGCTCTCAAAAAAAATTTCAGTCGTTGTACTATTGATATTTGGCTCGGTTGTCTAATGAGTCTGCCGACCACTGGGCTAAACAAAACAGACTGGGACAGTGTAGGCCCAATTTTTTAATAGGCCTAAATCTATACTCATGTGAAAAAACAGTTACTGGATCCAGAAACCTTTTGTAAGGTACTTACAATAGTTCTAACATAATTTTAGGTAATTATACACACAAACACATATAGAGACATATATGGCTTTGGCAATAGTAATTATATATATGTGTGTGTATATATATATATGTGTGTGTGTGTGTGTGTGTGTGTGTGTGTGTGTGTATGTGTATATACATATATATCTCTTCCAGTACATTTAAAAAATGTTTCCTTTAGAGTAAATTATAAGTAATAAAATGATGTGATAAAAATTATAGTAATATAAGGTCATTTAATAAATGTCCTCTCTATAATGCATCCAATAAATATTAGTATATGAGAATTAGGTAGAAATAGAAAAAGATTGGTGAATACACAAACTGACAAGAGGCAAGCTATACAAAGTGCTGAATAAATATGCAATTTTGTACATGTGTATGCAAGGCCAGAGGCTGTAAATAAAATAAAATTAAAAAAACCCTTGTATTAGGTGGTGAAATAATGAGTGATTTCTTTTTCAAAAATTACTTTTTGTATCAATGTCTCTATATTTACCTATTTAAAAAGAAAAAAGAGATGGAGTCACTGTCCTAATTTGGGTTATCTTGCTTTTCATTTTATCGACCAAATTTGAAATTATGTCCTTGTTATCATTTTTTATCATAAGTAAATAGTCTTTAATACCTATTAGAAAACATGAGACTCATTAAGGGACTTTTGAAACCCAAGATAATTTGCCAAAAGGTATTTAACTCACAAGGGGTTTTTCAAGAGGGGGATTTCCTTATTCAGGTTTTTGATCATTTCTTAGAAAACAGTTATTCTCTCCAACTGACCTTTGTTCTATAGTGATAGAGCTGCCCTAAAGAATTCTCGTGGCCTTCAGAGAGATTCCTTCAAAATATTGACACTTCCACGATAGGAACTATTTAGAAGGAAATTACTAGTGTCCCAAAGAGATTTACTCAGAAACAGCATCAACCCCAAACAAGTCTCAACCCCAAACCAAGCTCCCCAACTCAGAGAACCAGAGCTGAGAACAGGTGCCCACAAAACATCTGGCTGTGAGTGTCAGTGGGGATTCTGCCCACCAGGGAGAAAAGAAAGTCTGCTAAAGACACAGGTACCCTCCTAACGGGTCACAAAATCTCACAGCCACTCACTCTGGGACCAGGAGGAGTGCTTTAGAGTCACTTGAGGAGAGGCTGGGTTTGTGACTCTGAAGAGAGAGCTGAAGGACCATCCACCAGGATTCCTGCTCGGAGTCATTCTCCCATACCGTAGACCTTATCTTGCTTGGGTGGAGCTCTCCCCTGCAGATGGCATCAGCCTGGGGGAATGCAACCGTCCACGGCCTGGACTCCCTGTTGTCCCACCCAGTGGAACTTATGCCTTATTGAGCAGTCAGCTGCCTGAGCTGGGGTGTAGGCAGACTTAGGGGGTGTCGGTGACTATGTTGTGTATCTTTGGGATGGGGGACATGCACCCTAATTTCTCATGAACTTGACAGGCAATGCCTCCTCACCATGGACAATCTGCTGTCACCATGCTTGGGGCTCCTGGCAAATCCAACCTCCTGTGAGTGGCTCCACCCTGCCGAGGTCTGGGCAGAATCCAGGCAAGACTGAGTTGTGTGACTCAGGGGTGGGAGCCACGACCGCCCACTCCCGAAGCCTGAGGGATACCTCTCCCTCATGGGAGACCCACTAGCCCCATCCTCCTGACTCCTTATGTCCCCATCCTGCTGAGATTGAACTCCTGACAGAATCTGGGAAACACTGAGATGCATGGCTCTAGGACAAGAGCCATCTTTCCCTCTCATGCCAGACTGGTGTAGAGTCCTCCCTTCACACGGCCAAATCTTGGTCTCTTTGGACCTGTTTATAAACTGCTGGCCTGGTACTGGTGACTCCCTGAGACCCTGCCACACACAAAGGTGTGTGAGCACCCAGCAGGTGGCAGCTAGGCTTGGTCTACCCTGGGGCATTTGCTGAGTGGCCTCAGACCCAAGTTTAAACCTGTATCAATCTGCTGAGCAGCACTCACTGAGAATGTATCTCATGGAACTTGAATACCACCAGAGGTTCTGTGACTGAGCCTAACTGGCAGCTGGCAGGCAGAGGCAGGTGGAGGCAGATCTTGGGGAACCTTAGGCCTTTTGCCACTGGGTTCAGTGCTGGTGGGAAGCAACTTGATGTGCGGCTTGGTCCAGTCCTTCCCATGCACACCAAGGCCCAGCAGAGGCAGCCACTAACAGTGGGTCACTTTGTGTCTCCAAACAGGTAGCCCAGGGCTGGTCACAGGCAGTGTCTGACACTGACCTGCACCAGAGTCCCTCCAAAAAGACCCTAGAATAGACACATCCAGTGGCCAGCTTCAGACAGCATCAGAGCAGGATCCAATTAGCTTCAAAAGTGGTACAGACCCAGCTGAGGTGTAATCTGCCTCCTGTGGTCAGCATCTGCACAGCAGCTTGTACCCTGTGGTCAGGGTCAATCCTCACGGGCACCCAGCCTGAGGGATGGCTTCATGCATGAATGGGGCAATGACAATCAAGATTCATTTACAACAGGAGGGGCCACATAAGCCAACAAGGGACATTTCTGGAGCATCCAACCCAGCTGATCAAGGAGACTGTGCCACTAGCTCCCCCAGGACACCTACCACATAAGGCCATGATACAAAGCAGATCTATATAGCAGATCTATCTAATACATAGAAATGAACATAATGAGGTAGCCAAACTGGGGAGACAAATAAACAAATTCCAAATAAAAGAACAGGAAATCTCCAGAAAAAGAGCTAAATGAAGTGGAAGTAAGCCATTACCAGAAATAGAGTTCAAAAAAGTGGTTATAAGGACACTGAAGGAACCTAGTGAGAAATTCAACAGCATGAAAAATGACACAGAAAGCATAAAAAAAAACAGTAAGAAATAAAGAACACAATATATGAAATAAAGCATAAAAATGAACAAATGGGACTATATCAAACTAAAATATTTTGCACAGCAAAGGAAACCATCCACAAAATGAAAACACAATCCTCTAATTGAGAGGACATTCAACAGTGATACAAGCAATAAGGTGTTATATGCAAAATTTATAAAGAACTTATATAATTCAATACAAAAAAAACACACCACAAACAAACAACTTAATTAAGAAATGGACAAAAGACCTAAATACACACTTCTCCAAAGAACATATAAAGATGCCCAAATAGACATAGGGAAAAATGTTCAACATCACTAATCATCAGAGAAATTAAAATTAAAACCACAATGAGATATCACCTCACACCCGTCAGAATGTCTATCAATAAATCAACAAACAACAAGTGTTGGTGAGGATATGGAGAAAAGGGAACCCTTGTACAATGTTGGTGGGAATGCAGACTGCTGCAGCCGCTGTGGAAAGCAGTATGGAGTTACCGCAAAAAATTAAAAATGGAGCTACCTATAACTCAGCGATTCCACTTCTGGAAATATATCTGAAGAAAATTGAAACAATAATTCAAAGAGTATATGCACATTACTGTGTTCATTGCAGTGTTATTTACAATAGCTAAGATTTGGAAACAGCCTAAGAACCCATCAGTAAATGAGTGGATTAAAAACAACAACAAAATTGTAGTACATTTACACTATGGAAAAACTACTCAACCTTAAAAAAAAAAAAAAAAAAAAAAAAAAAAAAGACATCTTGTCTGGCCTGTGTGCCTCAGTGATTGAGAGATGATCCATGAAATAAGAGGTCACCAATTTGATTCCAGTTCAGGGCACATGCCAGGGTTGTGGGCTCAATCCCCAGTAGGGGCATGCAGGAAGCAGCCAATTGAAGATTCTCTCTCATTGGTGTTTCTATCTCTCTATCCCTCTTCCTTCCTCTCCCTAAAATAAATAAACACATTTTTTAAAGAAATCTTATTTGTTGTGACAATATTTATAGACCTGAGAAAGAAACTAGCCAGAGGAAGACAAGTACCACAGGATTTCATTCATATGTGGATTCTAATGAATAAAATAAACTAACATACAAAATAGAAAGAGATTGACAGAGAACAGATTGACAGCTGTCAGAAGAGAAGGGTTTGGGGGTTAGGGTGAAAATGTAAAATGTTAAGCAAAAGAGAACCAAAAAAAAAAAAAAAAAAACCCTCAAAGACACAGACAATAGTATGATGATTATCAGAGGGAAAAGGGGGTAGAGAGATATAGAAGAATGTAAAGAGCAGATAAATGGTGATTTGGAGTGGTAAACACATAATACAATATACAGATGAGGTATCATAGAATTATACATGTAAAACCTACATAATTTTATTAACCAATGTCACTCCAATAAATTCAATTAAAAAAGAAAGAAACTTCAGAATGGAGGTGTGATATTAGGGAAGTGGTAAGTACAAGGCAGGCCTCTGGGTAACTAAATTTAGAAGGGAGAAATGGAGGACAGACTATAGAATGTAAACAAGGGTTATCTAGGTGACAGGGTTATGCCATTTTTTTTTCCTTTTTACTCATCTGCATTTATAAACCATATTTAATAAGTCTTAATTTTCTAGGCCACATATCATATAAATAAAGGGTGTCCCAAAAACGGATACCTACACTTTGAATAATTATAAAGGCCGTGTTTATTAAAATACATTTCATTTTCAAAATTGAACTATCAGCTGTTAACGTGTGTATACATTTTTTGGAGCACCCTGTATAATAAACAAACTGTATTTAATTTATGATATTATACATAATATAATAATATGAATATATAAATAAAGGTATGCATATAGATGAATGTGTGTGCATGCATTCTTTCAGAGAAGCAAGGTTTCCTTTGTGCTTTAAATATGTACCTCTTGTAAAGATGCCATAGCATAAAGTTAAGTAAATATAGCTCCCGGCTTTGATAATGTTGCTACATGTACTAGTATTGCAGTCCCTAGAACTAGGAGGGATTTCCAAAGCAAACATTGCAATAATGTAGTCCTTAATCATAAGGAAGAGAAAGGATTTTTTAAAAATATTTTATTGATTTCTTACAGAGAGGAAGGGAGAGAGATAGAGAGCTAAAAAGGTCGATGAGAGAGAAACATCAGCTGCCCCTTGCACACTCCTACCGGGGATGTGCCCGCAACCAATGTACATGCCCTTGACCGGAGGAATCGAACCTGGGACCTTTCAGTCCGCAGACTGACGCTCTACCACTGAGCCAAACCGGCTCCGGCGGATGTGGGTTTTTTTTTGTTGGTTTTTTTTTTTTTTTTAACTTATTACTTGATTTTAAAGAGAGAGAAAAACACTGTTCCACTTATTCATGCATTCCTTGGTTGATTATTCTTATATGCCTTTTCAGGGAATCAACACACACACCCTACACATATCAGAATAATGCTCCTGAACTACCCGCCAGGGCAAGAAGGATGTGATGTGAGATTGTATAAATGGTTTCTCAATTTTGATTCTTAAATTTTTTCTAAGGAAGTTTCTAAAGGCCCCAAATATTGCACCTTATTTCTGAAGGGACCAGGGAGAATTAATTTTTCCAATCAGGGAGAATTTTCTTCCCAATCATAACCATGGTCCAGACATTATTATGTTTGATTTTCTTTCAACTTCTGTTGTTGTTGTTGTTGTTTTTAAATGGGTGCAATCAACAAACTCCCTGGGCTTTGGAATGAAATGAAATCCCGGCCTTGTCACCTGTGTGAGCTCGGTTGAAAAACTTTCCAAACTCCATTTTGCATCTGTAAAATGGACAGGAGGCCATCCTCCTCGCTACACAGCTGCTGAGAGAACTGATTAAGATCATGCTTATTAACACGCCTAACAGTGCTGGAGCTTGGGTGGGGCCGAATAAAATAAGAATCCATTGGCTTTCAGAGGCCATGATTCTTCAATTTGCCACCTTGGAGCTGGCATTTCTGAGAAAAGGACTCCAAAAAGAGGCGGCTTCTTAGGCCGAGTGCAGGCGCCAGGGCGGGAGCTGCGGGAGCCGGCACCGCAGCGCTGGGGCCGACACTCCCTCCCGCGCCGGTTCAAACTCGCGTGGGAGTGAGTGCCGCTGAGAAAGTTTCCAAGAAGAAAATGAAAAGCAGGAAGGGGAAGAAAAAAAAACAAAACAAAACCCAGCGACAGTGACTTGCAATATTAAGGAGAGGCATTTCCGGAAGCAAACAAAAACAGTTTCTTTTTCTGCGCCGGTGACAGGAGAGCAAACAAGACGCGAGCAGCGCCAAGTTCACGGTGGAGAGAGGAGCGGGGCAGCCGAAAGCCTCCGGCGCCGCCGCCGCCGCCGCCGCCCCGGGCTCAGTCCCTAACTTTGCGGGAAAAGGCAATGCCAGGTCCAGCCCCGCATCCCGCCACGGAGCGGACCTGCGGCGGGATCCGCAAGGACCTGTTCGGAAGACACCCCTCTCCCCCCCGTCTGTCCCGCCCAGCTGTCCCTCCGATGCCAAAGTCCTAGCCCCGGGGACGCTGTGGATCGCCGTCCCGGGGCGCGGCCCGCCGTCACCCCGGGCGCTGCAGCGCCCGCCCCACCCCGGCGGAGAGGACTCACCAGGAGCAGGAGGACCCCGATCCGGGGCATCGCTGGGGAGCGATCCGGCGAAGTTTAAGAGCTTCTGGAGCCCCGGCAGCGCGGCTCAGCTCCGGGAGAGATGACAGCCCCGCCCGGCCTCTCCCGGGACTCGCAGCTCCCCGCTTCTCTCTCCAGAGTGTGTCTCGGAGCACCTGTGCGAGCTGCTCCCCGAAGCGACCAAAGGAAATGCACCTCCTCCCTCCCGGGCCCGGGGGTGGAGAGGGGAGGGGAGGGGAGGGGAGGAAGCCCTGCGGGGAACTCCTGGCTGGGGAGAGCGCCCGGCCCGGGAGGGGGTGCGGGGGGAGGAGGAACGCCGGGCGGGGCGTGGAGCAAGAGCGAAGTTTATTGCACAAACGGGCATTCCCCATTAGAACACCAGGCTCTGCATCAGCTGTGCGGGCGGGTGTGTGCGTGTGTGTGTGTGTGTGTGTGTGTGTGTGTGTGTGTGTGTTTGTGTGTGAGTGTGTGTGAGTGTGTGTGTCCCCCAGCTCAGGCTGTATTTAAGGTTCACAATAACTTCCCCTCTCCTCCTTTATTACTCATTTCCTGGTCGATTTTCTTAAAAAAAAAAAAAAAGGGGCGGGGGGGGGGGGAGACACGGTGATTCTTTGATGCTCTAGTTAACACCTCTCAAAGTTATTTTGGAAAAGTAGATCTGTCTGTTTGAGTAGTTTGCACGAATTTTACAGGAGGGGAAATTTGTATGCTGACTGGTGGTTTGTGTGTGTGTGTGTGTTTTTAAAATACATTTTGATTGATTTCAGAGAAAAGGGGTGAGAGAGAGAGATAGAAACATCAATGATGAGAGAGAATCATTGATCGGCTGTCTCTTGCACGCCCCCTACTGGGGATGGAGCCCTCAGCCCAGGCATGTGCCTTTGACTTAAATGGAACCCAGGACCCTCCAGTCTGCAGGCCATAATCTATCCACTGAGCCACACCAGCCAGTACATGACTTGTGTTCTGAGCTGCACTTATGACCAGTCTTGTAGGTGTTGGTGTGCTCGTCTCTGCCGGGCCTTCCAGGGAGGCTGGTGAGAGCTGCAGGGAGACCTTGGACATTCCAGTCCTGCTCCTACAGTGCCCAGCACAGAATACCGTACACACAAAAGGAAGGGAAGGGGGCTAGGGCTGGTGGTGTGTTATCGCTGCAACCTTCCTGTAAATCCAAAGCTTTTATAAAATAATAAGTTCATTGGAATGAAAAAATGTATAAGAAGGAAGGAAGGGAAGAGAGAAAAGAGAGAAGACAATTGACAAAATCAACATCTCTTTAGACTGAATTATGAACTAGCAACTTTCAAAAGTGGTTCTTTCGTACTTAATATTTATCATTTTAGCCCAGTGAGGTGAGTAAACTTACTGTACAAATAAAGAATTGTAGCCAAAAGAGTTGAAGCAACACTGGCAAAGTTGCATAGTTGATAAACAGTAGAGCTGGGAATTAAACTTGGACATTCTTGCTCCTGAGGCCCTCCCCTTTCTAACCACCCCCTCTTCCACACCTAATTCCCCCAAGTTCAAACAGTGCTTTGTGGGGGGAAATGTTTCATGATGAAATGATTTTAGAAAATTTAGGGTTAACTTAATCCAAAAATTCTCATTGCTCTTAAAATGCTAATGTGCATCAGGAATATCTAAGAGGGGGCTATGATATGAATTCCCCCTTCCCCACAAACTTCCTTGTCTTCTTTCTGGAGTCCTTTGAAGAGGACCTATTGAATGATCACTTCATGGATGCTGGTGTCCTGGGGAAAAAAGTTTGGACATCATTAAAGGTCATTTTTACTTATTTATTTATTATTTTTTGTTTTTGTTTTTGTTTTGTTTTTTCAGAGAGGAAGGGAGAGGGAGAGGGGGAGAAATACCAATGTATGCACCGAAGATCAAACTCACAACCTTGGTATGTGCCCTGGCTGGGAATAAAACCCACCACTTTGTGTGTGTGTGTGTGTGTGTGTGTGTGTGTGTGTGTGTGTACAGGATAACATTCCAACCAACAGAGCCACCTAGCCAGGGCAAAGGTCATTTTTACTTTATCAGCACCACGCTCTAACCAACTGAGCTAACCGGCCAACTCATTTTTACTTTAATAATACATTCCTAAGACCTCCAATCTTTGAAGAGCCAAAAAAAAAAACCCAAAAAACAAAAAAAACCAACAATTTTTAAATCCAGATATGCGAGATATTTTGGACCCAACCATCCTGATTGTATTCAAAACATGCCACATAAGCTAAAGCCCACTTCTATTATAAAGATATGCTGGCCATTGAACATGTCATTCTGAATAGCACTGAAACACATATCTAAATATGTAGAAAGCTAAGGGGAGAAAACCTTCACTATCTTTTCACCACCGAGTTTATTCCTTCTCTCCATGAACCTAATGTCCAAAAAATGTTTGTCAACCAAATTGCCACCCACAGCAGTAAGTTGACTGTTAATTCCCAACTGTGATGAGCATCTATGACTGTTTTTTCTACATCTTCTCCCCTTCTTCCTGGTAACAGCACTGCCAAGTTGCCTTTGGGAAAATTGGCCCTCTTCCCTCTTTTTAACTCTTTGTAGTAGTTAGTTTCAGAAAAACAGGGCCTTAGAATAGATAGAGCTAGAGAAGTATCTATTATGCTTAGATAGACAGATGTATTTTCAAAAACTGGCTTATGTGAGTGTGGAACCTGGCAAATCCCAAACTGCAAGGTAGGCTAGCCGGCTGGAGACCCAGGAAAGAGTTGCAGTTTGAGTTTAAGTCAGTCTGCTGGCTGAATTCCCTCTCTCTCTCAGGGGAGCTCTTATTTAATTATTAATTCCATTCAAAAAGAAAATAAAACATCCAAAACATCCAAAGTAGAACCAAGTATTTGGGTCTTGTGGCCTAGTCAGATCAACCATCACAGGAGCATTGACACCAATCCCAGGGCTTTTGTGTGTATGTAAGTGGCAGGAGGAGGAGGAGGAGGAGGAGGAAGAGGAGGGGGACAGAAAACTCCACTTGGTTAAGGCAACTACCACCCCACACTCAATGGGAGTAAACTTTGTGACTTTTGCTAGAAACAGGAGGACCTGGTCCCTGCTCCATTGGATTTGAAGTGGGACTGTGTGAAGTGTGGAACTGAGGTGGTGGTGATGAGGGCCTGCCAGTGCTGAGGACAGAGTCGACCCAGGCTGAGAAGAAACTGTGCTGAGAGGCAAGATAGTGCCACTTGAGTCCTGCTGTCATCTTGAAATAAAATCCCAGACTCCCACAGTTACCCAGCTCCATACAGTCTCAACTTTTGCTTAACCCCGATTCTTACAACTAATAGAATCCTAATTTATATATCACCAGAGCTTATGATCAGCATAAGAAATCCTGTTACCAAAAGTAGTTGTTACAAGTTAACTATTACAATTGCAGTGTTAAGTAAAGATAATTGTCTACCCAGGCCTGAGGAAATAGCAAAATAACTGGGGACATTCTTTCGGAAAAAAAAGAAATAAATAAAAAATAAATAAAAAAAATTCTATCACTAGAGGGTGCCAGATACCATCTCAGCCAAGTAAGGAAGAAATTGAATAATTTAATGCCTATCAATTAATCCTATATAATAAAGAGATAATATGCGAATTGACCATCACTCCAAAACAAGATGGCCACCCTCATGTGGTCAAAGATGGCTGCCACCATGTGGACACAAAATGGTCACCACAAGATGGCCAAAAGGGGAGGGCAGTTGTGGGCAATCAGGCCGGCAGGGGAGGGCAATTGAGAGGGACCAGGCCTGAAAGGGAGGGCAGTTGTGGGCATCAGGCCAGCAGAGAAGGGCAGTTTTGGGGGACCAGGCCTACAGAGGGCAGTCAGAGGGGGACCCTGGCCTGCAGGGAAGGGCAGTGGGGATGATCAAGCCTGCAGGGGAGGGCAGTTGGGGGTGACCAGGCCAACAGGGGAGGACAGTTGAGGACAATCTGGCTGGCAGGGGAGCAGTTAGGCATTGATTAGACTGGCAGGGGAATGGTTAGGGGGTGATGAGATGACAGGCAGAAGCAGTTAGGGGCAATCAAGAAGGAAGGCAGGCAGGCAGGCAGTTGGGAGCCAGGAGTCCTGGATCGTGAAAGAAATAGCCCATATTGGAGAGGGTGCAGGCTGAGCTGAGAGAACCCCCTTCTCCCCCTCCCCCCACCCCCCCGCCCGACACACACACCAGGCCTCTAGCATGTATATATATCGATTTCAGAGAGGAAAGGAGATGGACTGGGGATCAAGTCCGCAACCCAGGCATGTTCCCTCAACCAGAATCGAACTTAGGACCCTTCAGTCCATAGGCCAACACTCTATACACTGAGCTAAACCAGCCAGGGCAAGGATCTATATTTAGGCCCTTCAGGGATGTGAGATCCAAGTCATTCTGACCCACTCCTGGGGTGGGAATCACCTTTGGGGCCACCAGCTCAACACCTCCCCTCTTTATTTTTTTTATTTTTATTTTTTAAGATATATTTTATTGATTTTTTTTTTTTTACAGAGAGGAAGAGAGAGGGATAGAGAGCTAGAAACATCGATGAGAGAGAATCACCAATCAGCTGCCTCTTGCACACCCCCTACTGGGGATGTGCCCGCAACCAAGTCAAATGCCCCTGACCGGAATCGAACCCGGGACCCTTCAGTCTGCAGGCCAAGGCTCTATCCACTGAGCCAAACTGGTTTCGGCAACACCTCCCTCTTTAAACCAGACTCTGTTCTACCAGCCTCACCAGCCAGGCACCAGCCTTTGCTTGAATCTTCCAGCACTGGCTCCCACAGCCTTTCAAGGAGGATCATTCCATCTCAGAACACTTTCCAGTGGTTAGATGTTCTCCAGATAGCATAACTTCCTGTAGTTTGACAAGTGTTTGTTCAACATCCACTATAAAAGTACACTACTTATAAACAGTCCTGGAAGAGCCCCAGGGAAAACAGATAATAGTAGTCCATCTCCCCTCAACCCAAGGTTGGAAAAGGCATTTTTGCCATCGGAAAGCTCCCCATAGCCCTTCACAAGCATGTGTCTTGACTTATTTTCAAGCCAGGCAACAAGGACAATGATTCAGCCTGACTAATCATAGTAAGCTAGGGGGAATTGAAACTTTTTAAATCTTCACACCCAGGAAAGGCATGAAGGAATCCCTTCCCCTGCTCTGGCTTTGAAATCCCCTTGGAATTTCCAAGGTATCTATGGTGTTTATCAAAATTATTTTATAAAATTATCTTCAAATTTATTTTTACTTAAACTATGAAAATATGTTGTGAGGAATCATTTAAGGAGCTACAATTGTCAGGTCAAACAAAAATAAAGTATCAGCCAAAACCGGTTTGGCTCAGTGGATAGAGGGTCGGTCTGCGGATTGAAAGGTCCCAGGTTCGATTCCGGTCAAGGGCATGTACATTGGTTGTGGGCACATCCCTGGTAGGGGGTGTGCAAGAGGCAGCTGGTCGATGTTTCTCTCTCATTGACGTTTCTAACTCTCTATCTCTCTCCCTTCCTCTCTATGGAAAATCAATAAAATATATTTAAAAAAAAAGTATCATCCTATCTAATAAAAGAGTAATATTCAAGTTGACCATCACTTCAACACACAAGATAGCTGCCCCCATGTGGTCAAAAATGGCTGGCCCCATGTGGACACAAGATGGCTGCCACAAGATGAACAGCAGGAGAGAGTAGTTGGAGGGACCAGGCCTGCAAAGGAGGGCAGTTGGGGCAATCAAGCCTGCAGGAGAGAGCAATTAGGCGTGACCAGGCTGGAAGAGGAGGGAACTTGGGGGCAACTGGGCCTGCAGAGAAGGGCAGTTGGGGGGGAACAGGCCTGCAAGGGAGGGCAGTTGGGGGTGACTAAGCCTGCAGGAGTGGGCAGTTAGGGGTGACCAGGCCAGCAGAGGAAGGAAGTTGGGGCAACTGGACTTGCAGGGGAGGGCAGTTGGGGGTGACCAGGCCTGCAGGGGAGGGCAGTTAGAGGTACACAGGCTGACAGGGGAGTGGTTAGGGGGTGATCAGCTGGCAGGCAGAAGCAGTTAGGGGCAATCAGGAAGGCAGGCAAGGGAGCAGTTGGGAGCCAGCAGTCCTGGATTGTGAAAGGGATGTCCTACCGGGATCGGGCCTAAATGGGCAGTTGGACATCCCTCGAGGGGTCCCAGATTGGACAGGATGCAGGTTGGACTGAGGGATACCTGGGACTCTAGTTAATAATAATATCTAATGCTACATAGTGCTGGGGAACTTTGTGAGTTCTTTCATACCTGTTAACTCACCTAAGCCTCTTAACTGCCTCATGAAGTAGGTCCTGTTCCCATCTCATTGGACAGATGAGAATTGTGGAGTGACTTACCCATAGTCACGTAGTTGTTAGGTGACAGAAATGAATTTCTGAAATCTGGGCTGAATCTGCTTCCCCTTCAAAAAAAACTTGCATGATCAAGTATGATCAAATCATCAACGCCTTAAGGAAGTACAAAACCTCATTGTTTTGTTGTTCCGTTGAACACATTGTTTACTAGGATGGATAAATATCATACTTATTTACTAAGATGGCAATTTTGTGAGCTAAAGAAGCTCTGTGCTGCACTGAGCAAGAAACTTGGTTGTTTATATTCAGTCTTCCTTCTAACAGTCTTGTCTATGCGAATTGGATTAAGATAAAGATTGCCATCATTAACATTGTGTGACCATAACTCTACTCTAACTCGGTGCTTTCCAAACTTTAATATGCAGATAAATCTCTGGGTGATATTATGAGCAATCCTGTATTCTGATTCAGTAGGTCCGAAGAAGAGCATGCAATCCTGTATTTCCCACAAATCCCCACAAGATGTCAACATCTGGAAAGATCACTGTGTTGGCAAAGGTTTAACCAGCTCAGGGAAACCACCAACCAGTGCCATTTGATCGCATACAGACAGACCAGCTGTCTCTACTTTTAACATCGTGGCCAGTTATATTCTTATTCATAGGTCTCTTCTGCAGTACTAGGTAGGAAATGGAGGAAAATCAACACACTAAATCAACTCATAATAAACACATTTTTATCCAGTGCACATTTAGCTTTTGACAATACTACTTAGGCCTAATTTTCACTTAGCAGAAACAAGTCTGCCTTGACTACATAAATAAATTCTTCCTGTCAAGAAAAAAAAAAAAAAAAAGAGAGAGAGAGAGAGAGAGAGAGAGAGAGAGAGAAACAACTTTGTTCATTTTCAAACACACTGAGATTTTATTTCTGTGAACTGAAGGAAAACTGGCCAGAAGCCTGCTGATTCCCTCAGCCAATCAGAACAATGTGACCATAAATGTCCATGTATTCCCCCCTCCGTGAATCTCTGCTTCTTTATTCTTGTCGTGGGACCATGCAGCTTCCAGTTCTGTGCCACATACTCTGCCTTTTATGTCTAACTTTCCTCTCCTTGAAAAAAAAAAAAAAAATTAAACTTGGTGGGATCTCTCATCTAAAAAATCTATTGTTTTTTTTAATGTTAAAAGCTATTAACTTAAGATACATGCAGCTTTAGATGAACTTTTAATAATAATACCGAACACATTTAGAACCCTTAATATGAGCTGGGTATTATTCTATGGGCTTTACAAATATGGTTTTATTTAATGCTCATACAAATCCTGTGAGGTAGATCTTATGCCCATTATAAGGCTCAATAACTGAGGCTTTGAGCAGTTAGGGTTCTTGTCTTTGTCATACAGCAAGTAAGTTCCAGAGCTGGGATTTGAACCAAAAAATAACTTTTCTTATTCAGATTAACAGGCAACTAAGGGAGTCAGGTCTGTCTGACTGTAAAGCCTGTTTTGTTTTTTTGTTTGTTTGTTTGTTTTTGCACAGAGATCTTGATATTTCCTATCTTTTTAGGTGAATGAGACAGTTTTCCTGGTGTTTGTTGGCTTTTAAATAGAGGCTTCATCTGAAACTTTGCATACAACCGAGCATAGAATACTTATTATTAAGGGCTGGGACACTTTCTGGAAGAGTCTAAAACACGTTGCCTAACCTTTTCCACCCTTTTCCCCATCTCACCTTTCCCACTCCTCTCATAGTTCCCTCTTCTATGACACCTTGTCTCCCACCCCTGCCCAAGGGCCTCTGTGTGGCTCTAGTGACACAGTACACATGGGATAGAATTGGAAAATGCCCCTCTGGCCTTCCCTGGGCACTTCCTCAGATCGCATCTCTTCATTTTGTTTTTCTTTTCTTGGATACTAATTTGGCTCTCACCCCAAATAGAATTTTCAACCTTTTCCCCATGTTGTGCAAAGTCCATAAACCATGATTATGAAGGCTAAAGCAGTGGGCAGTTCCTTCAAAAAGAGCCATTCGCCCCACAGCGATGAATGCATCGCGGCCTTCAGGTTCATTTCCCCTTTTTTTCAGGGTTATTGCTGCAGCGCCAGCGTTTACTATCATCCCAAGTAGAGTAGCGTTTATTTCAAGGGCTCTTGGCAGTTGTTTGACCAGCCTCTCCTCCCTCCTGAATGTTGGCAACTCCTCCTGGTGAACATCTCTCTTTGAAATCAACCAGAATCTGGGCTGTGATGAATCACAAGACCTGGCTTCCTTGGGAGCCTGGGCTGCCGAAGCCGCACCCTTCTGCAGAGCCTGGAAACTTGCTGACCTCGTGTTTTTTCTTTTCTGTATCTCAGCTTTCACCTCTCCCCCCACCTTCTCTTTCTCTCTCTCTCTCTCTCTCTCTCTCTCTCTCTCTCTCTCTCTCTCTCTCTCTCTCTCTCTCTCTCTCTCTCTCTCTCTCTCTCATACACATACACACACACACACACACACACACACCAGTGTAAACCATTAGAAACAGCTTAATAGCAGTGGACCATGTTCTTAAACATAAAACAATATGGCATTGCCTTTTTTGTTGTTGTTTGTTTCCACCAGTGCCTATTTTTTATGCACATTTATTCTTTATTTCTTTTTCTCCTGCCTCTGGTCATCCTATTATTTCCTCCAATAAACAGCGGAGACAGAAGGACTTGTTCAGTGTGGGTGTAGATCAGGACAGGGGGAAACTGGGCACAGATGTCTCCATGGGGAGATTGTCAGGGGTCAGCAGCCTCTGAGGACCGAGCCTTCTGCCTGGAGGAGCCACATTTGCCCTCTCTGCTTCTAAAGGCTCACTTGAATGGAAGCAACTTTCTCTGTCATCTCAGGGAAGATGGTAGGATTCTAGGTGTAGACAGTGGGGTGGCCATGGAAAACAGACTGGGCTTCTTACATAGGGTGAGGGAGATGAGAAACATTCTAGGCAACCGCCGTTTGGCTTTCACTTGGTTTGTGTCTCAGAAGGTATGTGGTATCTGAAGATGGTTTTTCTTCTGTTCTGTACCTATTGCTTTATAGCCTTTTCATATCCCTCAGTGAGGAAGCAATAACAGGCCAGCCTATCCTTGCCCAGAAATGGGCCTGAAGAGCAATTCTGGGCTTTACTTGCAAAAATATTTATGGAATTTTTTGACAAGTCACTATCTTTGCATGGACATAAGAAAGGGAAGGTTTAGGGTACAGAGGTGAACAGGATATGGGCCCTGCCCCCTGGAAGAGCACAGGCAGGCCCGAACAATGTATGGGCTAACAGCATGGACTCTGGAAATCAAATTCTGGATCCACACACATTAGTTACGTGGGCACAGAGAAGTTTCTCAGTTTTTCTGATATTCTAGTTTTCTGATCTGTATAAAGAAGATGATAACAGCCCAGCTTGTGTGGCTCAGTGGTTGATCGTTGACCCATGAACTAGAAGGTTATGGTTTGATTCCCAGTGAGGGAACATGCCTGGGTCATGGGCTCAATCTCCAGTAGGGGTGTGCAGGAGGCAGCCAATCAATGATTCTCTGTCTACATTGGTGTTTCTCTCCCTCCCTTTCCTTCCCTCTCTCTGAAATCAATAATAAATTTAAAGTATTTTAAAAAGATGGTAACAGAATGTATTTTATATGCTTGTTAGGAGGGTATCAGCAATTCATGGCAAGGGTGTTGCACAGTATTTGACACATAGAAATTTCTTGATGAATATAGTTCCTATTAGTGTTATTACTAATCCCAGTATAAGAGAGGCAAAATTACTATGAGAGACAGGAGGATGAAGGGTCTTTTCAAGCTTTAGGTATCACAGCAGGCTTTATGGAGAAGCTGTTCCTGGGGTTGGGACAATTTAACATGCAGAACTGGGAGAGAAGACCCACCTTAATAAACTCCGCCTTTGGGATGATGCCCTAGATTCCCTGGCAGTTAGGTGAACTGACACTCCAGACTGCGCATGGCTGATGACTAGACCCAGCTCTCAGCATGAGCCTGGCTGTCTGTCATTGCTTCTTTGCTTTGCGGTTAGGTTCCAAGAGAACAGACTCTTGTTTCTCCTGTCACTTGCAGACTGGTTAGAGCAGGCCTGACAGAAGCTCTCTCAGGGTCCAATAAAACAGGATCTGTAGAGTTATGACAAATACATTGACAGCTATGCTTTTTCAGTTTCACCATTTATGTGAAAGGAAGTGTAGGAACTTTTAAAATAATCCAGTCCACAAAAGTATTAATTCATTAGATGCCAGACATGCAGAAATTAAGTTTCTCCTTGGAGATTCACAGAAATACATTTTGTTGTTTATCCAAAGGAATCTGGGACCTAGGCAACACTCCCTAAACCAGAGTTAAGCACCCGAGACAATGTAAACACCCTCTACAAACACTGCTATAATAAGGTCTAATGATGTTTAATAAAAGAAAGAATTATTCCATTCCAACTGCCTGGACATTTGCATTTTGCTTTATTTAATAAAACTAGAGGCCTGGTGCATGAAATTCATGCATGGGGAGGGGAGTCCCCTCAGTCCAGCCTGGATCTGCTCCAATCGGGGACCCCTCAGGGAATGTCCAACTGCTGGTTTCAGCCAAAAACGCCAGTAGGACAGCCCTACTACTATTTTCCGGGACCACTGGCTCCTAATTGCTCACCTGCCTGCCTGCCTGATCACCCCTAACTGCCCCTCCCCCATCAGTCTGATCACCCCTAACCACCTCTGCCTGCCAGCCTGATAGCTCCTAACTGCCACGGCTCTGCCCTCCCACCAGCCTGGTCACCCACAACTGCCTCCCCTGCCAACCTGGTCACCCTTCACTGTCCCCCTCTGCTGGCCTGGTCCCCCCTCACTGCCCCCCTCTGCTGGCCTGGTCGTCCCTTGCTGACTCCCCCACTGGCCTCGTCAACCCCATGCAGACTGCTGGCCAGTCATTTGGTCATCCCTCACTAACCTCCCTGCCAGCCTGGTTGCCTCATGCACCCTGCTGTTTAGTTGTTACTGTTGAGTGCATCGTGACCAATTTGCATATTACCCTTTTATTACTATAGATATTTTAAAGAAATTCTGATCAACATTTTCTTACTAGCATAGCCTTTTTAATTACAGATACACAATTTGAAATGTCAATAGAATACAATTGTGTTAATTTGAAATTATAATCAGTCTCAATCCTTAGCATGAATTTTTACATCATACAATATTAAATCACTGAACTGTTGCTCAGTATGCTCAGGATACTTTACATATATAAAGAGGAAGTGGATTTTAGCTTAATAATTACAAAAAATCTGAGAGGCAAAAATTTTGAATTAGATTAGAACAATGGAAGGAATATTTAAATACGATTAATTTTCTCTTTGTTTTGCATGACACTCAAAATGAACCAATATATTGACCCCAAACTTATTCAACCACTTTGAGACTAAATACTCTCCTCTCATCTTTGCTCTGGCATTTATATAATATTAATAATATTATCTATTAACATATTAATTACATATTATCACTGTATACTATATTTATTAATAAAAATTCCTAATCATAATCAATGAAAGCGTCCTAATCTTGAAAGGACATTAGATTCACAGCTGAGTCATTTGGCTCTGGCCTTATGCTTGAGAGGGACCCCAAATCTTGGAAATAATTAATTCGAGAATCTAATGAAAAGGAGCTAGATGAGGCCTCTGTCACAAATATTGATTCTAAATTAAACTCATTGACTTATAGCTCTATGGTACTGAGGTGCCACACTGTAGTATTAGGACTAAGTATTCGTCTCTACACTAATACCACACTAACCATTCTCCAAATCTAAGGCAGGCTCCTAGTTCTAGAACAGTTTAGTACCTCTCAGCTTATGTCTTTGCTTTTATCCTAGAATATTTCTTGAGAGCCCACTGTGTGCCAGGCACGGTTTTATGTCCTGGAGATGCAGGGATGAAAATAAATTTCCTACCTTTGTGCAGTTTTCAATCCAGGGGAAAAGCAGGCCAGGCCCCAGTTTCAGAGAGTTCAGAACCCAAGAATTTGTCTCCTAGTAACTCCATTCTCTGTATGTCCATGCCTTTCCATCTGACATGCTTGCCGTATCAGAGTTCTGGGGAACTAAGAATGACAGAAAAGGTTTTGTTATCTGTAATCCGTAACAAACAAAAACCAAACCCTTGTGTAGTACCCATTTCCTTAATAGAAATCACAGAACGTGTGTCCTTAACTGATTTCTCTTTACAGGCCCAGTACCTCACTGCAGCGTGAGGCTTCTTCTGCCTCTGACTTACCACCCCCCTTTTTATAAAAAGTCTTCACAAACCTTAAAAGATCCAAATGTTCAAAGATTTAGAAAATACAGAGGAGATGTCATTGCTTGCTTTTGCTTGAGAGCTGTCTTTTTTAATGGGTGTTTCCTTTTGACCGCAGTTGCTAACTTAACGTGATACCAATACAATCTCTAATAAGAGTTAAGTGCATGAGCATTAATTACATGTTGGACATTGCCCTAAACAAATCACATTATTGCATTTAATTGTCCAAATAACCTTATTTCCCCCCACTTTAAAGATGGAATTTGAGAGGTGAAGTACATGGCCCAGGGCCATGAAGCCAGCAGGTCGCTGATGTGGGGTTTGAAACTGGCTCAGCTAACTCCAGAGACTGAGCTTTAGACCATTTATAACCCTCTGCTGTTTGTCCCAGAACGTTGCCCTGCTCCTGCCAATCACTGAGAATACTACTGAAAAGAGGGGCCACATTCCACAGATAGACCATTAGTCAGGTTCGCTAAAATGCTTCCTAATTAAAAAGAAAGATTTGCTTTACCAAACAGTGAGCTATGCCAAGGTCAATGGTCAGGAGGAATTCATGAAAACAGTTTTATTAGCTTAATCACCAGAAACTGATCTGTCACACTATCAGAGAAATTCATTTCGGAAAAGATTACCAACATTTAACAAATTACATGCTATGACAATTGCTTTTCTCGCATTTAAAAAAATTAATTGGGTAAGTCTTTAGCTTCAATCTCACATTTAATACATAAGGCATCCCATTTAAAGGGCAAATTCTTTGGACATCTATTTTGGGAAAAATACCAAGAACATTTTTCTATTTCTGTTGGTTTCCTAAATAGGGGTTGGGAGCCTGGGTTCTTTAGTAAAGATTCAAGCCAAATGAAATATCCCTGCAGTCAGGCTATAGTTACAGTTCATCTCAAGGCTTGGTTTAGTCCAAGTTTTAAAATTTAACAAAACGTACAGTTCTGATGGTATGTTTATATATCTTTGAAAAACAAGCAAGTAATTATGTATGCAAGTGTATGTATACTTGTTTATATTTTGCCTGACAAAAATTGATTTGCCAGGTGACTTTGGTTCAGCTGCAAAAGAAGGATATAGATTTTGTTCAAATGTCTGTAAAAGAATGAGGGCCAGCTGGGATTCGTTCAGTTAAGCACTTTGTATCCGAGAAAGAATGGTCCATTTCACAGAGGATTGTTAAGGAAGGGTATGGGGAACAAGCACATCATTGCATCCTAAATAAGGCCTACAGGGCTCATTGCCTTACATCCATGAGTTCTTGATAAATTGATGAACCAGGATGATTAGGAAGGGGGAGAGAGACACCATTTCTAATAGGGGGGGAGGAAGAAAATTTCTAATAAAGTGTCCTTTTTACTTACTGTGAACTTTATGAAAAGATTTCTTAATTCTCCTCCTCCCCTCAATCTGTGGTACTACCCTATCACTCTCTGCATTATCATATCCCACTTCATCAGTCTCTTAATGCTGTTCTGTTTGATGGTGACGATAGCCTGGGGGGTTCCCAAGGGTGGCAATCCATTAGGTCTAGGCAGGGATCTCCATAGTCAATCTTCATGGGCTCTGTCTCCAAAACAGTGTCAGGAATTAGCCTAAATCAGAGGAATTTCTGACTCTATGGGTCACACAGAGCAAAAGATGAAGAGGATGAAAGGAAAGGTCCAAGCAAAATAAAAATAGAAAAATGAAACTTAGAAGTTACAATTTATTTTTGGAAAGATTAGAGACTTACAAAGTTAGCTATTAAAATAAAACAACCAGAAATTCCATATGGGTTCAATCTGCTTTAGTATTCTATAACGGCTCTTTTTAATAGCTCAGCACATGCGCGCGCGTGCGCGCGCGCACACACACACACACACACACACACACACACACACACACACAGTCATCATATCTACCATGTAAAATATCTAGAATGCTACCCTGTTTCCCTGAAAATAAAAGTGTCTTACATTAATTTTTGCTCCCAAAGATGCGCTAGGTCTTATTTTCAGGGGACGTCTTATTTTTCCATGAAGAAGAATATGGTACACATTTATTGTTAAATGGAAATAAAGGAAATTTATTACCTGTATACAGTAGTACGGCAGTTGTCAACACAAACCAGACAAACTGTGAATCCTACAGTACCAAGAATTTACTCATTTATTCAATGACAATCATGTCATCATCTTCTGGAACATCATCATAACAATCCAATTCCTGAATTTCTTGGTGAATTTCTTGTGACTCCATTTCTTTCAGAATCAGTGGACCAAATCTCTCATGTTTAGCCTAAGGGGCCTTATTTTCAGGGGGGATGCCTTATATTTCACTCAGAAGGAAACCTGTATGTAGGTCTTATTTTCGGAGGATGTCTTATTTTCAAGGAAACACGTATCTGATGAAAACAACAATGTGTTCCAATTCCCCCAACTCCCACTACTTAGGAGTGTACTTCCTGGTTCAACAATCAAAATCAAACCTCTAACATTGTCTGGAGTGCCATTCAGTGTGGGAGGGGAAAAAACAAAGCCCTAATACAAAACCGATAGCAGCTTTCCAAACTCTGGACACTTGATATTTTTCTGGGATGTTTCTCTTGATTCAGAAAAATCTACTCAGAACCCATCTGTATGTAGTCAGGGGACAAATAAAATAATGCAATGTTGTACCCCAAATACCAAATCTACACAAAGTTCTGACAGACTGAAACATTTCCTTCTCAAAGTCTGAGAACTCTTCCATCCACATGCATTTTCCAAGAAGGAGACTCTAAAGGGGGTGAGTAAGGTCTAGGACCTGCAGGATCTCCACAGCAGGCACACAATCTGTTACTAGAAAAGAGGACAGAAATTCCTAAGTCAACAGTCGCCTGAAACATTTTTAGCAGCGCCTCCTTCTAGGCTGGCCAGTGAGGATTAGGCAGGAGCAGACTTTCTGTGACTCAGAAGCTGCCTTCCCTTATAAAGTCAAGGTTCTCTGGAGTAGTATTTTGACTACTTTGGGAGGAGGGATTGCCCACACCACTTCTCTGAAGAAGCCAGGATTTTCTGTTCCTCTCTACCAAAAAAAGTCCTCCATGGACAAATATGTGTGTGCAGAACAGACCTGGCCCGCATTCCTTCAGGCCAGTGGTGTGCCCAGTTACCAGCATCCACAGCTGGTTTTTGATTAGAGTTCTTGTTGCCATGGATTCAGGATAACAAACATGTTTTTAATTCTATGAATGTTAAGCCCTAGATGACCAGAGGCCCTACATGTAGTTTGCTGAGTTTCTATACCTAAGAAAAATTACCTATGTTACATACAGGTTACATAAATTACCTATAAAAGAACATTGCTGCAAAATAAGGAATTTCATTAAATGCATAGATGTGACAATACAAATCATACATACCATGGTTAGTTAGATGTTCTGGATAAATAAAAGTTCCTAAATCTAACATATCTGAGTTATACGTTTACACATTTTTAAAAATACATATTTTATTGATTTTTTTTACAGAGAGGAAGGGAGAGGGATAGAACCAGAAACATCAGATGAGAGAAAAACATTGATCAGCTGCCTCCTGCACCCCCCACTGAGGATGTGCCCTCAACCAAGGTACAAGCCCTTGACCAGAATCGAACCTGGGCCTCATCAGTCCGTAGGCTGATGCTCTATCAACTGAACCAAACTGGTCAGGGCTCATTTACGAATTTAATATATGACATGCACGTTAAATACAAATACCTATATCTATAATAATAAAGGCATAATATGCTAATTAGACTGAACGTCCTTCTGGACAACCTTCTGGATGAAGCCGGGGCTGCAAGGGAAGCCTGGGTCCTGGGTGCCTGCTGGTGGCCAGAGGGAAGCTGGTGTCGGCAGCTGGGGGAAGGAAGGCCTGCACGTGCACAAACTTTGTGCAATGGGCCTCTAGTATTACATATTTATAAAATACTATTGAATTGAATATTTTAGTTCAGAGAAAATGTCAGACATGACATACCTTAAGGTCACAACTGGACAATCTTAATTGCTATTATATGTTACAGCAGAAAAGCCATTGTTTCCTGGGCCCTGTAGTTGTTTGAATTCTGGATAAAATATAAGCTTGTAGTGTGATGATCATACCATCAAAATCTTGTCATACTGATCATTAAAATAATTAAAATTTATATTTATTTCAAGTAGTGTCCCAAGATGGAGGTGGAGGTGGGATGGGAAAAGGACAACTTCATTAGCATCTCCCTATCTTTAATTTAGTGATGATCAAAATGTGTTTAGGTGCCCTGGCCGGTGTGGCTCAGTTGGTTGACCATTGTCCCTTGCACTGAAGGGTTACAGGTTCCATTCCTGGGCAGGGCACATGCCTGGGTTTTGGGCTTGATTCCCTGTAGGAGGCAAGAAGGAGGTAGCTGATTGATGTTTCACTGTCACATCAATGTTTCTCTCTCTCCCTGTCCCTTACTCTCTCTCTCTCTCTCAAAAAATAAAAACATCAATAAAACATCTTTAAAAATAAATAAAATAGGTTCAGGCGTGTGAACCTTCATTGCTTCTGGACTGGCTAAAGCAATTCACAGAGATTCAGCCTGTTTTTGTTTTTCAGTTGGCCTTAAGACATGGCTTATAATAAGAAAATTATGAAATAGCTAGAGGCCCAGTGCACAAGATTTGTGTGTGTGTGTGGGGGGGGGGGGGAGGCTCAGCCTGGCCTTCACCCTCTCACAGTCTGGGAGCCCTTGGGGGATGTCCAACTAATGGCTTAAGCCTGCTCCTCATCACCACCACTGCACTCGCCAGCTGTGAGCCTGGCTTCTGGCTGAGCAGTGCTCCCCCTGTGGGAGCACACTGACCACCAGGAGGCAGCCCCTGCATTGAGCGTCTGCTCCGTGGTGGTCAGTGTGCATCATAGCGATCAGTCAGTCTGCAGTTTGGTTGATTTGCATATTAGCCTTTTATTATAAAGAATATGTCCTACTTTATAAGTTTACTTCTTTGAAAGTTTAAGAAACATATCTTATGCTTATTTTTGTTTGTTTGGAGGTTACCAGGATGTGCTGGGTTTAGCAATTTGGGTTTAGACAATATGTATTATGATAAGATGCACATAAGAATGGAGAAATGCTGAGGAACATAATATTTAAAGTCACCAGAATTCAGTATTCCATTGTGTTTTCTCATCAGTTCTCACGACAACCCGGTCAGAGAGATGTGACCCCACTCTGTTTTACAGAGGAGGACACCGGGTAGCTGAGGTGCTAGATCACATGTGTCAAACACAAGGCCCGTGGGCCAAATCCGTCCCGCCAGGCCTTTGCAATGTGGCCCGCACCGCACTGTCATCACTGCACTCCGCTGCGTTCCATCACAATGACAGTTTATGACTGTTCAGTAAACCATTCGGCCCGCGATTTAGGCTGGATTTTAGATTTTGGCCCCTTCTCTGATTGAGTTCGACACCCCTATGCTAGATGATTTGCCCAATGACTCAAAATAAGTGGTTGAAAAACTGGCAGCTGCATCCAACCCGATTCCAAAGCTGACACTCTTGCTCCTGCTCTACAATGCCGTTCGTGACAGAGAACCAGAGTCCTGGCCTGTCCCAACGACCTCAGATTCCAGTCAGCTTTGAAAAAAGGGGAGCATCTCAGTAGAAAATTACCCTATAGAGTCTCAATTTTAGTGGAAAAGGAAGTGAATGCCTCGAATTCCAAGCTTCAGCTTTTAGGATTCTTGATGCGACCAAAGATATCTCTCGAGGCCCTTTCGTTTCTAGGGGCTAAAATATGTCTGAGACTAAAAAAGAGTGTTGTGTAAACTACCCAGCCAGGCTTGGCACACAGCCTGCCCTCCCCCAGTGCCATTCAGGCCTCTTTAGGGCTTCTTCTCGCTCAAGCCCCGGGATAAAATAGGTTCAGGCGTGTGAACCTTCATTGCTTCTGGACTGGCTAAAGTAAAACCTAAGGCCCCAGAGCCTCCACACCACTCTGGACAGCAGCCTTTAACCATCCCCCAGACACCTGATGAATTCAGGCGACAACTGATAATGTGAATGTTATGGTTTTCAAGACACTTGAGAAGTTTATGTCTTTCTATAAATCCCACAAGCTCAGGGGCCCTGTGAAGGAGTTGAGCAGGTGTCACTGTCATTTGCCAATGACACAGCCAGTCTATGATAAGGACTGACACAGGGGCAGAATTTCAACACTGTATCTAAATCTCAGGGGGGGTTTTGGTGTGTGAAAACTATCAACCCCTTTGGCCTCGTGTCTTATAGATGTCACAAGGAGAGCTTTTTATTTTAATCAGAAATAGCTAGAGGTAAAAAGGGCTTAGAATAGATAGGCCCCCACACAGACAGTTATAGCAGCGATAATGACAAAACCAAAGCTGAGGGAGCTGGTAGGCTGCTGAAAGCCACAAAGACAATTAGTGGAAGAGCCTAATTGTCAGAACAGAACAAAGGCCTCACTCTTTTTCTTCACGTTCGAGCCCTATGTCAGGTTCTCCTCCTGCCCTTTTCCCAGTGGCTTTTGTTTACTTGCACATCCCTGAGCCCCAGACCAGAGAATGGGGCTCAGGTGAGCCTCGGGAATGTACATTTAACAAACTGCTCTCCTACCCAATGACGATGGTCCTGTAAGTGTAGGCCACGTTTTAAGAAACTCTGCTCTAACTCACTATTTCCAAGGATTGGGGCAGGGAAAACGCTGGTTAGTTGCATTTAAGGAACAGTTTACTTTTTGTCCAGAGACCAGCCATAATGGTGATCGATAACAGGTTAGCAGAAAATCAGGCAGAACGGCGGCATATCATAGACAGAGACTTGTCCAGAGAGTCTCTTGCTCCTTCACTCAGAAATGGAAATAGCCAGTCAGTCAAAGACAAGTACCATATGACCTCACTTACATGTGGGATCTAATGAACAAAATAAACTGAGAAACGAAATAGATCCAGAGGCATGGATACATAGTCTGACACCTGTCAGAGGGGAGGAACCTGGGCTCCTAGATGAAAGAGGGTAAAGGGATTAGCAAAAAAAAAAACAAAAAAAAAACCCACAAACATATTTATATAACATGTAGACACAGACCACAGTGAGGTGATAGCCGGAGGGAAAGAAGGTAGGTGGAGTGGAGGTGGGCAAGGGAAGGGGGAAAATAGGTTTGGAAAGAGACTGTTTTAAGTGGTGGGAGCACAATGCAATGGGCAGATGATGTTTATGGAGTTGTACACTTGAAACCTGTATGGTCTTGTGAATCTATGTCACCCTAATAAGTTCAATAAAAATAAGTGTACACTTGAAACCTGTATAGTTTTGTGAATCTATGTCATCCTAATAAATTCAATAAAAATACATGTACACTTGAAACCTGTATGGTTTTGTGAATCTATATCACCCTAATAAATTCAATAAAAATAAATAAGTAAAAAAACCAAACATGTAGACTAAATAAAACATGAAAAGTAATCACTAGGAAAATCTGCCCTTTGCAGAGTGCAAAGAGAAGTGTGATGGCCACCCTTGGCGGCTTTGCCCACTCACCTGATCTCCCAACCTGTTCTGGCCCTACTGGCCAAGGCTCTGTCTGTGCGTTGGGTTTTGGCAGTATATGGTTGTTGCTGTTTTTCCATAAAGAGAGAGAGGAAGGAGAGAAACATTGAATTTGTTGCTCCACCTATGTATGCATTCATTGGTTGGTTCTTGTATGTGCCCTCACCGGGGATCAAACTCATAGCCTTGGCCTATCAGGACAACACTAACCAACTGACTTACCCGGCCAGGGCCAGTGATGTCTACCAATAGACTAGTGACCCCCTGCAGCCAGGATGCTAGACAGCCACACTCTGTTGAAGGCGAAGAAGACAAAGCTGTCATGATTATAAATCTTAAATGTGCGAAAGAAAACCTAGAGCCAGAGAACTTCCTTATCTTGGGCATTTTTTCTATTCTTCCCTTAAAATAAGCTAGGAGAACTTCCTGAAATTAACAATGTCTGTGATGGTCACTGCAGCTCTTTTAAGGTTTTGGGGAAATAAAAAGTTGCGTAACTAACTACATTCCTGAGTTCCCACTCTGTGTGGAAGAACAGTGTGTCCTAAGAAAATTCCATCTCAGCAGCTGTCTGACAAAGTTTGCGACCTAATGGAGAGTGTAGGGAGGATGTGAAAAAATACAAGCTCTTACAAACCCATCAGGAAACGAGATAAGAAAACCACTGGAACCATAACGTATTCTCAATGGGGAAAAATTAACCAAACAGTATTTATTAGAGCAGGCTTTTGAAGTAAGACAGGAGCATGACTTACCGGAATAAGAAGCGGAGAGTATCTCAGGCTCTGGAAATGGGATGCATGAGGGCCTGTGTCCTGAGGGGAAAGGAAACTTTACGACATTAAAATGTATGTAAAGGTTGGAGTGAAAATTGCAAGGGGGCAGCAAATGAGAGGCATGGGACACAGCATCCTTTGAGTGTTCTTGCTCTCCTAGGAGTTGAATTCTTGTAGCTACACAGAGGGCAAGAGGCCAACTGGTACAAAATAATGCAAATTAGATATTCTATGCAAATTAGATGGATATGTAGTCTAGACTTAGGGCATGTTGGAACAAACAGATACCAGTCAGGGGTTAGATGGCAGAATAAGAAAGAAACTTTAAATCTAGCTAGAAGGTAGTCTATAGTATTATCATATGGTATGGGCATACAAAAAAAGGGAGACCAGGTGATCTCTCTTATTTTTTTAAGGAACAGAGATGGGCAGTAACACTCATTCAAGACACAGTACAGTGTCACTCATACAGTTTCAAAAGGTTGGAGAGAAAACAGTTAAGGAGCACTTAAAGTTCTCTTCAAATTTCCCACACAGCACAGGAAGCCGTTCTATTATAGTCCTGGAATCATCTTGCTTTCAATTAATTAATTGAGTGTACAAGGCACTTTCTATTCCAAAAAGCAATTAATCCTCTGTTGTTGGAATGTTAGAAACTTTAACCTCATTTTCTAGGTGAAAGTGAATGAAATCCATTTTCCTGCAGATATAACTCTTACTGCTAGCTAAACTTTCAGGAAGAATATGAAAGATGCCCACTTTTCTGCCTCACATCATCTCGGTTAGCCAGGCAGCCCTCGAGTCTCCCCCAGGGTCCTCACTTCTGAAGGAACCTTCTCAGTGACTCAGAGCTGCTCCTGTGTGGCCAGGCTCCTGGGCCTCTCACAACCCTCCTCACACATCACTGGCCGTTTCCTTGATTATTGAAATGTGACGCTGCTGAGAAACCAAGAGGTCAAGTTTTGCACTGCAGCTTTGCGGAAGCCAAGCGGTGATCCAGGCTGCAGAGATTTGCTGTGGTTTATAAAAGGAAATAACAAAACATTCTCCTCTTGGAGCTTCGTTACTAGTCCAAGGCTTCCATTAGTGATAAGTGAGTTTCTGAAATACCTTGTACACTGTAAGCTCTCTCCACAGTTCATGTGCCAAAACTCTTGCTGATGGTATCTTCTTCCGCTTGCCTTTCCTATGTTGTTTCTCTGAAGTCAGTGACTTTAATAAAGACACTTCATTGTTCCACCTTCCTGAGTGGGAACATGGTTGCATCTCAGCTATTGTGCTGGTATGTACAGCACATCCTTTGGATCCCTTTGGGAACGCCCTGACCCGCTCAGAATATAGCTGGTTAATCCTTTGTTTTAACATCAGGTTCAAAGTCATGGAGACTTAACTTTGAATCCCAAACCCATTACTCAGGGATGGTGTGACCTTGGAGAAGTTACTTGAACTCAGCTCCAGTTTCCTAATTTAAAGAACGGATATGTTAATAGTACAATTGATGCCTAATAATGCTTACAGATGAAGAGCTGTTTGTTGTTGTTAGTAATGCTATTGCAGCGCTGAAGTGCCCGCTACTGCTCATGGCCATGTGACCCTCTACACACGGCTTTCTGTCTCCCAGGATCCTTTGCTCCATCACACCATCATTATATCTCTAGTTGATAACAGCTGATACTTTATCTTCCTTAGCTGACTCCTCAACCGTGTCTATGACTGGCCTAAAGCATTACCTATATCCTCCTTGGTATGGCTTTTTTTCTCCTCTGATGTGCTGGGTTCCAATTCCCAAACACTCCATGGTGGTAATATCAACAATTCTATATTTATTCACTGGTTTGTGTCTAGAAGATCCACAACTTGGTTTCTAGACTAAATAAGTGACTATCAGTCCCCACAGAAACCCAGCGAACCCGCCCTTCCACCATGTCGTCCACACTCAGCATCAGAGTGTCATCGAGTTGGAAAGAGCCCCTGGCTGTCATGTGATTCTGCCCCTTCGCCCAGTGAGTCCCAAATCTCAGTATGGAAAGGGTTGAGTGAAGAGTAACTTTATGGTAGAGAAACCTGACAAACCTTAACCAGGTGCATAGTGATAATTCATCTAGATAGCGCGTAGTGAAGCGAATGGCACTTTACCTCTGGTGTCTTCCTCCCAAACCATATAACCTCAGTCTAATCATGTGAAAAACATCTGACAATTCCCAATCGAGGGACATTTCACAAAATACCTGAGTAGTAATTCTCAAAACTGCAAAGGTAATTAAAAATGAGAAATGCCTAAGAAACTGTCACAGTGATGATAAGCCTAAGGAGACATGACAACTAAATGTAATGGGGTGTCCTAGACCACAATTGTCCCCTCCGCACCAATGATATACTGGTAGACTAGCTTTATCCAACAGAATAAAAAATCCTAGAATAAAAAAATGAAGAAAAATCTGGATAAAGTATGGATCTCAGTTAATAATATGGTATCACTGTTGGTTCATTCATTGTGGCAAATGTACCATGCTAATGTAAGATGTCAATAATAGGAGAAACTGGATAAGGGGTATACGGAAACTGTACCATCTTTACAACTTTTCTATAAACCTAAATGTATTCTAAAATGAAAAGTTTATCGAAAAAAATTTTACGTGGGATCTTCCCCAGCAATTTCAATTTAGAAGGTGTGTTTTGGTGGGAAGGGGTTCAGGTTTCTGTATTATTAACATACTCACTTGTTGATTCCAATGCAATCAATTCACAGACCATCCTTTGAGAATCCTGATCTGCTCCGAAAGTTCTCGTAGTTGGGTGTACTTTTGATGCCTGTGTCCCATCCCAGATGGTCTGATTTAATTGATCTGGAGTGTGGCCTAGGCATGGATGTTTTGAAAATCCTCTTAAATGATTTGGGTTACAGTGAAGTTTAAAAATTATTTTTCTGTACCCGTGCTGTCCAATATGGCAGCCACTAGCTACATGTGACTATATTAACTTAATTAAAATAAAATAAATCAATTCCTACCCACATTACAGTGATGTGTATTGACATGTGGCTAGTGGCTACTGTATTGGACAGTGCAGGTACTGAATATTTTCATCTTTGTAGAAAATTCTGTTGGATAAAGCTAGTCTACCAGTATATCATTGGTGCGGAGGGGACATTTGTGGTCTTCTTTAAGAGTCCCTGAAAGGAAGGACCCCTACAGATGCCTTATGAATAATACACAGGGCAGGCCACTCTTATCACTGGTAAAGAATAACCAGCTTACCCTGGCTTGCCTGGGACTTGCTTAATCACTGAAAGTCTTGTGTCCCTCAGTCATGAGTAGACCATGCCAGTCATGCTAGAGATCTAGGGCCTGTGTAAAGGAGAGCTTCAGCCAGCAGGAAGCTGGGAGCTTTGAGTCTAGTTGGGGTAAAAGGGAGGATCTGATGCTGGGAATGTTTTTTCTAACTTAAGCCAGCTGGTGAGAACATTGTCTTATGTGCCCAGAATTTCATGAGGCAGGGATGTTGAATAGTGAAGTCATCTGCCTTTGTATGATGATTTAGCCTCTTGCTCCCTGCTAGCTCGGAGGATGCTGATGGCCAGGCCACTGCCCACACCTCTGTGTATGTGCTTGAATTTAGTCCCTGGTCAAACTCAGACATATCTGGATCAGAATCCCTGCCTGCTCCACCCCGTGCTAGCTATGAAGCCTTTTGTAAGACATTAACTTATCAGAGCCTTTGTTTACTCACATGTAAAAAAAAGAATAACATTTTCCTTATGGTTGCTGTGAAGATCAAATGAGTTTATATAAATAGAAAAACAGCTCATAGTACTATCTGATAAGTAGTCATTGAAATTGTTATTATTTGCCCTCTCCTTAGAATACCTTTGACCTTTATTGTTTAAAAACCACTTGTTAAACATTTCCTGTGTTTGATGAAGTTCCATTCAAGAAACATCTACTGCTTACTTTCAACAATAAAGATGAACTTAAAAAAATAAACATTTACTGCATGCTGTAGGCTCTAGGAATGCAAAGGTGAAATCAACTTAGTCCTTACCCTCAAACACAGTCTATCCTGGAAGTTAGAGGTATTATTACAGAACAATGAAGTGAGTCCTACAAGAGAGGTGAACACAGTGTGGTCTAGGCAAACAGAGGAGGGCCATGTAAAATGGGGTGGTGGTGGAGGTAGACAGGTAAGTCTTACTGCCAGGTGGTGACACCTGAGTTGAGGATGAGTACAGCCAGAAGAACTTGAGTGAGGGGTGTAGTTAGAGAGGTGACTGTAGAACGATGTTCCAGGCAGAGGGATGATTTGGGCAAAGGTCTTACACTGTGAGTCTGATTTGTTAATGGAAGCGTCTATTGTTCAGTATTATTGAGGAAGTGTTGGAGCACACTACTTCTGAGGGAGGATAGATAAGGTGAAAAGTAGGCAAAATGTAACCACTGTTAGCAAAGGGACAATAAATAGTGCCCTTGTCCTCCAGGAATTTAACTGGGCTTTTAAAGCTCTCTGTGCTTCATGGTTAATCGTTATTTCCCAAGTCATCTTTTGGTGACAACAAGAATGTTAGGAGTTGTTCTGGCTCCAAAATCTAACAAGGTGCTGTTCTGCAATCCAACACGCATTTTGTTCTTGTACAAGTGAATAAATAAAATAGAATAGTACTTGAAGGTGCACTTTTAATCTCGAAATTCATGGCATACTCTGGACACTCTGAAAGACTAAAGAAGTGAACAAGCTTACTCTACTTTCCTACTTGTCCTCTAGGAGACCATGGACAGACAGTTTTAGTTTTCTGATCCCTTTCCTAACATAGACTTGTATGCTATTTCTTACATGCCTATTAAATGTTAGTAATATATCTAATGTCAATGCCACAGGTGGAAAAAAAAATTAAGCTGAGAAACTGTTATACATGTCTTGACATGCAACAGGAAATACATTTGTGTGTGAAGGGGGGGCTTATGGGGTATATCGAACAATGACCTCCCCAACTCATTCACATCCTAATCCTCAAAGCTTGTGAATGTGTTATCTGACACAAAATTTTCTTTTTTTTAAAAAGGAGCCCAGACAGTGTGGCTCAGTTTGTTGTACGTCCTCCCATGCACGAAGAGGTCACCGGTTTGAGGGCACATGCCCAGATTGCAGGCTCAATCCCAGGTAGGGTGTATGCAGGAGGCAGTTGATGGATGTTTCTAGCCCTCTCTCCCTCTCCCTTCTTCTCTCTAAAATCAATAAAAACATTTTTTTTTAAAAGTGAACTTTCAGATGTGATTAAGTAAAGGGTCTTAAAATGGAAAGATTATTCTAGCTTATCCAGCAGGATCTTTCTAAGAGGGAGGTTGGGTGGTCAGAGTCAGAAGAGCAGTTTGAATGCCATGCTGCTGGCATTGAAGGTGAAGGAAGCGACTTACCAGAGCTTCCAGAGGAAAGGTCACCACCTTGGCTTTAGCCCAGTGAAACCTGTTGTGGACTCTGACCACAAGAACTGTACTACAATAAATGTTTGTTGTTTGAAGCTGGTCAAGTTGTTGTGATGTGTCCAAGCAGTGACAGGGAACTAGCACAAGGTGTCACTTTCCTCTGGCTAAGTGTTCACCTCTGCACTTTTGTTGTCTGAGAAAGCGTCTTTCTCAGGTCTAGATCTAACATCCTCTCACAGAACTCTATGATAATAATTACATAATGCTTCCATGGGCAGGCAGGGCTCTAGGTACTTCTTGTTTATTAACTATTCACATCTCACTATCACCTTGTGTTAAGGTATCATTAGTAATCCCATTTTCCCTATAAAACTAAGGCAGAGAGAGGGCACAGAACTAGTAAGTGGTAGAGCTATAACTTGAACTCTGAATCAAAATCATTTGTGTATGGATCTAAGAGATTTGCCTATACACTAAGATGAGGTCTGAGGGCCAATGGCCACCACATTCCCTCCTTTAGCTGAACATTTTTCTTACATTTAGTATGCCAAGTGTCTTCTCTTATGGGAGTTTCTTTGAGCTTATAAGACTTTGAAATAAATGAGAACACTATGAAAATAAACACCATCTACTGAGAATTAGAACATCCCCAAATACCAGTCCTCAACATCCCCATAGGAGGCATCAAATGAAATATGCCACAAAGAATCTCTGTTATGATCAAGTGAGGAACAGAACACAACAGAATAGAACCTGGAAAACCCCTGAAGATGTGGTTAGAAGGGTCATTGTACCAACATGGGTTTGATGAGTTTATCTGTTTGGGTTCTCTTAGAAGAACTCAGCCTTTGGTCCTGCAGATTCCAGAACCTAGAGAATTTAAAGAATGGGAGATGGAAAGGATACCTTGCTCTCACTGTGTCTTGTCAGACAAAACAAATTTTTGGAGCTGAACAAAATAGCTAATGAGTGTGACCAGTCTAGAGGAAACAATTCCTACAGCCCAATTTTTCAATAGCACCAGAAAATTATTTTCCTTACCAGACATCCATATTATTGAGGTGTTTGCCAGTATTGACATGGCTTAATTTAAATCAATAAGTTCTGGGGATAAAGAATAATTAAGAAATTGTTAGGCAATTATTGAGCACACACTGCTTACTCAGCTCTGGACTGGGCCCCAAAAGAATTAAAAATTGCCCCAGATCTCAGGGAATTTATAATAAATCATCACTGATCAATGCTACTAAGATGGTGTATGAGGTTTGTAGGACAACATATCTGGAGATGATCCTTGACTTTGTGCTTATAGTTTAGAATTTATTTTATAGTTTTTTCTGAACTGCAATCAAGTCATCAGACACTACTATTTTCCTAACTGCTCCCTAGCTCCTTGGATACATGGCTGAGAGCCCCAGAGAATATCTGGCTGCTCGACTGGAGATTCCTTTGTACACACACATTCTCATCCAGATCTGCTTTCTTTCACAGAAGACACTTGGATGGGGCATGAAAGTATAAATCTCAAGCCCAATGAGACCATTTAATCAACTGCTCAGAAATTTATTTTCAGAGCGAGAGGGAAAGAAGAGAGAAGGAAGCGGGGGGGGGGGGGGGGGGGAAGAAGGGAGGAGGGAAAGAGAAAGGGAAGAAAAAGGGGGAAAAAGCTTGTAAGAAACACTAAACCTTGAAGCGTCTCTTTGTATGTTTGTTTATTTCATCATAGTCTACTTACTGTCAGGGCTGTGAGTGCACACTATAGTCAAGGAAGAAAATGACCTAAGAATCATAAAGGTAAATACCAAAACTCTTCTCTTTGGTGTTTAAAGGAACATTCACTTAGTAAAGTTACCAAGGGCTACACAGACACTGCTTGAGACAGAAGTGGGGGAAGGGAGAAACCCCACCTGTACTCAAATTGCCTCTGAATCAGGAAAATATAGAATTTTTACTTCACATCATCCCTGTGAGAAAACTATTGGGTTACTTCCAAATGTTTAACTTTATGTTATATTATGTCATCTCCAAATTTCAACATTTGGACAATTGTGTTTTCCAATTGATAAAACTACACACAGTTTTCTGAACAACACAGAGAAATTTATTATCATTTAGTCTTAGTCTTTTTGAAAATTTAAAATAATCAACAGTGCAATCTCCCAAAGAGAAATACATCAATAGCATAAATCAAACAGATCTGGCACAGTAATATGAGTGAATAGATGGCCACAGCTGTAAAATAAAGCCATTCATTCTGGGATTTTTTTCTTCCACATGTTGGACGTCAGCAGCCCAGAAATATTCGAAGTATCCTTCGAAAGTATTTTTTTTTTTATCATAAATTGAATTAGAACCTTAGCTTGGAGGAGGAGGGATGACCACTCTAAAACCATTGAGGTTGACGTTGACATTTGGGAATAAGAGCTTAAGGCCCAATTGGTGATTGGCATTCATTCAATACCTGCCTTTGAGCAATCCCTGGGCCACCTGCTTTATCACCTGTCAGATGGCTCAGTAGGGAGAGAGGAGAGTCAGGGAGACTTCTCTTACGCATGCTCTTTTCTCTCTCAAACTGCTTCTGTAACAGGACACGGAGTGGACGCTCTATTAGTTGCGCTGCTAAATTGCTCCAATTAGTAGACATATATCATGTACCAAAGAACTAAAGTGATTATGGTAATGCAGACTTCGAAGTGCTTCTGTGAAACACAGCCCAGCAGGCCTGTCTCTGCTTCCATTCCTATTCCATTAACACCGCTCCCGGACTCCATTTATAAACAGCCTTGACGACCATAAAACCGTCACTCCCTGAATCTATTTATGGGCCAAGGAAGCAATATCTTTCTTTATTGCTGGCCACCTCTGCTGGAGAGTTCCTAAAAGGACGCTCTTTCAGGTTCTCAGCTCATCAGCATATGCCAGCAGGACAGCAGGCTGGCATCTTCCGAGGAATGTGCCACCCGCGCCTGCATCTGCCCTCTTCCCCCGGCTCAGGGCCTCGGGGAGGGTCAGCAGTTGTTCTGGAGGCTCAGGGTGTTTATCTTCCACAGGCAGCTGAGCTGCCTCCCATTTCACGAGCAGCGCCGTGGAATGCAGTGGAAGAGACCCAGGCCGCTGGCCACCCAGATGAGAGAGTTTTGTGCTGAGGTCCCTATATGGTTGTGTTAGCCTGAACGACTGGCTCGAGTCTGTCTCTGTTCCTTGTTTGGGAAGCAAGTGGGAGGGGAGCAGGCCAAGGGGCTATATAACCCTGACGCTTTCGTTCAGCTTCCCTGAACATCACCCAGAGCCGAGAAGCCCAGCCAGCACTGTCAGGGTAAGTGGCACTGCCCAGGACGGGACTTACCAATGCCAGCAGCTCTGATGCTCCCCAGGACCATCAGACGCTGTCCAAAGGGATTTGGCTGGGCTCAGGCACTCTGAAATGTTTGAATGAAGATTGTACTACTCGTGTAATTGTACTACTAACTTTTAGCTCTGATGACCTAACATGAACAAGGAGGCAAAGGAGCAGCTTGGGGTGGGGGAGGAGAGGGAGAGGGAGTTGAAATGAAATGTGTGTCACCTGTAAAATCTGTTTATGCTAAACCAACAGCCCAGATCTTGTAACACATTTCAGGGATGCAGTCTAGCTGTTTGCATTTTTTATCATTTGCATGAACCACCCATTTATTTATAGGTAGGCACTGGAAACTCCAGTATTTGGAGTGGCGAGTCTTCGTTGGATGGGATTTTGGGTGCAGTGAAGGTGTCTGCAGCTGGACTTTGGCTGTCTGGTCTTTGGTGCTGGCTTTCTGTGTTTGTTTCTGGGCTCCTCTGCCTCTAACCGGTAGTGTCCTCTGTGGGGAAGGTATGCCTCTTGAATGTGTCGGAGAGCTTCCACATCAGCAGTCGGTCTGGTTGCTGGGTGGTTTGCAGCAGGAAACCACCGACTGAATCTTTCTGGGCAAGCGAAGAGGGAGGGGGCAGCGCGAACATCTGACAGCTGCCTGCTCAGAAGCCTTCTGCATGTGCGATCTGCATTTCTCTCAGCCTGCTCTGGCAGGCAGGATCTTGGAGCCAGCCCTGCCACCCGGCTGAACTTTGCCATAAATCAGGGCTTGGCAGGTTCGGTCTGAAATGGGGAGTTTTCACGCTGAGATTTTTTTCCTTTCCATTTTGTGACTCATGACTAAATATGGTTTGCTTTTCAAGACAGAGGAGCTGGGAACTGCAACATTCTCTCTCTTCTCTCTCTCCCTCCCCCCCTCCCCCCCCCCTCCTCCCACCAGCTACTCATTTTTGGCACAAGATGCACCCGGTTGGAGCGAACCCCCTGACCCGGGTGCAGTTCCAAAAGCAGAGTCGGAGTGTGTTTTACCTAATTAGGAAATGCTGTGGGCGCTCCAGACCGTCTTGCTCAGGCAGGTTAGATAAGAGCTGGAAATCACGGAATCACTCCTTAACCGGGACACAGACTCCTTCTGTAAGGACCATGCTCCTTTTAGACATGATAAAATCCTTCTGGGGCTTCTTTTTTTTTTCCCCCTCCTAAAGGAAAATATATTTACTGAATTTTGAACTTTTTTTGTCTGCATGATAGCTGATGCTGAGGGTCAACCTATTTTTTTCTGCAGTGAATTCAAACACTCCCCCCAACCCCTTCCTGCCCAACAAAAGGACATGCATTCATTCATGCTGAACATCCTATCACATTTGAATTGTGTCCTTTTGCAAACTTTTTATCCCGTTTTCAGCTCTTGCTTTTGGTTTGGAAAGTCTGCTTAGCACATGTGAAGAGAGGCTGTGATCCTGGTGCCGGCAAATGCCTTGGACCCTTGACTGCTTCTCTGACCTGTCTCCCTTGGACTCATTTCTCACTTCTCTCCTAGCTTCTTCAACGGCTAGGAAAGAAGCCAAATCCCACAGGGAAGGGTGAGAAAAGAAAGGGCCAGCCATTTAATAAGCCGGGTTTTCCATTCTTACAAATGGAATCCTCAAGTTGAGGATTTCCTTCCTAAGCTTGGAGGCACTGTGGAAAGAAAGCAAAAACTAGCATTAAAAAGATTTGATAATGATAATAATTATATAATGCTATTAATAACAATCATTAAAGAACAAATATTAATTGAGAACTCAATGCATATAGCACCATAAATTATTTTATTTTTAATGATATCAGAGAGAAAGTGAGAGGGAGAGAGATAGAAACATCAATGATGAGAAAGAATCATTGATTGGCTGCCTCCTGCACGCCACCTACTGGGGATCAAGCTTGCAACAGGCATGTACTCTGACCAGGAATCAAACCTCCTGGTTCATAGGTCAATTCTCAACCACTGAGCCACACTAGCCAGGCCCATAAATTATTTTAAAGGTTGTTGTTTTTTTAACCTTAACTGGAGAATATGGTGTTTTTTTTTAATTGACTTTAGAGGAAGGAAGGGGGAGAGAGAAACATTAATGGGAGAGAGAAACATCCATCAATTGTGATTGGTTGCCTCAGATTATATGCCCAAACTAGGGAAGATAAAAACATACAAAGTCCACCACTTCAAAATAACCCCCATCAGTATCTTGTTATATATGACTAATCATTTTGTAATGTATAAAAATACATTTCAATGGGATCACCAATGTTACTTCCTCTAACCTATTTCTCTTACATAAGAATATACCGGTACCTTAGCTTTTTATTGATTTTTCTTAATGGCAGCAAAGTAATCTACTTCATAGTGATTAATATATTAGATTCCCCCTCACTTATTGGATTTTACGTTAGCCATGATTTTTCTTAATGGAGATTAACTTTGGCCCCTAAAATTTAAAACACCTCCTTATTAGAATGTTTTCATGGGCCTACTGTTTTACCAAGGGTAAAAATAAAAGTCCTCAAGATTCAAGATATTTTCCTTTTAAACATTTTACATTAAACATTTTAGTCATTCAACATTTCCAAATTTTTCACACTGCATATCCTTCAAAATTTACATTTTTGAAAAAATTCTTTTAAGTTATAGGAAAAGAAATGTTAATTTGAGTGGATACTGACAGCAAATTTCATTTATTTCTTTAACATGTGACTAGTGATTTGTCCCTGTGAAAATCTGGTCTCATAGTCTGATATTCCCAACTGGTCTCTACAGCTGTTCATTCATTCGCTCATTTAGTCAGTGTTTAAAGTGCTTATGAACACGTGAGACATGCCAGCCACTGTGCTGGAGGCCAGGTGTATGAACATGACAGTGAGAGTTTTGACTGATAAAAAGCCAGCAGTCTAATGAAAGTGCTTTGAGATAAACGTGTTAGATAAGGGACAGCTGAGGGTGCTTTAGGAGTCCAGAGGAGGGGCCCCAAACCCAGCCTGGAAGAGGGGAGTGGTCAAGTCAGTGTCACAACTGCTGGATTACAGCTGGGGCTGCTTCCTCCCTGCTCCCTGCAGAACCTTGTGACGCACGCCAGCCAGCCGAGATGTGTGAAGAAGAGGACAGCACCGCCCTGGTGTGTGACAATGGCTCTGGGCTCTGCAAGGCGGGCTTCGCTGGGGACGATGCTCCTAGAGCTGTTTTCCCATCCATCGTGGGACGTCCCAGACATCAGGTGAGCAAGAGTCTGTTTGGACTCTATGTCTGAGTGTCACTAGGTAGCCACAGATTGTCTATTGCTTGCTTACCCCAAATTATGTAACATTGCTAAGAATATACCTCTGGTGGTTAATGTCAAGAAATAAATACCAATTTTATATACAATACAGATTATCTGGTGGGTGTCTTTCAGATATAATTTGCCCCTTTTTCGTAAGCTTTTTTTTTTTTTGTAAGTATAATCACTGTCATTATCATCATCATCATCATTATCATCATTATCATCCTCTAGTATATACCTGCTCTTTGGAAAGAAATTATACTAAAACCTAGGTCATTTACTCTCAAAGAGCTTGATGTTAGATGAAAGTAAGCTTTGTTACCAACTGTAATTTTACACACTGTTATCTGTCAACAAAATATATCTGAACAGCCACATGGTAATTTTTTACATAATATGTTGTATAAACAAAACGTTGGTGCAGCCACTTGGTAATAAACTGAGAATTTTGTCCCAGAAATTTTCTTTCCCATCAGAAATGTATTTTGCGCATTGATGTCTATGGCCCTCAATTTGGTGTATATTCTCAAACAGCTGAAGCCTCACCCAGTGAACGAACTGTCTCTTTGTTGAACTGTGCGCAGTGGAGATATTTTGCACAAACCACTCTCCGGATCTATAGTAGCCATGACTGTTTTTACAGTTCTAGAGCAGTCACAATTGAACTACAGTGCAATTGAACATTCTAGTAGTGAGAATTCTTTTTTTCCTTTTTTAAAGTGTCGCCTTAATGATTAAAAAATTCATCTGACAAATGTCTTAATGTTGATTAGTATTGGTCAGAAATCAAGCACTGGTGGTCCTTTATAGACATAATGCTTCAGGCTGGATTAGAAATAATATTCAGCTTCAAAAGAACAGTTTATGAGAAATGAAATGTCACTTAACGTATATGTAACATTTCATGCATTTATTCAACAAACAATTATTGCATGACAAATATGTGCCAGGCAATTTGTTATAGTGGCAAAGCAGACAATCTCTCTGCCCATCAAGGATCTCAGAAGGTACAACATACAGTTTAAGTTGCGTTACCCAGAGGGTCCTCTGCCATCTGGAGGCTGATTCAGGCCTATTTCCAATCAACTCAGGGATGTTGTTTAAGAACACAGTAATCATAGGACTCTATATATTGCTCTCGGTACCAAGATATTGTTCTTGGTTCCCAGTAATTTAACCCATTGTGACTGGACTGTCATCAATGCATACATTTGGGGAGAGGCTGACTTGAAATGCGTTGAATCTTTTTAGGGAGTGATGGTAGGAATGGGACAAAAGGACAGCTACGTGGGTGATGAAGCACAGAGCAAAAGAGGCATCCTGACCCTGAAGTACCCGATAGAACACGGCATCATCACCAACTGGGACGACATGGAAAAGGTATTGGCGCTTCACTGCAGGTTGAGCCCTCAGGCTGCAGGGCCCTGATTCTAACCATCCTGGGCATTGGCCCAAAGGGGGGTGGGGTGGGGTGGGGTGGAGGCTAGAAGCAAGGTGACCTGCCTTTGTTTAGCATACACCGCAGATGGAAACTTCCCTAAAGAATTGAAAAGGCAATTAGGTCTCCAGTCAGCTTCATCCTTCCATTCATGTTTTCATTCATTTGTCCTGTTACTTAACTAAGTCATTTTCCCATGAATATTAACAAAAATAGAATGAGGGGTTCAAGAAGACGAAAAATAACATTTACTCTGGGCCAGGCACTGGGCTAAACAGTAACTTTAGGATTTCCTTATTTAATTCTCGCCAAGACATGCTAACGATTTTCGTATTAACCATGGTGAGACTGGAGCTGAACGGGGTTAAAGATTGCCTAAGGGCACACAACCAAAAAGTGGCTGAGCTGGGATTTGAACTCAGACCTGACTCCAAAGCCTGTACCTTACCCACTACACCATCCTGCCTCACAGACCTGGGTTTGGGTTTTTGCTCATTTATCTACTGGCTATAAATCCCTGGGTAAGTTACTGGAGAGTCAGTCTCATTGGCTAAAAGGTAGACACATAATGAGTACTTGTCACATTTTATTTGGCCCCAGTTTTATGAAGCTCATGCTGGTCCCTTTTTGGAGTCTGCTGTGCCCCAACATCACATCATGTGTTTCTCCTCCATTGCGCCCCCCTCGCCCCCCCTAGATCTGGCACCACTCTTTCTACAATGAACTTCGTGTTGCTCCTGAAGAGCATCCAACCCTGCTCACCGAGGCACCCCTGAACCCCAAGGCCAACCGGGAGAAAATGACCCAGGTAAATACGCATTCTGGGGCCCAGCACTTCAGGTTTGGGAAAGTCCATTTGGAAGGGGGTGTAGAGGACAGCAGAGAGCTGGCCCAGCCCCGCAGTCCCCTCCAGACCCACAATGTCCCAGGAACTTGGGGATGCCAAAGGACAGGAGCACCCTAATAGTACTCACATTCTTACTGCAGGAGCTATTCCCCTCTGACTTCCACAAGCTATAGGGCATTTTAAGAGATTTCTTTTAGGTTCAAAACTTGTAAGGAGAAGGCATTTCAAAATGCAGGACAATACACAGTGGGGAATTTTTGTTCTGAAGTCAGACAGATGTAGGTTTAAAAACTGGATCTGTCAGTTATTAGCCATGTAACTTTAAGCAGCCCACTTAATTTCTCAGAGCCTCAGTTTGTGTAAAAGTTGGGACTATTACTTTTCAAATGCTCGATGTGAAGATTCGTGAGGCACAATGTGAAATGTGTACCTTGGTGTTTTGTACATGGCATATTCAATGAGTAATAGTTATTACCGTCATTATTGTGACTTATAACAGGAAACCACCCATTCCAGCAGCCAAACAAAGATTCCGGTTTGGGCGAGCTATGCAATTAAAACACCTAATTCAATTTCATGCTCACTGTGGTTAAGCATTGGGCCAAGCATTTTATATGCACAGTCTCTTTAAATCTTAACAATGTGTGAAGCAGAACGTGTCATTATCCTAATTGCATAAATGACAAAATTGAGACTCAAATACATTAAGTGAATATCCCAAGGTCACACCATAGAAGTGGCTGGAATTGACCCATGTCAATTGAGGCTTGGAGAATAACACATGTAAAGACTGCAAGGCCTTTTCCTGGGAGGAGCTCCCAGTGCTGACAGCGACACGAGAGCAGCTATTATCTAAAGGGAAACGTGTGCCAGGGAATCGCTCCAGGTAGCCAATGTTGTTTCCAGTAGACACCATTGTTTCTGTGAATGGCATGGAGGCAGGAAAATAGTTGAGAATGATGGCTCTCTAGCAAATGATGTCAGACATTCTAGTGAGCAGTCAGAGCTGGAAGGGTTTTGCAGATGGAGAAATGCAGGCCCGTGGGCATCTCAGTGTGCATGAACTTGCCACATGTGACCCAGAGTAGCTCTTGCTCTAATGTTGTCCCTGCACTGCAGGAGCTGGGTGGTATGTTGGCCCTCATATGTGGTCCTCTGCCAGGAAACAGGGCTCCTTCCACCTCAGCCAGAGAGACCTCAGAATCTAGCTTTGGCATTGACCCAGCAACTACATAAAAAGTGGAACCAATTACATAGAACCGCAGACAAACCACAGAAGTAGGCTAATCACAGCCCATCGGAGCCTCAGGTTTAAAGGTCTTCTTCCTTAGGACAGAAAAGCCACGATCTGCCTTCACCAACAAGAAGATTAATAGTGTCACTCATTGAGTTCTTGGATTGCTTTGCAGATCATGTTCGAGACGTTCAATGTCCCAGCCATGTATGTGGCCATTCAGGCAGTGCTGTCCCTCTATGCCTCTGGACGTACAACTGGTAGGTACCTGAGAGGAATGGGAGCCTCCACCGGATATACCATCAGTTATGGGGTTTGATGGTTGTAAGTAGGCGGGTTGTGATGACTGAGGGTTACTAAGAATTGACAGGGCCATCCTAGGCCTAATAGGTCTATTGTCAACTTTTAAAAATGAGCCTTGAAGCTCGTATTAGAACAGGACTTCTGTTGTTTCTCTCTTCCTACTCTTTCTTTTCCCCGAGTCTGTTCCTCCTCTCCTAGCCTAACAAATGCTTTCTTTTATTTCTTTCAAATAAGAAGCTTAGAAATGTCCTCTCTCCTAGGCCAGTAAGTCACATGTGGGCTGCTGTTGTGACTTTTATTGTGCTCAATCGTCCTGCAGGCATCGTGCTGGACTCCGGAGATGGTGTCACCCACAACGTGCCCATCTACGAGGGCTACGCCCTGCCCCACGCCATCATGCGTCTGGACCTGGCTGGCCGAGATCTCACCGACTACCTCATGAAGATCCTGACGGAGCGTGGCTACTCCTTCGTGACTACGGGTGAGGCCCGTGGGAATGAACGGAAGCGATGTCCTTCCTAGTAACTTACAGACCACAGTGACTACCCAAGGAAATGATGGACTGCAGAGCCAAGCATGGCTTTTTCTTTTTTTAATTGGATAAAATCACAAAGTGATTATGTTGTTTCCTTGGAAAAACAGTAATAGCCATCTTGTATGATGAACTAGTCAGAGTTGGGTTTTCCGAACAGTTTTTAGTCCTCTCCACTCACAAATAGAAAAGAGAGAGTGCAGAGACTGAGAATAGTATGCATAGTGATTTGGCAATCATTTGAGACATCTAGACAAAGCTTAGGGGTTGATTCTACCACTCACTAGCTGTGTGACCTTGAACAAGGTCCCCAGCCTCACTAAGCCATAGTCCCTCTGGTGATTGTGAGTGGTAAATGAGATAATGCACGTGGAAACCCAGCACAGAGTGAGCATGCAATAGTTATTAGAGGGTATTAAGAACAACCCAGCAGGCAGTGAGATGTGTATCTTGGGACTCTGAACTAGTGCCACCTGGTCTCCACCGACAAGAAGCAGAGTCAGATGTTATAGAGACATTGGGACATCCTCTGCATCCTTGGCCCTGGCTACCTGCCCTCCCCTCACCAGTTTGGTATTGTCTAAATGTGCAAGTTTCTGAACATGCCCATGGACTATTCTAGGCTCCAAGTTAGAGCCCTGAAGATATTAACGTCTTCTCTAGAAGTAGGGAGTTAAATTAATTTTGTTCCTGACTCTACGTCCCCCAAGGACCCCCAAGATACTTCCAAAAGGTTCCCAGGGTCCAGATAGCTTAGAACTTTGGAATGCAGGAATCCAAAAGGTGTCTGCCTGCCCTCTCTTCCACACCTCCTTCCACACACACCTGGAGACTCCTGGACAGGACTGGTCCTGAGCCAGGCCTGCCTCTCTCTAGAAGATGATGAATATGTCAGTGGTTTGAATTGGAATCTACCTGGCCCAAGAGACATGGGTCTCCAGAGCTTTTGAAAACAGTGAGGGCTTCCAAAAGACTTTTTCAGCATAAGACTTCCAGGTCAGCCGGAAATCCAATATAACTGACTGTTGTAAAACTTTATAATAGAGAGTGATCAGCAAATTTTGCAAAAACATAACCTACAAAAGGATTTCCTGCTCTGTGCCGTTCTCTAGCCAGCTTCTTTTATTCCTGTCACCATTTGCTAGGTGATATTTACTAAGGGTCTACGGTGTGTGAGGCACTCTGCTAGGAACAGAAGTGGTTCCCTGGTGCACCTATAATTGAATTAGCATAATGGATTTGGGGTTGCAGAATATTGAACTTACATACTGTTTTGAAGGAACCAGCCCTGTGGGAGGGACTGAGATAGGAAGGGTGGTTTTTACCACCTGGGCAAACCCTAATGCTTGTATCTCAACAGCTGAGCGGGAGATTGTCCGAGACATCAAGGAGAAACTGTGCTATGTAGCTCTGGACTTTGAGAATGAGATGGCCACCGCTGCATCCTCCTCCTCCCTCGAGAAGAGCTATGAGCTGCCAGATGGGCAGGTGATCACCATTGGGAATGAGCGCTTCCGCTGCCCGGAGACGCTGTTCCAGCCTTCGTTCATCGGTAGGCAACAGCGTCACATCCTGGGATGGAGAGATCATCCTATCCCCCTTACTCAGCCAGCCTTCGGCCACCAGTGTTCTTCTGCATGTGGGGACATGTGACAGGGCCACAAGGCCAAACACATTTCTAAACCACGACAAAGAGGGTCATGTGTATCAAGTGAGAAGACTTAAGAAGGCCAGGAAAGGACTTTTCATTCCAAGCAACACTATGTAGTAGTGAATCCAGAAGCATTCATGGTGTGTGCTTTAGGGTGAAAGTCAAATATTATTCATGCGTAGGACATTCGAGCCACTGGATGGATGGGGAGGGCGTACTGAATGCTGAGAGTTTGGGAATGGAAGGGCAAGAGAAAAATGGAAGAGCCTGTCCCTACATTAGCACTGATCTTAAGAGAAAGCTTAGCAGAGCTGTTTACAGAGGGTAGGCTCTGGGAGGGGTGAGCCTGGGTTTGAGTATTAGTTCTACTTTCGTGTTCTTGGGAAAATCATGTAACTTCCCCAAACCTTGGTGTCCTCATCTGTAAAAGGAAGATTGTAACAGTGCCTATGTCATAGCATGGCTGTGATAATTCCATGAGATATAAGTGGAGCACTTAGCCCAGTGGCTGGCCAAAGCAAGCTAGCAATAATCATTAGATATTGTTAGGTATTATTATTATTATTATTATTATTATTATTATTACTATTACTATTTTTATTATTCATCATCACAGCACTGCAAAAGATAAAGGGCTATTAGGAGGTTCTGTTTAAAAGAGCCACATCAGAAATTAACAAAAAGCTCAGATTAAAAAAATTACCAAAATGGAAGAAAGATGCGTCTTTGTGCAAATGGCTTGAGCACTTTTCTGATGGTTCAGCTTCAGGGGTGAGAATGAGGCAGCAGCCAAGGAGAGACTTAGGGGAGTTGTGATCATTGGCTGCGACACTGGCTCAGTGTGCAGCCTTCTACAGGGAGTCTCAAGACTTTGCCCCTGATTCAAACCAAACTTAGTAATGAGAATTAAAAATCGGTGCCATTACATTGCAGCCCGCCCCCCTCCTCCCAGCAGGGCCTTCTCACTAGACAAGAGGTAGGAGCACATGGAGCATTACAAAGACCTTTTGGTCTCTGATATGGGAGGTTCCTCGATTATCATGTCTGCTTCACTTCAGTTGGTATAAGATCTTCCATGTAGCTCTTCCTTGTCTGACCTGAGTCTACCCACCCACCAAGGACCATGGCCTCCGTCTCTTTTCCAGGGATGGAGTCCGCTGGCATCCATGAAACCACCTACAACAGCATCATGAAGTGTGACATTGACATCAGGAAGGACCTCTATGCGAACAACGTCCTCTCAGGGGGCACCACCATGTACCCCGGCATTGCTGACCGCATGCAGAAAGAGATCACGGCCCTGGCACCCAGCACCATGAAGATCAAGGTACAGTTTGGTGACAGCCCTCCCCAACCCCCCGGCTGTGCTGCTGGTGCCAGCCCTGTCACCAGGCGTGAAAGAATCCGCAGAGGCCACATCTGGGTCACATGTGCTCATGGCAGAGGGACCGGGTACACAAATTCTACACCTTCTAAGACATAAGTCAATCCAGCTCATAAGAGAAGTTGAATTATCTTGTACAACATTTAATCTGTAATTATTCTTGCCTATCAGCTATGGTTAGCAGCTTTGATAGAGATCAACAAAGCTGCCCATGTGCCCATTTCTCTTTAAAATGCATATTTGGTTGTGCTTCCTCATCACAAAATAGTGCATCTCATGTGTAGAACATTAAGAAAAGTGACAGAGGAGGCAGATATATTTCTGAAGAGGTTTAAACCCTGTGCATTCAATACCATGCACTCTTCTCCCCCTACTAAACGTGAGCACCTTGCAGTGGCTGGGAATGAGAATTTGATCTTTAGCTGTCTGTCTGGCACACCTTTTGATATAGGGACCCAAAAGCACAGGATGACCACGCTCAGTCCTGGAGCCACCCACGACCCCTGTATTATGTCAGGTTTGAGTCCCAGTCAAGGCAGCTAAGCAGTTAAACAGAGAGCACTCTTTGGAGGCAGTCTCACAGAGGGCTGGTGACTTCTCGCAGGCTGTTATTGCCCTCCTGCCCCGGTCACATGGAGCAGTAGAAGGCATGGTGCAGGTGCAGTTCACACACATGAAAAGCTCTGTTCTTTTCATTCCCTTCTCCTTTTTTGGGAAAGGATATGCAGGTCACATGAAAGAGTGCTGGACTGAACCACTTTGTAGTGTCAGCTCTGAGAGACTGCAGGTGAGAGAGATGAGACTGTTTTCTGAGAACTCTGGTCTACTCTCACTCTCCCTCTTTTCTCCCCAAAGGGGAGCCAGGCGAACCCAGCTAGCTGCTGGGTTCACGGACAAAGGCAGCCTAGGCTGGGGGTATGTTACAGAGAGGCTGTAGCTCCAGTTGCATAATTCCTAGTTCTCCAAACTTGCCTTCTTGAATTGAGATGAATGAGGAACTTTGGGATCCAGTGTAGTAAGAGAAAGCCATTAAGTCCCAGGACATAGATCATGACATTAGGGGAAACAAGAAACTGGAGGACGGGTTTACAGGAACTCAGTGCACTAGCTTTACAACTTTCCTATAAATCTAAAATGACCCCAAATAAAAAGGTGACTTTTAAAGCAACAAAACCAAATCAAGAAACACCTGGGAGAGGTCTGAGTTTGAATATTGGGTCTGACGTGCACACAACCAGCATGAGCTAGCCCAGTTACTTAAACCTCTCCCAGTCTCTGTTTGCTCATCTGTAGTAGGGGAGTAATTAAATACTTACTTTTAGAAGTAGTTAGGAAAATTCAATGAGCTCTGGCAGGGAGGCTCCATTGGTGGGAATGCTGTCTCATACAATAAAACGTGGTGAGTTTGATTCTCGGTCAGGGCACATGCCCAGGTTGTGGGTTTGATCCCTGGTTGAGACTTGTGCCAGAGGCAACCGATCTCTTTCTTTCAATCTCTCTCTCTCTCTTCCTATTTCTAAAACCAAATTTTAAAATAATTAAAAAGTTTAAAAAACTAAATCAGATAATAGACCTCAGGACAAATGCCTGGTACGTAACAAATACTCAGTAAATATTAACTATTTATATTAAAAATAAATATTCAGCCAGAGCTTGGGGGAGGGGGGGGGAGATACACAGAAATTAGACTTTTTTTTTTTTTTTTTTTTTTTTTTTTTTTTTTTTTTTTTTTTTTTTTTACCATGGTTTCAGAAATGCCTTGTCTGTTTGGCCAAAGTGCCCATAGTCATTTCTACCCAAATATCCAAGTCTGGAATGGAACTTGTCACAGCCATTTTGGGGTTTGTTGCAGGTAGACAAGACTCCTGGCCTGATTCACCAGTCTCTGCACCTCATTCAAATATTTAAGAAATATTAGCATATTAAATATTACCATGTCAGGCCTCTGTCAGCCAGTGCAGGTTACCCAGGACCTTTCCCAGGAAAAAGGTCTCCCCAGTGGGGAGCTCTGAGCCCTTCGCTGTTACGCAGTGCATCTCTGTGGAATTAACTAGGTGGGGGCAGTGGGGGGGGGTGTCAGGTTGTATTGTAAATTCTGGCACAATCCAAACTTTTCAAGGAAGACTCAGGTGGTTGTTTCTATAGGAAGAAAGCATGTTGTTCTGAGTGCTGAGGCTCAGCTCATGGAAATCAAAGACATCACCAGGCATTCTTTAAGTGGAGGTCTTGCAGGGTTTGGGGCCAACTGTCAGCTTGCCCCACAGAAGATTGGATGTGGGGGGGTGCTATGGGTGCTTTGGAATAGACTGTAAAGGAAGCCAGAAAAACAAGTGCGTTCTATGAAGAATCTACACCCAGAAGCTATTCACAGTCCCTTTGAGTTAGGGTTAGGATTAAGGTTAGACATCTGACAGCCCAGACTATCTCTGATGTTCATGAGACCTCAGCCAGATCCACCAAACCTGGTCCCGCCCTAGCGCACTAATGACCCTCCTTTCTCATCTTGACCAACAGATCATTGCCCCTCCGGAGCGCAAATACTCGGTCTGGATTGGCGGCTCCATCCTGGCTTCTCTGTCCACCTTCCAGCAGATGTGGATCAGCAAACAGGAGTACGATGAAGCTGGGCCATCCATTGTCCACCGTAAATGCTTCTAAAATCCTTCCCTGCTCTCTTTGTTTCTAGCACACAACTGTGAATGTTTTGTGGAACAATGCCTTCAATTTTTCTCCATATCATTCCTTGCCAACGCTCTGACTTGTCGCCTATGTGTTTTTTAATAAACCTGAACTATGTTGCCTGTCACCTGTAGCCTTGGCCTTTCCTCAGCACCCAGATGTGGCACAGTTGTTAGGCTGACCTCACGGTCTGCAGAATGGCTCCCTCTAGTGGGGCAGCCGAGGACATGACACGACTAGGATGCGTGTGTTACCCAGAAAAGGGTAGAATCGCATTCATATGAGAAGTTCCGACTAAATTATGTTAGTGGAAAGACCTTGAAAATACATAGAAGATTAATATAAATGTAGATTAAAATGTTTCAGTAGGATAATCCACACTGATTTTACAACATGCGGAGTAATTATATTACTTTGCTCTGTTTAACCTCAGTTAGCCTAACCCAGCTGGTTTGGCCTATAAACCAGGAGGTCACGGATTGGTTCCTGTGAGGCAGCCGATCAATGATTCTCTCTCATCATTGATGTTTCTCTCTCTTCCTCTCTGAAATAAAAAAGAATATATTTTTCAAAATTTCAGTTAGCCTAAAGAGTGTGTGTGTGTGTGTGTGTACTTGAATGATTACAAAGTCAGTGTTTATTAATATACAGCTCATTTTCAAAATTTAAAATAATCTACAGAAATAAGTCTTTAAAAAATATTTATTATCATTTTATTTTTGTCAATGCCTGTTTTCAAATCGATGACCGTTCTGGTCCAGGCACTGCTGATAATGCAACGCAATGGAATTGCAAACATCAAGACTCATTTCATTTGGTAATTGTGGGCCCTCAATTCATCAACTATTGCTGCTTTTATACCATAAACTTTATCTTTTATGTATACCCATAAAAAAATAGTCTATTGGCACTTTAGGATAAATTTTCTTTGTTCAAAGCCTAGTCTGGCTTCACCCATTATTTCAAATCAGTTAAACCTGAAAAGGAGTGAAAATTAAGTAAGTTATCAGTTTTTATTTATATATTTTTTTTAATATATATTTTTATTGACTTTGGAGAGGAAGGGAAAGGGAGAGAATAAATAGAAACACCAATGAGAAAAACCATCAATTGGCTGCCTCCTGCATGTCCCGTACTGGGATCCAGCAGCAACCCAGGCATGCGCCTTTGACTAGAACCAAACCTGGGACCCTTCAGTCTGCAGGCCAACACTCCATCCACTAAGCCAAACCAGCCAGGGTGAGTTATCAGCTTTTAAGGTGTGTATACATTTTGTGGGGACACCCTATATATTTATACATACACACAAATATGACTTCTGATATACAACATATTAAACTTAATAAGTATATATTAAAAGAAGATATGACTTTAAGTTTATTAGAGGAAACTGATTTGAAAAACATTAAGAAACACGGTTCCAAAATCTCATTACACATCTGGAGCATCTGTTTCCCTTCTCCAGATCAGTATCTGTCTCTGGAAGGGTACTAAAGACAGTTATACCAGAAGGTACGCGACAGGGATACTTTCCAAGGACCACTGGAAATCATCCTACAAAGAATTTTACACATAACCTCATTTATTTGTTCTTCATAACTGTCTGGTGAAAATATTATTGTCATGCTTATTTTATAGATGAAGGAATAGAACTGCCAGCTTCAACTTCTATTCTACCCATCTGACCTGGGAGGTGCAAAGATGTATAAAAACACCTTCCCTGTCCTTAATGGTCTTTGTCTCAAAGGGCTTTTCTACCCAGGCAGCTTAGCATCATAAGAGGCTTCCTAGCAGGGAGCTACTGGTCCTTCTGTGTGTATCCATTGATTGTCCTGTCTATAGCAGCATCTAAATATAGAGACCTTGGGACCTATGATTTAATGCTTATTTGGTCTAGACATCCAAGCTTCCCCCGGTTGGCTCTGGCCCTATGGTTTGAGTGAATTAGGATTGATACTATAAATAATTAGAGCTGGCTACCTGTCATGACCAGATTTTGTACCAAGCCCCCCCCCCTCTTTTTTATTGGGTTTGGAGGTGCCCAGGCAAGGCCCAGCTGTGAAGCAAGGCAGGTTGGCTCTATACCAGGTTTTGAGCCTTTCACTGATAGGGTTGGGGCACGCTGTCACCAGCTGTAACTTGTTTGAGAGATTTTAGCAAAGTCTCAAACCCTTTATATTAGGACCTCATTTTATCCTACAAAAGCTCAATGGACTAGGTATTCTTACTGCCTTTCTACAGATGGAGCAATGGAAGCTAGGAGTGGTTAAGGAATATACCTAATATCATCCTTGAGCTTGCTTCCCAACCCATACTCACCCATTATTTCAAATCAGTTAAACCTGAAAAGCATTTCTCAAAGAACAGGTCACACAGATAAAACTTATGAGGGGGTCATTTTTAAATGGTGAGATTCCTGGGCTACACCCAAAGCTGAATTAGAACCTCTGGAGCTGAGGCTGAGGACCTTAGTTTCAATCCTATTTCTCTGGTGATTCTTCAGCACATCTAAATTTGAGAACCACTGTAACATGCTATGATGGAGGGATATTTTCCAGTTGTAAATGTATGCTTATCAGGCAAGGAAACTTCAAACCCACTAGACTTAAAGAGAAGGATTCGTATTTCGATAATTTAGGGAAAAGCACCAACCATCACTTCAGGTTTTACTGAAATAGAAGTCTGTGTACTGCTGTTTCCCACTAGAGGGCGCGCGGTCTCTGGTAAAGGAATGGGTGCTTAGCAGAGTCTCAAAGAATCCAAAGCAGTCGTGGCCAGAGGCAGAAATCAGGAAAACCAGAAACACCCACTAAATGTGCCATAGTGAAATGTCCTTTCCTTGCGAGCACCTAGCTGCAGTGACTGCGCACCTTCTCCCATCAAAAACCAGTAACACTTCCCCTTGATGATAGAAGATGCCCAGTGACTTGAAGGGCTGAACAAGTGGCAGAGTCTCATTGATGAGCCTCACGTGAATTTCCAGAAGAGATAAAACCGGCAGCGTGTAGACGTGGCTGCCTCCTGAATCTATTCTCTCCCCTAACAATAGCAAAACAGCCTTCTTCTACGATTATCAATCTTCCCCACAATAGGCACCTGACTCACATTAAGCAGCCTTTTATTTATTTATTTTTTTGTGAGCAGACAGGTGGGAGGAAGCGTTCCTTTTTTTTTTTAAGTGAATAATTCTCGGTTGTCAATGCAGCATCATTTGTGCAGTGAATCTCTTTAATAGGACTTATGACACAGAGCAGTCTGAGGTATTTCCCACTGCAGGGAGGGAGGTGGCTCTCAGGGCCACACAGGGATGTAGATTATAGCCTAGGGAATATAGTCAATAGTATTGTAATAACTATGTATGAGTCAGGTGGGTACTTGAAATATCAGGGGAGCACTCTGTAAAGTACATCATTGCCTAGCCACTATGTGATATACTTGAAACTAATACAAAATAATACTGAATGTGATAGACAGACAATAAAAACTTAAAAAAAACAACTGAGTTAACTAGGAAAACAAGTGGGAGGAAGCAATGGCGGTGAGGTTAGGGCGAAAGATGCACAAGGACTGTGTTCAGGATAGAGGCCCAGAAGTGGGAGAGTATGCTGCAGAGGTGGAACTGGAAGGAGAACCCCCCAAAACTGGATCACACATAGACTTTTAAAATGCAACTGTGACTTGAGTATAATTTTCCAAAGTAGCAATCATAACATTTTCTCTGCAAAATCTCTGTCTTGAAATCAGACACCAATCACAAGCAATCAGGGAAATTTCCAGTGAGAAATTTGTCATCTCTGATTCATTTGCCATTCTCAAGCATTTCATCTCGCAGGTTAAATTCTTTATCTGATTTTCAGAAATGCATCTGGGAAATGAACATCCAAACACTACCTCTCATTCTAATTTGTTTCTGAGGGACACAGCTATTCTAGAATGTTCTTCATGTAGTAACTTCACAGTCCTTAAAGACTAAAGGGAATATAAATGATTATGATTCACATGATTAGGTTTGTAATCATATGCTACCTTCAAGGACAGCCAATGGTAGAACAAGCTTCTACACAGTTTCAGCCTGAAATTCTGTGTTCTTAAGCAGATTTCCTGTTCTTGGAGAAAAATGTGTGGCACTGTAGGCACACCAAATCAAAAGATGCACTTTTCATATTCTTAGATCAGGCTATTTCTTCCCCTCCATATTTAGTTTGATCCTCATTCCTCTGTCTTTTCATTGTTATCAATTATTTTCTCCCCTCCTTAGATCTCTCTGCATATTCTACAACCTGAAGCTCCTTAAGAAATGGCCTAAAATCATTTAACTTCAGTCTTTCTTTACAAAAATGGCTTCATCTACTCAGCAAAAAATGTATTACGCAGGTGAATCCTATCCTACAAATTTAGAACAAGCCCTTGCTCTTAAAACAGGTTTGTGATTTCAGATGTATGTTCCACAGTAGTCAGTCTTCACCCTTCCAAATGTGTAAGCCTTGGGTTCAGTGTAAGGAAGAGTAGTATTTTAGAGTGCTGCTACTGGGGGCTCTTGTTGGTCATTCTCTCTTTTGTTTTTCTAATCCTACCAAGTCAAAAGAGTTGACCATCCTGACAAGATAAAATTCTGCTTCTGCGCGTGGTTTCAATGTGCAGAAGGCCTAGGATGGAAGTTCCACAATGATCAGGGAGTCTGTCATGAGAGTGGGTTCTAGCACTCTTTGGCATCTTCATCAACTCTGATTTGACTGTCAAAAATTTGACTTAAAAGAATTAACTCCATAATGTATCGCTCTATCTAAACCACAACGAGATAATCACTTCACACTTAAATAGTGTTGTTGTAGATGTGGAGAAAAGGAAACTCTTATGTATTGCTGTGTAAAATGGTTCAGCTGCTGTGGCAAACACGTTGGCATAAAAAAGTTAACATACAGTTACACATGACCCTGCAATTCTATTCCAAAATATATATCCAACAAGATTGAAAACAGATACTGAAACAAACACATTACATACATGTTCATAGCAGTACTTATTCACAATAGCGAAAAGATGAAATCAGTCCACACCTTCATCACTGGATGAATGGATAAACAAATTGTGTAAACACATACAATGGAGTATTACTGAGCCCTAAAAACAAAACAAAGGGCTGATGATACATCTTACAGTGTGGATGAACCTTCAAACAAGTTATAAATGAAAGAAGCTAGACACAAAAATTCACATATTGAATGGTTCCATTTATAGGAAATATCCAGAATAGATAAATCCATAGACAGAATGCGAATTGGTTATCAATGGCTGGGAAAAGTGGTGGTTACATAACATTGTGAATATCTTAAATGCCACTGAATTTTATCTTATGTGAATTTCACCTCTATAAGTTATTTTTTCTAATGAAACAAATTAAAAATGATGTATTTTCCTAGGCAAAACACGGATAGTTAAAACATGTTATTGCTGACAGGAATCTGCTAAATCAATAATACACACACCTCAGTTCTGTTGGTAAGGAAACCTTGCCTAAAGACAGGAATGGAACAAATGTCATCTAGTTGCTTGTTTTGTTTTGTTTTGAATATATTTTATTGATTTTTTACAGAGAGGAAGGGAGAGGGATAGAGTTAGAAACATCGATCAGCTGCCTCCTGCACATTCCCCACTGGGGATGTGCCCGCAACCAAGATACATGCCCTTGACCAGAATCGAACCTGGGACCCTTGTGTCCGCAGGCTGACGCTCTATCCACTGAGCCAAACCGGTTAGGGCTGTTTTCTTTTTCTTATTCATCAGCCTTTGTATTAGTAGGAGACACAATGGGGCTTATTTCTTGAGCAATCTGTAAATGCGTTTCCTTCTGCAAAAGCTGTGGAGGAATTTTCAGCATCCTCTTCAGACTCAAGACTGCAGATTCACCATCATTCCTCTGTTACATTAAGGACCCAACCAGACAGTGGCTAATTGGAGTAAACAATGTTAAGGTTTCCCAGTCAATGTCTTGTATGCCAACCACAGCTTTCCCAGCCTTCACTCTCCTCCTGGCTTTATATCTGAGTTGCCTAAATGACCTTGTCTGCATGTACCAGCACCTACTATGAAATTCAATGATTTCTGTTTTATAAAGAGAGGCATTCCTTCACTGTGTGTGTGGACGAGGTAGCATCCCTCCCCCACTGGTCTTCTCCCTAATACTAGTACTGCGTCACCCAGATCCTGCTCCAGTTCTCACGCAGGAAGAGCCTGCTATGGGTAGCTCAGTGGCTTGTTTCTGCCTTATGCCAACTTGTGGACTTGGAAATTTCAGATCCCAGACTATGGAACTTGAGTGTGGCTTGCCCTAAGCGTGGGGCTTTGCATCTACAGACACTACCAGCTAAGGGTAGATTAGCGTTGCAAGTCCAGCTCCACAAACAACCCATGCTTCCCTGAATAACGTTATCTTTGATTTCTTAGCAGATGAGGCCCATATGCAGCCACAGTTCTTCTCACATGTGGGATCAGCTCATCTCCAAGCACAGGGAAAGGTTGTGGAAGCAGATGGCCTGTCTCAGAGACCCACCTGCTACTCAGAATTCCTTGTTTGGAATTATATTTTATTGGAATGAGAAAAAAAAATACAGCAAAACATCGAATGCTCTGAAAATGTACGCAGGGACCTCTTTAAATACTGGTCATATTATTGTTTGCAGCATAATTTATTATCTGGTCATGGTAGTTGGCTCCATTAATGGGTATTGATTTAACATCATTGTGACCACTCTTGAGACAGAGCAACCCAAAAAGAAAACTTCAAAATGCACAAGAGCAATAAATATCAAACTTGCTGGTCTAAAATGTATAAATATAAAATATCAGTCACTTCTGGAAACATCTTGAGAAAATCCAGGGACCACGTGTCCACAGGCCAGGTATCTGGTGATGACGTTGCTAATTTTCAGAACAGGTCACCTCAGATCCAGCACGATTATTTTTATGTCTTTTACCAACACATGTTTGCATACCTAGGAAAGAAAAAATGTCCTTAGATCATAATGTTTAACAAAATTTTGGGGAGGGAATGTGAATTTTCTAATTTAAAAATGTTCCTGATTTTTTTAAAAAAATATTTTCAATAAGAACAAATGTAATCATGTGTAAACATTTTTAACAAAAAGAAAATATTTACAGAGGCTGCCAAGTAATTTTTATTTAAAATAAATACTAACTTCAAACTAATGTTTCTCAGAGAACCGCCAAGGAATCAGTTAGAAAGAAAAGATGTAGTTATATAATGTTTCTTTCAGACTACACAATGCTAATTAAGAAGTTTTCTTTGAACCGCTATGAAAAAAATTTAATGTAGCCACATTATGTGGAAATCATTCATGAGACATTCAATATTGTTTTATTTAAGAATTGTTTGCTTACTTGGAGTCTGAAGAAAACTGTATTTTAAGTGTCACACAGTTACATAAATGGAAAGATGACATGGGCCAGTAAAAAAAAATAATAGGACAAATTACAAATAATAATTAATGTTCTAGATAAGAAAACTCCAAACTAAGCACTACAATGTTTTATCCCTATTATACTGCTTTTAAAAAAAAAAGTAAGGAGGTAAAAAAGTAAATATCTGTGCCTGGTCGGCATGGTTTAGAGGTTGAGCTTTGACCTATGAACCAGGAGGTCATGGTTCGATTCCTGGTCAGGGCCCATGCCCAGGTTGTGGACTCGATCCCCAGTGTGGGGCATGCAGGAGGCACGTGATCAATGATTCTCTCTCATCATTGATGTTTCTCTCTCTCTCTCTGTTTCTCTTTCTCTCCCTTCCTCTCTGAAATCAATAAAAACATATTTTTTAAAATTAAGTATCCAACAGGGTCTACTCACACTGAACAGCCTTGGCTCCTTGGTGTGCGGATGAAAGCCCTTCTTCTTGCAGGTGGAGACCTCGAGCATGCCGGCACTGGTGAGCCTGAAGACGCCCGTGCTGAGTTTCAGGGTGAAGGAAAGGCACAAAATTAAGGATAGTTTGGGCTTTCCTGGTGCTTTATTTGAATGGCACAAACATATTCCTCAAATAGGAAGGAGGAAGGCACCGCCAACTGGGAATTCCTCAGTGATTTTTTTAATCCATCTTAGGATGACTGGCCCAGAAACACTGGAGGGGCCAGTGCTAACTCCAACCACCTGCAAGATTGTCACCAAGAGGCAGCTGACCTGCTGGGGAGACCCAGAGGAAAAGTGAGGCCTCCTGGAGGAAACTGCAGGTGGCAGATCTTTCTAATTGTTTTAACAAAAGCAGTAATGGTGATAGCAAAAGCAAGTTTTTATGGAGTGCTGGCTGGGGTGCCAGGCACCATGCTAAGCCCTTTACACAGACCATCACCTTGAGTTTCCTACTCACATCGACCTGTGATGGGCAGGTGTCAAGGACCAAGAGGCCCAGGTTCAGGATGGTCAGGCATCCTTTTGAGGGTGCTGACTGGATTCCTATATAACTTTACATGGGCCCTGTACTTATAATTACTCTACAATAAGAATCATCTCCCAAACCTAGAAAGGGTTTGGAGGTAATTAAACAAAGGCTGGAAATTTTCCTACCACAGGAAATAATACAGTGGAACTAACATCTCCAATGATAAACTGGAAGAATAACATCCAAGTTACCCACTTCAAGGTCATGGTACTGGAGAAAGAACCAGTGATTCCCCCACTGAAAAGGACCTTGATAAACAAGACTGCAGAGCTACAGGTACATGAGAACTGATTGCCACCAATCTTTCCCACCCCTCCGAAGGCATGGTGTGCCTGCCTTTTGGAGGGTACACGCTTGGATCCAGCAGCCCCGGTCACAGCCTCACCAGAGCCCCTCCACCTGCACTTACTCAGCCACTTACTCGTTATGCTTTGGTGAACACACAATGGCAATCGCCTCTGGCAACATGAGCTGGTAGGAACAGTGAGTGTGAAGATCCACACTGGACAAGAATGCAGTCTGGGTCGGATGTGTCTACGAAAAGAGAAGAGGACAATCTTATCAGGGGTAGCCGGGTCTCAGCCAAGGCCACAGGCAATTCAAAGAGAAAACGCTAGTTATTTGCTATTTATTTCTTACCATGATTAATCACATAGAAAAATGTTAAAGTGTGTGCTGACATACACCTTCCCTTTTTGCATCTTTGGAATAACTATGACTTTGAGGAGAGTTTCTTGGGAGTGTCCATGTCCTTTCTGCTTATTGGAAAAGACAGAACTGGAAACGAATCATTACAACTCATCTAAGGAGATAGCTCCGTTATTATCTCCATTTTCCATACAGGGACCCTGAGGCTCCTTTACGTAACCTACCTGTGGTCACACAGCTGGTCAGGAGCAGAGCTGTCACTGGAAACCCAGAGGTACTTTATACAAAACCCTGAACAAAAAAGGAAAGTTTTCAGGAAGCTCCCCACATGCTGCTGTTACCATCTGTGGATCGCCATTCCCTACCAATGGGAGAACGGAACTCTTCAGGTTGTTCAAGGTGTTTGGGACTCACCTTGCACAGCCAATCAATATGCACATGACCAGAAGGAAGAGGTTAAAAAGGAATTATCTTCCCGATTTGGGGCTTATATACACATGTATTTATGAGAGACAAATCAGAGGTTCATTCTTAGATATGAAAAACACACGCAGCCACAATGACTTTAAAATTCACTGTCAACCCAATTACCCTCAGAAAAGAAATGTGACCATTTACATCATGAAACCAGGTCCTCGGCATGCACTGCCTGGGTCTGGCCCCCTCCACTAGCTGCAGGGCACCTCGAAGGTTCCTTAACTTCCCCACGCCCATTTCCTCGACTCTAACGTAAGGGTAATCTTTTCTTCATGGGATTGTGAAAAGTAAATGAGACAATCCATGTGGAATGTTTAGCACAGTGCTTAACCCATAGGAAGGAGTCAAAACCATTCACTGGTGTTCATTTAATGTTGTCATAACGAACGGGCATGGGCTCCTAGAACAGCTTCATGCCATTATGTAGAACAATAGCTTGTTCAAGAGATGTAAGATTTAAAAATTCCTTTCTGCTTTATTTACTAGAATAAAGATAAAAATCCATTTACATCGATTTACTGAAAGATACATGTTCTGCAAAGAAAAAAGTAACTCTCGGTCTGCAAAGACCGAGCTCAACTGAGGAATGAAAATTGCCTAATTTTAAAAAACCCAAATCTTTAGTGAAGGCGTGGGTGGGAGGGCCTGATTTCCTGTTACTGGTCTCAGTGAAAACCTTCTTTTGATACAGAGAGCCGTCTATGCCTCGCCTCGGTGAGACAGTAAGATGTGTTCAGAGGAACTCTAGGTTTCTCTCTGGAGTCAGAGAACAGGCTGTCAAGCAGACCAGTCACTCCGCCTGTCCCTTTCGTTCCAGACTGAATGCACACAAGGCATCCTGAGCCTTTTGCTGCTGCCAGGAGGAATCACTTCTACTCCTTGATGACAACTGTCTCCTAGGAGAATGGTGCTTCCCTCTGCCACCTCCTTTATGGAAAAAAAGAATGATGATGACAATTACAATAGCAGCAGATGCCACTTATTGCAATTGAATGAATGACTTTCCATGAATGATCTCATTTAATTCTTACAAGATGAGAGAAGTGCTATTATTATCCCCATTTCACAGGTGAGGAAACCGAGCTAAGCACAAGAGTGCATAACACATGAAGGTCATAGAGCTCATGAAGCTGAGAAATCTAATCTCAACTCCAGATCTGATTCCAATTCAGCCCTTCTTTTCTGTGACTAATTTATATCTGGGAAAAAAAGTTAGCAGGAGAATTTGTTCCTATTATTGTGCCAATAAAAATCTTCACAAAAAGTCATTACAATCACTGAAGTTTAGACATACAGCATTTTAGTGTTTTCACTGAACCGTAACAGTTTGGTATAATGAACTAAACAAAAAGCAAAATCCTGGAATTCTAGAATTATGCCAAATCCATTATGTGAATGACCCAATTTCATTATTGCATACATTAGATACATAGGACATAAGGGAAAAACTCTGATTTCTAATTAGGGAAACTACCATTGACTTTTCGATGTTAAGTAAATTGAATGGACTGTCATTTTTTCTAAATTCATGTTACAATTTATTTGCTACATTTTTTTTTGCTTTAAAATACATTCTTGTTAACAGAAAATCACATTAAACTAAATAATGCTTTTAAAATTCAGCAATTTAAAAAAATAAAAAAATAAAAAAATAAAATTCAGCAATTTCTAAGCAAACAGTAAGGCACATTACTTACTGTTAAGTAAAACAAATAGACATATGGAATGTTTTGCAAACTCTTCATTATAAATAATCACTTGTATTTGAGAGGCAGTTTATGCTTTTCACAAGGCTTTCAAACCTGGCATCTTGCTTACAGCTCACACAAATCTGGTGAGGGAGAGAAGGTTTACATTAGCCCCACTTGGCCCGTGAGGGAAGCTGGAAGCAAGGAGGTTAGGAGTCCTGACCAAAGGCACCTGGAAATTTACAGGTGGAGCTGAGACTGAATTCTCAGTCTGACTATCAGAATGATTGACTAGACAAATTAGTTAAAAAAAATCTCACTAGGCCTCCATTCTATGGAAATCATTCGTCAGGGGTTCTTGAAGGTCCCCAGGATGTGCCCTGGAAAGCTTGGCCAGTACCCCTTAACGGTGGGATGACTTGTCCCTACCCCAGGCCCAGATGTGTGAGACTGAATGAAAAAATCCTCAGAGAAATTACACTAAGGATAGAAAAGTAGAGTATTAGCACCAAAACCAACTGCAATTTTCTGAGTCCCTAGAAAAATGTGCTAAGGAATTCCCTGACATTATCTCAACTAACACTCACCATCATCTTAAGTCAGTTATTCTGATCCCTGTTTCATGGATGGAAAAGCTGATACTCAGATTGCTGAAGTAACCTGCCAACGTCCCTATACTATAATGAACTCTTAGCAGAGCTGAAATTTAAACACATGTCTTTTAATTCCTAAAACTATTCCTGCGATGGCCTGGTGGGTGGTAGGACCTAATATTTTCAGCCCCATCGTTGAGGCCCTAACCCATGGCTTTTTATAGTTTATACATCATTGGCCAACAGGGGAGGTACAGTGGAATACATGGTTCCTACTTAATATGTACAAAAACCTGTTTTAAAGAAACATTTTCCAACATGTCCTTAAAGGAAAAGGGAACATTAATAATTGTCTAGACAAATTGGTTACAAAGCTCACTAGGCATCCATTCTACTCTGTAAAAATCAGCGAAACAAGTCACTGATTTCCAAAAGTACCCTTCCTCTTTTAACCTGGAAATCACAGAAAAAAGTAAGAAAAAGCAAACTATAACCCTTGTCAGATTCAGATTTGACGGATTTAGACTTAACATTGAAGAAAATGCTTTGCTGTGATGCCATTTATTGGACTTGAAAAATAATGAAAAGGTAGGGACTATTTAAAATAAGATGAATTTCCTCAAGGAGGAAAATAACACCATCACCACACACACACACACACTTGAGCCCCAAAGGGCAAACGTACATGGATCCATCCTAGAGTGAGGAGGTCGTGTTGATCCTGAACACTGAACAATTCCTCCACATTCTCCACGTCGCAGTAGTCTGGGCCTGCAGACTGCTTTGGCACGATGATATGGGTGATGGTAAATTCGTTGTGCGTCTGAAAAACAATTAGCAGAAAGATATCATCTACTGACAGAGGAACAAGAAGAAAACAACTAGCAGAAAAAAATTCATATAATTTCTGAATTTTCTGCCCCACAACTTGCATCATCCTCTCCACTCCCCACCCCTCCCCCAATCACAATTCAAAAACAAAGTACAGGTACTGAACTAGGAAATGAATTATATAGCCCAAAATGTGAGTTAGCAGTTTGGAGCGTGAAAGCCATTTTCACAACAGAAAATGTACCATAAATTGGTATTAGCATCTTAGGCTGGTCTATGGCAATTTAGTTAATAAATAATGTTTGGATATATTACATCTATAATGGAAAAATCAGAACAAAATAATAGTGGGTTTGTTTGGAGGGGAAATACTAGTTCCATTCCTTTATGGTGTTACTAGAGGCCATTTCTAAGGCTTTCTGAGGTTGATGGTCTTGGTTTTATTTTAATTATATTGGATTTCACTTCCTTACAATTTTCTTCTACCATTGGGAGATTCATTGAGATTTTCCATAATTAGGTAATCTTTTGGATTTGCAATTAGATCAAGAGAAAGTTAAAATAAATCACCCGCCTCAGGTACAAGATAAGAGAGTTGCAAGGAAGAGGGTTGTAAAGCGGTGGCAGGAACTGCAGTAAGAGCTGTTAGTGTGTATGGCTGTCCATCCCTCCACAGCACTCCTTCTTTGCACTTGGAAGCCATAGACTTCTCTCTAGTCTTAGGGCTCCCTGCAAATGGTCCACTCTTCCTCCAGCCTTCACTGTAGCTCTTCCCTCCATCTTAGTCTCCCATCCAAGGCTCATTTTATGTCTTCTTCAGGCTTGGGGTAAGCATCACTTCTTAGACCCTCCCAGACAAGGCCAGTTTCCTAGTTACACATTCCCTTGACCCTGCACTTCCACTGAGAGAACCCAGCCCCATTTCTAATTAGTCATCTGTCTCATCTTTGCATGCGTCATGTGGCAAGGACTGTGGCTCTTGTAGGCTACTGAATGCCAACACCTAGCACAGTGTCTGGCACATCTTTGTCTGATGAAAGAAGGAAGGAAGGAAGGAAGGAAGGAAGGAAGGAAGGAAGGAAGGAAGGAAGGAAGGAAGGAAGGAAAGAAGGAAGGAAACTTAAAAGGACCAACATATGGTCCTGGGAGGAAGCATTGCCTCCTGAAGGGCAAATAAGGTGACCAAGATGGCAGGTCATTCTGCTGTGCTTGCCATCTGTGCTTCCTTTCTCTTGTAGGGGTGTCGAACTCAATCAGAGAAGGGGCCCAAATCTAAAATCCAGCCTAAATCACGGGCCGAATGGTTTACTGAACAGTCATAAACTGTCATTGTGATGGAAACGCAGCGGAGTGCAGTAATGACAGCGCGGTGCGGGCCACATTGCAAGGCCTGGCAGGACGGATTTGGCCCGTGGGCCTTGTGTTTGACACATGTGTCTTAGAGGAAAAGGAGGATGACACACTGGAATACTGTAGGAGAATGTGTACTGGAGAATAGAACATAGTATGCATTCCATTGAACAACAGTTCTTAAGCTGAATGTTTAGGGCTGAAAATGTTCCTGGACCCAGACATAGAAACTTATACCCAAGGAGACTGTGAAAGGCCAGTCCCAAAAGAAACACTATTCATCTTTCTTGCAAGAAATTAATTTCATCTTCTCTCTTTTCTTTCCTTCTACGTTGACATTGTCTTTCATCACATACTTCAGATAAAATCTTCCATACTTAAATAGGGCCTGTGCCATAGGATTTCATTTGTTGAAACTGTTGCCTTAACGGGAACCACAAAACCCTAGTTGAAAAAGCTGTGGCAAGACGATACCTCCCACGGATAAAAGCAGGCAGCGTTAATTATATAAATGTGTGGGAAACTAACAATGGCAATGAAAATTTGTCTTTGAAGATTGGGTGGTTTTGAAAATCCAAAGACCTGAACTTCTGCCATCCATGTTTTAGAAGGATAGTTCATGAATAATGATAGCAGTTTTATGACATTCATCTCTGAAAAGTTAGTAATATTTGCAACTTCTAGAATGCTACTACACTCTACTCTGCTGATCATGAGAACATAAGTGCTTGGGGAAGTTTCTAGGGCAGAGACGTGAAACAAAGGCCATACCAGTTTTCCGCAGAGAATTCCACAGGTTTCTATTCCTCTCACTGTGTTGGATTCTGCCAGCAGCAGAAATCTGTGGCAAAGATCTCTCGGTAAAACTACACACCGTAGTCCATCAACCACTAAATCTGAGAAACAGAAAAGGGAGATAAGTTAAAAAACAAACAAACAAACAAACAAACAAAACACACACCAAATCTTACATCCCATCCTTCAAAACAGTTTTTGGTGAGTGACTGCAAATAAATATAAATATCAAAAATTACATGACCGATGCTCCACTTTCCATGTGTTAGTTTAAAACGCTTAAAAGTAAACAGTGACTAGAAGGAAGGTAAAACGACCTAAACTTACAAAGAGGTGGCAAAGGACAAGCACTTTTACTTTTCATGCCCCCGATCAACTATGTGCATGGAAGCACGAGTTCTGTTCTGGCTCAGAGCCAATGTACTGTGACATCACAGGCCACACAGAGGACACCTTGCATCCTAGAAAACACAGGGTGAATACTCTTATATCTTTAGGAAAGTTGGTGGTAAGTAAAAAGATGGTGTTTTCAACAATGACAAGCAGCAGCTCAATGTATAAACTGGTCATCTACTTTTAAAAAATAAATAGAAACACAAACTCCATCTGACAGTGTCTGCCAGGAAGAACTCCCCATTTGCTTCTGAGAACTTGCCAGGACAGACATGGCAGCCCCAGCAGCACTCACTGTTGGCAGAAACCCATAAGCCATCTGGAGGCCCAGGGCAATGCTATCCATTTAAATTCAAACTGCCAAGCAAAGTTCTGGACAAACAAGTTTCTCAACAGCTTTCACCCCCAGCATACAGTGTTTAAGATTCATGTGTTTTTTTGATAAAATACATGAAAGAAAAAAAAAAATAATGCTTGGAATTCTTCTCTTTTAAACTCTCTGACTCTCTGTACCATGACCGAATATAGTAGTCCCGTGTATCTCAGTCTCTGCTCTTGCAGGGGCAGATCCTGAATTTCCAGGTTCCATAGAGTACAAGTCACATGGTACAGAGGATTAGCTCTGTCTATGCGTACATATGATGGAGGGGGTCCTACCACGATTGATGAGGAAATGAGGGCCCTCCCAGATGAGAAATACGGTCCCATTAGGAGAGATTCAATGTCTTGCAGGGGCCCATCGCACACTTACTCTGAACCGCACTGAGGGTAGCAGCTGGCTTTAAGGCCCTGTTGACCGGAGGAGAGTGGCTAGTGTAATTGGTAGCATCACTTTTATTCGCTTGGTCGGCAAATACGTTCAGCAGTGAATTGTTCTGGTGTTTGGGAAAGCAGGACAAGGCGCTGCCGTCAATCTGCTCCGACAGCGCCAGGGTTTCCTGGCTTCGCATCTGACCTCGGGCTAATTCCTGCTTCTTGAGTTGATCTTCAAAAAACAGAAACTGCTCCGTTTCCAGCTGCTGCTGGCGCATCTGAGCGACCCGCTTCCTTTCGGCCTCTATCAGTCGCTGATGTTCCAGTTTTTTGAGAACTTCGGCTTTATATTTGTTCTAAAAAAATATGTGGTTGCCAGAGCAAAAAAAAAAAAAGGTTAGTTTCCAAGGCAAGAACATCACACTGGGATTAGACATTCAATCTTCCGGCAGACAGAGCCGCAGTGAGAGACTGCCATCTGCCCGTAGGGACACTCGTGTGACAGTGAGGAAAATATATAAGGTCACAGCCAAAGGCCCTTAACCTGATGCGGGCAGCCGTTATAAATCCGTTCATATTTTACCAGAGACAGGCCATGACAGTCCACATCCCTCCATTCCCCTGTGCTTTTAAATGTTAGAAAATCAAGGTCAGGATGCTTTGCTCAGCCTGACTCACCAAACCCTGAGGAACAGAGTATCTCAGAAGTGGTTATATCACCCCATACTGCAGTGGCTGACATAGTAGCCACCAGCCCTAGGTTGCTATTTCAATATATCTATATAAAAGCCTAAGTGACCAATGCAGCCGAATGAATAACCAAGCAGGCTTCCTGGGGTGATCAGGCTGGCAGGGGAGGCAGTGAGGGGCAACCAAATGACTGAGCAGTAGGCTGCATTGAGCGACCAGGCTAGTGGAGGGGGGGGGGGTAATAGGGAGCACTCAGGCTGGCAGGTAGAGGCACTTAGGGGTGATCAGGCCAGTAGGGGGAGCAGTTAGGGGTGACCAGACTTATGGGGGGGGGCACTTAGGGGTGACCAGGTAGGCAGGCAGGTGAGTGGTTAGGAGCCAGCGGTCGAAGATTGTGAGAGGAATGTCCTGGATTGAAGAGGGTGCAGGCTGGGCTGAGGGGACTCCCCCCTCCACCACCACCACCACTGTGCACAGATTTTGTGCACCAGGCCTCTAGTTTAAATATATTAAAATGAAATGAAATGAAATTAGAAATTCAATTCCTCAGTCCTGCTAGAAATTGAGTACCATGTGGCTAGTGTCTCCCCCATCAGCAAGTTCCAGAGAGCAACTCCTGTCATTGCAGGCCGTTCTGTGGGACAGGCTGCTCTGGGACCCTTTGCATGTGACTCCAGAACTCCTACTGTTGGAACTTTACAGAGAAGGGGAGTCAATAAGAAACATTTCTCAAAATGTGGTCCAATCATCTCTAGTACAACAAACCTGCACTTTTGTTTAACATGAAATTCCCAAGTTCCCATCTTATCAAAAATATCCAGCTACTATTAGGTAAGAATATAATTTTTAAAAAGAAGAAGTTCAACAAATAACTGTGAATTAGACTTTGGGAGCTACTGTGAGGTAGTTGGGGGTGGAGGGGGTTGGATGGGGAGGGCACAGCTTACAGCCACACATAGAAACCATATAGTTGTTACAGGGCAGATTCTGATTTAGTGTTGCTTGGGTGGGGCTGAAGATTCTGCATTTCTAACTGCTCCCAGGTGACACTGGTGCTATCTGTAGCCAGGGCTCACCAGTGTATCTGTCCATCTCTCCTAGGCATAAAGGAGATTTCTACATGTCATACACGTGGGACTGTGAAGTCAGACCGTGCAACAGCTGCTGAGGCTGTTTCTCCCAAGGAAATCTGGAGTGGACAATCAGACGCATTGCTGAGTATGGAAGGGAGACTTAACTGGGCTTTTTTTCCCTTGCTATTGTTTTGTCTGAGCCTCCAGAATCAGTGTTATCTTTCATAGTTCACATCCAATCAAGTCATCAATATCCACACTTGCAGGAATCTTCTGATCTCAACATTTTCTCTGTCACTTAATCAAAAACATCACTCAAACCTCATCTCTGGCTATGCTCAAAGAACGTAGAAAAGTTCTGTGACCGTGTTCAGACTAACTGAAGTCGGAGTCAGCAAAGGTGATGACTCCCAGAGCACATAAATATATGAACAAAAAAAGGCAAAACAATCCTTGTAAGAAAACTGAAAAGAATTTATGTTGTCAAATTGGGTCTCCTATAAACTGGCCAATGTCTTCTGTCAAAGCCTTTCAGTCTCATTATAATTTTTACTCTTTATTTAATAAGAATCCAAAAGCCATCATCCCTTGATGATATGATTATATTTCACCCATACGATTATAATTCTACCTCAGTGAAGTATTGACTGCAGTATGTAAGAATCTAATTCACATTTCCAAGGTCTGCAAATTAGATACATCAGAAACCACATACTTGTTCTTCCTAGCACCTATTAGCTCCATTCATCACCAAAGAGCAGGCAGCTGGCTCAAGGTTACATTGGTAAGAGTTGATCAAAAAGCTCTATTAAAATCTCTGTAGGAAATCTATTTTCTAATGCATCACTATTAGATGTTGGAGGGAAATGAAAATACCACATCTTTGGTGCAAGTGCTTAACCCGGAAATCAACATGAATTTTTTATTGGTGTTACATCACTGCATCTTTAATTTTTAATAAAATGTAAATGACATCTAAAAAACTCATATAAAAATGAAATTCAAAAATATATTTGCACAGAAAAGGCATGAAACAAATGTACCAATTGGACTTACTTTGCTTTGCATATGGTCTTGGTATTCTACGTTATATTTCTTTAAAAGGTCCTTTTTCAATTCATCTGTCCTTGGAAATGCAATCTCCTTCAGTTTCTTTTAAAAATATATATATACACATATTGATTAGTGGGGTTTTCAGTATAGTCTTTCAGATCATCAGCTGAGAAAGAAAAACAGCTGGAATGTGAATCAGAAATCAAAACACAAGTAACCAAAGATGATGGTGGAAAAGAGATCTCTTTTCTAGGCTCCAAAATGTAACTTCTCGGTAGGGCAGGGGAGAAATGATCCCCTCTGCAATGCTTAGCTGCATTTTGTTTGGGTAGATGCCCCATTTTGAGGCAGTGGGTTTGCAACTTCACATTCCACAGTATGTAAAGATATGTCATCATATTCAGAAGGAATACTGAAGAACATGATAGATAAGTGCTCTTAGGTTTGACAGACTATAAAATGCACTGAGGAATGCTCCATAAAAACATAGATTCCCAGGCCTGAACCCAGGTTTACTGAATCCACATCTTTATTCGAAGGGAAAGGGTTGGGGAATCTAGATCTCAAACAACTTCCCAGTGACTCTCAATAGCTGAGAAACCTGGCATAGTGCAAGCACACCCCCCACCTCTCTCTTTAGAGATGAGGAAACAAAGGCCTAGAGAAATTAAAAGGCTTGGCCCCTATCACTGAAATTCAGATCTCCAGGCTCTTTCACTAAACTTCTGTTCTCATAATTTTTTGTCATCATCCATTCATCCATCCATCCAACAAGCATAAAGACATGCTTCTGAATAATTTTTCCTACAAGCAAAAACAAGAATAACCCCAAATTAGAGTAAATTAGTCACATTGGCAGCCGGGGGACTTTTGTTTCCAACAGGACCCTCTGAGGTTGAATGAGCAAGAGAATTGAGGGCAAACGCTACACAATGGCATGGAAATGAATGACCCTTCAGGCAAGTGTGCATAGGAAATTTTTAAAATAGTGATGACTGTTTGACAAAATGTGAGTTCTGCTTATAGGCAGCATCAGGCTTTATGTAACTGGTAAGAAAGCCTTTATTCCACTACATGGTAAAACACCTTTGGAGAGTTGTTTAACATTTCATGCTGTGATTGGCTTTGTCTACATTGTTTATCTTCCTTCATATAAAAGCAACCCAAATTATTTAAGACTAATATATGAAAAATATGTTTTAAATGTTACTTTAAAAGGATTCACTTCTCAGGTAAAGATATTTGAAACTATATATGTTATAAATGTTGATGAGGAATAAATACATTTCAACAATCTGCCTTTTCCTTGAGAATATTTTGGGCTCCCCCCTAAACCCTAGCACCTTAATACTCAATGCCTTTCAAAGTTTGGGGGTTTGGGACTGCATAGAATAATTACACCCAGCCAGATGACTCAAGGATGGAGAAATAGATAGCCATTCTGTCATACTCTGGGAGAAATGGTGAGATAATTTCTTCTTCACTCCATAAAGTGATTGAGCACATTCTTGCTCTGTTTCCTCTCTTCCCCTTCCCTCCACTTCAGTTCCAATTAGACATCCCACACTGGCTCAGAAATGATGATTAAAGGTCAAAGAAGAAATCGAAACATCATGGCTAATGGAATGAATCTTTGTGCTTCAACTCTCAAGAGGATGAGACAGAGGAGGAAAGGAAGGGGGTGGGAACCAGTAATGGATACTTGTGGGACATTTGATGCCACAGGGGAGAATCGACCCTACAATACCTTCATAATGTCCTGCTTCTCAGGGACTGCACATTGCTGGTAATCTCGATGGCTGGGAAGCTTTTCTACAAACAAGCTAGAGAAGGAGAAAGCAAGTCTCAGCATTATCTGACAGAAAAAGATGAATGATTGTTTTACTATGAGAATGAGCCTCCCTTTCCAAAAGGACACGCTAAGTAAAGTATTATTTAATCTATATTCATTTCACCTGCCTAATGGCATTGAGTATGATTTTGGCTTCAAGGGAGTGTTAAGCTCAGAAAACTAAGCCCTGAGGTTAAGAGGGTCAGGATGATTCCTAAATAGACCAGGAATCACTTGGTGTCTCTCAAGGTTCTGGCTACTGAATCCCACCACAGCACCATCATACTTATGCATGAAGCTGGCAACACAGAGTATCACGTAAAAATGTAAGAGTTTGGAAAGATTGATATGATCCCTTCTCATGATTAAAAAACACTCAAAAGGCCAGTGGTGATTCAGTAGTGTCATGGTGGATATATCAAAAACTCTCAATTGAAAATTTGTAACCAAGAGAAATAACAGCCAGAATCCCTAGTGCCGTGGTTGGCAAACTGAGGCTCTCGAGCCACATGCGGTTCTTTGGCCCCTTGAGTGTGGCTCTTCCACAAAATACCACGGCCTGGGTGAGTCTATTTTGAAGAAGTGGCATTAGAAGAAGTTTAAGTTTTAAAAATTTGGCTCTCAAGAAAAATTTCAATTGTTGTACTGTTGATATTTGGCTCTGTTGACTAATGAGTTTGCCAATCACTGCCCTAGTGGATTAAGCACTAATTAGGAGGTAAATTATTTTTCTTGTTCCATTTTGAGGATCCGGGGACAGCAGAGGTAAAGGCAAGTTCTTAAAGCCAACCAGGTACATCACTTCCAGATCCAATAAACTAAAAGTAATGCTTCCATGAGATATTGTTTCCATGGGGTTTTCTTACTAATGTTTCCCCAGCCTGAACAGTAGTGTACTGCTCAGAATAAGTGCTCAATAAATATTTGTTCATTGATTGTGATAGGCTATAAATACTATTTTGATCAGCTAATTGGTGCTAACTTATAATCACTGATGTTCTGCTGTTTACAAAGCACGCATGAATTCGTCATGTCACCTATAGGGTAGCCTGGAATGGTATCCTAACTCTCAATTCTCAAGTGAGAAAATTAAGGCTTTAAGAGGCAACATAAATTGTTAGTTGCCTTGGTCTTTTTAAATAGAATATGTCACAAACATTTCGAGTTGAAGAGACCTCAAAGATATTCATCCTCAAGTCATTTGTAGATAAGGAATTGAGGCCCAGGGAAGGTAAGTGAATTACCAATCACCACGTGTGTAATGACCGGGTGGGATTAATATATTCTGATTAGTTAGTAATTGAGAGTATAGTGGCCTTTCCCCTTCCCACACCTTCAATTCCATAGAAATGTGTGCAAAATTTGAACAGAAAGTGAAATGAAATATTACCAGTTGGTAATATGTACTAGTTAGGGAATTAAAGTTTTTTGGGAAAATGTGCTATTGATGACAATTGATAACCTCCAATTTCGTAGTTATTGTTTAACCTTCTAGAAACAATTGATGGTGCCAGGTGGACCAAAGGTTGCCAGCCATCGACTTCTCAAATGTTCTCAGGTTAAGTCCCCAACTGAACTAGTGAAATTAATCAACAAGTGACATTCAATTAAAACAAAAATAAGGGTTTCAGCTTAGATTAAATAATAGATCTTCCCAACCAGTAAACTGGCAAATTGGTAAAGAAAATCCAAACCCCATTTCTGTTCAGTCTTAAACTAGGATAAGTTACTAACAATATATATCTAATGAGAAGTAAGATATTTTCACTTGGCTGTTTTGAGATAGCCACTTTCCCTCAACATTTTGGAAATTCTTTTATACTTAGCTTATTACACAGCTAAATAAATTGTTTGTGTTGGTTGTCTTTTTGTTGTTATTGTTTTTAATAATTACAGTGTCAAACTGGGACACTCTATCCTGGAATAATTATATCCTTTTACCATTGCTAACTCATCCCCCAGACTCAATCTATCAAATCAAATTTTTAAAAAGTGAATGGCATGTTCCAGAGGCTGTAGAGAGAGCTGCCTGCACTGTGGCTCCTGCTCTCATAAAGCTTGCATTCCTGCCGGGGTAAATGGCATGAAATAAGAAATGTTACTTGGGAAGAGTAAAATTAAAGGCAGGGGCATGCAGGTTGCCACGCTGGCCTAGTGAGAGGGAATCTCATAATTCTCATCACATCCCTGATCTTCTCCTATGCCTCCCACATGATAGGGGATGCCCCTGAGGACATTTACTTGGTCATTTAAAAACCGACATATTTCATGTTTTTGGAGATTGTAAAATTGATCTAAACATGAAAACATTCCCGGCATCCAAACTGTCTCACCAACATATCACGTCGATACATTTCCAATTCTCTCATTATATAGAGACTTACGTTATAAACTTATTATACAGAACAAAGGCATTTTCCAGGTTTCCTTCTTCCAGGTACACGGATGCCATCCTCTCCATCTCTACTCCGGATCGGAAGTAGCGGCGCGGAGTGATGTCCTCGCTGATGGTGATGTTACAGCCGAGCTTGCTGAGGGCTCGGACCCGCTCCTCCGGGCTCAGGGACACGTCCGTGTGGTCGGGCATAGCAGCTAACTTCTTCTGCAAAGCAAAATTTCAACCTCTGATTATAAGAAGAAACAAATCTGACTGAAATGATGGGTGATTTTCTGTCCTAAATACCTGACGCCAATGTCTAAGGAAAGCTTTTCATAAGACTTGATAAGATGATGAAAGCAATGTCTTTTTTGCTTCAACGAGTGATCTACACACACAAAAAGATGCACATCTCTGAGAATGAATATACTTTTTTTTTCTTTTTTGAGGGAAGATCTCTTGTAGGTTTTAGAGCACAATTATGTGGCAGTTCCTGGTATGCAAATGTGGAAAGTGATTTCAAGTGAAATATCACTGATTCTTTTTCTTCATGGGCACTTCCATCCTGGGCCACGGGAAGCAGACCAAGAAAAGGATTTCTGCCAGGGGAGGGCTTGTGTCCTTCCACTCCGAAGGGTCTCCAAGATACAGCGATGGGGATTCAGCTCTGTCCAAGAACATATCTATAATAGTTTAATAAGGAGATTCCAGGGCCTCTCTGCGTCTATAAAACTCCACAGGTAAGTCCCAGAGAAGCCTTTCCTTGCATATGGACACCTGTCCCCTCCCTCCCCCTTTTTTTTAACAGTAAGAAGACTCTCAGACCACCACATAATAGTAATTACACTAATTCACCCCTGACTGCAAAAAATAATAAAACATTACTAAAAAAAAGTCAGGGATATGAATATATTTGTATTTTATTAATAAAAACAGACATCCGTACACATCTGGAAAAACACAACATATACACACGCAAGGTAATAATTCAATGATTCGGGAGAAAGTGCTTCCAAAAGGCAAAAAAGTCAGCGATTTTTTGTTTGTCTGTTTTCTGTTAAAGGCCATCAGCACCTAGTTCAGGCTTTGCGGGCCATCCTGTCCCCACACCAGCTATTCAGCTGTGCTGGTGTGAAAGCAGCCACACCTCACGGTATTTGACACAACGATCCTGGCTGTGTTCCAGATTTTTACTGACAAAGACAAGCAGATGCATTGGGCCCTCCGACCACAGTTTGCGGGCCCCTGCTTTAGGCCAGTGCTTCCCCGTGCCCGCAGCATCAGCATCCACCAGGCTTCTCAAAAATGCAAATTCCTAATAGGCCCCACCTCACTTCCACAGACTCAAAGCCTCTGGAGATAGGCTAGGAGTTGTAACCTGTTTCCCAGAGACCCTAACTTATGTGACAGTTTGAGAAGCACTGCTTTAGACCACACTACCAGTTCTTGATGCTCCCAAGAATGGAGTTATCCCAGAACAAATTGAGCTTCCCAAGTCTCTCTCAGGTTGTCAGAGCGTAGGCTGCAAGTCTCACTACGGTATGGGCAGAGCATTTGGTTAAGATCTGTAGAAAATTTAAAAAGAAATCAAGGTAGACATAGTTTTAATCTGGCCCATGAATTACTGATCCAGTCTTCAGGGACCAGGAGCAGTGAATTAGATCCCTGGAGTTTTTCCAAAGCTATCTGGTCTACCTGGGTGGTAATTTTATATCAGATAGAATCCTAGAGACCTGGAATGACTCTTACTTCTAGAGGTTTAATATATAACCAGAGAGCCATACAGAACTGGGTTTCTCAGGCCCACATGAAGTCCAAAACAGGTTATGCCTCTTGCACCTTCTATCACACTTTTGACGAGGCCTGCAGTAATGAGGGTGTGTTTCCTCCTCCCTGTATCTTTCTCCCCAAGGATGGTTTCAGAGCCTGGGCTGCCCAACCTAGAGGCCTCTAGCTATCCCTCCTGTGACTGGGTGGGGAAGCCAGTTCAACTTAGAGCAAAAGAGAAAAGAAGACCTATCAGTCTCCCAGATCAGTCTTGACTGTGAATATAGGCACATTATAGCACCTCCACAGCCCTGTTTTGTACTCTGTGCCTTATGACAATTGGAAACAGCATTTTTAATGTTCCTTTACTCCTCAAAAGTTGGACCCGTTGTGTGTAAAGGGTATGCAATATACTGCTGCTCTCAGGGTTACCCACCCGGCTACAGGGCGTGGGCTTGGGAGGGTCATTAAGAGGGAAGGTAGGTAATGACAACTTCCACTTATAGAGCCCCCGAGATAGGCTGGGGACATTAAAAATATTGTTTCCAATTGTCATAAGACACCGAGTACAAAAACAGGGCCATGGGGGTTATATACTGTGCCTATCCTCACACTTGAAGACTGATCTGGGACACAGAATAAGCCAATATGATCTCAAGGCCCCTGTTATTTCTTCTCCTGCACACGCTTCCTCTAAGATGGAACTAGAGAAAATGTGCACGATGTTGGGCTGAAAGTGGAAAAGTGAGAGAAACAAGAGTTTCAAGAATGCAAACATTTACACAAGATCCCAAAGCAATACTTAGGTGTTAATTCTAAAATGCTTCCCTGGATCATTACCAAACAAGATAAGCCCCCACTTTTTATCTGAGGCCCAAAGAAGTGGTAGATGGACCTGCTGCAAAGTCAGCTTTGGCATTCTTCTCAAATAGTGTGAAGAAAGGACTACACTTCTAGAACCTAACCGGATAAAGCAGCACTTCACAATCATGTGGAAAAAATTATTTTTAATTCTCGCAAAGATGGCTTTATTAGTCACTTCCTCAAAGGAGAGGACCACACAGATGGATGACAAATGACAAGTGCTAAACTTCTCGAAGTAACTGTGATTCATTTCACATTTGGTTTGTTTCCGTTCCCCTTTTGGGGTTTTCCATCCATGTGTGAAACACCAGGTGGTGCTTCTTACCAGAGAATTCACAGTAAATGGCTGGTCCATGGCGTCCTGACTCCAAAATGAGGGTGTCCAGTGTTTCTTCTCAATCACTTCATCTGTCTCAAAAACAAAAAAGCAGAGATTATTTTTTAAATAATTTTATTTTATTATGTATTTTTAATTTTATATTTTTATTGATTTCAGAGAGGAAGAGAAAGGGAGAGAGAGATAGAAACATCAATGATGAGAGAGAATCTCTGATTGGCTGCCTCCTGCATGCCCCCCACTGCAGATTGACCTTGCAACCCTGGCATATGCCCTGACAGGGAATCGAACCATGATCTCCTGGTTCATGGGTCCAGCTCAACCACTGAGCCATCCTGGCCAGGCTCAGGTTATTTATTTATTTATTTATTTATTTTATTTTATTTTTTTAAAAACTCCTGCCTGAAAGCTAAACCTTGAAGGTTCTGTCTGCCTCAGAAGAATATGAGCAAACTGAAGTAACTTTAATAATCTCAGTTTTTAGAGTGACCGACCATTGGAAATAAATTCCTGGAAATACAAAACTGCAGGTGGCTATGGTTTTTTAAATGTGGAGATGTGAAGAAAATTAATTATCGCATAGCACCCAGAATGAAACTGCTGGGCATTATCTTACTCTGAATTCTATGCAAAGTTATTAAGTGGGTTTACCTTCTTCCAAGTGAGAAAGATCATAGTGGTTAAGAGCATGAACTCGGGGGCCATGGACTCTCTGTTTAAGTCAGTCTGAGCTTAAACTAAGCCCTACCAGCTATGGAAGCAGAATTCTAAGATGACTCTGGGATTCCTGCCTTTTGGTATCCACGGGTTAACTCCCATCCCCCTGAGTGTGGACAAGACCTGTAACAAGTTCAAAGAATCACTGCCCAAGTTCAAAGAATCACTCAAACGTGAGCCTTCTTCTTCTTTATGGTAGTTTACATCAAGCTTTGCATCACCACTTCCTACTTCTTCTAAAAATATTTTGGCCTGTATACGCCACTGGTCACTGATGTGATGATGGACACAGAAAGACCTCCTCGTTAGCTCCTCGTTTATGAAATGAGAGGGATAAGCCACATTCTCTCAAGTTATAACATTCTGTGATTCTAGAAATCTCAGAAGCAGATCATTCAACCCATCTGTTATTTTTTTGTTATTTCCATGGTTGAAAAACCCTTTCCTTCAAGGAAAGTCACACGGCACATTCTAGACTTTTCCCCTTTTTTCTCTCCAGGGATCCCTGGAGATCTAAGCTTGCAGGTTGCAGAGATGCACCAGAAAGAACTAATAACCTGGAGAGAGTCATGGTCACAGTGTAGTTTAACACCCAAGTTAATTCAGGCACCATTGAATGCAGGCAATTCCAGTTGGGGAATTACCACCTCTCAGTGAGAAGAATTAAACCAGGAGAGAGAGAAAAAAACAAACAAAAACAAGTGTTAAAGAGACAGAACAAAGAGGCTTTTGGGGGAATTTGGAGCTGGGTGGGAAGAAATACTAGTCATTGATTAGGGCCTTGCAAAACCTTCTGCGATTACTCAGATCTCTAAACAATAACAAAACAAAACAAAAAAAATCATTTAAGAATTGGATACTTAAGAACCAGTGATTCTTAAATTTCACTTTATCTAAAAATTATTATACATAACCTTGAGACTTTTTTTATTTTATTTTTCCTTTTTAAGTCTTTGTTGTTGAAAATATTACATACTAGTTATTGTAATTTTCCTTTCCCCCATTGTAAACCTAGGACTTTCTACAAATGCAGTCTCCTAGAACTCCACAACTTCCTGATTTAATCCCATCAGTTTTAACCCCACCTATAGGCATGACATGTTAGGATGTGGCCCAGGTGATTTTGACACAGGAGGTTTCATAAGCAATCCTTCCAGAGACACTGCATTTGAGTGTATCAAGCAGGATGCTTGTAAGTAAAAGCATGATTCCTGAATTCAGAGGATAATGCAAAGATCACAAATTTCCAGGGAGAATATTGTAGGTTAGCTGTAATTGGGGGGGGGGGGGGGGGGGGGGGGGGGGGCGGATATTTATAAAAAAATTTTCCGGGAAGACCAGAGAAACTGGGCTTGGAGGCTACATATCCAGGAAGATCACCCCAAACCACACAGCAGCACCTGTCTGATGGGTGGGAGAGCCTGCAGCTCCCACCAACTACACCCACTGCTGCCCTGGAAAATATGGGGAGCTGCATCCATTTCTTCATGTCACTAATTTCTGTTCCCAAGTCTGAGAGGAGGTATCTGATTGGCCAAGCCTAGGTCACATGCCTGCAGCCTGGCTGCAAGGGTGGCTGAAAATGCAAATACACAGCTCTTCACATTTCCACTGGAGGCAGTGGGATGTGCAAGGGAGAAAAGACAGCTTCAGGGCTGAGTGACCCAAAGCAATGGTAAGTATGCACAAAAATCAAATAAACTTCTCTGTAATGAACTTTGAAATGTATGAAAATTTTAATTCAATATATCTTAAACACCATTAACTCCCACACATACATTTATGTGCAACTCAGAAATAGAAAGAGACTCAACTCCTCTCGAATCTAAGATGAAACAAGCTTGTAGATTGGTTGGTCAAATAATTATTACTTATCATTAATTACTCCACGGCACTGATCCTGTCTTAATTCCTTTATTTTTTTAATCTCCACTCCTAATACTTATCAGTTGTAATATGTTACAATTACTAAAATCTACATAAACAAGTTATGTTCTCTTGATCAGTGGCTATCAAAATGTAGGAAAGGTCCCCAAGATCCTATTCAAGGGTGTGTGTGGTCAATATCCTATATAATAAAAGCCTAATATGCAAATTGAGCAAATGGAGAATGACTAGTCACTATGATGTGCACTGACCACCAGAGAGCAATGCTCAACACAGGAGTTGCCCCCAGCTTGCAGGCCCCCAGCCAGCCAAGATGGGTGTCAGCAGAGGCCTCTCCTCACCCCCTTCCCAATTATCCCACTGGTTGCCCAGCAGGGGGCCTGGCTATTGAGCGGGTGGTACTAGGCCAGCCAAGGCAGTTGGGAGCTGGAGGCCCTGATCACCTCGCTGGTTGCCCCACAGGTTGGCCCTGATAGCTGGCCAGGCCTATGGACTCTACCTGTGCACAAATTTCATGCACCCGGCCACTAGTAAGTTTCATAATGTTACTGAAACATTATTTGCTTTTTTACCATCAACCTCTAACAACTGGATAGTGGGGAATTCCAGAGGTTCAAGTTCATGCAATGCTTACTTGAATATGCCTATAAATATCTGTTTTAGCTTTTAATATGGTAAATATAAATGTAAGTAACCCACACAGAACTTTCTATTGTACTTAGTAATTTTTAAGAATGCAGAGAGGTCCCAATACCAAAATTGCTGCTCTACATCAACTACACATGCAAACACACAAAGCAAAAGAAAACAGAGCATGCTACTCCAATCTAACCAAACACACAGAACAATCTAAAAGAGGCAAAAATGAATGTCAGGTGTCGCCTGTGTGCTACTGGGGTCTGCTAAAATAATTAGAAAACTGAGCATACAGTAAGAGATACCTTACCTCATGAGGCCCATGGAAGTAAATGCAGCACACGGCTGGCTGTTCTGCAATACCCATTCTCTTTTTCTAATATAAAAGTATAATTTTTAGCCACTACAAAGTCACCCAGGTAAAACCTACATTTTCCACATTACCAAGCTCAGGCCAATGGGGTTTGAATAGAAGTCTGGATCCTATCCTTTAAACAGTGTTTCCCAAACTTTTGACATATGTGTACCCCTTCTATAATTTTTGTAACGTTGAGTACCCCTCATACTCATGAGAACGTAAAATTAGGAGCAGCTAAGCACAGTGCAGTGCATATCCCCACCAAACTCTAGTGCAATGCGTACCCGCACCAAACTCTTCCCGTACCCCTGGGGGTATGCGTACTACACTTTGGGAAACACTGCTAAAGGAAGGGACATGGCCTTCTCCATCGCCCTTGGCCTTCCTGAGGGCTGGAGTACTGCCACACAGATGAGCCATCCTCAATCACCAGGAGGAGCCATGGCAAAGTAAGAAGAGAAGGGGAGTGGTCTAGTTTGTTTGCACGCAGACCAGTATGACAGAGACCAATTTCCATCCTGTCTAATACTTGGTCTTTGTTTAGGCAGCTGTATCCTGACACATGCAATACGTTTAACCTAGAAAGGATGATTCAGTGCAGCCTGGGGAGACTATTGCCAATACAGATAATGAAATACACATCTTCCCTAATCCCTCCCACCTCAACACTAAGCCTGTCCCGCCTCTCTCCACACCTTTGGCCCAGGTACAGGGACAAACAAAACTATCCTCACTTCCTCCCACAGCAATACCGAGACCTGCCCAGCCTGGGAGATCCCACTTATCCAACCAGAAGTTTCACTTCTTTAGAATCAGTATCACATAATCCCGCAAATATAACAGATATAGGCTACAGTCCCAAAGGCAATATATGGTTATCATAAATGTTTAATTTAGCTATTACAGTAAACTTAAATCTTTAGTTAGTTACTAAACTTTAAAAATTGGGAGATTCATTCAAAAATTCAGATTTCAGCTTCTTTAATATATATATATATATATATATATATATATATATATATATATATATATATATCTCAGAGGATCTGGCACCACTGGGCCCAGTATCTGGAACATTTTGTTGTTACTATTTATCTTCTATCCTGCATTTAGAACAGTGCCTGCTACTTAGTAAAGGTTCAATATGTATTTGTTAAATTAATGAATGAAGAAGCAATTTCCTTAAAGTCCACAGTGTACTTCCCATCACATTCCCAGGCATGTATAGAAGCTTAGTAAATGTTTTGCTCTAGATCCATACTAAAATATGCCCTCTCCCCCACCCCACCCCAAAACGCACCAGCCTTTACAAACTTATAGGTAGTTCACTTAATTCCCTCAATACAGGTTTATTCATTGTTTCAATCACATATTCATTCAACAAACATCCATTGTCCACCTAGGATGTACCGGGCATTGTTCTAGGTATGTGGAATGGATCAAGTTTGCAAGATTTCTGCCCTTATGGAGTCTACATTCTGGTCAGGAGAGACAGGTTAACAGTAAACATTTTCAATAAATAAAGCACATAGTACTTTAGAAGATAATGTGTCCTCTTGAAAAAAAAAAGAATGAAGACAAGAATTATGAGAAAAGAAATCAGCAAGGCCAGGAAAGTAAGGAGGCCTTACAGATCAACATTCAGACTTTCATTGTCCTTGGAGTGACATGGGGAGCTATTAGGGTGTTGAGCAAAGGTGTGATGTAAATGACATTATCATTTACAAAGAGGCCTGTGGGTGTGCTGGTGAGGATAAACTATGGGGGCAAGGGAGGAAGCAGGATGTCAGTGGGGAGAGGTGACAGTGTCTTGGGTGAGACGGGCTGTCAAAATGAATGGCTGTCAAGATGTGGACAGCAGAGGATCAAGCCAGATGCTGGCAGAGCTGACTTCTTTAGCTCCTCACACTTCAGCAGCTATGGTGTGATAAACTTCAGGTGTAAAGGAGAAACAAGACACCTGGAGAACACCAAAGGCAGAAGGAAAACACTCCACACCAGGCAGGAATAACACATAAACTCTCTTCTCAGAGGACGTGCGCTGGGGCACAGAGCACAAAGGCAGCTTAGCGAGTCAGCCTGGGTGTGAACGTGGGCCCTGTATCTACTTGCCAGTCATCCTTACTAGACCCTCCCAGCTCCCTTTCCTCACTCCCATGTGGGCTCAGCACACCTGCTCCATCACTCCAGCATGGCACATGCTAATAGAAAACATTCATCAGGAATGCCTGATTGAATGCCAACCCGATCCCCACTCTCCACCCCCAGTACAGCCCACATTCCTGATGTGATAGCATCTGCACTGCAGCCTGGACACATTTAACCTGTCATGTACCCCTAGAGAGTGACCTTCCCTTTGTCTTAGAGCCTCACTGCAGCCTCTGAAAACACAACCATTTTCCTCTTTAAATATCCTGTTTAAGAGGAATAGGGAAGCTCTGGCTGGTTGGGCTCAGTTTATAGAGCATCAGCCTGCAGACTGAAGAGTCCCAGGTTCGATTTCCCGGTCAAGGGCACATGCCTGATTTCAGGATCAAACCCCAGTTGGGGGCATGCAAAAGGCAGCCGATTAATGATTCTCTTTCGTTATCAATGATTCTATCTCTCTCTCCCTCTTCCTTCCTGTCTGAAATCAATCAATATATATATATATATATTTTTTTTAATTAAAAAGAAAAGTAGGAGAGTGTCTGCTTCCTGTCAATCCTCACATACAAGGCCTTGGGGAACCAGGCCCAGAGGAGACATCCAGACCATATATGCATGATGAGCACACAAAGGATAAACCCTCGATGTCCCGTGGATTCTGCTAACAAGTAGCTCCTGGAACCAACGAGGCAGCTCCCCAAGGGGCCCTGAGGGCATGTGGCAAAAATGAGAGTGGTCCCCGAGTGGCCTGCGAGGGGCAGGAGCCCTCTCCAAAGTGCCCTTTCACCGCTCTGGGCTGGTGCAAGCTCTCCTTCTGCGCCCTCACAGTGGCACAGCCCAGCAGCAGAGTCCTTGGACGCGGGGTCCCAGTTTGATGTCTCCGTGTCCCAACTTCCCCCAAGAAAATGTGGAAGCAGCTCGGCAGTTCAGCCTCTAAAAGCCAGCAGTAAATGATGCCAGGACCGAACAGGAGAAAAATATCTGGCCTAGCCCCGTGTGTATGGTGTGACCTTGTTAGCTTTCCTTCCTTTTTAAATACCTTTTTGCTGGCTGAGCTCAGAATCCTGACCCACTTTCACACCCAAAGCCATATTTCCCGAATACAGAAGAGACACTTGCAGGCAGCGAACAACTTCCCTACAGACCAGAGAAGAGCCAGTGAGACTTCGCTCAGATGCGTCACCTTCTCCCTGGCACTCTGTCAACCTGACGGCTGTGGTGAACTGGCTGTGGTGAACTGGATCGGCAGGTGAGAGAGGCCAAACACCTCAGGCCACAGCCCTGGAGTCTCCTTTCTAATTGGCCAACCAGCAGCCTTCCTTTACCCACTGGGTCAGAGTGCGTGTGGACCTGGGGCCATGTACTCAGCTGGAAATAAACAAAGGACGTTGTCATAACGTAGGCTGTTGCTGCAGTGATCTAACCTGATGTGGAAGAAGGGAGGTAGAATGTCATTCTCCCACATTAAATGACACAGGCAGAGAGAAGGATCTCCTGAGTCACGCTCTGACAGATGGGGACCTGCTTTAGAGGAAAAAAATGACCTGGGCTGCTCATCGGGAAAGATTTAAACATTCAGGTCATAAATCAATGGTCACTTTGATGTTTTTAGATTCAATGCCATTAGATTTTTTTAAATGAGATGATTTAATTAATATGTCTAAGAAAACACTGGAAAATAAATTTGAGGTGTAAAGGAGAAATTCATATCTGTATACACACTTACTTTGTCATCTTACATCCACGGGAGCATGTTCCTTTTGTTATCCTGTTTGTTGAAATACTAAAATTTCCTGGAAATTATGTATTCTAAAGAAAAGCCACCCATAAGCCACTAAGATCCTAATGTACATACTTTCCTTTTTATTGCAATTTGCTTTTAAGAAAATGCTATCCAGAAGTTATCTAATTCAGTGAAGCATGAGTCATAAATAAAATTTTAAAATAACATTCTCTTCTTGCCTGCCAGTCGCCTGAAGCTCAGTGATGAGGTCAGGCCTTAGGCATTATTAATGAACTTTATTTAATTCCATGCATTTTTCTAAGGACAGGACTTCAACAAGATGAAGTGAGTCCAGCACTCCAACTGAAAAGCAGAAGCTCTCCTGGAACACTTCTCACTTAGTGGCCCTCCCCGACCCCCAACCGCAGGCACCCTAACTGTCCCACCTGCTCCAGGAGCCAGCTGCGTTCCCATTCTCAGTCGAGCCCCAGACAATCTCTTCAATGCAGTGAACAAAAGCAAAAGAGTCTGTGTCCATTTCTAAATGCTTAATCAGCAGGTGGCGGTCTACTGGTGGTCCTCTTTGCTCACTACTCACCCCTTTGCTGTTGTCCTTCCCCGTAGTGACATCCCTCTACTTTAATGTCACGTTTTCTCCGAGTGATTCCTAGGCCATCTACCCCATAATCCATAATGACTTGGTGGAAGAGGAGAGTGGTTACTACAAGAAACAGAGTTCTAGGCCCCAGCAAGTCAGACTTTCTGGGAAGGGCATCCCATAAACTTCTAGTTTGATAAAACTAGACAAAGCCGCCCCCGAAACCTCTATGCACATTAAAACTTGAGACTCACTCTATCAAGAAAAAATTTCTCCAAGCGAGTTACAAATGACTCCCAAATACCTGGCCTCGGTCAGCTGAATAGTCCCTACTTTAGAACAGACTCTGGCCTTGGCTTCAACAAGTAGACATATTATCTTTTCCTCCCACTTATCTCACCCTGCATGTCAACTATTAATTTTTTGTCTTTCCTCTTAACATACCTTTATTCTGTAAGACCTTTTTTTTTTTTCATGTTTCAAGTAAAGAGTAATCTGAACTTTAGCACTGTGTCTTTAAATGTCCTCCATCCATTTCCACCAGGACATCCAACTGATTTCTCACTCACTCTGTTACAAGGCTGTATATGTCTTTCCCACTAATACTGCTAGTATCAAATAAGTTCATTCACTCATGTCTTTGTCCAAAATAACTTATTAAGCACCTACTTTGTGCTAGCAGCTAGTGATACAATGGTGAGCAAAAAGATAGACAGTATCTGATCTTATAAAACTTACATTCTGCTAGCAGTATGGGATGGGGCAGATGGGTATAAATACACTAAACAATTATCTGCACAATTATATCATTAAAACGGTGGTAACTGCTACAAAGACAAACTATGGGCAACTTTTTACATATGTCTTTATTGATATTTAGAGAGATAGAAAGAAAATGAGAGACATAGAAACATCAGTTGGCTGCTGCTTCCTGCATGGTCCCCACTGGGAATCAAGTCTGCAACCCGGGCATGTGCCCTGACTGGGAATCAAACCTGCGATTTCTTGGTGTCTGAGTCAATGCGCAACCCCTGAGTTACACTGGCTGGGGGAAAAAATGATGTTTTAAGTATGGATTCCTGTTGAACAAGCAATTCCAATTCTGTTTTCTTCATTGACTATCCTACCCAAGTAATTCTCATTCTCTCTCTCCCTCTCTCATTACAGCATGGTTTAAAAATATTAACATTTTGGAAATAAAATTAAATAGCCATTAGAAGGAAGTTATTTAAAATAAAGAATCTCTACTTGTATGTATATATGCATAATCTGTGAACACAGACAGTGGGGTGGTGAGGGCCGGGTGGGGGGAGGCGGAGGGTGGGAGTGTGCTAGAAGAGGTTAATGGAGGGAAAAGGAAGAACTATGTAATACTTTCAACAATAAAAATTAAAAAACAAACAAGAATCTCTGTAGTGGGTGAAGCCATGAAAAAGGATTTACATCCATACTCAATGAATCAGAAAGTTGTTCAACTTATAGTATTAAGTGAAAAAAAGCAAGTTGTAGAATAATATAAAGTACTAGAGGCCAGGTGCATGCAAATTCATGCACTGGAGAGGGGGTTCCTCAGGCCGGCCTGCCCCCTCTCACAGTCTGAGAGTCCTCAGGGGTGGGTGGCGACCGAGTGGTCAGGGGAAGGTGATGCCCCCACCACATCTCTGCTGCCGCCACTGCTGGCAATGCAAGCCCAGGCCCACTGCTGCTTACCCGAGCCTCAGATGGCCCTGGGCGGCTGGGCAGCCTCCATCTGAGGCTTGCCAGTGCCTTGGGCATCAGCTAGGCAGCTGCCATCTGAGGTTTGCCTGTGCCTTGGGTGTTGGCTGGGCAGCCACCATCCAAGGCTTGCCTGCACCTTGGCAAGCCTTGGATGGTGGGGGGCTGAGGGAACTGGGGAACTCTGGAGGCAGGCACACAGAGTGGCTGGACCCACCTAGGGGTTTGCCTGGCTATGCCATGCACCTGCCACCTCAGCAGGGCTGAGGGGACTGGGCACTATCATCTTGTGGCTATAGGTGCTGTCATCTTTGAGGGCGTGGCAGTCAATTAGCATACTACCTCCTTATTGGCTGCAGGTGCCACCATCTTTGTGAGGGTGTGACAATCAAATAGCATATTCCCTCTTTAGGTGCTGCCATCTTTGAGGGTGTGGCAGTCAATTAGCATATTCCCTCCTTATTGGCTGCAGGTGCCACCATCTTTGTGAGGGAGTGACAGTCAAATAGCATATTCCCTCTTTATTAGATAGGATGACTCCATCCTGTAACACATGTTTTTAATGTATATTCGCATTTGCAAGAAAATAGTCCAATCAATGTATACTGAATTTTTCTCTGCTGATCTCCTTAAAGATGGAATCATGAAGGATTTCACATTCAGTTCATTTCTATACAATTTGTTACAAGTGTGTTTTACTTCATAGTCAGACAAATTACACTTTTTTTAAGCCTATAAAGTTTTGAGTAGGTAGCTCCAGATTTGAAGTCTAGCCATGCCACATCTGTGTTTCCAGATGTGTGACTTTTGATAAATGATTGAGTCTATTTCTCTGATCTAAACTGAGAATAATTGCATCCCCCTTGCTTTGCAATATTGCTAAGGCAATTGTAGTTGTAGTAGCTATTCAAGGGCTAAATCCACAGGGGCTGGTCTGGCCTGTTGGCTGAGCTGGGGGTCTTAGTGTCACACCCTGAACATGCAGTTGCTGGAAATAGAAACATACTGGCTACAGATCTGGAACAGAGCCAGAGAACCTTGCTGCATAGACCTTTCAAAGTCATTCCTGCCAAATTCAAGCTCTAATTGCTCACCTTTGTTCCCTCTGGCCTTTATGACAAACCAGTCGGCTTTGCTCACATGTTCCTTAATCATCTGATGTGGACCAAGTACTGTATGTCCCTAGCTCCAATGTAATGCTTATTTCACCAGGTTAGCTCTCTGCTCCAAAATGCACTCTGGTAGCCGAGTGCCTGGGAAAAGAGGTATAGAAACCCTCACCAGCCACTCAGGGTCAGAGATCTGACCCCTTTTCTTGTGCATTACTAGATTTCATTTTTCACTGTCCCCAATATATGTCTACTCCTACTTCCTTTTTTGATCAAACACTTTATGCTCTATCCTAACATCTGCCATTCTCTCTAAAAATTCCCACTACCCCTGTGGTTTTCTGAATCTGTCCATCAAAACACAGGTGTTAATAAGAAAATGAAACAAGTGTAGAGTGCTGTAGAGAGCGCCTGGGAAGTCACATGGGCATTTCTTTAATTATTGTCAGCTGCATCCAGTGGTGTTGGCAAAGCCATGTCCTGGAAACACTCTTTGCCAGAGGCAGGAGTGTTGTCAGCTTGACCTTCAGCCCAGGTGCCAGGGGATGGGTTTTGTTATTTAAATCCAGCCAAGCACCAGGAATGAATACCACAGGGGCCCATCCAAGAATGCGAATAATCTCCTTTGTCTTGACTTTTAGTAAAACATCCTGTTTTTTAGCTGTACAAAATAAACATGCTGTATGGCTCTGGGTCCCTGTCCCTGTCAGAGGACAGTGGTCCTACCCAGCCCCAGCTTTTTCCTTCTATCTGTGTCTGTCTTTTTCATTTTCTCAATCCCCAGCAGCCCCCTCCCCAGGAACCCGACTGCTCTCTAGCCATGCTGGGCGCGGAAAAGAGAGAAATATTCACAGAGGGCCATTATGAAAACTCCAAGGCAGCCTTGATGTGTACGTAATTACATGAAAATGTCTGTGGAAATCAGGAGGTAAAATGCAGAAAGGGTACGTCAAAAGAAGCACAAATCTGAATATAAAATTAGAGTTAGCTCTTCCATAGGTTTTTTTTTTTAGGGTGGTTTAAATGACCACCTGTATCAAAAATCCTTCGAGAAGGTGGTCAAAATAAAGGCTCCCAGGCCCCACCCAAATTTACTGCTGGGGTGGGATGGAAGACATTTTTATTTTTTATTTTATTTTATTTTATTTTATTTTAAATATATTTTATTGATTTTCTACAGAGAGGAAGGGAGAGAGATAGAGAGTTAGAAACATCGATGAGAGAGAAACATCGATCAGATGCCTCCTGCACACCCCCGACTGGGGATCTGCCCTCAACCAAGGTATTAATACATGCCCTTGACTGGAATTGAACCCGGCACCTTTCAGTCCCAAGGCCGACGCTCTATCCACTGAGCCAAACCGGTTTCGGCAAGACATTCTTTTTTTATTTTGGGAGCCGGGGGGACCAGTCTGAGAAGCACTGCTCTAGTTACCTTTTTAAGGTTTTCCATAACATTATATTTGCCAAAGAAAAATAACCTTTATGTCATAACAGTGACAGTCATTTACATTTCTTTCAAATCCTACATTTTAACCTATTGAATTATTTCTTAACTGAGAACATAAAGCTCCATACCCACTAACAATTCTAATTGATTTGCACCTTTTTATTTATTTTTCTTAACACACTATATTGATTCAGTTTCCAGTTTCTCTGCCCCGCGGCACAAAATCAGGAACATATGCAGGACTTATTCGAGGCCTCTCTTTTCATTTGTTCCTCCTCTTAAAGAAAACTTACCTTATGGGACAGTTTACAAACCAACGTTGCAAGGACAAAACAGATTGGAAGAGAGCTGGAGTCCATCCACCACAAGATTGAAGCAGACAGGGCTTTTCTCGATGATTGAAATGCTTATATCCAGTATTTAAAAGTATGGCTCCAGCCACAGGAAAAATACAATCACATGGTCCTCAGCTGAGCTGAATGTAAACCAAGATCAGCATTACTGATTGTAGTCTTCCTCCCACCTTTAATTAAAAGGAGCACAATTGCCCAGCCGTTCCAGTTTGAAATGTAACACTCTCAACAGGCACCCACACTGGAGTTTCTCTCTGGACCCAGAAAAAGGCGAAACAGGCAGGCAAGTGTTCACCCCGAGCCTGAGAGGGCTCAATATGAGTCATCCCTGGCTTCCTGTTTCCAAATTCTCCCAGACAGTCATCAAATCAAACAATCAGAATGAATATTAGTAAGTTGTGAATGGGTCCCTGGACAGTTAGGTCTTAGATGAACTCTTACTGAATCTGTGCTTCAGTCACTATGAAGCCACTGAAACATAAGTATAGCACAAGTTTAAAGAACAAAACACCAAATTCACCAAAACTCAAATTCTATTATCCTTAATCAAGTTGAAAGTCACTGAATTTCTTAAAATTTATCTTTATTGGTGAAAGTATTACATATGTCCCCTTTTTCCTCCCCCTTGTCCTTATCCTTACCCCAGGCCTTCACTACACTTTTGTCCGTGTCCATGGGTTATGCATATATGCATCATATATTCATGTAAGTTCTTTGGTTAATCTCTTCCCATCCATCCCCTCCCCGCCTTCGGTCTGAGTTTGATCACTCTGTTCCATGCTACTATGTCTCTTTCTATTTTGTCATCAGTTTATTTTGTTCATTAGATTCCATCACAAGGCCAGTGATATTATCTGACACTTGTCTTTCTCTGACTGGCTTATTTTGCTTTGCACACTACTCTCCAGGTCCCTCCAAGCTGTCTCAAAAAGTAAGAGATCCTTCTTTTTTATGGCTGCATGGTATTCCAATGTGTAAACGTACCACAGCTTTTTTATCCACTCATCTACCAGAAAGAATATATGCACCTCTATGTTCATAGCAACACTATTAATAATAGCTAAGATCTAAAAACAGCCCAAGTGCCCATCAGTAGAGGAGTGGATAAACTCACTAAATTTAAAAACAGTTCCTTGACAAGGAATTGAAGTTTAGTTAAATATCGTGTAATTTACAAAAAAGGTAAAACAAAGGATGCACATCATATTTTAAAGAGACCTGAACATTTTTCTTCAACTAAATAGTCATGTTTTACTCACAAACTTTACATAAGACCAAGAAAAGCTTTTGCTTCCTTAGGAAAAAAAAACACAATACTAATTACACATTTCTGAAAGTTATTTATGAGAACAAGAAATAATATAAGGACTCATATAATGTTTAAATATTAAAACTGGTGATGGCATATTTCATCTTAAAGCAGCATTGGGGGAATTAAGAATTTTGTATTATTGGTTGCTATAGCAGCCTTCTCACCTATAATAAAATCTGGCCTCTTATAACTAAGACATAATTACTTTAATGAGTCAAAGAACAGCTAAAATTTACTCTGTGGTTACTCTATAAAAAAATTCTGAATAAACAGTTATAAAATGCCATCATAACTCTACTGTCAGTCATGAATGGGAGATATATAAGATTCTATGAGTGTGGAGAGAGTTGGATGGCACAGAAGTTTTTCAGAATACTGATACCTGCCCAATAATTTAATGTACACATACTCATTGGTAACATTTCTCCTTATACCCAGTCATTCTTTATATATAACATAAATGTCTCCCTAATATAATACATTACATATTACATACAACATATAATGTATACATTATATCATGTATCTACACTAATAAAAGAGAAACCTGCAAATTGTTCCTTCGCTATGCCTACCTGCCCATCAGGAGTGAGTATGTAAATTAACCCAATAAAAATGGCGGCAGCCATGGAGCTGGAGCCAACAGGAGGCTTGGGTTGCCCCTGGCAACAAAGGAAGCCAAGCTTCCAGCCCACCCTGGCCTCTGCTCAAGGAGGGCCTGGGAGCCTGGGTCACCTGGGCGCGAGGACAGCCTGAAAATGACCCTCAGCCCCTTACCCAGACTGGCCACACCCCTAAGGGGTGAGGGTCCCCACTGGGGGGGTTTGGCCAGCCTGCAGACAGCCACCAGCCCCTCACCTAGGCTGGCCAGGCACCCCAGTGAAACCCCCCCAACACTGAAAGGGGTGTGGCCAGCTTGAAAACAGCCCTTAGCCCTCACCCAGGCTGGTCACGCCTCCCCCTCCCCCAGGGGGGACCCTCACCCCATGGGGGTGAAGCCAGCCTGCAAACTACCACCAGCCCCTGGCCCAGGCTGCCCCACCCCTCAAGGGAACCCCCACCCTGATCCAGGTCACCCTTCAGGGCAAACCAGCTGGCCCCCACTCATGCACCATGCCTCTATCTATACTAATAAAAAGGTAATATGCTAATTAGACTGGGAGACCTTCCAGACGTTCACCTGGACAAAGCCATGGTGGCAGGGCCGAGGTAGAGGCCATTAGAGGCCAAAAGGGGAGGGTAGTAGTGGGTGATCAGGCCAGTGAAGGGGGGCAGTTGGGGATTATCAGGCTGGTGAGGGGGAACAATTGGGGGAGAACAGGCCAGCAGGCAGAGTGGTTAGGGGCAATCAGGCAGGCAGGCAGGTGAGCAGTTAAGAGCCAGCAGTCTTGGATTGCAAGAAGGATGTCTGACTGCTGGTTTAGGCCCGATCCTTGTAAACCAGCAGTAGGACATTATTTGAGGGATCCCAGATTGGAGCAGGTGCAGCTGGGCTGAGGGACACCCCCTCCCAGTGCACAAATTTTGTGTACCAGCCCACTAGTACATATATAATGCATATACAATACATACATAATATAATGCATATAACATCTTTATATGATGTATGTAATATATGTTATATAATTACATAATATTACATTGCACATTATTTATAATAATATATAATACTAGAGGCCCATGCACAGATTTGTGCACTGGTGGGTGCCCTTGGCTTTACCTGTGGGGATCGGGGCAAAACTGACATCCCTCGAGGGGTCACAGATTGCGAGAAGGTACAGGCCAGGTTGAGGGACCTCACCAGTGCACAATCGGGGCTCCAGGGTGTGTCCAGCTGCTCTCACCCAGTCCCAATGGACCAGATCTCAGCAGCAAGCCAACCTACCAGTTGAAGCATCTGCCCCCTGGTGGTCAGTGCATGTCATAGCGACTGGTCGAAAGGTCAAATGGTCAGACACTTAGCATATTAGGCTTTTATTATATAGGATGAGCTTTATGCTATACACTACATTAGGGAGACATACCTCCTTTTTCTAGCTCAGAATCACTGGGTATAAGGAGAGATGTTACAAATTAATATGTATTGCATATGTCAACTGCTAGGCAAAAATAAAAAAGTGCTTTAAACACTTTTTAAAGCAAATGTAAAAACACAAAATTGGAACACTTCTTAATAAAGCACTTAATGAAAAATACCACTACAAAATACTAATGCATCAAGTAAAAATAGCAACAGTTTTATATAAGAATAGGTATCATTATGCAAATTTAAAAATTTGCATAATGATACCTATTGCCTAAAGTTGTTTTATGAATTAATAAATAACAACACATATAGCACAACTTTTTGCCAGACACATCTAATCACTTTCTATTTATACCTATTTATTCATTTAACCCTTCCCCAAGCCTGATGAGAGGGAAATTAATATCCCTGTTAAAAGATGAGGAAACTGAGGCTCAGAGAAGTTAGTAACTTGCCCCAAGGATGCACAACTAGTAAATGGCAAAAAAAAATTCATGTTTCTAACTATGCCAAAGTCCTTGAGATGATGTGTTAAGCCTTTGCACAGTGCCTGGCATGTAAAGCACATGTTCAAGAACTAATATTTCTTACTAAATATCTGTCAAATGTTTGCAAGATTCTGAGGTTACACTAGGGCTCAGCAGAAAAGAATGTGGGTGATGTTCCATGAATGTGGACTATGTGAATGATGACCCCTGTGCCATGGTTTTACTATAAAACAAAGACTTCTGATGTCTGACTTGTCTCCAAGTTTTCGCTTACATTGCAGCCTTTGGATTAAAAATCCAACTATCATTATCCGACACCAGATTAACACCTCCACTCCCTCCTTCCACTAATCCACTCCCCACCCAGGGGTCAAAATATTCTTCCAAAAAGATGCTTTCATCACTTAATTCTTTCAAGAAACCTGCCTTGAACTGGCCACCTTATCTAATCAAAATTCCACTCCCAGGCTTTCACAGGCATTAGTAAGGTATGAAAGGAACAGGCCTTTAACCCTTGTTCAAGTTCCTACTAACCAAGTAAATACCTGATAAGAATGGCCATGTCTCATTATGCAGAGGATATCAGTATTTGTATTACTTCAACACAGTGATAGCAATTTTTTATTGTATATATTTTGGACACAGCCTATTATAAAAGGAATTAAATATTAAAGGATCTCATTTAATTTTTATTCAGAATAAAACAAGTTTGATTGGAAGACATGAACAGAAGAATGACAGACAGAAAATGTGCATTATAATTATGCATGATCATGTTAATATCCAGGCAAACGTCAAACAGCTTTCTAATCTTTAGTCCTGAAATTAGAACATGCATCATAGGCTAACTTTCTAATGACTTGGAATGGAAAGTCAGAATAATTAAAAAAACATACACACACAAACATAGCACTCTTAATATCCAAGATCATACAATGCAACCATTTCCAAGAGGACTTTAAAAGACTAACTAGAGCAATTGAAACATGAATTACTGTGCTTATATAAAGGAGTTGCTTTTAATAAACGTAAGTTACTAGGAAACCACCAGTCTTAATTAGTTCCTAAGTCAGCCAAATCAATGGACAAACACAACACGGATTAATTTAAAATTCAGAAAGGAAATCAAATGTTATGTGCTGTGAAGACTTAGCCATTTGCCAAAGGTTTCATTAGCTTTTTCATTTAGCATGAGGAGATGCTGGATTGTTCTAGAAGCTCATGTGATCTGCTTAGAAATGCAAAAGGCAGCATATCCAGATTATTCCTAGGTTGAACATTCTGATGTCAACTCAGGATTTTTTTTAATGTAAACTCACACATCCTGCTGGACAATTCACATGTTCATGGAATGAGCAAGTCAACAGGTGCCAACACAGTGCTTTTCGTTTGTTTGTTTTTCATTCGAAGGGATTGTTATTGTTCCTCGATGGAGGAAGTCGATCTTAGTTGAATATATGCACCAGCTCCAATTTGAAAGGTTCATATAAAATTATGGCTAAAAACATCAATACTAAATGTGAACTATTGAATAGTTAAGTTGGGAAGTAAAGACATTCTAGACTTGCTTTTCATTTAACCAATATTTATTGAGCATCTGTGACCCATTAGCCCGAAGGGACAAAAAGCTGACTCTAACATTTTCAGGGATGACTCTGAGTCATTTTTTTGTGGTGTCATTTGAAGTTACTAATAAATCTTTCACAGGGTTGAGGAAAAAATGCTAGCTTTAGACAGGAATCCCAAATCCAGTGGGTTAAAATGTCTGATGTGTAAATGTTTCCTCCTGGAAGGCACCTGACATTTCCTGGGCAGCAAATACATGTTTCTTCTAGCCCTCATCTGTTGAGCAAGAATCACCAGACTTTTCTTCTTTGTGAAAAATAGCCTCACTCCCTGGGCTGATGCTGTAAGTAGCACTGGGAAGAGTCCTTGAAGGAGGAATGGGATCAAACCGGTGTAGTTAAGTCTTAGGTGCTAAATAATAACAAAAGGAACTATTACTAACAGTTCTTTAACTATTTTTATTAGTCCTTCTCTCTCCAGGAGCAAATCTCGGGAATGCTGCTCTCCTCAATGTCTCTCTCTAAGCTTCGCATTGGCAATCAGTCCTATGAAACAAGGCAAATGTAGGCAAGCACTGGCCCTCAAGACCAGAATGTGGGTAAAAGACTAGGATTCTCTGCGTGACCATTTCAGGGGTCTTCAAACTACGGCCCGTGGGCCACATGCGGCCCGCAGAGGAGTCTGATCCGGCCCGCCAGGTTTTTTGGGCAGTGAGCGCAGCCGAGGTGTTACAGTAGGAATTAGTAGTTCATATAGTCCGGCCCTCCAGCTCTCTGAGGGACCGTGATCTGGCCCCCACTTTAAAAAGTTTGAGGACGCCTGAATTTTAAATGGTGCTTATTTTATTTAAACACACACACACACACACACACACACACACACACACACACACAAATCAAGTTTCTTTTTAAAATTTCCAAGAATCAACTGATATATAAATTCCAGCTAGATTCCCAAGTGGCCAACAATGTGCTGGATATATCCATGAGCTGAAAAGAAGCAGCCAGTTCACTTTCCAGGTAGATTCCAGTAACATTTCATGGCTTTGAATAAAGAAGCTGTAATGGAGCCAGTAGTAAACAGGAGGAGTCTATTTCTCAAAGGCATTAACTTGAATTTTTTTTTTAATGATATTTATAGCTACAAAATGCTATAGAGTACATTTTTGAGATTTAATTGAGCAAACATTCCACAAACATAAATAAGATTGTCCATTGAAACAAGGTCTGGGGGAAAAATAAAACCCAGTGGCTTAATCTCTATAAAACCATCATAGAAAACTACGAACAAAAACTTCACCCAGAAGTAAAAAACTCAGGTGTACCCCTGGCCAGGGTGGCTTAGTTGATTTGCTGTTGTCAGGTGCACCAAAAGGTTGATTCCAGGGCACAAGTTGGGGTTTCAGGCTGGAACCCCAGTAGAGGGCATGCAGGAGGCGGCTGATCATGTTTTGCTCTCACATGGATGTTTCTCTCTCTCCTTCACTCTTTCTTCCTCTTTAAAAATCAATAAAATATCCTTTAAAAAAAATTCTGGTGTAATTTATCTGCTGGATCAAATCTGCTGTATTTATTACCATTGACCGGGCCTTGAACATGAAGTCATAAATCAGCATCTTACTCATACTCATTATAGTTTCAGAAACTCCGTAAAACCTAGGGCTTCACTTTCTTCTTAGTGACTAACAGGATGTTTGTAAATCACCGTGCTTGGTGGGGCTTAGTTTGCAAGAATGTCTGTTTTCCTAACCCCCTGATTCCCAGAAAGTCACCCTGTCCCCAAGGCTCTCAAACAGATAAGATCCCCTCCCCCATCTTCTAGATTGACTTCTGTTTCTTGTATTACCTATTAGATATGCAATTTAAAATTAAGTGTATTGGCGTGGCATTGGCTAATAAAATTATATAGGTTTTCGTAGTATTTTTCATTTCACCTTCTGCTCTTGGATATCAGCAGTGTGGGCTGTTTTAGGGCGTTCTGGAAAATTGTTCTAGTGCCATTATACTTCTTGGTGCATGTCATTCAAGATATTCAGTTAAGACGTAAATTACTCGTGAATTGACTTAATGTCTTAAGACAGTGTACGCTCATAAAACGCCATAAAAGTAAACGACATTTAGAGGCAATGTCACAGGTCCTGCTGGGGCAAAGGTCTGCTCTTCCCTCGCCCTCCCCTCTCCACGCCACGCACCCCCAAAGACAGGGCGCTGATCTCTCCCGGTGTCCACACCGGCTCCAACTCGGAACCAGAAACATGCGTACAGGTCACGGCCAGAGTCCCGCCCTGCCACCCAGAGCCACGGCTTCCTTCCTGCCCTCCCCAGCAAGGTGAAAGGAACCCCTGGGAGCCGGCTGGGGGCGCGCACAGAGGCAGCGCAGAAGCAGGCGGGCGATCGGGGCACTGGAAGGAAGTGAAGAACCAGCAAAATAAACATTCCCTTCCCGCGGAACAAACCCCAGACCCGACGCCGCCATCGGGAGAGGGACAGGGGTGCGCCAGGCCCCCCTGCACCCTGACCGACGGGCACCCCCGGTGCGCACTCACCCTCACCGAGTGCAGCCAGCGCGCGCGCTACTCACCAGCAACCCTGCGCGCCCGGGGCCCGCGTGGGGCGGCGACCGCAGCGGCTGCCCCCGCGCCTGTCCTGGGGCCTTGGCATCCGTGTGGCCGCGCTGGCTTTTGCTAGAAGGCTCTGCAGCCCGGCGCTAGGGCCCCCGGCGTGGAGGCGCCAGCTCGGCGGCCTCGGCCGTGCGTCCAACCCTCTCTGTGCACCGATGGAGCTTTGTTAGTTTCCCTCGCTCCGGCAGCGTGCGTTGCTCTCCTCTTCCTCCGCCCCTTAGCCTCCGGGGCCCAGCAGCACGGGGGTTGGGGGGTGAGGGCTGCGGGGGTGGGGGGCAATCAGAGATCTAGTAAAGCCATGGGTAGGCAGGGCCGATCCCAGCGTGCTGCAGCCGCCCCTGCAGCAGGAAAAGAAATTGTCGCTGCTGCGATATGGTCCCGGCCTCCCCTGCCCTGGCCCCTGGGTGCCGCCTCCGCCTCTGCCTCCGCCCCCTCTTCCGCGGCTGCGGCCTCCCGCACTCTGCAGAGAGAGCTCGCAGGTGGAAGCAGGTCCCCGCGGTCGCCCCAGACCCGAGCGAGAGGAAAACGAATGGGTGCGACTTTCTCCTCTGAAACCCAGCGAGTCCCCTTCTTGGCCCAGAACCACCTGGACTCTCATGTTTGCTCCCCCATTCATTTAGCCAAAGTGGACAGGAATGGGCGCCTTTGAAGACTGCAGTGTACACACACCAAGAGGCAGATGGATTTGGCCGTGAACTCCACTGGAGTCAGGCAAAAATGGGGTTTTAAAAGAAAAATCCCACCTATACCTCCTACTAGGAATTCCATCTTGAGATTTATCCATAACCTGCCCCCACCATGAAATACTTTATCTTCTTCCCACCCAACCCCCATGGGTAATGCAAACTATTATTGACATCATCTGGATATTATTACAGTTACCAAGGGCAGGGGCTTTAGTATGGTCCTGGTATTGTGCTAGACACTACTGCACACATTGAAATCTTATTACATCCTCTCCACAGCCCATATAAATAGTTCTTATTTCTTCCATGACGGAGACACAGAAGTTAAGGTTTAAAAGCTGATCCGACACCTAAAGCTACCTTTATTGGCTAGAAAGATTCTATTAAGTTATAAATGTTTTACGAACACTGCTTCTGCTGGGTGAAGCAGGCTCTTTTCCACCTTTGCTGAGTTTGGTTGGGAGGTACCTTGCAAGTGAGAAAAGCAAGGGCAGAGGCAGAGAGGGGATGTGGGGTGTGTTTTTCCTCACCTAATTTTCCCTTGGAGATCAAACGTCTAGCTCTGGCTCACTAACTGACCTGTTTGGCCTCAGGCATTTCAACTTTTTAGACTTTATCTTCCTGCATTGGTTTTTAAAATAAAAGAGATTTGACTCTTGGAGGCAGCCTGCAGCCTTGGTTTTTAAGAAGCAATGTTGTCATTGTTTTTCTCATTTTGAATTTCTCATTTTCTCATTCCAAATGTTTACATCAGAAAATTTCACAAAAATTCAGACTTTTGGCATGTTCTGAAAAGTTGGGAGAACTGGTAACCTTTGGTCCATGGAAGGTTCTGGCAAGGAGAAGGTGCCCTCTTCAGACTGGGAAGATGCATTTCAGTTTTCCACAGTCCCCCTCACGGCTACATGCTCCACCCCCAGTGGTGTTCGAGGATCTGATGGACTTTTGTGTTTGCAGATCTGAACTAGAAAATCTCCTGACCTACAGTCACATTACCCAGATTCCTAAAAAAGTGTTCCGAAACACAAGAATTCCACAAAAATATTTATAGTGGTAACTGATCATGGTCTTGCTGCCTAGAATCTGAGGACCTGAGTGAAGAAAGAAGATGGAGCCACTGTAGTCAAGCTGTTTTGTTATGGTATTGGCATAAAACCAGACATATCAATCCATGGTTCAGAATAAGGAGCCCAGAAATAAACCCTTGTCTTTATGGGCAATTAATATTTGACAGAGCAAGAACATATAATGGGGTAAAGAAAGTCTATTCAACAAATGGTGTTGAAAATATTGGAAACATACATGCAAGAAATGAAACTAGACCACCTTCTTACATCATATGCAAGAATCAACTCAAAATGGATTAAATGTAAGACTCAAAACCACAAAACTCCTAGAAGAACATATAGGCAGTAAAATCTCTGACATTTCTCTTAGCTATATAGAAGGAAGGGAAACCTGGGCAAGGGAAACAAGAATAGACAAATGGGACTACATCAAACTAAAAAGTTTTTTTGCACAGCAAAGGAAACTATGAGCAAACAAAAGGACAAGAATGGAAAAGATATTCACCAATGATACATCTGATAAGGGGTTAATACCCAAAATGTATAAAGAACTCATACAATTCAACATGAAAACAATAAATAAAATAAGCCAGTCAGAGAAAGACAAACACCATATGCTCTCACTTATATGTGGAACTTAATGAACAAAACAGAAACAGAGACATGGTTACATGGAACAGACTGACACCTGTCAGAGATGAGGGGGGTTTGGGGACTGGATGAAAGAACATGTATACGTAACACATATATGCATAGTTACATAACACATACACACAAACAGCAGTGTGGTGATAGCCAGAGGGAAAGGGGCTTGGGGAGGTGGGCTCAGGAAGGGAAATGGGACAGAAAGAGACTTTGCTTAGGGTGATGGGCACCCAGTGCAGACTGCAGAAATGTTTTATTGAGCTGTACATTTGAAAAACTATTTTTTGCAAACCAATGTCACCCCAATAAATTAAATAAAAAAAAAAAAGAAATTAAGACCCAAGAAGGATAGTGAAAAAATGGGCAAAGAAACTAAGTCTCTCTCACATCAATGTTCCTTCTCTCTCTCTCTCTCTCTCTCTCTCTCTCTCTCTCTCTCTCTCTCTCTCTCTCTCTTTCCTCTTATCTCTTCTTCCTCTCTCTCTCTAAAGTAAAACAAACAAAAAAACAAACAAAAAACAATTCTATTTCAATACTTACCCTAAATGCAATAGTTTTAAAGATAGGATTTTTGTTCTTAAACAAGCTTATTAGCAAAGATCACATATAAATAAGCATTGCCCTCAATGTTGGTGAGGATGAAGCCGAGGCATAGGAAAAACATATTTTTTTCTAAATTCTTCTGGCTGGGTTAATAATTAAATTAGCATAAAACAGATTAACATAAGAAAAATGAACAAATTTATTTTGATGTACATACAGAAGTTCCTTAAGGATATGGCATCTGAGGACATATTGGCCAGTTGAGGCTTGGATGCCATTCTGGATTAAGAAGAGGGAGACAGGGAACTAGAATTTCAAAGGGATGAGAAAGAGCAAATGTGTGGTCACAAATTATTGCCAGGCCACCCAGAAACAATGGGACCCAGACGGGAATCTAACAGACTAATGTTGCTTAACTTCTTACCATCCGCCACACTTACTTTGCAGATGCTAAGTTGAATATGCTAATGTTCCCCTATTAAAGCATGTCTTCTGAGTTATTTTAGGTGGGGTGGGGGTGTCAAATATTTTTAAAAAAATCTTTTGTTTCTTAAAAATAACCGCTCAAAGTAATCAATATTTTAAAAGGCATATTTTGGGGTGGCAAGGTCTGCTGCCCCTCACAATGAAATGAGCCCCCTCATCTAGTGGTGTGATTTTGATAAACTGCAGGGCATGTATTTGTCAGCATGTTAACAGAAGCTGTAAAATGTACACAATTCTTTTTCCCAAGTAGTTCTACTCCCAGAAAGCAATTTCTCCTATGGAAATCTGTAATAAGACATAAGATTGCTTCACTGAAATACTTATCACCAACTTTGGACATTAAAATTATGTTTATGATTAGTTTTAAGTAAAATTAAAGCTTCTTATTATACAACATGAAACAAACATAGGAGAGTTTATTAAAATTACCCCAAAGAGATGAATTAGGGGGAATTATATTTGCCTTCTTAATATTTTACTATCATTTTGATTTTCCTTCAAGGGCATGCTTTCCTCTTATTTAGAAACAATAATATGTAATAATTAGAAATAAACAGAATTGGTAGCCAAATAATCTGATGTTGTATGTATCACAGTGCCTTATAAATAACAGGTACATAATAAATATTTGAGGAAAGAATAAAGGAAGGAAGGGAGGTTACACTATTTCATAAAGTTGACTGGTGACTTACTTCCCTGTCACTTGCTTAGTTTATGGCATAGATAAGACCAGCAACTCACATTCTGAATTGCTTTATTAAGTAATGCTGCATTTGAGTTATTTCCCAACCATGTCAAGTGGCAAAGCATTAATAATTTTCTCACTGGATGAGTAACATGGAGCCAGCACTCCGGTTGTTTCCTGTCTCACAACATCAGAGATAGATCTGTTCTGAGAACGTGGAGGAGCCCAAGGGTGTTGGTGTTTAAGACAAAGAGGCTCCTTTTTGATCCTGATTAGCCATCAAATGGAGGATTACCACTCTCTCTGAGTCACCCAAAAGTCCAGGAGTTTGAAATAATCTCTAATATGTCAATCTGTCCACATCCTCATTGAATTGAATTTGTTGAAACTGACAGCACAAAGAGCAAACATGCAGGGTGGTTTTATATTAATTGGGAAACTAAGATTACATCCAGGTACTCCTATAGTTGTTTGGGGGGTCCCTTCTGAGACCAGGTGCGCTGGAGGCCTTGTTCTTTGTTTCAGAGTTAGAATTTCCTGGCTCTCAGTTATCTTCAAAGTCAAGAGAAAGAGAAGAACTGAGATACCCCATTGATTCTATTGATTAATTATTATGTACTTAAAATCATCTATCTCAGAAGTCATGTCCTCAAAAACTTGTATTCTTAAAATTCTGGGTTTTGTTATTGTTTATAACAAAGGTTTTCAAGCAGTCTGCAAGATCAAAACTAGTTTTATAAAAACATAAATCCCTATTAGACTTCTTTACCCTCATTCTCTCATGGAGTTTTCCAGAGCTCTGTGTGTGATGTTGCCACAGCTGGAATGCAGACAACCTTCTTTTAAGGCAGATGTGGTAGATATTTGTAAAAATAAAAAACAATGCCAATTTTTGTTTGGTTTTGGAAGATACAGTTTCATTGTAATAAAATATAATACAATATAATTGGCTTGTTATTTTAAATAAATCGGTAAAATATTTTTAAACTTATATTTTATTTAACAGATATAGTAAAAATGAATAGCTGTACCTCATCATTATTAAGAATGTAAAGAAATCCTGAGGCCAAAATATTTGAAAACCACTGGTCCATGCTATTAAGGAGCTAACAGGCTCTGAATCACTTATTTTTCATGGGAGGAATTACATCGTAACTATAGCAACTTGCCCAGGTCACTAAGAGCAGGAAACAGCTGCTTCAAACATGGAAACTGCAGGCACGTTTGACTACCCTCTCAGGTAATATGTTTTGGCACTCTCTTCCTGTTAGTTACTTTGGGCTTGGAGAATTTTATGTCCATTATGTCCCCAGAGGCAGTACACTCGAGGTTTCAGAATTCCTGAAACCTTGTCCTCTCCTACCATTTAGAATCTAGCCTGGGCCTCTTTTCCTTGAGCCTAGTTTTTTTTTCACAGAAAACGTGAATGATGGCTTTACATCATTCTTAAGGTAGTTATGGAGCTAATGAGGATGAAAGCATGTTGAAAACTAGTATGTGCTTTGCAGATATAAAATTTACTACTATGGAACATTTGAATATCCAGGAGACATTTGTTGCAAATGTAAATTATCTCTTCAGCGGATATTATCTAACCCCTTGGACTTAGGTACATCAGACCTTAGCTGGTAAGTGTGGAACACATATGAATACTGGTATTTTTCATTTTTTTGCTCTTCACTTTCTTGTGCTTTGCAGGCATTGAATTTTCATCAACATCAAGGCAAGACCCTCTACCTGCAAAAGATCATGACTCACTGAAGGCTCAGATGATGGTTAGCATTTTAAATCAAGAAAGTCTTTTTAATTAAGGTATGTTCATGGTTTTTATATCCATAATGCTAGTGCACACTTAATAGGCTATAGTATGGTATAAACATAACTTTTACATGGACAGAGAAACCACAAAATCTGTGTGACTCACTTTATTGTGATATACAATTTATTGCAGTGGTCTAGAACTGAACTCACACTATCTCCAAGTTGTGCCTGTAGTGTTTGGGGTGTCAGATTTTTCTCTAAAGACTTTTTCCCCCATCTTATTTACAGATACAAAGGATGTGTTTGGAAGGATAGAAACATGGAGGGCTAGTGGGAGGGAGGTGGTAGAACAGGGTCTGACCTTCATTGTCAAAACAGATCCTTGTGTTGAAATAATGGTCAATTTGCATATTACTCTTTTATTTGATAGGTTTTGTCACACATTTAATCTACTTTTCCTATCTCCATTTTGAAATATGCACTAAAATAAAATATGGGACTGCAGTTAAATGTAGTTTATATCTTATTTTATATTAAATTATACTAATTGAATTATAGCACTAAAATTAAAATGTAGTTACAGTTAATGTCAACCATTTTCTGCTATTGTATTTTTCCTGTATGGTTTTATAATTGTAGGAATCATAGATAAATTTTACTTTTTTTATGTTAATTTTTGTTCTCACTTGGCTTTTCAGTTTCTTGTACTGTTTCAATAAACATAATATCTTTAGTACTCAAAAAAAAAAAAAACCCCACAAACAAACAAACAAAAAACAGATCCTGTGACAGTCCAGTTTCCCCTGAGGCTGCTTCAAACAATAGAAATCCTCCTTTGGTAAGCTTTAGCTATTATCTAACAGCTATCCAGGAGATTTGGGCAGCTTTCTTGTAAAAGACAAAGAGCAAAACACACAAGATGGCATTGTATTGCTTATTACAATTTAAAATCTCTTTGGTCAGCAGAAAAAGAATCTGTTGTCTGTTTATAGGAAAAAAATGTGCACACTGTGGTTTTTACTGGAGTGAATTAGACTCTCTTAAAATACAACTCTCACATTTATCTATGGCTGTATGTGCAAAGACATGACCTTTTCCAAGGACAAATAGTAAAAATAGCAGGTCTCTAAATATATATTTAGGCATGTGCTGCTGGAGGCTCATAATGCAATAACACTTATATCTCAGTCTGCTCAGGCTGCCATGAAAGAACGCCATGGGCTGGTGGCTTACACAGCGGAGTTTTTACTCACAATTCTGGAGATTGGAAGTCCACGATAACGTGCCGGCTGATATGGTGCCTGGTGAGAGCTCTCTTCCTGACTTGCAGATGCCCACCTTTCCACTGTGCCCTCCTATGAGGTAGAGGGAAGGGAAAAAATACCTCTCTCCTTCTCTTCTTATAAGGAAGAGGTTATATTTTAACCTCAATTACTCCTCAAAGTCCTGTCTTCACAAAGAGTCACATTGAGTATTAGAGGCCAATATTTGAATTTATGGGATGGGAGGGGACCCAGTTCAATCCATAGCTAGTTATTTGCCATTTGGAAATAGGTACAAAATAGACCTCGAATGAAACCATAGTTTCATACAAGTCTCTTGGAAACAACAGATTCTTTGTATCCCAAGGAACAAATTAATCTTGAATCTGTCATTGTACATATTGATTTATTCAGTTTCTCCAATTAAATAACAAATTTTGCCATTATAGATCACTCTGCATTGACACATTATTAATGCTTTCAGAGATTCAAATAAACAGACAGAGCCCCCCCCCCCCCCCCTCCTTTCCAAACAGGGAAGGGGGATATTCTAAGTGGTTGCTGACATTGCGTTTCTCTGAACTCTGACTTAATAGTGTGTGTGTGTGTGTGTGTGTGTGTGTGTGTGTGTGTGTTTAATTAGATTAATCTTTACCATTACTTGAGGTGGAAAATGGGGTACATTCTGAACAATCAGAGTCTTCAAGGTTTAGAATCAGAAGGTACCACAGATATCATTTAGTCCAACCTCTTTACTTCAGAGAAGAAGAAGCTGAGATCTGGAAAGTGGTAGCAAAGGTCACTGAATCTGTTCCAATACAGTCAGGAAACTTGCTAGCTTGCCACCGGCTGTTATTATTTGATTTGCCTTTACTAAGTATGTAATACTCTCCTGGGCATAATGTTTATTGGTTCTCTTAACAGCCCTGTGAAACAGGAAGGCCATATTTGAGGCCAAAGGATAAAGGATTGTGTTTCTAGAAGTGAGGCACAGGAAGGAATGGAGAGGAGAAGACTGCAAATCTGCAACACACATGACAATAAGGATCATAATTAAGTGAAACTCTAATGCCACATAGAAACAAGTGGGCCTCTGGTACATATTACAAAGGGATACGTGAATTTGTGAAAGTTGGGTAGTAAGTAGCAGGGGACAAAAAGTGGGTACTTTTCATTGGACAGATTGGACTTCAATAGCAGTTGTTAACTTTCTCTAAGCCTCAGTTCCTTATGAGTAAATACAATATAATTCTTATGAAGATTAAACAAAACCATATCTATAAAGCATCTAGCACTATGTCTAGGACAGGAAGGGGTGCATGGAGGTTTTTTAACCTGGGCTACAAAAAAAAAGTGGTGCTATTGTTACTAGAAATAAAAAAAAAAGAGCAAATACATATATATAATATAGGCTATAGTAAGATGGTGATGTATTTGATATGAATGTAGAATAGCCAAGTGGGAATGACTAGTAATCCCAAAATTTAACCTTGCGATATAGATTTGGGGGTCATCTACTGACCTGTTATAAGTAAAACCTAGAGGATGGGTGAAAGTCTCAAGGATAGTGAATGGGGAAGGCCTGAGCACCAAAGATTGAATCTCAACAAATGTCCACATGTCCTGGGGTAGCAGAAGGAAGAGAAACCAGGGAAGGATGATCTTAGAGGTAAGTGAGCCAGGTGTGACTGAGTGTGGGTAACATTAATTATAAAACTGCCAAGCTTTATTGACACCTACCTATGCCAGGACCTTTGCTGAGTAGTTTGCTTGCATCTTCTCACTTAGTCTACACAATCCAATTAGATAGGTCCTGTGAGAAAATGAGGTGATACAGCATGGTGAGAAGGTACTATAGACCTGAACCATAGGGAAGAGTGGATCTCCAGAAGGAAGGATGATGCAAGAGATGGCAAGAAAAAGTTTAAAATAAGATAGGTTGATTTTACTATTTACAATCACTGGTCATGGAGTGGGCACATAACCAAGTAACAGGGAATTGAGTGGGTGTTGGGGAAGGAATGGGACAGATATTCCATAAGAAAGCAAGTACTAGATTGGCAATCAAGGTTTTCTAGGGCCTAAGTCTCTTCCTCTCTGAAGGGGAGCAGAGGGGAGGACCTAGTAGAAAGAATGAGATGGAGATCAGTAGGATATAGGAAGAGATAATGAAGCGAATAAAATCCTGAAGGAGATAGGACAGGATGGGCTCAATAAAGCAAGTGAGAAGATTCATTTTCCGAATGAAGAGGACCAGACTTGAATCATGTTCTGCTTTCTTAGCACACTTTTGCTTTCAAAGAAATAGTCATTAGGTATCCAACCTTTAGATAGCAATTTAAAACATGGCCGTGTGTCACAAAGATGCCAAAGGAATTGTTTCGCAATGTTCATTTTTCTCCCTTATTTTTAGTATTTTATAAGTTGCAGTTACACCAAGGTTTTTTTGTGTTCCTCTTCTACTCCAAGCCTTTTCTCTTTATTATATATGTTACATAGCCTCCTAGAGTCTTCCCAATGACCTGTTCTCATATTATCAGATTCCCTACAAAGAAAGGGAGACTTGGAATTAGCAAGAAGCCTCTCCCTGTCTCCAACTACTACCTTTTCAAGTCCAAGAAAAGAGTGGAAGACTGAGAAATATATGAATATGTATTCTCGTTGCCACCAATCATCTGATGAAAGAAGAAAAGGGTGAAAAGAAAAGTACAGAGTCAAAAATGTATGGTATGCATCTCAAAATGAAATTCTTTTATGTGAAAGTAGTGGCCCGGTGCATGAAATTCATGCCCATTAAAAGGGAATTAAGTAGAGGAAATATTTTAATATTTCTATTTGCCCTTCTCTATAATAGAAGTGTTAGAGATGAAAGAAAATTAGTAAAATTTATATGAAAATCTCCCTCCTGTCAGAGTCTGGGCATGCCACAGGACCCAGAGTCAAGTTCCTGACCACCTGCATTCACCTCTCAATCATATGAAACCCAGATCCAGTTGGCCCTACCCCCGTAAAGCCCCAGAGGGCGAGGGGCACAGCCTCAGGTTCCCATCCTGGCACCGGGTGGGAAGTGCAGCCTCAAGTCCCCCCCCCCCCCCCCTCAAGCCCCGCCCGGTAGGAGAAACGCCTCAAGGAGACACGCCTCAGGTCCCCCAGCCCTGGTGCAAGGGCGTGAGGATGTGAAGGCCTGAGGGCATGACGACAATTTGAATATTAGCTCTTTATTTTATAGGTTCATATCAGGTAGAGAGACCTCTGGGAGACAAGAGCTATGTTCCAACTATAATAATTTAACAGACATCTATACTCAACCAAGTAGCAATTGTGACTCCAGAGTCCTGACGTTTAGGTTACAAGATGGGATCTTTAGGGAGGTAAGATTTCAGCGGATGACTGTGTACACTATCTTGGTCCAGTGTTTTCTTCTCTCCTTATATCATTAGAACCATGAGCATGAGCCATGTCTGAAGAAAGTGAGGCTATTTGCTACAACAGTGAAGAGAATGGGCTTTGGAATCAGCAAGACTTAGGTTTGAATCTTAGTTCTGCTACTTTGCAGCTGTGTGACCTTGGAGACAGTAAATTAATTTCTCCGAATTTTAGTTTTCTCATCTATAAAACAGGATTATACTTTAAAGTGAGTTCATAACTATTTATTGAGTTGGTATACTAAAGTGATTAGTATGATGGGGGTAGTCAACAGTCATCATTACCATTAGTGGTGAAAGTGAAATCCCATTAGCAGGTCAGTAAGATGGGCCCCACAAGATGGAGAGAGATTCCTAAGTTATCCTGTGAGTTTTTTAGCCAGATAGAAAAAAGAAGCTTTATGTGTCAGAAGGTGGGGTTGAAGTAGGGGGAGGGAGGAAGCAGAGACTGTCTATGTACTTACAGGCCATTTAGCATGTAAATATCCAAGCTAACTATCCTAGAAAAGTGGTGTGCATTTGTAAGCATTTGGTTACTCTTCCAGCCCTGATATCAGAGTCAAAAAGATACATTTGCAGTGCAGGCTAAGATAAGGAGACAAAATTCATTTGACAGCAAATGTCTCATTAAGATCTGATTTAGATTGATTAAAATATAGAATGACTTGGCCTAAGGAACCTGTTGCAATAGAAATAACTTACTCTGACATTCTGTCAGTGCCTAGAGAATAATCTGAATTCTAGTAGTTCTTGGTTGATGGGGAATAGATTTATGCTTGATTTTTTAAAGTTTCTTCTATTTTGGTATTTTTTTCTAATTGTATTTTTCTTTTTTTTTTCTATTTTTCTGAAAAGAATGACTATTATTTATGTAATAAAATTTTTTAAAGTAATAAAATTGATACATCTCACCTCTTTCACCATTTGAAAGGAAAATCAGACCACTGCATTCAAGACAATTTAAAGAGGAGAGCTTCTGAAGCAAGCATCTAGGCATAAGGTGGTAAAATAGGTTTAAGCCCAATATGTTTTTGTTGTTGTTCTTTGGGGATTTTTGTTAGTTTGTTTTTGGTTTACTTTTTCACTGCAAAAAATCTGTCATTAAAGAGTAGAGATAGTATCTGATGCTGCAGGGTGGGGGTGGGGGCTACAGGTTAAAGCCTTTGTTTTAGGAGACAGATCTGATTGTCCTGAAAGTTTTATAAAAGCTATAGGCCTTAAGATGAGAAAAATCTAAGATAAATTTTGGATGAGACCCTGAGGCTTGGCTTAGAAACAGTTGGCATCCACATCTGCTTTGTACTCCACCCTCTTCATGATGGTACGTATAGTCTTGCCTTCTCACTGCAGGCTTTGTAAGTTATTGTTTGTGATGCTTAATTTTACCTGTCAGGTTGACTGGGCTAAGGGGTGCCCAGATAGTTGGGAAAACATTATGTCCACATGTCCATAAAGACAATTCTGGAAGAAATTAGCATTTGCATTGGTAGACTCAGTAAAGATCACTCTCACAATTGTAAGTGGGCATCACCCAAGGTGTTGAGAGTTGAATAGAACAAAATGGTGGAAGAAGGAAAAATTTGCTCTCTGCTTAAACTAGGACACCCATCTTCTCCTGCCCTCATACATAAGCCCTCCTAGCCCTCTGGCCTTTAGGTTTAGACTGCATATACACCTCAGCTTTCCAGGGCCTCCAGCTTGCAGATGGCAGATCATGGGACTTCTCAGCCTCCATATTCATGTGAGCCAAACCCCAATAATAAATAAACAAACAAACAAATAAATAAATAGATGTATGTTTATATTTATATTTACCCTACTTGTTCTGTTTTTCAGGAGAATTCTAATATATACCCTTTAACCCATTATCTAATCAACTTTTGGGGCAAACAGCCAACTATTTCCTTATTATTATAAAACCAGAATATTTCTAAAATATAGATTTCAAAAGGAAAATAAAAATCACCTATGATTTTAGACATGGAAAGAACCAATGCTTTGGTATATTTGCTTTTAGATTTATCTATATATTCAAACACAACCACACACACACACTTTATATGTCACTCTATATGTTTATTTTACCAAATTTGTATTAGAGTACACATGCTCTTAATAATCATCCTCTTTTTCTATTGTATGGTGAACAATTTTCCACATCTTTAAATATATTCCTACAATATACTTTTTAAAAAAACTATGTCAGCTTAACAGATTTAGATGACATCTAAATACCTCCCACTGGTGTAGATGCTACAAGAGTCCTGTTTCTGTCACTTGCAAGCTCTTTTCCTTAGATAAGTTACTAAACCTTTCTAAGCTTCAATGTCCAGACCTTTAAAATAGTAATGGCAAATTGTGATCTGTTTGCAAGTCAGTCTTTCAAAAATAACATTTTTAAAATGATTCTCAGCAATATAAGTGTATTCTAACCAAGAAACAATAAAAATCATGTCATTATCCAGCAATCAGTGAACAAAAATTCTTTCTTGCAAGAACTGTGGAACCCCACCCTAGGAAGTATGGTTCTGGAGTAAGTGACCAACAGATGATTAAATTAACCAATGGTCCCCATGAAACAGTTGTTCTTGTTTGGTTTGGTTTGTGGGTGTTTTATTTGTTTTTGTTTTTTAAAATCAAAGATTAAGACAAAATCTTCAAGGCTCTAGCAACTTGCAGGCCAGGGATCCAACACTTTCAGAAAGTCTATCTTGAGATTTTACCTCCAGCATAGAATCTCTGGGTGATACAGATTCTTTTGCTTTATTACTGCACCCAGAAGAGATCTTGCACCTGACTTAGGTGGATGAGAAGGCAGATAGTGTAACCAACATCTAAGAGACCAAATGAACCAACCAAAATAAAGGACAAGGAATGGGTACCTATAGGCATTTCATCCCACTCATCACTGGAAAAGGGAACTCTTCCCACATCCATGTAACTGTGGGAGGTGAATCCTCACTTATCTTTAGTGTATCAGTCAGGGTTGATAGGTGTCAATGAGAAGATCCACCCAGAAAATATGGACCAGAGCTCAGTAACTCCAGATGGGTCAAAGAATTAGGTTTAGAGACAACTCAGCCAAGGCCAATGCTGGAAATAACACTGCAGAACTGGGGTGGTGAAGACCCTACTGGCACCATAGACCTTTGAGTCACCACAACTGATGCCTCCAGTTCCATCAGTGCTGGTCATTGAATGCTGTGTTAGGAGACAGTTCTCCACTGACATCTTGCATTTCTGCATACCTTGCAAGCAGAAGCATTGACAGGCTTTGCTCCAGACTATCTTTTAAGAATATTTGAAGAGCAGAAGCCTTGGGAGGTAGAAATAGTATTTCCCTCTAGAATCAAGGGCAGATAAGCTTAATGCCATTATAAAGAATCCAGACAAATAGGATAAAAAAAACACACACACACACACACAAAAAAAACAACAACAACAACAAAAAAACACACAACAACAACAACAAACAAACAAACAAAAAAAACCTGGAATCTGGCAACATCTTTCTTCTATTCCTAGAAGAATTCTGGTGTGCCCTGACTTGCCCTTCTATCAGCAGGCCATGAAAAGTTCCTCTCCCATAACACAACCATTGTATGTTTAAGCAGCTACCCAGGCCCATCTGCATTGTCCTATGAAGATTAGAAACAAAGGGAACTGGTGCACACACTGATGTCATGCAGCTTGATGTGACATGAGTAGCAGAGTTTTTTGTCTTTTACCCAAGGGTCTCGTGTCTTCTACCTGCATTCATGAAACTGCAGGAGGTGAACTTGTTAGTTTGCAAGTAGGGCAAAATCTCAGAACCTCAGTTTTCTTGCCTCTGGAACTGTTCCCATTGCTGTCCATAGAAACAAGACAAAAGTCATTAGAACTAGCAGTCTCAGTTTTTTATCTTCTGAGTCTCCAATTGTAAGCTCAGGTGACAGATGCTTCTAATTGGTAAACCCTCTTTCATGTGCTCATGTCTGAGGTGAAAAGGAATCTGGGAAATCCAATATTTGTTTTTCCACAGTTTCTGTAGTGGGGAAGTCACCAAACATAGCTTGCTCAGGACCACAGGCAAAAATATAGATAGATGCCCACTACAATAGTAGTTATTTTATATTTTTCAAATTGATACCTAACAGGAATTCTTAGGACTCTGTTAAAGATTAAATCCCAAGAAAGAGGTCTGTAATATGCCTCAGAGAAAGGTTTTAAATTATATGGCTCTTAGCAGAGGTGTTTAAGGCACTTGGCAAAAAAATACAGCAGATGGCACTCTAAGTGTAATTACACTTCTGCTTTCTTCTAATTACATTGGATGAGCTGGGGTTTTATTTTATTTTGCTGTGTGCTGTTGTTGCTGTTGTGTGTGTGTCTTTGGCCTGTTGATAGGAGGACAAGTCAGAGTATACCAGAATTATCCCAGGAAAAAAAGATATTGCCAGATTCTAGATTTTAAAAAAATCCTATTTCTCAAATAAGGGTTTCCTATAGGGCCACAGATAATTCAGGGCTGGGATGAGGCCTGTGCTAGGTGTCCAAGGCTTACAAGAGGCATAGGTAGGACACAGTTACCACCACCCAGGATAACAATGAAAAGAGCAAAACTAACAATGGGAAGATTCTCTAATATGGTGAGATGGTGGGACCGAAGAAGCAACTGTGGGAGTGTGGGAGAGGGGATCCTAAAAAATTGTATTTGTTAGAGGCTTAAGTCCATTCATCCTATAGGAGCCTTGACCTGTGTGTGTGTGGGTGTGTGTGTGTGTGTGTGTGTTACTTTTAAGAGTAGCATACATGTAGGAATAAGTGCAAGCATAACTTGTTATTATTATTGATAATAATAGGTAATATTTAACCGAGTCTATTCTAAAAAAATCATGTAGAATTCCTATGTGTCAGTTTCATTAGTTTTTTTTAAAATACTGCATCACACAGCTGGCTCATCACATAATTGTGGGAGGAAGGAATGTCAAATGGGGATGGGGAAAGGAAGCTAAGAACATGGAAGAAAACTGCCATAAGTTAAGAGTGCTAAGTGCCTTTTAAAATGATTGGTTATGAATGTAGCACTGGCTTATGGTTTTTAAGACTTTATGTGCTGCCACTCTTACTCCTCTCAAAGCGATTTTAAAACATCAACATGATGGAATGGTTTATTTCAGGCCAGTAAGTAGTTCTGTTCACGTGTTTTGGTGGAGTGGAGATTGATGGGAAAAAAGAAGGAATGTTTTGATATGATAAGTGGTACAATGTACTATGACCTTGGACCCTGCCTTATTCTATGCTGATTGGTTGACTGAAAAGGTCGGTCATTACCAAGAACTGGGAAAGTTAATCAATATCTAAAAAGGAAGTATTGAAATCTGGCCACCCAAAGACTGACAGCTATGAACTTAACAACACCTTAATTAAAAAATAAACAAACAGAAACAAAATAAATTTTATTATAAAGTAGAACAAAACAAACAAAACCTTGAGACTATATACAAACTTGAGACAGTATTTCTTAGGCTTGGAGTGAAATGTAATGCCATGAACATTTAAGCCCCACAACGAAGTAGACATAAAAAATCTCCCTTTAACCTTTAAAAGGTACCGGGAGTAAAAGAAAATTGTAGTTCAAGGTGTAAAATGGACGGCATCCTGTGTCCTAGGTCAGAGTAGTAAACGTACTCTGAAGATGTAGCTTGTCTCACACCGTGAAACTGGTTTTATTGCAAAATCGAAAGAGGCTCACAAGGTAAGTGACCCGGCAGATTCCTGCGTCACTGGAGAGAAGAGACAGTGGACAATTTGCAGAAGTAGGTGGCTCTATTCCGAAACAGTCATCCAATGTAACAGGACTTGTCAGTAAATATAGCTACTTCCTAGTTATCATTTCTGTTTTTACTAAGAAATACAAATAAATTCCCTTGCCTCAGATACAATACAATAAAGTGTCTCAAAAAATTAGAAAACATAAATCATAGCATTTCAATGACTATGAGACTGTGAGCATGATATTCAGTGTCCCCTGGGTTTCCATTAAAGCAGCATAATAACTAATTCTGCAAGTGCATGAAGGATGACACAGAAATGAAACACACCATGGAATTAAATGTTGCATAAGAGTTGAACAATTAAATGACCTATTTTAAATTTAAACTTACAGTGCCACCAATATATTGTGTGTGTGTATATATATATATATATATATATATATATATATATGTAATTTTAAGGGTAGGTTGGCCTCATTTCCTCCTCCATGACCATAAATGTCTTATATACTAGATATTAAAAATTCATTTCAAATTTGAACAAATGTTTTATGTCTTGAGAATAAAGATCCTATATTAATACAAAATATAATAACTATGATTGCAATTTAACCTCTGAATGATGGCCCTAATTTTAAGTGAACAAATGATATAAGGAGATTCACATGCCAGAGAGTTATAGAAAGAGACAATAGGACTATAATGTATAAAACTCAGAAACACAATTATTGTAATTAGCAAAAGTACTTTTGGATGAGATAGCAATTAAAGGTATAAAACGAAAAAAGAAGTCCTTGCATTATTTAAAGAAGTAATGACCCTATGCAATCAAGAAGTCGATACAGCCCTAGCCAGTTTGGCTCAGTGGATAGAGCATCGACCTATGGACTGAAGGTTCCTGGGTTTGATTCCAGTCAAGGGCACATGGCTGGGGTGTGAGCTCCATCCCCAATAGGGGGCATGCAGGTGGCAGATGATCAATGATTCTCTCTCATCATTGATGTTTCCCTCTCCCACTCCTCTCTTTCTCTCTGAAACCAATAAAAATATATTAAAAAAAAAAAGTTGATACAGCCCAGTCAGTGTTGCTCAGTGGTTGCAATTAACCTGACAGTTTGATTCCAGGTCAGGGCATATATTTGATTCCAGGTCAGGACATATGCCCGGGTTATAGGCTTGATTCCCAGTTTGGGATGTGCAAGGGGCAGTTGATCAATGATTCTCTCTCACATGGATGTTTCTACCTCTCTCCCTCTCCCTTCTTCTCTGAAATCAGTAAAAAATATATTAGAAAAAAAGACATTGATACAGGTTGTAGAAGAAAATAGAAAACTTTAATAAGGTATCTAAACTGTCTCATTTTTTTTACATTAAAGACTACTGGTCTATATGCTAACAACTCTCAAAATCTTTATTTCTAGAACAACTTTTACTTTAAAATTCCAGAACCATCTAACAACCTTCCTGTTGATATGTCCACTTAGTTGTGTTACAGATGTGTCCATAAACATAACTGATGCAGACCGGGACAAATCATCTCTCATCAACCCTCTCCTAGTCCTGCTTCTCTTCCAGTGTTCTGCATTTTGGTGCAAGGTATGGACCCCAAGAAAAAGGAGTCATTTGATGTGAACCCTGACAAGGAGTTTACCTGCTGAAATGGACTCTCCAAGGTAAACCAAAGGTCCAAATTGCAATAAGAAGAGGCTAGCAGCCATTTGCTGACAATGGCTCCTCACATGCTCTGTAGACAGGGATGAGCCTCAGGCTGAACTCTCGGCTTCCCACACTATGTCCTCTTATTTACCCTGTAGTCAGCCACTGCGGTGAAGCCCTGGTTTCATTCAACCAAGGGACCAAGACCTACCCCATCCACTCAGAACTATGCATATTATACCATCATTTGCAACTATGCTGACCACCAGAACTGTGCAATTTAGAAATCTCATTAATATAAAATGGATTAAAATGGGAACTGTAGATGGAAAAATTCTCTATAAAAGTTGACCTCTCTTTTGTTGGTGGAACACAATTTATACTGTTACCTGAATTGGTGTCTTCCTGGCTGTAGCTCATTTTGCTCAAATATATACTTTTATTCTCTATTACAGTCTAAAATTAATTTTGGTTGACAAAGCTATCAAAAATCCACCACATATCCCACATGCATGTTACCCCCCATTTGCCATTTCCCACATATCTTATAACAGATTGAGAGTTCCTGCTATTTATAGCTTCTAAACATCTCTGGAGTATTATCTCAGTCACAGTTCAGTAACAAAAACCATACTGAGTATTTTTTTTTTTTTGTACTAGTTATTTTAACCATGAGTTTAATTTAAGGAATTGGTGAAGTGGGAACTGAAGGTGTGAATAGACAAAGAGGGAAAACCAAGGAGAGAAATACTGGAGCAGCTGCCACCTCTTGGACTGTGGAACACAGAGCAGAGATTGGGGTTATCAGAATCTAAGAGCTTGAGGAAGGACCCTGAAATTCTTGGGAAGCAGACCTTGAAGAGGGCCATTGTCTGCTTCCTCCTACTACAGGAGGTCAGCGGAGGGTTTGCCTCAAGTTGCATTGTGGGAAGGAGACAGCTGCTGACAGTGCTTGTCTCCGAAGGGTGTGATTAGGATGCTTCCCATAGTGGGGAAAACAAAACCAAACGCAGACCAATTGCTGCTTCTGGAGTCTAAGCTTATGCTGATAGGATCGGCACACCTGTGGAAATGAGTAGGTTTCTTTCTCAGGCCTCAGCCTGGAGGCCTCCCTTGAGTGCTTCCTAAGGAGAGGACCTAACAAGAGGCCAGTGGGGAGTGAGGGGAGATTTAGCTTACAGACTGCTGGCATAGCATCCCAAAACAAAATGCAGAGATATGTGTTTAGACCCTAAAGATAATAGCTGTCAAGTGATAACAATAAAACAACTTAGTAATGAATTCAGTGTCCTTTATTCAAGGAAAAGCAATCCATGCGTTGGGGAGTACAGTATTTCACAAGCAGCAGGATGTTCTGGCAAGAGGCAGATTTGCAGTGTGTGAAAAGAGGAACCAAGGAAGCAGGTGTGGGCAGTGGGAGCCCTGAAAGTTCTGCTTTTTCTTTTCCCCTTTCTTTTTCGTTTTCTCTTTCTTTTTCTTCTTTCTCTTTCTCTTTGGGAATGCAAGCACCTGACTTAAGCTTTGATTGCTGAGGATTCACTTCAAAGGGACATTTACTTCAGAGATGGCCATCTGGAATAACCACATTGCCAGCCACATAACTAGATAAATTGCCAGTTTGCCTCACTCCAGTGAGGCTCCGATGCTTAAGGATTTTGTCTGAGTTCAGTAACAGACCACTTGGGCAACTTGTTTGTTTCTCTTCCTGCTCTTAAAATTCCCACTGTTGTGTTTTAAATTCACCAATAAAGAGCAAGCCTGCGGGCCGAAACCAGTTTGGCTCAGTGGGTAGAGGGTCAGCCTGCGGACTAAAGGGTCCTGGGTTCGATTTCCATCAAGGGCATGTACCTTGGATGGGGGCACATCTCCAGTAGGAGGCAGCTGATTGGTGTTTCTCTCTCATCGATGTTTCTAATTCTCTATCCCTCTCCCTTCCTCTCTGTAAAAAAATCAATAAAATATATTTTTTTAAAAAAGTAAGCCTGCAAAACCTTAGGCCCCACACTCAACCCATCTTTTGATACAGAGCCCCTGCCAAGAACCTAGAAGGGTAGATGGAAAGATTTTTTTTTTTCTCCTCTGCAAACATATTTTATTCTAACACTATGAATTTATCAAGGTCTCTTCCTTCACCTTTAATTGTACTGTTGGCACAGTGGTCGGCAAACTCATTAGTCAACAAATATCAACAGTACGACAATTGAAATTGCTTTTGAGAGCCAAAATGTTTAAACTTAAATTTCTTCTAACGCCACTTCTTCAAGATAGACTCGCCCAGGCCGTGGTATTTTGTGGAAGAGCCACACTCAAGGGGCCAAAGAGCCGCACGTGGCTCGCAAGCCATAGTTTGCCGACCACGGGTCTAGAATGTGGTTTCTCTGTGGCAGCACTATTATGGACAGAATAACTCTTTGCTGCGAGAGGCTGTCTGTCCACTGCAGGATGTTTTGCAACCTCTTTGGCTTCTACTTCCTAGATGCATGTGGTGGCAGTCAGAAATGTCTCCGGACATTGCCAAATATTTTTAATTTCAGTCAAACAACACAATTTTTTTACTATTAGCATATCCCATGCAATATTTCAGAAATTTATTAAAAATTCATGCCGGGACCGGTTTGGCTCAATGGATAGAGCGTCGGCTTGGGGACTGAAGGGTCCCGGGTTCGATTCCGGTCAAGGGCATGTACCTTGGTTGCAGGCACATCCCCAGTAGGGGGTGTGCAAGAGGCAGCTGATCGATGACTCTCTCTCGTCGATGTTTCTAACTCTCTATCTCTCTCCTTTCCTCTCTGTACAAAATCAATAAAATATATATATATAAATAAATAAATAAATAAATAAAAATTCAAATTTAACTGACCATCTTGTATTTTTATTTGCTGAATCTTGCAGGACTACCTGGGGGCAAAATCATCTCTGGGTAAGGACTCACTGGCTTAGAGTTAAATATAAGGGTTTTACCAATTGCAATGAGTCAATTGTGTTTTGATTGGTTTGTTTGTAGAGTCACCCCTACATTGACAGAGTTCACCTTTCATAATCATAACGAACATTGTGCTTTTAGAACCACATTCATTGTAGGGGAGAAAAGATAAATTTTCCTATGCCCTTGGAGGCTCTTGATTGAGGTTCCCCATCCCATAATAGAAGAAAGATTAACAAGAGAAAAACAAACAGAAGTTAAATAACATGTATGACTCATGTAAACATGGGAGATACCCAGGAAAACTGAGTAAAACTCTCTGAAGTGGCCAAAGCCACCACTTGAGATACCATTTTGAACTCAAGAAAAAAGAGAGATGTTAGGGAGCTGCAGTTATGGAGGTTACTAGGAAAAGTATACCAAGTAAGGATCAAGTTTGTTATGCAGGGTCTATGGCTTCTCCACTGATAATGTTACTGGAGAATTTCATGGTTTGCCTCCCTCTGTTGCGAGGGTGCGGAGTGGGGGTGGGGGAGGATTCTTGAGGTGCCACTGAAATAAGCATTTCCTGGAGGCCCCCATGGGAAAATGAGATGCGGTAGAAAGCTTTATTTCAGTGGAATTACATTCGTCCCTGGGTTTCTAAAGTCCCATTCCCCCTTGAAAAGGGACAACTAGGGATTCAGCAGATCTAAAAGCAAGGCCAGCCCCCAGAGTTTGTTTCTCTTCCATGGTGCAGTTGAGTTCAGTACAGCATCAGATTGTGTGTGGGGCCCACCTGGCTATGGGCCATGTGAGCCAGTGCAGAGTGTAAGAGCTCCACAAGCCAGGAGTCAGGCGTGAGCAGCAAGAGAGAGAGAGGGAACTCCTTTGTTCAGGAGCTGATGTGTCTCCTATCATCCCATGCTTACAGTCACCATGCCTTCTCTGAGCAATGACCTATTCCCAGTGTGACCCAGTCACCCTGACCTCATGAGCATACATTTATTTGACCCTCCTTTGTTCCTTTCCAGTTAATTAATAACCGGGATAGATACCACCATATGATAAGAGTTTCCAGAGATTTTGAGTCACCCTTCTCCTCCTGGTACAGACAGGAGACACCTTTACAAATGGAGACTTATTTTATAAATTTGAATATTCCTTACAACAGGTTGAATTTTACTCTATTTTCAGAGATTCTCTTGTGTGTCTACAATTTTTCAAAAATAAACAATTCAACGTAATCTTTATACCAAAAAAGGCCTTTTTAGAATGGCATTTTTTGCTAACCTTCAAGATGCAGGGAAGACAGAGAGGTGAGTTGTGGTCCTGATAGGAAATTAAAGAAACCTGAGTTCCCTCAGAGAGAAAGAGCTTGGAGAAGGAAGCTAGTAACAACCTTAACAGAGAGGTTGTGAGAGCAAAGAGTTCTGCCGCACACACTAGTTAAGAAAGATTACAAAAGAAACTAAAAGAGGTTATGAAAAATTTGCATAAGAAAGCGACGGACCTGATGGAAATAACAATGCTTACGTTTATGGAAAACACACTTAAGTGTATTATGAAACTAAAGAAATTCAAAGAAAAGCAAGCCAATGAGGAAGTCAACTGCAATCTCCGAGGACATTGCAGACTTCAGTTTCCATCAGACTACCACTCTTAAACTCCTACCCGGCTGGCTTCAAGTCCAAGTCCATAGTAAAGTAGGTAATTCTTGTTATAACAATAATAGAGATGATTCACATGTGATCAGTGGCAGAGGAAGAATTTCCCTGAATGGGCTCAGGTCTAGAATCCTGGTCCTTGTTCTTGGCCACTAAAGAACCTTAACTAATTGCCATCAACCACATCAATTTGCTTGGAATGACTGAACTGTTTCTTTCATGGGTGCGTGTGTGGGTATTTTAAATCTGGGAAAGTTTAACATTTTGTGATGACTGAGTTAAGTTCAGAGAAAATGTGTGAGTATCTGATATTAATATAGAAATGTTTAAGGGATTTGGTATGTTACCATGTTTGATCAAGTGACCTGGTAATTCCATTTAAAATGTATAATAGAGTAATTGATTTTAGGCTTACCACTTTTAAATTGAATATTTAAAATAACTTGGCTAAATTTGTGAACAGCATTAAAATGTTTAAGACAACTTAATATTCATTATCTACACTAATAAAAGAGTAACCTGATAATTGACCGTACCTTTGCAACACCCACCAGCCAATCAGGAGTGAGTATGCAAACTAAACCTACAATGATGGTGGGTTAATTTGCATACATAGGCACCAAGTGGTGGGGGGGCAGAGCAGGGTGGGATGCTTGTGTCCTAGAGAAATATGGTGGGCCTTGGCCTTGGAGGGATGGTGGAGCAGGTGAGTGGGGGTGCCAGACCAAGGTGGGGTGCTGGTTGCTGTTATCATGGTCCCACCTAGTGCTTACACCTGCTGCCAGCCCTGATTGCCTTTCAGGGCTTCTCCACCTCCCCCTGCTCCTGAGGGCGATGCACCCACTGCTGCTGCTAGCCCTAATCACTTTGTGTCATCAGTGGGTGCAAGCGGGGCCAATGGTAGCAGGGAACTGGGCGCCACAGTGTGAGGGGCTGGGCAGGGGCATGGAGGATGGGCAGAGACCTGCCCCTGTGCCCACTGTAGCCTTGAAGTCCACAGTTCCTTTCAGGGTGCATGAATTCATGCACTGGGCCCCTAGTGTTAGTATAATTTACTAGATTTACAAGACCATTTAATTAGCTGGGAAAATATTCCCTGTTAGGCTTAGAATTGAAATGCTTAAAAACAAAACTTAAATATAATAATGCTATAAATGTAATTTAAACCTTTTACAATAATTTAATTAACTCGGATGTTAATGGATTGATTCTTCAAAGAGTTTAGTGTTTTCAATTTTAGTTGAATCTTAACTCAAAGATCCCCTTGAAAGTGATTATGGACACATTTAGGTATAGAAAATAATATATTTTTATAAAAATATAAAATAATAATAATTTATGTATATCAAGTAAACAAAATATGTGTACAATAGTTTATAAATTGACCTTACTTTATTATTTTAAGTAGCTTATATTAATCAACAACATCAAGAAAAATAAACTTCTCTGTATTTAGAGCAAATAAACCATAGCCAGAATTTTGAAGATGCTTTTTCATGAAAGTCAAAGCCTACGGCAGACATATGGTTCTAACAAGTTAGTTTGCCGGTCTCTGGTCTCTAGCCTTTCGCAATAGCCTCTGAAAACCAGATTTCATTGAGGAAATGTCCTAAACACAGTACCCTATTTTGAACTCTGTGCCCTTCCTGTCAATGTGAGAAGCTTCCTTCCCTCCTCAATTTGCTTCTTTCTTCCCACTTGCTATCCTGGGCAGAGCAGATGTGACTCAGAAACCGGTTTCTCAGGCTTGTAACTTTAGATGATGCACAGCGTGGGTCATTACGGGGTAACTAATACATTTGTTTCATTGGGTTGGGCCCTCTAGAAGGCGGTGTTGCTGTCAGTGTCGCTGGAAATGCACTCACAGGTGTGGAAAGACAGGGTTTGCTGCTGACTTGGACTTCTGGGACCTTTCTCTCTGCCGGGAAGCATTTGGATGTTAATCAGGAATATCTACGGAAGATTCCAGAAGCTGTGGGGGTGAAGTAAGCCTGTGAGAGACCAGCATGGGGATCCTATACTCTGAGGTAATCTTTCTGAAAATAAGATTCCAAAAGTGTTAAAAACTGCTCATGTTTTTCGAATGTAACTTCCTGTCCCTTCCTGTTAATCTGTCTGCTTTTCTTCTGTTGAACTTTCTGTGAGTGCATCATGTCCAAACAAAGTCCTCTGTGTTCATCTTTCTGATACTTTAAATATTTTAGGGCAAACTGTTCTTGTAATTTTAAAACGTTAGCTACATATAAGTAAAGAGGAATACAACATACATTTCGTGAATACACACGTTTGTGGGGGTAATTTGGACCTTGCAAAGTGGAGTTTGAGTTGTCCTTTGTGACATCAAACATCCTGAGGAAAAGTGAAAATTGTACCTAACTGGATTTTCTTAAACATACAAAAGATAGTCTGGTTCTCTTATGGAAATGCATATACAGAGTACCACCTTTCAGCTTGGTATTTGAAAGGAAATTCACCTCTAGTAATTGTTAATAAAGACTTTCTCTGTATAGAAGAGAAATCAAAAACAATATATTTTCAAATATACTTTTTTAGTTCTTTTTCACATCTGATGGATAAAAAAAAAATGTTTTTTCCTCTATTGAAAGTAGCGTATTAGAATCAAATTAATTTTTAACTACGTTTCAAAGGCGTGCAAATGAGTAATGCCTCAACAAGTACAAGAGACAAGCTGGCATTATTATTCACTATTTACTCCCTCTAACACATGGACCGGTTAGTCTGCATTTCATTACAGATGCTCGACAGAACCTCATTGGGTGGTTCTTCTAGTATTTAAGGCAGTGTCTCCCCATTTGCAGTTACTTCTAATGCCAGGTGTGTGTGTGTGTGTGTGTGTGTGTGTGTGTGTGTGTGTGTATGTGTATGTGTGTGTGTCTGTGTGTGTTTACTTTTCTATAGTCAATGTGCTTTTTGATTAGTTTATAATTCTAGGTATGTGACTTTGGTCTGGTGAAAATGACAACACTTGTAAACACTCAAGCAACTCTCATGCTTTAGATTGCCTAAATGTCAGCGAGAGAAAATTGTTTCAAGTGCCTCCTCCCACGGAGTGTGTTTCCCTGTCTGTGGTAGTGTCAGAAACCTGCTGTTACAAGAGCTCCTGGTGGCACTGATGTAGGTGACCAGCTTACTACCACAGTGATCTAGGCTAGTGCTTCTCAAATTTTAATGTGCACCGATCACCTTGAGATTTTGTTTCCAATGCACATTCTTATTTTGCAGCTCTGGATGAGGCCCATGGGACATTAGATTATACATATCAGCTCACTGATGCTTTTGTTGGTCCACATACCACACTGTGCATAGCCAGTGGAGAGTTAACTGCAGTCTAGGCCCCGGAAATAATTACATTTAAAAAAAGAACTCTGCATGAGCAGTTCAGTTGTTGGTTGATTGTGTGTTGATTTGGCAAGTGGTTGAGTCAAGGCAAGGCAGGGCAGGACATGTTGAATCGCTTATATAAGTATCAATGAGAATGTGCCCAGAGTAGATTATATGCTTCACTTTTCAGATCTATTGAGGACAAAGCAGCTTGGAATTTACTATGATATTTAAAAACAAATACAACAAACACACACACAAACACAACACACACACACACACACACACACACACACACACACACACAAGACACACACACAGTGAGAGAGAGAAAACCCTAATTTACCTTGATGGTTATAGGTAACTAATCAAAACTCATAATTAATATTGAACCAAAAACAGTCTAGGATAGCACTAAAATAAATGCTGCCATGCATCTCAGTTTAACAAGTGGAAGTGGATTTTAGACTCTCCCAATTAAGGCTGTACACTGTCTACTTTAAAAATGTGAAACATCTGCCAAATGATAACTCAGTCATTTACCCTTTTGGAAAATACTTTTTCCATTTTCAGGATTCCCCTTAATATCAAACTTCCTCCTCCTCCTCCTCCTAATCTTTCTCCTCCTCCTTTCTGTTTTTAGGTAAAAATAGCTATAAATGAGGGTAGGTAAAGGCACTGGCAAAACTAGAGTAGCAGGTTTCAGAGTAAAGGTCTAATCTCCCAGCAGGACAGCTGTGGCGGGATGCTGCTTGTGGAATGGCTGTGTTTGGGTGTGTTAGCTCTGCTGTCTTGTTACTCTTCAGCAGCCCTGAACTCAGGAGATATTCCACTAGTGTGAGAGGTACTCTCACTGAAATCCCACAGCGACTTTTCATTTTGGCTGATGGGTTTAGACATTTCTCATTTTCAGTTGACAGGTTTCACGGTATCCCAAAGCAATGCATTTGAGAGCTACACTGATTCTGCCAAAGGCTCAGAAAATCCTCAGTATCCCAAGGTATCAACTTCTTGATATCTGGAATAACATCATGCTGTTAAATGTCCAGAATTAGAATCTGACTTCGGTGATGGATGAAAAATGCTGACGGGAAATGGGTTCTCCTAGATTGGAAGAAAACTTAGGTTGCTTGTTCCCATTGCATTTGGGGGTTACATGAGAGTAGAGAAAGGAAAATGAACAAGCTTAGCCTCTCCTTCTGGTATTCTGACCCAGAAGGTCAAGGGTGAACCCTCTGTGACACTCTCCCATCCATAACTTTAAATAGGTTGTGAAGCTCTTGAGTAATCTCTCAAATATTTAAACATTACCTACTCATGTGCATGTGCCAGTCTCTCATTCACCCTGTACCAGTCACCCTGCATTTCCTATAAAGAATGTGAACCATTAAATAAGCAAGGCAAGAAACATCCTGTCCTGACCCATCCCCTGCCTCTGTAATTCCCTGACATATTGGCTTTTATTTAAACTTTTTGTAAAGTTCAACTTCCCACTCGGAGTGTGAGAAGCTCTTTGAGATTGGACACACAGACTTATGTTTTTTGTTTTTAAAGCTATAGGGGAGGAAAAATCCTTTTTTGCTTTACTCATCTTAGATCCATTGGCTGGGGCCCTGTTAAATAGACTGACAGCAGAAAACCAAACAGAAGTTTATGAACACCTGCATCAGGCATTCATATGAGATGAGTAACTCATCGTGTGGTTAGAACTTGTGCTCATATAGCCTCTTAACGAAATAATAATTTTTAGTGGCAAGACAAAGGAAACAGACTGAGTTTCTGGGAGTGGCGAGTTATGGGAAGGCAAATATATAGGGGAGCTAATGGAAGATAAGGGCTACTTGGTAAATGTTATTATGTAGATAGCGCCTTCTCTAGGCTAACAAGAATTACTTTTGGCTTCTTTTTAAAGAGGGAAGGGGGGAACACCTTCACAAATTTATGTCCTGCTTTTAGCTAAATGGGAGTAGAGTGGAGAGCTTTTCTTGTATCCACTTCTTCTCAATTGCCTTAGGTTAAAATAATCTTTATGCTGAGAGTTGTATTTTGAATTGAATATTCTACTACCCTTCAGAACCTTGAATTGCTAATAGTGATGATATACATATATGTATATCATATATATGTTATATATATACATATATATGATAATTTTTTAAAATTTTATTTATTTAAAAAATATATTTTATTGATTTTTTACAGAGAAGAAGAGAGAGTTAGAGAATTAGAAACATCGATGAGAGAGAATCATCAATCAGCTGCCTCCTGCACATCCCCTACTGGGGATGTGCCCACAACCAAGGTACATGCCCCTGACCGGAATCGAACCCAGGACCTTTCAGTTCACAGGCTGATGCTCTATCCACTGAGCCAAAAACGGTTTTGGCTGATAATATTTTTTAAACTGAGGTATAATTGACCTAGATTAATTTCAGGAATATGATGTAATATTCAATATGTATATGTTGCAAAATCATCAACACAATATGTCTAGTTAACATCCATCATCATACATAGTTACAATTTTTTTCTTATGCCAAGAACTTTCAAAATCCATCCTCCTATCAGTTTACAAATATACAATTCAGTGTTTTTAATTATAGTCACCATGCTGTACATTACATCCTCAGGACTTATTCATTTTGTAACTAGGAACTTGCACTTTTGACCTCAGATAACCACTAATCTGTTCTCCATATTCATGTGCTCCAGTTCTTTGTTTGTTTGTTTTGTTTTTATATTCCATATATAGGTGAGATCACACAATATTTATCTTTTCCTGTCTGACTTATTGCACTTAGCATAATGCCCTCAATGTCCAGCTATGTTGTCAAATATGGCAAGATTCCCTTCTTTTTATGGCTATTATTCGTGTGTGTGTGTGTGTGTGTGTGTGTGTGTGTGTGAGAGAGAGAGAGAGAGAGAGAGAGAGAGAGAGAGAGAGAGAGAGAGAGAACCACATTTTTTTTATCCATTCATCCACCAATTGGCATTTATACTGCCTGGCTCAGTGGTTGAGCATCAACCTATGAACCTGGAGGTCATGGTTCAATTTCCTGCCAGGACACATACCTGGGTTGTGGGCTCGATCCCCAGTGTGGGGTATGCAGAAAGCAGCTGGTCAATAATTCTCTCTCATCATTGATGTTGCTGTCTCCCTCTCCCTTCCTCTTTGAAATCAATAAAAACATATTTTAAAAAAGATGGAGAGAATGAGGGAGCATCCCAGAGTTTGGCCTAACATCTACAAAACAGGATATGCTTGGAGCTCAGTGAGAGAATCTGGCTTAGAATAATCAATCTTTGCTGTGTAAACTGGACTTTTAAACAGGGTGATTAATTTAAACCCTTATCACACATATTTGTGTTCATACTATTTACAACATGTTGGTAAGTTTACAAACATGTAATGAAGATGTTATATACCTGGCCATGTTCTTTATATGTATTAACACAGTTCATAACACAACCATATAAATTGGTCACTATTATTGTCCTTATTTTACAAATGAAAAAAAAATGAGACAAAAATAGTTTAAGTAGCTTTCCCAGGATTATACAGCTAAAAAGTACACACTGGCTAGAGATCAGGGGCTGGGATATGAGAACTATGTTTGTATATTCAGGAGAATTCTGCTTACATCACTAATGAGCATACTAAGTTCTTTTTCTGCTTGCTCTCTCAACAGGGGTGTCATACTCCAAAAAGGAGTTGGTCTTAACCACTGCCATTCTTCAGTGTTCCTCTCTACTAGGACATACTACTGTTATTTCCCCTTAGTGAAAAGAATGGGGTAAACTAAATCCAAGTTTCAATGAGGTACATTCTACTCCTACTCTGCAAATGTGCTTCAAAGTATGACAAAAACTGGAAAAAAGGAAGGTGTGTAAGAACTTAACTCAAAGAGCTTAGAAATTTGTGCTTAGTAGACTTATAGAATCTTCTGTAGATGCTTGACTCTGTCAGCTGGAGATACAGGCTTTAAAAAGAATGTCTTGAAAAACATATCATAATGATGTATCCTTTTAAACTTTGAGAAGGTCAAATGATATGGTTATTATGAGCAGAGGGATATACCGTCCAACCCCAATGTGCACATGCATACATGAAACACACATAACATACATGTATGTGCACATGCACACATATGCCCTTAATATCAATCTTTGGGAGTGGGTCTATTTTTCAGATGCTACTATAAAAAAAGGAACATAGTTCAAAGAAGAGAGGTATTGTTTTGAAATATACAGTGTCCAGAGGGTGCTATTTAGGTTGAGCAGGGCTCATCGGGAGAGCTGGTAGAGTTGAGGAGAACTCAGGGAAGACAGAATAGAGATGTGACTAATGGGAAAGCTATTGGATTGGAAATCAAGAAAATCTAGAAAATTTAGAAATCAAGAAAATTTAGTTCTAACTGTGCCAGGAAGTCTGTGGGACTTTGAGGAAATCTTTTAACCTCTCTAATTTATAGTTCCAATTGTTCTAACAAGAGAGCTGGGTGAGATCCTATTCTAATAGTTCTCACACAAGAGAGCTGAGTGAGATGTTCAACATGATGCTTATTCTATGATATAGGAAAAGGGAATGCAAGTTAATTGGAAAAAGAATTGCCTCCCTTCACAGTCTTACCAGTTCATTCTCTCTCTACATCCAGCAAATTTTTGGCATTCTATATTCAAAAAGAGCACCTGGACTTCCACCCCAATTGGTGTTTTGAATCTTCCCTTGTATATTATAAGTGATTTTACAAATTATAATGTGGTACTAAGTCACATTTCAAAAAGGAAATAACTCTAATGTATAACAGACCTATACTGCAGGCTCAGCCCACTGTAGCTTCTTAATGTATTTCTACAACCTGGTACTTGAAGCAATTATATATTTTTATGCATCTCATGTAGACACTTTCATTGATTTTCCTAAATATCCTCCATCATGTTTAAAGAGCCTCTTCCATCTTTGTCACAATTTTCTCTTCTAAGTTACTAACCCATTCATTTATGTAAACATAATTGCTATTTACAGAGTTGTCTATGTGTATTTATTTGGGATAAGTACATATTAGCATACTAGTAAAGAATGAAGATGAAACCTCAACCTTTCTGGCAAAAATATCAACAAATGTAAAGTTCTCTCTACTCCAAATCTCTGTTCTTCTTCCCTGGCTTTGGCCTTAGATCCAGAGTTGTCATTCTGTTTAGTAAGGCACATGCATCCATTTTTGTGCTTTAGACTATCACCTCTTCACTCTCTTTGGGAAATTATCTACTCTTTCATAACCACTCCTGCCCAACAGCACTGGGTCCTTATGTTTTGATAATTATTAGTGTGGCTAACATTAACTGAGGGTTTATTGAATCAGATCTGAGTGAAATGCTTCATCTACAAATCACCTTTAAAACTTTCTGCAACCTGATAAAGAAGATGTAACTATTAAATTAATAAGGAAACTGAACATAGAAAGTTTAAGTAAGTTGTCCAAATAACTGTTACATGGGCAAATTGAAATTGGAACTCAGAAATTTGCTTCTAGAGCCTGTACTTATAACCAGTCGACAACACCACTTTGCCCACAAATGTGCAGAATGATGGCCATATTCTGCTACTCCTGTCCACTTGCAAGTTCCCTCTGAGCTTTCACTGCCAAATTTACCACAAATTCCTCTCCAATCACATCCTCTAATTCTTCATAAACCATGTATGCATGCCTTTGTATTCTATCTTCTGCCTTCTCACTATAAAAACTGATCTCTGAATGGTCAGTGCTTTTATGACACTGAACTGCCCCCTAGTGGAGACTGAGAATTTATAACATCATATTAATAGAATCTTTTCAGTGGTTTTTCAATCCATGCAACAATACTTCTATGTCTAGAACAAACATTGAGTCCCTAAAGAACGTTGTAAGATTTGCTATTTTTTGGAGGATGGGTTGGAGCTGAATGTGTGAGGCTAAGAAGTAAGGCCAATTAAAGACCGGTTTGCAATAGATCTGGTGAGAATTATGATCTGAACTGATGCTTTGGCAGTGAGGATGGGCAGGGGGATTCTGATGTGTTTGGAGATGGAATTATCATGGTTATAAGTTTCCAAATTCCAACTGTGGTTTCCTCTACAGTGCAACTTCCTCCAAGTTTTAAGAATTTTAGAGGCCAACAGAATTCATACTATTCCTTCAACCCAAAGGGGCAGCCACCCTTCTCTTTCTCATTCTTAGCATGCCAACCAGCACTTTTCTACTGGATTTTTTTCTCTTTTCCTTTTCTTGCTTTAGTTGTCTCAGTAAGGATTTTGAGGAGCCCAAGTAGAGAAGGCTTTACATGATGTGTCCCGTGGGAATGTGTACCAGTATTGTCAAATCTTTCCATTTTGGGCGGGGGGGGAGGGGGGGGGGCGAGGAGTGGTACAGAAAAACATAGTTCTTTGTGCATTTCTGTTTGCCATGCAATTTAGGAAATCTGTGGTTTAATTATACTTATCTGCTGCTTTTTTTTTTTTTTTTTTTTTTTTTTTTTTTAATCTCTCCTCAGCCTATCTGCCAAGCAGCCTATCAGAACGACTTTGGTCAAGTGTGGCGGTGGGTGAGGGAGGACAGCAAGTACATCAACATTCAGGATGGCTTCAATGGAGACACTCCCCTGATCTGCGCCTGCAGGCGAGGGAACCTGAAAATCGTTTCCTTCCTTTTAAGGAGAAATGCTGACGTGAACCTCAAAAACCAGGTGAGGCCATGACGCAGCAGTGGAGAAAGTAGTGGCCCATGGTACTTACTCTTAGCATAGATGGAAACAGGGAATGTCATTTTCTGATGCTTGTAGCTCCTGACACCAACAATTTCTGTTTTACCTTACTTTAGAGCAGTGGTTCCCAATGTGGGGCACATGCCCCACAGGGGGGCAATTTGATTTTTCAGAGGGGCAATTCGAGAATGAGTTATTAACAGTGAATTTTTTGCATTTCTTGTGATTCGAGGGGCCTCATATGGAGGTATATAAATATATGTTGTGACATATTTATGCATTTTAGTCTATTATATGTTTCAAAACTTTATTGACTATTTTTTCATATTACTTCATATTATTCTTATTTTTAAAAACCATTTCTTAGTGATTTCTTCCTTAGTCCTTCAACTGTCCTTTTGTTCTTTAATTTTCTTTTTCATGGATACCATGTTCTTTGAAAGTTTGTTTAGACCAAATTAATGGCCTTCTAGGCCTCCTCCACAGGAATAGGAGCTCACTTTTTGAATAATAAGAATTACATGTCACAGAGAGGACATCAGGATTTCAGAGATGTTTAGGTGGGGCACGGCCAAAGAAAGGTTGGGAACCACTGCTTTAGAGAGACTGACACATACTGAGGATATTTTATTAGGCTAGAAAGTGAAATAAAATGCAATTATCAGGCATAGTTTGTGGTTAATTAAGTCCTTAGAACTTCTGGAAAGGAAGAGAGTGGTTCGTTCAGATGTCTGGCTAGAGCTCCCTTTCTTTTCTTTCTCCTTCTCTTGTTTTTTCCTTGCCCCTCCTTCTATCCCAGCTCCACCTCCTCACTATTACAGGGGCAATCGGAAAAATTTCCTAGGGATGTGTGTGTGGGGGGTGGTGGGGTGGTATATTGACCTGCTGACCAATATTTCATAGTTTCATTACGTTTCTACTTTCTATGACAATGAACTGATCTTCAGAAGACCCTATAGTTTGTGTATAGAATAGAAGAATGCTAGTGAAAAACTTGCCAAAGACAAATAAGCTCATGAGCCAGAGGTTACTGGAAGATGTAATATTAGCTGACGTGGAATCTTCAGTGAAGGAGCAGAATGTGTACCTAAGGCTGTGAATATCCTTTGAGAGCCTCTTTGGAGGTTTCGGTGTCTGCATTATAGAAAGACAGCCTTTCCAGTCCACTGAGTAAACATAAAAAGTCAGCGCTTGTAATAATTTTGAATGCCCTATATCCACTCATGTATATTCTGTGAGGGAAAACAGCCTGTGAGGCCCCACTTGCCCCTTCTAAGCCAGTTTAAAGATCAGCCATTTGGAGTAATAATGCATTATAGAAAAAGAAGTCATTACTGGACTTGCTTGTTTGTGCTTACTATTTTTTTTAATTTGGTTTCAACGTCATGCCTGTGCTAAATCTAACCGATCTACTGATCTGCATCTTAGTAGAGTATGACATGATCTCCCAGCTGAAGAACCAGGTGTGTGGAGTTCTGAGAGGGAGTGGTGAAGACAGATGTCAATGAGTCACATCCTCTCTCAGGAGATTTACTATTAGGAAACTGAGGGAGGGAGATGTTTGCCAACTCAGGGACAGCTACAGATACAGATACAAATATGGACACAGATACAGATGAATGTTGGCCTGTGAAATTGACCCAGATTAGAAATGAAAGTCAAGTGTTGATGAGGAGGAAAGCTTAAATTATTATCGTTTTACTGGAGCACAATTTAGTAGCACAATATGAAAAGCACTAATACCTTTTTATGCCAGGAATCACATTTTTAGAAACTTATGCTAAAAATAAATTTAGAAATGTTGACAAATCTTTGTTAATGAGGATGGTCAAGTAGCCTTATTTTTATAAAAATCAAAAGTTAAAGACTCAAATGCCCAATGAGTAGGGTTTAGCTAAATAAATTAGAGTAGTTCTATTCGATTAAAAGCCAAACAGCCTTTACAGGTATATGTTTGAAAACATTAAATGGCATGGAGAGATGCATATATTTTAAATGTTCATTGAAAGAAAGTATATTAAATGTTGCAGATGCTGTGTGAACCGACATTAAAAAAAAAATCCATCTACATGCATTTTATAAGATGGGAAGGAAATACAGCAGAAAGTCAACAATTAACTCTGGGTTGTTTGTTAATGGGCGCCTTTGCTTCATTCTATTATTATCTTCTTGCCTCATGTACACAACTTTTACAGAGAACACGCATACTTTAATGTTAGAAAAACCAAAAGTGTTATTTAAGAACAGTGCCTCCCCCAAGTGGAAGTTAACCACTCTTTTTGTCTCTGGCTTTCCCTCTCTTCTCATTGATTTGGTTGATTTTCCAGTCACAACAGCCTGTTCTGCATTGTACTTACGTGGCCATGTTTCTATCCCCCTTTGTTGATTATGAGGCCCGAGGCTTTACATTCCTCACAATCCCTAGAAACGTATGTCTACCACCTGATAAATATTTATGTACTTGAAGAATTAAATTGAGTTATTTCTATTCTTCTAGCACTGCCTATATCCATGTAGAAACAAGAAAAATTGCCATGTGGTTAAGATTTGTTCATTAACAAACCACAAAATGAATAACTGTATATATACTATTGGTGATTAGGATTTCTGTATTGAATTTAGTCTTATGTTTGTATCTGAACGTATTTTCTCCAAACAACTAAAATGAGTATGAAAAATCCATATTTTGATGATTTATAAAATGTACATTTCACCTGTTCTCTTTCTGTGGCTCTCCCCCAGCTTTTTCTTCAGACTGTACTAGGACTCTGTTCTCATCAATGAAAACCTAGGTTTATTCATCAGATATACTCAACAGAATAAAAGTTGCCCCGAATACCATAAGAACGAAAAGCACAAACTAACTTTTGATAGGATAATCTGAAAACAGGAAATTTGAAATGAAATATTTATTCATGAAGAGGTTTTTTTTCTTTTCTTAATTTTTAGAAAGAGAGAACCTGCTTGCATTATGCTGTGAAGAAAAGATTTACCTTCTTTGATTATCTACTCATTATCCTCTTAATGCCTGTCCTGCTCATTGGATATTTCCTCATGGTGAGTACACTTGTGAGAGCAAAGAGTCAGTGAGTAGGAAATCAGTAGCATGCCCCATCAAGGTTTTCTGGGCCAGTGAGAAGTAAAGGAATAGTAACAAAACAAGATCTTGGTTTGTATTCTATAAGTGACATTTCCAACATACATGCGATGCTGTGATTAAAGAATAAAGCAAGAAGGAAGGTAGCCAAATCAATCAATCAATAGTACATAGGCGCATAGGGGGTATTGAGATTAAAATGAAGCCTATTCATTGAAATAATCCAGGCATAAGATGAAGAAAAAGTTTGTAAAAAAAAAAAACACCTCTTGTACTTGCCATTTGTCACAGGTATCCAAGACAAAGCAGAATGAGAATCTTGTCCGAATGCTCCTTGATGCTGGCGTGGACGTTAATGCTGCAGACTGTGTACGTTTGTATTTTTAGTCACTGTGAAATACGATTCAAAATGGTATTTGTAGGTCGTGTACTTATCATATATTAAGTTGCTTGGTTTATTTTCCTTGACACTTTTGCATTTCTTTTTTTTAATTTTTTTTTTTCCACTGCCAGTTAGGTGATCTTGAGGTTGTTTATATACTGCCACTAAATTCGTGGGAATAACATCTTTATTGAATACAGAACATTAAAAAAAAAGCTGCTCCACCATTTGTTAGAAGTTAAGGAAGATGAAGGCTCTGATAACAAAATTCCTCTTTGGTAGTTAAGAGGCTGGCATCATAATGCCTTCATGGAAACCCGGGCTTGCCACTTTTTACCTGTGTGCATTTTGGCATGTTATAAACTTCCTGGTCGTTCTGTTTCCTTCTCTGTAACATGAGCATACAGATAAGTGACAGGGCTGACTCCTGTAAAGCACTTAGCAGTGTGCCTGAGCGTGGTTCGTGCTCAGTGAACATTAGCAGCTGCTGCTGAAGCCAAGATCCCAATCAGGAAAGAGAGTCCCCACCTGCGAGCTAACGAAAACTAAGGGCAAAGGTCAAGGAAAAATCCAAATGATGGTGAGAGCAGTGAGAGCAACAGGAGCAGCCTCAGCTGACTTCCCCCTAATAATAGGTTTTGCTCTCACCTCTTACAACTGCAGCCTTGAACTCATCTTCCTCCCTTACATGATCAGAAGTGTTTCAAAAAACTATTTGTAAGGAGTTTTATTTGCTTATATTGATTGAATGACATTTTTTATTTCTAGTTCTTTACTGAAAAAGCAGGCCAGTCAAAACTGGATTTAAAAATAACCAATATTCTATTTGTGACCCCTAATTTATATTGTACATATCTATATGTACTACTATTCTAGGTTCTGTGATAGATAAAATGTCTTCATCCCTGTTTACATTAATCATTTGCATATTTTTTGGGTTATATTGGTATTATGTTTAAATGGAGGTAGTTCTCATTCTCTCTCTCTCTCTTTATGTGTATGTGTGAGTGTGTGGAGAGAGAGAGAGAGAGAGAGAGAGAGAGAGAGAGAGAGAAAGAGAGAGAGAAAGTTGATGAAATGTATGCTTTTCCTTTTATTTCAAATATAATTTTTTTATTAATTTGGATGGACTACTACTGTGAATCATCATCTTCTTAGATAACTTTGAAATATATTAAGATGATATTAAAATTAAGTAAAAGGTAATTAAAAATGTTTAAAATTTTGGTTGTAAACAAAATTTCTCTCTAGTTATCTATGCCTGTCTCTATCTCTAGATAAGTATATTCCTATGCATGCTCATACATATATGCACATACATGCACATATTTTACCATTTACATTTATAAAAAAATGACCTGTATATTAAGATCCAATTTCCAACTCCAAGTAATTTAGTGTATTATATCTTTTAGACTTTCTTTATTTCACATGGAAAAATTCAGAGCCAGATCTGTGGGATTTTTTTAAAATAAAAAAACATAGAGGATGATATCTGCAAAGTGGCCCATATGGTGACTCTCAGGAAAGAGATGGTCACATGATCACAATGCTGATGGGCCAGACATACAGAAAATATCTCAAGAAATTTTGGGATATTCAGCATTCGCCTTTTATAAGTTGCATTTTTTTTCAGTTTGAACAGAAAATGAGAAAGGTGAGAAAGGAAGATATTGATGGCTTATTGAACATTAATAATGTACATACTGGGGCAGAAAAGACTTTAAAAACAAGACATACCATTGCACATAGATGTGTGCAGACCGTGTGGCTTAGTTGAATACTAGGAAATGAGCAGAACACTTGCTAAGCTTGCTAAGAAGCCTCCTGCTGCGGTCTGTAGAGTCCAATGGGTGAGCTGCATGTCGGTCCTTTGTGTTTCAGTATGGCTGCACTGCATTGTACTACGCCTGCGAAATGAAAAACCAGACTCTTATCCCCCTGCTCCTAGAAGCCCATGCAGACCCCTCGATAAGAAATAAGGTAAGAAACTGGCCCCAGGGCCTGAAGTTCTCCAGCTCATGATCTATCTTGGGCCTTGTATGGAATTAAGTTAATGGCTGCTGATGTAAACAACAAAATTAATCATCCTATTAAACATTAATCATCCTGTTAAGCATTATCCTATTACTGTTAGATCTGAATAACATTTAAAGACTTTGCCAAGCCTGAGAGTCAATCAGTCTAAACTGTTGGCTGGACTCTTAAGAAACAATCTTTTCTTTTCTCTTCAGAATGGTGAGAGTCCCCTGGATATTGCACGAAGATTGAAATTTTCGCAGATTGAATTAATGCTGAGGAAAGCATCATAACGCTTGTGGCCTCAGATGGAGAAGTAGAAACAGCTAAAGGACTGGATTCCGTCTGCATCTTGGACTATTGGTCTGTGGGCCACTCAACTGGATGCAGCCATTTTATGGTGATGATGATGGTTGTTGCCATGGATACTGTTTTTGAAGAGCTCTGTAGTCATGCTTTTGCTCAACTGACTTCACCATGGCCCCAATCCTTCCAGGGGAAACACTAAAGCTGTTGAATTCTCCACTTCGGTCAAAATGTGATGCTTCAAAACCAGTCTCTCCTGAAGTAGATGACTCGTGTTAACTCGGACAGTGATCTCTCTTCTCAGCTGTGTGCTCTGATGGAGGCTGTTCTGTCCATCTCATGCCCCAGGAGACACTGTTCCTCTCAGGCCCCTCTAAGTAGTAGGAGGGGTGGACGTATGTACATTTATATAGAATGGTGTGTGTATGTGTGTGGGTTTAAAGGTTCACATGTGGATGTTCCTTTGGCAAAACAACTTCAGCAAAAACATTTTCAGTTGTAAGTGGTGGCAGTTTTACACCACCGAAATTGGCAAATGCTAAAATCAAGCCTTTTTTTTTTTTTTTTTTTGAGAACACTGCTAAACATTTTGCTATCAGTTTATAAATAAAGGCTATCTTGATTTTGACCAAGACTATGTAACTATCAAGATGTTTAGCCTGGCTGGCATCGCTCAGCGGTTGATCATCTACCTATGAACCAGGAGGTCACTGTTCAATTCCTGGTTAGGGCACATGCCCAGGTTGCTGGCTCAATCCCCAGAAGGGGCATGGAGAAGGCAGCCAATCAATGATTCTCATCATCCATGCTTCTATCTTTCTCTCCCTCTCCCTTTCTCTCTGAAATCAATAAAAATATATTAAAAAAAAAGATGTTTGTTTAAAAAGATCTTTGATTTGCTTGTGAATGTAAGGCAGCTATTAAACTTGCTAGTTCTCTTTATTTTTATTGATAAAATTTAAAATATTACTATAGTTTATCTAGATAAATTGTTTTAAGAAATAGAGCTGTCAATCAGAGAAAGATAAATAGCACATGTCTAATTCCACTCATTTGTGGAATATAATGAACAACATAAACTGATGAACAAAAATAGAACCAGAGTCATAGAAGTATCGAACAGATTGTCCAAGCTATGAGGGAAGGTGAGGGGTAAGGGGGTAAGAGATCAACCAAAGGACTTGTATGCATGCACATGAGCATAACCCATGGACACAGATGGGGGTTGGGGGTGAGGGCATGTGCTGGGGGAAGAAGGTGGCCGGGGAGAGGTCAATGGGGGAAAAAGGAGACTTAGGTAATACTTTAAACAATAAAGAATTTAAATAAAAAAGAAAGAAATAGAGCTATAGGATTAGGTAGTATCTGGATTAGAGATAGAATCCATATGAGAGATAGAATACCAAAATACCTGCCCAAGTCCTTTGTCAATGAGGCAGAGTGAAAAAAATGTATTTTTTAAAATTATTAAATTTTACAAATGAATGATTTATTAAATCATGAATGTCTTTAGACATAAACTAAGTCACGCAGTATGTGGTAACACATATGTCTAAGAATGAAAGATTTGCCATCCTTGAACAGAACAAAGTTCTAATAAATATCAAATCCAGGCATATTTATTGAACTATGTATAGGGCCTTACGGAACATATTGTGTGAGAAAAGCAGTACTGTGTAGATATGGATCCTAAAGCCTTTGCAGGGGTCCTCAAACTTTTTAAAGTGGGGGCCAGATCACGGTCCCTCAGAGAGCTGGAGGGCCGGACTATATGAACTACTAATTCCTACTGTAACACCTCGGCTGCGCTCACTGCCCAAAAAACCTGGCGGGCTGGATCAGACTCCTCTGCGGGCCGCATGTGGCCCGCGGGCCGTAGTTTGAAGACGCCTGCATCTTAATAAATTATTTAAGATCCATTCACACTGTACTGAGTGTGCAGGTGATTCTAGAATATTTTAAAATCGTGAACTTCACACATCAGTTACCTTTGATAGACACACCAGTATACCTTCAATTCAGAAGTTTTCAAAATTGTGCTATGGGGCCCATTCGGTGTGGTTAGCATCAACTTATGAACCAGGAGATCATGATTCAGTTCCTGGTCAGAACACGTGCCGTGCTTGTAGCTAGATCCCCAGTAAGAGGCAGGCAGGAGGCAGCTGATTAATGACTCTCTCTCATCATTGATGTTCTATCTCTCCTTCCTTCCTTTGTGAAATCAATAAAAAAATATTTTTTTTAAATTGAGCTATTGGTTCCAGAGTTTTGCAAAATTGTACTATTACTCATATACCTTATATCTGTCATATTTTACACTGTGTGAGAAGCAAACAATTTCAAAAAGAAATAACCAAATTTTTTTAATGAGCAGGGAAATTGTCTAACAGTAACTTTGTCAAGATCAAAGGACAAAATACATGACAATTTGTTTTATTATGTTGCTGACATTATAACATTTTCTTCCCAGCGTTTCATTTCTGGAGGCAGAACGCTGGGTCATACATTTCTAATCAAAAGGTCTCTGCAACCCTCAAACAAGCTTGTACTAGAATTTAGGCACTAAAACACACATACGTGCTTTATGCACTGCATAATGCATTTATTAAAAAACTCATAAAAATTCTACAAAAGTATGACATGTGAGACTCAACTATACAACTTGGCCCCTTTGAAGATGCTTAAATATATTTTATCCACACTGTACATTGATTTTTGGGTTTGGGATGTATTTATTTATTTATTGTTAAAGCAGCTTGGCTTTCTGAGGTAGTGTTGTGTTTCTATGGCAATAAGATGAAAATGTCTAATTTGTTTTGTGAAAGCCAACAATGATCCAGAGATTTAAGACCTCTCTCTCTCTCATCCCAATTTTTCGGTTTACTTTATTCCCCAAATATGGCTTATAGAAAAATAAGTATATGTTTTAGGGAAGTTTACCTAAATGACAAAGAGAATGTTTTGATAATTTCTAGCTCTCAAATGAAGCCTGCCCTTCAAGATGACAGACTCTATAATATCGCATGAAACCTGTGTTCAGCCAATGAGCAGTTTAATTAACTAAAAAAAAAAAAAAAAAAAAAAAAAAAGTTAATGTCATTTTTAGTATCAAATACAGGAAACCTGAAGGAATATATAGTAGTAAACTTCCTCCCTCCTCCCCCTCTCCTCTTCCCTTCTACTGATAGGAAAGGTTTTCAAGTCCTGAAATACTTAAAATCCTCTGTTCATGGGCCCCAGCCCCATCGTCTACAAGGTTTTTCCTTTGACTTGTCAGTGTCAAATGCTTCACAGACTGAGTCCACACGTTCCCTGGCAAAGGCTGGCCCACACGTTCCGCGGGAAAGGCCGGTCTCCTCCTCTTGCATCATGTGTATGATTTCATTGTACAGACGCTGAGGAGCATCCAACCCCCAGATGAAGTCTATGTGCGCCCATTCGGGAATGTTCTTATGGTAGATGAGGTTGTTCAGTTCGGAGAGCAGTGTTTTCACATCTTCTGGATTTGAAAGCCAGTCCTGGCCTCCAGTCCACATTGCCGTAGGGACCGTCATGTCTCCAACTTTGTACCTTACAGGAGTTGGCTAGAAAAAGAAGAGTTGTTAGCTGCAGATCACATTTGGACTTCCAAACTCATAATGTACACCCCAAATAAACATTCTAAATATGTGTTGTGATTAAAAAACAAACAAACAAAAAAAGTAAGTACACAGGCATTGGAGCCAAGCAGAGCTGCATTTAGAGTTTCTGTTTCAGCACCTACTTGAAGGTAAGATTACTCAACCTCAGTTTCTTTATCTGTGAAATGGGGATATCTGAAATCACTTACTAGGTTAATGATAAAACATGTACATTGCCTAGCACTTTAAGCATTACTTTTTAAATTGTTTTTCTTAATAACAATAAATATTTTAAGCATAAATTGCCTTTAAAAGATAACTTCACAAATGTTTCATGAGGCCAGAGTTAGAGAAATTCTACAGAGAAAGTTGAGAGAATAGAACCTACTGAGGAGGACTCTGCTCTGGGGCTCACAGGTATTTTCTATGATTATAGAAAGCCCTTAAAGCAGGCCCAGCCCTAGCTGGGTTTAACTCTGTGAATAGAGTGTCAACCTCATGTGGCTCATGAGCCGCAACTTGCCGACCATGAAGATAAGATAATGGAAGTTTGTATAATACCTTTTGATCCCTTTCACCGTTTCCCACCCAACTCATCACCCTGTCTCTGACAAACACAGATAAATGGTCTTTGTAAGATACTATAAAAACAACCTCACTCCTGCCATTTTCATTGGTGATTTTGGGTTTCTTGTCAAAAAAGGATTCTTGTAGTGGTAGCCACCAGAGACCACACTCTTCCCTTCACTAAACCCACTCCGCCTTGCTCCTGCGAAGCCCAGGGCCCCCTTCATGGAAGCAGCTTCTCAAAGAAGTTCTTCTCCATTGTGAAGGCGGCAGGCCTTGTGGCCCTGCTGTGAACGTCCCCATTTTCAAATGGAGACAAACCCCGACTTGTTTTATTTTCCATGCCCACCTCTACAGCAAACTGCCGTTAGACCTTCCTGGTCATGCACTTATAAAGGGTGGTATTGGTTTTCTTACCTGATTGCCTTTCTCTAGATTTTTAGTCTCGCTCCCCCAGTCAAAAGCCCGGAGTTCCCCAGAATTTGCTGCCTAAAAGGGAACAAAAATGTACATGGCATTCAAATGGATCCTGGAAAAGAGTGGGAGGAGGGGTGGAAATGTGCTCCCAAGACTGCAATTGTGGGGGAAGCAGAGAGCAGAGACTGTTCAGTGTTAGGTTAATCTTTAGGGAAGTACAAAGGCAAGAGGAAGACCCTTTCGGGAGAAAACTTATGTACTGCAGACATACTTGGCCACCATGTTATACAACTCCAGGAGGTGCATCCCCAGAGATGCCTACGTGGTTGGTTTCTGTACAACTATGTAGGCTACAAAGGGCAAAGCTCTCCCTGGTGACTGTGACAAGCTGACTGAATTCTTTAGTTTTAATTATAAAATGTTCCTCTCCCATCTCTCTCTCTCTTTCTCTCTTTCCCTCTCTCTCTCTCTCTCTCTCTCTCTCTCTCTCTCTCTCTCTCTCTCTCACACACACACACACACACACACATATGCACACACACACAACTATAACAACTGTACAAGAACAATTTCACTAAACTCTAAGTTGCTACAAAACCATAAAGCAGATAGGGCCAATATTTATGATATATAGTTGCCATCACTACTCTTAAAACTCCCTGCTTGAGTTAAGACACCACCACCCCCCCCTTTTTTTTTTTTAACAAAGTGGTATTTTTAAAACATGAGAATCCAAGGTTAGTTATGTTCTAGCTCTGTCCTTATTCCATCCTTATTTCCACAATCATTCAGGGCCACTCCATAGTGTCATCTCCAATGAGCAATATTATTAGGTTCAGTGCTTCTTCATTGATGAAAGAATCATTCACATGCACGTTGTCCTTGAATCCATTCTGAATGTCTTATTTCAGCTCTGCCTTCTTTAGTTCATGTGACTGGTGATCAAGACTTGCCATCCTATGTTGCAGGTTAGTCTTTCCCTCCTGTGAGGCCTCTTTGGGTAATTAGTTTCTGCCTTACACTTTTGTTACTACTTGACCTGCTGCTGGAGGAGTCTCCAATTATCTTCTCCAGCCTCATTTTGAGGTTGCAAGAGACAGAGAAAGGTCTCAATCTGACATCACAGTTTTAAGGTCCACTAAAGACGTCCGTGGCTAATCCTTCCCTCCCATCTTCTGAAAAGTTTCAATGTTCTAGATTACATTTCATCTCATAACAAATATGAAATAACCCCTGGTTTATCAAAAGGACACTTTTCCCACAGATACTTACTTAGGGAAAACGACAAATTCAACATCATTCCTACCTGGCTCCAGTGCAGGATATTTTGCACAGACGTTCCAGCAGGAGAATGAGCGACGTACACATTTGCTCGGCTCTGTAACAAAGCAGGAGTGGTTTGTGGGACATGGAAAAACTAGTAAGACATGCACTTTGTCAAGATCAAATCTCCAGGTGTCAGACTAAGAAATGGGACCATCTTTAATTATCAGCACTTATCTATGAAACAGTAATATGCACATAAATAAACATGCCATTAAATGTATACCTGAGCACCTATATTTTTCATCTGAGGATGGCTTCTCAGTAGATACCTGAACTTATTTTTTTTTTTAATTTTACTACAGTAATTAAGAATAAAGACTCCAGGACAAGCCTATATTCAAATCCTAGCTCTGCCATTTAATTTTTAGGTGGATATGGGAATAATTTAATCCACTAAATCTCAGGATAGTAATTTTCATAGTGGGAAATTGATAATATCTGATTCAGAGGATTGTTAACCTGGCACAAAATAAATGTTTATTAAATGGTAGCTATTAATCGTATTCTTTTAAACGATGAATAAAAAGACTTCAGGAATTAAAGATGTGTTCTTCCAGCTGCCAGCTGGTAGCCCTCCACTGTGGGGCCTCCTTAAGGCGTTGTCCCAGGTGCAGAGAGCTGTATTGTCCAATGCATCACCCAGTATTGGTGTCATCTGCATTAAATGACTGGCTGATATGGGGGTATGAACACTCAGCTCTCTCACCCCACTTGGGAGAGCTCTGAAGGGTCATCTCATCTTCACAAATCCCTGTAGGATCACCAGAGGTTCCCATTAAGGGTATGTCACAGCTTCCCCCCCCCCCCTTCTTCCATCTACCCAATCCTGTTTCACTCCCTTTTCTAGGTGTTATCCCAAGCACATAACCCAAAATCATTTGACCCACTAATCTTCATCTCAGAGTATGCTTCCTGAGAACCCACACTATGTCACCTTCCAACTAGTAGCACTATCTAAGCCAAACTAAAACTCCCAGACATCTTAATTAAAGAACCAGAAGGAACCAAGTAGAAAAGAAGAGGTAGATACTACATGAAGATTCTCTTTTTTTACTTTTTCTTTTAATCTGCTAATTCGATGCATAAAGCCGCTTTCATATCACTTCTGTGAAGTTTATATCTAGCGATGTCCTTATGTTAAACCTTACCTCAACCCATGTTAAAGCATTTCCTACATATTATTGTATTTGGAGAACACTGAGTTACTAAGATTACATTTCCCTAAGTCTTTGCTGGCAATAGCTCATCTTCAAGGAGTGAGACTAATAACTTCTAGCTTTGCTTTGGGAAACTGAGAGTGTACTAGGTTCTCACTTACCATGTTCATGTTTTTTGTGTTAAAGCCTCCCAGAAGTAAAATGATGTTGCTACAAATCTGATCAATAATCATCTGACCACAAAGGTATATATAAAACTGGCGGAGGAATCTGGTCTGGTACAGGAATTCTTTCCGGCCAAACAATCCCTGTAAAAATAGGAAACAAAATACCCATCATTCCATCATAGTAAAAAGTAAGTATGTCTAATTGAAAAGGATAAATCTTACCTTATTGGGTGGGAAGGCTCTTCTATATAGACAAGAAATTTTCTGAGGAGCCACGTACCTTGATCATCATATCTGGCAGCAACAAAAATTTGGTCCCAGGGCTTCTCGCATGTTTAATAGTAGCTATGGGTGCTAAAGCAAAATAGAGTTTTATTTTCTGAGCCAGCTCTGGCATGGTGGAAAATGCAATAAAGCCTGCAAGAGAAGGAATATGTCAGAGTGGATACTGAATATCCTCGAACTCATAAAATGCATATTTACTTTTGGCAAGATATTTCAGTAATTATTTGTGATTGTGTCTTAACTTTCCCATGAAATTATAAGATTATTGAGGGGGAAATAATGACAGCAGGAAAAACGCCGTTGTGTTCCTTCTGACATCTAGCTTATTTGGTGTCCAGTAGTAGGTTCTCATTGAATTGGTGAATTTAATTATTGAGTATAATAATGTGGACTTAGTGAATTTATATATAATAATCTGGCCACTCAGTATATATCCTATATAATAAAAGGCTAATGTGCAAATCATTCCCTCGACCAGGAGTTCGACTAGCAGACAGGCCAGCCAACTGCCCATGTTCCCTCTCCTGGCCAGGCTGGCCAGATTCCACCCATGCACAAATTCATGCACTGTGCCTCAGTGTGTATATATATATATATATATATATATATATATACTGAGTGGCCAGATTATTATTTATTATGTGTTCAGAGATCATAATAATCTGACCACTCAGTATATATATGTATTTAGAGAGAGAGGGAGAGGTAACTATATGCTAGACACTTTACTTATGATTTTCATGGTTCTTACTTCATTTAATTCAAATCTCTACAGCAGCGGTTCTCAACCTTTCTAATGCCGTGACCCTTTAATACAGTTTCTCATGTTGCGGTGACCCCTAACGAAAATTATTTTTGTTGCTACTTCATAACTGTAATTTTGCTACTGTTAATGAATTGTAATGTAAAAATCTTCCTTCATTATAATCTAAGCCAACCACATTTTTCCCCCTGTTGACTTTGGTCTAATAAAGGGCCAGGATAGCCAGTCTCCACTCCCATCTTCCCAAGTAGTAGATATGTATCCTCTGGGGCCACAAGTTAAGGTTTCTCACAAATTCATCAAAAACGAAAGGACACAGCATGTAACTGCACACATTGTCATTAGAAGGGGTTGGGGGGGAGAGAAAGACTCAACTCCCTGCAGCAGTTCTGTGTATAGTATAATGACAATGCTTAGTGTCTATTGATTGCCTGTTATGTGCCAGGCACTGGAAAATATGTTTCATTCATTCAGTGCTTTTACTGAGTGCAACTATGGATTGGGATCTGCTCTCACAGCTGTTTTAGATGAAAGCTTTGCTTCACAGAGCTTATATCAATAACTTCTAACACTATTATCCTCATTTTATAGGTAAGAAAACTGAGGTCAGAGGGATTAAATAATTTACTCAGTGACATTTACCTAAGAGGTGGTAGAACCAACATTTGAATACATATTTATCTGACTCCTACTCTATCTACTCTACCTGAAGCCTCCCTCAATTTCATACCCATTTCCTGTCGCTCTTAGAGTTGCTGAAGAGAATAAGGCCAGATGCGTGAAGTGTGAGATGACTGATCCCAGGCATAGCTGTACACCTTAGGCTCACATTTCTTCGGAGTATACAAACCTGTTTTCCTTTGAACCTACCCATAGTGGTGCCCTGTGAATAGCCGACATAATAGATCTTTTCCTGGCCCGTTTTCTGCAAAATAAAGTTTATGACTGCAGGAAGGTCAAACCTAGCCATCTCATCATAACTACAAGAGGAAAAGACAAAGTTATATGAAAAGTTATCATCAGAAACAAACAAAAACAGTCCCAGAATTTATAAACACCCCCGAGTTGTCAGTCCCAAGAACTTGTTACAGTGTTTCTCACAACACTGTTTGGACTTGTTCCAAACCCGTGATGCCTGGGTGCCTCAGAAATCACAGGTTGTCAGCAAACTGCTATTTCCTACAGATGTCACAAACAATAATCATCTTCAGTGAATATTCATTGAGCACAAGACCTGCCTCCCTAAGAGAGGTGTCCTGTTGTTCTGTGAGGAGAACAGCAGATGGTCATGCAGATTCACTTATGTGAAAAGTATTAAAGATGCTTTGGGCCCTTCTCTGATGAAATAGGTAAAGAGCAGGATGAATGTCCATAGGAAATTTAAATAAAAATACTAAAAATATTGTGTAAGAGTGTAAGAAATGTGTTAGTTGAATTGATAGTCCCTAAGGCTTAATAGTTTCCTTATATCTTTAATGTTGTCTGATCTCATCTCCTCTTGAGGGTACTAGTCCTTGACGTAACTCACAGAAGAGTTAGTCCCAGGACACCCATCGATAAGGATATGGACATACACTTCCCTCATGCCAATCTCGATCACCTGACACAAGCCACCATTCTCACCCCATTCACCAGACCCAATCTTCTTAAGGAATGTAATTTCCCCCACTACTTTCCCCAAAGAATCACTAGTCAATCAAGACAATTGAGGGCTATCATGTTAGAATATTGATGAGCCAACTAAAATAAATTTTCCAAATACTGGAAGTTATAATTTTTTACCCAGTTCTTCCAAACACATCCATGTCCACCTCCTCTCTCAAGATTTTCATCTACCTGAAAGCCCAGAATTCATCTTGGTCTATGGAGAGGGTCGTGTGTTTCCGAGACCAGGTGTTTCCCCTGCTGTTCCCCAGCCACACGTCAAAACCAGCATCTGCCAGAATGAAGCCCAGGCTGTTGTTGGGCAGGTTTGAAATCCAGTTGCTAGCATCTCCAAGCAGGCCATGCTGCAGTAACACCACAGGCCTGGAACCTACAAAAAAAAAAAAAAAAAAAAAAGAGAGAGAGAGAGAGAAAGAGAGAGAGAGAGAGAGAGAGAGAGAGAGAGAGAGAGAGAGAGAGAGAGAGAGAGAGAGAGAGAGAGAGAAAGAGAATTTCAACTGTGGGAAATGTTCTCTATGCTTCTTATTATCCCCCTACTGTGCAAAGGCTTTCAAGTGAGACAAACCCGTGTTTAATTGTTGATTCAGCTGCTTGCTAGCTTGATTATCTTGGTCAGTTACTTAACCTTTACGTGTCTTGATTTCCTCACCAGAAAAGATGAATTTTTGTTATGATTAAGTGAAATTGTGCACACAGAGCAGATGGCACAATGTATGGCACAAAGAACCAACGCTCATCTCCCACTGTTGTTTTTAATCCTTACTCAAGGATATTTTCCCATTGATTTTTAGAGAGTGGAAGAGAGAGGGAAACACAGAGAGAAGTATTGATGTGAAGAACCACATTGATTGGTTGCCTCCTACATGAGGGAGGAGCCTGCAACCAGGTATGTGCCCTTGAATGGAATTGAATCTGGGATGCTTTGGTTCACAGGCCAATGTTTTTCCATTGTTGTTTTTGTATAGTTATTATTACTAGACTTGTCTGGGAATTTGAGAGGATACTGAAGTGCTCCAGAAGTTGGTATAATATAATGATTAAGATAATTATATATAATAATCATAACTATTATAAATTAATAAGAATAAAAAATTAGGTTGTTATGTATTTATATTGTGCATCATTATGTTACTATATTATACAATGTATAATATAACAAGTGTATAATTATATATAATTACATATGTACATATATTAATGTTATAATAAAATAATTATATAGCCCTAGCCGGTTTGGCTCAGTGGATAGAGTGTTGGCCTGTGGACTGAAAGATCACAGGTTCGATTCCAGTCAAGGGCATGTACCTTGGTTGTGGGCACATCCCCAGTAGGAGTGTGCAGGAGGCAGCTGATCAGTGTTTCTCTCTCATCGATGTTCCTCTATCCCTCTCCCTTCCTCTCTGTAAAAAATTAATAAAATATATTTTTAAAGTAATTATATAAATACTAGATATAATTATTGATATTATGACATTAATTATACACATGAATTACATAAATATATTCTATATCTTAATATATTAATATTGTACTGTATATAAATATATGTTATTTATAATTATTTATATTCTAATATTAATATATACAAATATATACATATTCTTTTTTAAAAAAATACATTTTATTGATTTTTTTTTACAAAGAGGAAGAGAGATAGAGAGTTAGAAACATCGATGAGAGAGAAATATAGACCAGCTGCTTCCTGCACACCCCCTACTGGAGATATGCCTGCAACCAAGGTACATGCCCTTGACCAGAATCAAACCTGGGACCTTTCAATCCGCAGGCCGACACTCTATCCAGTGAGTCAAACCAATTTTGACTATATATATTCTATATATGTAATGGTTTAATGGTTATGGGTGCTTCATGTCTAAAAAACTCACAAGCCAGCATGAAGGATCTCCCAATGTTTAAATATGGAAAAATTTGAGCATCAAAATAAATGATAGTAATAAATTATGTCTTATTATATAAATTGAGTATGCATGACTCATTATTGATATCAATGAAATTAATAAACAAAGAATTAGGGGAGAAGTAAAGGCTCTTATTTACAATATATTTCAATAAATATAGAAAGATTGTTGGCATTATCAAATCAATGGATTCTAAAATTAATGAATAAAGTTTGAAGAGATATAGGATATTTACATATCCTGAGAGTATCTTTTACACATTCACCTATCAGCTATAATTTAAATGAAAATTCATGACTCTAGGAATGTTCAAAACTCTTCAAAGAATGTCAAGGTCAAAAATACCAAAGAAAACCTGAGGAATTTTTTCAGCTTAGAAAGGAGACAAAAAGACAACTAACTGTAGTGGATGATACTGGATTGGGGGAGGGAAGAATAGAAATGACTTTGGCACAAATGACAAAATTTGAACATGGACTATGGATTAGATACTAATATCAATCAGTGTTAGTTTCCTAATTTTAATAAATGCATGAGTAAGGGAGATCAGGATATTTTTCTTACCCCCTCCAAATACGGTCACTTTGGAATAGGAATTATTTTGTGCTGAAGGTATTTGAGTTACTGAAATTCCTTGTCTGCCTAAAAACAGAGCCTCTCAAAAGAATTCAATTGTCATAAATTCCATGCCCTGAAGCAACTCTAATCTTCTCTTTTTAGGAAAGGAGAAATTAGTACTACAACCCTACAAACATTCTCACATGCTATCTTATTTGCCATCTATTTTCCCAAGGGCCATTTATCTTTCCAAAGAGTCAGTTGCTTTTCCCCAAGTGCTCTTTATCCCTCTTCCTTTTCCCCCTACTGTTAAGTATATAGACCTCAAAAATCTAACCACCCTTTTGAGTTACTCCCGAATGCTCCTGTATGTATGTGGAATACCCCTGCTAATAAACTTCCATTTGTTTTTCTCTTGTTCATCAGTCTTACATTAGGCTAATAGAACCTAAAATGAGTAGGAGAAAACGTTATTTTCCCCTCTCCAATATTAAGGAATATTTAGGGAGTAATAGGCATGATGTCTCAAATTTAATGTCAAAGATATTTGATAGAAAGGAAGTACATGGCGGCAAAACGTAGTTCACAATTGGTAAATCAGGGGGAAGGGTATAGGGTAATTCCTTGTACAGTTTTTGAAAACTTTCTGTAAATTTGAAATTATATTAAAATACAATGTATAAGAATATCAGTAGGCGATAAAGGATTAAGGCATTAGAATTCTAACACGTTAAATAAATTAAGATAAACATAACTTTTTACATTAGAAAGTTATACTGGAAGATAATCAAATGCTGCATCTTTCAAGGGCAAACATCATGCTCTCAATGGGCCTTAGAAGAATTAGATCAGATTGTGAATGTAGTATCTGCACCGTAGTACCTGTTTTAGAGGAAGATAGAGAAGCTTTGCTGCTGTTCTTATTAGTGGTATAATTTTTAAAGGCAGTTTTTCTCAGAGCATCTGTGTCCTAGTTAACATAACAATATGTTTACCTCACTGTATGAGGATTCATTGAGATATTCTGCATTAAGCAATCAGCATGCCACCTGACCTCAACAGATGGTAGATCCTGTTGTTATTGAACTGATTCTAAGGGCAGTCTCTCTATAGACAGAGGCCTTTTACAACAAACTATGAATTCCATTTTTGCCTCATTTTATTCCTCTGGGGAAAGAACATGAGGGCCTAGTACAGGGCCAGGAGAATGAAACTGAGTTATTTCAGGTTTTCCTTTTATGTCTGGTCATTGACTTCATCCTCTAGCCCTCAAGGAGGTGACCTCAATATGGTGAGATCAAACCAAAGAGGATCAATGCTGTCCTTTGAAATCTTTAGGACATTTCCCATGGTTGGGGCCAGGTTGGTCCTACCTGGCAGAAGTTTGTACTCTTAGTTCATCTAGTGAGAGAATTGACTTATAAATGATCTGCATCATTTCAAACATTCCCTGGAGTCATGAATTTTCATTTAAATTATAGCCAATAGGTGAATGTGTAAGAGCTACTCTTTAAAAAGCTGTCATTTTTTTTTAGGATGACCTGGCCCCAGCCTATTTTCTTTTTTGATGTACATATTTGAAGCGAACAATGAAAGAAGGTTTTTTAAAAGGCTTTTGTTAAAGCTTATGGACATCTTTCAGTTGTTTTCAGTATGAATTTCATTGGCCCTCTTTTTAAAGAGATGTTGAGAAATCTTGCTTTCCTTTAAGGCTGGGAGATTTCCTCTGTTTGGAGGCCAATGGAAGCTGCAGGAACAACACCAGCCACTAGAGGGGAGTATTCTGCAGCAACTGGACCAAAAAGGCTGACACATTGAATGCCAAGCTCTTCCTTGGGCCACGAGTGAGCAATGCAAATGAACAGGAGGCCAGAAACCAAGTTGCCATGAATAGGAGCTGCAGGTGTCTCCCCTGAGCTTAGGATCTGCCAGTCACCTGATGGCTTGGCACAACTGTGCCTTGTTTACCCTCAAGGATTTGTGAGGTTAGTGAAAAGTTATCTGTGTTTCCAGGTTATTCATTTATTTATATAAGATCAATTTATTCATTCCACAGATATATTTATTGGCACCTACAATGTGGTTAGCATTCTTTTAGGCACTGGTGATAGCCTTAAACAAAGTAGATAAAGTTTCTGCTTCCGATGAGTTTGTGTTCTGGTTGGGGGGAGATAGATAAATAAGCAAATATCTGCATATCAGGTGGTGTTAAGATCTATACAAAAATTTAAGCAGGATAAGGGGCTAGCCCTCAATAGGTGGCAAGGGATTGCTAGATTGACTAGGGTGGTCAGGTGACTAGGGTCTGAAAGAAGGGCCAGTGCAAAACTGTCGATATCTGATGAAATAGGAGAACTGTAAGTTCAAAGGCACTGAGGTGAGGACATGCTGGACATATATCAGGTGCAGCTGTGCAGCTGGTACTTTTTCTAAAAGCTGGTTTGCAAAAGGCTGCACAAGTGTAAATTAGAAAAAAACAGAACCCAAAGTTTCTTTACAACCAAAGGCCAGTAGAGTTGGCACGGCTTTTTCTGGTCCTAGTTAAGAACATGGGGTATAGTGTCCGACAGGTCTTTATTTGAGGGCAGGTTTTGTAACATAGTACTAGCAAGTACTAGCAGTGACTATCTGGGAAAATTACTTAACCCCTATGTGAGTGGCAATTTCTTAGAATGATTGTGAAAGCTACGTAAGACCAATGCAAACCAAGCACTTAGCATTTTACCTGGCATACAGAAAGAACACAATGAGAAGTTACATCAACTGAACTGATGACAGATAGTGTGGCTGCTGCCATACACATAGAGCTATAATATGAAGAAGAAAAGAGCCAAATAGAGATGAATGATGGGCACAATTTAATGAGCAATGAAGGTGAATTTTTAAAAGCCAGCAACTGCTGAAAATCCCTACGCAAAAAAAGGGACATGCACCAAAAATGTAAACTGTCCATAAAGTGCCCGATTCTTAAAAAGACCTCAGTGAAAATCTGGGCAACATCTTAGTTATTTAAAATGCTATTTGGCTGAGGAATATAGAGGGCTCAGGGGGCATTGATCTGATCTTTTCAAGAGAACATTAACGAATATTCTAGAATATCTATGTAGGAGGGCATTGGAAAATGTGTTAACTGCTAGAAGAAATCAAGATATAAACATTTCTTGAAGTGTTTTTTTTTTTTTAAGTAAACACTATGTTTATTTGGGATAATCAGAGATGGGGTGGTGGTGATGGAGATTTTGGGGAAACTAAAATCATATTTTGGCCTGAACAATGGGCCCAGTCGGTACCAATAACCTGGACCACCTTTTACACAATCATATTACAAGGAAATCGTTACTGTAGGGAACACTGCCATGCTGGGGTGACACAGGGTAAACCATACCTGTCTTCTTAGGTTCCACTAGCCCTTGAGGAATTCTGTTAACAGAGAGGATATACCCATCTTCTGTTGTGACTTCATACTCCGCACAGGGATAGCCTTTATGTTGGATGATTTCACTCTATGGAAAAAGCACAATTTCTTTTGAGTTCACTTCTGTAAGGCTACATTCTCAATTACCCCAGGGTAAAAAATTGATTACTTAATGCTGGAAGGCATAAACATAAAACTCCTTTACTTTAGCTAAGGTTATTTCTTATAGATTTAAGAAATCTATAAGATGTTATCTCAGAAACATTGGCCAGTGCTCTGCAGTTCTTTCTAGACCAGAACACTGATTCCAAAACCTGGGTGTGATTCAGAATCACCTGGTGCACTTAACATGCAGGTTCCCGGGGTTTGGCTTTGGGTGAGGGATCAGGTAATTCTAATGCAGTCAGCGAGGCACCTGTCTTATGAGAACACCTGGGCCATGAATTTCCTCACTTTCTTTTCATGTTTAAATCCACAGACTGGGGAAAGAAAATGGTTTTAATCTGAAATCTGAAAGATAAATAGGAGATCCTTGAAAGGGTGGGAGTGATGTTTAATTATTGTACTTGCCAATGCTCATTTAGTATCTACTATATATGCCAGGTAACGCAGTTAGTGTTAATATGTACATGATCTTTTTACATTTCTTGCAATAATTCTGTGGAGTAGAAATCATTGGTATATCTAATATGAATAGTCACATATGAATAAACTGAAGCATAGGGACAGGTTAAATAAAGTTCTTAAAATCATATAGCTAGTTTGCGCTTTAGTGTTAGGGTCAGGATTAAAACTCACGCAATGGGACTGTAGAGTCTTTCTCTTAACTATAATGCCTGTTTGCCTTATATACTACAGTGGACATTTGGTATCTGACATTCTCCTTTTTTATTCCTTTTAAAGCAGCAGCTCTTAGAAATAACTCCCTACTTCTATGGGTGATGACAATGGGGAAGAGCAGTGTGAATACTTCAGATCTTTGCAGCTTCATATTTAGAAAAACTTTCCTAAATTGCCTAGGCTAGGCAATGTTTTCTTTTTTGATTTCACTATTCTTGTAATGAGTAATGGAGTATCTCCCTTCCCTACTTGGATTGTAAGCTTCATGAAGTAAGGGCTTTGATATTCTTAGATCTCTCTGTAATCTCAGTGGATAGCACAGTATCAAGGGACTAATGGGTGTTTAGTTAACACTTAGAAAATACATAAATAAAGTCAAGTTTATAGCAAAATATAGGATAGATCATAGGCATATAAATCAGTCTAGAGTCAAACCCATTCAGACTCTGAACCACATTAATCTATTTCATTTACTTTATACGGCAATCATTTGAATTTCCTATTTTACTTTGCTTCTCTATCCATAACTGCTCAATGCCAGAGCATTAGTCTTAGGGCTCCTGAAGCTCCAACAGTGTGCAGGGGCTGTGCCCACACAGCGGGTGAGCCTCAGGGAGATCACCCTGCCAATAGCTAAAGAGATTCCTCCCACCCAATAACCCAGAGGAATTTTTGTGGGACCTTCTCAGGGCCAGAAGATGGCTCCTAAGGACCTATACCATTTTGCTAACTCTCTGGGCAAATCACCAAAAGACAGTCAATTTTTGGAATGATCAAAAGAAACCTGATATTTGGCATCCTGTAGATTCAAAAGATTTCTATGACCTGTCAGAGTTATAGAATCCATTCAAAGGAGGCTTCTGTAAAAAGGGTTTTAAATCTGTATTTAATCATGTTAAATCTATAAGAAGTTTATGGATTGTGAATACTACACACAATCATCTCACTCACCCACAGGTAGCCTCTACTGCTCACGCAGGAGGGTTTATTGCATACTGCTTACAATTATGTGTTTGGGCAGGCCTGCTTAAAATTATAGCTCTGCTGCCTACTGATAATGTGGCCTAATTTAAGTTGCTTAACTTCCTCAATCTCAGTTCCTTGATTTGAAAAATAAGGATGTTCATATCTACTGGAAGGGCAGTGAAGATTAAGTGAAATTAGCATTTCTGCAGGTTTTATTACAATAACTTCTATGCGCTAAGTGTTACCATATGGCCGACAATGTTAAGAATTTGAAAGTAGGCCAAAAAAAAAAAGATCTGGGATACCACATCATTCATGAATTTTACTCACAGGAGGCCTTCTCTAGCAATCATTAGGGTTCGTTTATTTATTGTATGTCAACAGGATAACAAGAATATATTAGAATGGTGAAGGGTGCCACTAGAAGTGGGTGCCCTAATAGTGAGAAGTGAGGGATAATACTTTTATAATACAGTATTATAGTTGCCAATGCTCATTTAGTACTAATGAAGGTAGAAAAAGAATGTAAAACACAGACAAAATGAAAATAATGGAGGGTCCAAGCTTGGCCTAAGATACTGCAACGATTTCTCTGCTCATTCAAGAGAAAGTCAAATTGTATTTCAAGTACAAAAGGACTAAGTCACCCACCCAAGTTTATTGAATTTGTTTGATGAGAACCCAGTCTACTCACACCCAGTTTAGCACTTTACAGTACAATATGCTAATTTATGATTACTCTGCTAGCAAAAATTATCACCACATATAACTATAGCACACAATGCAGATAATACACAGATGTAAACAGTAACATGTAAGGCACCCATTCCCCCTAAAACATTATGGAAAATCCAAACTTACAATGTTCATGAACGCTTCGGGGTCCACATCTTTAGTCGGCATACGTACTGAATTCACACTTCTTTGGAAGAAATACACCACCAGCAACAGAAGCCATATCTCAGTTCTGAGTGAGACAACCATTCTCTTGACAAGATTTTTGACATGGTCCAACATCTGCCTTTATGCTTTCCTGGCAATAAACAACTAATTCTAAAGTCAGAAGGATCTGTAGGTTTAAAAGCACATATTTTCCAGCTGTAATTCCTTCCCAAAATTCTGGAGCAAATTAAATAAGCTCAGTTGATAGGAATGAAAGAACACAAAGCCGGAATGGAAACATTGTCCAGGATGTCCCAATACCATCTGGCTCCTCCCACTCCCTCACACAAGTTGCAGTCACCAATCCCTTAATTTGAAGGCGTGTAGAACTTTCTTTGATGCAACCTGGAGTTATGTGCATAGGATACAGCCCATAAAATCTCTATTCTTCACCTTCAGATAGTAAGGACCATAGAGAGCATCTTTTTCTTTTCTTTTTTTTTCTTTTTTTTAGCTTTTCTTTCTTCAATAGGTGGAAAGATATAGTCTACAGAAAATATGATAAATTCCTATAATCACATTCTAAGGCTTAAATAATTACTATCCTTTGATTGAAGATCAATGTAATAATACATATTTTTATTTAATATATCAAAAAATTTTAGGACATTTTCTATTTTTAATGATAGGTGAGAACATTGATTGGAAGAAAACAAATCTTACATGTTAAGGCCATTTCTATCTAGCTCAACTAAATAGACATGTACAAAATTTTTATTTTAAGTTGCAATCACAAGTTAATTGCTGAGAGATTAGTTTGAAACTCTCAGCAATAACTAAAATGAGTTGCAACCTAGTCATTTTCTCTGTGTGGCAATGTGATCGATTCCTTAGACTACTAATATTTAAGCAGGCCAGGAGAATAGAATGTGTTAAAATTTAAGAAAACTATCATTTAAAGTAAAATATTTCATTACTTTCACAACTCTTTGGGATGGAGCTAATCACAGTCACACTAACTTGTAGACTTTCAGAATGTGGTTGGTGAAGGAGCCAAAGCTGGAACAGGAATGATGAGTCTATGAGAAAGTATCTGCCCACAGTCTCAGCCTCACCCACTCTGGGCTGGCTGAACCTGTATGAGGTAAGCCTGTGGATCTCATCTGGAATAATTTTAACATCACCACCTTGTTGATCTGATGCATGCTAGGAGTGAGCTGACCTAATTAGAGGAGCAGAGGGAGCATTTTTCTAACATCCAAGAGACCCATGTAATAGTACCCACTGAGCACACTCTGAAGTTCTGTATCCAACATGCAATTGTAGCAAAGAGCTTTTGTGCCTATTGCTGACATTTTAAGATTTTAAAATGTTACATAGCCAGGAGGAAAGAAAATCTCAGTTGGCTCTTGAGTTTTTTAGAAATATGAAGATATGTTAAATGACTTGCCCATCACTACTTTACTAGATAGTGGTAAGGCCAGAAATAAAATTCAGGCATTTTAATCAACGTTTATTATTATTACCACATGGGAAAAAGATAATGTATCAATATCCTCTGCCCCATGCAAGGACAAAACCCCACATACTATCAAAAGCAATTACATAAATCTCTGTGAATTGTCTCTTTAAAAGTTTTCTCCTGGATTTAAATTTTAAAATAATTTTTGACATCCAAATTAAACCTAAACTACAGAACAACCATCATTCAGAACCACCTGAAATCTAGCTGAATGAAAATCCTATAACTAAAGATTTAAATAAGAAGGCACATTGAGACTTGTAGGAGGGGTAGAAGCAAGGAATGGGCTGATTCTATACCCACATATGGCAGATAAAAATTAGGAGGGATAGCTCACCGGCAGAGGTCACCCTTGAGGAATGAGGGATCCCAGCTCCACACTAGATCTCTTCAGCCCAGGATTCTAGAGCCAGGAAAAGAAGTCCCCAAAGCTTATGGCTGTAAAAACCAGCTGGGAATGAGACTGAAGGAGACAGAAGGCCCCTGGAGTCCCAGGCAGTTCCTATTAAAGGACCAAGGCATAGACTTACTCAGAATCCCTCCCTCTGAGCTCCAGGGCTGGGGAAGAGACTCGAAAGGGACATATGGGGAGCAACTGAATTGTCTGGGATCAAGGTGAAAGCTGGGGTCAGCTTCCTGCCAGAAAAAAGTGCTGGCAGAGGCCACTGTTCCTTTTCTGAGACACACCCACAGAGCCAACAGATGAATACCACATTTAAGTTTCCATCAATCTGGTTCACACTGTTTGCCCAGCCCTGGGGATTCCCTGAGACCTTTTCCCACCCAACTTGTAGGCTCAAGCAAACTGTTTGCAATGGTTTTACCATATGAATGGTCTCTCTTGCCTCATGCTTTGGACTTTCCTAAAATCTCCCAAACAAGTAGTTTCTGGCCTCGGTGTCCTCCCTACCTCTTGCAAAGTGGACCAGGCCTGACATTAACCGAAGTTGGCCTTGATTTGCCTTTCCTGGGAATCTCCCAGCCCAGCAAAAGTAGCAGCCATCTGCATATCACTCTGTAGCTTGTACCAGATGGCCCCAGAGAGAGAAGAGGCAGGGGCTGACCTTACACCTCCCAGAGAGCCCCAGTGTCAGTCCACCCAATGGATAGCTTCAGATGATACCAGATTACAACCCTACCATCTCCATGAGTGACACACGCAAGGCAGACTCGGCAAGCACCAAAGCCCCACTGAAGTGAATCCTGATCTGTATGGTTAGCTTCTGCACAGCAGTTCCTCTGCTGTCATTGCAGCAGGTCCTGAGAGTCAATCTCTCTCAGTGCTGCAAAAAGCAATCAAGGCTCAACTACAACAGGACAGTGCATATAGCCCACAGAGGAGTGAACCTGGAGTGCTGTGCTTATGTGAATGGGAAGGCTGTGCCATGGACCCTACAGGACATCTACTACCTGAGGTCACTCTATCAGGACCAAGAGATGTAGCAGCTCTAACTAATACACAGAAACAAAGAGAAGCAGCCAAAATGCAGAGACAAAGAAAAGGAACCTAAATGAAAGAATAGGAGAAATCTCCAGAAAAAAATAACTAAATGAAATGAAGGCACTAACTGAAATGAAGGGTATTGACAGTAAAGTGAAGCGGAAAATCAAGTCAGCAATTGGGAATATAAGCAAGCAAAAACACCCATTAGAACAGAAAAATGAAAAATGATTCCTCCCCAAAATGAAGACAGTATAGGAAGCCTTTAGGACAACTTCAAGTGTTTCAATATTGGCATCATAGAGATGCCGGATGAAAGGAGAAGAAAGAAAGCAAAAACATATTTGAAAAATAATGACAGAAAACTTTCCTAATGTGGTGAAGGAAATAGACATAAAAACCCAGGAGGTTCTGAGAGTCCAAAACAAAATGAACCCAAAGAGGCCCACATCAGGACTCATCATAATTAAAGTCCCAAAGGTTTAAAACAAAGAGAGAAATCTTAAAAGCAGCAAGAGAAAAGCAGTTATCTACGAGGGAGTTCCCATCAGACTGTCAGCTGATTTCTCAACAGAAACTTTGCAGGCCAGAAGGGAGTGGCAAGAAATATTCTAAGTGATGAAAAGCAAGAACCTACAACCAAAAGTGTCATTTAGAATCAAAGGACAGATGAAGAGCTTCCCAGACACAAAAAGAAAAGCTAAAGGAGTTATATGAACCAGTATTACATGAAATGTTAAAGACTTTCTTGAAGAAGAAGAAGAAGAAGAAGAAGACGACATATGAGCAATAACATGGCAATAAATATATATCTATCAATAATTGAAACTAAAAAACAAAATAAATGAACAGGTAGAACAAAATAGACTCAGATACAGAGAACATTTTGACAGTTGCCAGATGGGATTGGAGAGATGGGTGAAAAGCTAATTTTTCTTCAGAAATTTTTCTTCTTTTCCTCTTTTCTTCTTTTCTTTTCTTTTTTTCTTTTTACTTTTCTAATAATCCTCACTTGAGGACATTTTTTCCATTGATTTTTAGAGAGAGTGGAAGAGAGAGGGAAAGACAGGAAGAAATATCAATGTGAGAGAAACACATTGATTGGCTGCCTCCTGCATATGCCTTTACCAGGGCCTGGTCATCATAAAGAAATGTTAAATTTGTTGTGGAGTTAAGGCTCTTGAAATTTTTACATTTGGTTTCTAATTTGTTTAGATAGATTTCTTTACCCCAGTTTATAAAAATATATCCTTTATTTTCTTAAATTTTCCATTTAGAACTCCAGACCATTTAAAATTTATTTTTTGGCATGAGTAGATATTGCATCTGGGTTATTTTTTCTAAGCGGTTATTTAGTTTTGCCAGTATCACTTATTATATAGTCTTTTCTGATTCTATTGCTATGAATGCTATCTTTCCTCTTGCATCTTATGTTACAAAATTCTGAAGCCCATGAGAGCTTAAATGATTTTTCTTGAGCGTGCTTTTCCCAGGGAACTTCTGGCATTTTTGATTGTCACCACTAAGGAGCGCTACTGAACTTTAGTGGCAGAAGCCAGGGATGCTGCTAAACATCCTACATACAATACATAGTACAGACTCCCTCCAAAAGAATTTACTGGCTCAAAATATCAATAATGCTGAAGTTGAGAAATCTTGGCCTAGAGTCATCACAGTATATGAATATATGTCTGAAAAACAAATGCTCCTTAGAAAAGGTATATGAACCATGTTTGTTTTTTTTTAAAGTCAGTATTGGAAATTATTGAGTTTTTGTTAACTGTTGATAAATGCTTCAAAATACTGTAAAACTGGAAACATATATTTCGTATATTAGCTTGCCATCATTGATTTAGTAGCTGTCTGTTTTCCAGGTGAGAAAAATGTGACTCGTCATTTTGATCAGATGCCCCCTGTTCTCCACAAATGCAATCTTTTATTCTCATCAGCTGCAGAACACATTCATCCACTGGACAGCAAATGCATAGCCTAACTGTATATTTTCTTGTCATAGCACTGACTTTAATAAGAACAAGTAGTGATGAAGGTTTCCACCTTGACTTTACCTCTCATATTTACGAAAAATAGACTGAGAATCATCTGACTGGTGATGCTGATTTCAGTTCACAGCCTGAACATCTGAGGCAGAGTCTCCAGGTTTGGGGCCCAGGACTTTGTATTGTATTTTTATCAGGTGAACCACATGGATCTAAGGAAGAGCGGGCGTTGGGGGCTGCTGTGTGCTGCTCTTAGACATCCTGCCTGCAGGGAGAGAAGCTCTAATCCCTGCGAAGCAAATTGCTCCATCTGTTTCCTCAGAGAGGAATTTGGTCCCAGACAGTGAAATAAAACTGTTTTTTGTTTGTTTGTTTGTTTGTTTGTTTTGTTATTTAGTTTCCCCTTTACCCACCAGCATAAAAAATGTAGTAAAATGATGATTTATAATAACGACAACCTCTATGAGGCTTTAAAATTGTGTAAGGAGAAACTACGGATTGAAGAGACAAACATGACTCATTTCTAATTGCTAATGATGGTTTCTGTCAGCTCAGTTTTCTTTCATCTCAAAGTGGACTTAAACATGCGCTTTGTTTTATTAAGTTTCATAAAAACTGGCTACATTTAACAAACAAATACAGCAAAGCCTAGAGAATAAGATCACATGGATTTGGTCTGATTGATGCCAAATGTCATGAATGCTCCTCATGGAGGCATTTTGCAAATACTCTGATAAGTAGAATGTTCCATGGTTTATTGAGTTGTTTAGCATCCAGGTCACTCAATCCAGAGATAACAGAGGCATGAGAACAGCAGTAAAGGGCCTGAACTTCCATAATTGCTTCAATGGCAGCAAAAAAATTTTCCTAAGTACCCTTCATAGTTTAGAAAGCAAAATGGTTATTTTGGAGTCGTTCTATCTTGGCACTCCCAGTGTTTCAGCTTTCCATAGCTTCATTATAGTTATCATCAAAATAGTTTCACAAATGATGTGCCAAAAAAGAAATAAAATTTGAAGTGAATTGATAAAATAAAATATTTGCAAATCACAAAGGAAGATATTTGTGATGAAAGAATTAGCGCCCCCCCCCCCCAAAAAAAAAAATCAAAGAGCTAGTTAGACATAGTTCCTACTGGAGTGCATTTTGATAAAAGAAAGGGAGGAGCAGAAATCAGAGTGTCTGTCTCTGAGGCCCCTCTTGACCTTAGGGAATTAGTGACATCGGTAAGCAGTCCATCTGTCTTCTGGGTGTGAAACATGGCTGGAAATGGGATGGTGGCTAAAGGAAGGGTTTGTTTCCATGTGCACATTACCCAAAAAGGGAGATTAGAACAGCAAAGTTGCCTCTGTCTCCAAATAGCCTTGGATTGAGTATTGACTCTCAACTTCTTCTGAAGCCTAACTGGTTCATGGTTTCTGGAGCGAGGGGTCTGGGCTAGTGATTGCAGGCTTAGGGCAATTTGAGAAATAGCATTAGGAAAAGGAGAGTCTTAGCATTTTTTTCAACCTGTTGTAAACGAGCAGAATAAGTAATATAAATATTAAACTTAAAGTGGTCTTAGATTTAAGTGTAATTTTTTTTTGTTACCCGACTGTCTGAAATGTCTATAATCTTGCTCCGGATGCAGCAGGGCAAGGCCTCAAACTGTTCCAAAATGTTCTCACAAGCTCGATAGAAATGCATTAGGGTCACCCCAGACCCACGCATGCTGAAGGCTTGCAGTGAGTATAAATTTATGCAGATAAATAAACTTATAGCAATCAGAAGTAGGATTAATTTATCCAGGAAGGTAGATAAGTAATTTAGGAGCTAATTAAGTCAGTTCCTTTGTTCCCAAACATCTTTCTTTCCCTAATTATGAAAGTATTTTTTCTTTGTTTTGCATTAGGCCTGAAGCTCCAGTAATAAAAAATAAGAAATTGGTTAATGAAGTATGCAAGTGCCATTGAAAGAGCACCAGAGTGAGAGTCAGGGCCTGGGGTCCTTTGGTAGCAACTTGTATGACTTGTTGCTAAAGGATGGTCAACTTTCCCATCCAGGCTTTGGCATTTCTCAAATTCAGTTGGAACTAGATGGATAGTTTTCAAACAGTATTCTGTGGAAACCTGGTTTATTCAGAAGGAATTTAAGGCTCCTGCCAATGTATGGATTAAATTTTGTTTTCAAATGAAATTTCGCCTATTTAACTAACTTTGCTTCACATGTAATCTCAAATGTATGTTATATGTCAAATTTCACATCAGTGACTATATCCATTAACTTGTGCTAGAACCTTAGAGTAAAACTTCCTTTGCTACCTTGTATAATTGAACAGAACTGAAATTGTTCAAAAAAATTATGACTTCAACTGATTTTCTGTGTAGATTTTATCATATCATAGAGACAAAAATATATAGAGAGAACAACTGTGTAAGCCAAGACTGATACAAACAGAGTACTGTGGCTTATAATCATTTGTAAGTCTGGGAATCACCAAAGTATCTTTACAATGGACGAAGGTTATAAATTTGGATGTTATATGATATATACATACTAGGTATCTACTACTGATTTATCTTATCTTTTTGTAGCCTTATGCAATTTATTTTGGAAAATATTTTTTTTTTTTTGCTTCTAAAAATGCTTTTAAATCACTAGGCAAGATGGTTTCTAATATCTCTCTCTCTCTCTGACATTATATCTAGGTCTCCTTAAAACATTAGAAAATATCTACTTAAGTTGTTACCCTTTAAGATTTTGAATTTGATGAACATAATAGAGACATGGCTGGAGTTTACTTTAGCTCTGGAGCTCTTCAGGGGAGAGTCAGGCTTGAGTGGATTCAATTTAGGGTTTAGGGTCAGAGAGCAGCAAAAAGCACCAAAAGTGCTTATGAAGGGAGAGGGGAGCTAAACCATGGGAGGGGGTCACCAAAGACATAAAAGGGATGAGACTAGAATTTCCCTGGCTAGTAGGGTGCAGAAGTGCATGGTTTTTCAACTCTGATTTGGGAAGTGATCAAATTTATCAGAAGATAGCATATTGAGGCTAATAAAGACCTGGCAGGTAAGCTGGTTTATTTTACAGATAAAACAGACAAAATACGAATTAAAAAAGACCTATGCAGCCTTATGTTCACCATAACATTATTTATAATGGCCAAAATACGGAAGCAACCTGTGTCCATTGATTGATGAGTGGGTGAAAAAGCTGTGGTATGTATTCAATGGAATAATACTTAGTCATAAAAAATGAAATCTTGCCATTTACAACATGGATGAACCTACAGGGTATAATGCTGAGTGAAATAAGTCAGACAGAGAAAGACAAATAACATATGATTTCACTTACATGTGAACCTAAAAAAGAAAATAAATGAACAAGCAAAAGAGAAGCAAATTATAAGTATAAAGAATAATTTTATGGTTGTTAGATGGGAGGAGGTTGGGGATGGGTGAAAAAGGGGAATGATTGAGAATCACAAATTGGCAGTCACAGAATAGTCATGGGGATATAAAGTACAACATAGGGAATACAGTCAATAATATTCTAATAACTATGTATGGTGTCAGATGGGGACTATACTTATCTGGGTGATCATTTCGTAAGTTATATAAATGTCTAATGACTATGTTGTACACCTGAAACTAATATAAACTGGCCTGTCAATGGTAATAAAAAGAAAAAACAGACCCAGAAGAAAGAAACAACTTGCCCAAATGTTTCAGGTCAGTTTCAGGGTGATGAGGACTAAGGCAAACAGGGTCAGTGAGGAATGAAAAGAAAGTGTAGACTCAAGAGGGAGGCCCTTCTATCACCTCATTAGTTTTCAGGGGACAGCTTAGCAATAACCACTGACCCCCTTTACCAGGTGTCCCGGTTAATGCAGATTTTTTTCAATAGATGGAGTGACACATATGTTGATATGTATGCGATTTGATATGTATGCTATTTTGTTGTATTGCTCCCTCAAATTACCACTTGTTCCTATTGATGGCATACACACTTTCTGAGTACACTTCAAAACTCTCTGATGAAAAATTTGGCAATATGAATAAAAAATAAATATAAATTTAGAAACTTATTTCTAGGAGCCATCCGTGGTGAACAAAAGGACTCGAGTGAAAAATTGGAAATGACAGAAACAGCCATGTGAAGTGGTTTGATAAATTCTAGTTCATTCTTACAACAGAGCACTATTCTCTCATTATAAATATATAATATTCACTCAGTACAAATCTAGACATTGGTGGTAGGCAATGCAACAGTATTCATAATATATTTTAATGGGGAAAGTGAAGATTACTAAATAGCATTTATTGAATATTTTAAAGTTATAAACGGACATAAACAGAAATGGACCAGAGATAAATCTATTAAAATATTAACCAAGTAGTTTCCTTTTAGTGGATATTCCTTTTAGATAATGCTCATCATTTTCTTTGTCAGTTTCTCTATTTTCTAAATTGAACAGAAACAAAATAAATCTTTTTTAATGTAAGAAAATATTCTCAAGCCTATTTTAATTTGAAGGAAAGGCACTGAAATTTAAGAGCAGAAAGAACCATAGCTATGACCTACCTCAGCACAGAGTCCATTGGTGGAAGGAGGGCTGATTCAGGAATGGTGTCTCAGCTTGGATGCCACAGTATAAAGGGAGGTCAAGGTAGAGGAGGAAGCAGGACACTGACCACACAGAGCTTCCCCTATAATCATCCATCATCTTAGCAACCAGCTACACTGCCTCGGGCCTAAACCCTTCTACAGTTGCCTTAGTCTATGGATTTACCATTTTCCATGATGACCTTGTGAGTTTGTTGGCCAGTATTACCCCAGGTATAGGCGATGCACCACAGGGGCTATGAAATATTTTAGCCGATACACAAGTATGGTATTAAATAGCATTGAAACATACAGTATGAGAGTTAATCCCTGTATTAGTTTGTTATGGCTGCTGTAACAAGTTATCAGAAACTTAGTGGCTTAAAAATATAAGTTTATTCTCTTACAGTTTTGAAGATCAGAAATCTAAGATAAAGGTGTAGGGCTGCATTCTTTATGGAAACTTCTGGGAGAATTTGTTTCCTCCCCTTTTCCAGATTCCAGAGGCGGCCTGCATTCCTTGAGTCAGTGCATCACTCCAGATTCTTGTGGTTTCGTTGTTATATTTTCTGACTTTGACCTTCCTGCCTCCCTCTTAGGGGAAGACCCCTGTAATTACTTTGAGCCACTTCTCACCTCAAGTTTCTTAACTTCCATAACTTAGTCACATCTGCAAAGTCTCTTTTGTCATATAAGGGTTAGGGTTTGTTTCTTGAATTATGACATGAACAGCTTTGAAGGGCCATGGTACATTCCACCAAAGACTCACTGTCAAATTTCTTTTAGCCTGAGCGCAAGGAGAAAGCCGAACTCTGGTTTATGTCTTTGTTTCTAGCACTTGCCAATCTCCCTTTCAAATCAAGAGAACACGTTTAACAAAAAGAAGGCAGTTCTAAAACTCAGGGGCCTTGACTAGTCATGGCATCTAGGAATTTTATTATCAATTATCTGCTATTTATTGTTACAGTTTATATTTACCTTCAAGTTGGGGTAAATAGTACCTTTTCCTGCCATTTATAGTAGCTCCAAAAATGTTTTTTTTAAATATATATAAATAAACAAATTGAGTTTGAGACTTGTAAATAATCAGAATTGTAGGTGTCATGCAGACATGGCACAGGTGAGTGAGGAATGTGAATGACTACAGTTTGGGAGAACACCAATCTACTTACATTAGGGAAGAATGGGGAAGTTTAGGGATCATTCTGCTCCATGCTTAGCACTACATGAGGCTTGCCTTGAGAAATTTTCCTTTCTGTCTCTTGTTTGGTTCTGTATGCGGGTGAATCAGCAAGACAGGGAGAAAGATCTTCCTCCTTATTCATGAAGAATGCAAATCACCAGTGGAAAATCTGTGGGATACCATTGATTGGGGGATGTTTTCCTTGAGACTCCTTGACCAGGGAACATTTAGCAACATCAACAATGTGGAGGATGCTGGAGTAGACCTCACTGTTGATTATTCTTTTCCCCAAAGCCTCCTGAAGTTGAAAGCAAGCTTTAATGGAAAAGTGGGTGTATTGTAGTCAGGAACATGTCTTCATCAAGTCTAGGATTGTACTGTACACCCGTGCAGGAGCATCAAGGCCCCAGATGAAATCAACGTGGTTCCAATCTGGCAAAAACTGGAAGTACTGGAGATTCCTGATTTGGGGGAGTATCCTGGCCACATCCTTGATTGTTATAAGGACATCATTTCCACCAACCCAAATAGCAGTAGGCACTGTCATGGCAGTCAAGTCATACACTGGGGGACGACTCTATGGGGGAGAAAGAAAGAACATTCATGAGAGGAAGCTCCTCACAGAAACAACTGAATTCAAATAAGTAGAGACGCTACCAAATCAATATCTACCAAGTCCATTGTTCACTGAGGGAAATAGGAAGGAAACACGCAATGTTTCTTATCTTCAGGAGTTTGAAGAAACAAGGCAAGAAAACCAAACATTTGTATGCAAAATAGTGTATGTTATATGTTATAACACACTATAAAGACAATCAAAGTGAAGACAAAGAAGTTATTTCCAGTTGGAGGCTTCATATACAAAGAAGTCATTTGACCGATAGGAAGGAGAGTGGGAGGGCTTCCTATGAGGCGGGAAGAGCCTGTATGCCATGGTCAGGAATGGCAAGCTGTCCAGTGTATACCCAGAGAAGAAAATATTTGAAAGAACATTGTAGGATATAAGATTGGAGACAGTCTAAATACCAGGTGAGGGTATTTGGATATGTTTCAGAAGTTTTGGGGACAAAGCAGGTTCATTTCTCAGAGCTCTGTCTTAAGAGGGCTGCATGATCATGAGTTTGTGAAATGATTTGAAGAAAGGATAGTTCCTGAAAAAAAATCTAGTCAAGCAATATGGATGGTCCAAAGAAGGAGATAGTTAAAGTACTGGAGATGGCTAAATTCTCCAAGGAAGAGAGATACTAGTACAGAGAATCTTGTTAAGATCTTATTAGAATACTAGCTAAGAATCTTAGGGAAATGCTGACAGTTGGACAGTGGTGGGAAACAGAGAGTGGCCAGTGCAGAGAACAAAGAGAGCAAACAAAAAGGGAAAGAAAAAATCAGAGAGCATTGCATCACAAAGTTCAAGTTAGGAGAGTAAGTTGCAAGGAAACTATAGTGACTGTTTTTCATGAGGTATAGGAGCTCCTTTAAGAAAATAAAAGGAGTAAGAGTGAAGAAGGGATGAAAAGAGGTGAGGGTCAAGGGCACATGCAAGTGAACTTGGAAAATAAGAGGGTCTTCATTTTCTGAGAGAAAAGAAGACTAGAATCAAGGGGACAGAGACATTTTCAGGTGGTCAGAGGGAGGTTAAGAAATTGTATTCATGCAACAAATAAATATTAAGGGCCCCGTAAACGCCAGGTACTCTGCTAGGTGAGAAAACATTGGTGAACGAAAGAGAATGTAATTCCTACCCTTATGAGGCTTGTATGAGTTAATCCTCTTATTCTCGAAAAAGCATAGAGTAGGCACAGAGACTGTGCTGGAAACTTAAGAGGGCAAACTGATGAAATTAGAATGTAATAAAAATTGACTTCAAGTTGAAATGGAAATTTTGGACTGGAACCTGGATTCTTTGTCCACGAGAATCAAAGAATGAATCCATGATTAGAAAGTGGTATGGCAAAGGTGGAGATTTATTAAAGAACAAGTACAGACTCCCACATGGGGTGAGGGGAAGAGTCCCACAGAATGGACTCCCAAGTAGAGAGGGGGAAAGGGTTCCACTGAGTTCCTTTTCCCTATGGCTCACAAAGGCTGCAGATCCTGGTGCCTTGGTATCCCCTCTGATCGGCCACTGTTTCCTAGACTGATTACTATACTAACCCCTAAGCTCAAAGGTTGAATCTCACAAGGGACATGTGAAGACCCCCTCCCCCCATTCCTTTCTTCTTCTGCTTCTGGATGAAGGGCTTCCTTCTCTTTATTTTATAAATATAGCCCTTTTGCTGTTCCCAGCTCCCTCATTCTATGGAAATGTACCTGTTGAGCTTTTCAGCTGTCCTATTCTCTGGAAATATACCTTCTGCTGCTCTGCAGCCCTGTGCTTCCTCCATGGTCCCCTTCGGTTCCAAAATTCCTACAATTTCCTAAACCTGTCCTATTTACTCTTAAAACTCTTGTTTCAAAATGATCTAAAATCTCACACAAATAAAAGAGGATCAGCCTGGATAAATTATAATAAGGACATTTACACTATTTCATACTTATCATGTTGTATATTCAATCTTAAAATTTCATTTGCTGATTTTACCTTAATAAAACTGGAAGAAAAAAAAAAACTTGATTATAATGGTCTTTAACTGTGATATATTTTGTTCCATTTTCTTTTAAAAGTAAATAATATAACCTGGCTGGCATGACTCAGTGGTTGAACCTAAAAACCAGGAGGTCATGGTTAGATTCCTGAACAGGGCACATGCCCAGGTTGTAGGCCTGATCCCCAGTGGGGTGCATGCAAGAGGCAGCCAATCAATGATTCTCTCTCATAACTGATGTTTCTATCTCTCTCCCTCTCACTTCCTCTCTGAAATCAATAAAAATAGATATTTAAAAAAGTAAACAATATATAACCTGCTTAATAAAAATAATGGATGACAGCAGAAGTATGTAAAATCCAAAATAGAGCCTCTTTTACTCCATCATGTCCATTTACTTCACCCTTTCTTTCCTCCCCTCTCTGAGGATAATAACTTTAACATTTGTTAGGTAGGTTTTTTTTCCTGACCCTTTTTTAAGCATTTGTGAATATACATAGTTTGAGTAGTAGGAGAAAAGTTTTTGAGTAATGGAAATGTTCTATAGTATCTTGATTGTGTTGCGGTTACACAAATGAATATATTTTTCAAAGTTCATTGAATTACACGTGTACAATCAATGAATTTTACTGTATGTAAATAATACCATAATCAAGCAGATAAAAATAATAAAAATGTGCATAGCTCTTACTGTTATCTTAAAAGCTAGAAGAATTATTTCTCTAGCAATTCCATATATTATTGAGAAATAACTGGTCTGATCGACGGTTTTGATGCTTAGAAACAACCTAATTAATGTGGGTTTGCACTAGGAATGACTTTAAATATATGAGTCTTGGAAAACATTGGAAATTTTTAATTTAATGGGTTTAGTTCACACAGAAGCCCAGCCGATGACTTTGAGAAAAGAAATGATGGCAACAACATTGGTTAAAGCACAGGAGGGCCAAAGGAATCTATAAATTTGGATGTGTAAAATTGGAAGGAGAAAATGCCTTAAGACGTCTTCATGGTGGATAATACTCTTTTAATGTTCATGTTGTATCCAATTCTTGCTGTTAGTATCAAGAAATGTGTATTCATTTACTCTGTAAATTTGTGTAGATTTTTGTAAAAACAATTTTCACTTTTATGCAACCATTAAGATTATGTTAAAAAAAAACCCTCAGTAACATTGGTTATGTATTGCTATAACCATAAATAAAAGAAATACTAAAAGTTGTATAAAAGCAGTGATGCTGAAAAGACTAGAATGAATGCAACAAAATATTGATATATCTAGTTATCTCTGGGTGGAGTGATTATACATTATTTAATTCCCTTAGAATATGCTTCTTTTTTTCCTAGATTTTCACAATGAATACATATTACAATCACAAAACTTTCAAAAAGTTCTATCTATCCATGTGAATATCACCAATTGTCAGGCAGGATTCTTCTCACTTTCAAATAATTTATTTTTACAATGTCTCAAAACCACCCTTCTAGGGGCATTCTGAATAACTCACCTGATTGTAGTGACGCATGTTCTCAGCTTCACTTCCCCAATCATAAGCTCTGAATTCATCAGCTCTGTAAAGCTGAAATAAATGTGTGGGGTTTTTTAGTAATATAATATTCAGAATAAGAATCATTAATGTTAACAGCAAATCTTAGAAAAACACTGCATATTGGAAAGAAAATAAGGCTTCTAGACCAGTAGAAAGATGGAAATACATTTTTACTATGAAAAATGAGAGAGAAAGAGAGAGAGAGAGAGAGAGAGAGAGAGAGAGAGAGAGAGAGAGAGAAGAGGAGGGGAGGGGAGGGGAGGGGAGGGGAGGGGGGGGGAGGGGGGGGGGGGAGAGAGGGGGGGAGAAGAGAAGAGAAGAGAAGAGAAGAGAAGAGAAGAGAAGAGAAGAGAAGAGAAGAGAAGAGAAGAGAAGAGAAGAGAAGAGAAACAGATCTCCTATGGTTTGTAGGATAAGCTAATGGAAAACAAAAACTCATTAGGGAGAAGTCATATTTCTCTCTCTGGGGAAGGCTCAGATTCCTGAGATTTTCCCAGTTTACCTCTTGCTTTAGCTCAGGGCCTCTCTTATAAGCTCTGATTTAAGAAGGGAATTATTTATATTACCTACTTGTTCTGCACCATATTTTGTCATTTCTCTTAAAACCCAGGGAAATCAGACCAGTTAAGATGGTGACAAGGACAAAATGGAAGCCAGCTGGTAAAGTTCTTAGAGGAGGCCTGTTAACTCTTTCCCTTCACATATAATGAAAACAGGGATGGGGATGGTTTTTCATGACAGAGTCCCTACCTGCTTTATATGCAGGATGTTCTGTATTGATGATCCAGTGGGAGAGTGTGACATGTACACGTCCATCCGACTCTGAAGGGAAATAAACCACATGTTACACCAGGAATCGGCCACAGAAATAAGCTATGACTTCCAAACACAGAAAACAGTTCAGCTAAAACTTAGCAAACAAATACTGGGGGTTTTGAAAATATCCATGTGAATCGTCTAGATAAGTCTGAATTTTTGACAGACACTTGAACATGAGTGAACAGTGGACTGACCAGTGGCATGGGTTGCTTGATAGCAAACCTGAATCAGCTCTGAAACTGTAAGATAATTTAATTCCTTTGAAGTAGAAGAAGCAAGAATGGACGTCATGGAGGAAAGGTGCAAAGTGCAAGTGGAAGCAGTGGTAGGTACAAGTGCCTAGACACGCTATTGCAGATCAGTAGATCAAAAACACCTGGACTTCAGGATCTAACTCTGTTAATTATAATCTTTGTGACTTTGGGCAAGTTACTTAACATCTCTGAGTTTCTATATTGTCATCTATTAAATGAAGATAATGAAAATCATGCTACCAATTTGGTGGGCACTTGTGAAGATAAAATAAAATATTATAAAAGAAAAGCCAATAAACAATCATTTCTATATGCTCTGTACTTTGATTTTTATAAACATTATAGAGATGACATTATAGAGATACAATAGTAATCATAATTTTATACCTGAGAATATCATGAAACTAATCAAGGGAACTATTAAAAATCTTTACTTTTGAATAAGTAGGCTTTGAACAATGGTTCCTCATGGTTTTTGGTCTAATGCAACTTAGCTTCTTAACAAATAGGAGTAGGGTGGGTTAATAGACAAACGTTTAGGACTAGCTTTACTGTCACAGTCTCACTTGGCTGCCTTTGGAATATGACAGAGATAGCTATCCAACCACAATCCTCTGCAAATATTAACTCCTCCTCCTCCTTTTTTCCTTCTCCTCCTCCTCCTCTTCTTTTTTCTCCTCTTTTTCCTCTTCTTCCTCTTCCTCCTCCTCCTTTTCCTTCTCCTTCTTGAATTCTCAATAACAGGAAGCAAAGAGTTGATGAAACAGGACTGCTGCTTCTTCAGAGAAATGGGATTCCTTCTCCATTCCATTCTGTCTTTTAAGTTCTAAGTGATGAGTTTTATTGAGACCAGAGTGATCCAACATATGAGGGCACACACAAAATAAGTTCAATGCTTATATGTGCTTCACTTCTTTTTGAGAATTTTATTTTATTTTATTTTTATTAAATTTATTGAAGTGACATTGGGTAATAGGGTCAAATAGGTTTCAAACGTCCATTTCTATGATACATGACCTGTATGTTGCATTGTGTGCCCACTACCCAAAGTCAAATCTTCTGTCACCATCTATTTGATCCCCTTTACACCTTCACTACCCCTCCTTCCCCCTTCCCTAAGGTAACCATCATGCTGTTTGTTGTCTGTCTGTGTCTACGAGTTTCAGTTTTATTTAGGATTTTATTTTTAATGCACTATATTAATTGTAAAATCAAAGTCACTGTAGTAAGTGGTGGCTGATTATGAACATGTGAAACTACTACCTATTGAGGAACATTTACTTTTCCTAAACTTGATCAGGGATGGAAGGTTGAAGCCGCCTATTTATTCTTTTCCCCAGTCTTCACATTCATGGGCTATTGAATTCCTAATCTATACATAGCAAATCTTGGCATTTAAGGGCTTAGAATACCCTTTATTAATACCCTTAGACTACCTTTAACTAATACCCATTAATTTATGCAGAGTAATAGATACATCAAACTAAATCAAAGGAAAGCTGGAATTTCTCAAAACATTTAATGTTCCCATACCTTATACATACCATATTCAGATTGTTCCTGATTAACCCTGCCCATAAGTCCATTACTTCACGACATATCACCCGTAATATTTTATTGTTGCAGATTTTGACAAAAATTGTCTTCGCTGTCTTATCTGCTGTAAAGACACCTTTGGTACCAAACAATTTCTGTAAAAAAATATATATATATATATTTTTAAGAATTATTTCCAAACTTTTTAACATTCTCATCATCCCAGAAATAAGGATTCTTAGGATCAATTTGTATTTGCTGTTTCAGTCAAGGGGACCAAATTGTTCAGGCAAAGGAACTACTATACTTATGAATCCATCTGTACCCAGAGAAGATCACTGGACGTAATTTATAAGGAGATTGCAGTAAGGACCCTCAAACACAAATTTGCTTCTTCATGGTGAAGCTTTTCTGTATTCTCTCATTATAGTCTGTAAATCAGTAATTGACTTCATTTAAAAAAATATTTTTTAACTGATTTTTTTACAGAGAAGAAGAGAGAAGGATAGAGAGTTAGAAACATCAATGAGAGAGAAACATTGATCAGCTGTCTCCTGCACACCCCCTACTGGGGATGTGCCTGCAACCAAGGTACATTCCCCTGACGGGAATCAAATCCAGGACTTTTCAGTCCACAGGGCGACGCTCTATCCACTGAGCCAAACCGGTTTCAGTGGCTTCATTTTTAATATCTCATTAATTGGCAAGAAAGGCAGAATATTTCTCCTTAAGGATAAATATTGCCTTGAATAAGAAGGGAAAGTAGGATTTTCCCTATTACCCATGTGCATAATGTTTTTCTGGGAGCATCCCAGATTAGCTAGCTTTTATGCTGAAAAATAGAGCATCGTGTACCAAAGAGAGGGTGCCACTGGACAGAAAGGGGGGTGGCACATTAAAACGTCTAGGGCTTGGGAAAATAAGATTGGGAGGGGAATCTTTGATGAGAGGACTGGAGCTTCTCTGGGCAACAGATATTATCAAGTGGCAGGTGAGGTCAAGGAATGGAATGTACAGTGGCAGGAAACTTGACAGTAGGGGATATGAAACAGATAAACCAGGGACAGTATTTGCCTCAGATCCAATCTTTGTTGGCAAAGCAATAGATCTGCAAAATTGGTGGTAGATGTGTCTATCTCTGAATTTAACTAATTTGTCTGTTCAGTCTGTCCAAATGTAGGAAATATCCAACATTGATATCAATACACTTTGCAGTAGAATTATCAACCCACACAAAAGGGAAGTTACATCACTTGAGCTCAAGTAGATAATACAACCAAACTATTATCAAACCAATCATTAGGCCCTATGGAAATTCTTCCTTGTCTTAGCTCAACAAACAATGGTTTCCAGATCTATTACACCACCATAAACCAGGGCCTCCTCTCACATATGAATTATTGGGATACCCTAATTGGTCTTCTTGACTTCACTTTGACCAAAATTGATTTTATCCTTCACCCCAAATTCAAGGTGCTATCTTGGTAAAATACTGTGTTCATTGTGCCAATGACCTTTTCAAAGAGACAAAAAACAAATAGAAAAATAACTTAAATGGATAAAATTCCCAATTCCCAATTAGCAATCAAACTGCTTTTCCAATCCTTGGAAAATAACCAATAAATATTCGAAGAAATATTTGAGTTGTAAGACAATTAAGCTTTATAATCATAGTTTTAGTAAATTAGAACAAGTATGAGTTCTAATTTACTAATCCATATAAGAAGGATTATTTTATTCACATTTTACATCAAAGTCAGGATGTCAGTGACCGTATGAAACTAGAAAAATGTCTTTCATTTGGACATTGCAAGTTCGTTGATTTGCACAGTGGAACAAGAAAACATGAATGGACTTTACGTTGATCTAGCACTCAGCACAGCTACCGGCTCTGATATATAGTCAGGTCTGTTAATGATTGAGTATAATAACTTGTATATGACAGCTGTAGACAGTGTGGTACAGACTTGCACACACACAAATAAGCACCTGGTTGCAGATTCTGGTTTCCACAGATTTCATCTAAACTTCCTACTTTTATTTCATCACAGACTTTAAAATAATGAATATCTATGATCCAAAATGAGACCCTCAAATACATTTTGGTGAAATGGGGAGCCTACCTTGATTGAAGAACTTGGAAGTAGAAAAAAACTGGTAAAAATACCCTTGGTATATTTGAATGAGGCCACAGGACTCAAGGCAAAATTCATTTTGATTCTCCGAGCCACTTCAGGCATGGTGGAAAAGGCTGCAAACCCTGAGAGAACAGGAGATAAGACACTCTTGTAAAAATGAGGAATGCATACTGCCTCTATAAAGAAAAGGAGGGACTCTTGTCATTTTAATCCTTCTATTGCCTGATCTTTGGGAATGAATTGGGAGACTCTTCTGAGTTATTCTGCAAAGAGAATCTGCCTTTAGTCCTCTCTGCTCTCGTCTCCTTTTTTCTTTTCTTTTTCTTTTTCTTTTAATTCTGGACAGTTGTAACCGGGTTGTGGAAAGTGAGGTGTAAGCTTCTACTGGCAAGTGACTATGGACAACCTCACTTTCAAAGCCTGGAGGAACTGCTGTCAGTATTGTCATTCAGCCCCCAATGCTGAGGTGCTAGAATGAGTCCAGAGCTTCCAGAAGTAAAGAATCAGTTCTGGGAGGTGACTCACAAAGTAGGCCTTTCTGCAGTACCATCTAATTATTCCAGTTTTTCTTTCTCACAATGGAATGGAATTTCATTGCTCCCACTGCCTCAGGGATGCTTACCAACCCTCCAGAATTTGTTTTCTGCTTTCAAGAGAGAAGGGGGTTTCCCTCGGTCCACTGTGGTCCCAGGAAGAACCAGGTACCATTTGCTCTGGTCTTTAAGTAATAGCACGGCACCCATTGCTAGCTCTGTAAAGATGAGATCAGCACTACACAGAAGAAGCTCTGTGGAGTTTCTGTGTATTTTGATTTTCCAAGATGCCTTCTTGGCCACCCTCCACTGTGTGTGTGTGTGTGTGTGTGTGTGTGTGTATGGGTGTGTTTCCATAGCAGAAGCTTTTTTATTCCCCCCCTGATTCTTATTGAAACTGTCTTGGGCAAAAAAAAAAAGAAAAAGAAAAAGAAAAAAAAAAAAGAGCTGACTTTGTATCAGTTGATACAAAGACTCTGAAATAGGCATAATCTTCCCCCTTGAAGATTTCTGTAGGTTTTTTGTTGTTGGCCATACTGATTCGGGAGCCTTATTATCACTTAATTAGATTCCTGCTGCACAAAAATTCGTGCAAGAGTAGGCCTTCCTTCCCCCAGCTGCTGGCACAGGCTTCCCGCTGGCACCCAGCACCAGGGCTGCCTGCTGGCACCTGGGACTGGCTGTCTTAAAGGATGTTTGAATGATGTCCGAAAGACATCTGGTCTAATTAGCATATTACCCTTTTATTATTATAGATGAATTGGGGCCTTGGTAGCTAGGTGCCATGTAAACAGTGGGCCTTTCCCACAAAGTAAAAATTGCTCTGCCCAGTATGCAAATAGTACTCACTAAAAAATTATAGGCCCTGAATGCAATGCAGATCACTGATGATCAAAATTTCTGTTTTCTTTGAAGAGCACATGTTAAAGCATATCCTGTAAAAGTCCTACTCACTTTTCTAGACTCCACTCAACTCATTCCTGCTCCATCCAAAGCCTAAGTATCTCATGGGTGAAGTCTAACTGACGTGGTTTGAATCTGTGTTCTGCCTCTTACGTGCTAAGAGACCTCAAGCAATCCACTTAATTTCTTTGAATTTATGTTTCCTCTTTTGGGAGATAGAAATAATAATAGAAAGTTTTAAAAAGAGATATTTTGGGAAAGTTCTTAAACACAGGGTCCTAAACTCAGTAAATGCTCAATAAATGTTAGCTCTGAGAGTATAATTATTTACTTGTTAGTGGTAGTTGGGGGTAGTTGAAGCGAGTCTCCAATTAGTTCTTTGATACCCTTATATATGTCCTCTGATGCTCACTTCCTGTTCTAAGCTTGTAAGCTGCTGATCAATACAAAGCACTGATAAATATACATTTTCTGTTAATAATAATGGAGACTGCTGTAAGAATGTTTACTGTTTCTTGCACAGTTTCACCGATACTTAAATAGTTTTAACGTAACTTGATCTCTTAAAATAGAAAACTTCAGTGGAAGATCACTAGTAAATTCACATTTTTAACTATATTGATCCCTCTACATTTTTATTTGGAACTAGATTATTGATTCCTCCCCTACCCACCCCTTCACCCCCCCAAAAATAGGAAATGATTAAAAAGTATGTTTTCAAAGAGCAGGGCTTTGGACTTTTTTAAAAAAATTCTACATAGTTCTTACATTTAATTGATATTCTATATTATATTATACACTAGATAAGCCCACTTGCTTTGTTATAGTAAGCTTTCATTTTCCAACTCAAAAAATAGTCATATCTTTTTAATTTGTTCAAATATAAATATAAACTCCTCCCCTTTATTTATTTTTAAAAATCCCATGTGAGTTGTGAGGAAGGTATGATTATATTCTTCAGGGATTATTTTATGTGATTAGGCTTTACATTTTCAGCTCAGAGGGAGTCTAGAAACTTATTCTTTGGATACTTCTTTGGATTTGGGGTACATGTTATACTGGGAAATTATATCACCATTACAAATGTGTAATTATGATCAGAAATGAAGGGAATATTTGGCCTACAAACAGTATCTGAAATCCAGGTTTATAGTCACTTATGGCACTGGAATTACGTGCTAAGAACAGGACAGGGAATGAAGAATGTTATTAATGGCAGTAACTGTTCCAGTTTAAAGATGAACTCTTACAAGACTTTGACCCTTGTAAAACACTGACCTTCGCAAACATACCTATTGTAGTGCCAAGTGAATGTCCAACATAATACAACTTCTCTTGCCCAGTTTTATTTACAATGAAGTCTATTATGCTCGGGAGATCATATTTGGCCATTTCATCAAAACTGCAAAATAAAATGGTCTTATCAATACTCCCAACTAAGTTTGAAATTTGGAGCATTTGATCACATTTTTTTACACTTAGTTGGTGTATATTTCATTATTGATCCAGTTACACGCAGGCTATTGTAATTTTAGTTCACTGCATTCACAGGGATTACTTTTGAATAACAGGAATGATTTCAAGACTTGTGTATAGTATCTGAAGTTCAGTCTTATCATTTCTCCTCTTCACTCCCTTCTATTGTGTTTGCTTCACTTCCCTTCCCTCCATCCCCCAATCTAGTTCTCCTGCCACTCCTTTAGACTCCCTCAGGGAAATTAAGACTCTCAGGGCTATTTGAATGCCCCTATTAGAAACAGAACTGGTTGTAAATCATAATTCTAGCATGTAGTAGCTTTTGATCAGTTACTTAGATTCTCTAAACTTGAGTTTTCTTATCTGTGGAATGAACATGATAGCACCTGTTTTAAGGAAGTCATAAGGGTTGGATAGTATTAAGGAAATGACTCTGGCTGCAATTAGTTGTTGCTGTTATTAACATTTCTGTCAATATAAATGAATATATATATTCAATATATACTAACATCTTACAGTACCAGTTCAGCTAGTATTGATACAGGAGAACAATTAGTACATAACATTTAGTTGAGTCAGGTACTCTATAATTTAGAGGACTATTTTAATAAACAACATGTGAGGAAAAATATAGATTGATACTGGGAGTTGTGATACCTTACAGTAAACAAGATCCTAGCTCCTAGCTAAGGACCAGTGACACAAAATATTTCCCAATGTTCGCCACACTGCTTGAAAGCTCTGACTCTAACAAGTTATTTTATTCTTTCTTTCTTCTCAACCTGCCAGTGGATTCTGAATATTTCATAACTTTGCATGTGACAGTGAGCTTACCCATGAAGGAAAGCCTATGGTGGGCACCAGCTTGTCTTCTGGTGACCCCAGAAACACTTTTACTAAAAGAAACACGCATCATATCAAAAGATTTTTTTCCATTCCCCTTAACAAAGTTTTAAAGATCTCAAATTAGAATATTATAAAATAGTATTCTAGCCTGGCCTGCACAGCTCAGTGGTTGAACATCAACCTATGAACCTGGGGGTTATAGTTCATTTCCTGGTAGTCAGGACACATGCCTGGGTTGTGGACAGAAGGCAGTCAATCAATGATTCTCTGTCATCATTGACTTTCTCTCTTTCCCTCTCTCTCTCCCTTCCTCTCAGAAATATATTTAAAAACAAAACAAAACAAATAACAGTATTCTATAAAATTCAACCATGGTTTCTCTAAAAAAAAATCAAAAAAAATCTAGTACTGATACACATCATTGTAAAACTGATTGGCTGTCCAAGAGAAAGAACTTGTATTAGCAGCACTAGAATGAATAGAAGATTTGTGAGGGCAGGGACATTGTTCCCTTTTAAATGCTCAGAGCCTAGAATAGTTTAAATAAATAAATAAATAGTGCCTAAATAAATATGGATTGACTGCATAAATGGTCATAAGAATTCCTGTGCTTCCTTTTGGGACATACTTTTACTGTATAGCATTGGATATTACAATAATCTTATTAAAATGATATAATTTGACTACAGAAGAACCAGTGGAAATTAAAGCTTCTTGCTGCTTCTGACTTTTGAGATGTTAGTAGGAACTATAAGGAACTGTGATTTCAAAGATTATTATTAATATTATTCATACTATTATATTCAAAATTGTCTCAAACTGGACACAGTTTACCTAAAGGCCCAGTATTCTTCTTTAGTCAGTGGCAGTGTTTTGTGTTTTCTTGACCAAAGGTTCCCCCGACTGTTCCCCAGCCAGACATCGTAACCTGAGTCTGCGAGAATGAATCCAAGGCTTCCATTGGCATAATTCTTAAGCCAGCAGGAATTATCTATAAACAGGGCATGCTGTAAGTACACTACTGGCCGGGGACCTGAAGTGAGGGAGGGAAAGAGAGAGAACAGTGATAGGTAGATAATGATAAAATAATTTATGATATATAGAGCATCTCAGGAACATGATAGAAATGTGCGTACATACATACACACACACCACCACCACCACCACCACCACCACCACCACCAGAAAAAGAAAATAAAAAAACCAACCCTAAAACACCATCCACTTTTCCCCTGTCATTAGTGTAGAACTTTATGATCACAAAGCAAATTTCTTGAGCAAATACTTTGTACCTGGTGTTATGGCCATTGACTGAAATGCACGAGCATATTAAATTCTTACAATAACTTTATAAATTAGTTATTATTTTGAGGCTCCTCATTGCACAGGTGTGGAAACTAAGACTTCAGATAAGTAACTTCCCCAAGGGTAACCAGGCTAACAAGGTACTGAGTCAGGACTCAAACTGGGTTTTATTTCATGCCAAAGCATGTGCTTGTAACTGCTATGCTCTATGATTTTGTATTTACATATCTTCTGGGTGTGGCTTACAGTGACCTGGAAGTGATCACATTTAATGGAGTCCTATGCCTCTTCCAGTCCTTCCTTTAGGGAGAGAGAGGGGGTGAGTGTAAATGGACAATCACTAATTTCTCACCAAGCTTCTAACCAAACACCCAGCCTCCACCCACGGGAGAACATTTGAAAATTATAATAGTAAAATAAACTCAACCCCCTCTCTGCCAACTCTCAAATTCCAAGCGTATAGAGTATTCATTGGGGAAAATGAGAAGGACCAGGATGACATGTTTCCAAAGGCCTATAATTTAATGATTAATAGTATTGACCTCATAGGTTTGCTAGGAACAATATGCCCGATAAATGACGTTTAATTCCAAATCTTCTCAAATCCTCCCTCCTGAAGCAAAACCTTTCCTTGAAAAAGTTTTCTCCTTTTGTATTTCATAGTCCCCTTTTCCCCACTCCTGAGGGAGATTTGGTTGACAGATTTAGCCCCAAACAAACAGAAGTGATAAAAAGACCTGGGGACCCTATTAGATTTGAATAAAACAAAAAATAATTTTTTCATCTGAGTTCTATATACTCAAGTGAGACATCTATGTTTATTGTTTATGAAATTCAACTTTAGATGTCTCATGTTTTGTCAGGTAATCCCACTCACATCACCTCCCTCCCCCCTCCTACTTATAAAAAACTCTTGAATTACAAATTTCTTTCTGAGAGGGAGAAAGTGTCGAACAACATGATTATGGCTACTCTGAATGTGTATGGTGGGAGAGATGATGCAGAGAGGTCACTGAGACTTTGCTTGCTCTCCTCTCTCCCTCTTCAGAGGTTTTGCAGTTCTAATTCTCCCTCTGCTTGTGGCCAGCTTGAACGAGGCCATATTAACACCCTATTCTTCCATTCCACAAACTATAGGTCTCTTAGATCCAGAGCATGTGTGAGTGTTAAAGTTTTTTTTCCTGGAAGAAGTTTCAGAAATGCCAATCATTTAAGTTGAACTTTTATCATGAAGAGGGTGGTCTATTAATTTTAGTGAGGGCCAGAGATACTCTTTTGGGACACCCCACAACCAACTTTATACAACCCAGTGAATCCCTTTCCAACAGTGAGGAAATCCACTTTCTTGGAATATAGAAGTTTATCACCTGGAAAATCAGTAATGAGCTTATAAAATGTAGGCTCCACTTTTGCCTTTACACCCTAACAAGCAAGCCTAGTTGCTGCCAACAAGCTCAGTCTTGCCTTTTGTATTTTTAGGTTCTTGGCAGTCTTCCGAGAATTAGAAAAGAATGAGACTCCCTGCTAACCATTTAAAGACTAATGCAAAATTCAAAAAATGTTTGATATATGTATCAGTCACTCTCTTAAAGAAAAGCCAGCACTGAATTTTAGTCATATCCAATCCTTATCGGGAGAGGCACAACTCATACCTGCACTCCTAGTGTCTCTTCGCCCGTGAGGAATTCTGTTGATGCTAAGGATGTACCCATCTTGAGTGACAACCTCATACTCTTCACTGGGGTATCCATTATAGGTGATGACTTCACTCTGGCCAGTGAAAACACGGGCATTAGCTAAACATGTTCTAGAATGGGTATCAAAAGAAACTAGAACAAAGTATCTGTTGTAAACTTATCAGGGTGAGTTATCTGTAATCTATAGCCCCAGGTAACTGTAAAATTAATTTATTAAATAAAGTTTTGATAAAAAATAAGTAGAATATTTTTATATAGAAATATATAATAGAAAATGTCTACTATTGACATTTCTTTAGTGGAGAGAGATAATATTTAGCATTGACACATTCTTTTGACAAACAATATTCTCAAGTCAATTGTCTTTGAGATCCTTCTTGGTTTAAAGATAATAAGATCATAGCCCAATAGAGGGCAGTTATAAATATTATCCAGATTGCTTAAAATATAAATCCTTAATACTATTAAAAATATAAGTTGTCTGAAAAAATATAGTTCTGCTTTGCATGACCAGGAAGTATTATTTATTCAGCCAAAAGAGCTTGACTTTTGGAAAAATGTTAAAAATCACCTGTTTTAGCCCTAGCTGGTCTGGCTTAGTGTATAGAATATTGGCCTATGGACTGAAGGGTCCTGGGTTCAATTCCAGTCAAGGGCACCTGCCTGGGTTGCAGGCTTGGTCCCAAGTAGGGGGCATGAAGGAGGAGGCAATGGATCAATGATTTGCTCTCATCATTGATGTTTCTCTCTCTCTCTCTTTCTCTCTCTCTCTCTCCCTTTCTCTCTGAAATTAATAAAAAAAATATTTTTAAAAATAGCTTGTTTTATCTGTTTTCTTATCAGAGATTTTCAGCTCTAGCAGGACTTTTAATAATTTCATAACCTATTATCTGCTTTATTTGGCATTCTTTGGAATTTTCCATGACTTACAGTATTCATCCACACTTCAGGATTTGCTTCATTTTCCAAATTAAAGAGTTTATCAGCAATTAAAGTTCCACAAATCAAACAGGTTGTTGTTAAAAACAGCCACATCATTGGAATGCCTGATATAAAACATTTAATAATTACAGATTAATTTTATACATCAGAGCTGATTAATAAAATGAAAATAGTATCCTAAGAAAAATGTGACTAACATCCTGAGAAAGTTGAGAAGTGTTGAAGAGAAAAAGTACAGTGGCTAACTCTGAGCATTATTAAACTATTTTTTCATACAAAACTACCTTGAATAGCCCACTTCTGAAAATACAATGAATTTAGTATAGTATGAAAACTTATTTTTATCTCTTATTTTAATGAAAAATTTTTCAATTATTTTAAGTCTTTGTTCACCTGCGATTTGCCAGAACACATAGAGACTCGGAGGACATATTTCCACACCCTGGCAAAGCTAAAAGTGGAGATAACCTATAGTCTAGCTCAGCACTTCACAAAGCAAACAAGAACTAAAGCCCCAACCGAACAAACAAGCTGGCAAGTAAGTTTCTACTGGTGTGACTATTTCTCTTGTGGACACCCAATGGCAAGCTTTAATGTGCAATTTATCCTCTTGGCATTGCTTAAATCATATCTTTTCAAAGTAGGACAACATCATTTCAGTGTAAACACTCATTATATGAGAGCTTCAAGGGCTTGAGATTGAAGTCCAGTCTCACAACACACAAGATTCCTAACCCTAGGCAAGTTATTTTGAGTGGATTTATCTCTTGGTTTCCTGGTTGATAGAGTGAAGATAATAATGATTATAAGGAAGATTACAGGGTTAGAGAAAGGATTATAAAACACTAAGCACAGTGTAAGCTCTTTCACCACTTAATGTAAGAATGAATGAGAGAGAAATAGCAGAGAGCCATGGTTATAACAAATTAATGACCGACTTTTAGAAATTCAGAATTTACTTTTGAAATTAAATAACTTTTCATACACTTGCTATCTGGTTCAGACAATTTTATATCTGTAAATGGTATATAATTTAAAACATTTCTGAAATGAAGAATAGTCAATATCTATTCTATTGAATGTTTGGCCTCTGCAAGGCACTGTTCTAATTACTTCTAATTTGTTATTTAAACCTTAAAGAAATTCCATAAGGTAGCTACTGTTATTATCTTTACTTTATCAATGAAAAAAAAACAAAGGCTGAAAGAAATTTAAGATCTCTGCCCAACCTCACAGGGCCAACCGGTGACAGAAGTACGACAAGAACGCAGGCAGCCTCCCTGAAGAGCCCTTATAAAACCTGATTTTCAAGCTAACTGCCTCCTGGTTGTGATAAATCTTGATTTTACCTGCTCCTGAGGCCTCCTATGGATTAGGAACTTCTGATCTTCAGCATGTAACATCAGGCTGAAGAATGAGATATGATTGCAGTGATAGTTAGAAGCCAGACAGATGAGAGGCAGGAAACCCAGGGTAAATGGGGAAACTTTGGACTATGATACACACCCAGGGCGTCTTCCCAACTCACCAAATGCCACAATGCACTTGTGGATTGGGAAATAATGGTCTATATTATGCCAAATAACCAGTTTGACTGAATCCTCATGTTTCCATTGAGTGTCTATCGCTGTTGGGAGGGTTCAGCAACATTTTGAAAACAATGAGTCAAATGTATGGGGAAGTAAAATGTATTCAGGATCCTAGTGCATAAAATCAGACATAATAATAACTACCTTCTCAACCCCACAACATTACTGTGAGGATCAAATGACTCAATGTATAGTTGACCCGTGAACAACATGGGTTTGAATTGGGTGGATCCACCTATATGTGGATATTTTTCAATAAATATTGTATAATAAATGCATTTTCTTTCTTTATAACATTTTCTTTTATCTAGCTTACTTTATAGTAAAAATATATTATGTAATGCCTCTAATGTTCAAACTATGTACTAATGTTACCGGTAAGGCTTTCTGTCATCAGTAGGCTATTAGTAGTTAAGTTTTTGGGGAGTCAAGTGGTAGATTTTTGAATAGGTAAGGGTTCATCACCCCTAACTCCCTTGTTGTTCAAGGGTCAACTGTATGTGACAGTACTAGTGTCAACCATCTAGTGCAGCGATTTTCAACTTATATACCTCAAGAATTTTTAAAATACACAATACCTCACTAGTCAGTCAGAACACTGACCTCACTTTTCTCACATTGTCAAATTAAAAAAAGACAACAGCCATGTATACAACAATAGCCATCTGCTATGAATGCCCTATCTTGAACCATAAATATTTAAGTCATATAACAGAGTTGCATCTTATTGGTCACGTCACATAATAAGATTGTCTTTGATTGGTTAATTCTTGGTACTAGAGATCCATATAGTATACATGCATAGGCACCTGATTTTTTAGTCACTTTGAAGCAGAAAGAGCAGGTTATTACTAGTACATTTTTTGTAAATAAATAAAAATTATACTTATTTTTTTTGTCAGATTGGTAAAAATATATTTCTGGCTGTGTTGCAGAATTTTAGTAATTAGTTTATGAGTGCCATGAGATGAAAAAGTTGAAATAGCTGATCTAGTGTACAGGGATGGGATTGATTGTACCTGAACCAACAAGGTAAGGCCATCCTGACTCTCAACTCTTGAGTCTAGGAAAAGTTTGGAACTAGCAGTGTGGCGGAGAAAACAAACCCAGATTGCTAAAGGGATTCAACCTGTTGCCAACATTGGCAGTGACCATTGTGGGAGCTAACTTACAAACCAGTTAGACTCTGCCTTAAACAGATAGAGTTGGGGACCTGAGGAGAATAAAGACAAATGAACTTTATGCCCCACCTGAAATATTAGATAATGAAGGGGTATGTGATTTAATTTTTTACTTCACTTTGCATGTCTGTAGAGTCCACACAATCACTAAACATTGTTCATTTTCCAACAGGAAGAAGGCTTAAGTTGCTACTGAGCATGACATAGGAGTTTTAATTTTATTAGTTTGGACTCATTCTCAAATACTTTCAAAAACAAAGATATTATTAATATTTGTCCAAACCCTAAGATATGTTCCATTATGTAAGAAATTTTATGCCATTTAAACAAATGTGGTATGAAAGATTATGGACTAAGTGGGAAGATTATTTACCAGCCATATTCAGTATTTGATGAAAGACTTAACCATGTTTTGCCATTGTGGACAATAAAATGGCAGAAATGGGTAGACTTGTCTGGAATCTCTCATGGGTTATGACTCTAAAATGACCCTTTCCAACGAAACTTCAATGGATTCTTTGGATAGTTCTAGGAAGCACATTATCATTATCATTATTATTATTATTAATGTTGATTTGTTGCTATGACTTTATGTGGAAATAGCATGAACATAGTTAAACTGCTCAGGTTTTTACAAATTGTAGATCAGCTTAAATCTCAGAAGAATTTCAACACTATTGCCTCCTTATATTCCTTCCTCAACTCTGAAGATTATCTGAGGATTATTTAAATAATCTGGAGAATTCTTCCAATTCTTTTATTTGACAGATATAAGGCCTTATAAAATAAATAAAGCTAATTTTCCCACAATATTTTCATCATTCTTACAAAGTAAGCTTGCTACTTTTTTAGTAATTATTTAAGATATTGAAATGAATTAAAATAAAATAAATTGAAACTTCTTCCTTGGCTCTGTGAAATATTAAATGATGGCTCCTACGCTCTAGAAGCTCAAATTCCCCAGGTTTTTTTCTTGTGTGTGTTTGTGTGGTTTGTTTGTTTGTTTGGTTTGTTTTTGTTATTTGTTTTTCATAAAGCTAAATGGTATTAGAGCAGGAAAGGAATGTTGGCCAAAATGTAGATTAAGGGGCAGCCTTTCAGAAGTCCTATGGTATTGAATATTTCTGATATCTTGACCCAAGGATCATATTACAGCCTCAGCAATTGTTTAATGATGGCTGCCCATTTAATTAGTAAGGTTGCTGAAAATACATGATTGAATGTAGTTCCTTAAAGTTGGTATCTATCTGGGAAAATAGTTTTTATTTTCCTTCCAATGTTCTAATTCAAAATATATTTGTTATTAAGTATTATCTTTTTGTTTGTTTGTTTGCTTCTTTTCCCCCAAAGACTGCCTTTTATTAACACATGATTGTTTCAAAGGGGGCATAATTTTCCCTTGCACACAACAAAGTTTTTTTAAAAAAAATTAAGCATAACCAACAAAATAGAAACTAATTATTTGGAAAAAAGAATAATTTGAAAACTTACAAATTGAGACAAATTTTGCCTTGGAGGAAAAGACTGTATGAACAGGACCACAGAATTTGTTGCCAGCTAACAAGACAATTTACCTAATTCTTCATGCATCCTAAAATTCAAACAGGGATGCAATAAAGCCATAAGTGTGTGTGTGTGTGTGTGTGTATGTAAAATGATTGATTAGCACATTTTGGCATTAGGAAAAGCACTTAAGATTATATTTCAAATTTTTATTTCTTTACCCATTAAGCAAAGTTGTCGATGTTCATGATATCTATAAGAAACAGTCTTGTTTTTTAGATAACCTGTTGGAGTGGAGCATGTTCTCTTAGGGTTGGTATCAATGCATCTCAGTTTCAGCTCCACTATACTAGCCCCATCTTCAAACACAATACAGCTAGGATAAAGAAGTAGAAGAGAGAAATGACAAATAAAAATTTCTATCCATTATAAATGAGTGAAATATCGAAGCTTTTTTAAAAGAGGCCGTAATAAACTCATTGAATATGTATCCACCCCAAACCAAAATGCTCAAAAGAAAGATCACTTACATTTAAAGAGAAGTTATTGCCAAGAGTGCTGGTGATTGCTTGTGATGACATCCACAACCCGGAGTGGCAGGATCAGGACATGACCAGTGGAAAAGGTCAAAGGTTTGTGAGAATGAAGAGGAGAGACCATACCATCCAATGGGAGGAAACTGATACCATCCATTCCTCCAAGCCGGGTTTACCTGCCTAACAGCTTACTTAATGGGTGGATTGGTATTTGCTTGCGCTCGTTTTGTATTTGAATTCCTGTAAGAGGTATATCCAAATAGAGATTCTTTTTTGAAAAACCACACGCAGAACACAGCCAGAAATTCATGTTGGATCTAATGTGAGATACAGTCTTATCAATTTGCAAAGGTCAGTACTGGTGACTGGAATGTGTAAAGAGGTAACATTGTCTGTTTTGATATATGCTCCTGTTTCTTTCCAGAGTTAATTGTCTGCATTGTTAAGCTACTGTTAAATCGCCTTCAAATCTTCCCAGCATGCCTGAAAATGGGTAGATGGCTTTTTTCTATTATAGTATCACATTATCTTGATTTTATCTCTCTCTTTATCAATATTAAAACTGTTTGCTGAGTGAATTAATAAACAAATGAATGAACAACTCTAAAATAGAGTAATTGCTTAATTGCTGAAGAATAGTAATAATGTTTGTTACCAGCTTGGTCATAAATTCTAATGGACATTTGCTCTTCTGTATGTTTCAAAGGACATTTCTTAACACTTTTTTATAGTAAATTTAATAGAGAAAAGTAATCTCATAGGAAAAATCAATCTTATTTTGTTTTTGTATTTCATTGGAATAGGCCTACCATTATTCTTACATTGCATTGTACAATAATACAATACCAAAAATTACTACTTAATAATTGTTTTTCCACTGTTCAGCCTTCTAATTATCTTCAAACTTGACTACTATGGCACAACCTGATCTTCTATACACTCTATATTCTCTTATTTCTTCATACATTAAAACAAAATTTATAAATGAAAAATTATTCAAGTTTTTCTATTAAAAAAAAAACCCACAAATTTCTTAGGCAATAATAACCTTCCTCTTGATTCTCTATATCAGTTCTGTCCAATAAAAATGTAATGTAAACTACATATATAATTTACTTAATGCCACATTTTAAAAAGTATAAACAAGTAAAATCAATTTTTATTATATTTCACTTAAACTAATAAATTCAAATGCAAATGCTATCATTTCAACATATAATCAGTACTATTATTGTTAGAATTTTCTTTTTTTGTACTAAGTCTTTAAAATGGGTTGATTATATACTTACAGCATATTCATTAGGACTAATCACATTGTAAGTGCTTGATTGCTACATTTGACTAATGGCTATACTATCAGTCTTATGCTTGATTTTTTCCCCTAAAACCTTTCTTCAACCAAATTCTTTATTTCTTCATATAGTACTCACCTCAAAGACATACTTTATGTCATACATTTGACATGAATTAAATATCTCTGCCTACCAAACTTCCTACTACCTGAATCATCAAACATGTCTTTGAAAGTGCTTAGTCTCTGTTCCTCAGTTGAGCTCGCTGTATATCTACCTAGCAAAAAACACAGGGGTACAACTATTTAGCTACAATCCTTTAACAAAAGCACAGTATCCATCAATGCTCTCAAGGTCAGCAAATCTAGAAGAAAAGCTTATTATATTGATTCTACTCCAACAACAAATGCCAACTGTCATTTAAAAGTTTTCCTTAATGATTTAAAATTTTCCGATAGAGAAAAATGTCACCAAAATGATTATGTTAGCATTTAAAATAATTTACAAGTTTGACAGCTTCCTGGATCTAAGTACTGGTTGAATAAGCAACAATGGTTACCTACGTGTTGTATAATTAACATAGCGACTTTTTTGAGACCTGGGTATCAGTACAAATTCGTCACTTGTCTCTAAGAGGACTGAGTCCTTAAGGTAGAACTGAGAAAACATCCAGGGCTGGCTTTGTGGTTCCAAATCACCTAAACTGCCTTCGTCTCTAGCTGGACCACAGCAACCTTTGAACTAGATTTCCTGTACCCATCTCATTTATTCTCAACAAGGCACATATTATTATTGTTTTTAATCACATATCTGACCTAATTCAGTTTTAAGCACTCTTGAGACAAACTCTTTAACGGTTTTGCATTCAAAATGCTGTGAGTGGTTAGGGAGGCCTACAAATCAGGCTCTGCCTACCTCTTCAAGCTCATCACTCCTTGGCTCCCTATCTTCCTTTCATTCTCTTCAATAAGCCTAGCTCCTTTGTCACCTGAGCTATTCCCCTGCCTGTAATGTCTGTCAGATTTTACAGATCTCAGCCAAAAATTCATTTCCTCAGAGAAGACTGTCCACCCTGAGGAGGGTGCACTTCATATCGGTGCATTTGGCATGATTACAGTTAAAGATTTAACTCTGTGAGGAAGCAGCTGTAGTGTGTCTGCCTTTTTCATTAGTCTGTAAGTTCTATTTGGGCAGGAACCTTATTACTCTTTGTGTTCTGGATCATAATAGATACAATATTATAGCATACAGATTAAGAGCTTAGTATCTAAAGTCAAGATTTCAGAGATTAGAGAATTGTTATTTTGAGGCAAGTTGCCCAGTTATTTCCAAACTTTAGTTTCCTGGTCTATAAAGAAAGGATACAACTGGTACCATTTTATTAAGCTACTGTGAAACTGAAATGTAAAGCACTCAGATTGTTATTTTCTTATGCACTGGAGTGATTGTGTAGGTAATGGTTTCTGTCAAAATCATATACTTCCTCTGTTTTTTTAATCTTTGTACAACAAACAACATTTTAATACTAGTACTTCCTATGTGTTTTAAAGGTGAAGAATCCATTATTTTGGCATGAAACTTGATGCAGTTTTCTTGACAGCTAGAGTTTTTAATGTAAATTATAAACATGTTATTGATTTATGCTTTGTAACTCTTATAAATTTCAGTTATGTGACTCAGCATGTGTAAGTGCAGACATTTCCGACACATTTACAAGATTAAATATCGGGATATGCTAGTCTGGTATGTCCTAAAAGGTGCCTCCCTGTGAAGCTGTTTGGTGCCCTGCCAGCCAGCCTTCCCCTGCTGAGGCTCAGATCTCATTCAGTTCCCTCCCCTCCAGACCAATGGCTCCTTATTGATGTCAAGAAATTCTTGACCAATGAGTCTTACCAAATATGTATTAATTGTATATTAAAAGCACCCCATTTCCACAAGACCCAATCAAGTGCTTGGAGGACAGAGAGGACACTCACAGCCACGTAACAACTATTTTTTAATCACTGATTTTGTGTCTGGGTGATTGTGGGTTCAATCACTCTACAGCTGCTTACTCACAATAATTATGTTGAATCCACTGATATAAAGTGCACCCTCATCAGGGTAGACAGAGAAGTCTTCTATGAGGAAATGAATTTTTGGCTGCGATCTGTAAAATCTGACAGACATTACAGGCAGGGGAATAGTTCAGGTGGCAAAGGAGCTAGGTTTACTGAAGAGAATGAAAGGAAGATAGGGAGCCAGGGAGTGATGAGCTTGAAGAGGTAGGCAGAGCCTGGTTTGTAGGCCTTCTTAACCACTCACAGCATTTTGAATGCAAAACTGTTAAATGAGACAGATATATTGAGACAGTTGGCCTCTCACCCAAGTTCATTTGAAAATCAGATAATAGAGTTATTAATGTTATCTCCACTTTACAGGTAGGGAAATGTGGATTAGAGGAATTAACTGGTCTATGAATATAAATATTATAATGGAGCTAGAAACCAAACCTAAACCATTTGGACTTCAAGGCCAATGTTTGAGTACTATGCTACACAAATGTGCTTCATGAACATCTTTGGTCTTCTTGACAGCATATGAGGTAGGCAGAAATGAATGACTCTATTTTGTAGAATTAATGATAAAGAACATTCCTAGGGGCACACAGCTAATAATTAGTGGAGGTGACTCTGGAACGTCCATTGTTTAGCCTTAAGATGAGCATTCAATCCATAGCGATTCCATTTTACCTTTCAGTCCCTAAGAGGAAAGGTCATGAAGCCTGTGAAAGCACTTTGAAATGAACATGATATGCCACAGAAATGAGAGTGGCTTTTTGTTATGGATGATCTTGATAAATATTAGCAGTACCCACGAGATTCTCAGAAGGAAGGGTTAAGAGAGAACTGGTTCATTTCACTAAACCAATATATCCATCTGACACCATATTAGTGAGCAGGATTCTTGGAACCATCGCTAAGAGGTCTAGGTTAATGGAACCAAAAAATGTGAACATACTCAGCCTCATGTAAGAAATTTCAGGCATGAAATTAAAGGAAAAGCCATTGCTTACAGAGGATAGTGACTTTTCAAAATTTCGAATTCTATTTAATATAGAAGAGAAGATTCTGCTAAAGCTTGGGTAATTTTCCAATGTGGCAGGGAACACTTAATTGAGAGAAATTACATTGGGAAAGGTCAAAGGGATGACTCATCTGCTACCTTGAAGTGGTGTAGCTATGCAAAAGCCATCACAATGCTCTTTGTCAACAGATCTGTCAGTTGAATACCAGCCAAGCTGTCAACCTGGTTTTGACTCAGCACTTGGGTGGTCTGCTTTACATATTTATATATACCCCTGCTGGAATTGCCTACCCCTGCTATTGACTTAGTCACTCCCTCTCTATAGCTCTGATGACATAGATTCTGTTTTCATTACTTTATTTACCTCAACTCTGTATTAAATTTTGGTCTTGTCCTCTGTATAGAGCCACATGAGTCCTCTAATAAGCAGGTACTTTTGACTAGATGAGCTATCCTGGACTTACTATTGGGATACAAAACAAGAAAGTTTTAGAGCCTAGGATTTGGATTTAGACTCAAGACCAGATTTGCCTAAAATTCTTAAATACTTGACATGAGCTATGAAAATAAAATATTTGAATTTTCTAAGCATCAGTGGTCTTCTACGAAATAGATAAGCATAGTACTTGCATCACAAAGATATGGACAGGAATGAATGACCATATCTTTAATAAAAGCTAAATAAGTTAATAAGTGCATAATAAATGTTCATTATTTTAATTACCATCCTCGCTGGGTTGAAATTTCCCTTCATATTTTAAACTCAATATATAAGTCATAAGGGTAAGAACCATGGTTTTCTTCTTTACTTCCTTATCTCTAGTTTCTAACATAAAAAATGCAGGGTAAATTTTTTAAAACTAATAACCTGTTACTTTGAGAAGTTGTTCAGAAATTTCTTTGGCAGAGACCACAAAAACTGCCCATCACTAAGGAGACGCCTGACACACCAAGTCCTGCACAAAGTAGGCTTACTAGTATGGTTAAACTGAAAAATGATCCTATGTGAAAGTTTTCTTCCTTCTAGAAGCTGCCAGTGTTCAGAATCCTGAACATATAATACAAAATGAAATGAAAAATATTAAATTGATATAATTGATTAAAGTGATGGTGATATACCTTGAGATTCTTACTGAATATTAATAAAATTTTAAAAGTAATTTAAGATATAGCAATAAAAATAAGAAAATCCTATTTGCTTTTTTATAAGAAATGCAATGTTATGATTTATTATAATTATATTTTCATTCAGTTTAAGGCAAACTTTGTGGACAAATCCTGTCCATGAGAATGAGAAAGATGTGCAGGAAGACTTAAGTGTACAAATATTTTTTGAATAAAACATTTGCATCTAGCTAAGGAAGCAGAGGCAAAATGTAACTGGAAAAGTGGGTGAAGTCAGAGTATGGGAAACTTTGAAAGACAGATGGGGGTTAAGGTTTGATGGAATAAAATAAAAAGCAGAGCGTTATCATAAATTCTGGTATGGTGGTATTTCATGGTGAAAAACCATTTAAAAAAGTAATAGGAATGATGGATCAATACAAATGCTTGTAATTAAAGACATTAGAAAGGAAGCAGTAAAGCTTTTGCAGAGAAAAAGTAATGTCCTATAAATACTAAATTTGATCAGCATTCTGAACATATAGTTCATATATTATCTTACTAATTTGTACACTTGTACACCTTGGACAGGTCACTTCTCCTTGACTGTGCTTACTTATATCTAAATTCAGAGGGTTGGATTCTATTAGAGTTTCCTACAAATACTGGTAGTGAGATAGACAATTTTAGATGGAACAGAGAAAACTTAAAAATTTTAAATTATATATTATTTTTATTTCATATTTTTACAATTACCTTCTTTATGTGAAGTTATACTGGTTACATATTAGCAGAATAATAATAATTTTTCAAAAGAATAATGACTTTTGCTTTTAGTCATGAGAGAATAACAGGTTCTGGAGTTATCATCCTACCATAAAAATTAGAAAATTGGAACCAAAGTAATAAACAACAGTTGTCAGATATTGGCAAGCGGGCAGCACTGTGATGAAAACAGGTAAGGTGAACCCTATGAAAACCTTAGCTTTCTGCCTACCAGCAATTTCTACATTGCAGCAAAGGTTGGGGAACCCAAGAAAAGCTCAGTGGGCTAGTTGACTTAAGGAGATAGAAACTTGACTTCAGGGAGAATCCTATATAATAAAAGGCTAATATGCAAATTGATTGAATGGTGGAATGACCAGTTGCTATGACATTCACTGACCACCAGGGGGCAGATATTCAACACAGGAGCTGCCCTCTGGTGGTCAGTACACTCTCACAGGGGAAGCACCACTCAGCCAGAAGCCCTGAGCTGAGCACAAAGCTGGTAAATGCAGCAGCAGCAGTAGTAAGAGCCTCTCCCGCCTCCTTAGCTACTGCTGGCTTAGGCCCGCTTCCCTTGGGAAGCGGGCCTAAGCCATCAGTTGGACATCCCCCCAAAGTTGAGAGGGCGCGGGATGGGCTGAGGGACCCCCACTCCCAAGTGCACAAATTTCATGCACTGGGCCTCTAGTAAGGACAATAAAATTTGTGGGGCCAGAATAATAATGAAAAAGAAATAGTCAAGGGAAAGGGCTTTTGAAATATGGAGATGTATCCCTCTGAAGCTTTGATTAAATAATAATCTGCTGATGCAAAAGATGAACTTCCACAAAAGTTGACAAAATAAAACTTTCAAAGGAAAATAACTGTCAAGGAACTGTAAATAAAACAATTTCTAGAGTATTCACAGGGATTAATTTGAGTTCCCATGAACCTTATTTCTAAACACATGAGAATTTGATAGAGACTTCAGAAAGGACATGCTTCAGCGGTAAAGCTAAACTTCCTTGGCAGAGTTACTAGATCCACCCTTAGGAAATTGAAAGAGCTCAAAATAATAAAATTTAGCTTCAAGTAAATGAACTGACTGCCACAACACTGCCAACCCTATTTAAAGGAATAAAATAAAGTCTGCCCTCAGCAATGCAAAATTCAAAGTCTGACACCCTATAAAAAATTTTAAGTATGGAATTGAAGCAGGAAAATAAAACTCTTAACAGAAGAAAGACAATCTATAGAACAAATAGACAAATGACAGAGAAAATGAAAATAAACAGAAAGTATGTTAAAACAGGTATTAAAATACATGTATGATGTTAAAAAAAAACACAAAAAAAAAACACCATGAAAGTAAGGAAGAAAGGTACAGAAAACATAAAGAAAGACCTAAGTGGAATTTCTAGAGATGAAAAATACAGTATGCAAATTTTAAAAAATGCACCAAATATAGTTACAGCAGATTAGACAGTAGTGCAAAGGAAAAGATTCATGAATGTGAAGCCATTGGGACAGAATCTGTCTCAATGCAGACAGAGAAAATGCTGAGGAGCAACCCACCTTCCGTGACTTGTGAGTCAAGGGCAAGTGTTCTAACATACATGTAATAAGACCCAGAAAAAGTAAAGCACAGAAGATATTGGGAAAAAATCATGGACAAATTTTTTCCAAATTTGATGAAAGCTATAAATGCACAGATGTAAGAAGCTTCTATAATTCCAAGTAAAATACACTTGAAAGCACAACAAAGTTTACCCAAATCAAATTGCTGAAAATTATTGGCAAAAAAAGTATATTTAGAAACAAAAATGGTACATTAAGTACAAAGAAACCTATATGGTGTTGCATACTTATTAGAAACTATGCATTCCAAACACCAATGAACAATTTTAAAGCACTGAAAAAATAACAACTAATTGTGAAAAAGGACAATCTAAAAGTCTATTGTCAGAAAAAATGTCTTTCAGAAATGAAGGCAAAATAATAAAACATAAATGGTGAGAGAGAATCATTGATTGGCTGCCTCCTGCACCCCACCTCATGTCCCTCCCACCCCCCCACAATTGGGGATTGACCCTACAACCAGGAACTGTGCCCTGATCTGGAATGGAACCATAACCTCCTGGTTCATAGGTCAATACTCAACCACTGAGCCATGCTGGCCAGGTTGTTTGTCTTCTTTCAATCATCACTAATCATCAGGGAAATGCTAATCAACCAATGCTAATGCAAATCACTATAAGCTATGACCTCATACCTATTAGGATAGCTATTATAAAAAAACAAAAGACAATCTCATGCTAAATGTCTTAACTACAATAAAAAATGAAGAAATTAAGGCAAAATAAAAGTTTTATTTTCAGAAAAAACACTGAGAAAGTCCATCATCAGCAGACCTGCAAAACGAGCAATGTTCAAAGTTCCTCAGGCCAAAGGAAATAAGACAAAGAGAAATAAGGGCAGGGTCTCTCAAGCTGCTAATCGAAGAGACAAAACAATAATGGTAACAAAAATGATACTTTAGTATTATTAACAATAGTAGTAGTTTACTATTGCTGGTAACAAATACCCACCAATATCGCAATTCAGAACAATATATGTTTATTACCTCACTGTTTCTGTGAGTCAGTACTCAGGGCATGGCATAGCTAGGTGCTCTGCTCAAGGTCTTCCCAGGCTGCAATCCAAGGGCTGGCTTTCCTGGGAAAGAATGGGCTCCCAAGCTCATTCGAGTTTTAGACAGAACTTATTCCCTTAGGAGTGGTCGGCAAACTCATTAGTTAACAGAGCAGCAAACTGTGGCTCACTAGAAGCATGTAGCTCGTGAGCCGCAGTTTGCCTACTACTGCCTTAGAGTCTTATGACTGAGAATCCTGACTCTTTGCAAGTTATTAGCTGATGGTCACCTGCAGATCCTAGAAGCCAGACACAGTTTCTTTCCATGCGGGTTTCCTCAACATATCTGCTTACTTCATCAGGCCAACAAGGAGAATTTCTTGCTCCAGTCTGCTAAGATGGCTTCTTACAGAATATAAAGTAATCAGAGAGTGACATCCCAGCACCTTTGCCATAAACGTAACCTAATCAAGAGTGTTCCATCCCATCACCTTTGCCAATTTTAGGAGGTCTCAGGTGCCTCCCTAACTTAAGGAAGGTGAGCTACACAAATGCATGGACATGAGGAGGTAAAGATCATTGGAGGGGATACCTTTGCATCTGTGTGCCACATTATTATCATGAACACTTGCTTGCTTAGAAAAAGGTGTTTGGTTTTAGAAATAGTCCTCCATCATTCTAATCAGGTCTTGGTAAATTTCCTGGGGTGCATCCTGTCCAAGGTAAAAATCCACATGATTGTAGTGTGGAATAAATTTGTAATAAATAAGACTGGTAATGTTTGGGAGTACATTTTCAACGTCCCTGGGATCAGCCACACGGTCATGTCCACCACTCCATATTGCTGTTGGCACTTCCATCTTAGTAACGTTGTATAAGGGAGGTGTCAACTAAATGCAATTAAAGAGAGGGAGAGAAAAAAGAAGAGTTTTCACAAAAAATCACATTAGAAAAATAACAAAATCAGTTTTTAAGCATGTACTTGAAATGTCAAAAATGTGGTTAGGATACACTTAATGATATGTAAACATTAAAATGTTAAATTTACTTGAAAACACTTTAGTGCAAAAATATGAATTGTAACTTTAAAAAGACAACCATTATATTTTTGATTTGCACTTTTGGGGATATAGAAAAGGATCCTAGAGAAAAAGGACACTTTATTTCTTTGGAAGGCCATCTTTCTAATAGCACTTGGACTGGGAATGTGTCCTTTTAAACAAAATTTTGGATGGGATAAAATAGGACAAATATAAATAGCCCTCCACCTATGCAGAAGTCTAGGCCCAGGGAATTATTGACATTTGAGCAGCCTCTTCAGGTAGCATTGAAACACGATGTTAAAAAGCCAGCCTGCTACAGAAAACTCGGGCCTGGCAAGTTTTCCCTGCCCTCTTCTTTCTGGTAACACCACTCTCATGCTGATTTGACAAATTCCACTCCCCCAGTTCCAGGGTAGTCCAGGTGATCAGGCCTGGCCAATTCATTCTTCATTCTTCTGGCCACAATGATTATATGAGACTAGAGGCCCAGTGCACAGATTTATACATTGGGGGGGGGGGGAGTCCTTTGGTCTGGCCTGTGGCTCTCCAACATCCCCCACGGGGTCCAGGATTGTGAGAGGGTGCAGGCCAGGCCAAGGGACCCCACCAGTGCATGATTGGGCCCAGGGGGGAATGCAGGAGGGCTCCAGGGTATGTCCGGCCCATCTCACCCAGTACCCATCAGTCGGACCCCAACAGCAAGCTAACCTACTGGTTAGACTAGAGCGTCTGTGTGTGTTATAGCTACTGGTCGAACAGTAGAAAAGTTGCTTAGGCTTTTATGTATATGGATGACTGACTAAAGCAGGGCCTTAGTTTTCTCTGGAACGTTTTGCCAGAGTTATTAAGAAAAATATTGCCTTTTTCTTTGGGTTTGCAGTTGGATTTTTCACATCAGTTAAGTTATGCATTTGTACTGTTGTAGTTAATATGGTGGCACTTTATACTGGCTAGTCAAAAAGTTTCCAAATTTCCTCAGCCCTGATTTGTAAAACCCTTGTATCTTTTTAAAATTATTTTATTTTAATATTATTATGTTTTAGAGAGAGAGAAAGTGAGGAGAGAGAGAGAGAGAGAGAGAGAGAGAGAGAGAGAGAGAGAGAGAAATTGATCTGCTGCCTCTTGAACACCTCCTACTGGGGATCAAGCCCACAACCTAGGCATGTACCCTACCCGTTTTCACAGATAAGGTCAGGAAATATCTTGACATACCATTCTCTGGCCGATAGTACTGCTTCTTCCTGAGGGGAATATTTGTGTCTAGTATATCTTTAATTATCCTTTATTGTTTTTAAAAAAATGAATAGCAAAAGACTTTCCAAGAACTAATAAGATAGTGTTAGCTCATTTTATGAGAGATGGATAAGAAGTCAGAGAATATGCTCTAGAAACATAAATTATGTATCTTTATTTCTCTCTTTAAAATATGATCTCAAATGCTAAGCATTCTTTCTTCTTCTTCTTCTTCTTCTTCTTCTTCTTCTTCTTCTTCTTCTTCTCTCTCTCTCTCTCTCTCTCTCTCTCTCTCTCTCTCTCTCTCTCTCTCTCTCTCAGAATATAGTGGAAGAAGTATGGACTTTAGATCCAGAAACCTCTGGATCATATTTTAGTTCTTTACTAACTAAATAATTTTGACAATTTATCTACTCTCAGCTTTGCAAGGTCATCATGAAGATTAAAAAAAAAGAAATGATACAGCACATGGTAAGAAACCAATAAGTAACATCTGATCTACATAAAATAACTGGCATAGTTTGGGACCTAGTAAGTGCTTAATGACTGGATACTATACAGGGTGGGACAAAAGTAGGTTTATAGTTGTTCATAGGAAAATAATATGATGAATATTGATAATAGAAGAATAAGCTGTTTTGCATACTCACAGCTGTAAACTTACTTATACCCTGCCCTATATTTATTAATTCATTTGCAGTATGCAACTGATGATTGTTATTATCATACCTGTTGGAAGTGTATCATGTTCTGATAAGGGTTTCCCCAATCATAAGCCCGGAACAGACCAGAATTAACTGCCTATAACAAAAATAAAAAGAATAAACACATTAAAATGATATAAAAAAACATACATTTAGAGACAGTAAACAAGAAATATACAGAGAAGATTGACATTATGTTCCACTCTTTACTGTAGAAAACTCAATAAATAGTAATAAGCCAAATAATAAAAATGATACAAATTTATACTAGTATTAATTAATGAAACTAATTATCAAGCTTATATTCCCCCCTATAATTTTCCTCAGACAGCAAGCCTTTAAGTGTTACAGTGCTATAGATAGACATTTTTTTAAAAAGATGCTGAATGGAATGATTCTTAAATATCTTCGCTTAAGCAATTTTTATACATAATTTTTAACGGCATCACTATCTAACTCCTACATTAAAAGATGACTGCCGTTATTCTTAAATAACTTTAAACCTTATTATCCTTATCAGGTGGACTAGGGTATTATAATGTTGCTCACTATTCTTAAACAAAGTTGTTTCTATTGACAGGAATGTTTATTCACAGAACTTCTCAGTGCTTCTTATGGGGTGTGTGGCATGGCTGTGTCCTTTTGTCCGCAGGGCCAAACATCCTACCCTCTTATAGTAATGTGGCAGCAGGCTGCATGTCCGAGGTGCCATGCATCCCTATGTTTGCATTTTAATTTTAGATCAGATATTGGATAGAAAGATTCATATACCTAGGGGTTCCTTTTTCTGTTATTTGCCACCCATGCCGATTAGAAGAGACAGATACATTTTACCTTTACATCAAGCACTTCATTAAGTTATTCTCTGACTACTCTAAAGGTTTTGCGTTGTTTTTTGTTTTTGTTTTTTACTCATTTATTTATTTATTTATTTATCCTAACCGAAGGATATTTTTCTATTGATATTAGAGAGTGGAAGAAGAGAAGGAAAGACAGAGAGAAATATTGATGTGAGAGAAACACATCTATTGGTTGCCCCCTGCGTGAGCCCCGACCAGGGGCCTGGGCCAAAGAGGATCCTGCAACTGAGGTACAGGCTCTTGACCAGAATCAAACCAGGACCCTCTGGTTCACAGGCCTACGCTCTATCCACTGAGCCAAATTGGCTAGGGCTCTAAGGGTTTTTGTGTGTTTTTTTCACACTCATTGATTTAAACTTGATTTTTAGTTTTAAATGATTTCCATCAGATTTACATTGACCTAGGCAGCAACCTTTTGTTATTGAAATTCTGCAAATTTTCAACAATGGGAAGCAATAGACTGTACTAGCTAGGAACTTGGATTCTAGCATCAAACAGACCTGGTTTGAATCCAGGCTTAACGGAATATTGAATCGGTGGACCAGGACAAGATATTAATTTTCTCTAAATTCATTTTCTCACCTGTGAAATAGAAATGACAATAACATTCTTCTTATAGGTTGTGAAGATTAAATAGGGCAATGCATAAAAATGTGTAGCACTTAGAAATGTCCAACAAATCTCTTTTCACTAATACTACTATCATCATCCGCATCTTTGTCTATGTAACTTATGACCAAATATTTTATTGCCCACCTTTATTTCTTTCCTGAAGAGGACTCCCTGTCAGAGAAGGGTACATTTTAAGAAGAGTCAGCTGTGCATGGGTAAGGATTGGCTATTCAGAGAGTGGAGGAGAGAGGGAAAGACAGAGAGAAATATCTATGTGAGAGAAACACATTGATTGGTTGCCTCTTGCATGAGCCCCGACCAGGGGCCCAGGCCAGGAAGGAGCCTGCAACTGGAGGAGCCTCCATTTGTGGAATGGAGATATTAATGTCTTTATTAAAAGATTGTTATGAGAATGAATTTGGATCCTGAATGAAACCATGTACATAAATAGCAGAAGAACACATAGTAAGTGCTCAATAAATATGAAATTGAAGTTGTATTGCCTGAAAGATCATGCCCATCAGAGTCTCTGTCTCCTCACCAGTAGGAGGCCCTATGACTCAAGCGTCCGTCCCCCCCCCCGGCCCCCCCCCCCTCCCATTTGATTGTGAAGGCTAATCTCATCTCCTGGAGGTAGAACTCCAAAGAATTTCAGAAACTCTAAACTAGTGTGTCAGGCTATCTATAGCAGTGATTCCAAATTTTAATGCAAAGAACAGGGTGTAGTTTAAAATGCAAATTCCTACAGATCTCAGCTATATTAAAACTTTGAGAAATACCTTCTCTCTCTCTCTCTCTCTCTCTCTCTCTCTCTCTCTCTCTCTCTCTCTCTCTCTCTCTCTCTCTCTCTCTCTCTCTCTTTCACACACACACACACACACACACACACACACACACACACTCGAGTTAGGCAACTGTACTAATTGAATTTGACTTAATTTTGAGCTTGTCAAATATTGAGTAATAGAGTAATACACACACACACACACAAAGCTGAGGGTAAAAATAGACAACATTAATCTTTAATTTTTAAAATAATATTTAATTTTCTCTGAATTATTTATTTTCACACTCTGAAATGGCCTATATGCCAAATGGAGGGTGAAATGGTCTATATCATGACATACAAAGTTCTATTAAAGCTGGTGATTTCCAAGAGGAGGAAATACAAGTTTTCCTAGAAAAAGCAGTTTGGAGTAATCTCAGGATCAGAATTCAATGAATATGTCTAGGAACCAAGCCCAAACTCCAGATACTGAAGATGTGAAGACTAGAAGGGAGGAAAGGAAATCAGCACGAGTTTATGCTAATTCTAGATGCTTGTAAAACCCTGCAGGGAGTTCTCAGGGAGCGCTCCTTGGGGATCTTGCAGAGATGTGTGTGCCTCATATCAGAAACAGGAAGCACGTACCTGGGCCCAGTGTAGCATGTTCTGAACAGATGTTCCTGCTGGACTCTGTGCCAAATAAACATCCAAGCGACTCTGTAAAGAGATTATGTCTCATTTAAAGGCTCATAATATAATCACACCACAAGTAAATTTGAATATCTTTTCTCTGTTTTTCTTTTAGGCATAAACATATAGCATACCCTCTGAAGACTCATTAACCAAAGAAGCACATCTTTTAGAACTTTTCCTTCCCTTAGCTCTGTTCTTCTGTCCCGAGCAGTGTCTCAGAGCCCACAGAGGGCATCCCACACTAGTCAAGGACAAAAGGTAATACACCTTTTCTTACCAGTTTCACCCAGGACAGGTTTAAGATGACAAGAAGTTATTGACCTTCTTTTTCACCCAATGTCATGTCCCAAAAGACATTCTGAGAAAGTTGTTCATTGTAAGACAGTGAGAGCAAATCTGAATGTTGCCTTTGTCACCTGATCTTTAAAATGTGGTAATATTCTGCAGGGCTCTTTGAAAATTTGTGGAGCATAATCCATCCAATATTTTAACCTCCATTAACTTTTAAATTTATTCTGAATTTTAAAAACCCTTGATTTTTTTTTATAATTTCAGTTGCATTTTTTTAGTATACAAAAAGAATTATTTTCCACCAAAGTTAACATCAGAAACACCTTGGAGCTAAAAATAAAATAAAATAAAATAAAATAAATAAATAAAACTACTTATGAGTTACCCAAATCTAGAATCAATATTAAAATATCTAAGAATGAGTTCTGGACATGTGTATTTTTCCAAGTTCTATAAATGCTCAATGTAGGTATTTCTGGTTATACTGTACTAAAATAAACATTCTTGTAGGCATTGTGATATTCCATAGTCCAGTCCCCAACACTGAGGGGAAAAAGGCATTCTTACTATATAAATATACAATAAAGACCCCCCCCCCAATTTATGTTTAACTGTGTTATTTTGTGAAGTCATTCTTTAGCAAACTCTCAAACCATGTTGAGAGGGTGCTTTTGAAATGATCTCTATTGAGTTTGCTTAAAGGTCTTTTTACTCATCTTTACCTACATGAAATGCTCCCATCTTAAGTGATAGGAAGCATTCTTAGATTCCCTAAGAATGTGAAAAGGCAGTGCCTAAGGCATGTTTTGCATAAATAATCTTTCATTAGTCTTGCTTGAAAGCAAGGAAAGTGTCAATCAGAGCTTTCCACTGACAGAGGGATACAGTCTCTGGGCAGAAATTGTGACATAGGTGGAAATCAACTTCAGCTTTGTTTCAGACATATCTCCGCCCTGGCTGGGGGATAAATCGTAACTTCCTCTCTTTCCCTTTCCCACTCTCTGGGTCAGCTAATGTTAACTAAACAAAGGAAAGGATCTCAGTTAATTTGGAAAGGCCTGGACAAGAACTCTAACATCTATTCCTCTCAATATCCTTTAAACAGTGAATGTATAGCTTTCATTGAAGAGCCACCCCTTTTTCCCTTTGGGTTAAAGAAGGGGCTCACAAAATGGCCATTTCCTCATCACTTATGAAAGTAGGAAATTGATTTAAAAAATAGAGATTCCTAAAATTCTACTTCAGTAGGTCAGAGATAGGGTTCAAGCACAGCAAGATAAATTTCAAAACCATAGCCATAGTCAGAGTGAAGGACTTTTCAATGTGGTGCTTTGGCCACTAGCAAGAGTTGATGAGAATTTTCAGCAAAAAATCTTATTCTCAAATCCTCCTACAAAAGCAGGTGGACTTAAGCTTTGGTGGGAAACCATGAACATACCGTATTTTTCGGACCATAAGACGCTCTGGACCATAAGACGCACCAGTTTTTAGAGAAGGGAAATGAAGAAAAAGAGATTCTGAAACAAATAGTGTCCTAAAATATTTTATGTGCATTAAAACCCAACATCACAGTCATAAACACATGTAATCAACCCTGTAAAGTAAACAGCAGCATTTAGAACCATTTTAGAGCCGGGCAAGCACACAGAGACCACACAGAGCCGGGCAAGTAAAAAAACTTTTTTTTTAAAGTATATGTGTAGGCTATATTTGGACCATAAGACTCAGGGACTTTTTCCCCCCACTTCTGGGGGGAAAAAAGTGCGTCTTATGGTCCGAAAAATACGGTAATTACATTTCCAGAGACAAAAAAGTAGACCTTAAGTGTAGTTTGTATGCAATTTAGAATGAAACCTCCTAACTGCTATTTAACAAAACAATTTCTTTCCCAATCCAAGTATTTACACGTACCATGTTTAAGTTTTTTGGATCAAATCCACAAAAAGAAAATAGGAAGTTGCTGCAAATACGATGAAATAGCTTCCGGTTGCACACTTTGGTGGCAATGAATTGTTCAAGTAATGTATGAGGAGAGAACATCTTGTCACCAAATAACACCTGCAGGTTCAATTTAAGACACAATCAAATTTCATAGATGTGCATGTTAAGAGTGGAAAATGAGTGGTAATTCAGATAAGGACTGGACAGAAGATGACATCTGCTTAGTATGTATAACTCAGTGAAACTGGGAGTTCTGTTAAATTTTGTCCTTGTTCTCCCAACTCACCTCTTTTCCCAAGATCCTTTATTTGGAGTGTTTTTGTAAAGCCCCCTAAGAAACTAGTCTCCAAAGAACAAACACTGTTAAGGCTTTGGAGTAAGGGATACTTTGGTTTGATTTTGGACTCTGTCTCATATACCTCAGGAAAGTATTTACTTATTATTACCCTGAAATTTCTCAACTATAAAATGGAAACTTAATATGCCCTAAGTAGGACTGCTGTGAAGATAATAGGTCATTTTTAAAAGGCACCTCGTGCGTTTTCTAGAACCCAGTAAACATTCCAAATACAATGTTATTATTATATTTAGTGACTGACACAGACTTAAAAAATTATTCCTTACAGAATCTTTTAATGAACTCTAGAGACAAAAACTGAACCCAAAGAAATGAACCTCTACTAGTGGAATTTCAAGCAATATTACAAGTAAGTTTAATTTATCTTTTGTACTTTAAGAATCCTTGACATTAAAACAAATTAATAACTAAACTCCTTTCATATAAGTACAATCTTGCCTTTTTAAAAATAATAACTAATTTTATAATCTTAGGATAATAAACTAGATATAAGGCTGAAAATTTTTCTTTTTATTCTTAAAATTTTTGGAAACATCTATTTATAGTAAAAAAACAAAACAAACAAACAAACAAACAAACACACTTGTCATCTCTCTCTCCTGCAATCCTTCATTAACTGGCAATTATGACTAAGGACAAAAATAACTAGCATTTACTTTTATTGCATGAATATCTACAATGTCCTATACTATCTTTGGTAAACTAGATCTAGTAAATTCCTACTGGTTATAATTTGTTAAATTCTGAGCTTAAAAAAATAGTTACCTTATACAGTTAAAGGCAGTTAAAGGTAATCTTCATTCAATGGAATATCTTATAGTTCATGGAATATTAATGAAGTATATGATATGTCATGACTTAATATAAACCTTTGTGCCCGAGAGAGAGACAGAGAGAGAGAGAGAGAGAGAGAGAGAGAGAGAGAGAGAGAGAGAGAGAGAGAGAGAGAGAGAGAGAGAGAGAGAAGGAATAAGGAAAGAAGAGAGAGGCTACAATATGTTAAACTCATTGAAATTATACTTTTTTAGGTCTGGCAAACAATAATTAACCATTGCATAAATTATCTAATTTATCATGGCCTCTATTCACTTTATCCTAATCAGTAGGTTAATCCACTTAACAAAATGTAACTCTTCCTATGTAACTGTCTACATGGTAATTTAATAACAGTAATATCTTTTAATAGAATGTTGACATCTATGTTTTCAAATGTGATAACCTAAATAGAGCTCCACAGGAATAAGTTAATTAAAGTAGAAGGCAGGATCTGATTTTACTCAGTGGACATTTTTGTTTTTCATTTATCATTATCTTTGTCATCCACACTTGGCAGAAAATTCATGTAAAAAAAAAACAAACAAAAACCCAGCCAATTCAGAGAGTAATCAACCATGAAAATACGATTGAAAAAAAGAGGTTATATCTATTATAAGGGGTCCTTGTTCTTTGTTCTGACAGTTGACTTTCCTAAAGACAGAATGAAATAGCACTGACTTGACTCCACTTCTGTGTCCATGCATGAATGACTCAGCTAAACTACCACACATTTACCCAAGAATAAATAATTGCTCTTTTAACCTAAAAGAGAGGGTAATAAGGCAGACTAACTAGCCATAAGTCATCCACTTGGAGAGTGGTAAACATGCTTACTTGTCTGTGTAATTCCAAGCATGTTTGTCACGGTATAGAATTATGCTTCTTCTTTTGGTAACTGAGTGAGAATTAGAAAAAGCCTCTCCCCTTTTATCCTGCACACATGGCCCCATGCTGGCCAAGCAGAACATAGACTGGATTCAATAGCTGAGCTCCATAGTAGCTACATACTGAATTAGATAGCCTGTTTGGGTGCATAAGGATCCAAGACTGACTTCTTCAGGTTGTTATGGAAAATAAAAACATATAAAAAGAGCACTGACCATGGATGGTCTGATCAGATCTGGATTCAAATTCTGGTTCTGTCATCCATTCGCTAGGTGATTTGGGACAGAATGCATAGCCTCTCTGAGTCTCAAGTTCTTCTTTTAAGAAATGGAGGCAATATTAATAATCCTTATTGTAGATAATATGTAAAAAAGCAAAGGGTCAAGCAAGCTACAATTTAGAGAAAAGAGAATTGGGAATTAGTGGGTCACATGTGGTAACTCCTCTATTGGAGTTAAAGCTCTTTCAGGGCAACCTGTCTAAAACTACAAAACTGATCAAGCCACTTCTCCCCTTAACATACTTCATTGGCTTCCCATTACCAACAGAACAAAAATCTAAACTCCGCAACATGACACAACTGCTCTCCATGTACTGTCCCCTACTGTCCCTTAGTCAGGACTACCACAACTCTACCATGCACCCTAATTTCCAGTCCTATCAATCAGCTAAATGTATCTTTATAGACATAGCCATTTTCTGATGCTATGCTTTTGAAATAGTAGCTCCTAGATATATTTTCACATAATTGAATTGAACTGCACTACACCGCTGGTATATCAAAAGATGTGAAAGGCTGAAGAAGAGTTGTACAAATTGAGAAAAATAGGAAGAGCCCACATCTCAAAATATCTCTTAAGTGTGTGGAAATACTAAAGTAAATTAGCAAGCTGTTTACCCAGCATAGCGCCCAGTCTAGGCTGAATCTCTATCGAACAAGAGGGATATGTGAGCATTTTCCATGTTGCTTAGTGGTTTTTCTGCTATTGTGCTTCTGAATTGTGTAAGTATAGAATTGACTCACCATAGGTTAATTTGCTTATTATTATTATTATATATTTTTTACCAACCAAAAATCCCTGGCTCCTATAAAAATTGTCTCAGCTTTATTTGCTTTAATTGAAATCACTGATTTCAATTATACACTGTGCTTACCTTTTGTCTCCTAGGGGAAATGCCATATTAATATGCAACAGGAAAACTCACCAACACACATCGACCAATTCTCCTTGATAAATGATAAGTTTAGTTAGCTGTCAGCTAGTAGAAAAATCTGGGGTCAAAGACCCCATCTGGCTTCATGACCTCAACCACTATTCTATACTGCCCTTCAAAACCCAGGGAGAAATTTCATCTACTAGAATGAAACAAATCAATTACTCAATTCAGCATTTGCTTTATCTGCAATTGAGGAATGACATGCATGAGAGAGAAGACATTGATGAAGATAATAGGGTAGAATGGCATCAGAGTGAGCTCCCTGAACTCTATTACTAAAATTGTACATAATCAGTAAGCTTACATGGATACCGCCAACACCTATTATATAGTTTCAGGGATTTGTAAAATGTTATTTGGTTTCCTTCCATTGAAATCAGTGGGAACAGAGCTAGTTTTTGTTCTATAGGTTTAAACTCAGGGAAGTCACATACCTTGACTGCTTCTCTGGAAAGATTTGTTAATTTTCTCATAGGACTGTGGGTGTATTTCACTGTAATGACTGGAGCCAATGCAAAAAATATTTTAATCCTTTTAGCCAGCTCTGGATTTGTAGAGAATGCTATGAAAGCTGAAAGAAAAGAAGACACTAGTTTATAACAATTCTTAATTTATTTTAAATGATAGCAGAAGTATTCAATATTATATTAACAATAACAACAAAACAAATACAAAATAACTCAGAGTAAACACCATTTATAAGAAGGATTTTCTAACTTTCTCAAGAATGGAATTGGCTAATTCAGAATAAAGTGAATTCTGTCCCTGGAGAGGACAAGAGTTGCAGAGAGGGTTCAAATATCCCTTGTGGGGCATGTCTAGGTAATCTCCTCGGACTATTCCTGCTCAACCATAGTCTTTAGTATCAGACAAACTAAGCCATAATTTTGGCTTCCCATTCACCAGAAGACTTGGGTACGTTATCTACCCTGTATAAGTCTCAGTTTTCTTAATCTGTAAATGTGGAAAATAGAATCCTCATAGAATGATTCTTTTGACGGTTAAAATACATACATATTATTTGGCAGTATCACCATTAGAAAGGATCTCTATATTCAGCCATTTGTAAAATCTAGATGATAAAAAAACTACATGTCTGTAGTTTTTAATGAGGGAATGTATGTCAAATGCGTAGTATAGAACAGGCATATAAAGACCTGCTTTATACTAGAAACCTAATTAGGATTAAGATATAGAAAAGAGACAGGGGGAAAGGCTGTTGGCATTGTTGAGGTCTGTAGCTGAATGGGGAGCAGTGAAAGGAGTGAAGTGTCTCATGGCTTTGAGGCATGGCCCCATCCACATCCAGCCTAGCCCAGTGCACCCTAGGAAGTGAAAGGCACACTAACTGTGGCATATAATCACTGGGATTTGTAATTTTCTGCTTTCCTTTTGGTGTTTTCACTAGACTATGAGATCTTTAAAGGAAAGATGTACACCATATTTATTTCTAACCCAGTGTCTGGAAATGGTTTGTTGTGCACAAAATTGAATAGTTATCTCATAATAAATATGGTTATGTATTATGAGAGAATGACAAATAATTCTTCTGGCATAATTATGAATTTATGTAGATTTAGTCCACGCGGAAAAGAAATCACTGCTGTGGTCCTTGTTTCATTTAATCTTCAAAAATCAGCCAGAGGAAATGGTTTCCCACTCAAGTCCCCAAGCTAGAGAAACAGAGGGAATAAATCCTGCCCCCTTCCATAAATATGGAAGAAGATCCTCTGACATGCTCAGATCACACCTGCCCCAAACACACCGATAGTAGTGCCTTGGGAGTGGCCCACATAGAAGAGTCGCTCCTGTCCAGTTTTCTCTACAATAAAATCAATCGTGGCTGGAAGATCATATTTAGCCATTTCATCCAAACTGCAAAAGAAGAAAACAACATTGGAAAAACATATCTGATTGTTAGGCCTGCAAAACCGAACACACTCACTGCAGACATTAGCTTGTCTTAAATATATAAGACTAGAGTCAATATATGATATTATGGGTCTCTGTGACTTTTGAGGATGTCACCTTGATTGCATTAAGAAACTGGAATCAGAAAAATCTGATTTGCAAAGGTCTACAGAGGCTTTTCCTAAAAGGACAGTCATTTTTCACTTAATTCTACAGCAGGTTTACCAAACTCCCTTAAAAAGAGCAATGACCCAGAATAAAGCAAACTGTTTTTTGCAGACCTCAGCCAAGAAACACTGAGGCAGGAAAGACTGGTGGTAATCTGAGTATTTATCAATCACCTCAGGTGCTTTTTTCCAGGTGTGATGTTGGGAAAACACTCATGTAGGAAACCATCATGTTATTTGCAATAGTTCAATGACACGACTGCACTGGGTGTGGGATTAGGAAATGCAAAATCACTTCCAGGTATATGGCAGGAATGAGGCCAAGGGAAAAGCAGCTTTAATGACCTTCAAGGCATGGTTCTTAGCTCTTATGCAAATACAGGGTTTGATCCTATGACCAACACCTGACCAAGGTCAGGTTTTAGCACGGTCTGCCTGATGGAGGGCAGAGTTCTTTCACTTATTGGAGACTAAACATTTGAGTGTCTGGTTCACAAGCTTTTCAACTAAAACCTTATTTCTGGTGCCATTTCTCAACAAATTCCTCTTTAATAAGAGCACTATATCAACTTCTTTTGGGGTCCATGTGGACAAAGTCATAGACTTGGAATAAACCTTTCTAAAGCTGACCTTTGTGTTTTGATTTTTTTGCGTATATGTTTTGCATACACATGTGTACAGCAAGTGGTGTTTTAAGAACAAACATAAATGCAATAAAAAGGGCATTTTTTTTTTCAGAGCCTGTAAAGAGAGTCTGGGTACAGGTGGAAATATTCATTTTCTTCTTGTGAATTCCATTGGATGCATTTGAACAGAAAGGGAAAAATCAAAGGGTGATCATTTGTATATAAATGACAAAATACATACTTTATTATATATATAAATATTCTTACCTGAAGGCCCAGAATTCTGGTGATTTTGGTGAGAATTTCAAGTGTTTTCTGGACCAGGTATTCCCCCGGCTGTTCCCCATCCACACATCATAACCAGTATCTGCTAGAAGGAAAGCCAAGCTGTTGTTGGGCAAGTTGCAAATCCAGTTACTGGCAGATGCAACTAAGCCATGTTGCAAATACACAACAGGCCTTGGATCTGCAAAACAGGCAACAAGAATTTCACGTCAACTTCCTCAGTGTCTATAAGAAAAGTCTCTTTTCTGCCTTCCTGAAGTATATGCAAGAAGAGATGAAATATGGTGCCAGGCAAACCTAGGTTCTAGTCCTTTCTGAACTACTTACTTGGATAAGTTATTTACCTTCTCTATGTATTATTTTTCTCTTTGTAAAATTTAGATTTTATATCATAATTTGTAATGTTTTGTAGGAGCTGGAGTCAGATTGTCCTGGTTCAAAATCTATTCTAGTATGTATTAACCTTTATGGTTAATTCAGTTTACTTATTTGCATAATGGATAATAATAAAACATTATTTCATAGTGTAGTCACAAGAATTAAATTAGAATTAAAATACATAAGACTGTCTGGCACAATAAATATTTGCTCTATTATTATTCATAATAATAATATTTTATTCCTCAAGGAGTATATGATAACTAAACTAACTTTTTCTCAAAATAATAACAAAAACCATAAAAATGCCATTTGTTGAACACCAGGCACTATGCTAGATTTTACAAACACAGCTTAATTTAATTTGCATTTTCACAAAGCAAAATTCAAGAACTTAAGTGAAATGTTATGCAATACAAAATTGTTAATTTGGTATAAAAGCCCTATGCATAATGTAGAATGGAAACAATTTGACTAAGAAACAGAAAAGAAAAAGAAGGAAGTTGGGAAATTGTGTTGAAAACTTAGAGAGGAGACAGAAGTGACCAGAATTATTTTGTCTTTTATAAATGCTTTGTGAAGGTCACGTTTGGTGCTGCACTAGTTTCCTGAGATTGGGTAGGCTAGAATGGACTCTCAGAGAGCCTTCAGCACTTGGAAGCAAGGCACTATACCCATTTATGCACCTTTTCAGAAAACAGAAAGAGGTGTTCCAAATTCTACTTAAAGTTAAGTACCATCAAATAGCAGTCTGTAGTCTCTTTCTGATCTGAGCCCTCAGGCAACTTTTCATTATAGAGACAGCTTTCTATTATATTGGGTCGGCAACTAAGTAATTGCGGGTTTCACACATATATGGCTTCAGTTGAATTTTTAGGTTTGCAGACGTAGTACAAATGTAAAACACATTTTGTTATTTGATAGTTGGCTCTTCAGCTGTTAATCAGTAAAAAAAGTTTTTTGATCTGTTTTGTAGTTTTCGTTTGGCGTTCGTTGAAAAATGGAAAATCAAAAGGAACATTTTCGTCATATTTTGCTTTTTTATTTCCGCAAAGGGAAAAACGCATCGCAAGCTCATAAAAAGTTATGTGCTGTTTATGGTGACGAAGCCTTAAAAGAACGGCAGTGTCAAAATTGGTTTGCCAAATTTCGTTCTGGTGATTTTTCACTCAAAGATGAAAAACGCTCTGGTCGTCCAGTTGAAGTTGATGACGCCCTAATCAAAGCAATAATCAATTCGGACTGTCACAGTACAACACGTGAGATTGCTGAGAAGCTTCATGTATCACAAACATGCATTGAAAATCACTTAAAACAACTTGGCTATGTTCAAAAACTCGATACATGGGTTCCTCACAAACTGAAAGAATCACAGTTAATGCAACGCATTAGCAGCTGCGATTTGTTAAAGAAACGTAATGAAAATGATCCATTTTTAAAACGACTGATAACTGGCTGTGAAAAATGGGTTGTTTACAACAATATCAAGCGGAAAAGATCGTGGAGCAGGCCAGGTGAACCAACTCAAACAACATCAAAAGCTGATATTCATCAAAAGAAGGTTTTGTTATCAGTTTGGTGGGATTACAAAGGAATTGTCTACTTTGAACTCTTACCACCCAACCGAACGATCAATTCTGATGTCTACATTGAACAACTAATGAAATTAAACAATGCAGTTGAAGAAAAGCGGCCCGAATTGACAAATCGAAAAGGTGTTGTATTCCATCATGACAATGCAAGGCCACACACATCTTTGGTCACTCGGCAAAAATTAATGGAGCTTGGTTGGGATGTTTTGCCACATCCACCATATAGTCCTGACCTTGCACCATCTGATTACTTTTTGTTTCGATCTTTACAAAACTCCTTGAATGGTAAAAATTTCAATAATGATGATGATGTCAAATCGTACCTGATTCAGTTTTTTGCTAATAAAAACCAGAAGTTTTTTGAACGTGGGATTATGATGCTGCCTGAAAGATGGCAAAAGGTCATTGATCAAAATGAGCAATACATTACAGAATAAAGTTATTTAGTTCCATGAAAAAATTGTCTTTGATTTTCTTTAAAAAATCCGCAATTACCTAGTTGCCGACCCAATATTTCATGCATTTTGGCAGCTACCTGGCAGAGGTCAGAAGATAAGTTTGTGGAAAGGAAGTCCTCATAAGTATTTATAAAGGAAACTTCTATTGGTAGGGAGTTTGTTATATAACAGGCCAGTGTGGCTCAACAGTTGAATGTCAACCCAGGAACAAAGAGGTCACAGGTTTAATTCCTGGTCAGGGCACATTGCCAGGTTGTGGGATCAATCCTCAGTAGGGGGTATGCAGGAGACCACTGATTGATGTTTCTATCTTTCTATCCCTCTCCTTTCCTCTCTTCCTAAATTTCAATAAAAACATAGTTTTTTAAAAATAGAGTTATTTGTCAGAGTGGATGGTTCTATTAAGTTAATATTATTCCACTTCAGATAGTCTCTTTAAATAATTAACTCTTCTATTATTAGGGAGCTTGTTATACAACACTCCAAAGAATAAATGGAGCTAAAAATCAGAAAAGAAAGTACAGAGTTATTGCCAAATGGACCCTCTTTTCTCTACAGATATCAACATATACTGCAGGGAGCTAGAAATGGCTCTTGCATGAAGTTCAAGTATAGAACTAATAGGGTCAGGTTTTCTTAAGAAAATAAAATCCACTGACTTGGGTGGAGGACTAATTCAACTGATATAATATCAATTAGAAAGCTATTGTACTAGTTGAAGCAATAGATGATAATGATGTATTAACCTACACTTGAGCGATACTGAAGTTGAGAGAAGTTTGCAAATCAGAAAGAAATTTAGAAGGCAAAATTAGTAGATCTTGGTGACTGGCTGTATACAGGAGGTAAGAGAGAAGAAAGGATCAAAATGACCTTTCAGTTTCTAGATTTAAGCTGGAAAGTAGTTATCTCTAGAGTAAGACCAATTTTTTTCTTTTTGTGCTTTCTAGGAAGGTGGATAAAGCGAAGAAGAAAAGGCTTAATAAACAATGTATAGGAAAATTCTGGGAAAATTCCAAATTTCCAGTGGTTGGCAAACTCATTAGTCAACAGAGCCAAATATCAACAGTACAACAATTGAAATTTTTTTCGAGAGCCAAATTTTTTAAACTTAAACTTGTAACGCCACTTCTTCAAAATAGACTTGCCCAGGCTGTATTATTTTATGGAAGAGCCACAGTCAAGGGGCCAAAGAGCCGCCTGTGGCTCGAGAGTCGCAGTTTGCAGACCACTGGGTTATACAAATGAAAGAGTAGTAGACGAGAAGGTGATGATTTTCATCTTTTGATGGGAAGGCACTCAGCTCTGTTTAGAACAAAAACTGCTTTGCTGCTATCAGCACTCGGAGGAATCTCTACTTTAGGCATTATTTCTTTCATAACAAAATAAACTGTACCTGTTCTCGGACATCCTCTCCCATGAGGTATCCTGTAAATTCCAAGGATATAGCCATCTTTTGTCACAACATCATAATTTTCATAAGGATAACCCCAGTAAGAAATAATTTGGCTCTGGAAAGAGGAAAAATATAAAGCTATTTATGTTGTGATCTCTTGATTTTTATACCTGCATTGCAACATAGTACTTTCAGCCACAGCCTACTCTTCCCCAATGTATTGAGACAGAATAAAGCAGGAAAATCAGGATAACTTGAGGAGAGTTTTACACTAGGGATGGATGCATGCAAAGCAAGGGTGAGGCAAGGTTGGGTGACTATACTTCCTGGGTTCTCCTGGCCTGATATTATTAATACACACAAGCTCATTCTCAAAATGTTTGGACAAAGAATTATGTGGTCATCTAATGAGGGAAACCACAGGTGATAGTGTAATATCTTAAGACTAGTAACGAGTGAGCTGCTACCTCCGTATTACCTTTAAAGAGATGAGAGGAAGTGGTTACCAGAATCGGAATGAGAGAGTCAGAGGGCCACATTGAGAGGAGCGGTGACCTCTAGCAGAGAGACAGCCTGCCTAAGGTGACCTCCAGGATGATAAGTCATCTGATTGCACTCTCCTCCTTCCTTCTGATCTGGGCAGGGTTTCCATTGTCTGAACTGATCTGAAAACTAAAGTTCAAGGGAGTTTGTTGTCCTAGTTATTCTTATAGGTCAGCCTCTTAGAGAAAACAATGTAAGAAAATACAGAGTGGCTCTAGAGGGGTAAACAAGAGATATACCAACCACAACAGTACAAGGATGAAAACTATTTATTATAGAGAAGATGGTTTGTATCCCCATTTTATTAATCTCAATAAATAGCCTTTCAGATAGAATTTTGGTGACACCTTGGTTCTCAAACTTAATTTATTCTGAAAGGCTGCTCTAGAAGCAATTTGCTCGAAAACAGAATAATTTTTCTCCATTAAAAAATGTAAATTGAATTAATCAGTTCCAGATGCCTAAATGGTTCCCTATTTTAACATTTCTTTTCTACAGTACATGTCTAATGTGCTGTATAATCTATAAATAAACACTGCTTTTCTTGACTTTATCGAACCAGCCCCTACTAGCCTTAAAGGAATCACTTTGAGTGGTCTGTCCAGGGTGTCTTGCATCATCTTTGCTTGTTCATATGTCACTGCTTCCAAAATGTGTCACTAGCTAACTGCTTCTCTCTTGTTTATCCAAATCAACAACATTGCCTGTGACCATCGCTTCTTTCACATCCTTAGCAACATTAGCACTCTTGATCACCTCTTTATGCTTTAAAACTGTGCTAATCTTCTATTTTGACAGAAACAAAAGTATTCTCTCCTTTGTTGCCTGAGAGGTGCTTTTTGTCATACTCAGGTATCTGCGTGAAAGGGTTGTCAGGTTGCTAATCAAAGTTGATCGGACAACCCAGACATTTTTTTCTGTGAACAACTTGGTCAAAAAATGAATTGTTCAAGATGAGAGACTTTCGAGAAATAAGGTTTGACTATATATCCTTTTTGGAGTTGAGAAAACTAATTTTTCAGAAGGTTAACAATCTCTCGGAGATTGTACAACTAGGAAACGATAAAGACAAAAATTAAAGCCAAAGTAAGTTTAGCGCCAAAGCAAGCCCTTAACACAAAATTAGGTATTATCCCATGTCAGGCACACATGTGTATACATATGGGGCCACATTAAATAGTAGTTGTAAGCTCAGACTCTAGAAACTAACAATATGACACTGAATTCCAATGCTTCCTCTTATTAGCTATGAAACTTTTGGAAAGTTACTTAACTTTTCTGTAACTATAAAATAAAGATAATAATAGTAACTCTTCACAAATTTGTTGTGAGGATCATACATAAAGAATGTAGAACAGTGCCTGGCACAAAGTAAGTGTTCTATAATGTTCATTATTCTTATTATCATTATAGAATAATTAAGAGCCAAAAAGCATTTAGACCAGGACAAGAAAATGTGTGTGAATATGGGAGGAAAGGAAAATTTGGATTAAGGACATATATTCATAACCTGTGAGTTCAGCAGTGTCATTAAGGGTACCTGCTAGATACATTATAAAGAGCAAAAAATATGAGACACTAATTTTAAAACTGATAGTTCCATCCTTAAAGTTCTAACATAAAGTGGTGTGGATAAAGACATCAGTAATATACAATTACATACAGAAATATGAAGTATCCCATTAGAATAAAGCCTACAGTAGACATTGGTTATTTGTCTTTTTTTGTGTGTGTGGGGGGGGTGGGGTTTTCCCCCAGCACTATTCCGCTCTATCACTCTATTCCATTCCATTCCATTTCACCTCTGCATGTTAAGGTACATCTGGTTAAAAACAACCAAAACCAATTCTGGCTTACTAAACTAAAAGAGTGCACTGATAGAGCTCACAAATTACAGATCTCTATAGAGTATCCTTGGAAGAACTCAAGGAAACTCTATAAAGATCACCAGTATGGGCTGATGTTCTCTAGTAAAAGGCACCAGCAGATGATAGATAGCTCAACCACCAGGAGAAAGAATATTACTCCCCAACTTGAATCAGATCTTTCAACCCTTAGGTTAGTTAGCTATGTAAGGAACAGGGGAGGAGGCACAGATTTAGGCAATTTAGAATTGCTGAAAACTAGATACGCACACCAGTTATAACTGAAATGATGATAACTTAGTAATTCTTTATCTTAGGTTTTTCCTTAATGAGTGACTTACAATATTCATACGAGCTTCAGGATTTGTGATGCTTCCTTTCTTGTGATAACCATATAGAGGTCCAAGAAGAAGCATCCAGCATGCTGCTGCTAGAAGCTGCCACATTTGGGGTCTGCCTGGGAATGGAAATGTCAATATTTTTGTCATCAGAAAGAATTCTAAGAGTGAAATTTGGTGTAATCTTCTATAACTCTACTGTGGGAGAGAGTAGAAACACAGTTCCAGTTGTGCTTAAACAAGTACTATACTTAATTATTCAAGACTTAACCCATGAAGAATCTAAAATGGTTGCAAAAAAAAAAAAAAAGAATCTAAAATGGTAACTTTTTCAGAAAGAAAGACAGAAGAAGGAAGAAAGGAAGAAACCAACATCAATTAAGTGTCCAACAGATAATTGGACAAAAGAAGGAAATGTATAATTCACAGAAAAAGAAATGTAACGGCCAATCTATTCATCCACGCAGATTTAGTGACTCTAGTTAGCAGATAAAGTAGTATTTTTCTTCTGATGGTGGGAGTGAGCATTGGCACAGACTTCACGGGAAGAAATTTATTAACATGTCTTGCAAATAATGGGGCAGGGGAGGAGAAGTAGGTGGCTAGCACTGTGTGCTGCGTTGAGTCTAGTCTCAAGAGATAGCACAGAGTGTGCTAGTCATGACAGGTTATGTTTGCAGCCATGACAGAGGGCCCATTTGGCTGCCTTAGTTTCATTCTTCTGTGTAATGGATCTGGTGGACTGACACACCCAGTCAAGAAAAGTCTGTGTGGTCCACTTTGTAGGATTGGCAGGTGCTATCCAAACAGCCTTTCTCCAGGCACTTCCCGCCAGGGCTGTGTTTGCCTGTGCTTTCCAGTGGTGTGTTTGTCTAAGCCTTACCTTATTCACTGTAATTGCTGGGTACGTCGGCCTGACTCAGCTATCTCTTGTTAATGAAACTCCAACAGTCCTCTAATTTATTTGACCTGTTTCTATGAGGGCTCCCTGAGGAATGCGTTCACATGAACATTCTGCTGGCTCAAACTAACGCATGTGAGGATGTTAGACTAGGAGGAGATCAGATATTATAAATCCCAGGTGACTCTCGGTTCTTTAAAGAAGAGAACCTTAGCCTCCAGTTACCCAGACTAAGTCACATATAATCTATATAGATTTTGTTGACTTATCACTCTGAATCCGCATTTCCCACTGTTTTCCTATAAAGCATGACTCCCATAAGATGTTATTGTAAAAAAGGAGCTCTAGCTCATGTTGAAACATAGAATAGATGGATAAATGTTAAGCTGTATGTGATGCACATATGTATGACTTGCTTGGAGAATCATACAATAGAAATATATGTATACATAGAAATGCTACATACATGACTTGCTTAGACAGCTTTACCTTACAATAGCATAATTAAGGCTGGGAATAATCATACAGTCAACAAACTGTTTAACTTTGTTTAAAACTATTTTTCCACAGCCTTATTTGGTTTTAGAATTTTATTGTTTGAATAATACCAATTAAACGTACGTGACCCCAATTTTCTAAGGAATACACTTGGGAAAACTGCTCTGATATTTATTCCTTTTTCTACTTACTATACCAAAAAAGGAAGGAAGGAAGGAAGGAAGGAAGGAAGGAAGGAAGGAAGGAAGGAAGGAAGGAAGGAAGGAAGGAAGGAAGGAGAAAGAAAGAAAGAAAGGAAGGAAGGAAGGAAGGAAGGAAGGAAGGAAGGAAGGAAGGAAGGAAGGAAGGAAGGAAGGAAGGAGAAAGAAAGAAAGAAAGAAAGAAAGAAAGAAAGAAAGAAAGAAAGAAAGAAAGAAAGAAAGGAAGGAAGGAAGGAAGGAAGGAAGGAAGGAAGGAAGGAAGGAGAAAGAAAGAAAGAAAGAAAGACCAGTATAATGAAGGAAAGGCTAAAATTACACAAGTACCCCCAAATTAGAACCTCATCTTTTAAGTTTTCTGCAAATAGGCGCCCTCCACGACTGCAGTGAAAACTGCTCCAGACTTAACTGAATTTGGATGTGAGCACTTGTAAAACTCTCCTCCATCGCTCAAAATGCTCCCTCCTCTATGATTATTTTCATCTTTCCCTCTAACAACTGCAGCCAGGGGGATATATGAGAATTTCAAGAGACTATTGGTACATTTTCTGCTTCACATAGGTAAAAATATTTTACATCAAATGCATGTAGATTATATAGGCAACCCTCATAAAGAAAACATTTTCATCTACAGATACATTAATGATGAAATAAATTTCTCAACAAAGGAATATCAGAAATTACAGAGAACTTCATTTCATTCTTCTCATTGCCCCATTATAGTTATTGTCAGACTTATCAGGCAGACATTTAACCAAGGCTTATGTTGATGCTTAGATAGCATTCTCAGTGAATCCACACCTCAGCTCTTAACTATGTTAGGAAAATAAAGATGAGAATTAGCTAGAATATACAGGTGCAATGACCTCACAGTATTTCTAAGCAAGCTTTGGTTCTGGAAACACATGAAGGCCAGTTTCTATGTATCGCTCTCTGATGAATCTAAGTCTGCTCAATGGCAAAGCAAATGATTAGTTCCTGGGTGCTCTGCAAAAAGTTTGAGGTAAATGTCTGGCTCTGTCCTTTAGAGAATGTGGCAGCCATGAGAATGCTCTGCTGAGACTTGTACTACAGGGAGCAACCTGGCCATCAGCCATCTCCTGTGCTCTACAATCCATCACTATGTCCCACTGAAGATGAACACTGTAGATAGTCCATAAGTGTTGACTACGCTGTTATTATTATTATTATTAGTTGAATGACTTTGCTATTCAGTTCCACCTCCATGAAACTCAGTATCATGGGGATAATAACACCTTATAGAGTTAGCTTGAGATGATAAGATGATAAATAATGTCTATAAGACATCTAAACAATGCTTGACACTCAGTAAATAGTAGCTATTGATATAACATACCTTCTATTATGAAGCGATTGTTTCAGATATATGGCTGGCTGTCAAATGAGTCCATAAATTTCTTAAAGGAAAGAACCACATTTTACATTCTGCCTATATTTATAACCTTCATGTTTTTCGTGCATCTCTCTAGCTTTCTGATGCTACAATATATATGCTACAATTCTTTGAGCTGAATTGTAACTAAGTGACAGGTTGGTTTATACCAACATCTTTTCTCAAATAGAAACATATATCAAGCAGTTAAGAATTTCTGTTTGCTTATACCCTCTATCAAGTATTCTCGTGTTATACTATATAAAGTATATAAATATTGTGTATAATATTTAATTTATAATTTTTACACCATGGATTGAGCACCTATAAGCTTAATCAACACACCACTTACTATTTTTTTCACAAGTAGAAAATGTCAGTTTAGGATTTGAACAAGATTTATTTTACTCCATGTTCTTTTCACTGATTCTTGTTTTCTCATATAAAATTATCCTATACTAAAATTTCCTCAAAGTATGAACAGATTTTAAAATGTTTGGACATAGTATAACTCAGGAGAGGATCAAAACAGATGAGCAATTTTGGTTAAACAGATTTGAGTATGAAATGATTATCAGTGACAAAACTGAAATTGGGAGTGAGCTTAGAAATGTGAAACCATATTGTGTATGCAGGTTCCTTGACAACCAAACAAATGACACAACATAGAGCTGGTATGAACTTATACATTAAAATGTAAATAAAGTGTGTGACATTCTTACAGCCAGAGGGAGATGTGATGATTGGTAAACAAATTATACACATATATATGAAAGCCACATACAATATTAGTAAGAGGCATGCAATCATATCTTTCCTGTTTTCAATAATGGCATACTTTTTCTTGTTTCATGTTTTATTGACAAATGAGCTCAGAGGATGAGAAAAGAAATGTAGGAAGACAGAATGAGTGAAAGGAGAAAGAACAATCATATCATAAATTTATACACACATAGAATTCTAGAGCCTAGTAGTTTCATTAATGAATATTCTATTTAACATTTAAGAAAAAAAAGACCAGACCTGGAGCAGCTGGTTGTGGAACGAACCAGAGCAACAGAGGCCAGGCCCGAAGCAGCCAGGCCCGGAACAGCTCGCTCCTCGCCTGCCCCTGCCCCACGGCTGCCTCTCAGACATGGCTGGAAACTTTTGTGGGAACTTGAGGGTCTGCGGAATCAAGTGATGAAGGCTTAGATCTGGATGTGTTGAGTTAGTATAGGGCTGGGGTGTTGATCTGTGTTGATCTGTGAGTGCCTTGGGTGGGGCCTGGATGAGGCTGGTTGACCTATTTGGAAATGTCTTTTGTGTGAAATGTATCATTGAGCATGTGGTGGTATTATTGATATGAGAAAATGCTAAGTAACTGATTTACTATTTGAAAAGGAATTTACTATCGGGGAAAGGGAGGGAGGAAGAGACTGAACATAAACTGCACCTATGGATGAGGACAATGGGGGATGGGGAGGGGGCGGAAGGTGGGGTGGGAACCTGGTGGAGGGGGGAAGAAATGAGGAACCTTTGCAACAATATGAACAATAAAGATTGATAAAAAAAAAAAAAAAAGTTCAAAGAGGAGAATTGTGTCAAAAGATTGAAGATTTTAATTTGTGTGGATGCCCTAAATTATTCTCTAATAAGCTTTTCCCAATAAAATATTTCCCTAAAAAAAAAAATTTAATTAATTAATTAATTAATTTAAAAAAAAGAGAAAATAACCTCAGTAATAGAAAAGGAAGGCATTTATCTGAACTAACCTTTTTAAAATGATCTGAAGTAGCCAAAATAAATTTGCAAAAAGAAAACAAAGTTTGATGATTTATACTATTATATCTGCTTTCAAGGCTTACTATAAAGCTATCATAATCAAGACTAACCCATCTGGTAGTGTCATGAAGATAAATACATAGTGTAATGAAATACAATAACTAGTCTACAAATAGATATATACACAAATGGTCGATTGATTTTGGGCAAAGTTTCCAAGGTAATTCAATGGAAAAGAATCATATTTTTAAAAATGATGCTAGAACTATGTTAAAAAAAATATTCTCAACCCCTAATTGACACTATTCAGAAAAGTAAAAAGTAAATCATTTGACTCAAACTAAAAACTAAAGCTATAAAAGTTTGAAAGAAAGCACAGAAAATCTGTGTGACTTTGGAGTAGGCAAAGATATCTTAGTTCACAAAAAACATAAAGGAAAAAATAAATTAGACTTTATCAAAATTAAAAATCTTACACTGTTGAAAAAGACACCATTAAGACACTTAAAAGTAAAGCCATAGGCTTAGATAAAATATTTTTTTAAAATAAGTACCTGACAAAGAAATTTTATCCAGAATATATAAAAATCTCTTACAGTTTAGTAAAAAGTCAAATTATCAATAATAAAATGGGAAAAAGCTATGTACAAATACCTTACAAAAGTATATATATATATATATATATATATATATATATATGACTAATAAGTACATGAAAATGTGCTCCATATATTTAGTCATAGGAAATGCAAATTACAATTAGATAGATCTTCATATTCACTATAATAGCCACAATTTGAAAGACAAATTGTTAGCAAGAAAATGGAACAACTAGAACTATCATGCATAGTTGGTAGATATGTAAAATTTTTAAATACTAGATAACACAATTAGGTAGCATCTTATCAAGTATTATAGAATCAAGTATACAAGATATCATGAACACATGATTCAGATTTTTCTTTTCTTTTTTTTAATTTTTTAAAAAAATTTTTACAGAGAGGAAGAGAGAGGAATAGAGTTAGAAACATTGATGAGAGAGAGACATTGATCAGCTGCCTCTTGCACATCCCCCACTGGGGATGTGCCCGCAACCAAGGTACATGCCCTTGACCAGAATTGAACCTGGGACCTTTCAGTCTGCAGGCCGACACTCTATCCACTGAGCGAAACCGGTCTCGGCTGATTCAGATTTTTCACTCAGGTATTTGCCAAGAGAAATGAAAACATGTCTACAAAAAGATTTGTAAACAAGTATTAGTAGCACCTTTATTCATAATAGGCTCCCATTGTCATTGATCAAATGTTCATCAATAATGGATTAGATAAAAAAAAATAGTGGTATATTCATCCAATGAAGTAGTACTTAGCAATAAAAGAGAAATAAACTACTGATACACGTACCACATGGATAAACCTCAAAATCATTATTCTGAGTAAGTCATCAGACACAAAGGAGCATATATAGTACAATTATATTTATATAAAATGTGAGGAAAAACTCAATGCTAGTATGGGTTAATAAAAATTTGATCAAAGCTGAGCTAATACCAGGGATGAGGGTAGGTACATGAAGGTATTTTCTAGGGTGATGAAAATGTTTAATATCCAAAATGATCTTATGATTGTTACATGTGTTTATTTTTCAGATTTCTTGACCTATATACTTATGGGTAATTATATTCATAATAGCAAAATTATAACCTCAATAAAGTTATTTAAAATTTAAAAAGAGCCCCAGCTAGTTTGGATCAGTGGATAGGGGGTTGGCCTGCAGACTGAAGGGTTCTAGATTCAATTCTGGTCAAGGGCAATCTCTCTAAAAATCAATGGAAAAATATTCTAGGGTAAGGATTAACAAAAATAAAATAAAATAAAATAAAATAAAATAAAATAAAAATAAGAAACAATCACAATGGTACAATATTGTTACCATGTTATTTCCATGGTAATTTCAGAATCCCTGGGGTAATTGCTAAAAAATAAACCTAGAATCTTCAACTCTATCTTTGAGATTTTGATTATAAGGTAAAAAAATTCAAGAAGTGCATTTTTTTAAAACATATTTTATTGATTTTTCACAGAGAGGAAGGGAGAGAGATAAAGAGCTAGAAACGTCGATGAGAGAGAAACATTGACCAGCTGCCTCTTGCACCCCCCCCCCCCCCCACCGGGAATGTGCCTGAAACCAATGTACATGCCCTTGACCGGAATCAAACCTGGGACCCTTCAGTCCGCAGACGGACGCTCTACCACTGAGCCAAACCGGGTTCGGCAAGAAGTGCATTTTTTAACCAGTATTTTCCCACAGGTGATTTTTATATAGATGGTAGAGCATGTCGAGTATCATTTCATTTCTTTTGATAACTATCAGCATGACAACATTTCATGGCATTTTCAATAATTTAATACAGGCCCTGGCTGGGTTCCTCTGTTGGTGAGAGCACTGTCCCAATACACCAAGGTTGCAGGTTCCATCCCCAGTCAATATACATAAAAACCAATGAATGTATAAATAAGTGGAACAATAAATCTCTCTACCTCCTTCTTTTCCTCTGTCTCTCTAAAATCAATCAATAAAAAAATTAAAAATGAATATAAAAGTTAAAGGCTGAATATCTTATTCAAAAGAAGTTAACTATCTTTCCAGCTTCTTCATTCTTAGTCCTCTGGTTAAAAAAACAATGTAGTCAGCCAGGCGTGGGGAGGGGTGAGGAATAAACTTCTTTACTCAAGAGAAACAGAAAATAGTGACCACTGCAGTGGAACTCCTCCAAGGTTTTCTCTCTCATTTAAGCTCTTCCTCCCCTTTTCTCTTCTCCTTTTTTCCTTCTCTCTATTTCTCTTTCTTTCTCCCTTCTTTTCTCCTTCCTTCTGTAGCAAAAAACTCAATCAGCATTGTGGTTTTAAAGGATTTCTAAATAGGACTATCCTGAGGTCAGTAAACAGAAGAGTGAGTGGAAACAGCACAGATGAGTCCGTTTTAGATGCCCACAGAGGCTGCAATTAGGCTGAGCAGGTGCTGTGTTAATGAGAAGAGGAAAACAAACTTTGGCTCAAATGACTCACAGTGTGGAGTCAAGAATAATAAAAACACATCGTCTGGAATAATCAGAATGAGGTTGCTGTTATTCTAATAAAAATATCTGAGGAAGTGGTGCTGTATTTATAGTAAACACATTCTTGGTTCACCATTTATAGGAATTTAGGGTATGGTTTTGCTAAATGAGTGTGAGAATAAGTAGGTAGATGAAACTTACTTGCCTGTTTCCAAACATTTATTGTTGTTGTCATGGCTGGCTTTAACTCTTTTTAGTTGAAAATATTATTAAAATGTACATTTCTTACCTATTCAAAAGTGGCAAAAATACAACTCTAAGTGAGAGAGATCAGGGCCATAATTGCATTCAACAACAGTTTCTCTGAGAGGTAACCCTGCAGTTGTTCTGGGTCTCCTCAGAGCTAATGAATACTCTTTTTTTTCCTGATAAATTGTTCTTAATCTCCTGGGTGGATAATGTAGAAGCTATGATTATTAGAATAATAAGGAAATTAACCAAATTAGTAAATAAAAGTTGATTGGTTTTGAAATTGGAGAGTATATTTGACAAAGCTCAATACCTCTTTCTAACAGAAAAATTCTCAGCAACGTAGAGATACATAGGAAATTCCTCAATCAGTTGACTTATTTGTAACAAGTGATGCAGAAAAGAATCAGGATACTAATATGATAAAGCAATAGTTTGCTTTATGCTAACAAAAATGCTGAGGAAACATAATTTTTAAATGAGTTAAATAGTATAAAAACAAAAATAAATTGAACAAAAAGCAGTAAGATCTTCAATGAAACTATCTTGAAAAATAATAAAGGTGGAAGAAATATATGACATGGTTTTAAGATTTACTTCAAAGCTATTGTAATTACAACAATGCGGTATTGATAAAAAGATTGAAAAAGATCCAGGAAAAGAATGGAATGCAGAAATAGACCAAATTATATGTAATTTAATAACTCATAGGCTTCAATGCAGATTAATGAGAAAAGGAAAATATTTTTAACAATTATTCTGGTGGAACAACTTTTAAAAACAAAACAAAGGAAACCTTGATCTATATTTCAAACCATACCCAAATATATACTTGCAATGTGTATTGCAATCCTAAACATAAAACTAAACTATAAAGCTCTTAGATGAAAACAGAAGATAATATGTTTAAAATTTGGGATATACAACTACCTATAAAAATATTATAAACAAGACTTTATTAAAATAAAAAAATTCTAGTTACCAAAAAAATAAAAAATAAAAAGGCAATTCACAAAGTGAAATATTTCAAAAACTATTTGATAAAGTACTCAAATCTAGGACATAATAATAATAAATAGTAATATAATCATACTAGGAGCCTGAAATTCATGCACTGGGGAGAGATCCCTCAGCCCAGCCTGCCCCCTCTCACATACTGGGAGCCCTCAGGGGATGTCCTATGGATGGCTCAAGCCATTGGGAGCAGACCTAAGCCACAGTATGGCCTCCCTTTGTTTGAGGTGACCGGGCTGATTAGGAGAAGGCACCAGCCCCACCACACCACTGCTGCAGCCACTGCCAGTCACCACAGCTGTCAAGGTATTTTCATCATGGACTCCAGTCCCTTCACCATGAAAAAATGACAACTTTCTTTAAGCATTTTCAAGATATGTCTTTCATAGGATATGACATTTCTTTTTCTTTTTAAAAAAATATATTTTATTGATTTTTTTACAGAGGAAGGGAGAGGGATAGAGAATTAGAAACATCAATGAGAGAGAAACATGGATCAGCTGCCTCCTGCACACCCCCTACTGGGTATGTGCCCACAACCAAGGTACATGCCCTTGACCAGAATGGAATCTGGGACCATTCAGTCCATAGGCTGATGCTCTATCCACTGAGCAGAACCAGTTTCGGCTACACCAGCAGTCTTGATACTAGGGTATGCAATGACTTTCCAAAGATATATACAAGTATATAAAGTTTTTTTAATTTTTTTAATCTATTTTTATTTATTTCAAGCAAGAAAAGGAGAGGGAAAGAGAGATAGAAACATGAATGATGAGAGAGATTCATTGATTGCCTTCCCCCTGCACACCCCACACTGGGATGCAGCCCACAACCCAGACATGTGCCCTAACTGGGAATTGAACCTGGACCTCCTGTTCATAGGTCAATGCTCAACCACTGAGCCATGTTGCCCGGGATGTACATAAAATTTTAAAAATCAAATCCTAGGACTTTGACTCCCATATATAACCTTTCATAAAATTGATATGACCAGAGAATATGCAGCTTTAAGCAGGTTCTCCTTTTTCTTTTTCTTTTTTTTTTTTAAATATATTTTATTGATTTTTCACAGAGAAGAAGAGAGAAGGATAGAGAGTTAGAAACATCGATCAGCTGCCTCCCGCACACCCACCACTGGGAATGTGCCCACAATCAAGGTACATGCCCTTGACTGGAATTGAACCTGGGACCTTCCAGTCAGCAGGCCAAAGCTCTATCCACTGAGCCAAACCGGTTTCGGCAGCAGGTTCTCCTTTTCTAACTTTACAAAGAAAGCCTCTCTTCTCTCCTGAATCTATGGTCATTGTCCCGGGCTGAATTAAAAAAGTCTGAGGCCTCTAACAAAGGAACACTTGACAATATTGAGATTGGTATTGAAAATACCATTATTAATAAAGTAATCAACTTTTTCAAGGGCAAATAATCTATTCAAATCAGTTAGCTTCTTTGCTTTCAAAAAATTGAAAAAGGGTTTACTTGAGTTGTTAGGAGATAAATTATTAATAATAATATTTTTGCAGATGCATCACTCTGTGACTTATAACACAGAACTTCAAAAAGAGTTTGAAGAATTGAATGATATGTAAACATTCTTTTCAGCAGCATCTGTTGAATAAATGGGAAAATATTGATGCTGAATTTTCATTTATCTATCAATAAATAATAATCATCATTCATCGCTGGGAGGAATTAAAATGAAAATGTTCATTCATGTCATTAAGAGATTCATTGCTAAAAATTTTATTTTAAAGCCTAATAATTATTCACTAAACTTTTAATATATAATACTTACAATCTTTTGACCAATATACTAATAAAAATTGCAATGAAAAAGCATTAAAATTTAAAAGAAAATGAAACCTTATGGTTATAAAAAATGAAAACAAAATATTGATGCACTTTCACTTTTTAGTTGCAAAGAAGAATCACTTCATCAATAAAAGACTTTAAGCATAGTAATATATTTCCTTAAGATGTACATTTATGAAAACATGTAGCACCTCTAGAAATAAAGTGGGATGGAAATTTGGATTCAAGGAAAGAAATAAAAGATGTAAATTTCAATTTATTAAATACAAGATTTTTTCCCAATGGATATTGGTTATCAAGTCTCTTCTATTGGACATAGTTTCTTAAATTGTAACAATTTTATTTAAACTGTCAATATTTGCAACGTCCCTTAGAGTTCATCCCGTGTAACTATTTAAAATTATGACAAAAAATTTATGTCAGAATAAATATTTCTAAGTATGTATGGAGTTTTGCAAAATTGTTTGGGGCTATAGAAGCCAAAACCATTTTTAAGCAGCTCATGAATATAATTACAATTTTATTTTTAAAATACTTTAAACAAATAAACAAACCAAAACATTATGATCTTCAAAAAGAGTGGAAAGATTACTCCAAAATAATAATGGTGATATTTGAATACTGGGAATAAAAATTTTTCCTCTTCTAATTTATTTATTGGTTATATTGATATATATATATTTCTCAATTATTTTATTAGTATGAATTAGTCTTATAATAAAAATATACTTCAGACATTTAGAAATAATAAGGTATACATTTAAACTCAGTGATCTTTGAGTAAAGACCCTAGGAGTCTTATGGGATAAAGTCCATAAGTTTTAGTATTTCCATCTGTACTAGCCATTTACTTCTGCAGTTGCCTGGATTTGGGGGTTATTAAGGGATTTTTTGTCAGTGTTACAAATGACTGGGTTTGCCAAAAGGCCATTGTCTGTCAATGAAAACATTTTGACATCTGCCACATTTTCCCTTTTTTCCTGAAGTGTTCAATCTAAAACAGATTGGAAGGTTTACAAAATTTAGATTCTGTTGTGTCCTTACTTGAACTTTCTCCTTCACAAAGTTATGATATTTTTATCTCTTACCAAAGAACAGTGACTCATCAGGTTACACAAGTATTAGTGAGGTTAATCAGAATCTAGATCTAGACAGTTTCACTGTTCTCTGAATTCCTCCACCCAGAGTGAAAGACAAAATGAATTAGAAAGAGTGAGACTACTAACAAGTGAATGAAAGAAAATCATTGCACCATAGAATATCCAGGCTGGCAAATTTCAGATCTGAGGATTCAGCGCATTGTGTCAAAGGAAGAGGACTGGTCAGCTTTGATGTGATCTTCAAATAGAATTGAGAGGCCAATAGCTCTATGCTTCAAGCCCAGAGTTAGTAGAGGAGAAGAGTTTGAGGATGAATAAGAAATAACATGCTCAAGAGAAAGAAAAAAAAAAAAAAATACAGCAAACAACTAGAGGGCACACTATTTTCATGGCTCTTCTCCAATGCTAAGGATGAAGCACTTGAACTCTGAAAAACTGTTGCTTTAAGTTTTAAAAAATAATATAGGTTACAAGGGAGGTGCTGTGGAGGAAATAATTTATCTTTCTTCTTCTTTTTTTTAAAATTAAGTAAAGGAGACTAGAATGGGCCAATGAAGGAACATTAAAGCAAGTTGCATTAGAGTAAAATGACTCCTTTAACACCATATTCTCATCCCCCAATTTATCTAGTTCTACATCATATTTTCAGTCTGAAGTGCTAAGTGTACTAAGTGTGATTGTATTATATATTTGAACTGACTTCTTTTTATAAAGTCTGGTAACAACTTCTTTCTTATATCTTACGAATGAAAAATAAAGGGTAAGTATATTATAAAAACAAACAAAAGCAACAACCATTTAGCTTTGATATATAGAATTAAAGGACAATCCTTTCATCTCTCATTTCTAGGGGGCATATTAGTCCATCAGTTGACTCCTCCCCATTTCCCCAGCCTTCAATGCAGGCCTGCGATTCCAAGAGTTGGTGGAACATGATATGCTTAAATAACATCCACATCAATATAAACCATTTCTCACTTCTCACCCAGTACACTTTCATGGCGAGACAACAGAAAATGAAAATGGTGTGTCCTTCACAAGCTATTGAAGAGTGTTTGCAATTCCCATAAGCGGGAATGTAACTTAGTGCAGTGATTCCTGCCAATCATTTGGGCCCACGTTTCCCTGCAGATGACCCTGCTGGCGAGAAAGAGAATACACATGCTCAAGGCTATTGGAATGGGACAATGAAGGGCTTTCTGGAAACGCCATACATTTAAAGAAATATTTTCCAAATACTACTTCCCAAGCCTTTATATGCCCAACCCCAAAGAAAAGTCTCTTAAATCCTTAAAAGTATCTGTGACTAGCATTTCCCAGGTGTAGACTTGTGATGCCACCTTTTATGGAGATCCAAGTACAGTAATGTCTGCTTTGTAAATGCTACCGCAGCTTTCTGAAAGGGAAAACTCACCCTAACCTGCCTAGAAACCCCGCAGCATATCTTTGCCATCTGGAGTGGTTAGGTCACACTATCTACTTTTGCTATTTCTTGCCTAACTTGCCAGAATCAAAACACAACACTCCTCACCAACATGAGAAGTTTTGTACCTCCAGATATGCCCCAATGTCTCACTGAAACACTGTGCACTCAGTTTCTGCAAAAAAGATAAAAAGTCATTACCTGAATTCTCCGGGGAGCCGTCTTCAAATCTCAGGAGCTTCGGGTGATCCCAGCTCCTTCCAGAGGCAGCTGTCACTGCAGCATGTTGTTACTAACAGCCCAAAAGATGTTGCAATCAGAAATTTCTCAACTGAAGCAGATTAATTATGACTTCAAATACAACAGATGCTGCCCAGGCAACCTTGTTAGGTGAGTTCTGAACCAGTGATGACAAAAGGGTTGCAATGAACTAAAAATCTCCCCGCCTGCCAATCCAGTCCCAGAGTTCTGTGCCTCAAGGGTTAGATGATTTGGAAGCTTCTCCGCAGACTATAGTCTCGCAGTTCATAAAACAGTTTTCACCCAAAGATGGATGCAGTAACCCAGTCATAGGAGCATCTATAAAATGTCTATAATCACCCTACATCATCATCCTACTGCAATACCCAGCATGCTGTATATTTCCAATTAATGCTTTGACTTCCCTAAATTTCCTACCTTATTCTTTAAACTGAGAAGCAAGATCAGCTGGTGCTGGTAAGGCCTAGGGCCTTTTCTTGATAGCTTTGGGGCTCCCTGACCCAGCTGCAGCTTGTTTAACAGGTTTTAGGCTGAGAAGAATAGGCCATTCATATGCAAAAGCCACTGTACTGAGCTAGGGTAGAGTTATAAATTAGGTAGGGTGGGGTCTCAGGGAATCTCTAGGGCGGAGCAAACAGAAATGGCTGCTAGTCAGTCCTGCCCCTGGAAAGTCCAGCACAGGAACAATGACCCTTACTTTTCACTTGTAAATTTCTCTAAGACTTAATTCTCTCTTTAAAGATAAATTCTGAACCATTTTTAACACGGGAATTTAACTTACTAAGTAAAAGGAGCCCAAGCACCATCTTTTGATTAGAGTATGTAAATAACATGTATTACCGTAAAAGGGAAAACTCAAGCAAATCTCCATACCCTCCCTCTAGTGGCAGATTTGGGTAACTATAGTTTCTATAAAATTTCAATTGTTAAAATAGATTGTGAATATGAAAATATTATTTAAACAACAGTAATTGTTTTTATCATAAGAATACATGTCCCTGTTTGGACACTTATGATATTAATTTAATAGAACAGTTAAATTTTAGAGATATAAAAGGAAAACACTGGTATATTTGCAGCAATTCTGATATAGCCACAAAGCATATTTCCATATTAAAAGAATAGTTTTCTGGACCAGTGTATAAAATCTGAAATATATAATACTATGCAATGATGCCAAAATCTATGCTTTAACCAGGAAAATGAAAAATTACCTGGCCAAAAGTGTCAATAGTGTTGAGGTTAAGAAATCCTGATTTATGGGAAATGAAGTTTTGAGGACATGTTAAGTGGCATTACTGAAATATTAATAGCAAAATCTCTGTGGTATGAAAGTTTAAGGAAAAATACAGTTCTTTTAAAAATAATGAAATATTAAATGAATCAAAATAAAAGGAATAGGTAATGTATAGACCTAAAGAGACAAGAAACAGATCAACCAATAAAAGGAGAAGACTTGATTTGGATTCTGATTCAAATAAACTGTAGAAAAAAATTGACATTTATGAGACAATTAGAAATTTCAACACTGACTGAATAATTATTGATATTAAGGAAGATTTGGTTGTGATAATGGTATTATTATGTTAAAGAAAGAGGACCTATCTTCTAGAAATACATACAGAAATATGGATGAAATATGTGATGTCTCAAATTTGATTAAAATTAACACAGGAAGAGGGAAGTGGCTAGAGAAATGAATCCTTGAAGATCAGCTTATATGTTAACAATTCAGATTTAGGAATGAGTGATATTAGCAGAGCTGCTGTGGGAGTAAATACATTAACTTGTGTTTAAAGATCCAAACCAAAACTGCCTCTGTTTGCTAAATGCAAACTTAACAAAAGGCAGTTGGCTGGAAAAGCACAAGAGACTAAGAATATAATGGGTGTTCTTCTCTTGAGAAGGCAGAACTGATGAAATATCTGACTTCTTATTGGCTACACCACCATGAGTATTTGACACTAGTCGCTGAGATTTTCATGTCAGCTTATTAAAGGCTGCTGTCAAAGTTCACAGAAATGATTGAAATAAAGGCCCCTAAATAATGTTCTTTTAAAATTTTTTTGTTTTGTTTCCACTTTAAAAACTAAGGTGAGGGAATAAAAACAAATAAGAAAGCTTCAGGCTTTCTAGCAAAGTTTGAGGGACTTGACAATATAATAAAAATCATTAACAGATTTTTGTGACTATCCACTCTGTTCTGTATACTATGCTAGGTACAAGATACTCTTGATCTCATTTCTATTTTATACATTAAACCCAACCACAGCATGATAAGTGGGATCCCCAAAGCTGAGTTGCATTAAATATGAGGCCATAATATTATAGGGTTAGTAGAATTTCCCAGGTGAGGCTGTGCTTACTGGAAATTTTGGAAGTGTTGGGGAGCCATCATTTTGTGGGGAGGTGTATCAACTGCTGGGTGTTGTACTTTCTGACTTAAATAGCAGTGGGAATGTTTCTGGATCCTGTGGTTGCCAGGAAAGTGGCAGTGATTTCAAAAACCTCTTGGTTAGTTGCTGCCTATTTTGTGCTGAGGTCCAGGGACATGGGGGCGGCAGAACAGTAGTAGGATTGGACAGCACACTCTTTGCTTCTCAATTTCCTGAACCAGATTGTCTGTTGCTTCCTCACCTATCCTTGTTCTCTTCTCCGTAAGAGGTGAAAGTGAGCTGACTACAACTCATTTTACCCCTAATTTGCCTTTTCATGGGGTTAAACATGCAAAAGAGCAGGTGGTATTCTGACTATGAAGACGGAATGACAGCTTCAGCAATAGTAGATAATGGAAAGCAATTTATAAATGAAGGTACATGCCCTTGACCAGAATCAACCTCAAGCATGCATACGAGGTGTCAATATTCAATCCCAGGAATGTCTTTTGGAGCTACTCATGGTTTATAGATCATAATCTACACTGAGTTTAGAAGATAAATTGAATGAGAAGATTGGAAGTTTCACCTTTCCAGAAATGTGTTCTTTCAAATGTTTCTAAATCATTTTTTAAGTGAAAAATCAAATTTAAAAAATTCTTTTTTTTAAATATATTTTTATTGATTTTTTTTTGCAGAGAGGAAAGGCGAGGGATAGAGAATGAGAAACATTGATCAGTTGCCTCCTGCACACCTCCTACTGGGGATGTGCCTGAAATGAAGGTACATTCCCTTGACCAGAATCAAACCTGGGATCTTTCAGTCCCAAACTGATTAGGGCTAAAAAATTCTTTTAAAAGAAAAACAGAAAATTGGATGATGCTAATATATTTCTAAAGTCAAAATTATTGAAAGAAGCATTGTATCTCAAACGTTACAGAAAATCATTGACAGGAGAGAGAAAAAAAAAAAGGTATTTGAAAAAGTAAATAGATAATTCTTCAAATCCGGAACTATTTTTGATCTTTTCCCATCAAGTTTACAATTTCATTGTAAACTTCTTGAGGGGCATCCATTGCCCAGATGAAATCCAAGTGATTGTAAAAGGGAATCTCCTTGTGGTAAATGAGATTAGGAAGCTTTGGAAGCAAAAGGTCAACATCTTGAGGGTCAGCCAACCAATCTTTGCCACCATTCCACACTGCAATTGGCACATTCATGTCCGTCACATTGTAGAAGGGAGGTGTAGGCTAATATACAAGAGAGAAAGAACCACAGTTTTCATAAGTATCTGCACGTTAAACCATAATACATATTCCATGGATAGCTCATATAACCTAAACTGGCCAATATATTTTTTATTGAGGTATAATTGACATAAAACATTATATTAATTTTAGATGTACAACATAATGTTTTAATATATGTATATATTGTGAAATGATCAAAACCCTAAATCTGGTGAATTTCCTTCACTTTACATAGTTGCAATTTTTTTCTTGTGATGAGAACTTTTAATATTCACTCTCTTGGCAACTTACAAATACACAATACAGTATTATTAATGATAGTACTGTGCTATACATTTACATTTTCAGGAGTCATTTGTTTTATAACTGGAAGTTTGTAACCTTTGAACCACCTTCACCCATTTTGCCCACTCCCTACCCTTGTCTCTGGCATCCACCAATCTGTTCTCTATTACTATGAGCTCAGTTTTATCGTTGTTTGTTTTTATTGTTTTAGATTCCACATGAGATCATATAGTATTTATCTTTCTCTTACAAATTTCACTTAGTCTAATGTCCTCAAAATTCATCAATATTGTCGCAAATGTCATTACCTAGTTTTACAAGTAAATTCTAAGCAATGATTGCTCAAAGAAAGTCACCTTTATCCACAGAGCAAATTGGCTACAATATGATTTAGATCGGTGCTTCTCAAATTTAACAGCTTGTGAATCTCTTAGGGATCTTGTGAAAATGAAAATTCTGATTCAGTATATCTGGGGGAAGAGCCTTAGGTTCTGCATTCCCAGGTGATGCAGCTGTTGCTGGTCCCTGGCCATGAGTGAACAGTGGGGCTTTAGATAACAATTCTTACAAACTAAAAATTTAGATTTCAACTCCAGCTGGAGGAAGTGAACTTTATTGGATTCTCACTGCAATGGGGGGGGGGGGGGGACATTTATAATAATATGATCAATAAAGATTTATTTTTTTAAAAAATATCCTGATTCATTTTGGTTTTGTATTGACTTGCCATATGGTGAGTCTATAAATCAATTGGTTCATTTAAGAAGCTGTTTGTGTTAAATACTTGCCTGAGTTTACTTAATATTGGTTTAAATTCTGAGAAAAGCTATTATCAGATCCATTTCCTATTTCTAGAAAATTGTCATTCACACATAGCCTTTATAAAGGCTCATAAAGCAGGACCTTAAAAAAGAGTGATAGAATTTTCCCAGATAATTTTGTTAGTTTTTTATATTATATTCTCAACAAAACTAACCCCAAATACTATTTTTTTCTATTGTCACTTTAGGTAACAAGCAACTTTCCATAACAAAGGATTTTTACCATGTGCAGTTTTCCTTAATATTTTAATACTTTATTATAGTTGAAGATCATCCTTAGCAATTACCAGCTTGCTTGGAGAGAGGGCGGATTTAGAATTATGTTATTCTGGTCTCACTTAATCCTCAAGATGGAATCATTGGATTACTGGTTTTAGAGCTCAGAAGGAAGACAGACTCAAAGCAAGTCTCTGTTTCAACTGTTTGAGGAAGTGATGGTTGAAGGTGGAGCGTGTTTTCAACAAATGTTTGATCTGATGATGTTCTAAAAGCCTCTTTAAAGGTATCAAAGATGTTTTAAAAATGGAGGCATCTTCTCTACACATAGGATAAACCCCTTCTAATATTGAGGCATGGAAGCAGATGAAAATCAGTAGTTTTGTTCAGCTACTACTTGTGTGGAAAATTTTGAGGTGGGATAAGGAGGAGAAGGAGATAATTACAAAAAATAAAAAATAAAAAAAAGTAGGTCTTCCCCTTGTTCATATTTAGCCAGTGATAATCTGAGAGTTTACCCTGTGTGGAGGATTGATGGACATTATCCCATTAAATATTATCAGTAACTCCCTGAATGTAGGAGAAGAGGTGAAGAAACTATTGCCTGAACTCATATTGACCTCAAGGAGGGCAGACCCCAAAGTTTGGGTTCTTTGTGCTACAAAAAGTGGGAGGAGCACACAATATGTCTGCCTGCACCCCACAGGGCCTTCTGCTGAAAAAGATTCTCACCCTCAACCTGCAAGCACTCCTTTCTTCTTTTATATCTGGAAATGTGATGGAATCACTTTCCTGGCTGACAACAAAGGAGAGGATATTGTTTAAAGAGATCTGAGATTCCAGCTCTATCTCACAAACAGTCAGAATTACTGGTTTATTACACTAGTTAATTGCACTTTGGAGAGAACAGCTTGCTGGGGGACGGGGGTCTGGGATGCAGGGCAGGTCTGTCTAATGTGGTGAGGGGTGATGAATTCATTCTAAGTTTGTCACATGTAGGGATGTGTTATTTCCAGAGCAGCTCGAATGAGCAAAGCCACTGGAACATGAGAACCCATTGGGAGAATGGGAGACTGGGGTGATGTTTGACATGATGAAGGAATCACAAGGAAATAATATTCTACTTTATTATTTCCTTAAGGCTATGTTTAGGCATAAACATTCCTTTGGAAAATATATGCATAGTTATCATAATTTCATTTTTAACCTTTTAAAGATTTGTCTTTCAAAATGGGAATGGTTTTAACTTTAAGAAGCTTACCTGATCAAAGTGCATCATGTTCTGAACTGAGCTTCCCCAGTTAAAAGCTTGAAATTTCCCAGACTTAACAGCCTAGGGTAGAGAAATGAAGAACACAAGGAAATAAAAACTCTGCTTGCTATGTGAAACATACAACCCAAACATGTCCAAGTAGCATAACTTTCCATTAAAACAATTACAAGTATTAAAAAACTTATTTTCCTTCCCAAAATAAAATCTATGAATCACCAGGACAAGGTATTGATGCAAGATTAAACACAGCTTTGCTTTCATAAAAATCATTCATTTCTTTGCTGCCCAGAGCACCTGCTTTCATGGGATTTTCACTCACATGGAATGACAAGTATTTTCAGCTGGTAGTCCCATGCCAGAAAAATTCCCCAACAGGAACATTTGACAGATTATTTTGAAAACGTGCTTTAGGTTCAGGCTCAGAAAATAAATTTTAACAGCATTTGTGAAGTGATACCTGGGTCCAGTGGAGCATGTTTTGAACAGAAGTCCCTGCTGGGTTATGTGACAGATACACATCCAGGCGGCTCTACAAAGAAAACACACACATGCATGCTCACACTTAGATATTTATTTTGTTTCTAAGATGGGAGTTTTTCTGATATTGTGATGAAAAGACATACATATTAAAGCAAAGATGTAAGTTTTTCTGATTCAGTTCAAGTGGTTAAAGGCAGCATTTACTGGAAGGATATGAACAACACAGTTGTACATCACTTTCAGGGGTCTTCAAACTACGGCCTGCAGGCCACATGCGGCCCGCAGAGGAGTCTGATCCGGCCCACCAGGTTTTTTGGGCAGTGAGCGCAGCCGAGGTGTTACAGTAGGAATTAGTAGTTCATATAGTCCGGCCCTCCAGCTCTCTGAGGGACCGTGATCTGGCCCCCACTTTAAAAAGTTTGAGGACCCCTGCTAGAGCTTGCATAGGCTAACTCAGTGGTCAGCAAACTCATTAGTCAACAGAGCCAAATATCAACAGTACAACGATTGAAATTTCTTTTGAGAGCCAAATTTTTTAAACTTAAACTTCTTGTAATGCCATTCTTCAAAACATACTTGCCCAGGTCGTGGTATTTTGTGGAAGAGCCACACTCAAGGGGCCAAAGAACCGCATGTGGCTTGCGAGCTGCAGTTTGCCAACCATGGGGCTAACTCATCTATATAATTTGTAGCCACTCAAAGAGGACTTTATCATCTCCATTTTATCAAAATGGAAAACTTTTTGCTTTGAAGAACTGTGTGTGTATGTGTGTATGTGTGTGTGTGTGTGTGTGTGTGTGTGTGTATAAACTAATACTAGTTTAGTGAGTTGTGACTTTTTCTGCATAAAGGGACAATGGGGTGATGGAAGGGAGCTGCAGAGGACAAAAATGGGAGCAATGATTTGTGATTTCTCATAGGCTTATCTGTATACTAGAGGCCCAATACACGAAAATTCGTGCAAAAGTAGGCCTTCCTTCCCCCAGCTGCGGGCACTGACTTCCTCTGGCACCCAGAACGTGGGTTTCCCTCCACCAGCTACTGGCAGGCACCCAGGACCCAAGATGGCTTCCCTCCAGCCCTGGCTTCATCAGGAAGGACATCCAAAATGATGTCCAGATATCTGGTCTAAGTAGGATATTACCCTTTTATTAGTATAGATCACGTACACAATTCTGAAGCTACTCTTAGTTCTTATAAAATACCATTGCTAAGTGATGATGGGACAAGTAATAAAAAAAACTGTTTTTCCAAATATTCAGAATAGAAATTTCGATGCATACAAACCATGTTCAAGTTCTTATAGTCGAATCCACAAATGATAAATAAAGCATTGCTGCAGATCTCATCTAGTAACTCTCGGGAGCACAATTCATTGGCCAGGAAATTATCAAAATAATGATGTGGGAAGAATACTTTGTCACCAAATATAACCTGAAAAATAAAAGCATCAGAAGGTTGGAAAAGTCAAGCTTCAGAAAATACTAATTAGTTCATCTAATTTACCAGTTCAGGTGTAAGTAGGCTGATGATATCTTCATATTTTTAATGCTGTTTTAGGAATTTCAAATATGTTAAAATAATTCCCACAATAAAGTTGTGGAATAAGCAAGGAATATATTAATACCAGGTATTTGTTGTTACATTGAGAACTGTACTGACTGCTGAGAATGAGTATTAAACACAAAAGAATTAGGTAATCAGAGTTATGAAATAAAATCATAAAACAGCATGGCAGAATGTCACAACTAAGCATCAAGATGTGTGATTTCAATAGTAAATAATAAAAAGATCAGAAAGGAAAATGGTGACTCTGAACCATATTTTCAGTCAAGTCTTTAGGAAGACAAGGAGGCTAGGTAATTTAATAATGGGAAGGATTGGCCCCAATTCTTCTTGAGCAAAATAGACATTTTGTCATCCCCATTTTATACCTGAGAAAACATGAGGCTAATAGTCAAGTTCTTGGGCTAATTAGAACTGATTATAACTAGAATCTTGATTTAAGCCTTGAAGTTAAGATCTAATATATTTTTGTTGTTGTTTGTTTTGGTTTGGGTTTTGTTTTTGTTTGTTTGTTTGTTTGTTTGTTTCTTACCACTCTCTACATTGCCTCTGAGAAATAAGTTCTGTATCAATGTAGCCAGGGTCATCATAAAATCTTGCACTTTGATTCTAAGTAAAGTTTCTTAGGCTTTAGACACACATGTTAATTAAGAGTGAAAAGAAGTGAATAGGACAAAATCAGACAAGGAAATATCATCAATACATTGGATAGCTTTGGGCTAAACTATTCTCTTTAAGGAAACTATGTATGTGTTGGTTTTGTGGGAGGGAGAAGTAGGTGATTAGGCTCTGGAAAAAATAAATATTATTAATTCGCTGTCCATTATGCCTACTTAATATTTATGTTTTATTGAAATCTATGCTACTGCCCTATCAAATCCCTATTTAAAGAGAAAGGAGCTCTTAGAAAAAGGCATAGAAAACCAAGAGTATTTAAAGAGGGATCTCAAAGTCCTTGCTTCACTCAACCATTATTTTTCTCTTTCTTCTTTCCTTTTCCCTTCCTTTCCCTTCCTTCCCTTCCCTTCCCTTCCCTTCCCTTCCCTTCCCTTCCCTTCCCTTCCCTTCCCTTCCCTTCTCTTTCTTTTCCTCTCCCCTCCCCTACTCTCCCTTCCCTTTCTATCTTATTCTTCCCCTTTAGAGTTTTCTTGGCCTAGTTAGTTTCCATTCTTGTTGGACTGCTTTATTTTGGTTTTATTCCCCCTTCCCTGCTCCAGGGGTGGAATCCTAGTCTTGACAGAGCTGAATGGAGTGCTTGGTGTATGAAATATCTATGAGGGCATTGCTAAACCATACAAAGTAATCAAGAACAAAGAAATGTACAGGGATCTCACAAGCTGTAGTGGGTATTCAAATGTGGTTGGTTCTATGCAAGAAATAGTAGAGTACTAGTAAATGTGTACATCTCTATTCTGAATACAAACATGATTGGTCACTGGGTATTTTTGTTACTTTCCATCCCTTTGAAATCCATGGACAATTTTATATCTTACATTCAGTTAAAAAGAATCACATACCTTGAAGAGGAATGTAGGAATAAGTGTAAGTTCTTTTAGCGGGCTTTTGATGTATTTCACGGTAGCAACTGGAGCCAATGCGTAGAAGGCTTTGATTTTTTTAGCCAGTTTGGGATTAGTAGAAAAGGCAATAAAACCTGAAACAGAACAACAAAGAAATAGGTGAAGTGTGTGTGTGTGTGTGTGTGTGTGTGTGTGTATTACAACTGTGACATTACTGTAGGTTTAATAAGATTGCCTTCTGAGGAAACCTGAGAGATTGACCATTAGAGCTTGTTCAAGTTAATCAGATTCTATTATTTTTTAATATTTGTTTTATTTCCATAGATTCTCTATGGGGACATAGGGCTAGAGCTTTTAAAAAGTTATGATGAGCTGTTTTACCTGACTTTAAAAATAGGATAGTCATATTGTTGCAAAAAAGAGTTATTTGTACTACTACAGGCTCAGATCATTTGCACTTGCCATTCCCTCTTTTTTGGAACACCAGTCTTCCAGGTATGCACCTCACTCTCTGACCTCCTTCATTGCTTAGAGAGTGGTTGGTGCTGTTCCCTATTTAAAATTGCCGTGTACTCCTCCGATGCTTCCGAATATCTTTCCTTTATTTACTTTTCTTTCCATATCATTACGATTATCTGATGGGCTTTATATTTTACTTTTTAATCTTTGTTATTTTCTCTGCCTCCTCCCACCGGAATATAAGTAGTAGAGAGACAGATATTTTAATCTGTTTTATTTATTCCTGTATTCTCAGGACATCTGGTAAGTGCCCCATTAATATGACTGAGTAAATGGAATCAATTCAGGGCAGAGGCTGTGTGGTGCAATGTTTCAGAGCATGGGCTTGGAAGTCAGAGTACTTGGGCTGGTAAATGAGCTACTTCATCTGATATAATAAAAGGCTAATATGCAAATCAACCAAACAGCGGAACGACTGGTCGCTATTACGTGCACTGACCACCAGGGGGAAGATGTTCAATGCAGGAGCTGCCTCCTGATGGTCAGTGTGCTCCCACAGTGGGAGCACCACTCAGCCAGAAGCCAGACTCATGGCTAGCAAGCACAGCAGCGGTGGCAGTAGCCTTTCCCGCCTCCATGGCTGTGCTAAGGATGTCTAGCTGCCAGCTTAGGCCTGTCCCCCGCAGTCCCCATCAGTTGGACATCCCCCAAGGGCTCCCAGACTGCAAGAGGGCACAGGCTGGACTGAGGGACACCTCTCTTCAGTGCAGGAATTTCATGCACCAGGCCTCTAGTTTGTAATAACTATGTTACTTTGCACAAATTATTTACCCCTTGTTTGTTTCCCCACATATACAATAGGGATAATAATTGTCCCTATACCATCAGGTTGTTGAAGGCATTATATTGTATATGTAATGAAAGGAAAGCAATAAGCACAATGATCAACACACCTGCATCATAACTGGAAAGGGTCTAGGTGAACCAAACCACCTTCTTTGACTGCTATACCTACCAATGGTGGTGCCCTGGGAATGGCCAACATAGTGTAGATTTTCCTGTCCAGTTTTCTTTAAAATCAAGTCAATTGTGGCTGGAAGGTCATATTTAGCCATTTCATCAAAGCTGCAAGAAAAAAAAAAAGACAAATAATACAACATATTTCCTTGCTATAATTTCTAAAAGTCAAACAGGTTTATAGCTAATGCTCCCTTTGAGAAATTGAACACTAGATATGCATTAGTGAGTGCCAAGTGCTCTTTGGGGTGGCTTCTTATAAGCAGTTGACATCATTTCTGAAGCACAGCATTAAAGCCACAGTTTAATCAAAGCAAGGTAATATCTGTAGCTGGGATTATTTTATCCCTAAAACAATGTCAGCTTTAATAATAATTTGTGTGCAGTGTTCCACTATTGTTTAATATGAACCATATCCCTCTCTATTTTATTCTTCACAAATCAGCCCGAATGACTTTTGAAAATGAAAATGGGATTATGTTGCTCCCTTATTTAAAGCTTTTCATTGGCAACTCATTAAATTTAGAATGAGCCGCAAGGCTCCTTACACAGCTTTGCCTGATCTCTAGTCTCCTCTCATGTTGCTCTCTCTCTTCCTCACTAAAGTCAGGACACAGGCTTCCTTTCAGTTCTCAGAGCATTTTTAGCCAAATTGTTTTCAGTTCTCCACTTCCATTAGTAATTTTCGGGAATAAGGCACAAAAGGGAGCCTGATAGAAAGGCTTTGATAATATCTTCATGGTGTCAAATGTCATTGCTCCTACCCCAACCTCGATATTAATATTGACTCAGATTGTTGATCTGAACCCCCAACTAGGTTTAACATCCTCTTGAATCTATATGGATGGATTCTTTTCAAATCTACTCAGGGCAGAAAATTTCCTTGCTTCAGTCATTTTGCTCATTTCCATTTGGAAAAGCATAATCAGAAACATAAAGCATTATTCCCAAATACTGGGCAATGAGATCATAGAAAGTGGAAAAAAAAACTACCCTTGGAGAAAAAAAAAACAAAACTGCCCTTGCAATGAGGCGTATGGAAGAACCCAAGACACAATTAGAATAAAAATTCCTTCCTTCTCTTCTTACTTGGAATATAATACGTTGAAGTGGGACTGAACTGAAAGGCGTGAACACCCATGCTTTTTAAACTCAAGACTGACTTTTGTGTCCATTGGGAATTGTTCCTGTTCTTTACCTGAAAGCCCAGAATTCAGCTGAGTTTGGTGAATAGTAGAGATTCCTCCTGGCGTAGGTGTTTCCCCTGCTGTTCCCCAGCCACACGTCATAGCCAGCATCAGCCAGAAGGAAGCCCAGGCTGTTGTTGGGCAGGTTGGCAATCCAGTTTGTGGCTGATGTGAGCAAACCATGTTGCAAAAACACAACAGGTCTCTGGCCTAAAGAAGAACATTACTTAAATGCTGTATAAACACATTTCTCATTCTAAGATCAATGATAAAGATAGGAAACAGAGTTTCGTATCACTAGAATTACACCATTTGCTTGAGTTGACTGTGTTTTAGTAACTTACCTTAATTGTGGTGATGGTTTCTCAGAGACAAAACTTATCCAATGATAGACTTTAAATATGTGGTTCCATTGTATGCCAATGATGTCTCCAAAAACTATTGAAAAATTATATGCTGAAGAAATTCAGCATGATGTTAAATTAAGTGGCCCTACTTAATTGTATACTTTTTTTATTGTACAACTTTTTCTACAGTGAGAAAAAGATACATTTTTAATAGAACTAGCAAAAATGACTTTTATCTGTTTAGCAAATGAGCCTTGAATTGCCTCCTCTTTCTCCCTCTGCAGCACACACACTGGCTCTTTCTGCTGGATGCTCCGGGACTACGCTCAGTTTAATTTCAGAGAGCAAACTTTCCTTCACTTCTCCTAGTTAGGTGTCACTGTCAGGACTTCTAGCTTAATATCCTGTGCACACTTCTAGCATTGCTCTGATCACACATTATTATAATTATCTGTGTATCCAGCTCATTCGTTTGATGGTGACCCTCCTTGAAGAAATGACTTCATCACTGTTGCATTTCCAGAATGATCTAGACTCATTAAGTCTAGGAAAAAATTAAAGGAGGAAAAAGAGGAGGAAAAGAACAGGGAAGGCATGAAAAGAGAGTGAGAAAGAGGAAGAAAGAAGGGCGAGGGAAAGAGGGAGAAAGGAAAGAGGGAAAGAAGGTTATACCTCTATTCTCAGCATTTTTCTTCCCATAAGGAATTCTGAAGATCTCTAGAATATAACCATCTTCAGTCACGACTTCATATTCTTCACTTGGGTATCCCCAATAAGAAATCATCTGACCCTGGTGAGGAAAAATAAAAACTTTTTTAGTTTACTTCTAAAATGCACCTAGTAAATAGATATTGTTATATTTAATTGAGCATGTAAAGTCTACTGTAATCCTAAATCATGGTAATATCTTGGTTTTTTAGGTGTGTGTTTTTCCTCCAGTAACTTACAATATTCATATTCACTTCAGGGCTTTCATGATTTTGTCTTCCAAAGAAAGCTTGTGTAGTTCCAAGAGCAGATATCAAACTTGCCACTGTTAATAGTAACCACATTTTGGTTTTGCCTGAAATAGAAGAATAGTTTGTGCCATGGTTAACCTATTACACTTTCATAATTCTCCTATTTTTTGTTCATTTTATCTTCATGTAAAGTAGAGAAATGCTTAGGTTTTATTATATTCTGTTGAGCAAAAACCTGGGACATGGATGTTAGCTCGCACATTTTAATGCTTAGCATGTTTTCCCTCTATTTGATTCCTTTTGCTTAGGAACATTTCCATTTGGTTTTGAAGTGATATTGAACAAAACTTAATTGATTAAAAAAAAATTGTCTTCTGCCCTGGCCGGGTTGATCAGTGGGTTGGAATGTTGTCCCATACACCAAAAGGTTGTGGGTTTGGTTCCCTGTTAAGGTGCATACCTCATTTGTGGGTTTCATCTCTGGTCTGAGCACATACGGGAGGCAACCTATCAATGTTTCTCTGTTCCTATCGATGTTTATTTGTTTTTCTCTCTCCTATCCCTTTTAATTTCTCTAAAATCAATAAAAACATGTCCTTAGGTAAGGATAAAAAAAAACAAAAAAAAAAACACTCTTCTAGGCCTAGCTGGTTTGGCTCAGTGGATAGAGCACCAACTAGGAATTTTAAATATACTCAAACTCAGTAGAACTGAACTAGTGTTCCATTCAAGTTTTACATTTTTATTAAAATTACAACTTATATGCTTTCTTTTTTTTCCAAATGACCATTTTGACAGCAACATATATATATATATTGCTGTCAAAATGTATATATATATTACAGATAGGAATATATATATTCCTATCTGTAATATATATATATATATTACAGATAGGAAGGGAGAGGGAGAGAGAGATAGAACATCAATGATGAGACAGAAAATCATTAATCGGCTGCCTCCTGCATGATTCCTACTGGGGATAAAGCCCACAATCCCAGGCATGTGCCTTTAACTGGAATTGAACCAGGGACCCTTTATTCTATAGGCTAATGCTCTATCCACTGAGCCAAACCGGCCAGGACAGCACTCTAAATTTTTTTATCTTCTGGTGGCAATTATCACTTGTTTCTCAGCACAGTCAGAATATTTGACATTAGATCCAGAACAGATACATTTCCTATGTTATAATCACCAACTACAAGTTTGAAACTCTTCAGGTACTAATCTGGTGAAAAGTTTCAAGGGAGAAGGGATTATTTGTCCTTAAATATTTGAAGGATTGCCATGTAGAGGACAGTGTTAAAGCAATTTATTTTTAATGTGCCATAAATGAATAATTCAATAAATATTATTTATTAAGTTCAAAGGCAAACTAGTGTTCTCAAAATACCTAATGACAAGTTCTAGAATAATGGCCATAACAGCATTTACATTACAGAGTGCTTACTATGTGTTGGATAGTGTGTTTGACATGTTGTACGATAGAGTTACCTTCTCTAAGATGATTTCCTATTCCATAAAATAGGGCCAGTAATAGTGCAGGTTCTGAAGTTATCATAAGAATCCATTAAGATAATAAAAAGAAAGTTATTAAGAGCATGTTAAGTATCTATTAAACACTGAAAAAATGCAGTGATAGTTTAGTAGCGTCTTACTTAATTCTCATGCTAAGTCTATAAGGTAAGTAGCATTATATTCCCCATTTTACAAATGAGAAAAACCAAGGCTAATATTATGTAGAAAGCAACTGAGCCCATTTTTGAGACTAGGTAGTCTGTCTCCAAAGACTATGTTCTTCTCCACTACAATGCTCCTTTAGGATAACCTAAACCAGCATCTACTTGGAACTACTTATAACATCCCCAGAGAGAGTTACATAATTTGTTCTAAACTTATTTTTAGGGGTTTATAATTTAAATAAATACATTAGTAGCCTATAAAGTTTAACAACAGTATTCACAATGGTTAATTCAATAGTAGTTGGTTTGGATGAAATTAAATGATTCTCAATATAGCATATCAATAAAGTCAGTTTATATGAGGGTTGATCTATTACTTCTCAAAAAGAAAAATAAAAGATATTAGATTCACATTAAACATTCATTACAAAAATGCTGAATTAATAAACTCATTTGTCAACTAGTAACTCAGAATCCTATGTATAGATAAAAATAAATAAATAAATAAAAATCAAATCCCAGAAGAATAAGCTTTAATTCTAATAGAAACATTTATATAGCTCAATATGCAACAAATAGATAGGCCTTTAAGAATGCACAGTTAGGTTAAAGAAAGAAACTGAATATAACAACTCAAATATTAATTTTTCTCAACAGAAGGTATACTTACAGTCTCCTCAGACACAGGACTATATTTTGCTGGATATTTAGTGTTTTTGTTAATCCTGCTCTTGCTGTTTATATACAAAGTTCAACAATGACCAGAATTATTCATTCACTGATTAAATTTCCATGTCTTTAATATCACAACATCATCTAATTATAAAAGGACAAACCTAAAACTCAAATATTACCCTCAAGGTGAAGGGATTAAGAAAAGAAAGAAAACACACACACTCACACACACAAAACCCCCATACCTATAACACAAAGACACACACAACAGAGTGGCAATAGCCAAAAGGAAGTGGGGTAAAGAGTAGGAAGAGGTGGGCAAAGGAGGGAAAAATGGGAATGGAAATAAACTTTTCTTGGGGTGATGGGGACACGGTGCCGTGTGCAGACAATGTTTTATTGAGATGTACTCTGACACGTGTATGATTTTGTGAATCCATGTCACCCCAATAAATTCAATTAATTTTTAAAAACGCTACATTCAACTTCACATAGGACTGAGTTCACCCCTTCAACTTTTAACATTCACAAATATTGGCCAAAGGAATTATGATAACTAAGAATGATTTAGAAAACATTAACAATTATTCTTGATATCTTAAACATATAAAAACTGTTAAATCAGCTGTATAATGCAAATTATTATGCGGTACAGCTCTGATAAGAAGGCCTAAGATAACAAAAGGCCTCTTTGTTCTTTAAAAATACAGTGCACAAACTATTCTGACCAGATGGTTATATAACCACCTGCAAATACATGTAATCAGCAAGGAGTGTTTTTTTTAATTATGGTCTTTGATCAGGGTCTCTAACACTTCAAATAATAGTCCAGTTAATATATCAAACCCAATCCCACCCTTTAAAAATATATGGGTGGTGCCATTTTTGTTATATAAAATAATTGTTTGGCATTTGAATAAAATCATTATGTTTGCAAGTGACTTATGCAATTAAAATGTTTATATTTTAAAATATAGCTCATCCTTTACAACCACTATGAGAAAATCTGTAACTCAGAGTGAGAGAAAAAGAGAATAATATTTTGAGTTTTTAAAATAATTTGCCATTTATTTTTAAGAAATAATTATTTTTTTATTAGTACTTAAATACCAGAAATGGCAAGTTATAAATCAACTTTCCATCAACTATCATAATACAATTAATTGGAGTTGCATTGTTTCAATAAACTAGAAAAACAATTTAGGATATGTCCAATATCACACGTATTTACATTTTTTAAAATATATTTTTATTGATTTTTTACAGAGAGGAAGAGAGAGGTATAGAGAGTTAGAAACATCGGTAAGCTGCCTCTTGCCCCCCCCCTACTGGGGATGTGCCTGCCACCAATGTACATGCCCTTGATCGGAATCGAACCTGGGACCCCTTCAGTCCACAGGCTGATGTTCTATCCACTGAGCCAAACCAGTTTTGGCTATTTACATATTTTTACATTACCTTTGCTCAAGTCTGGCTGATTTTCATTGACAATAACATTTCTGAAAGTAAAAGATGGTGACACATTTTCATAAGGATCAACGTAAAGGGAGAGGGTTTTGCTCGCTATCCGAATGCAATTTGAACTTACTTCACTAGCAGGTGCAAAGTTGATTAACCATGTTTCTTCATGACACTGCAGTATAGATTTAAACAAGAGAATGCAGGATGTGTTTCTTTGGCCTTTTACTGTGGCTGAAAATAATTTGGAGTTAGAATCTGGACATAGTGCACATATGCAGTATATAAATACTTACTTTGAAAGAGATCTATGATTCCTTTTCTTTTTAAAAAAAATATATTTTATTGACTTTGTGCAAAGAGGAAGGGAGAGAGATAGAGAGTTAGAAACATCGATGAGAGAGAGTCATCGATCAGCTGCCTCTTGCACACCCCCTATTGGGGATATGCCTGCAACCAAGGTACATGCCCTTGACCGGAATCGAACCCAGGACCCTTCAGTCCCCAAGCCGATGCTCTATCCATTGAGCCAAACCGGTTTCAGCGAGATCTATGATTCTTACAATAATGCAACCAAACAATCAACATGCTCTTGCTTCTTTATAAATACCTTACATTCGGATTAGCGAATGTAAGGTATTTAGAGGTCGTTGTGGCAGTCATATAAACTACTGTGTTTCCCCAAAAATAAGACATCCTCCGAAAATAAGACCTAGCACAAATTTGGGAGAAAAAAATGAATATAAGACACTGTCTTATTTTCGGGGAAACAGGGTAGTAAAAGGGCATTAGTTTTTGTGCACAAGATGTATGAAGATCCATGAGGAAACATGATGCTTTCTCTACTCATAACAGTCCCACTAACCTACTCAACCCTGTTCCGCTCTCCCTGCTCCACTCTCCTTTTCCACTTGATAACTCTTCTTCATCTTTAGGTCTCAGCTCAGCCATTATTTCCCTGAGAAATACCACCATGACACTGTTGTGTTTTTTTAATCTTTATTATTGAGAGTATTACAGATGTCCCCCTTGTCCCTCCATTACCTCCCTTCACTTAGTTACCCCCCTTCCCATTCCAGGCCTTCATGGCCCTATTGTCTGTGTCCATGGGCAATGCATGTATTTAAGTTCTTTGATTAATTTCTCCCCACCCCCACCCCCACTCCACCCTTCCTTCTGAGATGTGTCAGTATGTTCCATGTTACCATGCACTCGGTTCTATGTTATTCCTCAATTTATTTTGTTCATCAGATCATACGATATTTGTCTTTCTTTGACTGGTTTATTTTGCTTAGCATAATACTCTCCAGGTCTCCCCTTGCTGTCTCAAAGGCCAAGAGAGCCTTTTTTATAGCTGCATAGTATTCCATTGTGCAAAGGTATCATGGCTTCTTTATCCACTCATCTACTGATGGGCACTTGGGCTGTTTCCAGATCTTTCAATAAACTAGGAAAGCATAGGTGTGATTATTCTTTCTAATCGGTGTTTTGGGATTCTTAGATTATATTCCTAGAAGTAAAATCACTGAGTCCAAAGCAGTTCCATTTTTAATTTCTTGAGGGAACGCCATACTGTTTTCCATAGTGGCTGTACCAGTCTTCATTCCCACCAGCAATGTACTAGGGTTCCCTTTTCCCTTACCAGCACTTGTTTGTTGATTTGTTGATGGTAGCCACTTTGGCAGGTATGAGGTGATACCTCATTGTAGTTTTAATTTGCATCTCTCTGTTGTTTGGTGACATTAAGCATTTTTCATAGGCCTATTGTATCTGTATGTCCTATTTGAAGAAGTGTCTATTTAGGTCCTTTGGCCATATTTTAATTGGACTTTTGCTGCCACTTTTATCTGCTATTCTAGCCTCTAATTTTTCATTATTCAATGCATCATCAAACTGATACCTAATTTGAATCCTAAAGTAAAGTCCAATGATATCACTTTTGGGTTGAAGGCTTGTGATGGCTCCTACTCTGCCAAGTATGAAATACAAATAGAAAATAACACATTCCATTCAATAGACATTTTTAGAGAATCTTCTTTGTTCTAGGGAATAGAGTGTTTCTAAAATCCCCAGCCCCAATTCATTTCTTTATTTTTCTTACGATCTTCTATTGTATTTCAGTGACGATAAAACTTATTTTGGCTTATATATCTCTGCTTCTTTATATTGCTTCTTAATGACTTTAAAGCATGACCTATTTTTTCAAGAAGATGAACTTCATTAGAACACATCTCTTTCACTATAAAATACAGTTCAGGCCTTTTCACTCAGCAGGTGCTTAGTAGTTAGATGTTAAATGAATTAGCTTATTTCCTGCATCATTTCACAAACACATAAGACCTTTCCTGGGGTTTATGAAATGACGCCATTTGATTGTCTTCATAAAATTCCAAAGTTTCTTTATCACTTGCGAGTGATTCCATTGTCATTACAACTCCTCTTAGAAATGTAGAGTGACCCTTATCACTCTGAATAGTTGGCAATGACATTGATAAAGGACAGATGTTTATTACCTGGGGCCTATGGAAATGTGCATGTATTTAGGTCTGTGCATTTCCAAGGTGAGTAACTCCTTCTCTAGTAAAACTTAAGGAATACGGTGAAAAAAGAAGAAAAACACCACTAAGGAGGGGAAAAAAAGTTTCACTGTCAGCAAAACCCAGAACTTTGTATCTAGCAGTAAGATTTTATTTTTTATTGTATCGACAATTTACAGTAAATATCCCCAAATGCTCCATGTCCCCAGATAAAAACCAAATTGATTGCAGGAGGCAGAGACAGAAGGTGAATGAGGTTATGGATTTGATAGTGTAAGTTGCTGCATCCTTAGGATCAGAGTGGCCTTTTCCTATCTGTCAGTCACTGTCAGTGTGCAGGAGTAGGCTAAGTGAATACAAAGGAAGGAAAGAGTTTTCACAAACAATCATACTTAAAAGCAACACTAGGTTTTTGTGAAACCATGCTTTACTAGAAGAGAATCTGTATTTTATTAATATTAGCAGTAGTGGTAAAAGTGAGTTGGGTTTCATAGCTTCTAGAAAAAAGACCACTTGCATATATGTTAGTAAAATATAAAAAGCCATAACAGTAGTCCTACCATACCTGGCAAGTTTGGTGACCTACACACAGACTAAGATTAGGGGAGAAACAATATTTTTCCCCCTAATCTTTAAGAAAACGATAAAATGCATTATTGAAATCAGACCTGCTCTGTTGACTCTTTGGAAGAAACAAAGATAGGTGTGTTTTAGAATTTCTGGACAAAGACCAGTCCGGATCCAGCCTGTTGGTCCTGAATTGATTCCACAGCTCTAGAGATAAAGATGTTGATCTCAGATTCAATGGGTTCCAACCCTAGTCCTATTAAATTATGACCCTGCCCCCCTTCTCTTATCACCAATACCTGGGTAAGGCAAATTTATGAGTCTCTACCACAATGGAGGCAAGTGGAGTGAGAAGTTTTTGGCTAAGAGATAGAGGTTTAAGGATAAAATTATGAAGAACTATTTTGGGGAGAACACTTGTGGATGTTCTAAGAATTTGTAAACAGAATCTGCTACCCTAGTCAATATCCTATTCCACTTACTCAAACCTTACACAGTCTTTGGAAATGATATTAATTATGAATAAGCATGATATGTCCAGATGAGTTACAGGAGTAAATTGTGTGAAAGGGAAGTCCCCCCAAATTGCATTTGTTTCTAAAACCACGTTTCTATCATGACCCCCAACTCATGCTTACACAGCTGCAACAAAGATTTAAGAAGACAATCTACCTAATAAAAGAGTAATATGCAAATTGACTATCAATCCAAAACACAAGATGGCTGCCCCCGTGTGGTCAAAGATGGATGCCCCCATGTGGACACTAGATGGCTTCCACAAGATGGCCAGCAAGGGAGGGCAGTTGAGAGGGACCAGGTCTGCAAGGGAGGGCAGTTGGGGGTGACCAGGCTGGCAGAAAAGGGAAGTTGGGATTGACCAGGCTGGCAGAGGAGGGAAGTTAGGGGTGACTAAGCCTGCAGGGAAGGGCAGTTGGGGGGGACCCAGGCCTGTGGTGGAGGGTAGTTAGTGGTGACCAGGCCGACAGGGGAGGACAGATAGTGGCAATCAGGCTGGCAGGAGAGCAGTTAGGCATCAATTAGGCTGGCAGGAGAGTGGTTAGGGGGTGATCAGGTTGGCAGACAGAAGCAGTTAGGGGGGGAGTGGTTAGGGGGTGATCAGGTTGGCAGACAGAAGCAGTTAGGGGCAATCAGGAAGGCAGGCAGGTGAGCAGTTGGGAGCAAGCAGTCTTAGATTGTGAGAGGGATGTCTGACTGCCTGTTTAGGCCCGCTCCCAGTAGGATTGGGCCTAAACAGGCAGTCAGATATTCCTCGAGGGGTCCCAGATTGGAACGGCTGCAGGCTGGGCTGAGGGAAACACCCCACCGTGCATGCATTTCATGCACCAGGCCTCTAGTCTACTATAGGACAGAAACCTGAGAAACAAAGATATCTTTGGCTAAGTCATGTGAGGCCCAGAGTGGGTCCAACAGACTAAAAATATTAAGATTCCAGTAGTTTTAATCAACACTTGTATGTTATATGCATTTTTACTTGAATTGTAATGTGTAATCTTTAGAGCCAACCTGTGAGATAGCCAGTATCATCTTCAATTTACAAATTAGAAAACCAGCTCAGGTATAGCCACTGGCTCAAGACATGCCCATTTCCATAGGCTCCAGGTAAGAGCAGAGCTTCAGCTTATGGACATAGCTCACCTTCTGGGCAACTGGGGTTCTCTGGAGCAGAGAAGGTCACTGTATTAGTTTACTAAGATTACCATTACAAAGTATCACAGACTGGGTGGCTTAAACTATAGAAATGTACTTTCTCACAGTTCAGGAGGCTAGATGTTCGAGGTGTCAGCATGGTTGATTTTTTCCTGAAGCCTCTTTCCTGGGCCTGCAGACAATTGTCTCCTTCTGGAGTCATCACATTGTCTTCCCTTCATATTGGAGTAGGGGCCACCCTAATGACTTCATTTAACTGAAGTCCCACTCTGAGGTAAGGACTTCAACATATGAATTTGGTGGAGGGGAGACACAATTCAGCAAACAGTCATAAATCTCAAAAAAAAAAAAAAAGTTTCATCTACTTAATATATACAGACCATGTATTTTATAATCAAAATGAGATTAGTACCTGAACTTGACAACTATCAAAAGCAAACATGAATATTTTATAGCTTCAAGCAGAACAATATTTAGTCATTCCAAACTTTACTCTTAAAAAATAATTGTTTTCCTGATTGGGAGCAGAAGTAGGTGATAGAGGACTCCGGACCTTTGTTCCATTGAAGTCATCTTTATCAAGAATTTTGAGCATACAAAACTAGGCCTCAGATATAATTCCATGCTGATATAAACCTAGCAGTTGTAAATAGTTCACTCACCAATACAAAAAAAATAATAATAGAGATCAATCTCCAAACTCTGCTTATAAATTTGCTTCTTATTATGACTTAATGTAACATCCATGAGTCTTTCCCAATATCAAAAGTGCTGGCTCAGATTTTCAAAACCACAGACGTTAAGTGAAATGTTTAGCAGAGGAGGCAGTTGGGGTTCAAGAGTCTATAGATCTTGAATTAGTTGGTTAACAACTTGACTGGAAATTCTGTGCTTTGGAGGAAATCAGAAGATTAGACGCTTCACATATCCAGAGAAACATTGAGGGAAACCAAGGGATGCTATATGCAGTGGGACAATCAGAAGGTTAATTGGCAGAATTCTAAAGAACTGAAAAATTTCTGAAATAGTCTGCTGGGAACAATGGATAAATAACGTTGGAGCTCACATTTAGGAAGATATCTATTAATTTTTTTGTTCCCAACCAATTCTGGTTTTTATATATTAAAAATGTCCTGATCATAGGATTTTATGTTTAATGCACTACTCTTTCGGTTACTCTAACACTTTGTGATCACCAGAAATTGCCCAGTATTTTTGAAAGAATAAAATTAAATCACTATTCTTTAAAATTCAAAAATTATTTCTCCAGAAAGTCTCACAAAGCAATGATACTGAGTCAAACAGATAAACAGAAGTTGTTGTCCATATAGAAAGGACCTCCACTTTTTCTTCTTTGCTGAAATGAATAAGGCTCCATTGAACCTAACGGTGTCCTCTGGAGACGTCAAAATACTCCACATTTACTTGCTATGTAGATTCATGTACTTGAGAACAGGGGAAACCAGGCACATAAAACGCAATCGCAAATTGAATGCTATTTAAACAAATGAAAAATCAAATGAATGAAATGCATTTAAACAGATTTCATTTTATTCAACTCTATCTTAAGGAAATAATCGTATCTTTATGTTCCCTACCCTAATCGTCCCCAGACATACCATCTGACCGTCCCAGTCATTTTCAATACAGAGATAACCAATGGATGATCTTGCCCCAAACCCAGCCATTTTTAATACAGAGATAACCAATGACCAACTGGCTCACTATAGGAGATGAGAAGGTAGAGGAATATAATATATACCACTGGGCTCTGGTGGCGGAGAAGGGGTATAAGCAAGGGTCTACACAAAAAAAATACTGGAAATAAAGAAACATTAGAAACAGAACTGATGTGTGTCACTTTTGATTTCTTCTTTCTATTCCTTCCTCCCACCATCAAACAATTTCTGACTGCCTTATATGAGACAATGTCTGTTCAGGTCACAGGCTTGGCAGAGACAGCCAAGGAAGCAAATACAATGATCTCATGAGTTTTATTAATCTTATTCTGCAGCTCATCCACCCAAGGGCGCCCGCAGGCTTTAGGCGCCCAGCAGCGCCCACGTGGGCAGCTCCCTCGGGGCCGGCCCGCCTCGCGCGCCGGGCGCCGCTCCGCCCCCTGGCGGCCGGCGGCGGGACTGCGGGGACGCGCCGCGGAGACTCGGCCATGGCGCGGGTGCTGATCGTGGGCGCCGGGCTGACCGGGAGCCTGTGCGCGGCGCTGCTGCGCAGGGAGGCGGCTCGCCCCGTCCACCTGGCCGTGTGGGACAAGGCGGGCGACTCAGGTGGGTCGTCTCACGGCCGGGACGCGGGGAACGACGCCGCCCAGACGCCGGCCTCGGGGGTGGCGCGGGCCCCACCACCGGGAAAAGCCCGAAGAAAACGGGGCTCCCCGGGCCCCGGCGGGGCGGGCCTGCGTCGGGACACGTGATCGGAGACTTCCGCCGCCGGGGATGGCCGCCGCCGCCGGGCGAGGGGGGCGCCCCGGGCCTGGCGGGGCGGCGACGAGGGCCGGGCTCCCGGGCGGGGCCGGGCCCGAACCCCTGGGCCGCCGCCGTCGTTAATCACAAACGCCCACGGGGGGCTGGGGAGACCCGGGCAGCTTCGCCCAGATCCTGAGGATCCTAAGGGGCCCGCGGACAGAGACTCTAGGGAGATTCAGTGTTCAGGATCCTGTTCTCCCCAGCCCTGCCTGAAAGAGAGAAAGCTGACCTCGATGGATTCATTCTCACGTTTCATTCATTCCTGTCATTCATTCATTCATTCATTCATTCACGTTCTTAACTATATGCACCTCACGGTGTCCTTTAAAAAAATATCCCAGCCGAAACCGGTTTGGCTCAGCGGATAAGAGCATAGGCCTGCGGACTGAAAGGTCCCCGGTTAGATTCAGGTCAAGGGCATGTACCTTGGTTGAGGGCACATCCCCAGTAGGGGGTGTGCAGTAGGCAGCTGATCAATGTTTCTCTCTCATCAATGTTTCTAACTCTCTACCCCTCTCTCTCTTCCTCTCTGTGAAAAATCAATAAACTACAGTATATATTTTTTAAAAAATAAAAAAAAATCCCAATCAGTGACCAAATTGTGTCTTATTTACTTGCTGCCAATACTGGATGGCAAAACCTTCAACTGAAAAAAAAAAAAATTAGAAAAAATGTCCTCTACACCAGCTGTCATGGAATTCATGTGGGGTAATGGGGTGCATAGCTTTCCTGGATTCATTCTAAGGCAGTGGGGGGCATTGCAAGGTTCCTTCTAACGCAGAGACCTCTTTCTGTGGGTGAATTCCAGGGGGAAGAATGGCCACCGCCAGCAGCCCTTACGACCCGCAGAGCACCGTGGACCTGGGCGCCCAGTACATCACGCGCACCCCGCAATATGCCCAAAAGCACCAAAGGTGAGCTTCTCCGGGGGTGGGATCGGCTGTGTGACCTGAAAATACAAGCCACCCGTTTCTGACAGAGTTACACTTTGCTCCTTGGAGTATAGTGACATTATTATGCTATTATCATTTTCATGATATTAGCAGTAAAAGGTTAACCTAAGTAAAATGGGAAAGCTGTTCCTACATGCCTCCCAGTGTCCTTGTGAAGATCAGATGAGGTGTTTCGTGGAACACAGCAAGGCCTCTTGAATATGAATTACTATGTTGGTGTTGAGGGAGAAGACAAGCTAGTTGGGATGGAAGTTAATCGTAACCAATTTGAAACCATTGTACGGAATGCCTTTCTCTTTGTCTTTACTGACATGATTTCTGAAATGGACAGGAAAATAGGCCTTTGCTTAATGTCAGCAAAAGGTTTATGGCTTCTCAAGACATTTTCGTTCTTCACTTGAACTGCAAATGTTATTAACACAAAACATGTTGAGTTGACCACAGGACAACATCTGATTATTACAATACTTAGTATTATAATCTCTTGCAAGAGAATACGGTCTGATCGAGCTGATTATAGAATACCATTATGTAATATATGTTGGTTTATTTCAGTTTTTATGACGAACTGCTAGCTCATGGCATTTTGAAGCCTCTGACCTACCCTATTGAAGGCACGGTGATGAAAGCAGGAGACTCTAACTTTGTGGCACCTCAAGGAGTTTCTTCAATTATTAAGCATTACTTGAAAGAATCAGGTGGGATTAGGATTTTCTCTGTCTTCCTTTAAAATTAAGCACACATTATTAGATATTAATACTTCAAAGAAAGTTATAAAGTAGATGTTCTCTTATTCACCACTCAATAGCTAGCTTTCCTCTGCTAAAGTAACCACTAATAGTTTCCAAGGCGTGCTTCCAGAGAAATGTTTATACAGCTATCACTCTACCTGGCTGTCTCTATTTTCTACTCATGCATGTTTATATTTATTCTTTTTAAAAATACACATGGGATTTTTTTACATAAGCCATTCTATACCATGTTTGGTCTATGTTTATAGTAAATCTATCTGTCTACCTATCTATCTATCTATCTATTCTTTTTCTCAAGCAGTACATTTAGTTAGACATTGTTCACATCTCTTCAGGTGTCATCTGATCAGTTCTGAACTTCTGTTCCCTATTTGTAGGAAATTATTGTAGGAAAATGAATTTAGATTTTCTCTTTAATAAGGAGGAAGGCAGGGGATTATATTAAATAAATACATAACACACACATTTGCTTTTACACAATGTTTAAACCTTAATATTCTGATATGTTTATTGCTATCTGCAGATTTTTAAAAAATTTATTAAATATTATGTGCTGAGTAAACAGTGGTAAATAAGAGACATGGTTCCTGCCTTTGTTAATGTAGAGTGAGGTAGAGAAGAAAGACACTAAATTAATTACGTACACACACAAAGGCACGTAATAAGTGCTAAGAAGGAGTGAGAGCATTATGAGGGAGTGTATAATAAGAAGGCCTAATCTACTGTGAGTTTCAGAGGAGTGACGGCGGGGAGACATGTCTGAGAAGGTGTCACTGAGGATCTAATGTCTTCATGGGTACCCCAAAGGTAAGCAAGAGTGAACTAGGCCAAGAGCTGATGGTGATAATGGCACACAGTGGACACATGAGTTGAAACTGTTTAATATAGGAGCAAGTTGGTGCATTTGAGGAACTAAAAGGTAATGATGACTCGAGAGTAGTGAATGAGGGAGCAAGTGATAAGAGATGAAGTTCAAGACTAGGACAGGGGCCAAATCATAAGGGGCTTTGTAAACAATGCTAAACATTTTATACTTTATCTTATGTGCAGTGGGAAGCCATCGAGGAATATTACACAGAGACAGACATGGTCAGATTTACTAAGCTCAGAAGTAACTCTCGAGAGATTTTGTATAATTTTCAAAACTGTTTTAAAATGAGAGTTTCCAGAGCCCACAGATTTTAAGATCTGGTCCTTTGGAAAGTTAGTAATTGCTTTCATAAGGAAAAGCTACTTTCCCAGAAACTTCACTCCTAGTAGTAGGAAAGGAGAACTTTCTGGTTTGTAAGAATGGTTATACTATCACCCTCTACCTCTTGAGATAGATACTCCTTTTGGGGTGATTTTGCCAGTTGTGGTGTTGGATTTGGGTCTGTCATCTACGCCAAGGGTTCGCACACTTTAGTAAGCCTGTGTGGGGGTGGGGGAGAGGGAGGAGATGTTTAATATAGACTGTTGGGCCTGATCCCCAGAGATTCTGACTTAATAGGTCTGCGTTGGGGCCTGAGAATGTATATTTCTAACAAGTTCCCAAGTGCAGAACACTTTGGGGCCATTGGGATTATAGGTGCAAGGCTGGATATGCAGAATTTCTAGGTCAGTGGACTTCAGTTCCCTTACACACACATATATTCACCAGCACCAATAACACAGTATACTCCTGTCAAAGGGAATATTATGTGAAGACACAACTGAATCAAATAAAAAATCCATTGACTTCACTGAGGTCAGGCAGGACCAGGACCAGAGCAAGGCAAGTTGGGGATGAGCCATCCTAAATAAATAGGATGGATTGAAATGGAGCTGCTCAGGTTGGAGAAAAGGAGATGATGGTTGTTGAGTTGAAAGCTCCGGCTTTTGTGCCTTCCTAAGCAGGGCCTCAGAGAAACCTCCAGACCAGCTGAAGTTCTGTTTATAAGCCCTTGCTCCAATCCTTGAACAGAATGGTGCTAATTTGCATACGCTTTAAAATTTTGAGGTTTTTTTTTGTTTGTTTGTTTGTTTGTTTCTGCATTGAAACATTATTTAAGGGACAGTGAAAGATGCAAAGGTATATGAGGTCTGGAGACCTGACCTGGAGAAGCCTAGAAGGTTCTGGGTAGATAAGACATACCTAAAGCAAACAGAAATTTTGAATGAGTGGTAAAAGCAGAATGTCTTAGATGAAAAGGATCACTTTGAGTTGGAAAAGCTACAAAAAAGAAAGTTTCATGGTCAACATTGGACCTAAGCAGCATATTTTTTGGCTGGTAACATGAGTTTTTCCTTTCAGTGTGCTTTTTTTCTCATTTCACTTTTCAGATCTTTCCTTTCTATTCCTGAGGCTGAAAAAAAGTGAATTTGTTTTTAAATCTAAATTTCTGAAAACTGGAATGTGAAGTGAATGTTAATGTACCAAAGAGACCGATTTAATTATATTTTATCTTTCAGTTTCTGGTTCATAATTCATTCTCTTAAACCAGTGATTTTCAGCCAGTGTGCCACAAGATTTTATTTTTAAACATGCAATTCCTGACCATTTAGTTTGTCAAATAAAGAAATGACAACAGCCAACGCAACAATAGCCATCTTATGTGAATAAATCAAAATTATACCTGTAATTTTTCTTTTTCAGATCGGTAAAAGTATTTTTGTCTGGTGTGCTACAGAATTTCAGTAATTAGTGCATGAGATGAAAAAGGTTGAAAATCACAATCTTAGTCTTAGCCGGTTTGACTCAGTGGACAGAGCATTGGCTTGTGGACTGAAGGATCCCAGGTTCAGTTCTGGTCACAGGCACATGCCCGGGTTACCGGTTTGATTTCCAGTAGAGGGCCTGCAGGAGGCAGCCGATCAATAATTCTCTCTCATCATTGATATTTCTCTCTCTTTTTTCCTTCTCCCTTCCTCTCTGAAATCAATAAGAATATATATTTTTAAAAAGAAAATCACCATCTTAAATAAGTATTGATTAAACACTAGTATGTGCCAAGTACTATATGCTATATATTGAAACAAAACAGACTTAATTACTGACTAAAAGGGAAGAAAATATTAATCAAATAATTACTCTTATAAGTATTAAAATACCTTTGTGACAATTGCAAAGAAGGAACATGCAATAAGAGGGTATTCTAGATTGTATTTCTCTTAATTCTTCTTAATGAAGATAACTGATCTATTGATGAGTACTTGGATTTCTCTTACAGAGACCTATTTTAGGTTTAATAGAGAACAATCATTCCTTTAATAGGGAGTGGTGCTCTTTCTTGCTCTTATCAGAGAGAAGAATTAACACCTTTACTAAAATATATACTTGCTCTACAATGATAATGAGCTCAACGTCAGAGGGATGCAGCTCTAAATTACGACATGCCATTTCTGAATCTCTTTCCTTATCTGTGAAATTAATTGGCATGTATATTAAGTGCTTGGCATAGTCTTAACATACAGTAGATGCTTAATTAAAAAAAAAATAGCTATAGTTACTCTCCTCATTAATTGTAATAGTATTTCCCATCTCCCACACACTCAGAGCAGACATTGATGGGCAGGTCCAAGTGTGACAGATGGAGAGGAATTCCTCCTAAATGAGAAAGAAGGTAAAGAAAAGCAACCCCAGGGGCTGTAGAGGGCAACCCCAGGGGCTGTAGAGGATCACCCGAATGGATCTAATTGGCAGCCCTTCTCCCCCCATTTATTCCTATGGAAAAAATTCTGCTGACGTGAACGTGATTTTGTTCTTGGAACAGGTGCCAATATCCGTTTCAGACAGTGGGTGACCCAGATCAACCTGAGAAACAACAAGTGGGAAGTCTCCAAGGAAACGGGCTCCCCTGAGCAGTTTGACATCGTCGTGCTCACGATGCCGGTGCCTCAGATCCTGCTGCTGAAAGGGGACATCGTGAACTGTGAGTCTCAGCCCGTGCCGCTTACTTCAGGGAACGAGATTTTTATTTTTATATATTTTTTTGAAAGAGCAAGAATTCAACGTAACTCTATTAGCAAAGGGTATAGTATGGATCCTACCGATTGGCATGTTTTATAAACGGATACAACGGCCTGGTTCACTGTCTTAGTCTTGGTCAGACTAAAACACATAACGGAATTTTTTCCTTAATCAGTTATGAGTTGAATGCTTTTCTTATTGCTCCTGCCTCTGAGAAGTGAGTCATTTTGATGGATGCTCAGGAGTGTAGCCTGCAAGAAGAGCAACCTCTTGGTGAGCCCCTGAGAAAAGGAGGTTTTTCCGACACTAACATTGATGATGAGAATCCCTGGCGAACCTCATCTCCGATTGCTCTGGAAGAAGAGCCGCGTGCTCCTCCCTGCTTGGGATTTGTTGGCTCACCTTTTACAACTAGCTTCTTCCCCCCTCCCTTTTTTTTTCTTCTTAAAAACAAAAACAAAAAACCAGCCTTAAGATATAATTCACATACCATACATTCATTCATTTTTCAAATGTTCATTTCAATGCTATTTTTTTTATAATATATATTTTTTATAATATATTTTTTTATTAAATTATTATTTTTGTACATATGTTTAATATATTCACCCATATATGCAACTGTTCTCATCCTCAATTTTAATCTCCCCCCGAAAAGAAGCCCCATATCCTAAAGCTATCACCTGTGTCCCTCCATCCCCATCCCTGCCTCTAACCCTAAACGAGCTGCCATCTACTTTCTGTCTCCGTAGATTTATTTCCCCGTCGCCTAGGTTCTTAAGGAATGCTCTGCCGTGGTTCGCTTTGCCTCCACCTCTGTCAGGTTTCACTCACGTTCCTTCTTTCATTTTGTCTAATCGATCCTGACACTTCAGAGCATTGAGAGGACACCCCATCTTGCCTTGAAGCCACGAGTTAAAATAAGGCAGAGCTTGGCGCTGGTGGGCAAGGTCGTGGGTCATGTGGGAATGGCTGTGGATATTGACGTGCCTGGGGCTTTTGACTTGTTGCATGACTGAAGCTGACGTTGAAGTTGATTGAGGAATGGCCTTTGATGCCACTATGAGAAAGAAAACTGTATTAAATATAATTTATAGATCAGAGATTTAGAACTGTCATAGAAATTGTTCTCCGAGGAAGAAAATTTCTGTTTATGACATCTTGGAAGTAATTTGCTGTTCCTTAAATATCAGTCCCACCACCCAGTAACAATACAGCTTCTTATCTAGTACAGTGTGAGGTAATAATATAGAAGGGATTGAAGTATTTGTTATGTAGCCATAGGCAAATTAGAACACGGCTTTCAAAGATCTCTGTCGTGAGTCTACTTCATGTCTGTTGCCAAAGTCACTTTAAAGTAGGATGATTTACTGCCATGGAGTCTGTAATAACTGGATTGATTTCAAGACTGTTAAATAACGTACTGTAACATCTTTTTTTAAATATCTTTTTATTGATATTTTACAAAGAGGAGGAAGGGAGAGAGAGAGATAGAAACGTCGATGAGAGAGAATCATCGACCAGCTGCCTCTTGCACACCCCCTACTGGGGATGTGCCCTCAACCAATGTACATGCCCTTGACCTGAATCGAACCTGGGACCTTTCAGTCTGCAGACCGACGCTCTACCACTGAGCCAAACCGATTTCGGCTGTACTGTAACATCTTATTAAAACAGTTATTGATCAGTGTATTCAGTTGTGTTGTAAATTATGTATTCCAATTAAAAAAAAATCTCATCGAGGACATTTTTATTGATTTTTTAAAAGAGAGAGGTGAAGAAAGAGAGAGAGATCAATGTGAGAGAAACATTGATCAGTTGCCTCTCCCACTGGCACCAAGCTGGGGCTGAACCGGAAACCTATTTATGTGCCCTGACCAGGAGTCGAACCCACAACCTTTTGGTGTACAGGACAACACTCCTAACAACTGAGCCACACTGACCAGGGCTACATATTCCAATTTTTCAAAGCTACATAGTCTTGTATCTGAAGAGAGATCCTTCAACATTACATTTTGAAAATATTCATCAATATTTGTATTAGTGACATATAAAACATAATATCTGAGATATGTTTAAGGACCTTCCAAAAATAATTTTATATATATATATATATGCATATATATATATATATACACACACACACATATATTGAGTACTTGAACATTGGGCTGAGAGATAACTTAATCCTCCTACTCATATTATATTTCTTTATATCTTTCTGGGGTTTGGGGAGCAATTTTTGCTTTATGATTTTTGATATGATTTTATTTGATTCATAATATATCTGCTATATCCTTTTTACTTTTAGCCTTTCAGAGATATTTCATTTTGGAGGCACCTTTATTTGTTCATCTTTGAGTCTAGTAATTTCATAAAGATATATAATAGTTTTGTGTCACTTTTGCAGGGGCATGCTATTCCATTTTTTACTTGAAAATCCAGCTTTCCCTTTATTGTCAGCTAAGTTTTCTTCTAAAACTTGAGAAATTATTTCTTGTCCATTTATTATGATCTCAGAATATCTTAAAAAATATAAAGTATCTCCCTCCCATATCTGATATTTTGTCTCAATTCATTTTCAACTTTGGTCTTTGCATTATTTTTTAACTTCCTTTTTCTAGCCTTCTCTCCATGTTTCCCATGTAGTTTTCAAAAGTGTTCTTTTTGTTCCCTTGTTTGAGATACTGTTCCAAAGAGGTCTTATAATTGTTCACTGTTTTCATGTCATTGCCTGAGTGTTTGTTTTACTATTCTGCTTTGTGGCAAAATTTTTCTAATATATATCTCTCATCGGTTCATTTGTTAGGTTCCGTTATGTTTTGTTGTCTTTCTCCATTTTTCTACATAGGTCCTTCTCTAATCATTAGTCATCTTTAAATGGAGCTATTTCTGTCAATTTTGTGAAGAATACTGTTGTCCGAAAGGGCAGACATTCAGTTTAAAGTATGTTGCCTTAGAATACTGTCTGTATACATTTTGTAAATATGGATGATTGAATACTAGTGATCATTAATATGATAATATATTTATTACTATGAAATATTTCAAAAATTTTTAACTTAAAAATAAAAAAGATGCATCTATATTTTTTAATCAACCAAAAGTAGTTGGACAGAAACATGTTTACATTGGTTATTGCTTAAAGATGATTTTTAGACTCTTTACATTTTTTGAATAGTCATAACTTTTAAAATGAGGATAGTTTAGTCTTACTATTAAAAAGGATAATGCTGTCAACATCTGAAAAAATGTATCATGCTAAAAAGAAATACATTTTTTCCTCTTTTCTTTTTTAGTGGACGAATAAGATGGAATATGTAGACTTTTTATGATGAAAAATTTAAGCATGACTGACTTGGTACATTTGATTGATGGGAAGGGTTTTTGGGGTGCTGTATTATCTCAATTAGAATTGGACCCCATGCAAATTATTCTGTGTTTACTTCCTTGTTATGAAATAACCCAATCTGCCAGTAACCCTTTAACAGAATCTCTTAACAATTCTGACACAATACCTGTGTGCCTAAAACAAAGAGGTTAAAAACATACTTTCTCTTTGTAAGTTTCAATCATGACCTCAGTATGAGGAATGAGCTCATCTCTTTTCTCTGTGTTTGTGGAGAACATTAAATCTCTTGAGTATTAAGCATTTTCAGTTTCTATGAAGAGACATCCATTTACAAAGCCATATATTGCCCTCTAGTGGATATAACTATATATTGCAGTTCCTGTCTGAATTTTTACTAGAGAGGACTATGAAGATGACTGAAATATCAAATATATATAAAACTATCACTGTAATATAATTCACAAAACTCCATGTTATTACAGGGAAACAAATGTTGGCCCATTATAATTAACTAATTTATATGAACTGAGTTCAGTATCATTTTTCTTCTAATATTATGTATTTTTCCATTTCAATTATATTTTATAATTAATAGTTTATTGATGAAAATTTTGAAAGTAAAAGTAAAATAAAATATAGTCATAATTCTAGCTTAATAAGTATTAACCCAGTAAATACACATTTCTAGAGATTTTTAAAGGTAGAAATAAAATTTGTTTTCTGTTTTCAAACTTTATAATATTTTAGGAATATCTTTCCAATGCCATTGAATGTTCATGTGTTTTCATGATTTTAACTACATAGTGCTTTATTCTTCAGGTCTACCTTGAAGTATTAAAGCAGTGAGTTAGATATTTTAGGTTTCCTGTGTTATCAAGTATTGCTTTGACAATGCGAAGCTGAAACAGATTTTCTTCCCCAAGCTCCTTTCCTCAGGGGAGGCTATTTTGCTATAGAATAGGGTCCTCTTGATGACTTTTCTTTTAAGTTTTCTTTAAAAATCTACATTTTATTTCTTTCTATGTGTTCTGTAATGATGTTTCATTAAAAATTCCTATTAAAATATTGATTTGAATTACATTTAAGTTATTAATTTAGGGAGATTTAATGTGTTTACAATAGTGCACCTTGCATCCAAGGAAATCAAATAGTTCCTCATTTATTTAGGTATTTTTATGTCCTTCAGTAAAATCTTGTAGCTTTTAATCTTAAGATCTTACATATTTCTTATTAGCCTTATTATGAAATCCTTTATGATATTTGTGGATATTATGAATATGTCCCTTTTGTTATCTTATGTTTACTTAGATGTTTCCAGAAAATACCACCCAGCTGAGTTTCTAAAACCAACATGGAAAGTCTGTTTCTTTTGATAGGGGAATTCAACCTAGCTATTGCAAAACTACTATCTTTTTTCAACCTTTCCATTGATGTCTATTATTTATTTTATTTTGTTTTTCTCCCACTTTTTAACATTTTCTTCTATTTGCCAATTTTATCAAGTATCACAATCTTAATGAATGACTTAATTCACTATGTAAGGTGTGTATTTTATGGTAGGATTTAAAAATAAAGTCCATGAAGACAGGAACTATCCCTGACTTACCTGTCCCTGTTTTCTCAGGATTCCTTTATGAGTGCCTCATGTATGGTAGGCCTTTGGTCTCTATTTACTGAATGAATGAATGACACAATCTGAAATATGTCTTGAAGGACAGGCAGAAGAAAAGGAAGAGAAAAAAGGATCCTAGCAAAAAATTAGGAATAGAAATGCTTGTTTTACATTGTGGGGACTGAATATGGACTGGGGATAAAGGTTTTATGGTGGGGAACTTGGAGAAATAAAGCTAGAAATGTGGGCAGACTGTGTTGAGCGTGAATGTGAACATCTGTTGAGCAAAGATCAGAGGTCCTAGTTCATCAGAAATACTGAATCTACTGAATCTAATCTTAAACCTGGCTGGATACATTGAGATGGTAAATAACTCTACCAGATTGGATTGGGAGGAAGAAAACATTTGCAGGACTTGGGAGAGGGAACATTGTTAAAAGGTTTTTAATCTTAACATATGCACTATCCTTAGACATTTAGAACTTTAGTGAGCTATAGCACAAAATGCATAATCTTTAACTTATTGCATATTACAGGATATAATGATAGCATGTTGTTCATAATAAGCACTTTCAACCTCCTTTCTCCAACTTCCAGAATCTCCCATCATCAATGATGGAAAAACGAGAACCAATTCTTTTTACTAAAATAACTTCAAATTCTTCATTTTTCCTTGACATTTGCTGAAAATTTTTATTAAAAACTCAGGAAACAAAAGTCTTCTCTTCATCAAGTAATAATCTTCATTGCTTTTTCCAAAAGACCATCGCCACAGGAGGGGAAATAATTCACTTTTTAAACTTCTTCTTCAGATATTAGCTGCTTTGTTGGGCTGACTGCAAGCTTATGAGCTGAGAGTTGGTTCTGCTTAATCTTCCATTCTTCCTCTAAGTGCCCGAGAAACCACCCAAGCTAGTGTTTGCCTCTCTACCACCCTCCAGAAATGCAGGCGTCAGTGGAAATGGAGAAGACTCCTACACATCTTGGAGTTTAGAGTGACCTGGCACTACTGTTACCTATGCTTACTACCCACTCTGGGTCCCGGCAGGACAGTGATGATGATGAGAACCAGCATCAAAGAACATTTTGGGAATACGTAGTAAGCACCTTACGTACATTGCATCATTTATTCTTCTCAACTACCTTACAAGAAGTATTTCATCCCCATTTCATAGAAGAGGAAATTGAGAAGCAGAGACATTAAATTAACTTGCTGAGGTCACATAGCTCTTGAGTGACAGATATGGAACCCAGATCTTCTCCAAGTTCTAATAACTGGGGCAGTGTACTTTTTAAAAATATATGTATTTCTTTATTATAGATTTCAGAGAGGAAGGGAGAGGGGGAGAGAGATAGAAACATCAATGATGAAAGAGAATCACTGATTGCCTCCCTCATGCACCACACTGGAGATTGAGACCGCAACCCAAGCAGGTGTCCTGACTGGGAATCGAACCATGACCTGGTTCATTGGTAGACGCTCAACCACTGAGCCACGCCAGCTGGGCATGGGCAGTGTACCTTTTGGTAACATAGCCAGCACAAATGTGTCCGATCTCCCCATACTTAATGTAAATGCATCAGCTATTTTGACTTTTTTTGTTCTTGTACACATAACATTGCTGCCAATAGATATATGTTTGACACTAGGCTTCCAGGTTGCATCTAAAACAGAAGGTCCTTTCTTAATGCTGCCTTCAGAACTTACAATTTTATTTTTCAGAGTTCTTTGATACCAAAGGCTTTAAAAAGAAATGTCAGAGCTAGAGGTGGGGTGAGATGAAAGAACAGAGAACTATAATTTATTGAATTGCGTCATTATCACCAACTGAGTCACCAACTGAATTCAATTTAGCTTCTTCCCATCTGAGCTGGCAAAGACACTTTAAAGGGAGAAGAGATTTGAGAACTTAAGAATTTTTGTTCTCTGGCACAAGTCTCTGAAGATTCAAATGAAATGTGCCAAACACAAATAAGAAAGCATTACCACAATCAAATTCTAATGTTAAAGTAGAGGATTTTTTTAAAACTTTATTTTTACTGTTCACACTATTACAGATGTCCTCATTTTCCTACCTTTTGCCCACTCCCATCCAGCTCCCACGCCCTCTTCCCTCTGGCCATCACCACACTGTTGTTTATGTCCATTGATTATGCATATATGTTCTTTGGCAAACTCCTTTGCCATCTTTCATTCAGCCCCCCTTCCCTCCTAAAGTAGGGGACTTTAAATATTAAGATTAAAAGAGAGGAAGGGAGGGATTAAGGAATACCACCATTCTGCATTGGATAAGCTTTTTTCTAAATTTGTTTCTTTTTTCACAAATGTGCCTCATTTGAGAAGTTTCTTATTCTATTGCATCAGATGATTGAGACATGGCTATATGCTGACCAGACATTCTGATCAGTCATCATTCTTCTGACATACCGTTTCCAGAATCTGACATTTTCTCATTCTAACTTGAATATTTGCTTCTAGAAAAGAATGAGGGACTCTAAAAAGAGTATTTAAGTAACTAGCACAAAACATTCTATGTTTAACAGTGTAGAAGTCTCTTTTAGTTTTGAGGAAGCTATTTAAATGTTGGTCTCTCCTAAAATTTCTTCCATGAATTAGCCCCCTCAAAATCACTATACCCAAAGCAGTTTCCTTTCCATTTCTGTGACTTGTTAGATTTTTTTTTTTTTTGCATCTTATAATTTTACTTGCCATCGGCATATGAAAGCATAACATTTTTTTCCAAGAAGAGAAATTAAAATCCAGTTTCATTTTTAAAAATGGTAACATTAATCTTTTATTTAGATGTTTAATTACAGATGTGTGTGTGTGTAATATATATATACATATATTACACACACACACACATCTGTATTGAATATCTACCATGTGCTCAGAATTGTTCTGGGCACCCTGAATACAGCAGTGAACTGAACAATAAAAGCTCCAAAGAGCTCCTTTTTCAGTAGGAGGAGGAGAAGTAAGGAAGTATCTATGTGAAATGATAGAAAGTGTTGATAAAGAAAAGGAAGCAAGATAGGGGGAATAAAAAGGAATGGAAGTAATTTTGTACATAGTGTGAGCAGGTCTGTGACAAAACGTTTTGAGCAGCAGAGACCTGAAGGTAGTGAAAGTGTGAGCCATAGAATATCTGGAGCAATATCCAAGCAGTAGTGGTCATTTTCTAAAAATTTCCAAAATTCTGAACTGTGCCTACTCATTCATTCATTCATTTAGTAACTCAACAAACTTTTTCTCAGCATCTCTGCTCTTAATGAGTACAGGAAGGACAAAACCGAATATAACACAATTCCCCCCTTGAAGTACATTATAGGCATCTGGATGTTACACTACTTTAGAATATCTTAAGATATACCCAGACTCATATATTTAAAGATCATGGTTCCTATGTGGCACCGCATAGAATTAGCTGACAAAAGAGAGCGTGTTAGGAAATCTGTAAAATAAAAAAATGCAAACACAGTAATAAATACATTTCATCAGAAGCCTTCCTGGTTGAGTTCAGGCTCATAGAGACTGCTTTGCCATGACCTCTATTGGGTGCTTTGCAGAATCCGAATGAGAAATTATTAATTCTCAAGAATTTTGAATTCTCAAGATGGGTATGTGCTTCTCTTTTACAAGACCAGTTGCTGTTAAAGAGCTAATAGCTTCATAAATCCGCCTGTGACTCATCCTTCTGCCGAGTCCCGGCCTGGTGCCCACAGGCTGCAGGTCGCACAGGCGAACAGCATGGGGCAGTGTTTAGATGCTGTTCTGAAAACCAGTGCCACGGGCCTCAGACAGTTTAGAGCATTTCTTTGCAATCATTGGAGATGCATCCTGGGATTATGTTTTTCTTTTACATGGCTAGGTATCATGCTTTGTTTACCAAACAGAATGTAGAAAACGAATAGGCAGTTTTCTGGCATACTTCTTGGTAGATAAATGGTCAGAATGAACTCTGTTGCTTAAGGAAAGCAGAAACACAATTCAGCCATTGGATGTGGCTGTATGTATGTTGTTGCTGTGGGGAATTTTGGTTTGGCTAACGTGCTGTTTACTTTGAAAATTCTGATACACCAAATTCTCTTTGTTTTCTTAATAGCCCCACTCCACTCACACACACACACACACACACACACACACACACACAAAATAACAAAACCAACAAGCTATCAAATTAATGAGGTTTCACTTGCATAAATGCAGTTGCACATATCTAACATAATTGTGAATTTATTTTGCCAAGTCTTTAAATTATAAATATGATTTGAATAAAGGAGAATAAGCTTTTGATTCATTTTTACAACTTTCACAGAGAATTTTCTCTCATGTAGACTTTTCCCCCATAGAGCATATATAGCCAAGTGAATTTTAGCCATCCCCAAAATACATGTGTGTGTGTGTGTGTGTGTGTGTGTGTGTGTGTGTGTGTGATCATGTTCATTCTTCTCATTTTAAGGTAATGCCACTGACAGTGACTGAAGTCTTTATATAATAATATAATGTGGAAAAGCTCTATGAATGCGGTAGTCATCATCACCGAGAAGATGTATAAAGATATTTTTAACCTGTGACTATTGTCTTTACGCGTGAACATTCTCACTACTGTCCTATCTTTTGTATGTACTGTCATCACAAAGACCGCTTTGAGAGAATGTGATTCCTCATTGCCTGCCTTGCCAATTGCATTTTAATTACTTATACTACCACCTATACATCTACTGAGCCCTTAGTGTAATCTAGGTGTTGCCCCCAGATTCTGAGTTCACATAGGTTAACGAGCCCTGCTCCCAGTTCTTAAGGAGATCATAGTGGGAAGATCTGTCTGTTGCACTTCTCTTCTAGTTGCTTCTGAAATTCATTGTTTTTATACAATTAGGCTTTAGGGTAACTTCTGGTTATGTCTTCTGCCCTTCATGCTAGTTGGGGCTTCACTGCTTGTTAGCTCTGTGACCTTGAGCACATTATGTAACCTCTCTGACTCTCTGATTACTCTTCTGCACAACGGGGGTGATGATTCCTACCTCATCATGATATGTGATGAGGTTAAATAAGAGAATTTATTAAAACACCTAGTAAATTGCTGGCATATGATCAGTGGTCAATGAAGGAAGCTGCTTTTGCTGTATTTAATTTGTATTTGTTACATGGCTGGTACTAATTGCTAAGGTTTAGTTCCCTATCATTGGCTTGCTGCTATACATTCTTCAAACACATGGCCAGTTAGGAATTTGGAACTAGAGTAAATGGCAATAGCTTCAGTTTATGAGCATCTTTTATAGTCTCGGTATTTTACCTGCCTTGTCAACAATCCTTAAAACAACCACGTATTGTACTATATAGGGGAAGACCAGGGAGATAAAAATTACTTTCTGTGAAACTACCTACTAAAAGAATGAACAAACTGACTCCAAAGTCTGTCATTTTTTTAATTCCACGCATTCACCGATGTCTTTTAATTCTCGGTGCTATTTCTTTTTCTTTTTTTAAAATGAGTATGTATTATTATCACAAACAGTAAAAGTTTTCACTTGAGCACAAACTCAAATACTCTAATTGGGATGTCTGATGGAGTCATTAACAAGCAAAGATATAGAGATCTGCACTTTTATAAATAAATGTGATTTCAGTCTATGGATAGCCAAAGTTCCCCAAATAGTTCTCAGGTCTTGCCATTTGCAGCAGTTTATTTTTCTCTATCAACTCAAAGAAGAATTGTTATTAATGGGGGTGTGGTGAGTGCTTTCTTTCTTTGGACTTTTAGAAGTATTTTAGAAATTTTGATAAAAGTTTATCACTTTTATTTTTAATAAAAGGTTTGTTGATATTTTGACTTTTCTTTAATCATGAGTGGTAAACTTTGAAAATCTGTGCTTGCTTCAGTATACTATTTCTCTGTCTTTATTTTGTACTTCTTGGTGCTTGAAGACATCAGGCATAAAGAGGTGATACAATTAAGAATATGGCCCAGCCAGTGTGGCTCAGTGGTTGACTATCAACTTACAGACCAGAAGGTCACAGTTCAATTCTGGCCAGGGCACATGCCTAACCCAGGATGGTGTGAAGGAAGCAGCCAGTCAATGTTTCTCTTTCATTATTGATGTTTCTATCTCCCTATCCCTCTTCTTTCCTCTCCCATCCTCTCTCTAAAATAAATATATATATATATATATTTAAAAAAGAAGATGGACAGCTGACCCGTGTGACTCAATTGCTCAGCCGCTGCCAATGTAACAAGAATTTCTGATTTGAGAAAAAAAGGAACTTTGGGTGTCTACTTTCTATGGAAAAAGTGAACAAACTATTAAATTAAATTAGAATAGTTATAATTCTATATAGAATTCTTATTATCGGCTTCTAAATCAGTGGTTCTCAACCTAATGCCTCTACCCTTTAATATAGTTCCTCATGTTGTGGTGACCCCCAACCATAAAATTATTTCTATTGCTGCTTCATAACTGTAATTTTGCTACTGTTAATGAATTATAATGTAAATACCTATATTTTCCGATGGTCTTAGGCTCTAGAGCAGTGGTTCTCAGGGTGGCCTAAGACCATTGGAAAACACAGATATTTATATTACGATTCATAACAGTAGCAAAATTACAGTTGTGAAGTAGCAACGAAAATAATTTTATGGTTGGGGGTCACCATGACATGAGGAACTGTATTAAAAGGTTGCAGCATTAAAAAGATTGAAACCACTGTTCTAAATGTTTACCTTGGGCATATGCAAGTGTAGCTGGACTTTATTTTCCAACTCTGTACAATGAGAGAATGGAAATCTAGATCTCTAAGATCCCTTCTCAATTTAAAAACCAACCTAAAAGGATTCTCTTAAAAGGCAGGTTTGTCTGTAAGATGTGTTTAATTGCTGTTTGAAATGTGAGTTATTTGAACATGAGTTCATAGGTTAAAGTTGTCAGAAAGTGTGTTTATAAAATGTTAATGTGGGTGAATGAGAGAGAAATATTTTATTGTTGTTTACAAACCACCTTGGTTAACAAGCTTGCACTTATCTGAACACATTAGATTTGGGGGTGGGAGAAGGAAAGAAAGAGAAGGGTTCATATTCAAGCCAAGATTTAATAGTTGTGTTTTCTTAAATAATGTTTACTTTGTCTCTTTCATCCATTAAACTTGAGTTCTTTGAGTCTTTTCTATTTCTACCACCTTACACTGTCTCAATTAATATTTTTGAATGAATGAGTTATTAATTGAATGACAAAATCCCCTGTATACTTGATTATATTATGAAAGTAAGACTTCTTCAATGTGCACTCTTTTTAGCCTCAACTATCTTATCACCTGCTATCTACCTACATTATGTTGAAGAGGAGGAAAATCAGTTAACACAGAGGAAAATTTTTCATGGTTATCCTGCTTTTCTACTGAACTCTCATTAAAGAAAAAAAAATCACTATCTTTTTATGCATAGATGAATAATGACTTCTGAAGTTTTACAAACATAAATGATTTTTATTTCTATGAAGCAGTTCTATTAGCACATAAATGAAATATAAAACCACTAAATGAAATATAGCAGAAACTTGTGTAGGACTTTTCTCCCATTTGCAGATGAGATGTGATGATAAGAGCAAAGTTCAGAGGGATGCAATTGCTGGCTTTGAAAATGAAAAGGGGCTGCAAACCAGGGATGTGGGCAGCCTTTAGAAACTGGGAAAGGCAATGAGCAGATTTTCCTCTACTGCCTCCAGAAGGAAAACATCCCACAGACACCCAGATTTTACCCCCATAGACCTACTTTGTACTTCTCACCTCCATAACTGTAGATACTACATCTGTGTTATTTTAAGCCACTATGTTTGTGATTATTTGTTATTATACATTACTATATACCCAGTAATTGGCTTCATCTTTCTCTTTCATCATTGATGTTTCATTAAAAATTATATTTTTAATGAAACTTGCTTATAACTCATCTAAAATTGATAATCATATTGAACCTTATTATAACCATTCCTAATGGGATACTCTGTGTAGGTATTGTGAGGAATTTGACTTTTTTCTCTTAAAAATAATCCCAGTGGACTGCTTTCTCTGATATTTTGAAAGCACCTTTACATCCTACAGTTTTGCTGAGTCAAGTACTGATAGTCTAATGAGCTCTAAGGAAATTTTGAGCAATTCACTTGGAAATGAGTAGGAATTTACTGAGGCATAGATCTTTTAATGAGGTCATTCTCTTTACTTTATAGTGAAAAGGATTTGTCCCTACACAGATTATTTATATCCCGCCCATAATTGGAAAAGCCAAAATTGCTCTGAAGTTTCAAAATGCTGATATTTGGAAATATTTGGAAGTATTTATTTTAACCAAGATAGACTCTAGTTTATCTGCAATTAGTTTTGCTCAGCATGTTCCAAGGATGTGTCTGTTAGTAAATTCTGTAAAACCCTACTCATTATTTGTAAGAAAATGTGCTTTTCAAGTTCATAAAGTTCAAGATAGCATCCCAGGGCTAACGTTCACATGCCAAGACTGGCAGATGGAAGCACTTTCATAACTTCTTCCCCTTGATCACAGAGACCATGGAGGTGGAGTATGTTCTTTAGTGCTATCATAAATCAGTATGAAGAGAGGGAGAACAATTTACAAGTAAATAGAAAAGGGAAGTCTTGAACTAAGGACATGATATCTCTGAAGATTATCTCGGGGGGTTGACATACCCTTTAGGGCCATTGTTTCAAAATAATGAAATGAAAAAACTCACATTTCTCCTCAAACTTTCATTTTCAACACACTAATACACATAGACACATACCATAAATTTAATTCGATAAGCATTTATTGGAACCCTGTCATTGGTATATCATAATCCTTCCATAGAAGGATTTACGATATAAATGACATTTACATTTGTTGTCTATTTTTGTTTCTTTACATCCTACAGTTTTGAACTCAATTTAGGATTTGAAAGTTCTTGTCTTTGAAGCGATATTGGATTTTCTAACAGTTATTATCCAGAAGTTTTATTTAGTCTGCACAACAAAAAAGTTTATGGCTTGTTAAGAAAGATATTAACATTACTTGCCTGGATAATATGAATATTTTTTAATCGTTGACATATGACATGGGTTACATTTTAAAATTTCTATTTATCCCTAACATGAAGCCAATAATCAACTATTTAAAACACTTCTATTATTAGAAGTTTCTTTAGTTGTGGTCATTGAATTTCTTGTTTCTTATATGGAATTAAGGGGGAAAAAGTGTCTACTTGCAATAATCACAAAGGAAAAAACTTAATTCCCTTATTTAATTGCAATCAACATAAACCAGTGAACTCTGTCTTTTTTTTTTTTTTTAATATATTTTATTGATTTTTCACAGAGAGGAAGGGAGAGAGATAGAGAGCTAGAAACATCGATGAGAGAGAAACATCGACCAGCTGCCTCCTGCACACCCCACACTGGGGATGTGCCCGCAACCCAGGTACATGCCCTTGACCGGAATTGAACCTGGGACCTTCAGTCCGCAGACCGATGCTCTACCACTGAGCCAAACCGGTTTCGGCATGAACTCTGTCTTTAGTTTAACTGTTCAACGTTTTTAAAAGTCACCATTATTTATTTTATAATTTCATAGTTTATTTCTGGCTTAAGCAGGTAAAAAGATCAGCAAAGCATTTTTCCCCTTTTATAAATACTTTAAAATGCTTTGAATAGACAACAGTACCAAAATACTCTTTTACACTTAAAAATGACTTCACAATAAGATAGATATAAAAAGTGAATATGGAATCAAATCCTATATTATAAAAGACCTGTGGTTGTAACACCCTAACAGAATCACAACCAAACAACCTGTCAGAGCTGTGAGGCAGAGGCAGGTCCTGTGCAATTTCATGCGCTGAGCCTCTAGTATACTTATAGTACTTGGAGAATTATGTAGTTGGAATTTTAGTTTTTATTCTTGATGTGAAAGTAATTACAGAATTATCATGCCATAGTCTATATACTTTATAATTACTTCTCAATGCCATTGTAGTTGACATATATATGTTTTCTCAATAACTCTAAATTTAAGACACTTCATTTCATATACCCATACACATAATATTTTATTTAATGATTATTTATTGAATGACTGAATAGGTTCAAATTCTTGAAATACATCAGAATGATCATCTGAGCTGCTATTTATTAGTGCTCCTGATAAAATATTTTTATTTAAAATGGCCAATTAATTAAAGTGCATACATTGGATTTTTTTTCCTTGAAACAAGTCTCATATTGGGATACTGGGGGTTGGAGGAAGGCTCTAGGTGATCAAATACCATGAGGAATTAGGCTAAAAGTATTGAGCTAACAGATTGTATAACCAAGTCATGAGGGTAAAGGGAAAGGTTTGAGAGGTAGGAACGTACAGGTTGGGGTCAATTTAAATAAGTCCATTTCTTTTAAAATCAGTTTAAAAAGATTCTTTACAGAGCTGTCCATGTCGCCATCTAGACATTACCTCAATTTGGTGGTAACTTTGTCTTCCTCATTGTGTATTAGGCATGGCATGGTTTTATATCACTCAAGGGAGATATACTTGCAAGTCCTATGAGAGCCCAGAGCATTTTTATTATATTTTGTGATTACAGTTGGAGATGCTGTTTATCGTATTTCTTGTAAAACTCAGAGGGAAGCTTTCCAAGGGCTTTACTGCTCTTGGGTCTCTTTGTAATCAAATCTGCTTCTTCAGCAGTAATTTTAGCATCTATTATCCCTTGAGCCTCTGGCAGCCCTGCAGCCTCGCAGCTTTGACATCACTTGTGGTTTGCAGAACATCATGCAGTGCTGTCTAGTGCTCCTGATAATAGTTTCTAAATGCATAGCTGTTTTATACTGCTTGAAATTGCCCCCATCTCTTCCTAGCAATTGAATTTGGTAAGTTAATCATTTAACTTTTTCTACCCCATGTCCAGACCTCACTGCAAGATCATTGGTGTCACACCAAGTAAGACTTCACAATGACAGAAATAAGTTTGTGCTGTAACTGTGAATGCCACCCTCTCTGGAAGATGTACATACTGTCTTTTTAGATGAAGAAACAAAAGCAATTAAAAGCATATTTTTCTAAGTACACCCAATGAGTCCAAAACAGAACCAAAAAGAGAAATCTGTGTTCCTCACTCATGGTCACATGAGTGGTCCCCTGGGCTTCCTTCTCTTCTCACCAAAGCTCCTGTGCCTGCAGCACAGAGTAATCATACTAGAGTTCAGCCTCACACTTATAGTCTCAGAGCTGATTCCAAGATATTAGGTCTAAAGACTTGAGGGGTGGTTAGGGGACAGGGAGGAGGGATGGCAAGGAAGCCTACATTAATCTGATGGGCTAGCTCTCCATTCATGGCAACCTTGAATTTTTATATCATAGGGATCCATGTTTAGTCAAAGCTTATAATTAATTACAAATTCAGTGGAAAGAGACTCTAGCAGTAACTTGGATTATCTCCTAAGAAAAATGTAAAGGTGTCTCCCCCTCTTTAACTCTGTATCCTCAGAAATGCCTCATCATTTCCTTGGAGTGGACTGTGCACGGTTCCACTGATTCCCCATATCCTCATGTTCACCAGATAGGCATGCCAGTCACCGAGACTTCCTCCCCCATAAAGAATCTCTAAAGAAACATCAAAGACAGGAAGTCCTTGTTAGTAGCATACATTGACTCAGAGTGGCACAACAAAGATATTTCTCCTTGCCTCGGGTCAGTTTGACCCAGACCCAGATTTGACTAGAATATAGAGATATAAATTACAAGGCTAAAGAAGGAGCTGTTGTTAGGGTCACTTGTCTTCTCAAGCTAAAAAAACAACAAAAAAAGGTTAGGAATATTTCCTTTTACAAACAAAATCTTGCTGCCCTAATTTCCTAATTTCTGGTACACAATAGTACAATGTGTTCTCAAGACTAATTCTTCCCTGGTGTGATTTCATCTTGCACTTCTGTCCTGAGGAACAGAAGTCCTTTATCTCTGTCCGTCTTCTCTCCCATTTAAGTGTGTGCCACCACCCCAGGGAAGATTCAATGGATGTGGACATGAGCCTTCTGAGGCCCCAGAACTAATCTTTTTGGTTGTGAACTAAAGGCCGACAAAGATCATCACTTTAAGGTGGATAATGAAGAAAATGAGTACCAATTATCTTTATGAGCAGTCAGTTTAGCAGGGGTCCTCAAACTTTTTAAAGTGGGGGCCAGATCACGGTCCCTCAGAGAGCTGGAGGGCCGGACTATATGAACTACTAATTCCTACTGTAACACCTCGGCTGCACTCACTGCCCCAAAAACCTGGCGGGCCGGATCAGACTCCTCTGCGGGCCGCATGTGGCCCGCGGGCCGTAGTTTGAAGACACCTGGTTTAAGGGCTGGTGCAAAGGATGAATTGTATAATACATTGTCGAAGCAAAGGCAAGGAATTGTGAAGTCAGTCCAATGAAAGTAACACTGGAAATTTATGTTTGTACAGCCAATGGTTTCCTTTGGTGGCTTTGAAATAACACTAGCTGGGGTCTTATGGTTGAAGTGTGGTTCAGGGCCTTGTACATATTAGTGGACAGCACTTAGTAGCTGTGGAGGAAGATGCGGAGTTAGAAGATGAAGAGGAGGAGGATGTGAAATTCCTAAATATGCCTGGAAAGTGTTCTGCCCCTGGAAGTAGTAGGAAGATTCCACAGAAAAAGTAAAATCTGCTGCTGATAAAGTTAATGATGAGAATGATGATGCCAATGATGACTTTGAGGATGAGGAAGCTGAAAAGCTCCAATAAAGGAATCTGTATGAAATAGTGCAGCCAAAAAAGCACAAAAATCAAATTAGAATGGGAATGACTCAAAACCATCAATGCCAAGGTCAAATGGTCAAGAATCCTTAAAAACAAAACAAAAACAAAACAAACAAACAAACAACAAGGAAAAAACTCTTAAAGTACCAAAAGGACCTGGTTTTGTAGAGGGCATTAAAACAAAATTACAAACAAGTATAGAAAAAGCACATTGAAAATTCTGGGAACTACTGGTGAATTAAGCCCAAAGATGGGGAAAGTGGAAGAGGAGAGACAAATATAGTCCATACTGAATGTCATCTACAGTCCAGACTGGAAGTCTTCTTTTGTAATCTCAGGCCCCTTCCCTGATTTTCCACTCACCCATGCACCCTTCCAGGCTGAGGGCAATCTCACCGTTATCTCCTCAAGCACTTTTCTTTTGGCTGCTGTGATTCAGGGAACTTTTCTTTCTACTTGTGCATTTGCCTCACCTCTGTGACCAGGTTTTAAACACCTTTGTATCTCTCTCTCTGCTCAATAAAATATTTAAATGAATAAAATAAATAAACAAAAAGACTAGTTCTTGGAACAGTCTAGAAAGGTTCATGTGCTTCTCATTTGGTTGCTACTTGTTGAAGGCCAAAGGGGTTGAATGTGTCAGAAAGAGTGGGTCACTTGCATGACATGCTACATGCTAATGAGAAAGGATTTGTGGGAATTCCAGGATATGTTTCATACTGTTTCAGCATTACATTTCAGATCATGGCCAAGTGTCTGTTTTCATTGAGAAAAGCCAGAATCCGCCAAAGTCAACATGAAACAAAAGAATTGCATCGTGATCAAAAAGAGTTAAGATGTGTACACAGACCCGTTGTTCTTTTCCATTGTTATCTGAGGAGCCGTGTTTATTTTTCCAAAAAAAAGTATTATATTTTTTATTGCCATTTAGAAAACTTTGAGTTAGAGAACTTAGTTTATATATTGATTCATGTTCCATTTTGAAACTGTTCACAGTGTAAATATTTTCTCTATATAATGGAAATGCTCATATAGTTTTCACAGTTAGCAGCCTTATCATGGAAGACAACTGATAAAAATTGGCTTTTTTAATTATTGAAACAGTATTCTAGAATTTTGATTTCAAGCAGCTTAAGAAAGGTAGTAAGGAGAGACCTGTAGTGAGCGACCACACTATCCAGAAATGTGATTCCTGATCATAGTGTAAGAGCAACCTGGAGTTCCCAAAACTCAACTTCTGATTAAGGGGAGCAAATTATTCTGCTTCTAACAAAATACCATACACACTGCTTAATCTATGACACATGAGAAAACTGCATGTGGTATGCCTATAAAATAATGAGACTTGGTTTTTAAGTTACTTAGATATAATTTATTTAAAATGTGTGTTGTCCTTGAGAGAGTTCCTCTGGAAATTTCGTTCTTAGTCCACAATTCTCAAATGGTTTTTGGGAACTTTTGGAAAGTTATTTTAAATTAAGTTTTAGTTAACTATTTTAAATAAAACTTGAACAAAGTTTTAGGTGTTTTGTGGTTGTTGTTTTTTTTTTTGTTGTTGTTGTTTTTTTGAAATTACCCAAGAGTGGGTTTGGGTATTTGGAGCCACCCTGGAAAAATTCTTCAAATTGCTGCTTTAGTCACACATTCTTTTAGTCACACCTATTTCTCTAGCCATGGTCTAAATAATTTTTGACTCTTCTAAAACTATTTTCTACATTCAAAAGAAAAAGTTTTGCTATCCTTGCAGATATTCAAAAGAATGAGCTCCCGTCTCTAAAAGCAATTCTGGAAGGGGACTTTTTAAAATGTTTATAATAATAGTAACAATTTTGGTATAACAGCATCGCTTTTGAAATAGCGCAATTGTCTGGATGTGTTAGTTCTTACATATTTGTTGAAAAATATAATACTTTACTGTCACATGTCTAATAGGTACTAAGTGCCTTATTATAGAAAATTTTCACTTCCCTGAACCTGAAAACAATTGCTGTTCCAGGAGCCTCCATTATAGCTCATGAAGTGCTTGTCTTTGACTTTTGGAAAAATAGCGGATCTTACAGTTTTTTTAGGAGTTATGCTGTATAACCTAGCATAGTTGTTCCACGGGCATTTTTTAAAACTCCATCTTATAATGGTAAAAATGTGTTGTTAGCAAAGTAAGACTTCACAAAATAAAAAAAACAAGGTTTTATAGTTTGATCTATGTTTTGTTCATAGATGATGGTTAAAGTCTATTGACAGAATAAATGAATGTAAATACTGAAAACTTAGATCATGAAAAAACATTTGATACATTCCAATAGCTTGGTGGGTATTTAAAAGTAAATGCAGATTTTTATAAACCTTTATTTTGAATTATTTAATTTCTGGATATATTACATGAACTCCAACATTATGGACCTGATATTTAAAAAAGTGTTAGATGTGTCCAGGTTACAAAGCAAGTTAGGTATCTACAAGAGATGAATTTTTATAACACTTATGCTGAGTAACTTTTGTGGGTTCCAAATGCTGTACTAGATGCTGGAGAAAATGGGTGGAAAAACAGTTAGCATCCTCACTATATGGAGCTTGTACTCTGGTGACTGTGGGGCTCTCAGGAAAAGAGACCAAACTAGGAATCCTCGTAGCGATTCTGTATTCTACGGAAAAGCTCTTATTCCTAAACTCTGGGTTCTTTTTTTTTACATTAAAGTATGACGGATTTGGACTCATGGTCTCCACAGTCCTCTAAGATCAGAATATATGCTGATTTTTAATATTCTCCTTTGTTTTCTTAATCATTAAATCTTATCTCCCAATTCTTAGTATTTTCAATATGAAATATTGTATATATGAGTACTATGTATGAATGCATTTTGTAAACTGTAAAATCTTTTCACTCTGAGGTAGTGCTATTTATTCAATAAGGCATTGAGTTATATCTACACAAGGTACAATGTAGACTCGCCTGGTTACTTAGAATATGAGGAAACTATTCAAAAGGTCCTTTTTGTCCCCTCTCAAAATTTGGAAATATTTTTGCCTGAATTAGCTGGTTAATTTATCAACTGTTTACCTCACTTAGTTTTGTAGAAACGATGTGTAAATCCTTTGAAACTACAATTCTCGTTTAGAGCTTATGTGCTCTGGCGGGCACAGAATGTATCACCCCATGAAATAGACTCTATTGTTTGTGGAAGCAGAGAACAAAATGAAGTCATATATCTGGGAGACATCCTGTTTGACCGCCAACTTTTGGGGAGAATTAATTCCAAATAATTTTGAATGGCTAGTTAACCTCTTCCTTAAACATTTTTCAGCAGGGAGATGTCAGACCTTCCCCAGTAACCTAAGTCAGCAGTCACATACATTTTCTTAAGTAGGTTTCTTCATGTGGAAATCTAGAAAAAGATGACAAGATAATGTCTAAGACTATCCCCTATATCTCCCTCAGTTTTCTTGTTGCTTTGCTTTTTTTAAATGCCTCAATTCATTCATAAGCCTTCTTAAGAATAAATTGCAACTATACATGTTCGAACATATGGTCAGATTTCACTAGGACCATTTTGATTAGGAATGAAGAAGAATTTTATTATTCCTTTCCACTTCTGCTTCCTTCACTCTTTTCTGGAAGCATCTCTATGGACAGTCATTGCAAGAGGTTTTGAGGAGAAATAAATTGTGATTGAATAGCACAATGGCAAAAATGTCTCTTCTAAGGGTTTAGGAGGTCACATTGTTTGTTATATTTTTTGAAGTCTTAGAATACTTGTGGATTTTTATTCTGACAACAAAGTGCAGCTGTTTCTAGTCAACTCTTTTAAATAAAGTTCTTTCTTAGCACATCCATTTCAAAATCAGTGAACTTCTGGGCCCAGAGTCAATCTTCCCTATATGCGTGCCAGACACTTTCATTGTTTGTGAGAGTCACAGGTTAATCTCCAAAGATAGATTTTTCTCCCAGTCAGAATCACATGTGAGTAAATAAAGGCCCCATCTGGTTCTCTGCATCCGAGACTTGTTTTGAAATCACATATAAATTCTTTATTTCCACACAATTGTGCTATATTAACTGTTACTGAACATCAATTATGTTTTTCTGCTGCTGAAATTCTCAAGTGTCTCAACAAGTACATCATTCTTTTCTTCTCCAAATTCCCCCAGGGACCTTAGATTTGGAAAGAGTTCACTTATAAAGTTGTCATCATCAACCCATTTTCCCCTGTCCTTTTAAACAACTTTTTATGGAAATATAAAGAAAAGTGCACATATAGTAAGCACACATCTTGATGAATTTTTACAAATTGAACATGCACCCATAAACCAGCACTTGTTAAGCAATAAAAGACATAGCACCCTGAGAATCCTCCTTGCACACCCTTCTAGTCACTAACACTCCCATCCTTGACTTCTTCTAGTAGCTACTACCTTGACTTCTTTTTTATTTTTAAGTATATTTTTTTATTGATTTCAGAGAGGGAGTGAGAGAAAGAGAGAGAGAGGAACATCAATGATGAGAGAGAATCATTTATCATTTGCCTCATGCACGCCCCACACGGGGGATGGAGCCCACAATCAGGGTATGTGCCTTGACTGGAAATCGAACCATTGCCTCCTGGTTCATAGGTCGATGCTCAACCACTGAGCCACGCTGGTCGGGCTTACCTTGACTTCTATCAGCATAGTTGTTCTTTTTTTTGCCTGTTTCTGTGCTTCATTTAAATTGTATCACACAGTATGAGCTCTTAACTGCCTATCTTCTTTCACTTACTGTTTTTTGTCAAATTATCTTATTGACATGTGTAGTTAAAACCATTTCTCTTATTGCTGTGTAATTTTATATTGTGTAGATACCACACACGTTAGCCATTTCACTGTCAATGGGCATTTGGGTAGTTTCTCGGTTGATGCTATAATGGTTAGTGCTCTTACATACATTTCCCTTGGTGAGCAAGTTGTATACATTCTTGGATGTGTAGATAGGAGATCAGCAACATATTTTAATGTTTTATTTCATTGATGAAAAACTTACATGAAAATTTCTGGTCAGCCTGATCAACCATAGTTGCCAAATTGAGTTGATATAATTCCCCCCCCCCTAAATATAGCAACTTAACAGTTTGTTATCTACATTGTCCTGCTATTTTTAAGTCGAGCTAGTTTCATTTCTATTATTTTCACTGCTTTCCTCTCATCCTGCATAACTACTTATACACATTGTATCCTAATGCTCCTCCTTCTCTGCTTCAACTTCTATCTCCTAGAATGCTAGAGTAATAGTATGGTATTTATAGTTATAAATAACAGCAGCAGCCATTTATTCAGCACTAACCATATCCAAAAACCACTGCTATGATTTTTAACTGCTATTTTGTTTAACTCACATAATTTTCATGTTATCCAAATATTGCTCCAATTGATCAATAATTGGTTGCTTCTTGTATGCGCCCTGACCAGGGATCAAACCTACAACCTTGGCAAATTGGCTACAACCTTTAGCCAACTAAGCTACCCAGCCAGAGCTTGATCGATACTTTTAAATAATGATATATTACAAATATATATATTAAAAAGAACCTTGAACAACATAGCTAGAATTCATGGGCCTACTTCTCAGATTTAATTTATTGTCTACCATTTTTGCCTCAATTTTTTTCTGTCCCCAAGACTTAGAATTAGTTAACTTGCTCAAGTCACCATACCATTAAGGGACAGACTGACAGCTGATATTTAACTTTTTATTACTGTCCCTGTAAAACCCCACTATCCTTCTCACACTTCATATGTATTTCCTTGCATGATTCTATCCTATTTTTGCTCCTCTCTAAGAATACTAGCCAATATTTATTATTTCAGCCAACAGATATTATGAGCCTTTTTTTAGGTTCCAGAAACTATACTAATACTTTTCCAGGCCTCATGTAATTTTTCTACAGCCCCAGAAGGAGATATTGGCATTGACCTCAGTTGACAGAAGAGGAAACCACAGTTTAGAGGTTAACTCACTTTTTTAGTACTATTGTAGCTCTGTTAGGCACCCAAGCTAGTATCCATCTCAGATGTCAATGCTTTTAATAACCTCTCAAAATCGTGTTCATTGGAGAAAGAATGTTATTTCTTGTCATTGGAGTTAGTGTGACATGCCAGCTGGGTGTGAGCCCCTCTTCCAAGTCTCTGCCATCTCCTGTTTTACAAAGGAGGATGTTAATGTCCAGAGCATTGTATGACCAGTCCTGGACCACATAGCTGCCCAGGAGAGCCAGGGCATCATGATCTCTTGTCCAGGCTTCTCTATTACATAATGCTGCAGGTCTCCAGCTTAAGGAAGTAAGTGTGTGGACAGGTCCATGAAACAAACTTAAATCTCTTTTGTTAATTCTCTGATAAAACCATTCTCTTAAAGGCCATTTCCGGTGACCTTCTCTTCATTGTATATAGAATTTTTCTCTTCCTTATTTTTATTTTTAAATTTTTTAAATTTCTTTATTGATTAAGCATTACATGTGTCCTTATCTCCCATTGTCCTTCCCTCCCCCCTTATGCCCTCACTCCCTTGTTGTCTGTGTCCTTTGGTTAGGCTTATACACATGCATACAAGTCCTTTGGTTGATCCTCCTCCTTATTTCATTGCCTCCTTTATGAAGCTCTTTCCCCTTGGCTACTACTCTGCTTGTTCTTCTGAGATCACATTTTTTCTCTCTTCTTTGTTAATTAGTTCTCTTCCTTCCTCCTAAAATATAGGCAGTACTCAAGGCTTTGTCCTGAGCCATCTTCTTTTTCTTTGTCCTCTATCTTCGCAATTTCATTTACCCCAAGAGATTCTGTACAGAAGATCACAAATCGTTATTTTTAGCCCTGATTTCTCTTCCAAGATTCAGACCCTACGCTCGGGTAGCTTACAGAATTCAACTGTTGCAAAGTTAATTTCAACATCTATTCTTCTCACCAAACCTGTTCCTTTATGTTCAGTGCAGTGTCACCCCATTGGTTTGTCCCTTACTTTAACAAAGCCTCTTATGGAATCTTTCTGTCACTAGTCAAATCTACTTTAATCCATCTTCATATCTGAACCCAAAATAATCTTCTTAAGAATGCTTCAGTTCTTTTCATTCTTCTGTGCATATAAACTTTGAGGAATTCCCTAGTGCCTACCAATAACAATTATTTCAACTGACCTTTCAGGCCAAACTAACCTATTTCTTTTTCTCTTGACATGTCTAAACATTTACATTTCTGTATCTTTTCCTAAACACTTTCTTTCTCTAGGATTCATCACTTCTGTTAAGATCCAGTCCATCCTTTAAGACTACTTCCTAGTATTGCTTCCTTATACCGTCAGCCAAAAGTAATATTATACTTGGTAAATTTTGGTGGTTCTTTCTAACCAAGAATCATTGGTACTAGAGAAAAGTCCAGTAAAGGAAAATCGACATTAAATAGGGAACAAAATTTCATAGTAAATATGAATAAAAGGATTAAGAATTTAATTGAAAAATAAAATTAAAAATTATGAAAATAAATTTGCTTTCCTTATCATTAATAAAATTTAGGTTGTGGTTGAGATTATGTGCTAATTCCCTGAATGTACAAAAAACAATTAAAGTATTTACTGAGTTCTTAGCATAATTTTCTGACAATTATAAGATAAAATATTTCAGTCACATCAACTTTGACATTTGAAACAGCCACATAATTTTTTTTTAATATTCTAGAAGCTCAGTTTTTTTTTAAACATATTTCTTTTTTTTAAAAATATATTTTATTGATTTTGTACAGAGAGGAAGAGAGAGAGATAGAGAGTTAGAAACATCGATGAGAGAGAGTCATCGATCAGCTGCCTCTTGCACACCCCCTACCGGGGATATGCCCGCAACCAAGGTACATGCCCTTGACCGGAATCGAACCTGGGACTCTTCAGTCCCCAAGCCGACGCTCTATCCATTGAGCCAAACCGGTCCCGGCTAGAAGCTCAGTTTTATGTAGGTAATCTTTTAATTTAATTTTATTTCAAAAGCCCCATGTCAGCCACTTATCTTGTCTTTAGTTACCTGGTTTCTCTCTGCCAAATCATCATTTATAAGTGACTTTGCATTTGATTTTATTGTTTCTTTCCCTCCTCTATTTTCACTGATTTTCTGTAATTGTGCAGATTTTTCAAAATCTACAATTTCTGCCGAAACCGGTTTGGCTCAGTGGTAGAGCATCGGTCTGAGGACTGAAGGTCCCGGGTTCGATTCCGATCAAGGGCATGTACCTTGGTTGCAGGCGTATCCCCGGTAGGGGGTGTGCAAGAGGCAGCTGGTTGATGTTTCTCTCTCATCGACGTTTCTAGCTCTCTATCTCTCTCCCTTCCTCTCCGTAAAAAATCAATAAAATATATTTTTAAAAAAATCTACAATTTCTTTTTCAATAGATTACTATTGATGCTGTAATCAGTAAACAATCTGCAAAACCCTTGTGATTACCTAACACTTTATCCTTAAGTTTTGTATATTATTAACTATGATCTGAGTTTTTGAGTACATATCTGTCCTACCAGATTTTAAGTTTCTTACAAGGCAAGAATTATGCGCTTTTTTTTTTTTTTTTAACTCTTTCATGAATCTATGGAAATGTCTTGTACATAGAAAAAATTTGAATTCTATTATTCATTGGTTCCTCAATAGAATCAATCCTTGCCTTTTGCTGCATTTCATCATTAGAAACAATTCCATAAAATTAAATTATAGCCCCAGCCTGTTTTGTTCAGTGGATAGAGCATCAGCCTTTGGACTGAATGGTCCCTGGTTTGATTCAGATCAAGGGCACATGCCCAGGTTGTGGGCTTGGTTCCCGGTAGGGGTCCTGCAGAAGGCAGCTGATCAATGATTCTTTCTCATCATTAATGTTCCTCTCTCTTTCTCCCTTCCTCTCTGAAATCAATAAGAAAAATTAGATTATAGAAAAACAAATCATTTATTTTCCCCATTGGAGCAGCAAATAACGAGGTGCATTCCTAATCAAAGGCTCAACCAGATATAAACAATAGTGTATCCTAAAATAAAAGATGAAACAACTAAAATATTCTATGATAACTTAAATAAAACATATTCTAAGTCTTGAAAGTGTCAGTATAGCATGTGTAATGATTATTATAACATGTATATAAAATGTAAAGGTACAAATTAGATTATATATTTAACAAATGTAAAGGCTATTTTAAATGTCAATTTAAGATTCTACTTGATGGCAAATTCCCTTCTCCCTCCAAAGTTTATAAGGGTCTTCATAACCCAATTCTTTTGAAAAGTCTCATTCAAGTATGCCTTAAGCAAATACTTTCGGGGGGGAGGAGGAAGGAGGAGGGACGGAGGGGGAGCAAACCATTCTGTTGACCTTTGATTTGCCTCATCAAATGTACGGTTACTCAATAGTCTTTGGGAGGTGATAATGATTTTGCTTCGACCTCTGAACAGCTGACCTAACATTTCCTCATCCACCCTCTCCTTATTTAACTTAAAGCCATTCAATCCCAGAACAAATAAATTCTACACAAGAGCAAAAAGTAGTTATGTCATTCTACTTGATATATCGTCATGAGAATACTACACACATCATTGGAATGCTATAAAAATTGTTACCAGGTCTTTGGAATGAACATTTTACAGTAAAGGGAATTTCTGACAGAAGATAGTGCCCTGACTTGACTTAGAATGTGCCATTATATGAAAATCAGTGAGTGAATAAAGGTGGCAGAAATTCAGGAATGGCAAGAAATATGCAGCTATGATTTAGTGGCAATGAGAGCTATGAAATGGCTAGAGATGGTGACCGCCTGCATTGCTAACATCTAAATAGGAAAAAAAAAATTGCCTTCGTAACTTGAATGTCCTTGCTCTTTCTATAAAGCTTTTATCTAGACTAAATGGAATTGTAAGTGTACCTAATCTCATGTGAGTTTTTTCAAATACTCTGATAAATCTAGTTTGTAGCAGAGATAAATTAAAATGGACAATTATCCAAAAGATGAGTTTAGAAATAATTCTCTTATACTTCCCTTTTTTTTCAGTACCTAAATATACCTTTCTATAGTTGTCTTTCTCTCTGTTGCCTAGCAATGCCTAATAACCTGCAAGGTCATTATTAATGAAAGGCTGCCCTCTGATGTACTGCTCTGTCCTTCCATGTAATCATGAAAATTGACATGAGATGCTGTTCTCTGGTTCTCTCCAGTTGTAGTGCAGCAATTCCTCTACTTTTAAAAATATTTCTTACAGGCTAGGTCAAGTACTGGGACCAATGACTTAGGAACATTTATTGAGAAACATTTGTTCAGCTCAACTGCTATTAAATAATACTTAATTCATACTTTTTTTTTTTTTTTTACCTTTCCATCAGACTTTTTTTTAAAAGCAAATTCTCATTTTTTAAATTTATCAGAGTTAACCAAATGCATTTCCGGAAACCATATATTATCTTATTAACCTTTTTAATGATCCTGCCCATTGCTCTCCCTCTGTTTCCTATGGATTCACCTTTTTTTACTTTTATCTACTTTATAAAGATTTCCCCAATGTTATCGTTCAGTCCTCTGCTGAGAATTAAAATTTTTATTTTTTAAATAATTTTTGTATTGATTGATTTTTAGAGAGGAGGAGAAGGAGATAGAGGATAGAGCAAGAGCATGCATGTGAGAGAAACATCAATTTATTGTTTCAGTTATTTATGCAATTATTGGTTAATTCTTATGCGGATCAAACCTGTATGTGCCCTTATGCGGATCAAACCTGTAACTTTGGTATATTGGGACAATGCTTTAGCCAACTGAGCTAACTGACCAGAGCCTAAAATTTTATTTTTTATCATAATATCTTTTCTTATTTTATAGACATCATGTCTTCTTTTATTCATTTGAAGATAACAATTTTTTTTCACATTTTTTTCTTTCTTTCCTCTCCATTGCTGTATTTTTTGTTTTATGTCTTTTTGTTTTTTGTGTTCTTCACAACTGGTGACCTTTTGTTGTCCTTTCATATTTAAAAAATGTATGAGTAAATGCCAGTTGAGAGCTCTGTGTGTTGGGGGGGGGGTGGTGGTGGGGGAGAGGGTTGTCATGTAGACTAGCACATTTCATTGAAGGACAATCAGACTAAGTTCTAACCATTTTAGAGGGGACTTCTCAAATAGGGCTAAAGTTGACCCAGACAGAGCCTTTGTGTGAATTAGGAAAAGGTGAACCCTGGAACATTTGAGTTGTTGACCAGTTGATGCCTTGTGTTAATTAGAAAATGTTAGTCCCTTTCTAGAGCACAGGACTTAGTAAGTGGAGCCTGGGTTTAGATATCATTCCTCACTCACCCCTCTAATCAATGTTCCTTGTATATTTAACAACCTGAGAAGCTGTAAGGGTCCTATTCCTCAATGTTAGTATCTATTATATAGGCCTTTCTCTTCAGCTGGTCAGTTTCTTCAGGAACGATGTTTAGTGTTCTCCCTGGGAGAGGGATTGGGTAGAGTTGTGAGGGTGAGGGGAGTTTAAAGGTCTCACTGCTAGATTTCTGCAAACTTAGAATTCAGCCATCTCTAATGAGCTCTAGCAATTATCCTTTATCCATCTATATAGCTTTTAAAAGTGTGTTGCGGTGCCTTGTCTACTCTTATTTTCAAGTTTTGTGTTTATTCACTTTTTATGTGTCTACTGTCATTTTACTGGGAAATAATAAGGGAGCAGGAAAAAAAAAAGCCCAATTCTTTGTGTTTAAATGGAAGTTCATCACTTCTTTATCATTTGGGAAGAGAGGGACTGTATTATTGAATTTTTACATATACTCATTCTAAGAAGAGTTCTAAATTTGGTAGTTAAGGATGTGATATATTTTGCTCATGGTTGCAGTTCCTGCATCACAGTTCTTATTGTTTTGATCTGATTAAAGTAATCAGTAGGCCTACTTGATTTTCATTGACCATAGTTGAGGTGTTATCATTCACTGCAAGATTGTGAAGATGAAGTAGATTTAAACAATTTAAACAAGGGCTAAGATGCACCCTACAAATCTTCATTGGCTCTTGTGGGCACTGAGCCAGGATTTTTAGAGAAAGTCATATAGTGATTTCTTAAGGGTCTGAGGAGACCTGCACAACTAATGCATATTCGTATTATCACGAGTGTCTGCTTAAACTGTTATCTAATGTTGCAAATGAATACAGAAATGTGCCAGACCATATAATGTTTTTACTAAACTAGCTGTAACCCACAGCAGCACTCTAGTCAAATAAATGAAAAGTGCTATTCTTTACCGCCCACTGGACTTGAATTCTTCTTCTTTGTGGGTGAAAATTTATTTGTAAGGCCTTAATAATAAGCCTGAATATCTACTTTAGTAAGATATAGTGATCTAGAAGTCTGGAAATCACTTCCTTCACCACAGGATCAGTTTGAATACCACTAACTGTTCTCATGTATGTATGTATATAGCGATATAGATAGAGATAGAGTTAGAGATAAGATAGAGACAAAGACAGAGATAGAGATGTAGATATCTGCACATCTAAGCTATGATTGCAAACAATGTGTTCATTGTTTGTGAATACAGTTCTGTGTCAACAACAACAAAAGTAAATAAAATAAAAGATAAAAACAAGGCCTGCTGAAAACCTGTTTAGAGAAAATAATCTTCCCTTAACTTTGAATGCTTTTCTGCATTGCTATAGGTTCAGCCATCAGAACTATTTTGTTAGTTAGGTGCTCTATATGCAGTTATTGAGGGCTTTCCTGGGGCCTTTATAAATGTGAAGAAAGTTCATTGTATTAGGAAATGAGGAGGTGTACAGGATCCTTGTGTTCTGTGGAATATATTTCATATCAGGGATGAGCAACAGGATTTTTTATGGGATAGGGTGAATGAAAGAAATTAAATATTTGGTCCAAGTATCTCTTAAACAATAAAAGGACAACAACAACAACAACAACAACATATTTTGCTCCCCAGGTGACTTAGACAAGTAAAGTTTCTTTTTGCTATACTTCTCATGTAGAGTTTAGATATCCCAACTGGGTTGTCAGATGAGGGAAATAAACTGCAGTGTGATCTGCTTTTGGTCTAAGGCTGTGGTCGGCAAACTCATTAGTCAACAGAGCCAAATATCAACAGTACAACGATTGAAATTTCTTTTGAGAGCCAAATTTTTTAAACTTAAACTTCTTCTAATGCCACTTCTTCAAAACAGACTCGCCAAGGCCGTGATATTTTGTGGAAGAGCCATATTCAAGGGGCCAAAGAGCCGCATGTGGCTCGCAAGCTGCAGTTTGCTGACCACGGGCCTAGTTCTTTGGGGGGATACCAGTGGTACAGCCCACCTTGCTGCTTCCACTATGGAAACTTATTTTCTATTGCCCTGCCTGCAGGGAAGCAGAACAGCTGCTTGCAACATTGGCAACATATTTGAACACTGTTATTTGCTTATCAGCCTTCTCTTTTTTAAGTTAAATAAACTACACTTTTTATTAAGATTATTAATTTCAGAGAGGAAAGGAGAAAAAGAGATAGAAGCATCAATGATGAGAGAGAATCATTGATCAGTTGCTTCTTGCATGCCCCCCCCCTACTGGGGGTCAAGCCCATAACCTGTGCATGTGCCCTAATTGGGAATTGAACCGTGACCTCCAGGTTCATAGGTCAAAGCTCAAACACTGAACCATAACTGGCTAGACAAATAAACCACATTTCTTTGTCTTTCTGTTTGGGGGCCAATTTTCTTATCATTTTTCATTTTTTCAGTCTTTTTAATCAGTCTATTTGGAATTATTTCCAAATCCTCTATAGATTTTCCAGAGCTTAAAACTGAAGCTAATCAATACCCTTATAAGGCCTGCCCAGTGCTGAGCCTAAAGGGATGATTGCCTGGTACTTTCTATGTTACATGCTAAAAATTCTCTAGTTCAAAACTTGGTTTTAAAATTGTAGAATAGCATCATTGGCTTATATTTAATCTTTATTTTTTGTAGAGGCATAGGTTTCTTGTATCATGGATACTCAACACCAGGCTGGCTAGATCTTTATTGGTTCAGATGGTTTCACTTGGAAAAATCTACACTACTGAATGTCTATTGTTGTACCTATTTGCCAACTTCTACAATATCACTGCCATTTACCATTCTTATTTTGTATTTCAATTTCTGTAGCCGGTTTGTGCAGAATTCAAGTTTTTCACCTTCAATCATGCATTTATTCTTTCACCAGATGTTTATTAAACTTCTATATTTCAGGCACGGCCTGTCCTATCCTGCACATTTTTCATGTATCGAAGAATACTTTGAATCACACTACAACATTGCTTCAGACCAAGTCAAGGGTGGATTGGCCTCATTTTAGGGAAATGTAGTTAATGAAGTGTACAAAAGTCCTCATTAGCAGATGAGTCTTCAAAGACACCATTAGGGTGATGTTCTGGTATAGGACCAGCCAGTGAGCTGAGCCTGCCAGAGCTCGTTTGAGCATTTACTCCACAGGGCAAAAGTGAAGCAACAGTCGCTGTCTCTTGGTAACATCATCTAACAAGACTTATGGTAGAGGTCGCCCTTTAATGTCCACTTATTGGCTAAAATCTGAATCTATTTCACTTTCCATTCTGGTGTTGTGGGTGTTCCCGGGGTTTATTTAGTTCGTGGTGTTCGGATCACTCTGTTCTTTTCTTTGCTAATATGGCCCTGTGCCACAATTTTAACTCTTTTTATCTGTACTTATGTTTATAACTTTCCTAAGATCCAGTTCTGTTTCATTAGCTATCTCAAACACCATTATCTGAAGTGTTTTATCACAAACTTAGTACATTTTATTCTCTCCTAAATTATTTGCTGTCAGTTCTGTTAGCTGCGTTTCTATTACTGACACATACATCCTTCACTGAAAACCTCATTTATTTTTTTAATCTGTCACCCAGTTTTTCTGTTATATTATAATAATCACAACTGCCCTGATGTCCTCTTTTATTAATCCTTATTACTCCTTATGGGTAGACTGAATTTCATAACACATTTCTCAAAATCCTCCAGTGGTTCCCTGTTATCTACAGGATAAAGTTCCAATATTTCAAGACACACAAAAATGAGACAAAACAGGGTTAAAATATTAAACACGATTATTCCGAGCCTTGCCTCTACATTGCTTCCACCTTCCTTCAACACCATGCAATGAATTCCCTAAAAGGCAATATCTTTGAAAGTTGGGACAAGGAAATAGAATAACCATGGAAAAAGACTAACCGGGGAACTGGATGACTTGCTTTGGACAGAAAATATTTTAAGCACATTTTCCAGCAAGGCCTGAAAAAGACAATACAGACAGATAGGAAATAAATATGATTCTTCATGAGGTAGAACAAGAAGACCAGCAAAGACTTTGATTGGGGGGGGGGGGGGGGTGGGGGTGGAGATGTGAAGAAGAGGGGATAAAAGGAAAAGTGAAAATACCAGAAATGTCTAAATTAGTATAAACTAGTGCTCTCATAGACTCTTGGCTCCTGAGAACTTATACCTTCCAGCAGCTCTCCCAGGTTTGTTTTCAATAGGCAAGTATTCCGGGTAAATCATTCTCCTGAATTTAGAACTTTTTCTCCAGGTGGAAATTTTTCTGCATATGTTCAAGTAAGATACATATTTAGAGATGCAGCTAGTCCAAACTCTATGCATGATGCATAGAGGAAGGCTAAGAAGAGTCAGCCTATAGGGTTCCTGCTGGTTTACCATCTCAATCCTCCCTTTTCCCCCCTCAACTCATATTCTGGGAAGCAGTTTCATATTGATGTAGGTATCATGGTGGTCCCTCATTTGAGCCTAAGCCTATACGCATTACCAAAATTCACATATATCTGAGCACATCTGTTGGACTGATGTGACTCACAGGACAGAAGACAATTTGTAGGAGAAACTCCATAGAATTTCTGAAGAGAGCACGCCTTCACAAGGAGGATGAAGTCAGACAGAGTTGACCTCATAATAAAGCTTTAGTAGCTGCTGGGAATGATACTTCTGAGAATATCATGATGCCAGCCACTTACTTTGTATATCATCCATTCCCACTTAAAATACCACATGGATCTTAAGGCATGTGAATCTTGTGCCGTGTGAACTTTATGACATAGGCAGGAGGGCACTATAAAGAAAAACAGAGAGCTCCATGCTAAAGTCCTGGAACTTTTAGAAAAATACTGGTTCAGTACTCGCATGGAAAAATAGAACCCTGAATCCGAGAATAAGGCATTCTTGGCCACTTTTAATGCAGTGAAGGGTAACTTATACATATTACAAACTCCAGAGAGTACAAAGTAACTTTAGCACTTCAAAGACTCTGCTTATTGTCAAGAAAGCTGCAGGAGATAGGGGTATCTATCAGAAAAGGGCAGAGTGCTTGGCAGAAGCAATAATGTCCAGCAAGTTAAGGTGGCTAATCAGTGATGTCAGCCACAGGCAGCCAATAAACACATTTAGACAACATTGAAGACCTCAGAGACTGAGTTTCATACATCATGGGGCTTGGAAATAAGCAAAGCAGAAAAGGAAAATATCAGGCCCCACAAAGTAGCTGACAGGGCTTGTTTTAAGAGCCCACAAGAATAACCCTTGAACATCCATAAATATGTGAAGGGCTTTGCCAGGGCATTAGATACTGTGTTTTAATAGGAGACAGCACCACATGGATTTTTTTAAGTTTCATGGGTTTAGAAGACTTTTTCTGTGTGTTTTTCTTTTAAATTTGATTGTTAAATCTTGAAATAAACAATGATATTTGAAATGTTTAAGAGAGAAATATGGTGTGTTTTATAAATATGTCAGTGCTGGTTTTGTAAGATTAAAGAAGTGGTAACTGGGCTTATGTAAACATTGATCTGATGTCTGCTGCCTATTAAATGAGATTATATGAGGTGCTCAGTAAATATTAGTGTGCATACACTTCTAGTCTTCTTTCAGCCAGAAAGATGCTTATGATTTGGCAAGGTTAGGGATGGAATGGTTGCTGGGCTTGGAAAAGCACAGAACTTCATGCCTGAATATGCATCAGACTCACCTGTAAAGATTTTTAAAAAAGATAAATGCCTGGGAGGATCCCAGACCTTCAGAATCAGGGTCTCTGGTGTGGGACCCAGATATGTTTTAAATGTTCCTCAGATTATTCTGATGAACAGCCAAGTTTATGAATCACAGGTTAGAGGCTGGAGAAAGTACTGTTTTTGTTTGTTTGTTTGTTTTTGTTTTAATAAACAAAAGCCAAACAAATGATTATCTTGTCTTTCCTTGAGGATGCACCATAGTCAAATGAAAAAAGTACTAAGCAGGGATCAGATCCTGGACTTAGTTCTGCTAATGTAGAAGGTCACCTAATTTTAAAAAATATATATTTTTATTCATTTCAGAGAGAAAGGAAGAGGGAGAAAGAGAAAGGAACATCATTGATGAGTGAGAATCATTGATTGGCTGCCTCTTGTATCCCCCCAACAGGGGATCAAGTCCTCAACCCAGGCATGTGCCTCTGGCCAGAATCAAACCTGGGGACCCTTCAGTCTGCAGACTAATGCTCTATCCAGATCCAAACCAGTTAGGGCTCACCTAATTTCTCTTCTCTCCATTTCCCAGTTGCTTAATGGAGACTGATACTTTCTGTGCAGAGCTGTTCTGAGTATTAAAAGAAGTATCTGTACCCTAGGAGCTGACTTTAATAGGTATACAGTAAATATTAGTTCTCATTTGCCCCTTTCCTCTCTCTTTAGGTAACAGAGAGTCTTCAATACAAGTGGTTGAGCATCCCAGTTCTTCTTAGTCTAATGGGGAGATGAATGCCAAACCAATTATGCTAATATTTATTCAGTTACAATTTTGTAACATGTCAGAAATGTAAATTACATATTATAAGGGTTTCCAACAAGATTTTCTGACCTAATTTACATAGTATATTAGCCTTCTGTTTTAGCTACTTTTTTTTTCCATATTATTATAACATATTGAAATATTTTTTTCCCCAATGTCAATGCAGGAAAGCTTATTGTAGAGAATAAAAATGTCTTTTCCACAAGTAGAAATGAACAGATGCACACTGTATTTTGCCTGTGGGTTACATTATACATATGTATGTTACTTACTGCTATGGGTAAATATGTATACCCTTAATGCCAAGCTTTGTGAAAGCCTTTTTATGTATTTTAATAAGGAATCTAGATTTTAAATTTTATTATATCTCTTGGGTTAAAGACAAAAGGACTGGTTCTCATTATGGTTTAACTTGGCTGAAGTGACAATGAGGAAACGTCCGAAGTCAGTTCTATTTGGCAACACTAAAAAGAGAAATCTCTCCTACCATGTTTTTAAAAACAACTTCCAATTAGGTTTCATTTGGGATTAGGCTCTGTCCTAGTTATATACTTCAGAAAATTAAGATTTATAACACAAGAGTCCTGGTGTCTTAATAGCATTAGGTAAAGCTTTAATCTGTTCATTGTTTCCCACTGTGCTAAATTCAGTGTTCCTTTTATTTATTTTTTCTTTCTTTATATATATATATTTTATTGATTTCAGAGAGGAATGGAGAGGGAGAGAGAAGCATCAATGATGAGAGAGATTTATTGATTGGCTGCCTCCTGCACACTCTCTACTGGGAATCAATGCCACAACCCAGGCATGTACCCTGACCAGGAATCAAACCTATGACCTTCTGGTTCATACGTCGACACTCAACCAACTGAGCCACACCAGCCAGGCTTCAGTGTTCCTTTTAAAATGGCACGAGAATTGCCTCTCAAAATCTTCTGGCATTGGCAATCAAGTTTTGTTAGATGAGAAATCTTTATTCACCCAAAAATTATACAACCCTGTCTTTGGCTTTTCACTATTCATAAGTAATTGAGGACTTTTGGCATTTGTGTCTATAACAACTCTAGAAGAAATCTCTTCCTTGGTTGGTGTATATGCCCATGGTGAAAGATTATTTCTAAATTACCAGTAGAAAATATTAGAAGAATAAAGAATGGCTTGTGGAAATCACTTCTCAAATTTATTAACCTATGTTAATATATGTGCTTGTAAAACAAAAGAACATTTCACTCAGTTTATATTATATACACGTAAGATAAACATCAAAGCTAACCTCTAAGACAACATCATAAAAATGTGCACATTCAATGCATTAAAATTCTCTAAACATTACTAAAACAGTAAGCATCTTAGATATGTTTTCAACTAAATATTATTATCCCCATTTTATAGCCAGCATTATGGACATCAGAGGGCAAGGTCGATTTTTGTTAATAAATGGTGCATCAAATATGTGCATGTTAAAAAATAAATGATACATTTATTCTTTCCTTATTATGTAAAATCTGTTTGTAATAAAAGAAGTTCTATGCATAGGGCAAAATAGATTTATGCACAATGAATTTATAATGATTTTCCAGATGTTCATATTTAACTAGCAACCATTATGAAAGGAACAAAGCTTTCAAAGGTTATCTTCCTGATTAACAGCTTTCACCATTCCTGGCTGGGTGATTTTATAGTCTGTCAGGGAAATTAACCATGTAGTCTCCGGATCATAGCTGTCATAATGTAGACAGAATATAATTTCACACATTTCAATCATATATTGAGATGAAAGGCAGACATAACTTGATTTCCTTTAATGATTTATGTACTGTCACAGATATATTGACTTACCCAAAACATGAAGGGAAATGAACAGTTTGTCAAAGTTGGCATATAGTTTTTAGTTCAAAAATATGGCCGTCATCAGAGATGAAATGTACAACCACAAAAGCACTCTCAAGGACTTCATGTCTCATGATTAGTTTTTTCTTTTTTCATAATGCTATTGAATACCCCAGTGTGTCAAGTTTCATTTTCTAAGAAAAACATCTATTTGAAACAAACGAATTCTGTTGTAAAAAGGGAAATACTAAATCAGAAAAATACCATCCAACTTTATAAATAGACTAGAAACTATAGGGATTTTCAACAGTCCCAACAATGTGATACTGCTAGGAGTGCATGTGCTTCCTTAAGCTTGAGTGGCTTATTATAATCAGACTAAATTCTCACACCATGTAAACCCATTTAAGTTTATGACTTAAATCCAAGAGAATTATAACTGAGAGAGCCTTACCAAATCAAGATAAAATTTAATTATATGTTCACATTATAATCTAAAGAATAGAAGTTTTAGTGTAAAAATCAGCTTCATCTCTTTGTTCTGCATGGAAAATGAAGAAAGAACTATTTTTTTTCTCAATTGTGACATACTTTCCAGGACATATAAATCTTTCATATGCTCCTAGAGGCCTCCATTTACTGGTAGATAATCCCTGACCTAGCTATCTTCCCTTCTCTATCTTTTAACCCACTGTATTAGTTTGCTAGGGCTTCCATAATAAAATACCACTGACTGTGTGAATTAAACAACAGAAATTTATTTTCTCACAGCTCTGGAAACTACAAGTGCAAGATAAAGGTGTTGGTAGCTTCTCTGAACCCTCTCTCCTTGACTTGCAGACAGTTGCCTTCTTGCTGTGTCCTTACATGATCTTCCTTCTCTGTGCCTGCCTCACTGGTGTTTATGTGTCTTAATTCCCTCTTCTTATAAGGACATCAGGAAGATTGGATCAGGGCCCCATCCTAATGGCCTCATTTTCTCTTAATTACCTATTAAAGGCCCTTTCTCCAAATATATTCTTGTTCTGAGGTACTAGGGGTTAGGGCTTCATCATATGAAATATATAAATGGAGAGACACAATCCAGTCCATATCTATTGCTCTCACTCTCCCTCCCTCCTTCCCCTTTTTTAAATTTCTTTACTTTTTGCTTTAAACCTTTGTTGAGCATCTACTTGTATACTAGGTGGGGGCTAGAGTATAAAGATACAATGATGAATGAATAAATCTTAGTCTTCCCTCCAAAGATCTGGAGGAGGAAGCAAAGACATAGTAATTATATTACGAAGGACAGTGTTCTCATGAGTGTGCATATAAGGCATTATGAAAGAACAGGGAGGACCACTGTAGCCTGCCTCGGGGAATTAAGGGAGACCTTTGCTGTAGAAGCAGCCTTTAGCTGAATCTCAAATGACTAGTAGCAATCAGCCAGGAGAAGAGAACTGAGAGAATGTTTTACAAAGAGGCAACAGAAACAAGAGCCCATAGGTGGAAAAAACACAGCCCAATTTGGCCCTGCAAATAATTCAATAGAATGTGAGCAAAGCAGTTGTGAGGATTGAGACTGGGGTGGTAAATGATGGAAAATACTGAATTTAGTACTTCTTGAAAATAAATTACAGAACCATAAAAACAATGCTATGCTTGGTAAAATAATTCATATTAAAATCAAAATAGAACTGACAACCTTGGGAAAATATATTAGTAACTCATAGTAGAAAGAGCTAGTTTCCTTGATATAAGAGTTCTACTAATCAGTGTGAAAGGCCGTAATCTAGTAGAAAAATAGGCAAAGGAATAGAGATTTGAAAGAAAAAGAAATGCAGTGGCTCTTAACACATATGAAAAAATAAGATACAACATAAAACTACAAGATACTTTTTCACCTTTGGTCTTGGCAAATTCCTAAAAATTTGATAATAGTGTATTATAAAGATAAAAAGAAATACATACTTGCCTATATTTCTGGTGACAGGGTCATTTGTTATAATTCAACAGAGGAAAATTTGGCAATATCCCTAAAAATTATAAGTACACATTCCCCAACAATTCAATTTCTAAGAAGTTTTCACACACATGTGAAATAGAATTTATATAAGTGTTCATTGCAAAACTAATTATAATAGCAAGTGTTTAACATCTAATAAATCATATGCATTAAATATTTTGAGGCAGATATAATGTTATCTTCAACATATTCTGAATTTATTAAAACTATAAGAGGAATGGGTAGAAGGATGAAGGAGTTGCTAGATATGTGATAAAGCAAGTACATAATATTACTTATATTATAGAACGTACAGGGTGAATATATGAATGTTTATTATAAAATTAAACTTTTGTGTATATTTGAAAACTTTTCTAAAATGTTGGCCAAAATTTCCAATAATGGTATCACTATTCATACTGGAATAGTGTAACGATGGTGCATTCATATCATGGAACATTATAGCTATTTTTTTAAAAAATAAGACAAATGTTTATGTACAGACAGGGAATGCTCTCCAAGGTATAATATGAAGTGAAATTAGATGTCAAGGATACCACCATTCGTAAAATATCTTTAAATGGATATGCAAAAATTGGGGGAAAAATAGCCTCTGGTAGGGGAATTTATATGGGGTGTATGGTGGAAGGGAGATCTATTCTTCTATACATTTTTGTTTTGAATCATGTGAATCATAGCCTACTCAGAAACAACGTTTAAAAGTGTTATAGTTGCCAAGACCGGTTTGGCTCAATGGATAGAGTGTCGGCTTGGGGACTGAGGAGTCCCGGGTTCGATTCCGATCAAGGGCATGTACCTTGGTTGCAGGCATATCCCTGGTGGGGGGTGTGCAGGAGGCAGCTGATCGATGACTCTCTCTCATCGATGTTTCTGACTCTCTATCTCTCTCCCTTCCATTCTGTAAAAAATCAATAAAATATATTTTTTAAAAAGTGTTATAGTTACCGGCAGATACTTTTGATGTTTTACTTTCTGTAATTTCTTTTTTTAAAATATATTTTTATTTATTTTAGAGATAGAGGAAGGGAGAGGGAGAGAGAAAAAGGAACATCAATGATGAGAATCATTGATTGGCTGTTTCCTACATACCCCCTACTAGTGGGATTGAGCCTGTAATCCAGGCATGTGCTCTGACCAGGAATTGAACCATGACTTCCTGGTTCATAGGTTGATACTCAACCACTGAGCCATACAGGCTGAGCAACTTGTTCTAATTCTCACTGCCATCTTACAAGGTAGGTTATTAATATCACCCTTTGCAGATGATAAGAGTTTCTGAATTCAATAATTTGCCAAGTCCACACAATTAGTAAGTGAAAAAGGCACAGTGGAAATATAGTTCTAATTCCAAAACCTTTGCTCTTTGCATTGCCAAGTGGTGCCAGGAACACTGCATTCCAAGCAAAGGGCATGGGAGTGGGAAGGAAACAAAATAACATTTACAGCATGACTCTGTCAAGAACATCAGTGATCTCTACATTGTAAAATCCAACTATCAATCTTCCTCCTTCGTCATACTTGACCTACCTCGGAGACTTGAGCTTAGATTAGTGGCACTCCCTCCTTAAAATGCTGCCTTCAGTGGCTTCCCAGACAAAACTCCTCTTTTAGCCTTCTATGTTAGTGTCTTCTTCTTATCCTCTCTAGACTTCTAAATGTTGGCATGAACCAGGACTCAATCCAATGCCCTCTTCCCTTCCTCATCTAGTATACCCTCCTCATCCAGTGTCATCACTTTAAGTCCCAAATGTACATCTTCAGCTCGGGTCTCTCCCTGATCTCTGGGCTAATTCAGAAAGGCAACCTGCTTATACACTAAGCACCTCATACTTAACTCATCCAAGGGGAACTACCGAGTTCTCCCTTTACAAGCATGTTCCTCTCACAGTTTTACCATCTTTGGAAATGACAATTCTATCTGACTTCAGTTGCTCAAGCCCAAAACTCTGGCATTATCTTCCTTTTCAGACCCCATATCTTGGTCACTCGGGAACTGAGAGAGCCGCTGAAATCACTGTGACTTGTGTGTCACTGAGAAATCATTCTCCTGAGAGATGAGGGCCTGAGTGTCTTATGCAGCTGGAAATCCAGGAACCCACCACTGACTGGCTGGATAGGGAGGGAGGGAGATGATGCCCACTGAACCACCATTTTTATAATAGATTTTCCCCTCACTGTAATCCATATTCTTATCTTTCCTTATGTTTCTATTTAAATTTCAGGTTTTTAATCTGTAAAATGGGCACAATAATTGTAAATACCAGATATAGTGTCTTTTTATATAGATTAAAGTTTTAAGTGATATAAGGTTCTAATTACTATAGTGCCTGTTAGATAGTAAGCCTTTAATAAGTATTAACTTGCTTATATGGCATTTATTTTCATCTCTGGTGATACAAATATATTCTCTTTATTAATAGAGGTATTGCTATAAATTGACCACTGTTGAGTGAAGCATTTTAAGGATAGAAGTTTGCTGGAAATTTTATTTTGAAGCTTTTGATATGAGTCAGTGGAAATTTTAATTGACATTGTTAGATAATTTCTTGCTTGTTTAAATAATTGGAAATATTTAAAAGGCTTTAAAAATCTGTTTTGTGTGCTTTTTCTTGCAAGTTTATATCAGGATGGTTAGAATTATCTGCCCAAATATTTTTGGTTTTGTTTTAAATTTTTAAATGTTGAGTCATCTCAAATGTTGAGTTAGACCATAACTGAAATGTGGAGTTATACCATACAGTGCATATTACCCCAAATGTGCATTTGATTAGTATATATACCATGCTATTCTATTGGGGAAAATATAGTTTTCTATCTAAAAGATGGACATAAATTTGACATACTTTCATGAAATGTAAAATGGTTGAGATTTTCAATTCTAAATTATTTTCTAAATGCTCATTCATATTAAATGCCTCAGTGGGCACCTGAACTTCAAATATTAATATCCCAGGGGATGACTTAAAATGACCATTTGGACATAGCTAGAAAGGAGACTATGAAAAATTTATCCACATTGGGATGGGGCTTGATAAATCATCTTGTCAGAAAAGGTCATAAACTATTTCAGGCAGATAGGTATCACTCTTATCAAAGGTATTTGAGGAAAAAAAGACTATATTACCAACTGGTATCTTATTTTAGTATTTAATAATCATAGCTGAAAGGATATTCTTCCTTATAGGTATTTAAGTCTCTTCCCTTTTTATATTATGTACTTGGCAGAGAACAACTCACCTATTTAATAACTTTTTGCATATATTTTTTAGTTGTAGCAAATATTTCATTTTTTTTAAAACCTAAACTGTTCTTAAAATAATTCAACCTAACCATTTCCTGGCATTTAGAAAAGGTAATCAAACATTTTATATATTTTATTCTGAGTTCACAACTGAGATTAGAACTGTTCTCTTTTTTTCCTTCTGCCCTCTATTTCTCTTCACTCTCTGTCTTACTTTCTTTCTGCCATTCATTTCCTCATTCAGCTAATACCCTCTCAGTATTTACCCACACCAGCCACTATGTTAGGTGTTGGGAATGCTGTAAAAACAATACATATGCAGTCCATTTTCTCATGGAGCTCATTGACAAATGCAGTTTAGACCCTCATTCAGGATAATGAGCCGTCATCACCTGTTTTTGTTTGCCAGTGTCAAAGACCAGCATGTCACAAAATCATGATTAAAGAGAGAAGGAAGTGATGATGAGTTCTCTCATTAGTGTCATGACATTGAACCTCAAAGCACTGCCTTCGTTCAGTATCACTTCCCTGGGGGTCATTAAGAACCACCAAGAAATTTATTTCAGGAATGTAGGAGGAGAGCTAACTCCACATGGGCAATCTTTGAAGGAATTTGAAAGTCCAACAACAAAAGGGTCTTGCCAAAGGAAAGGCAGTCATTCTAAAATGACTGCATCCTGGGACCCAGAGGGGAATAGGCAGTGCCTTTGAGAAAGAATGAAAGAGGGTGAGAGTAAACCAGTTCATCAACAGTTATATTTAGGGATAAGCTGAAAATGGGAATTTTGACATTATTAGAGAGCATGTTTCTTTTCACTTCTACATAGTTCTTTTCTATATAAAGAGTGTGTCAAATGGACATTCCAAGATGGGGTAGAAGGCTGGGGAAGTGAGGGTGATTATCGGCTACAGCCCTCTACCTAAAGACACAGAGTCCCAAGACTGGTCCTTTAACTCTTCACCCCCAGAGCTGCTACAGTCACAACACCAGAACCACAACCATTACCAATACCAGGTAAGGCGCAAGCTACTGATGGGGAAATGGTAGGAAAGATCATTAGGATTATATCAAACAATAACTGAATAACAATAGCAGCCATAATTCTAGCTACATTTACTAAGCACTCACTAAGTGTCAGACATTCTGGGAACATCACAACATACCTGTGTGGTAGAAAATCATTAAGAACCCCATTTTACAAATGGAGAAATAAAGACATGGAAAAATGTTGTAATTTTCACTAGGTTACACAGATTGCAAGTGGTAGGGTTAATCAAATACAGGTCTCTCTATCTGCATAGAACACTGTGATTCCTCGCCAGAGGTCTTTTCACTCAAAAACCCTCAATTCAAGCTACTTATCAATTGGAATTTACTATTTTCCTCAAGTTTAATGGCTACACAGCTGGCAACTAAAGACAGGGTAAGATTAAGAAAAGTCTTCAAAATAGTGCTTACTGGTAATAGTAATTGAGACTATTCTAGATTAAAATTTCCATTTTCTAAGAATGCTGATCCATTTTGCAGCTACAACTGCCATCTATTAACTGATTAACTCTTCTTACTATTGTCTGTTTACTCTATTTTAAGGTGTCAGAACTATCCAGTTAATCCCACAGTTATCAATTGAAGAGACATTAGATTTACATATGGTCACAGCCCGAAATCATGCCCATGGATGTAATAAATGGTTACATTCTTTTATCAGTGGATTTAGTCTCCTAGTGGCCACTAATTTTGAACTCAACATGTGTTGCATTGAAATTAAATATTTATTATAATCTTTGAAGTTTACTTTGGAAAGTACTTCAAAAATTACCAGTATATTAAATAATAATGTATTGCTTCTCTTTTTAAAAATCTGATAGTGGTAATCCTTTGTGAATTTTGCTCTTTACAATTCATCAGTGCAGATGTTAGTTAGCAACTCACATGGGAGAGCTAAAAAATGCTTTCTCATAAAAGCTGTAAAAAAAAAAAGCAGACATAAATCATGTACTTTAAATATGGGGAGAGCATCTTGCTGTGGATAGTACAGTTTCTCAAGAACAGATGATTGTAAAATGAAAGGTTTAATACTTCCATTAACATAGCACTTTTTTATTGATTTGTTTGCCACTGATTGGACCCCTTCTCTTAGGGATGTCATTTAAGACTCACTGTTGTGTGTTTTTTTTCAGTAGATCTTTTTTAAATTACCAGGGAAAATATCCAAAGAAAAGTATTATACTCATTTCATATGTGTATGTGTGCGTGCTTGTGTGTGTGTGTGTGTGTGTGTGTGTGTGTGTGTGTGTGTGTCATTGGGGCAGGTAGGCCCTCAGACTATGCATTCACATTTAATTGCATTTCATATTTCATCTCCCTAGCTCTTGGACTTGACTGATGGTTAACAGTAAACATCTATAATTATTCTTTCATGCAACTTGGCCATTGGCAGTGATTTTCATAGCAGTAATTTAACTGCTGAGGCTGCAAGTCAAGATTCATCAGTTTTATTAGATTGCTGAACCTTAAAAGCTTATGGTTGATGATGTTATTAACTCTCTCTGCATTTCCTCTATAGTAAAAGGAAAAATTGGAAGTGCAGCAGTTTTTAATATAGTCTACGTGTGGGTGGCTATAAAATGCAGGGGTGAAAACTGTCAGAGCTCAGTGACTAACCCAGTTCTCTCAATACAGCCACTATAATCAGCAAGCATTTAGTTGCTCCAGAATACTTGAGCCTTTCACTTTGCAAAAACAAATTTACAGGATTGTTTTGTGTTCTGACTTCTTTGTGTTTTTTAAAATAGAATATTCACCTTTCTTTTGTTTTTTAGACCTATTTTTGCATTAATTTTTATCCATCTGATTACAAAAACATTCAAAAAACAAATAAATCAACAACATCTACATCAATTGTTACCATCATTTCAGACTTATTTTCTTTCTATATACAGATAAAACCATATAGGTTTTATTTACATTTATATTTTATTTATTTTTGCTTGTTTGTTGTTGTTTATTTTTCCTGAATCATTTGAAAGTAAGTTGATAAATTGCACAGACACCCTGACAGTTTTTTAAATTAATTTTAAAATCAGATTCAAATCAAAACTCAACTCACTGAATTGGGTAGATGCATCTCTTGCTTTCATCTAAAACAGCCCTCCCATAGTCCCTTCCAGGTTCCACTTTTGTGTAATTTGTGATCTTGACATTTTTTTTTTTTAAGAGTTCAGGCCAGTAGAAAATATGATGATATGAATTTGTCTCACTATTTCTTCATTAGATTCAGATTAAACCAGTGGTTCTCAAATTTTTGCATGCTTCAGGATCATCTGGAGGGCTTATTAAGTATGGATTGCTGGGCCTACCCTGAGTTCCTGATTCAGTAGTTCTGTTTGGAGTTTGTTCATTTGCATTTCTACCAAGTTCCCAAGTGCTGTTGAAACTGCAGCTTAGTGAGGCCCTCCTTGCTGCCTCCAGTGGAGTTACCTTGGAAGATGATTCTTCTGGTCCAGTAATGAATCAGAGGCTTCTTGCTCAGTCTGCAACAGGAGCTAATGTGGAGCTAAGGTATTTGAAAATAAGCCCTTACGTTTCAGATCCCATTAGTCAAAAAGTTCTACTTGGCTCATCAACAGAAATAGCAGCCTAGAAAACACTATTAAAATTCTTATCTAATCATAAGCAGGATTTTGCTGTCATTAACCATTTACAGTTTCATTGTAAAGGATATTTATGATTACACATGTTCATAATTCTTTCCTCCATGCCTCTTCCTGCCAATAGGAGAATTTCCAAAAACCTGCATATCTTCTAAATCTATGCAAGAAGTTATTGCTTCCTCCTCTATCTGTGTGGCATTTGTTTTTAGACCGTAGTATATCCTTCCTGCTGTCTGGTCTGCCTGTTTCTTATATGTGCCTCTCGGGGTCTCAGATGGATGATGAGCAGGGTCCACTGCTGGGCTTTGGGCACATTGGGACAAATGTGCTTGGTCAGAGCCAGCAGAAACTGGTTGCTGAGGTGGGAGAGGGGAGAGGAGCCTATAAAGAAAGGTTCTTAAGAAATGACTCAGGCTGCGTCCACTTCTGGGATTTATGTCTGTCTTGTTACCGTGGGGTGGTCCAAATAAATCTACTTGCAGAACAGCTGAGAAACCTCCGATGAGGGAAAGCACAGGGAGAATGCCTTCTATGGAAAAAAAAAAAAATCCAGTCCTGAGACAGCAGCCCCAATAACAAGTAATTTTTATAAGAGCTTATAACATATTAGCTGTTAGAAACACAAGCCTGAATCTTGGGGAGAGAAAAGGAACTATAAGAAATGCTTAATGGCCATTACACTAAATTTTGGGATTCACTGGAACCCAGAAATCCTGCAGAGTATTAATCAAAGGAGAGTTTTTGTACTTTGGGGATCAAGATAGTCATAGGCAGAGAAGTACTGTGCCCAGCAGAGCAGTGCAGACTGGTGGGTGCTCAGCTGCTGCTGCCATTATCGAGTGAGCAACAATGGAATCTTCCACATGAATAGCACTTGTATCTTTAATTACTGCAGTTCTCATCCCCTAAGCCTAAGGACATTCTTCTGCATAAGCACACCATCATTGTCAAACCTGAGTAAAATGATGATCATTTTGTAATTTCATCTAATATTTTGTCTATATCCAGAATTTCCCAAAATGTCTTTCCTATTTGTTTTTCCTCAAACTAGGATCCAAGTTCATGAATTTGCATTAATATGTTCTTACCAGAGAATTTTTCATTGTTAATTTTAAAATAATTTTAGACATAAAAAAGTAGATGCAAGAATAATGCAAAGGATTTCTGAATATTTTTCATCTAGATTCTCCAAATGTTGACACTTTATAACATTTGTTTTATTAATCTCCCTCATACATAATAACAATAGTTCTAGTATTTATTTCTGAACTGTGTAAGAGTGAGTTGCTTCTTACGTGATGGGAGTACAATGGTCAAAATCAGGAAATTAGTGTGGGATGCAATATCTAATCTACATACTTTATTCAAAGTTTTCCTATTGTCTCAGTAATGCCCTTTATAACAACAGGAAAAAAATACTTTTTTCTGCTCTAGGACTCATTCCAGGATCACATGTTACATTTAATTGTCATGTCTCTTTAGTTTTCTTTCATCTCAACAGTTCCTCAAACTTTATCTTTCATGACCTTGGTATTTTTAAAATGCTGAAGGATCCTGAGCAATTATAATTCAAGTGACCCTTGATTTCAACTTATCTAATGTTTATCTGTTTCCTCATGATTAGATTTAGGTTTTGCATTTTTTTGCTGGATGTGAGGTGTGTCCTTCTCAGAACATTATGTTTAAAAGGCACATGATGTTGGTCTATCCCATCACTAATGATGCTAACTTGGTCATGTTAAGTGGTGATGATCACTTGATTAAGGGATGTTTGTTGATTTACCTACTGTCAAATTACTATTTTTCCTTTGTAATTAATAAGCAACTTGGAAGGTACTTTGAGACTCTGTAAATATCCTGTTTCTCATCAAATTTCCATCCACTAGTTTTAGCATCCATGGATGAATCATAGCTAGATAAATTTTATGCTCTTGACCAGGACTTTTTTTGCTTTTTTTTCTACTAAATGATCTCATAAACACTGTTTTATAACTCTATTTACTCAAGATTTCTTCCAAAATTCTAGACAGTTGGCTCTAAAAATCTTTCAATGGTATGCTGTGCTCAGAGACCAGGTGTTGTTGAGTCTCTTTCTCCTCACACCTTCCCTTTGGACAGGTGCTTGTTCTCTCCCAGAACATTTACTGGCTTAAGCCATCCTTTAGTTATGTAAGATACTTCACATGACATTTTGGTTTTGTCCTATTTTTTTCTCTTGCCTGTTCCTGGTTTTAAACAAAAGTCTTTTCTTTCAATGCCCACATTCTCAAATCCATCGACTTCTACTTTTCAAGGTGAGGCCTTTGACATCTCTCTTTGTAAAAGACTTCCCCATTGTTGTTGTTTCCCATAGCTTTTTGTTTCTAAATCTTTACTGTGTTTACTTAGCATCTCTCCCATTTCAGCTTTTGAAAATCACCTGTATTAAGCCTTTTCGCTTCTCTTTCATTGTGGGCTATTGTCACTTGAAGACTGCATCCCAATGGCTGTCATCTTCTTTCACCTTGAAATGCTAAGACATGAAAATAAGCTAATCCTGTGCTGCTTCTATCTAGCCCCTCTTCTTCCAGGGAATTGACTTGTGTCGATTATCTATATTGTTGCTTTTTAATTGAAGTGTGTTTCTCCAATATTTTCAACAAATTCAGTTTGTCTTCCAAAACAACTCTGAACTCACTTTTTCAAATTAATTTTACTCATTTTTCATTTACTTCAGATTTCATAGCCTCTCCCAACCTTTGTTGCTGCTACCAATCAAGTTCATTCTCACTGGGGCCCATGCTATAGGGCCATTCTCTTTTCTCTTTCCTTTCATTTTCATTTTTATATGTTTCCCAGAGAAATGATACATTCGATATGATATTTTTAACCGTTAGTGCACCTATTCTTACCTTCCTTTTAGAATGCCCTGCCCTTTGGCCATCTCCAGAGCTATGTCTGTATTCCCACAGAAGTTCCAGAGTCTCCCTCTGAAAAAACACTAGGTAAAGGTGTAGTGCTCAAACTTGGAACCATCCCTGGCTGCACACCATAGAGAAATGCTTTCTTGAATTGCAACTACCATTTTTTGAGCTGTTCAGCATGTATTTCCCTATTCCAGCTTTAACCTTTGTTTTCCATGAAATGAAGTGTTTGCTTAAAGGAATCCAGTTTGTTGTGTGTTGTGTATGTCACCTGATCACAGACAGCCTCTAAAGTCTTTGAACTTGTGTGAAGGTGTCTATGCATGTCTCTTGGGAAGGGTTTATAGTTTCATCAAATTCTCAGATCATCCTGTCTCCCTCTCTCAAATTTTGGTTCAAGTTAAGATTCTCTTCTCCAAAAGCCAAACAGGTGTTTTTTTTCTGCATTTCAGTGTCTGAAGAATTGTCAGCCACAGAGCCTTCCTTTTCCTACCCCATTCTCGAAGGTTACCCTTTCCCAGAATAATGACATTCTAAATAGTTCTCTTGGAAGTTCTGGACCCTTTGCTCATAATATAATAACCCCAGCTCTACAATTTAAAAATCCTACCAATTCCTTCATTCCAGAGATTTTAATTATTGCTTTCGATGCTTACAGTCAAGTCTATATTCACTCTATTGGGCAATTGCTCCCCTCCTTTCATAGATAAATAATTTCAAATAGTTTTCTTTTTAAAATTTCCTTCTGAGCTACTTCTCTCCTTCCAGAAGATGCATAAATGTTCTCTCCCCTCTTCCTTCTGTCCCCTTTGCCTTCTGCAACCCATATGGAAGGCAGAATAGACAAGTTAAAAGTGTTTGCTTTCCTCCCCTTTCTGTCTTCTGCAACCCCCACCACAATTTTTTCAAACAGCTTTCTTCCATGCTGCTCCAGTTTTTCCAAATATGCTCCTTTCTCTCAAAATTCCCACTTGAAACTGACACTCATCAAATCCTGAACCAAAAGAAAAAATGCTGAGATACACTCTCATTTCCACTCCTGTTGTCCTTCATCTTGAATATCTACATCAGTGAGGCTAACCCTAAACCAAGTTTTTATATTCCTCCATCCTTTCCTCCCCACTTATACACACAGACTACCCTCTCTTTTTGTCATTTTAACATTCTCTTCTTTCTTCCCAAATTTCCCCTTTCTCTCATCCCCCCACAAAAGCCGCTTTTGATTTCTTCTCCTTTTAGTACATCCCATTCACTTAAGTGAAGACCACTTATTTTGACACAATCCCATGACGTAGTGAGAGCAAATGTATTATATACTCCATCTTATAAAGATAATAGCTGGCCTGGCTAGTGTGACTCAGTGGTTGAGCATGATCTATGAACCAGGAGGTCATCATTTGATTCCCATTCAGGCACATGCCTGGGTTGTGAGCTCAATCCCCAATAAGGGAGTGGGGGTGGGGGTGCAGGAGGCAGCCAATCAATGATTCTCTCTCATCATTGATATTTCTATTTCTCCCTCCCTCTCTGAAATCAATAAAAATATTTTTAAAATATATAATAGCTGAAGCTTGGAAAGTTTAACTTACATGTCTAACACAACACAGCTAGTTACCCACCATAACATTTACAGACCGCAGCCCTCTTGTCACACTCAGAGTTTGTCTAAGGATCCCCTTTCTTCTTGGAACTAAAGATGAAGATAAGTTGAGGCTATCAGTTAATTTCTCAAGTCATACTCATATCTGTGTGCACCTTTCTCAGACAGATAAACTTCATATTTTTGCAGCAAGTAAAACATGCAATGATTGAAAACTCTCTGTACAAAACATTGGTCTCAAAGTTGCACCAGTTTATTGTTTCCTGTTGCTTCTTAAAACCTGGGAAGAACACTGCAGGGGGTTTCTCAAGCAGATCTACCCTTTAGGATCATGGGATCATTGTCTGTGTTCCTATGAGCTGGACAGCCTTGTTTTTCTACCTCAGACATTTGGGCAAACAAAATAAAACCGAGAGGGAAGTTTTAACATATTCAAAATTAAGTAATGGAAATAATACTTGCTATTATCACTAGGAATTGTTTCTGGTGTAGGAGAGGCTACTTCAAAAGAAAGTATTGAGTATCTTTTTGCATCAAAGCAGATAACGACTTGGAGGCAAATCTCAGTTCCTAGCCTGCAAAAAATTAACAATGGGAGGTGTCCAGGTTTGTTCAGAAATAAGTTGGAATTTGAATATTTAAATCTTGTTTATTGTTCTCTTGAGTATAGAAATAAGGACAACAGAGTAATTGTTTAGCTGGTGCTTTGGTACCAGGAAACTTCTGCCTAATTGTTTAATTTAAAAAGAATCTTAAGATTGGCCTTAGAGATTTGTAGAGAAAAGTTCAGTAGTCATTTTGGTTGATACCATTCAAAGTTTTCCCATATTACATAGCTGGTAAAACAGCGGGGTTGGGACTTGGATCAAGTTCTTGATCTCAGATCTAATACTCTTCTGATATGTCTCCGCCATCATCTGTACTATTAATCTTTGAAAATAGACCCTGTATCAGGCTAGCTTTTGAATATGGACCACACATATTCAGAATGACTTCACATATAATTTCTGAATAATCTTGGGTCACTTTGGAAACAATGCAATTAGAGCTTCAAGTAAATACTTTCAATGCAAAGAAAATAATAAATTTGGTTCCATTAAATTATAGAGTATTTTATTAATTTTATTCACTCCCATTTAAACTCTTTATCAATCCTGTGTTGCTCACTGGCCCCCCAAAAAATCTTGTCCACAGAATGACTAAAGAAAATGTTTTATTGATTAGATGAACTGATATCCCATTTGTATGCTAATTATTAAGAAACCAAAAACTACTCAGTGTCTTTTTTTTTCTTCCTTCATATTTTCACTTTTTAGCAAATAGTCTTTACCATTTTGCCACATAACTTCCTATTGTGGAATAGTCTCTTCTCTGAAGCTAATTACAGCACTGTTCAAAACCTGAACATCCCTAAATCCTCTTTTTCCTCTTCCTTTCAAAAATCTGTCTACCAGTGTATGGTTTTAACAAAATCCATATGTTCCTTTTCCCCCTTACCTTTTGCTTTTTTGTTTTTTTAATGACTCTACTGTGCATATCAGGGGCTGGCTCTTGGCATTCATCTCATACTATCATGACAAAAGATAATCAGTTTTCTTTTAGTTTAACATCAGAGTCAAAGGTCAAGATATTGTCAGTTGAATGTCCTCCAGTGTTTTTTTTTTTATCTTGTTTATGCTCTGCTAGTGTTCAGAATTGGGTAGGAATGTTTTTATAACCCAGTTGTCAAGGGTGGTAAAAGCAACATGGGCAAATCAGCTTTGAATGACTTCACATCCCCCATCATACCTAAGGAAACAATTAAGATAGTTGAGATTGTGTCTTTTGAGTTGTTGCAGTTATAGCAAAAAAGGGAAAGCAGAAAAGGATAAGGGAAGAGAGATGAGGAAGGGACACTGTATTATCCCATAATAAAAAGTCTCACATTTATAGCTATATCTCTACAATAATATAAGACAGTGGTCTTGAGTTGTTTTATAAAATAAGAACAGTGAAGCACTCTCTTTAAAAGAAAAACATTCAGGCAAAAACATTGGGAAACTTACAAATTAGAAAGTGATCTTGGGGAGGACAATTTACTAATTGTTAAATTTAGTAAGTGTTAAAACAACTACAAAAAAACCCTGCCCTGCCGATGTGGCTCAGTGGTTGAGCATCAACCTCTGAACCAGGAAAAGGTCATAGTTTGTTTCTGGACAGGGCACATGTCCGGGTTGTGGGCTCCATCCCCAGTTGGAAGGGGGTGGATGGTACTGGGTGCAGCCGATTGATAATTCCCTCTCATCATTGATGTTTCTATCTCTCCCTTTCCCTTCCTCTCTAAAATGAAAAATATATATAAATTTTTAAAAATTTGCAAAATAATTGACATTATATAGTAGCTATTCAGTGACTAATAACTGATGCTCAATTTATAAGCTTTCCTCTGTTCCTATATATAGTTTCTGTTAGCATTCAATGATACTCTGTATAATATTGTAGAAATAAGACTATAATCTACTTAAACACCTATTAAATATCCATTTACTACATTTGTTATCTACTTTGCCAGGATATCAGAACATACATCACTGATGAAAAAAAGTAATACATATAAATTCCTTTTAAATATCCATTTCTTATCTCTTCTAACTATACATAGATTATCATAATGGTTCCTTTAAACCTGGCTTGCAAATAAGCACATGCCAGGGCTAGGAGGTGATGCATGCTGGTAAGAAGAAAAATGAGTCCATTACATTGATTTAATTTCTTACCTAACAGAAGTTGCCTAGGATGGCATATCAGTGATTGTAGGCAATACCTGTCTATAAATGTTTTGAGTTGTAAAATATAGTTAAATGGGTCATACTTTTATTCACTTTCACAATTTAAAATTCCATACTCAGAACTTTATCCTGGGTTAAAAGGGAACTGCCATATGTATTGGGAGAGACAAGGAAATATAATGCCCCCAAGTTTGGTCATTCTGCTTCCTTACTTTTAGAATTATCTACAAATTATCTTTTAGTAAATATTTGGGAATAATGGATTGAGGAAAATTAGGTAATTGCACACATGCAAGACTAGGAAGAAAAAATTTGTTGAAAAAAACAAAAAATGAGCAGGTCAATAATTTACATTTTACTCCTATAGATACCTTCACAGTTTGCATGCTATTTCCCAATAACCACCTTTTGGACTTTTTCTGATGTTACTTAACAGGACAAAATGCTACCTCAAACACTGCTTTTTAAAATGAAGTAGAGCATCTTTCCCCAGAGTGTATTCTAGTAAACGTTCTGTGGCCTGGGGGGTGGGGAGGGGTGGTGATGGGACTGGGGATCGAGTGTCCGGTAAAATCAGATTGAGAGGCTCTCACACAGTCTGTTTTCCTCTTGTCATGCACAATGCCAATTAGTATATGAAAAATACTGCTATAAAGTACATTTTTTAACTCTGTTTATCCCAGCTTTTCACAAGCATAAAACGATTTTTTAAACCATTTTAACCTTTTATTTTGTTATTTTCTTTACTTTCTTTTTCATTATTTACTCTCACACATCTGTAACATCTCTAAGAAATAGCATTCTATCCTTAGGAAAATCATGGCCCTTCATTACCTCCTTTTCACAATATCACTACTTCTCCAAGATCTGCAATGCTACCAGTGAAATTTTGACATGTAATTAATTATTGCTTTCTCCTTCCATGTACTGCACAGATACCTGGGGCTATAGATAGAGTATTCTTGGCACTGCTTGATTATGAGGAAATAAGTAGGTTAACAAGAAATTAGTCTGATACATTTAATACACTTTTGAAATATTGACCAGAATATGAAATACCCTTCCTGAGAATAGTTAGTGAGCTCAAGTATACTCAAGAGACAATGGAGTCTGGATGGTGTTGCTTAGTGGTTGTGCGTTGCCCTATGAACCATGAATTCACGGTTCAATTGCTGGTCAGGGCACATGCCCGAATTGTGGGCTCCATCTCCAGTGTGGGGCATGCAGGAGGCAGCCAATCAATGATTCTTTCTCATCATTGATGTTTCTATCTCTCTCCTTTCCCTTCCTCGCTGAAATCTGAAATATATATATATATATATATATATATATATATATATATACACATATATGTATATATGTATATATATATATATATATATATATATATATATATATATATACATTTTTTTTTTTTAAGAGAGAGATACAATGGTAACTGATGGAATAGAGCCTATATCAGTCCAAGTTAGGCCCTAACAAAGGAAGATATTTCTGATGAGGTTTTGAAATGCCCTAAGGTTTGGGTTGTTTTTCCCCTCCTTCTTAGGTTTTAATATGTTACAACTCCCAGGTGATTTGTATGCTGTGGCTTAATTTTGTAGCTGTAGTCACTTCAAGAAATTTTACAAGAAAAACAAAACTTTAAATTTAAAAAAGATCCCAATTTTAGGTAAGACAAGATTGATATTTTGATGCTATATTGTACAGCCTTAGAATTCTGAAGTTTTTGAGTTGCCTGTGAGTCAACATAAATAAAAGATAAAAGAAATAAATATGTCATAGTTTTAAGTAGGTTTTTATTGTAACTGGCAGTCCATAAAGTTATTTTTAGAACTAGAACACATTATTCCTGCAAAAAGTATGTTTACATTTGCTAATAATCAGGATTCTTAACCTTAAAAAAAATAAACAACTTTCTGTATTATCTGATCTCATGTGGTGATTTATTGTCTAGTAGTGACTAATGTTCACTTTGTATGTGCAGAGTTTTTTTTAGGTAAAGACTGTAGGAGTTCCCACTCATGAGCTTAAAAAGTTCAGAGATGTCTATAAAGACAATCTTTCAGTTGAAAATTATTCAATAGAGAATTAGCTACAATTAAAGTAACTACATACTTCATGTGCTTCTTTTTAAAACAACCTCAGACTGTTTGGCATTTAACAAACTTAAGATCACATCTTAGATAATTACCTGAGGAACTGCAATATAATTTCACCGATTCATTTTCTAAAAGATGAATGTTTGCTACAGCTTGCTCCAAAATCAGCTTAAATCATGTCCTTTGGTTGACTATTAAGTGAACAAATTTGCAACATAGGTTTTTTTTCTCCTTGTAAAATGTATCCAAAAGTTTATTTTTATTTTTTTATTTTTATTTTATTTTATTTATTTTTTAAATATATATATTTTATTGATTTTGTACAGAGAGGAAGGGAGAGAGATAGAAACATCGATGAGAGAGAGTCATCGATCAGCTGCCTCCTGCATACCCCCTACTGGGGATATGCCCGCAACCAAGGTATTGTACATGCCCTTGACCGGAATCGAACCCGGGACTCTTCAGTCCCCAAGCTGATGCTCTATCCATTGAGCCAAACCGGTCTCGGCCAAAAGTTTATTTTTAAAAGAGTTTTAAGCCCTGCCAGAGTGGTTCAGTGGTTGATTGTAGATCTATGAACAGGAGGTCAAGGTTCAACTCCAGGCCAGGGCACATGCTGGGTTTGCAAGCTTGATCCTTAGTAAAGGGCATGCAAGAGGCAGATGATCAATGATTCTCTCTCATCATTGATGTTTCTATCTCTCTCTCCATCTCCCTTCCTCTCTGAAATCAATAAAAATATATTTTAAATAAATAAATGTTATTTTAGCCAATTTTCCAAGATAGCTGATGTCTCTAGCTATACAATGGACAATCTTCTAGCAATATCTCACCTTTAGTTGCTCAAAAAAAAAAAAAAATCAGTAAATTACAAAAGAGTTCACAGTTCAATCAAGGCCAGACTTTTGAATGTACCTTCTTATCTCACAAGAAACTACAATCTGAATATTTGCTCTTAAAATCTCAGATGATGAACTATGCATTATAGATACACAGACATCGCTGTTTGGTTGAATCTGCTGACAAAAACATCTCTTCGACAGGACTGATGCATTGATGTGGTCTTCTATGCATAGAGATTTTCTGTTTTTGTGAGAAAATGAGTAACTTAAATTGATGAGGTCCTTGCTATTAAGTTTCAATTTGAGTCACCTTGGGAACCATATACTCCATATCCATTTTTGGCCTTTTACTTGTTTATACAAAGGGAACATCTTCAAAAGACTCATGTCCTAGAATCATTCTGGCCTCATCACACATAGCTGTGGTTTTGATGTTCTTGTTCCCAATTTATTGCCAGAGTCCAAGGACCTGGGCACCATGGTGATAAAGTGCCATTGAAATGCATAGGTAATCAGCCAGTGTACTGATTTCTTTCTTTAATTTTCTGAACAGACAAAAGCATTCTTCTTATAAGCAATGGGAGTAAGAGGACACTTAACATTTCCTTTATGAGACAGCAACGACAGAGGCAAATTAATAACTCTACCTGGCCAGTGACTATCACCAGGGAACTGAGAGTATTGAAAACCCTAATTGACCTCTCTTCATATAGAACACGGGGCTCTCTTTCCCCATTTTTAAATTAGAAGATATTAAAAAGGCAAATCATTTTCTCTCAAACTGAGTTCAGGTCCATAATGGAATTGGGAGCTGGACTAGGAACTGTTGGATTTCAAGGCAGGACCGCTGTGTACAGTGTACCTTACTACAGATAATGATCCTCACTTTAATCACTTGTCTGTTCAGAAGATTACATCGCAATTTACAAGAGGCCATGCAGTCTGAGCTGACTACAAAGAATATTTTTTAAAGGTCTTTTAAACATTCAAATGAATACACTTCATTTTAAATGTTATCAGCTTTGCCATTCACAACTATGACCCAAATTCCTCTCTCAAACATTTTAACTGAGGCCAAATTATTTCGTTTTCTGCTCTTACAAAAGAATGTGGCACAATCATTGCTGGATAGTAATCTCAGAAAATTTGGCTTCTGGTACTTCTGCTCTCTTAGCCTTTAACCTCTCTTTCTTCTCATTTATATCATTGTTCATTCTGCTTTCTCATATTTTAATGTTATGTTTTATTTTCTCTCATTTATTTATTGGTATTTTTTTTACAGTTAACTATTTGGAGTTCTTAATAGGTAACATTTGGCCATTTAAAAAATATATATTTCTTATTGATATCAGAGAGGAAGGGAGGAGAGAAAAAGAGAAATATCAATGATGAGAGAGAATCATTGATCAACTGCCTTTGGCATGCCCCACACTGGGGATCGAGCCCACAACCCGGGCATGTGCCCTGACTGGGAATCAAACTGTGATCTCCTGGTTCCTAGGTCATTGCTCAACCACTGAACCAATCTAGTGGGGCTGGCCTTTTTTTTTTTCTCTTAAACAACTTTATTGAGGGATATTAGACATACAATAACCTACACTTATGTATAATATGTTAAATTTTCTATATGTATACACCCATGAAATCACTTAAGATCATGTGCATATTCATAACCCCATCTCCAAATTTCCTCACGATTCTGTAATTTATTTCTCCTACCACTATTCATCCCTGTTATCCCCAGGCAACTGCTGATCTGCTTTCTGTCTCTCTAGATGACATTTACCTTGTCTAGAATTTTATATAAATGGAAACATACAGTATATACAACTGTTTGTCTTCTTTCACTCTGCATAATTGTTTTGAAAGTCATCTGCATTTTTGCAGGTATCATTCCTCTTTATCAATAATAGAGTATTCCCTGTATAAATATACAACCCTGTATTGAACTATTCATCTGTTGTGGATACTTGGGTTGTTTCCAGTTTGGGGCTGTAACAAACTACTTTGACCATTTGTGTGCAACTCTTTGCATAAACATGTATTTCCTTTTCTCTTGGGTAAACACCTAGGAGCAAAATGGCTGATTGTATGTGAAACATATACCTACTTTTTAAAGAAATTGTCTAATTGTTTTCCAAATGGTTATACCATTTTACACTCCACCAGCAGTTCCAGTTCCTCTACCATCTTGCCAACACATAGTATATAATTATTTTCATTAGCCATTCTAATATGTATATAGAAGTATCTCATTGTTGTTTTAATTTCCATTTGTCTAATGACTAATGTTGTAGAGCATCTTCTCATGTGTTTATTTGCCATCTGTATACTGCTTTGGCAAAGTATCTATTCAAATTTGTGTATTTTTTATTTGGTTGCCTCTTATTTTTGAGTCTTGAGAGCTCTTTATATACGTATTTTAGATTCAAGTCCATCATTAAGTATATGCTTTGCAAATATTTTTCTCATTCTTTGGCTATCTTTTCCTTTCTTTAACAATATCTTTTGAATGTAGGAATTGTTAATGTTGAAGCAGAGAATATATGCGTTTATTCTTTAATTATTATATCACAAAGTTTTTTCTCAAATTTACTTCAAGAAGTTTTATAGATTTTAGGTTTTGCATTAATCCTACAATCCATTTTGAGTTAATTATTATATCTAGTGCAATTTTTGGAACCAAGTTCATATTGTGCATCTGAATATTCAGTTGTTCCAGAACAACTTACTGAACTGACTATTCCTTCTTTATGGACCTGCCTTTGTACCGTTGTCAAAAATCAATAGTTCATATATGGGTAGTTGACTTCTGGACCCTCTCTTTTGTTTTATTGACTTAATTATCTGTCTTTACACCAAAGCCACATTGTCTTCATCACCATAGCTTTAAAATAAATCTTGAAAGCGTGTAGTTTTATTCCCCCAGCTTTGCTCTTCCTTTTTGAAATTGTTTTGTCATTTCTAGGTTCTTTGCCTTTTCATATAAATTTCAGAATCAGCTTTTCAATTTCTTCAAAAAAACTTGCTGGGATTTTGTTAAATTTATATTGTATTATAGATCAATTTTGGGGAGAACTGACATCTTTTTTATTTTATTTTTTATTTTATTGGTTTTTTACAGAGAGGAAGGGAGAGAGATAGAGAACTAAAAACGTTGATGAGAGAGAAACATCGACCAGCTGCCTCTTGCACACCCCCTACCGGGGATGTGCCCGCAACCAAGGTACATGCCCTTGACCAGAATCGAACCTGAGACCGTTCAGTCCGCAGACCAACGCTCTACCACTGAGCCAAACCGGTTTCGGCGAGAACTGACATCTTAATAATATTGAGTCTTTTGACCCATGAACAAGCATAAAGTAATAAGAAATGCATAGGGATAAATCTCACTGTGTATAAGATATATACACTGAAACCACAAAATGTTCCCAAGAGAAATTAAAGACCTAAACATATAGAGAGCTATACTTCAACTGGCCATTTAAAATTTTTTGCCATGCTTTATTTGCCTTGTTTATTTTTTCCCTTCCTCTCTGTCTTGCAGTTCAACTTTAAAGAAATTATGATATTATGATACAACTTTAAAGATGTGCTGTTGGTCATTATCTTAAGTTACTAATGAAAGGGTGATTGATGGAAAGAGTAGAAAAGTACTGTTTAGAAATAAATTATTTATGGGATCATTATTTTTATGTATTATCCAAGCACTTTGTTCTTTTTCTTCTTCCATTTTTCTGTCTACCTTTTCCTTTTGGCATTTTCAGTTCTTATTAGTATCTTTTGAAGTAAATACTATCGATAGTTGGAGTAGAGAGACAAAATGAGACCAATCTCATACATTATTTTTCTCCTGTTATTAAAAGCTTTTATGGAGAAAGAGATTGAAATCAAACAGTGTTTAGGAATTTTACTATCTTTCCTGTCCCCATTCCACGACCCACATTTCCATAGAAAGTGATGATTGGAAGTAGCAGGAAAGTACAAATATGCACATTTAAATATCAAATGCTTCCTTTTAAATTTGTTACTGTGTTTTATCAGTGAATACTCAGAACATATGTGAAGTGTATTTCTCAAGAGGGAAGCCTATCCTTTTGAAGAGATTTGTCACTATATTAAAGATTTAGAGCTTTGGAAATGGTCAAACATCCTAATAGAGTTGGTGTGGTAGCTGCAGAGGTTAAAAAGAGCTATTTCTAAGAACCCTTATGAACTTTTATGTTATTCATGCTTCTGATAGATAATTCTCTCTCTTTTTTTATCTTCACCCAAGGATATTTTCCCATTAATTTTCAGAGAGTGGAAAGGAGGGGGAGCTGGAGATGGGGAGAGAGAGGAAAACATTGATGTGAGAGAGACACATGGACTGGTTATCTCCCAAATGCACCTCGACCTGGGCTGGGGATTGAGCTTCCATCCAGGTATGTGCCCTTGACTGGGAGTCAAATTCATGATGCTCTAATCACTGAGCAAAACCAACAAAGACCAGTTTAATAATTCTAAGAAAAATTTGCTTTGAGTTCTCAGGTTGTCAAAAACTTGATATAAGTTGTAGCTGACAAATATGTTATCAAAGCATGACTTTAAGTATAAAAAATTGAATGTTAATTCACAAGAGTACCTTCAATAAGATGTAATTAATGCTATGTTATTCTGGATAAAATAATAAAATAAAACTTATGTGATGCAATGCTCGAGTTATCTCTATTATATTCACTTGATTGTTAATTTGCAAAATTAGATAATCTAAAAGAAGGTTATTTATAAGGTTATTTTTCTTAATAATAGTAAAGTTGCATGCACATGATAAAATATAAAGGTTTTTTTTAATTATATAACATGAAGTTATTGATTCATAGGAACAAAGTGTTGTGAACAAAGAGAGGCAGCAAAGACCCAGAATTTGTAAAGAAAATTTGTATTTGACCTTTGAGAAACAGAAATATAAAAAACACAACTGGAATAAGAGAAGAAATAAAAGAGTACCGAGATGATTACTTTTCAAGATATATATGAAAATATATATATGTAGCAAATGATTGTCATACACCTTAAACTTACACAATGTTATATTTTAATTATACCTCAAAGCAGGAAAAACTAAACTTATTCAAATAAGCAAGTTCTATGATGTGATTCATATGACATTTAGGTAACCTATGGAATTAGTAGCCATCAGTTAGAAAAATTGTAGTTAACAGAAAATTTTCCATGCAGTCTTTAGTAAATGTATCCATATTAATAAAAAGAAAATTACAAAGTGAATTTTTGCCAGCATTTAGTACAAGTCTACTGTGGTTAAGCCCTGGAATACAGAGACAAAAAGTCAAAATCCCGATTTTAAGGGCTTTTGGTTATGACCAAGGAAGGAGCTTGGGAAATCCTCTTCCCAAAAAAGCAATTCTAAAAGTAGACAAAACTGAAAAACAACCAACCAACCAAATTCTTTAGAATCGATCAAAGGCATACAATGACCTAAGAAGCTTTATGCTTAAAACAAAGTCGAATGTTGGATCTATCCTTCAGAAGATGGAAGCTTTACTAGTTCAAGATGTTTGAACACAACCTCAGTCCAATTATTGACTGACGTACACAGTCACAAACAAGTGTGATTCCTGGGAATCCAGGTTTAAAAATTAAAACAAAAAGAAAAAAAAGAAAAAAAAACCTAATGGGGCATCAGTGGCTGCACTTCATGAAGAGACGGATTTCACAGATTCATCCCAAGCAAGTTGCTACATAAAAACAAACAATAACAATAAAAAGCAACAACCACCACCGTCAGGGAGAGGAAGCAGAACCCTGAGTTGCTGCAATATATTATATAAAGTGTTCAGTTTTTCACAAAAAAAATTAAAAATGATTGGAAAGTGTGAGGAAAATAGCAGTCAATAGAAACTGTCTCTGAGTATCCCCAGATGTTGGATTTAATAGACAAAGACTTCAAAGCATCTAAATAAAATCATTTTAAAAATTAAAGGAAATTATGACAATATAAGTCAACAAGTAATAAATCTCAATAAGCAGATGGAAATTATAAAAAATTCAAAAGGAAATTTTGAAGTTAAAATACAATTTAAACTGAAATGAAAAAAATCACTACAGTGGCTGAAGAGCAATTTAAGATGGCAGGAGAAAGAATTAAAGAAGCTGAGGGTGATCAGCAGAAATTATACATATATAATAAGAAGAATGTAGAAAAAAGACAAGAAAAAATGAGGAGAACCTTAGAGATCTGGACAACATCAAGAATACCAATATACATGTAATATTTAGTCCTAAAACAAGAGGAAAGAAAGAAGTCAGCAGAGGGGGAAAAAAAAGTTTGATAAAAAAATGATCAAAAATGCCACAATTTTAAAAATCTACATTACTCCACAGATATAAGAAACTTGATGAGTCCTAAGAAGAATAAACACAAAACCATCTACACTTATAGACATTGTAGTCAAACTGCTGAAAGCCAAAGAAAAAGAGAAAGTCTTGAAAGCAGCAAGTGAGAAATAGCTCATGACGTGGAGAGGAATCGATGCAGTTAATGACTGACTTCTCATTTGAAAGAATGAAGTCTGGAAAGCAGTTGAATGACATTCAAAGTGCTAAAAAAAAAATTCCAACCAATAATCATATTTATATATCCAGCAAAACTAGTCTTCAAAAATGAAGATGAAATTATCCAGATTTTTTTTTTTTTAATTGAGCCAACTCATTGTTAGCAGACCTGTCTTACAAGAATATCATAGGAAATTCTTTAGGCTAAAAGGAAGTGACAGTAGATGATAAATCAAATTCACAGAAAGAAATGAAAAATTCTGGAAATAGTAAATATACTAGTAAAAGATTAATATAAATATAAAATGGTTAATATAAAAAGCTCTCTAAGAGTATTTTTATTATTTCTTCTGATAACTTCTTAAAATGACAATATTCTATAGAGTAATTATAATACTGTGTTGTTGCATTTACATATGTATGTACATATGTATATTATATATGACAGTAATAACACCAGGTATGAGAATGGAATGGAACTATAAACGAGACAATTTTTTGTATTTCAATACAATTAATTTATTATTTGTCTGAAGTTAATTTTGATAAGTTAGAATGGAACTATAAAGGAGACAATTTTTTGTATTTCAATACAATTAATTTATTATTTGTCTGAAGTTAATTTTGATAAGTTAGAATGCATATTATAATCTCTACAATACCCATTAAGAAAATAACTCAAAATAAAATAATTTTAAAAAATCAACACAGGGGTTAAAATAGTACACTAAAATTATACTTAACACAAAAAAGCATTAAAGGAGGAATAGAATAAAAAACAATAGGAAACATATAATGTAAAACACAAATATTAAAATGGAAGATATAAATCAAACTATGTTAATTAAATATGAATGGTCCACACATCTCAGTCAAAAGATAGTGATTGGTATAGTGTTTTTAAAAAGCAAGATTCAACTCTATACTGTCTATAGAGATACCAGTTAGATTCAAAGACAAAAATCTTTTAAAATAAATGAAGAAGACATATTATATAAACAGTAGCTATAAGAAACCTGTAGTTGTTATAATGCTATTAGACAAAAATAGACTTTAAAATAAGAAATATTGCTAAAGAGAAAGAGGGATATTTCATGATGATGAAAGGGTCAATACCAGGAAGATATAACAATTATAAATATATACACACACTAACAGTAGAACCCCAAAATACAAACAATGACAGAATTGAAAGGAAAATAGAACTTGTGGAAATGAATTAAATTCAATCAACTAAAACATTAAATATTTGGATGTTACTAGCCAAATCTTTGTAAAAATAATATATCAGACCCCAATATAAGTTCTGTTTTCTAACATGTCTCCCCTCTTCCCCCCACACACAAGGTAGAAGAATGAATAATACTGATTTCATTTCCATTAGAATCTTAGAAAGTGTTAATTTGTCTAAAGGTTCCCTAAACCTCAGGGAAGTATGAATTTGATAGTCTCATAAGAATCTTAGAAAAGCCCTGGTCAGTTTGGCTCAGTGGATAGAGCATCGGCCTGTGGACTGGGAGGTCCTGGGTTCGATTACGGTCAAGGGCACATGCCTGGGTTGCGGGCTCAGTCCCCAATGGGAGGCGTGTGGGAGGCAGCCAATCGATTGGTGATTATCTCTCATCATTGATGTTTCTTTCTCTCTCTCTTTCTCCTTCTCCTCCTCTTCCTCCTTCTCCCCCTCCTTCTCCTCCTCCTCCTCTTCCTCCTCCTCCTCCTCCTCCTCCTCCTCCTCCTCCTCTTCCTCCTCCTCTTCCTTCTTCTCTTAAATCAATAAAGAAATATATAATATAAAGAATCTTAGAAAAGTTGAATTTTACTAAAGGTTTCCCTTAAAGGATAATTATCAGCAGTTAAGTATCAATTTTGCAGAATCTATCAAATTCAGCCCACAGCTATGTCAAAGAACTTCTACTTAATTGATGACCCAAGAAACAGAACTCAGAATAAGCTTACCAGATTTAAAGTTCCTGTAGGAGATGACATTTTTAATGCTTTCAAGGGTAGAATTAAAATTAAAAATATGTTATGAAATAGGAAAATAAGCTTTCAGATATTAGATGAAGTTTTGGCAAGGCATAATGGAAAAATGCTATAATATAGGAATATAATGGGTCAAGACTAATCATAAACTTAAGAGGAAAGGAGATTAAATTATGGGTGAAGATTTGATGAATCTAGGATTGTGCAAAAAGTTAATAAGATGCAAGAATATATTAAAGAATGTGGCATACAAGTTTTAAAAATAAATATTTTTTTCTTTTTTCAATGTGTTATATTTATTTTTTATTTTTAAATTACAATTTAACATACATTATTATATGTTTCAGGTGTGCATCATCGTGATTAGACATTATATAACTAAGTGATCATCCTGATAAATCTAATACCCATATGACACTACAAATAGCCATTAGAATATTATTGACTATATTCCCTATGCTGTACTTTACATCCCAGTGACTATTCTGTAATAACCAATTTGTACTTCTTAATCTTTCCACCTTTTTCACCCATGCCCCACCCTCCTCCCAACTTGCAAATATATAAATGTTTTGTGTATCTATGAGTATGTTTCTATTCTGCTTGTTCATTTGTTTTTCAGATTCAATTGTTGATAGATATGTATTTAATTGCCATTTTATGGTTCATATTTTTAATATTTTTCTCTTCTTAAGACCATTTAACATTTCATGTCATACTGGTTTGGTGCTAATGAACTCCGTTAGCTTTTTCTTGTCTGGGTCTTAATCGAGAAGTGTGACTGAACAATCAGAGAAGGAACTGCAGTGGGGAAGAGCACATGAGAATTTTAACTTGGTTCAGGGTAATAGAAGTGTTACCACAGTCGGTAGGTGATGGAGGGTAATTGGGGACTTGAAGCTGAAAGGAGAATTGAGGATGAATAGGCCCTGTGTACTGTGGGTTTATTCTTCATCTGGGTGGACAGTAGCAAACCCTCAAGGATACATCAAGCTTCTAAGACATGCTTTGATGACTAAAGGCAGACAAAGTTGGGGTAGAGCTGGGTTGCATATAAAGGGATAGTTAGTAACAGATTGAAATATTTGAAATTGAAATGATAGGCAGTGAGGAACCATTTGGTATGACTTAGCCCAGTCATGCCATTAAAATCAACAACTGGGACTAAGGTGATGAAATACTGGCACAATGGCAGTGGGAGTAGTTAGGGGATGATGAATTTAAAAGAAATGCTGAAGATACTTTGCCAAGCATCAAAGACTGCTTGGGTAGAAGGAACAAGAGGGATGTAGGAGTCAGGGCCTCATAGTTAGGCCTCATAGTTTCAAGCCTAGGAATTTTGAAAACTAGGAGAGTTGTGGCACTAAAGGCAGACATTAGAACACAAGGAATGTGATTAGGTGGGAGAAAGTAATTTTTTTTAAATGTCTGAGAGATTATATGAGAGCCATCTTGGAAGATGTTAAAGCTTCTATTGATAGTGGACCTCACTCCACAAAACACCTGATTGTCAAGTTTTCATATTTGTAGGTCTTTTAAAAAGAAACCAGATGAAAATCTAACTGGAATAAACATTAATCCATCTGCAATAAGTAGTGGACCACATGGACTTATAAGAATCCATGCATGCATTCAGTAGACATGCATTATGAATCCCTAGACATTATTACATAGTGTATAGTGGCATAGTTTAATAAGCAAAAAGAATATGCTCTAGGTCAGGCAGAATGTTGGTTATATCCCAGCTCCTGCACTGAAGAGCTGTATGAACTTGGCAGAATACTGGCCCTCTCTGACCCTGAAATTCCCAGCTATGAAATAGTAGCCATGCCTCCCTCACAGGAAGTTCATGGAAATTAAATGGGGTGATGCAGACAAAGCCTTCAGTCCATTGCTGGGAGAAGTAAGGTTTAGATGCCACTGTTATAGTCTGTTATCATCTCTGAATCTCCATCATCACTGCCATTCCTATCATCATCGTTCACCGTATTCCTCTCCATCACTGTCATCACTGTCATTTCTGCAGTCACCTTCATCACCATCATTCCTATATCACCCTCATTTCTGTCATTTTTTATGTTCATAGTGGTAATTCCTCGGGGTGGTAGGCACCCACTTTGTTACTCTATTAGTTGTTTTCTCTGAGAACAGAGAATATTCTGAATATTTAAGAGATAGCCCTAGACATGGAACAATTCCTAAACTGTAGTTGTTAGTGTAGATCACATTGTACCCTTCTTCTGTTCTTTTTTAAATAATAGTTATCCATCACTTAATGACATTGATAGAAAAATATAATTTGGTTGACTTATGCTTATTTGGAGTTGAATCAAGAATTTGAATTTCATTTATGCTATAGCAAGTTAATTGCTCAAAATAAAAAGGACATACTAAGATACACTGTTCAGGGTAAGTCACTTCTTGAACCGCTTTAATAAAGCACTATATTCTTCAAACTTTATTTTTCTTTATTTTTTAATTTTTTAAACATGACTTATGTTATAATGATACCACTATAGTCAGTGTTACCTCCTAGAAGCCAGAGACTGCATTTTTTTCTGATTACTGGGTCATCACAGAGACTATGGAATAATTATCTGCAGTTCATGTGAAGAAACACTTGAAAATAATTGTGTTGGCAAATTCTTTTTGGCATAAGAAGGTGAGATTAGGAACTGAAAGGACATTGAGATGAATCAGATATGAAAAAGTTTTTTTAGTAGTATATATATAGAAGGTAGAGGAGAAAAGAATGGGCAACTGATGATTTTTAAAAATCATTGAAAACAATATTAAAGAAAATGTAAAAGTGGCCTTTGAAATGCTAACAGATATCAGAACTCTGAGGCCAAGATCTATTGCCAGGAACGTGTTGTAGGGAAGAGATGGTTTCTCTTCCTATTACAGTGGTCTCCCTTATTTAACTGGCACACTCTCAATTCCAGATTCCTTTTTCTTGAGTCTGGTAACATTAAAACAGTTCTGTTGATGGCTGGCCATAACTTTGATAGTATCGATAGAATCTGTGAAAATACCAATGAAATTGGACAAACTCTATGAACACGCAAACACGAGTTTAGAAAAGCCACAATGGAATGCCACTCCCTTTGGGCTCAAGCCTGTGGGCTTTCTCATCACATCGCCTCTCTATCCAGCCTTTCTACCCTCTTGAATCTCAGCCTCATTTTCACCATTATCTATCTCCCCTCTGCCTTCACATATACACGGCATCTCCCTATCTGAGGCAGGGCAGGGAAGCTTACAACTCCACACTCTCTAGCTACTCTTCATTTCCAACTTTTCTATTTTTGCAAAACTTGGTAAGGTATCTGATTTCCTTGCCACCTCCCCTCTCCTTATTCTCAGGCACCTGGCTTTAATCACCAGAATGACTGCAGCAGCGAGGGCAGACTTGACTGAGTGCTTGCTATGCACCTCTCACACCAATCCTCTGAGGCAGGCACTGCTCTGTTGTAATTTTATGGATGAGATGCTTACTCTTAGATTAAGCAGTTCACTACGCGCATCTATAATAGTATTGTGATCCATTTAGTGCATTTGCTCTGAAGTAAGTGTCCCCATCTTCCATTTAGGGTGTTTGCACATTTGTAGGGACTTTGGTTGTCTCAAAGCTGGAGGTAGGAAGGCTACTCATATTTAAACAGCTAGAAGAAGGGGTATGGTGGTGAGACAAGTCCTGCACTGCTCAGAACCTCCCTGCACAGCAAAGATCACCCTGCCTCAAATGCCGATAATGCCTCATTCCGAGACAATGATAATGGATGAGAATCTAATAATGGATTCAGAAAGCCTAGATAACTTCCCTGAATCTGGAGCCATAAATCAAGCTGATATCTGTCTGCCTCTAAAGCTTATGTTTTTACTCTATTCAACAGAACATTAAAATATTATGCATAATTTGATTTGCCCTCAGAATTATCATATTTTATATGTAACATCTTAAATGTAATTTGTTTAGAGAATATTTAACTAATTTCCTGATTGAATGTTCTTTTAATGCACTTAATGGAGATAGCATGTATCATAGTATTTGCCAGATTTTCAGGCGGATGCTAAAACTTAATGAAAGAAGTCATTAGCATTATATTAAGTGAAGGAAGCTGCATATGTTGGAGCATGCTGTCTTCACCACTGTCACCCAGTAGTGGGAAGGACTCATTTAGGAAAGGAGAAAAGGGGGCTGGGGGAGTGGGGGAAAGCTAGGTGAAGAGATTAGAAGAGAAGAAAATATATACTTGGATTTTTATTTAATTAGTCTTATATTCTGAGCTCTGAGCTGTCACTTGCCATGTTTGTCTTTTCTGAAATGTCATTTAAAAATATCTCTTTCATAAACATGGTATGGTCTAAAGGGTTGCTCAAATTTAAACAGTTTCTACACTTTCTATATATAAAGGCATCTCTTTAATGTGCTTATTTCCAAAATATATGCCATATATTTTTGTTAGCAATTATAGGCTGTGCTGAGCAAAGACCTTGTCACTTTGGGGGAAGGAGAAGTGTGCTTTTCATAATCTAGATTGCATACCTAGACCGTGCACTTGAACATGCCCAAGTCTGGAAGACTGAGCCATTGTTTTCTAACATCAAGGCCCATGTGCCATTTTTTTTTCCAACTAGAAAAATGCAATAGTAGTCTCAGCTTCATCCTCACTCTTTGAGACTCCCACCCTGAATTGCCGGGAGATAAAAAGAAAGCATCTGTTTTTCCATACATTTTTTCTCCTTCCTCTGATCACAACTTGAGATATTTAAATCCCCAATATAGAGGATTTTCTGGGCAGAGAACAGAGAATCTCAGACTTTGGTGATGATAATAATATCTGGGGAGCTTGTTGAAATGCAGATTTTTACACTCTGGACTCGCATTCAGTAACTCTTGGAAGGAGTGATATGCTTTATCAGTGAGCTCCTCAGGCGATAGGGTGCAGGTGCTTCATGGACCATATTTTGAGACAAAAGTTTGGCACTTAGTAGACCCTTGATAAACAGTAGTTAAATATATGAATGTGCCCTAACTGGTTTGGCTCAGTGGATAGAGCGTCCCTTCCCTTATACGTTTCCTTTCCAGAAAGGCAGGCAGCAAGCAGCACCCTCTGCTGGTGAGAGGGCCCTTTGGAAACACCTTTCTGAAAAGAAATTTGGTTATGGTAGCAAAAGTTAAAGTGGACATACTGTTGATCCAGCAGTTCAGCTTTTTGGAGTTCTGTAGAAATCATCACACAAGGGTACACTGAGTGTGTTACTGTCTTTTTTGTTGAAGCAAAAATTGGGAATAACCCAGTTACTCATTGATGACAACAGTAATAGAATAACAATCCTTTGGTAATAATAATGATAAGGCTTCCATTTACACTCTATGTCAGCACTGCACTGAGTGATTTACTTAGAGTATTTAAATTAAATATAGCAAATTTTCCATGTAGGTAGGTTATCTCCACTTCAAATACTTAGAGGTTCAATGAGGTCTAATAACTAACATCTGGGTGACTCCATTCATATAGTTCATACTAGGCTAAACAAGCATGGTTAATAAAAAGTGGTAGAGATCATGTATCATAGAAATCTATACTTGAAACCTATATGATCTTATTAACCAATGTCACTCCAATAAGTTTAATAAATACATAATTTAAAACACTTTTTAAGTAGTAGAGCTCTGTGCTAGCATGGAAGGATGCAAATCACACATTGTCACATATAATTAAGTTTAAATACTAAAATTAAGTTATGAAATCATTTGTGTTTGTTACCATTTTGTAAACCACATATATGCTTATATACATTTACACAGGAAACAAAAAATACAGTAAGATATTAATTTACAGGTAACAAGTAACTTCTTTTCTCCTAATACACTAAAATGATGATTATGTGATGAACTTAACTGCTCTCAGGCAAAATTATAAACCAGAGAAGAAAGAATATCTGAAATTAAAAAATAAAACTTGTATGTATCCATTGGTATAAGGGGAAATACTCTTAATCTTAAATCTGGGCAAAAGAAAAGATGTTGATATGTTAGAAATACTACTAAAACATTTATGAAAGGAGAGGAAGCCTGAATTCTTTTGCAAATAGAAGTGGATTACATGTTAAATATTGTGTTTTAATATAACATAAGCATTTAATTAATATAATAATTTGTATAAGAACATTATATTTAAATTATGTTTAAAATGTATATTAAATAATTTTTAGTTAAGAAAAATTAGAAAATGAAGCAAAGCACAAAGCAGAAAGTAATAACACATAGATTTATTTATTATTTTCTCAGAGCAGCATTTCTTTTTTGTGTTCTAAGAACAAATATTAGCCCTAGCCGGTTTGGCTCAGTGGATAGAGTGTGGGCCTGTGGACTGAAGGGGTCCCAGGTTTGATTCTGGTCAAGGGCACATACCTGGGTTGTCGGCTTAATTGCTAGAGGAGGTGGGGGAGAGGGGCATGCAGGAGGCAGTCAATCAGTGATTCTCTCTCATCATTGATGTTTCTATCTTTCTCTGCCTCTTCCTTCCTCTCTTAAATAAAAATATACTTAAAAACCTTTATTGTACTTACATACCATATATTTATTCTTTTTCAGTTATTATGTCATGAACATTAATTTTCGTTGACATTAAATATTCCTCAGAAACATGCACTTTCAGAGATATATATTCAATTTTATGAATCAACTACATTTAACTATTCAACTATTGTTAGGCATTTAGTTTGTCCCTAGTTTTGTTTTTTAAAAGCTCTGGCTTTAAAAAAACACACACACACAAAATAAAACACACACAACAACAACAAAAAACAGGAACAAAAGTGCTCTGGATTACACATTCAACTCAACATTCAGACTCAAGACTATTTTGACACCATTCTACTCCAAAGGGTTTAAGACTTCAGGCAACATCACTTGCTAGAAGGGCAGTGATGCTCATTCCATTCATAAAGCAGTCCTTGCAGGGGTCCATAGCAGATCACGAGCAAGGTTGACTATTAGATAATTGCAGGAATTGTCCTGATTTAGTAGACTTATTCCCCCAAAGAAGCCTGTAGCTCTTATAGAAATTCCACACCAATAGGTTTGAAAGTCCTTGTAAAAGACTTGTTCATACTCAGGGAAGTCCAATGCTATGGTTCCTATCAGTTATTTATAGTTCTTCTAGTCTAGATACCACTTACATTTTACTATAAAGTCATATTGACTAGTTGTCACATACTTGATCCACCCCCTCATCATATTCACAGGTAACTGAAGGTCAAATTTTCATGTAGAAATGGGGAAAGGTTTTGTAAACCCTTTTCCCACAAGCATTCTTAAACTTAAATCATTGTCCAGATGTGTGATTATTTCCTTAAAATAAATCCAAAAGAAATGGGAATACTGAGTCAAATAGAATAATTTTAAAATTCCTGATATATTCATCTACATTATTTTCCAGAAAGGAATAACAAATTAAAATACAGTTGGTGGCACACTTGTCACAGTTGGGCCCCACCCTGACTTTCCAGCATTGTTTCTGTCACTTTTTACCTGAATGTAACAGAATGTTCTGTCATCTCTGTGCCTGATGCCTCCTGATTGACCTTTGACGTACACGAGGAATGTCACCTCCTCTGGAAATGCTCTCCAAACACTGCATCCCTTCAACACTTCTCTAAGCATAGTTCTTGACTCACCCCTCTCATGCCCATAGCTTTTTGTTCTGAAGCACGTGAATGCTTTTGAGGCTGTATTATTGTTATGTGTACAGCACATCTGTCTTCTATATTAGCATATGAACTTCGTAGCTTGAAACTTCATTTGCAATTCTTCAACTCAAAGCTCTTTGCATAGTCTACAATGACCTTTTGAAAATATTTGTAGATGAGTGTGAGTTATTTCAACAACAAATATTTATTGAACGGTTACCGTGGGGCTGATACTACTAAAAGTACTCTATCCCAAGCATCTAGAACTGTACCTGCATATACTAGATGGCCCAAACCAATCAGTATGTGTTGAATAAGTGAGTAAATGCAGATACAGCACTGATTAAGACAAGGTCCCTATTCTCATGAAGTATAAACTTTAAAGGGAGAATAAAGACAGTAAACTAACAAATAAGAAAGCTGTCAGATGTGATAAGGGCTATGAAGAGAATTAAAGTGAGGATGATGTTAGGAAATTCTGGGTGGCTACTTTAGATTGGGTAATCAGGAAGGTTTTCCTGTGGAAGGAACAAGCTGAGATCTGTATTTTAAGGAGTAGTTGACCATGCAGTGATTTGGAGAAGGGCATTTTGGGCAAGATGAAACCTAGTTCAAAGACTCTGTGATGGAAAGAGTCTGACATGTTCCAGGCAATGACAAGAAATGCTCCGGGTGGGCCAACACAGAAAAACAGAGGTGGTTTTTAAAAATACTTAATGACTGGCACAATATAAACAGATTAATGTATCATAACCGATTGGAGCCACTGCCTCTCTCTCCACCCTTCCCCTCCCTCCCGTAGTCCCACTTCCTGGCTCTGTATCTGCCCTGGATCCAGAGTGCAGAAAGCTTGAGAGACACGTCTCGTCACTCCCATCCTGTTGTTCTCTTCCAACTCCTCGTCAGATGAAAGAACACTCCCTACCTATTTTTATTTGTGGAGCATGAAGAAGATCGTATTTTCAGTGGATCTTTGGAATTTCTGTAAGACTGACTCTAAGACTCTTAAGAGGTTTGGAATGGCTGAGGGGCAATGCTTCCCCAAACTTTAATGTCACGAAAATCCCCGGAAGATCCTGTTAAAATACTGATTCTGATTCAGAAGGTCTGGGGCCTGAGATTCTGCTGTTCAATAAGCTTTCAGGTGATGCCGGCCCTGCTGACCCATGGTTCCTTCTTTTAGTAAAAGGGCAGAGAGCACAGACTCTGAGTCTTGGCTGCCCATTCAAATCCACTAGAGAGCCTTTACAGCTCCTGACCCCAGGGCTGCACCTCATGCTAATTGCACCTAAATCTTTGGTATTGGGAATCAGGCAGGTAGATTTCTTAAAATCCCCCAACACACACACCAGTGATTCTAGTATTTGAGGAGCACTGGCTTAAGCAAAAAGTTGGTAAATTGTCTCAGCCAGTCTCTTGTGTCACAGGCTACAATCTACAGCCCTTGATGAGGTACCAGGTGTGCTTTTAGAAAACAGGTGTTCTAGAAAGAGTAAACGCCACCCTGTCGAAGTCCTAAAAAAATCTAATGATGGTAAAGATTTAATTTTTTAAAAATTGCCTTTATTGTGTGCTTCCAGTGCTTTCTTCCTTAAGAGCAGGCCAGTCTTCTTTCTTGCCCTTAGGCTGTTTTAACTTAAAACTCCCATTATTGATACCGGCCTCTTTGGAAACAATTTGTGTTTCCTCTGAAACCTTTGGGCAGACTGAGGCTATAAAGTAAAGAAGGGAGAGCTGCTCTCTGGCCTTTGCCATGCAGCCCAATGAAATGAAACAACGGGGTCTGAGTTTGGGGATAAGCATGGTCACGTCAGGCTGGTGTTCTCGCCAAACTCCAAACTGATGAAGAAAATTATACCTTAACCGGAGCCCACTGTAGTTAACTCTCAGATAGCGTTGCTGTTATAAATCTGAGTTTTAAGAGGTCTGTTATTCAGCTGTAAAATTTTGCTCCAGGCTATGGCTTGGACATAGACCATTTCACCTTGAAAGAGAATTTTAAAATACAAGGTTGTCGTTTTTTTTCCATTGAGAAAACAAAGTGTGGTTTTAAAAGGAATGAAATATCCACTGTGCTCGGACATTCTTTGCATCTCTCTTCCATTTCTTCTCCAACTGGTCTTGATTCTGAGCAAATGAAACCTAGTTTGTTCACATATTTTTAAGCCAAAGGTTTTAAATTACCAAATGTTTTGGGGGACTCTTTGGGTTAAGAAAATGAATGTTGAGGATCACAACTTATAATAAGAAGGAAGGAAAATACTGTTTGCTATTTTTCCTAGGCGGAACGAGGGTGGGGCAGGATTCTGTTTTTTGAAGATCCTCAGTCTGTTGCTCATTTTTTAAGTGGGGTGGGTTGGGGGTGGGTAAGCTGAATTGAAGAACAGGAAGCCTATTCACTATTTGTATACTTTCACTTACTATTTCTCAAGAGGTTTTTAAAATGTCTCTCATAGTACATGTTAAAATAAATGGTCAATTTCATGACAACATTTTTTATTTTTGCCTTTTGGTGCTGGGGACTGTTTTTGAGGTAACCTCTCCCCACGTTCAGAAACAAACTGCGTTGCCTTAGAGTGGTTTATCTTGTTTCTCCAGTGGATGTATTGAGCAGGACAATCTTAACATTTTCACAATACAACATCTATTGTCTCCCATTAACATCCCATCTGCTCACAGTTGAGTTTCCTTCCCCCTTCTTTCCCTCCTTCCTTTTACAAAAATATAAGATTTAGCACCTTAACCGCCTGCCCTACTGTGGCATAACAAAAATCCAGTTTCACATTGTGCCCAGAGTGGTTCTATCCTAGGCCTCCAAGTCTAGAGAACCTTATTATTGGTTAGTAGTGGTCAACCCAAGGATTATAGGACTTCATGCATCCAAACAGATTTTACATAAGTATAAATGAAGAAAATTACCATTTATAAAAAATGCTGCAGTCATTAAAAGTGGTATTTCCTTTGAAAAATCAAATAACATAAAATCACGAAATATATAAATAGAAAAAAAAAGCAAAGGTAGGCATTAATTTTAAAAACATACTTCAGGCTCCTTTTTAGTGATACTAGGAAATCCAAGGTGTTCTGGCCGTTTTGATTGGCCATTTTTATCCTAACACACATTTTATTCAGATTTCACCTCTAGGAAATGTTACTCGCCCGCCCACTCTATCTGGAGGGAGCGTTCATCCCCCCTCTCATTGGACTCCCTCAGGACCCTCCACTTAGCTCAAACATAACTCCTCAGAATTCTCTGTCTGCTTCCCACCAACTGGCGTGAGTTACTGAGTTCAGAGACTATGTATATTGTATTCATTGTTGGAAGCTGAACCATTAACAAACCACCCTAGCACCATGCTCAATAAACATCTGTTGTATAAATCATAACAAAATGAATAAATCAATAAAGTGGAAACAGGGACTTGTGTCTAAATAACAATTCTTGATTGCAGAATTTTGCCAGGATTCTATAATACTTTCTGGCTTTATCCAAATATTTGGAAAAATGGTCTTGTTTTATTTGTCAAGGACTCATTGCCTCATAGGAGCAGCAGGAGCAGAGTTAATAGCTAACAGTTATTGAGTATTCATTTACCAGGCACTATTTGAAGAGCTTTACCTGTATTAACTTGGCTCATCTTCCCAGCGGCCTATATGGTGGGCACTGCTGTTATCCATATTGAACAGGTAAAGAAACTGAGCTATTTGCTCAAGTCACCACAGCGCTGGGTTCAAGCTCAGCTATTCCGATTTCAACCACCTTTAGGCACCATGATCTATGGATAAGATAAACAGGCTTACTTGAGTTCAGTCCCTATGAGCACATCATGGTTGACTCTGTTTTCACATCAGGGGAGTGCCAGTCTTCCGCGTCTCATTTGGCAGCCACCTTACACACCCCCATGCAAAGTCCGTTTCTTCTAATCTCTCTTTCCTTGTAGCGCACACATGTTTTTCTTTCAGTTCCACGCTGGTAGTGTTTTATGACGTGGGGAGCTTGAAGAGGCAGCTGTATAGGTTATGTAAGCCATTACCACAGAGGTTCCTGCTCCTTTTCAGAACCTCATAATTTGTTAAAAGTTCTGGTTTGGGTTTCCCTCACATCTTATTGCTGACAGCTTTAGCAGTATCTGCCAACATTATTGGTTGTCTCCAGGGTACTGATTGAGATGTAAAGGTTTCTGTAATTGTCTGAGATCATTTGCCGCTTTATGTAGTACAACTTGCTCACTAGGTACACCCTTGCTTCCAAGTGATTTTTCTGGCCCCTGTGGGCTGCAAAATCATTTGATGTTGCTGCAGCTTTAAAGACAACAAAATATGAACTCGGAATAGTTTGTTTTTACTAACTCATGGTCTGAGACCGTCTTTGTACATTGACAAGGGGGAATGATAAGCAGGGATGCTTTAGCTCAGTTGAAGAAAATGATGAGATTGTTTTCTCGTCATCACTTCTTTTGCTTGCTGAAATGGGTTTGCAGTGCTGTTCTTACAGGCTTTCTGCTAGCTCTTTCTTGTTTGGAAGCATGGATATTAGAAATTTTGCAAACATTGTGGCAGAAGCTGCTTTGACCCAAGTTTTTCTTGAGCTGGTAGCTATTTGAAAATGAAGCTCTGGGTCCAAGGCCACGTGGTTTGTTAGGGCTAAAATTGAGACTAGACCCTTGGTCTCCAGACATACAGTTAGGGTTAGGGTTAGGGTTAGTCCAGGGTTCTTTTAATTGTTCCACATCCTCAAAGTTTATTTGTTTGAAATAATGGTCAATATTGCACCTTAGGAAGACAAGTAAAAGAAGAATCCACACTTGGTAAAAGCCAATCATTTAAGAGCTGAAAGTCATCAGCTAGCCCCGGGCAGGCTAGCTGGGGTCCTCAAACTTTTTAAAGTGGGGGCCAGATCACGGTCCCTCAGAGAGCTGGGGGGCCGGACTATATGAACTACTAATTCCTACTGTAACACCTCGGCTGCGCTCACTGCCCAAAAAACCTGGCGGGCCGGATCAGACTCCTCTGCGGGCCGCATGTGGCCCGCGGGCCGTAGTTGGAAGACCCCTGACTAGAGCTAAAATCCCAAAGATCAACACACACAGCATCACAAGAGTAGCTTTCTAAGAACCTAGCAGAAAGGAATGTAAAAACTGTATTTTATTTTTTAGCCAAACACTTGACTAAGCTAAAGTTTAAAATGCATATATGTCTTATATTTGAATATTTTTTTTACAGACTTACTACATAGAGAAACTGAAAATATAGTAGTAATCTCTTAACTCCATTAGGTATTTTTTCTCAATGAAGTTAATGTTTTAGTATTATATAGATTCTGGTGTAAAATTTCTGTGATCCTTCACCATGCCCCCCAAAGAATTTATGGTCTGTATTAGTTTTCTAGGACCACCATAACAAATTTCCACAGACTGGGTGACTTAAGTAGAAATTTATTGTTTTACAATGTTGGGGGCTAAAAGCCCAAGATAAAGGTATTAATAGGGTTGGTTCCTTCTTTGAGTCATGAGGAAAAGTCAATCTCATGCTTTTTTCCTAGAGTCTTAGTTCATTCTATGTGCTATAACAGAACATCATAGACAGGGTGGCTTATAAACAACATAATTTTCTTTCTCACACTGTTGGAGGCTGTGAAATTCCAGGCGAAGGCACTGGCAGGTTATGGTGAGAGCCTAGTTCATAGATGATGGTGGTCTTCTCACGTGGCGGGAAGGATACTAATCCCATTCATGAGGGCTTTGCCGTTATGACTTAGTCACCTTTCAAAGGCCACACCTTCCAACACTATCACCTTGGCAGTTCAGATTTCAGCATATGCACTTTGAAGGGACCCAAGTATTTAGTCTGTCACCTAGCTTGTGATAGGTGACAATATTTGGCATTCCTTGGTTTGCATTGCTGACAATATTTGTCATTCCTTGGTTTATAGAAGCATCATGCCAATCTCAGCCTTCCTCTCTACATGGCATTCTCCCTATGTACATATCTGTCCAAGTTTCCCCTTTTTTAGAAAAGGACAGCAGTTTGGTTGGGTTAGTGCTCACCCTATTCCAGTATGATCTTATCTTAATGAATTACATATGCAACAACTATACTTCCAAACAAAGTCATAGGGTGAGCTACTGTGCTTAGGACTTTAACATATGAAGTCAACCCATAACACTGTCTATTTAAGAAAAGGTGAATTATTTGATTAGCTACATCAAAAGGGAAAAACCTAAATATAAGCTATATGGTTTTCTATCTATTGGGAAAAGAAAATGCAAGTATGTGCTTTAAATTGATCATTTAGTACCATCGAATCCATCATGTACATTTAAATATAGTCCTTATAATTCAAGACCTCACTACTTGGAGATTAAGAATATAATGAATTATTTCAGCACCTTGAGATACTACCTTGATTTTTATAGTCATTCCTCTTAGCTATATACTCGAGGCAAAGTGCACGGACTCGTGTACAAGTGGAGTCTCTCAGCCTGGCCTGCACCCTCTTGCAGTCAGTACACCTCAGGGGATGTCTGAGGCCTGGTGCACTGATTCAGCCTGATTTCTGCAGGCCAGGCTGAGGGACCCCACCAGTGCAGGAATCCATGCACTGGGCCTCTAGTATGCATTTAAGAACTTTGGTTAATCTCTTCCCACCCTCCCCTTTCTCTCCTTCCCTCTGAGATTCATCAGTCTGTTCCATGTCTCCATGCCTGTGTGTTGAGCGTCTGCCCCTTGGTGATCAGTGCATGTCATAGCTACCAGTCAAACAGTCACTTAGGTTTTATATATAGAGATTTTCTATAGCAGAACAAATGTTTTCATTTACTTTGACTAAATTCTTGATAAGTACTTAACCCTTAACTTCCAATCCATAGTTGTGGTGGTATGGGGAACCAGAGAGCTCCCCTACATGCCTGGAGAAGCCAGAGAAAGCTTCACAGAGCCTAGGAACATTTGACCTGTGCTTTGATCTGTGATTAAAAAGTTTCCTAAGTCAAAGAGAGAGCCTACTTGCTGCAAATGTTATAGACTCTTTAAAGGAGTGATCAGACCATCCTTTGTCACCCCCATTTTACTTTGAATTGACAGCTGAAAGGTCAGCAATTTCAAGGGTTGTAAAGCTCAATTGTAAAAACCCCAAAGTGTCCTCCCACTCCTGGGCCAGAAAACAGGCAACCAGTACTTCCTGTTGGAGCTCTGGATAGACTCAAGTCTTAAAGGCAGAACCTGACTTTAGAAGTTCAGGATCCAAGCAGGACTTTTGACTGTTGCCGTGACCTGGAAGCTAAGGGCAAATTGGCTCAATGGAGCGGCAATTTTAGAAGCTCTCTGATGAAGATGGCATATGGTTAGGACATGTTTCTTTGCACCACAGGAGCCATTTCTTCCCTTCCATTATTGAGTCTTTCTCCCCCCCCCCTCCCCCCCTTCTATAGACACAGAATCACTAGATTTTCAATTTCTACCCACACGGTTTCTTCTACTCAGGCCCAGGCCACTTCCCTAAGACAAAAGAAAAACAGCTCCGAGTCATAGGAGCAAAGTCAGCTTTCAACTTCAGTTCAATGTAATATGATACGGGAGCACTGGTCACTGCGATGAAAGATGAGGTCAATTGGAAGTGAACCAAAAAATGGTCAGAGGGAAAGAATGAAGTAGAAGGGAACTTCCATTTATTTAGTAGTTCTAAGTGAATAATTTATCATTCATTCATTCATTCATTCATTCATTCATGTATTTACTCAACTAATATTTTTGAGCAACAGCTATATGCCAGGCACTGTGCTAAGCGAAAAGAAACAGTTCTCTCCTTCATGGAGGCTGCATTCTGTTGGGAAGATGGATAATAATAAGATACCTACAAAGAGTGACAGGTGCTATAAAGATGAGAAGGAGGGATGTGATAGTGAGGCAGGAGGTTGAGGAGACTTTAAGTGAGTAATCTGGGAGGGCTTCTTGGAGACAGTGACACTTAAGCTAAGACATGATGGATGAGAAGGAGTCAGCTATGCAAAAAAGTCAGCCAGAGGAAATTGCAAATGTAAAATAACATGTGCTCTTTCATCTATGCCTCATAACAACTACTTGAAGTAGGTGTCATTACTCTTCATTTAACCGGCAAGAAAATGGGTGTGAGGAAATAAATATATAGCGATCTGGATTTCTATCTTCTCTACTCACAGACAGATTCCCACGGAAGATGCTTTTCAGGGCTGTCATGTTCTTTTGCCTTAGTTTCCACTTCTTAAAAGGAGCATAAAAACCCACCTTGCAGAGAGATCCAGGGAAGGTTAAATAAACTAGTAACTATTAGCACCAACAACTCAACAAATGCTCCATCACTGTTCGCTTCTCTTTTGCTCTTTTTCCCCTGGTGCAGACTAAAAGACACAATCATGTGTCTGGGGATGAGGTAATTATTTGGTGGCCAATGTATTTCTGAGCTGTGAATTGCAGGGGTCACCTCAGTTTCAATCCTGCCTAATAGTCCATTTGGTACTGCTAAGGGTTTGGAGCGATCCAGTGCCCTTTAATTGCAGACACAGTGATGTCAGGACACGGGGCCTTTCAGCGAACAGAGGGCTGGCCTGAGAGCATCAGTCATGCTGGAAAGAAGTCGATGGTACATCCCATTCTCAGTCACCAGCAGACATTATTTGTCCTCCGTTGAGCAGAGTGGAAATGCAGAGAAAAGCAGGCCCCATCATTTGTTTTCCTTTTCAACTATCACCGAAAACCTTGAATTTCTTAACAGTGTCTTGGGGCTCTGTTGACTGTAACCAGAATTGATTAGCAAGCTCCTGGCGTGCCTGGACTGTTTTAGTGGCAGAGGTACAGTGTAATATTTCTGCTGTGGCACGACACCAAGCAGACAAAAAGAGCAGGCTGCTCCGTATAGGCTTACATGTAATGAATTGCCTCTCCTCGCCGGTCCTGACGTTTCCAATAAAAGGTGGTGGGTTTGGTCCTGTGGCTTTGTCTCTAAATTGAACACTGAATTTACCCACTGACAGGTTTAATCACTATAAACATCAGAACATGTTTCCATCAAAGGACATAACTGCTGGAAAACAGAGAAGCTATAAAATGCATCCTTTGAATAGCAAAAATTAAAAAGGAATGGAAAAGGGAGGGAAAAGCCCTTATTCACCTGAAATCTTTTTTAAAACAATCCCTCCCCCTTCTTCTTCTCCCACCTCCCTTCCCCCACCCCCTCGGCCAGCTCCCTTCTTCTCTCTACCCCCACCATCCAAAAAATAGAAAGAAAGAAAGAAAGCTTCATGTCATATGTTTCTATCGAATAGTGAATCTCTGGTTTATAAAAAGATATTGGCAGCATTAAGTTAAAGTTCTAGCTCTAACGGCCCATGCTACCATGTCTCCCTGCCTCCCTCCCCTTCTCTGTCTTTTCCTTCCGCCCCCCTCCTCCCTCACTGGAAAAGTCTTCTCCTGCTCATTTTTATAAGCCATTTTCTAGTGTTCCCTGGGGAAATGTGCCCTTTGGCTTCTAGCCGGAGGCTCATATCTAAAATATAAACCAGGACAAAATTAGAATTAAGGAACACATTTGCTTTTTTTTTTTTTTTTTTTTTTTCCAAAGCTAGGTTGAGAACTGTTATGTGTTTTTCTCTCTGTCTTAATTCATAGACAAATACTATTCTTCCTTTGAAGCTTTGTGTGCAGCATTCTATAGGAAGAAAGGATAACAAATTAGACAAAGTTCCATTTTCCAGAAAGTTTATAGCACGCTGAACTGAAGACATTTATATCAAAAGAAAAAGAAAATTATCTAGTTAAGCAGAATGTTTTTCATCCTAAAACAGTTGTGCCACATCTGCCAATAGGAATTCGGCAGAGGAGAGCAGTTCCCGGTTCTTACAGCTAGAAAAGGGCAGGGAGAACTCCCAAGGGACTGGCCCTGAGGGCTGGGTGGGTCTGAGTGTAGGAAGTCTGAGTTTGAAAATGGAAGGATGGAGGGAAAAGCAGAGAAGGGAAGGAAGGCGTTACCACAGAAGAACAGTGCACAAAGGCCTTTGTTTCAGAGAAAGGAAGCTCCATGCTGCATTTGGAATGTGCTCAACTGAATGGACAAAAAGAGCAAACTTCATCTGCACGTGATAGACTTCGGTAGGCCCCTGCTGTGCATGTGCCTGCCTCTGCAGAGTGGAAGTGGTAGCACCTCCCTGGAGAATTGTTGGGAATAACCAATGAAAATAATTGAAACTCACCTAATCTGCCATGCTGGAAGGCAAGCCTGGCCCACGGGGGACAGGCCACCTCTCAAGCCCACCCCACGATGATGTCCTGGGAGGAAGGCTCCTTGAGGGGGAAATGGATTTGGGTATGGAATCAGGCTACCCAAAAGGTTTCCATTTGGGCTGAAGGGTGCAGATGAAAGCGAACATGTTGAACCCAGACTGAACCCAGACTCTCCGGGATGGAAGGGGAGCACACTGATTGCCTGACTGTCTGCTGCAGGGCACCGCACCAGCTGGTGGTAGGCCTCCTCACCGCTGCCTCTGAGGGCAAATCTAGACCTCCATAGTTGCTGGAGAGTCAGGAGGTTTTGGTGATGAAGACATCAAGATACTGAAGACTGGCAGAGTACTGAGGGATTCATTCTCCTAAAATGCGCTTCCTGAGTCTGAGTTAAAACATAAGCTCTCTTCTAAAAATTAAAAGATGTCATTGACAGAAACCCCAGAGGCCCTGTATCTTTTCCCTTGTAATGCATCTCACACCAGAGCCAATGCATTGTCTTGGTTTGCATGCCATTGCATTTGCTCAGCAGAAAATCCTTTAGGTTTGCTGCGAGTGTGGGGCTACAGAAGGCTGCATCAACTTTATTATGCAGTTGAGGTGGCAAATGGTTTTCTTTAATGATTTGCATCTTCATCTTCATTATTCCTGCCCTCCTGCTGATGTTTTCTCATTGAGGTGGACCAGCGCTTCAGATAATGAGCTAACATTTAGTATTATGATTTTGTTACACTTTATTACCTCCTTTAGCTACACAAATCCCCAAACTCTTTACAAAACAGCCATTACATATTATGTGTGGTGGGTACAGTGATTGTGGTGTGTAGTATCGGCTGTGTCACTCAAACGAGCTTACGTGGGGAAGGCTGCCTGGAGTTAAAATTCTTCAAGCCACTGATGCACCACCAGTGTGTACACTCCCGGTTGGTGGTGGGGAGGAAAACATCTTGAGACTTCACAAGGGCTTCAAGGATTTTATCTAACGCCAGGATGTTTCCTAAAACTTGTGGATTATTTTTTAACGTGGATGGAGGAGGGAGGCTGGCTTTATTTTCTCTTCTGATTTATAAGATCATTTAGAAGGCTTATGCTATATAAAGCCTACAAGTATGACTCAGTAGGATCTTTCCCAAAGCCACTGATGTTGTACAAGAAGGCGGTGAAGAAAACACGTTAAATCATGAGTTATTCTGGTGAGGTGCGCTGGTCAACCACCAAGTCTCCCACTTCCTTTAGGGAAACTGATCCTGTAGAAGGGCCAACACTGGCAAGATGTTGTCCACCTTGACTGCTGTTATTTAGTCAGGCATCTCAGAAGACTAACGGAACAATTGGTAGGTTTCGGGTGGCTCTGAGGTTGCTGTATTATAGGAGTTGGCAGAGCCTGCCCTGGGTTTGGTTCTATGCCTGGTCCCTGCGCTACGTTCAGGGTGTGGTGGCGCTCACCCATTCTGTGTGGATGCTGCCCTTTGAGTTGTGCGGTGGGCAGACCTGTTATGATACAGCCAACAGAGGACCCGATTCCCTCACCTGGCTTCTATTCTCAGCTCTTCTGTTACATTGCTACTTGACCTTAAGCAAATCAAGAGAGCCTTAGTTTTACCTTGCCTAGTATAAATATTCCAGTCCCTGATACTTCTAAAATTATCTCATACTCCCTTTTTATTCTCTGTCTGTCAATACTGTTTGAGAAATGTCCAATTTGGATTTCACAGTTGTTACCATTATAGAACATTGTAAGATGTGTGTGTGTGTGTGTGTGTTTAAGGAAAGATGACATAGGAACAAACAAGCAGAAAGTATACCTCAGGAAAGCTATAAGAACTTTAATTCCGCTAAAGCTTTGGGTGCTTTATTCTACCCTACTAGAAACACGGCTTGGTGTAACTTGAGATTTAATGCCCAGCCTGGGGAGAAATTCCATGGAAATAACCATTCCTAATTTACTTAGTTGAGACGGAAAATAAGAGAGTCACTGGCAATAAAACAAACACGAGTCCCTGTCCAAATCTTAAGAATTCTGATTAGGACTAGTTTTATTAGTTTTATCAGAGAATGTTCTTGCTGACTTCTCGCACAGCTTCTTCCATCCCGTAAGCCCATCAGTTAAAACGGTTCCAGGTTCACTGGAACCAAGGCCCTGTGGGAGCCTTTTAATGGAAGTAGATTAGCATTCCCTTTAAAACAAAGAGACTAAATGATGAATGGGCGTGTGTTGGGTAAAGTGATTTTTGTTTTATTTTGTTTTGTTTTCTGGAAAATAACAGAGCTGTTGGGAAATATTTCTAACAGAAATGTAAATACCATGTTAACTGTCTGTTCCTTTTTTTTTCTTTCCCCTGTGGGAAAAAAAAAAGAGAGAAAGGAGAGGCTTAAAGTGAATTATAAGGCCATGACGTTAGAGATGACAGGAGTGATTCTCTTCCTGCATAGGTTTTTAAAGACCTGAACTTGTCTCCCTAGAAGGTTTAGAACTTCTATTTCTATAGATTTTCTAGGAAACAATAGATTCCCCCACCCCACACCACCCTACCCCCCGCTCTGCCACCTCTGCTTTGTTGCCCTCCATTTTAATCAACCTGCAAGAGCTAAGTTCCACACCTGCAGCATTCCTGGTTCTACCTCCCTCCCTTAGGCAGACTGGATAGCTTCCTCTGTGTGTCTCTAGTGCTCTGTACATACCATGCTTAGAAAGCCTTTGAAATCATACAGTCATTTTGTATATTTCTCTACCTACTAGTCTGTGAACTCCTTGAAAACAGAAGCCATGCAGTTTATTTTTGTTTTTCTTTGATTAAACATTTTTTCTCAATTCCTAAAAATAGTGCCTAACCCATAACGGGACTGGGTAAATACTTGTTGAATTGAATTAAAATGCATATTTTTATATTTCAACTAGTTCAAATTGAGGAAACATGTCCAGATTTGATGAATTAATCCTCCAGGAAACAGGCACAGGTTATCTGTGCTCCTGGTTTCCGATGTTCTCTGTCAACCCCGGGTACAACCCCACCTTTGTCCCCACACTTCGGAACAAGTTCGACTTCTTGCCTCTTGAGTCACAGGGGAAAGAAATCTGATATTGAGCTGTAATTGACTTTAATGTGTTTCCCTTGAGTAACTTAACCACCTCTGTTTATTTGAGCTCTGAATAATTCTGTTAGGCATTTAAACTTTCAGTAAGGAGTTGACCTTGTGGGAGGTTTAAAGGTTATAATCATATACCCGACCTCTCTAAGTTCTAACCTTTGAAAATAGATACAAAGAGCCGTGTGTTTATAAAAGCATTTTTAATGGAACCCCAATAGACTCTTAAAGAACAAAGCCCTCTGCTGAAGTAGGATTAGAGAACATGGCTTAACCAGGAAGATGAAGTTGGTGCTTTATACTTAATTCTCCAGACATCTTGAAACAACCACTATAGGAAAAGCGAGACCTAAAAATTGATTCTGCATATAGTTGTTCCCACCATGCCACCAAAATGTCACTAGAAAAAGTCACCAATTATACCTCCTAATCATCAAATCCAATAGTTATTTCTTTGTCCTTATCTTGAGTTTTTATATGGCTCTGTTGAATACTCCCTTCTTGGATTTTTCTCTACCTTGGGCTTTCAGGGTACCTCCCTCCCTTGATTCTCTCTCTCTTTTTTCCCCCACTAAGCATTCTTTAATGAGGTCTCCTATCTCTGTTCAACCCTTAAAAATTGGTATTTCTCAGGGTTCTGTGATAATTTATCTTTTCACAATACATAACCCATTAGCAATTTTATACACTCTCATAGTTTTTACTCTTGTCTGTATTCCAATAACTCCATGAAATCTATATCAACAATCCAGACTACTATCCATATTCCAGATCAACACATTCTTTTTTTAATCCATAAATATTTACTGACAAGTTACGGTATTGTAGTAGATAATGGGGATACAAAGATAAGGGTCCCTGTTTTTAAGAGGCAGATTAGTAGCAGGAATAGCTACGTAAACAGTGGAAGGATGATATCGAAGAGAATATCTGGAAACCCTGAACAAGAAAACTCAAAGTAGGAGATGCAGAGAAAGAACTTAGAAAGAAAGCATGTTTTAAAGGGCACTTAAATGCTAACAGTGAACACGGTTTCTAGATTCAAGATTACCTCCCATCATTTTCTTCTCTTCTCTTGGGTGATGGGTAATTTGAGTTTCAAGGTGGGAACTGGTCTGCAGGCCTCCTGTTTCCTCACTGACATCTGCCAGTTTCATTTGAGCTGCACAGTTCTATGTTAGTCTCTTCTGATTTTAATGGTCCTCCCAGGACCTCTAGTCTGTTAGACCTCTCAGGATATGTGGACCTTCCACAAGGACTGTGAATCTTTTAGCTGCCATTTCTCCCTCTTGCTGGTGTATATTAATTCTCTGAGGATGACCTCAGATCCATCTGCTTAGATACTAACTTTCAAATGGCATCTTAGGATGAGATTTTTCTGATATGCACAGGCTTTCTAAGCTCTTCCCTGAGATTCTTTTGTAGAATAAATCCCTCTAACTTGTCTTATTTTCTATCATTTAATTCTGAAAGTCTCTTTCTGCTCTTTGACATCAAGCTCTGTAGCTTTCTCTAAGATTCTTGATAGGACTTACACATTTTAAATCTTCCAGACTTTATTGCAACTTACAAATATTTTCTTTTCCTTTCAAAAGGTCCAGCTCTTGAAAAATCAAAAACTGTATGGCTTTCAATATTCGATTCTGCCATGAATTTCAAAAACCTATTTTGGAATTCAAAGCCAAGAGTTGGACTTTTTGTTCTTGATGAAGCTTTTGTGTCCTCCCCTCCCTCAAACAAACAAACAAACAAACAAAAGACTGTAGCCTTTATTTTAATGTAATAAAGGCCAAAAAGATTTAAAAAATTAAGAACAAAAAAATACATTGGATTTTATACTATGATTTTGCTAAACTAGGAGCCCATACCAACTGGCCAAAGTTACTTATATGCCCTTTTATTATTGTTTTCTAATTTTTTAATTTTAATATTAAAATTTTAAGATTATTGCTGGGCTGGTGTGACTCAGTGGTTGCATATCGACCTATGAACCATGAGGTCATGGTTCGATTCCAGGTCAGGACACATGCCTAGGTTGTAGACGCGATCACCAGTGGAGGGTGTGCAGGAGGCAGTAAATCAATAATTCTCTCTCATCATTTCTGTTTCTTTCTCCCTCTTCCTTCCTCTCTGGAAGCAATAAAAATATTTTTTTCTAAAAAGTTTTAAAATTATTTAGAGCAGAGAATAATTCAGAGAAGTCTTTTGTATTCCTCAAAACACCTGGGTTTGATCATTCACTTATTCATTCATTTATTCATTCATTAGGCAAACATTTATTAAATATCTAGAACTGTTGGCAGAAAAATGAATAATAACCCTTGCCCTTCATGAGTTTATGATTTAATAAAAACTGCTGTTAGGTAATGAAAGGAAGGTAAAAAGTTATCCAAGGTAACCCAAAGAAGAATAATGTAATTCAAAATGAAGAATCCTAAACAGCTTTCTAGAGAGGAGGTAACATTTGAGCTGAGTTTTGAAGGTTCAGTTAAACACATTGAGGAGAGTTTATTCCATTCATCAGGACTTCCATGTGTGAATAAATAGGAGCATATTTGGGAATGACAACTATTTGTTCCCAGAAAAAATTTTCTTAGGTGGTCAGAGAAGAAGGCAGAGGAGAGAGGAGAATAATATTCAATAAACAGATCAAGAAGGACTTTATTAGGAGTTTGAACTTAACTATGAATACTATTAAAAATTCTAAAGGGATATAAGGATTTTTTTAAAAAGGATTTTAGAAAGTTCACTCAGGCCAAAGAGGGGAAAATGAAGAGAATGAATTGCATTTTTAGGGGGATCTCAAAGTAAAAGGGAGAAATGTTAGAAAAACCATTATGAAATTCAGATGTGTGGTAAGAACCTGGGTACAGACAATGAAATACAGAGGAGGAGAAGATATGGAAAATTTATAGCAGGCCTAATCTTCGGGTCTTGGATGTGGGAGTTTAGGAGAGAGTGGATGACGCAGAAGGTTCTCAAGTCATTGAGTGATTATGAAAATAGTAGTTTTAATCCCTTAATTAGGGAAGAACAAATTCAGATTTGGCTGCATTAAACTTGACATAGCCGAGGGACATGAAGTGGAGAAATGTACAAAAGGATCTGTGGCTCAGACAAGTGTTGGAACTGGAGGTGTTGATATGATTGCTAAAGGCACGAGTGTGGGCAAGAGAATCAATCAGGAAGAGTGTGAAAACATGTAGAAACAGGAGGCAAAGAAGAAAAGGAACTCTCAGAGACCAGTAAAAAGGAACTCCTGGGAGCCAGGGAGGAGAGCCAGGGGAGGTGAGGCATAACATTCTGGCAATGAGAGAGATAAGAGAGATGTGTATTCAGCAGAGCTGCTTGTGGTATAGTTCCTGCACATTAAGGATAGAAAAGTAATAAGAAACCAGGTGGAGAATATGAATATCAGGACTCCATGGTTTAAAGAAAGCATGAGCTTCTTCAAGAAGATTAACAAGAAAGAAAAGTAGGAATGGTGATCAATGCAGGGGATTCCCCCCCCCCCCCATTTTAAACCATCTTCTGAGCATTAAAACCAAGTTTTAATCAGGTGATTGTATAATAACAATTTGTGAATATAAGGGAAACCCATTTTAGTAAGACATATAGAGACACCTTCCTAAATGAATAGAATTTGGTATAATATATACAAAATATACTTAAGAGAGTAATGTTCTGCAGCAATAAACTATTTGCTCTTTCTGTACTGCCTTAAAAAAACAACAACCCTAAACAACAAAATTCTACACAAAAACAAACAAACAAAATAAACACACACACACACACACACACACACACAAACAACAACAACAACTCTGTTATCCTACAATACATAGTATATCCCCCTTTCTGCTTTATATTATACAATTGAGGCCTCATGAGGTTCCCTGTCTCTGCAGAAGAGCTTCTGAAAAATTTCCAAATTCCAGAGAAATGTTCCCAGCCTCTTGTCATATTCTGTGAGCTTGTCATTCCTGTTGCAAGAAGCTTTTGGGAGAGTGTCACTGTGTAGGGTGTAGTAACCCTGCTGCCTCTGCCTCAAAGGTGCTGTTTTCTTCCTCACACATAAGAAGCTTCAAGTTAAGCTGCGTGGGTAAGTGAAAGCATCATAGCTGGAAGCTGTCCCCCCAGGAGCCCCATTAAGACCTAGCAAGGGTTTTCACTTCCTTTCTGTGTGTATGAGTCATGGAATAAACTAATGAGAACATGTTCAGAAACATTTGAGAGCAGCCTTTGCATCTCCAGCCCATCTTAGATGTTTGATTATATTTCTGATGATTAGAAATGGTTCCTTCCTCCAAACCCCCACAGGAAACATATCCCATGGAATTACTTTATATGCCATGGAAAGGTAGTCCTCACTGCTCTACTCACCAAGCAGGGCGTGACGGGGAAGTTTATTATGCTTGACTGTGGAGCTAGAATCCATTCTCATCCCCAAATCATGAAGCACCTTGAGTTGGCATTTACCTCCTCCACACTCCAAGGACAGTACTGAATACTGCAAATATGCTGGGAGACTTTTAAGAACCATAAGTAATTTGCATTTCAGTGTCAATTTTTTTCTAAAAATCTTGAGAAAAATGCCCACTTCCCAGCATAATAATATGCTCTTCTGCTTCCTTAATGATCAGCATAGCACGATTTCAGTGAATCACCATCAACTTGTTTATAAGTAGGTGGAAAGGAAGAGCTTTTTCTAAATAAGTACAGCACAGATAGGCATTTGGAAGAATTGGAAGAGAAAATTAAAGTGAATTTTCTGATAAGGAAATGGTTCAAAATGGGGGCTTATAAGTAGCCAGGGGTTCCCAAATTTATATTACTATCCATGAAGAAGGATTTTCTCCTGATCTGTCAATTCATAAGTCATCAAGATAGGACTAATATGATCCAATGGAAAGATAACACTGAAATATATATTATTTATAACACATGATTATTTATTTAAAAAACAGTGACTTTCCTTTCTCTTAACTTGAAGTTCCATAAAAGGAGTAATTTGTGCTAATTTACAATTTGAAGAATTGTCATCCTTAGATCACATGTACTGATGGTTCCCTCCTTTCTTTTTCCCAACAGAACCTGAATTTGTTCAGGTATCTACCCCTTCCCCAAGAGACTGAGGGGAAGCTAAACACATCCCCATTCCCAAAGACTGCTTTGAATTTCTAACCTAGGCAGAATCAGATTCTGCTGTAGACGGTAATAGGACTAGTTAGTTGGTCATGTGACCTAGATTCAGATGACAGGGACAGATTTTTATTGCATAGTTGAGAGAGGGATTTTCTTTCTCATGCTGGGCATGGTAAGAAAGTGTATAATCCTCATTGTTAGCAACAGATATCCAATAAAGAGTGGACCCAACCTTAGGAAAAAGCCAAAACCAGAGATTATAGAGGAGAGGGATAAAATTTAGCCCAAGGGGACATAATATGGTTAGTGAATTAGCCAAACTTGAAATCTTTTCTTCTTATGGGTTTCCCATTGCATGCGCCAATTAATTTTTTTATTCTTTAAGTCACAGTGAATGGGGCTTTTCTTTCTTTGCATTGGAAAGTATCTTGCATGATACATTTATGATTAACATTGTATATTCATGTCTGAGCAGACCCTGCAAGTAATTAAAGTCCAAGGCTGCCTGGGTGCTTTGATTGGAGGAGTATCAACCACAGATTATCTCTTCTGCCAGTCTAACACTGGACCTGAAATCCTGGCCATTAATTACTGCTTTAGGCTAAAGTGCTATTGTAAATCCTGATGTCTTCAGTTCTGCAAGTGATGGTGATTGTTAGGATGCCAAGAGGACTGACGTCTTAAACCATGAATTCCCATAAACATTTGTAGGATTACAAAAGTTTGTTGATTACATTTCAGTGCAACTCAGCCATTATTTATTGCATTTAAATTGTTAGGACCTGTAAAGAAATGAAGTTGAAGATGAAGAAGGTATAATCCTTGGCCTTGGAGAACATATAATCCAGTAGGGGTGACAGTATGCATGCACACAGTTAACAATATCCAAGTGATCATGAAGGGGTCAGTAATGTAGGTGTAAATAGAGAGAGCTTTGAAACCAACATGATTACTTTGTAGGAAGAATTACAGATTTCAGATAGGAAATGTCTTATCTGGATCTGGATAAGAAGATTTTGAGTACAGAAAGGAGAGTACAGACATTTGAAATATTTACTTGAGAGTAACAATTAAGCAAGATTTTGATGGAGAGTGTTATATTGGACTCAGAGCTGAGAGTCTAACTCTGAGTTCCACCTTTGTCACTGTGGGTAAATAATGTTCCACTACTTCAGACCTTGCTTTCCTTATTCATAAAATGAGAGTTTGAATGGTTTATCTGTAAAGCATCTTTCAACTCTGATGTATTGTTATTCTATAAATGCCTCAAAAGATGCCAATACAGTAGGTAATCTGCTTTATTGTATTATTTTTTTTAACCAAAAACTGCTACAGTATACTTTGGCCAAACTTTGACCTTGCTTGTATTTATATATTCCTCTTTAGAATGTGTTTGAGCAGGTTCTAAAAAACTCAAAAACACAAAAAAAGTTCCCACCAATTAACAAACATGGTGTCAAGATAACTCTGTTGATTTCAGAGCCTAAAATTGCTTTGTGTAAAAGAGAAAGACATTTGTTATATTTTATACCATCTGATATAGTCACTTAAACATCTGGAGTTTAAGATTCCATGTTCTTACTAAATTGCCACTAGCAGACCTCTGAGACTTCAAACATTAACAATAATTGTCTCTTACTGGAAAGGATTTGGAGTTAGCTGTAGTTCTAGTACAGTTAAAATGGTTTTTGATATATGAGAGAGAGGAAATAAAACAAGATATATTGCAAGAAAAGCAATGGTGCTGCACTTAAGAATATGTTGGATTGACCCATGCAGACAGGTTCCCTTTTGGCTATTGAGCTAAGAACAGGATCCGCTTGGTGATAATCAGTTTGTAGTTCTTGTATTTGGAAAGATACAGAAATCAACTCTGGCTAACTTAAACAAAGTGGGATTTATTGGGAGAATCTGAATGTGTATATTGAGGGCAACTCAAAGAATAAAAAGGAGACTGGAGGATTGGGTTTGGGAATGGGCAGAAATCAAGGGACTTCTAATGAGCCAAGAAGGAGGAGGAGCAGCCAAAGTCGCCAACAGATTTCTAGTCAGCCCACATTGTTGCTATAAATATCATCACCCATGTTCCTTCCATTTTTGAACTAGCGATTTAAAATGAATAGCAAGAGATAAAATATACTCTTGGCTGAATTCAGGTCATCTGCCCATTCCCTTGATGTCCAACAGGAGAGGAAAGAAAAGATTGGACCTTTCTGCTTCTTTACTAGTACTCTCCCACCGAGATTACACATCAGTAATAACCAAATTTTCAATGGGCAGCATTAGGTGGGGGCAACCAAAAAATGGCAAATAGTCCATAGGTAAGTTGCAATGTCTTCAGTTCTGCAAGTGACATAAATTTCTACTCAGTTTCACCCAAATAGGGAGGGAATTTATTAGCTTATAAAACAAGAAATTGAGAGTTGGGGCAGTCTTTAAGATTGGTTGAATCAGCAGCTCTATCAAGCCATCGAGTCCCATGTTCTTTCCATTTCCTCTTCATCTTCAGAGTGTTGAGTTTGAACTCTGACTGGATTGCCTAGTAGTTGCTTCAAGATGGTGCAATATGCCAGGCATCACATCCAAATATGCAAAATCTGGGAAAGGAATGACACCTCTTTTCCTGAGCTTCATTCTCAGGCATGCAGAAATATTTTTGAGAAGCATCCTAGCAGACTTTTCTTCACATCTCATTGGATGGAATTGACCTCAGGAGCATCCATGAGCACAAAGAACAGTATTCTATGATTTGCTTAGACTAAATAACATCCACCCCCAATTCCCTGAAAATGGGGGTAAAGTCAGCCTTGCGTAAGTCATGAGTCACATGAGGGTTAACTGTATGTTTGAGTAGAATCAAAGTTTTATTATGAAGCAAGGTGTGGGAATGAGAATTGGGAAAAATTCCAAGTGTCCAAAAGAGCCCAATGTCCTGTGATCTTGAAAGTCTTTGTAGAAAACTGATCTGGTGGTTAAACTTTGCATTGGATTTCCCCCTAAGACATAAACCTTAGATACAATAATCAGTAATTCTTATTATAATATAAACTAGTAGCCCTAAGCACGAATCCATGCACTGGTAGCTCTCTGCAGGGCCTGGCTGCTCCACACCTGCTGCCCAGAGGCTCTGATGGCCCAGAGGCCCATCCACTGCCCTGGTGGAACAGTTGCCTCTTCACCATGGCGATGAAGCAAGCATTCCACCAAGTCACTCATGCTGCCTGCTTTCAGCGGCTGCCCCCCCCCCAGAACTGGGGGAGTCTGGCGGGTCCTGAGAGGACTGGGCACTGCCATCTTGTGGATTATGGGCGCCACGGACCATCTTTGTGATGGTTAATTTGCATATTACCCATTTTTTAGTAGGAGATCTTGATTTTAAAATAAATAATTTCAAACTATAAATTTGTCTGGTTTTGAGTAATATTTGTTGATATACTGTACAATTCAGCCCCATTTACTATATGTCTTTAAATACAATCTTCTATTTCTATCCTTTCTGTATTCAAATGTTAATTAAAGGTTGGTATGACTGGAGGATTGGAGAGGCAAGCAGAAAGATGTCTGCCTGCTTTTTCTCTTCAGCAGATTGATGTTTCTTTATGCCAATCACAGACTGAAAGCCACTGATCCCTGGCTGTGGTTCAGTTGGTTGGAGTGTCATCCCATACATCAAAAGGTTTGGGGTTTGATCCTTGTCCTGGGTGCCTTCTTGAGGCAACTGATTGATGTTTCTCACATTGATGTTTCTCCCTCCCTCTTTCTCTTCCTCTTTCTCCCTTCCTCTCTCAAATCAAAATATATCCTTGGGTGAGGATTTAAAAAAAAAAAAAAAAGCTGACAGTCTATCTGTTAGTTTCCCACAAAGATGCCCTTGTTACAAAACACAAAGCTAAATGCCTTCATTTTATAGCTAATATTTTCTTCAGGCAAGGCCTAATGTGCAATTTTCACTCCTGCCCGTGAAGTTGTTTAGTGTTGTAAATTATACATTAGCCTCCAAACTGCTGTAAGCATCACCTCTGTTATTTGTGTGCTTCATCAATAAATTATGCCATTTCAATACTATGCAAATTTCTGTCAACATTTTTGGTCTTGAAATTACTAACCTCAAGCTTGTATAAATAATATATGGAAATGTGGATGGCATCTGCAAACTGATTTTATTATTGAGCACTTAATGGTAATGAAGAATAATAGTTAGTTGGATGAGTTCTTTATAAAACCATCCAGAAATGTGTCCCTCATTGTCCTGCATCACTCTCTTAAAAATAAAGACATTTATTTAGTGATATGAGTAAATAATAGAATTCTGAAGAACAGGGACCAATTTGAAGCCCAAAGGGTAATTTTTAAAAAGCAACTCTTTTAAAAGGCACTCAGGGGCATGGGTGCATTAGGGCTTTGTGAATACCTATATCGTTGGTAGCCTGGCAACATTTCTCATGAGCAAATTGAAATTGCTTTGCTGCCAATATTCATATTAAGTGGTAGAAGCTTTGATTGATTAATAAATATAATTGCAAGCGACGTTGTCAACCTTGACAAAAATAAAATGTAAAACCTTCTTCTATCTGTATGCTTGTTATAGGACAGAGACCTGGAATTCTTGTTCTAATTCAGGATGCATCTCAGAGACCCATCTGGTTCAAGGTTATCTCTGATCCAAAGGACCTACAGGGGTGTTTTGTCGGGCAGGGCACAAGAGACCACAGGATGCGTGTAATGCTGGCTTTCTTTGTGGCATCGATACATGCAGAGCCTTCCTCTAGCCCCTGGGATTCTCACACTTTCACCGGGCCTGGGGAGCAGTTACCAGTCAGAACCCAGAATGAGCTCACAGCACCAGCCCAGACGCTGCTCCTCCCTGAATATCAGGGGAGGAATTCCTCTTTCCCTCCCATGCCCCTCATTTTCTAGTTCTCACACCTTGCTTCCTACATTCCCTCACCCTAACTCAGTATCATCAGCCAGCCCCAGGCTCCTGGCACCCTACTTTCTTTTTTCTCCCTGCCTCTCTCCTCCTCTCAGTGGCATGAGCTCTTGCAGTGTTAGATCTAGGACCTTGCAGGTAGATCAAGGACTGAGACCTCATTTTAGTGCTAATATAATAGTTACTGCATTAATAACTAAGAATTATGTAATATGGTTATAGCAATTACAATAAAATAGCTCTTTATTATAACCTTCCTATATCGTAGCCACTGGACTAGGCAATGTTGCTTTTACTTTCCTGGGAATACCTCTAGGAGGAGCCACTACTATTACCCCTACTTTGTACCTTTATTTCTTTTCCTCTGGCTCTGCATTTGTGTCCCTTTTGCTTTCCAGCCATCTACAGAGATGTTTTTTTGTGTTGTCTGGAAATTAAAAAAAATTTTTTTTTACTTCAGAGAGAGAGAAACATCAATGATGAGAGACAATCATTAATTGACTGCTTCCTGTATGCCCCTTATGAGGAATCAACCTTGATCTCTGGTTCATAGGTCAGCACTTAACCACTGAACCATACCAGCCAGGCTATCTGGAAATTTTTAATTCCAGATTTATTGTTTTATCTTTATAAGAGTCTCTTCTTCTTTTATGATGTTGCTATCCTCTAGATTTTCTTTTAGTTAGTTTTATTTAAATAATGAAATATTCTGCTAGTTCCAGTAACTGTTTCCTGATGTATTTTGGGGGGTATTATTTGTTGATCTTTGTTCATATTTTGCATGTTGCTTTGGTTTACCCAAAATATTTGGTAATTTGACTCTTATTTGTTCTTTCACTTTGTGTTTGAAAATCTTTTTAGGGGATTTGATGGGAGGGGGATGGGAGAAGATGCAGGTTCTAATTACAGGTGCTCTTAAGTGAAAGGAAAGTGAAAATAGATGCTCATTTTGCTGGAAACTTTCCTTTTGGGTTTGGGGGTACCTTGCCCTTCCTTAGGGGTCTCTAGTTATCCTAGGTGTTGGCTGTCTTTCTAGTCATAGGGCTCTTTCTCACTGTTTCAACAAATGGAGGCATTCAGGTGGGGGGAGTAACAAGACCCATGGTCAGAATTTAGCTCGCCAGAAACACATCCATGCTTCTGCTCTTGCATCTGTTTACACTGAGTACAGAGCACATTTTACTAGTAAATTTGGTCCCCTTCACAGGTGCTCTCCTGCTTGCCTTTGGGGGCATGGTTTACCCAGTCTCAATCTCCATATAGTTTCTACCTTTCAGGAATACTTAAAAACCTTTAGCCCATTTGATGACACAAACTCTTATTTTCCAATGCTGTGTGGTCTTATAATTATTTTTAAAAATACCTTTACTGTTATTTTCTGGCATTTTGTATGGGAAGGAATAGGGATTCTTGGATCCAATCCACCATTTTGATCCATTCTTTACTCCCATTTCACAGATGAAATAACTATGAATAGCTAAAGAGTGTGCTCAATAATCTGACAGCTATTCTAATCAAGTTCTTTAAGACCAGAGACAATGTGCCCAACTAACATATTCTGATTTTCATAATATATTAATATAATTACATACAATGGTGCCTTTGTTTCACACAATACAGTTTGACAAATGTAGGTTTACAGTTGTGAGTACAAGAAACAGTTTATTCTTGTATTATTATTTATTATTTTATTTTCCATATGAAAAACTGTAAACCTACTTTTGTCCCACCGTGTATAGCCTCTAAGGTATTAGTCTGTCATTTCCAGTGTAATGATGAAGAAACAGATTCATAAATGTTAAGTGACTAGCCCAGGAACTCCCAGCTTATAGTAGCATATAGCAAATATTTTTATACATGCAGCATATAAAGCTTTCGGCATAATAAGAACTCTGGATACAAAGAAGAACTTTATACCCCTGCTCTCGAAGACCTCAGAATAGAACCTAAGGTAGAACCCAAGTTTTCTGTTTCTCAATCCATGTAAATATCTTTATATTAGCTTCACTACCTCAGTTTCCTTTTTCAAAATCACTTTGTTAAAACACACTTATGCACGTACACATACACACACACACATACACACACACACACATACATATACACACACATACACACACACACATTCACACTTGCATCCTTACTTTGTTGGGAGATTGCTAATGGCAATACCTGGCTTGTTTTGATATGACTATATCCAATAATGCATTGATGTTTCATGCAAGAATACATTAAAGAATTAGCCCTTAGGTTTTCAAAAGATTTCCAATATGGCACCAATGCTCCAAAAGTTATGCATCTCTGTTTTAAAGTAGCTATGCAATGTGCTTAGGTATAAAAGAGAAAAAACTAGCTATATCAAAGAATAAACATTGACAGATAAGAAGCTTACTGAAGAATCTAATCAATTGGGAAGTCTACTAGAAACAGGCTGATTTTTAATACTGCCAGTACCTAGCTCCTCTATTGCAACCACATTGCACTGAGGACTTCTAAGAGACTGTTATTGTCAACTGGAGGGAAAAATGGCAGGTCTGTAATGAAACAATCATATACACATTACATTACATTATTTTGATTTGATAACTGTTTCCTAGGTCATTGTAGCCTGGGTGGGAGGGTATGAAAGCAGAAAGCATTACACATCAACACAGAATGGCATGGCTGAAGTGAAATTCCACTGCTTCTGCTGAGTAAAGAGATTTAATCTAAGTCCTCACTTTCCCCCTTCATTAATTATTATTGTTAATAATACTATTAATAACAACCACCACATGTTCCTATGGGATGAATATGTTTATATTGGGATGAATATCTGGGCTCCAAGAAGGGAATTTTATTCATTACTTCCCTACTACCTACCTTCTGTTGTTACACTAATGAAAAGTAAAGGCATTGCTTAACTAATCCTATCTAATAAAGAGGGAATATGCTAATTGATCCTCACACAGTCGCAAAGATGGTGGTGCCCACAGTCAATAAGAAGGGAATATGCTAATTGTCTGCCCTGCCCTCAAAGATGGTAGCACTCACAGCCACAAAATGGTGCCCAGTCCCCTCAGCCCCCCAGCCACCCAGGGCCACCCAAGACTCAGGTAACCAGAGCTGGCCAAGGCCTGTACTACCTGCAGTGGCAGTAGCAGAGGTGTGATGGGGCATCGCCCTTTGCCTGATTGCTGGTCACCTACCGCCCCTGAGGGCTCTCAGACTGTGAGAGGGGGCAGGCAAAGCTGAGGGACTCTCCTTCCAGTGCATGAATTTTCATGCACTGAGTCTCTAGTCATAAATAATCATCTATAAAATTGTCTCTTTTAATTCTCATAAAAAATTATAAAATAAATATTATGAATAAAGTTAAAAACTAAAAAATGAACTGCCTTATGACCCAACTTTTCCACATCTGGGAATATATGCAAAGAAACCCAAAAACACTAGTTTTAAAGAATATATGCAGTTTTATTGTCATTGCAGCATATGGTAGCCAAAATTTGAAAGCAGCCCAAGTGTCCATCAGTGGGTAAGTGAATACAAAAAAGCCATGGTACATTTAAACAATGGAATACTATGCAGCCTTAAAAAGGATGAAATATTATCATTGTGACAGCATGGATGGACCTGGAGATCATTATGCTAAGTGAAATAAGCCAGTCAGAGAAAGACAAGTACCATGTGACTTCACTCATAGGGTGGAATCTAATGAACAAAATAAACTAACAAAATAGAAACAGACTTCTAGATAGAGAACTGACTGACATGTTAGAGGGGATTGGGATTGCAGGGCTCAGTGGAAAAGATGAAGGGATTAAGAAAAAAGCACCATAGACACACATAACAGTATGATGATTACCAGAGGGAAAGAGAGAGGGGGGGAGTAGAAGAGGCATATGAGGGATAAATGGTGATGGAAAGAGACTTGGGATAATGAACAACTGTACACCTTAAACCTTTATCATTTTATTAACTCCAATGAACTCAATAAAAAAGTTCTTTAAAATACTACTGCAGCTATGATTGAATTTGGTTTAAAAGAGTAAAATTTTAGAGTATTCTGGCATCTTGGCTCCATTTAAAAGATTATGAATTGCAATATTTATTTCAATTTGATCTTTTCAACTCATTCATTGTAGTACTTCTCCAAAAATTAAAGACAAGACACATAATTATAGACTTCTTTATAAGGGGGTCAGATTTATATTGCAGGGCTAAGTGAAAAAGATGAAGGGATTAAGGTTTTTGGTATTTGAAAACTTTGGCTTTAAAAAGTGTTTTACAACCAGTAAAATAACAAAACCAAGAATTATAACTCACAGGCCAACAAAGGATATAAAGTAAGAATCATTAAAAATATTCATCCATTCCAAAAGATGGAAAATGGAACAGATGGAAAAAAATAGAAAACAAATAACAAATGATACACCTAAACTCAACCAAATCAATAATGATATTAAATATAAATGGTCTAAATGCTCTAATTAAAAAGCAGAGATTGTTACATTGAATTAAAAACTTGAGATGCAACTATATGCTGCCAAAAGGAAATTCACTTAAAATATAAATAAATTAAAGATAAAAAAGGTGAAAGTATATGCTAACACTAACTTAAAAAATAAAAAGCTGAGTGGTTATATTATCATTAGACAAAGTAGATTGCAGAGCAAAAATTATTAGCAGGGAAAAGAAGGTATCACATAATGATAAAAGGGCCAATTTAAGAGGACAAAAGAGTCCTAAATACATACATACCTAGTAAGCTTCAAAGAGAAAAAAACTTGATAGAACTGCAAGGAGAAATAGACAAATCCACAATAATTGTCAGTGATACTAATGATCTTTTGTGAATAATTTATAAAACAAGGAGACATAAAATCATTTATGATGTAGTACAGTTGAGGAATACTTATCAGCTTTGTCTAATTGAATCATAAAATACTGTACCCAGCAACAGCACAATACACTTTATTTTTTATAAACATGGAACATATACCAAAATAAACCATATTTTGGGCCATAAAATATTCTCCATAAATTTAAAAGGATTGAAGTAGGACAGAGTATGTTCTCTGACTACAGTATAATAAAATTAGAGATCAATAACAGAAATATCCCTAGAAAAATCTCCAAAAAAGTTTGTAAACTACATAACATACAAAGGGATATTATAAAGTGTTCTTACAGTTCCCTAATCTTAAGAGTTTTGTTGTTTTCTTCTATCTCACTTTGCCTTTCTATTCAGATTGGGCAAGTAGGTCAGCATTAACTCACTAAAGGCACTGGAGGATATTACTTAGTAAACTAGATATTTATCCTTTATCTTTCAAACCCATCATGGCTGCCATCCATGTCAGCAAGTGTGGCTAAAGGGAAAAGATGCGTACCCAACAGCTCTTTCCATCTTGAATAGTAATAAATTTGCCTTCACTTTTAATGACACTTTACCACTCTGAATCAGGTTACCATAAATTACTGTAATTCCCAAAGTGATTACCAGATGCCCCTGGTATTACCTTTTCCCCCAGTAGGAGCTGACCCGATATTCCTCTGATGTTGTCTAAATAGATGACTCACTTCAGGGAGCCTCCCTTGAATTCAGTGCTCTTGGCATTTGCCCCAGTTCTGTAATAGCCACATACCCCAGGGGTAAAGTAATGGATCTCTGGCAATCTGGCTGTCCCCTTTATTTCTCTTTCACATTCGTTTACACATTTGTGACTGTCCTCTGAGAATGGCACAAAGTAGAAAGGATAATACATTCCACTCTTCTCTAAGGGTCAAAACCATATGAACGGTCTTATAGGTCTTAGTCTGATTATCCTGCAGTTTTGCTACTAGACACAGTTAAGCCATTGGAAATCCGAAGTAGAGTGTCATTAACAGAATCAAATTTAGACCAGTACATTTATCGCAAAAAGCAATATTTGAGAAAGGTAATGAATCAAAGTGAGCCTTTTACATTATAGCCAAGGATTTAACATTTAGATGGGAACAGGGGGGTCATTTTATAAAGCTTTCCAAAGAAATGCAAAACTGTATTTTCTTTTTAGTAATAGTCCTCCTCGTTCTTTCCCTGGGAAAATAAGTTCAGCATCACACTTGTGTGTTATCTCGAGAAAGGGAAACAGAGCAAGAGGTTTGGGAAGGTTTGACAAGAAGTAAAATACTTCAAGAATCACATATAGATGTTTTCTCTAACTCTAACAATACTTTTTGCCCTATTTTATTTGCATTACTTCTGTCTAAAAATCTCTGTTCCTTTCCTATTCTTCAGGATATATGTAGCCTTTATAACAATTTGGGTGGGAACAAAGAGATGGTTTCTGTACTTTCTACTAGTACAGAAGTCAAATAGTTAAAATAAATAAGTAAAAGAGCATAGGTGTGCCAAAGTTGCCTCTGTCACCTGAGAGGAACTACTACCACTTATATGGGCTGAAGTTCAATTGTTCCATATATAAAATGAGGTCATAATCCATGGGTCATTGTGAGAAACAAATGAGTTACTGTAAAATATGTTAAATGGTAGGTATGTAGAAGACATCCAATGAGTATCATCTTTCCACTAAATGAGTTTAAGAATATGGCTAATTTTTCTCTGTTCTATACCATTTTTGATACATGTACCTTCATTGGGATCAAATAGTACATACGTTCTTATCTGGGAATCAGAAGTTGAACAGTAATAATGCAATCTCCACCTTCTGTACTTCAGCTGATTATGGTTTTCTGTTCTTTGAACTTGAAATGAGGTGTGATTTTCTGTTCTGGAGTTCATACCTTAAAATGTGTCAGGCAGGTAAAATATCTTACTTCAAGAGAAAGAAGCATTAATAGATATTAAATGTTAGGTATTAGAAATAGATCCACAATTTTCCTTAATTATGGTGGAGGCAAAGGCATGCATTATCCCAAATAGTTCCCAGATAGTACTTCTGGTTCTGAAATGTCACAAAGAGACAGCCATCATGTCAAAGAGATGCAACCTTATCCTCTCAATGTGTGTCCTGACTACAATCCAGCACTGCAGGGCTTTCAGCACCTAACAGGTTAACAGGAGAAAGGAAAACCCAGAGAATCCGCAGGTCTGATAACCTGGAGGTATAATTAACATAGAGTGTGTCAATAAAGAGCAGTCAGATATACCTGTATTCCAGTCCTTGCTAACTGGGTGAATTATGATAAAGATTAAACAAGCCTCTTTCTATTTAACTATCGATATAAATCTTTTCAATTTTCCTTTTGTAAATTAGGGATAATATTGATAGATGTGTGAAGTACCAAGCACATATAGATGCTCAGTCAATATTAAATACTATTTTTATCAGTTATCTAAAAGGAACCATTCCCTGTTTACATTTTATTCTAATTGCAGTGTTTTAAAATGGGGGGGAAAGGTGGGCTCTTTGCATCAGTTTGCTCCGCCCATTCTAATTTTTTCTTAGATTTAAATTATCTTTATTTGATATATTTCTGAAGATCCCCCTTTCCCTGTACCACCATTACCCCTTTGGATCTTTCCACATATGAGAAGGCTGCAGGGCACACTGAGTAAGAACATAGCTGAGCCCTAGCCAGTTTGGCTCAATGGATAAAGCATCAGATGCCTGTGGACTTAAGGGTCCTGGGTTCGATTCCAGTCAAGTGCACATACCTCATTTGCAGGAGGCAACCAATCAATGTGTCTCTCTTACATCAATGTTTCTCTCTCTCCCCTTCCTTCCACTCTCTCTAAAAATAAAATTAATGGAAAAATATCCTCAGGTGAGGATTACCAAAAAACAAAGTATAACAGGTGTACGGTGGCCTACTCTACCTATATATGGTTGAGTTTTCAATCCCACCTCCTCCTCTTACTGATTTTGGTGCCTTACACAACTTTCTCTAACCAGTAAGTTACTTATGAAAAGGGAATGATAATAAGACTTGACCCCTGGGTTTTTTTTGTGATAATTAAGTTATTACATGTAAAGCCCCTAGAATAGTGCCAGGGAAGTGTTATGTGATCTTTTAAGTCTGGCCGTGACTAAATGCTAACAATTAGGAGTAACAAAACTTGGGCATCTTTTCCCCTTCTGAAAGTGCCAGTCTATTCAGAGGGCCCGAGTTCTGAGGACTCTTTCTCTGATCTTATCGTTTTCTCCTTTTATTTCAATAATAAAAGAAACAAGACAACATACTGCCTTACAACCTACTGCCACCATAAGTTGTCAATACAACAGTTCTATGTTGCAATATTAAAGATATATGAGCAACCATGAGTTCCTTGCTGACTTCATTCTGGACTTTATTATTCACATGAGCTCACTTCATAAAACAGAGTTTTAGTGAACTGCCAAAGGTGGCCCAAAGTTGACATTGCCATGACTTTCAACGTGGGCTGTTGCGATTTACGTGTACTTCTTTGTGTTTCACACTAGAATATCATCTTTTTTTGAGAGAAAAGGTCCATATTCTAATTTCATTATATCTGCAGCAACTACACTGCCACAAAACTGAATAAATGAATGAATGAAATTGCATTCAAAGTATAGTATGCTAGTTCAGCAAAGAGTAAACTTCCAAGTTAGACTGGGAATAATCCGGGAACCTAAAAAATTTTAGGGTTACATTTATGCATCCTCATTTGGGCTTTCTACCTTTTTAAAAAATATATATATTTTATTGATTTTTTACAGAGAGGAAGGGAGAGGAATAGAGAACTAGAAACATCGATGAGAGAGAAACATCCCCTACTGAGGATGTGCCTGCAACCAATGTGCATGCCCTTGACCAGAATTGAACCTGGGACCCTTCAGTCCGCAGAGACTGATGCTCTACCCACCGAGTCAAACAGTTTCGGCCTTTCTACCTTCTGAGTTTCATCATTCCTGCTATAGTTTCTTGTCCCCCTCCCCCAGTACGCTTGGTGCTTTCCTGTCTCTGTGCCTTTATTGTTGTTAGCCTTTCTTTTTTGGAATGTCTTTTTTCCCCCCTTCACTTTACATGAACATTTCCTTCTCTAAGTGTAAGTCATTTCACCTTCTCCTGACCTCCCATAGTAGCTGTTGTCTAAACCAATTAGCTGTTGCTTAGCACATGCTGTTGTATATTTTTAGTTGTTATTTTACAAGAAAAATACTTAGCCAGAGCTTAAGTCCTTTGAGAGCAGTGACCATGTCGTACACTTTTGCACCTAGCATTGTACCTTACACTTGGTGCAAAGATAAATAAATGCTTGTTACCGGAGCAACTTTGTCTTCACCACCTTAAACAGACTGCAGTGCAAAATAAGACTAAGTGCAGCCAAATGAAAGCATTAATTTGTGGCTAAGTAGGAAGGTTACATATGCTGAACCACATCAGGATAAAGATGTAAATTTCAGGTAGAGTTTCAGCTTTGTGAGCTCCTCTTGACTCTGCAGCTTAATTTTTATTTTGTTTGATACATTTTATTTTTGTTTTAATTGTGCTTTGGGGTGGGGGTAGCGGGGTAAGGACATTGAACTTTAAGTCTAGTTGCATGCTCTGACACATAACTCTACTGCAGGATTGTTTATTTTACAATAAAACGCTTCAAAACAAAATATGAGACAACTAATGCTTCTCTGCCATCTGTTCTACAGAAGTGTGAGGAAGGCGTAGACGGGGGTGAGGTGTTATATGCACAGTTCCTCCTCCTCCTCAAACCTTTCAGGAACATGGTGCTAATGATGTGGCATGGATATCACCCAAATTCATAGTGTGTGACAGTGTATTGGAGCACCCTGATTACCACCTTATCTGGAGCTACCATATCTGAAACAGTGTAAAAAATTGTAAGTGAGCAGGAGCTGGAGGTCGTGTACATTCTTGTTACATATTTTCAATCCTGGTCAACGAGTCTTGTTTAAATGCAGACGAAGGGAGATACATTGCTCCAAAGGGAGACACATTGCTCCAAACCTCAGAGAAACCAGGACAATAGCAGATCTTGTGCCAAAGACCAAGGCTGCCTTTGACATTGGGCACTTCCTCTGTTGCCGAGAGCATCTGGTCCCATGCCTTTTCCTTACTCTGTGTTGATGCATTAATTTTTTTTTTTTTTACATCTATTCATTGTCTGAATATTACCACCTGAGTAATGTGTCAGCATTGCACAGAGCTAGCACAGCCGCTTCCTCACTCATCACCCTATTAGTTTGCCATTGATTACACATCCACAAATGAGACAATAGTGTTCCAATTGTTTTAGGATATGACAAAACAGCCCAGGATGGGTGTGGGCTACTTCAGGTCATCAGCGAGGCATAGAGCTGTCCCCTCCAACTACTCTCTACTTCAGTTCAGGTGGGCATATTGCTTTTTTTACATCCTGTGTCAGAAAGACTCCCTATCCATGCACTTCCATGAAATTGCTCTAATGCTACCTATCATTGTCTTCCTTTCCTTCATTATCGTGGTCCTTTTCTTTACACACCTGGCTTATTTATTTCATTCCAGTGAGGAACATCTAGTTTTTCTCTGCTTCATCTGGTTGGTCTTCCAGAAGCGTCACAGAGAACTGACATTTTGTGCATCCAATTTCTACCTCCATTTTTCATTCATTCATTCGTCCTTCCATCAAATTATGCAGCTTGACTTGTTATGTGCCAGGTTTTATTATATACATTGAGTGTGAAAGTCACAGTTCCAGTGCTCAGGCACCTTCCATGCCAGTGGAAGGAGCCAAGTGGCCATTAGAGTGAAGGAAGCTGCTGATCTCACTTCATGCAATGCTGACACATTGCCCAGGTGGCAATAAGATCTATCAAGGAAATGAAAACAGGGCAAAGGAGAAGGATGGGTGGTGTGGGAGGAAATGGCTGAGAAAACTCAGACACACAAGGGACAAATAAGTGGCCCAAAGTCACTCAGGGAATGGTCATGTCAGGTTCAAAACCAGGCCGCCTGGCTTTTGAGCCCATGCTCCTTACCAAGGAGCCTAGCTGTGTTCCCTTTTGTTGTTGTTGTTGTTCTTTTTTTTTTTTTTTTTTTTTTTAATATTTTCATTCATTTTTAAAATACTTTTATTAATTTCAGAAAGGAAAGGAGAGAGATAGAAATCAATGATGAGAGAGTGTCATTGATGGGCTGCCTCCTGCACGTCCCCTACTAGGGATCCAGCCTGCAACCCAGGTTCATAGGTCAACACTCAACCACTGAGTCATGCCGGCTGGGTGCCAAGCTGTGTTCTTGGTCCTCTGCCATCCTGTAATTGACAGCTGAGAGGATTTCAAGGGGAAGGGTCCACACCCGATGCACACGGCACTGCAATCCCAGCAGAATTCACAGGGCAAGAGCCCACGGAATTGAGGATGTGCAACACCAATGCACAGTCCTATCAACTGAAAACAGACCACTCAACAAAGTTTAAGAGATAAGTACCAATTGCCAGCACAATCAGCTCACTTCCTTTTATTCACTCTGTGGGCTGTGTAAGCTTTTACATAAAAGTCTCCGTTTGAAATTGTTGTATCCAACTCAAATCTATTTCAATTATATGCAGTGCTAATTTCAGGAGACTCTTAAACCCGTAAACTCAGCATCACCCTCCTAGTTCAATAAAGCAACTTTCTCAGTCAATGTTCCTTCAGATGTGGCAAATACTAAGTAATTAACCTTAACAAAGTCGGTCCTTGTCCATTTCCACAAAATTAGTTTCTAAAGAGGTTATTAAGAACACTGGTTGCACCACAGTGTCGATTAATAATACTCCTGAGTCCAAACAAATAGAGCGTGTCCTTGTGGTGTAAGATAGGGGAAATGCTGACAAGTCGTGTGTCAGCGCGCATGTGTAGCATAAATGCAACACAAGGCAAGCCTAATTGTGCCGTCGTTTTACGGCTCAGGGTCATTAACAGTGCTGTTAGGAGAAATAGACATTAGATTCATGTAAAATGCTCTGGAAGCATGAAGAGAATAAATGCCTTAAAACAGAACTAGCATCTGATGAATTTGGACTTATCACCAAGCTTCCTTGCATTTTGAAAAGTGATCTAAATAAAATCCACCTAATTGGGGAAAATGGCAAAAACTGGATGACAACAATAAAAGAGATAGGAAGTGTTTTTCCCCCCTATTGTCTGTTTTATTTTGTTTGTTTTGTTTTGTTTTTTAATGTTATGTTTTATGGGAATTCTATCAGGCTGCTCACTTAAGGAAAGCTAAATCATGAAATGAAACCACGTTCAAACGGAAGATCAGCTATATGTACTGAGGTTTAGTCACAGCTAGTAAACAGAGCACTCTGATGAAGCTTAAATTAGTTAATCCTCAGAATTACCAGGTAGCTGAAGAAAGTATAAGGAAGCAGCCCATACAACAGCAAATGTTCCATTCAAGGAAATCTGGGCCATCAAAAAAGTCCCATTTCCAATTCCTCTACAGAAACACCGAAAGGCCACGTATATTTATAGTGATTTGCTATCTGCTGTAGATTGGTTTTGAAACAGTAACCATCTGAGGTAAAATTATATACCTCCTGGAAACTACTTTTTATCCCAGGCTTCTAATTCATATCCCTCATTTTTCAATATAAGAGAGTTTCAAAATCACAAGTGCACTGGATGAGGCAGTGTTAGCAGAAAACAAGATGAGATGTCAGAAAGCACTCTTCTTGCAAGAGGGAGGCCACCTTTAATATTCGGAGCCATCATTAATGCTTAAGTGCCTGTTTCAAACAGAGCAGAAGTTAATGAAATAAAGATAGAGCTTTTCTCTCCCGAAGCTTTTTCCTTATCAAGAGGACTTACGAGCAGGACAGTAGAAGTGTTGGGCCTAGAAAGAGATTGAAAAAAATAGCCTGCCCTTGAGGAACCAAGTTAAGACGAGGTGACACGTGTATAAAAGATGAATTATAATACAGCGTGACCTTGTGTAATGAGCAATAAAGAGAACAATGACATGTGGGCTTTTGTGAGGTATCCTTTCTGCAGTAGAAGGAAGAAACGCTGAAGCACATACTAGGCAAAAGAATGGCCAGCAGTAAAGGTCAGATGAGAAAACATAGTTGAGACATACAAGTAGATCAGAGTGGCCAGAGCAAGGAAAAGGTTGAAATAGTATATATGTCTAGGGTTATGGAGCCTTAAATACTGGGCTAGGAAATTGGAATTTCCTTCTGTAGGCATTTAGCAGCCATCAGAGGATCTGGATTGACCATGTGTATTCATGGGGGCAAAGAGTGTGTGTGTGTGTGTGTGTGTGTGTGTGTGTGTATGTTGAGAAGTGGGGGAATAACTGTAAATTCATAGTTGTAGTATATATGGTGTATATATACACATGATATGTATATATCATATACACACACACACACACACACACACACACACACTATAGGATAAAATATGGCTCAGAAAGGAGAGGGATTCAAGGCAAGTGATCTAATTAGGAAACCACATCTCCAGATGTGGGTGGATAAGACAGACTAGGCCAGTGGTCACAAACTCATTAGTCAACAGAGCAGTTTGCTGACCACTGGACTAGGCCAATGGCAGTGAAAATGGACACGTGGGAAACTTTTTGAAGATGTGGGTTCTGTCTGGAGAGTAACTATAGATAAGAGCAAATTACAAATGACTTATTTTTAAAATTTACCCAAACTTTACTAGAAATATGTTAGATTCTTAGTTGTTAGTTATTGCTAGTTAAAGCTTTTTTTCCTCCAGAAATGAAGAGTAGTTTCTTTTTACCGTGAGTGAGTAGGCCTTTGTACAGAGAGAACAGGGCACACGGAATCCTAAAATATGGGTAAAATGTCATCAGCAATATTAACCATGCTTTCTGTCCACTTGAAACCCAGAAAGGAAGAAAAGAGAGGATCCTTAAAGGAAAGTTCAGTTCAGTTACCTCTCCAGGTGGTCATTGTGCTAGGAGAGGATGGTGGGCTAGTTCCTGCAGCCTCTAGACCCCCAGGAAGCTGGGACCATCCTCATCTAGGGATAGAAAAGCAGCATGTTCCTTGGTTGTCTTATCAGACCACAGGAACTGCTTGGACCACAAGCAGAGCCTAGCCTCAGCCTGCCCAACAGGGGACCTTTGGGCTCTCTCTGTTTTGGGGTTGTTGTATAGACTTAATCTGATTAAGAGTAGCCAGGCATTCAGAGATGTTCTGCTCAGGCCCAAGTAACTCCCCAGGCCTTAACAGCCAAACCCAGTCACACCCGTATAGTTCAAACATAGCATTATTGCCTAACCTCAAACTGCTGTTTGTAATAGGTTGAATAGTGCCCTCCCTAACCAACCAAAATATGCCTACATCCTAATCCCCTGGACTTGTAAATATTACCTTATTTGGGAAAAGGGTACTTATAGATGTAATTTATTTTAAATATGTTTTTATTCATTTCAGAGAGAGGAAGGGAGAGGGAGAGAGAAACATCAATGATGAGAGGGAATCATCGATTGGCTGAACCCACCACAGACCAGTTGCCTGTATCTTCTGACAGTGACCATATGAATGATCTCATGCAGAATTTTTGCCTTACTTTCCTTACTGGCCAGCACCAGTTCCGGGTTTACAGGTTTTAGAAAAAGCAGTTCTTTGAAGGAAGAGCTAGGAAACGTACTTGAATGATAGTCACATAGAAAAGGCACTGTTTGTACCTAGATGGTATGTCTATGGCTGAGAGGGGGTTGCTGAAGCCTCACATTGAGCCACCCTCAATAGACTTCAGCAAACAACGAAAGGAGCTGTCTTACAGCTTTCAGGAAGTCTTACAGAATCTGGGATCCTTCACCCTAACACTGTTCCTTCTTGAGGTGAACCAATGGAGTGTTTGAACAACTGCTTAAGCAGGGACTCAGCTATCAGGGATCAGCAAGAGAAAGTAAGAGAGAGCAGGCCAGTCTCTCAGAGTGAAGTTATTTAGAAATTTATTTTTAAGGGGATGTCCATAGTATCTTGAGAACACGGCCCTTTCCATAAAGGCTCCTTCCAGGGTCTCACAAATTATCTGCCTCAATCTGTCACTCCTGAAGTTCTCCATAACATTCTCGAATACTCCTTGGCCCAGAAACATAAACAAAATGTGTAGTTTATGCTCTAGTGTATACATATATACCCAAGAGTGCTCAACAAGAACTGGTAGATGGGGAAGATGTTTAACCAACTTAGCATCCTGTCCACCTGACCTGCTTGTGCAATTCCATGAAAATCCTGCTAAAGGAGACAGAGAAGGAGAATGTATGTTTGATCTTTACTAGAATGAGAGCCTTTTTAGCCATCCATTCAGAAGATTCCTTAAGTCAGCTTTTGTAAGCCTTAGATGAAACAAATACCACCATTTTAATGGCCAAAGTTGAGGACACACTGCTATTTTCAATAACGGTATAATGGAATAAGTGTGCCAGGCTTGGCACTAGATGAGACTAGCATTGCTTGCTTCCTAAATTCCCCCAAAATAACTATCTAATATACTGTATTTAAGTTTTATGCTGTATTATCATGAGCAGAGTCCCATGTTAGAGTCAGAACTGGTCAATTCCCACACGTGCCACGCACCAGCCAATCGACCTGGGAAAAGTCACTTTACCCCGACCCTTGATTTCCTTAACTATAAATAAAACAGTATTAAATATCCCTACTTACCAGGATTGTTGCAAGAAGCAAATGAGAGAACACTGAGAGTATCCAGCACATAGGGATTGAATTAAAAAAATATAGTTGGATCATTAGCTTCATCAAGGTAAAAACATAGTTGCCTAATTCTGCTTCCCTAGTGAGCAGTTTAAAAAAGAAAAAGAAAACAGACAAGTCTCATCATTCCCATTCTGAATTTCCAGAATGATTACTGAATCTTAGCTTCATTTTATGTGAATATTTTTTGTGTATTTTAAAAGGCCATAGATGACCATTTCAGATCACTAACTCCAAAAGAGAAAATAAGTAATTATGCAACTCATGAATATAAAGTGAGTCAGAAATGTCAAAACTGTTACATAAAACTGTATTTGTATCTGCACCTTTAAAAGGCATCTATAGTATATAAAACTATATGGTCTACAAAAAGCCAAAATTGTAAAGATTCCAGAGAAAATTACCTGCTGAGGTCCTAAGACTGAAATTTTCTGAAGTGAAAATGAACAACATTTTTTAATGTATTTTCTTTGTTCCCATTCTCCATGGTAGATATTGCAGTTATGGCTGAAATACTTGGCATTGTCATAATGACTTAGACAGTTAAAGCGATACACCTCATATTTCAGAAGCTGGCCTGTGAGTCCTCTCAAGAAACAAGAGTACCATTTTATTCAGCAATGTTGGCATGTTGACCCTTTGGGAAACATGCTATATTATCTTTCACACAGTTACACTATTTGTTAATTTGCCTGTCAAATTAACACAGTAAACTATTTACAGCTGTTCTATGTAATGTTTAACTGATAATAATCCCCCATAAATGTGGACTCCTACTACTTAAAAAATAACTATTTCATTAATCAAAGGCTTCTAAATCCAAAGACTAACTTACATATGGTATTCTTTATCAAGATTTTCTAGTTATTAAAGCATATAAGAAGAAATACCCATTTAAAAGGTTTGGGAGATATCTTTTCAAGTCACATATACAAATCCAAGTTTTAGTCTCCTAAACAATACTAAATTCTTTAGATCCTGCTGTTCAAAAGTCTTTGGAAATTTTAAAACATATAAAATACTGATTTAACTTCTCCTAGAAAAATTCAGCAGAAAATAAAAATAACCTAGCTGAACGCCCACTCCCCTTTCCAAACATCATAAAGTCTAGGAAGGCCAGCTTCTCATCCTATATAATTCTAAGAATTCCCATAGGGAAATTTGTAAACTTCCCTCGCAGAAATTCTCATAGATCTATACAGGATGAGAATGTGGTTTATAAACAATAAACACAAGATTCTTTAAGATATGATCTTTGCCCTCACTTAAGCTCCAGATGTTAACTTGGAAATGATGATCTTGGGGCTCCCATATACTGTTTCCTGGGTTCCCAAGAATTCAGTCAGTCAGTCAGCAACATAAGAATATCCTTATGTACCTATGGCCATAAAGGGGCATAGGATATTTGCAAAATTGCCCATTTTTCTTCTTTGTAATCCGTTTTTTTCAGTAAGGTGGGAGCTTGGTTACATAGGACAAATCAAATTTCAGATAGAAGGGTAATGTGATTATATTTGCATATATAGTTTATTAAATTGCAAAAATGCCATAGGCTTCTTGTAAAAACAGATAGAGGAGCATATAAAAGTAAAATTTTAAAGTCCTCAAAAAATATAATAGACTGTAAATTGATATAATTCATATATTTATCTTCTCAGATCAGAGAAAAAATGAAGTCAGGTTATCAGGTGGCAACTGAATAGTTTTGAAATCTTCATCCACTTAGAAGTCACTATAGCCAAGGAAAAGAGAGTGGGAGTTCTTAGTGTACTTCAACTCATAAGGTAGAGTTACTGCAATGCAAATACAGGAACAGGAATCAGGTCAGGGTCATGGAAGAGCAGACACAGGCTTTGTCACACAAGAGGTCAGAACTCTGGAGGTCTAAGGAGAGCAAGGCAGAAGATTGCAAAAGTCAAGTCAGTCACAGAGAGGAGAAAACCTGGAGGACCAGAACTGCTGCCAGTGAAACCATAATAATGTGTCCTCCTTTTCTACCTGTTCTTGATTTTCAGGTTAATCAATTCATGAGCATTATAGCCTGGGAGCAAAGTGTAATGGCTAATACTAATTGAGTACTTACTATGCGCCAGATCCTTTTCTAAGGATTGTATGTGTGCGTTTCATTTTATCCAAATAAGATTATAGCAACCCCAATGAGACAGGACTACTTTTATAGATAGCAAAACTGAGGCTTAGAAAGATCAAGTAATTCGCTCTATCACATAACTAATAAATCTATATGAAGTCAACTTTTAGTTCTTGAATTGTTTCTATAGACACACAAACCAGTGTCACGATAGGCACTTTATTGATGGAGGGGTGGGAGTAGGAAGCTATTCCAAAATGCACAAATCAAGTCAGTCTAATAAATGGCATGGTTGAGATTTTGGATATGAAATTATCAACCCAGCCAATACAGCGAAGATTAGCAATCAATCTTTTGAATGTAAACACAACCTCAATGCACTTTAGAATTTCAGTTCTCTCCAATGTCGTATACCTTTCTAAGCTTCATAATAAGCTCTAGTTATATCTAACATGGATTGTTTATTTGGGGAGAGGTGGGAGCTGATATCGTTGACAGGCAAAGAGAAGTAAATATTTCATCAACCCACAAACCATCTCTTGTAAGTCCATTTGCTCACATGCACGTGAATTTTTACCCTGGTTCTCTGTTTCCTTTCCAGCACCCTGGAGTATTTGTTCAGAGTTGGGCCCACAGCATGGTCCTCCTCGTTTTTCACACATACTTTACAGTATCTGTGTGCTTTCCATCAGGGTTCTTTGGTTGGAGGCAGCATTGAAAAATAGAGGAGATTTTTGGTACTTTGGCAGTCTCCTTTCTCCCAGTCTCTCCTAGAATTCTAACCAATGAAAGTCTGCCCAAGGTCAGACCTCATTGTATTTATTGTTTAGATCTAACTGGCACAGAAGCAATCTGGTGAGGTAATTACAATCAATTTAGAAGATAAGTTTGGTTAACCTAGTGAATCCCAAATGGGCATGTTGATTGGAGAGGTCATTTCTGAGCGAGAGTTTTTTCAATAGCTATAACTTCTAACCTCTATCCTATATGTCATTAAAACAAAGACTTAACAAGGTCCCAAAAGGTTACTATCGCTGCATTTGATTGTGAAATTTAAAAGAGCCTTTCTGCTTTTGTGATTTTCCCATATATAGAGTAATCAAAATACACACATATATTTTAGGACTTCATGTAAGAAGACATCATATTCAAAGTTGAATCTCTAAAATCAAGTTCCAAGAGTAGTCTTAACCTTCTTCAAGAATCTGATGAGTAGTACACACACGCGTGCAATGGATTAAGACCCTTGATGTAAGCAGCTGTAGAGCAAAGAAAAGAAATGGAAACTCTGCCCTGAACCAGTCTTTAAATAATAACCTCACCTTTCCTGGCTTCAGTTTCCTCATCTCTAAAATTATGTGATTTGAATTTTCTAATCTCAAATGTCCCTTCAGCTCTAGGACTTTTTTACTATTATTTTTCTTATGCTCATGGGAAACTTGTTTTTATTACAGTCCTTCAGGGTGACGACAAAGTATCTCAAGACAAACTTAAATTAACAGAAGACCAGGTTATAAACATTGTGTGTTTTCTCCAAATAGATCCAGAATATTTGCTTTATGGTAGCCAAATATCAAGAATAAACTAAAAACAAAAAACAAAAACAAAAAAAAAACTTACCATTTTTTTTAAAAAGTGGAAGGTGTGTGTCCCTAGAACCAGCCTACATAAGAAAAATATTTGTTATTTGCACTAATTTCTTCAGATAGAAAGTATTTTTTAAACCTTTATTTTTGCTACAGATGGGCTAAAGACTATTTTCTTTTGGCATGAAATATAAAATGAGAGGACCAAAATATGGGCAGGATTCTTGATGGCTCACCTATTAAATGATGAGAAGAAGATAGTGTCATGGGGAAAGTTTATCACTGTCTGCAAGAGGAATAGAAAACAGAATGGATGAGATCCGTTTAGATTAGTTGTTTGAAATGTATCTGAATGTGAGAATCGGAGACACATGAAAGAGTCTGATCTGCCAACCCAAACCACTGAAGCATAGAAAGAAGATATCGGAAAGAGGAAGGAAGGGGCCCTTAAACGTGAAAGGAAAATATGACCTACCCTATACCTTCTTTGACCTCAGTGATGCTTAATAGTTTGTGCAAGGTCACAAATAAAGCAATGTTTGGCCAGCTACTTGGAGGACTACCATAAATAGGAAGCAAGAATGGTGTAAAGTCAAGTTGATGTAAGATCAGGTCAGTGTAAGATCCAGTAGCTGAGAAATCCTTAAAAGTAGACTCATCTTTATGAGGGAAGGGAACACACTGCCTGCTGTTTTCACTGTGCCAAAAGCAATGTTGGCACATGATGCTTCATAAATAGTTGTAGAATAAATGAATGGTCAGGTAATGTTGGGAATGGAGTTCCAGTATGCATATGGGTGGATGGAAGAAACTGCAAGCCAGCAAAAGCTATTAACAGAAGTGAGGCATAAGAAAAGATCAAGAAAAGGAAAAGACATTTACTGCCAGAACAGAAGATTTTACAGCAGGGTATCTGGGAGCATTTGAATGGGAACCAGGAGGCCTTTGTTTGCAACCTCCGCCTTAATGCGTTATGTGATCTGAGGCAGAGAATCTGTCATTTTCTCCCACTTTTACAGGGACAGTAAAGATTCTTCAAACACAGTAGTGAATAAATACTTCTCATTTGGGGTTGGATATCAACAACAGATCTGTGTCCAAAACATATGCTTGAAATATTTCTAGCTTCTCTTCACAATCAGTGCTGAGGAAGAACATTTACTCATCAACAAATAGCAACCACTATTTGACAGGTACTATCCCAACCAGGGGTAAATTTTCATTATGCCGAGTAGTTCAGTAGGCCTATACAGAGAGCAATTGGGAAGCTACCAAATATTAGGGATCACTTTATTTTCATTATTGCCAAATGTCTTGACAGTGGTTTACACACTCCCTCAGTTCTCATTCGTTTCTCTTCCCTAAGTCATCTGATCTTAAGATCCCTTGTTCCAAGGAAACTACCCTCCTCTAAGGTCATCCAGGAGGTCTCATCCTTTGGCCATTGTTCAATTCTTTATTTTTTCAAATTCCGTTCAAACATTTGATATTATTGATCATTCTTTGTTAAAACTCTCACCTTCCCTGGTTTTCTTATTAATCATGTGGCATGTTCTAAATATTTATAAACTTTGCTTGGAACCACAGGGATATAAACGCAAATCTCATCTTTGTCATCATATAAATCTGAGCAAACTACTATATAGTTCTTAACCCATGATAATTTCTTCATCTGTATAATTGAGGTACTTTCAGCTTCATCCAACACTCCCTTATATTACTATTGTGAGGATTATATGAAGGCAAAGCATGGTGCCTAGCACATAGTAAAATAGGATCAATGTAAGGGTTCTATTTGGGCTCCTCTCCCCACTATATGGACAGCCACTATCTTACTTCAAGTCTTCCTCATCTCCTCCCTGAATTACTCCAGAGGCATTCTCACCAGTCCCCTACCTTCAGTCTCTCACAGCTCCATTCTATTCCTCACCCATGGCCTTTCTGAAATACAAATCTGATCAGACCATTCTCCTTCTTAAAATTCATAACGGAAACCAGTGACCTGAGGATAAACAAAGTCCAAACTCCTAAACATGTTATGACCCAGACCCTTCTCTCCAGCCTCATTATCCACAACAGTCTTCCATACTCTTCACTTTGGCCGTGAACTACGTGTAGTTCCCAGAGTGCTGCTCTAGGAAGGTTTGGGGCGCAGGAAACTGACCACCAAGATATTTTAAAGTAAAGTTTATTCCCCGGTAATGAGCGGGACTCATTATGGAGGTAGAGAAATCAGAATTGAAGGAGTTGGGAGGGGGGATGGACCCAGCCAGGCTGCCTCCTGGACATGGAGGATCAGCAGCACGTGGCTGGCCTGGGGGTCCTTTTAAGAGGAGAGGGTTGGACCCAGAGCAGAACAGGAAGGGGTGAGCTCCAGGACACTTTGGCTTGCGCTGATTGGTGGCTCAATGTATTGTGGATGTCTCTGTGACAGATGCCAGTAATGTCATAACTCCACCCACCTGTTGGGAGGAGGGAGAACCTTATACTCTGTATGCACATTTACCTTCATGCTTTTGCACATGACTCTTGCTCTACTTAGAAAGCCTTTCCTCTTCCTTCCTTTTCTGACTGGATAATGTCTGTGTGCTCTGTAAGACTCAGCTCATCATTACAACTTTTAATTCCCCCCCCCCCCCCCCCCCCCCCCGCCTAGAATAGAGAGAGTTAGCTCTACCTCTGAAGCACTGCAATATTATTGAATGCATACATTATGGTTTAACCATTAATCTTGTTTTCCAATTAGGTATGTATTCCATGAGGAACTGTTCTTTTCAAAGGATCTGGCACCTACTATGCTGAATACATGTTTGTTGACCTAATTACATAAACAATGAGTTCCAACGTTTTGGCAAGGACAGAAATGAAAATATATATGCCCTGGCCAGTGTGGCTCAGTTGTTTGGGAGTCATCCTGTGCACCAAGGGATAGCCGGTTTGATATCTGGTAGGAGCACATGCCCAGGTTACAGACTTGATCCCTGGTGGGGGACCTGTGGGAGGCAGCCAATCAATGTTTTGCCCTCAGATCAATGGTTCTCTCTTTCCCTTTTCCTTTTTCTCTCTCTAAAAATCAATTTAAAATCTTTTTTTAAAAATGAAAAAAACCCACATACTAGTACATTGGAGTTTGAGCCAGAATGAATGTACGAGTCAAACAACCAGGAGTAAGTGGGAAGATATGCAAAATCAGGGACAAAGGCAGTGTGAAATAAAATCAGAATCTGCCTAACAGTAAATATGTTTACAACATGTATTTTTTCCATGGTCCAGTGAGGGAATAAATTCTAATTTCTCAAAAGCAAAGGAATATATAGGAGTATAAATAAGTTTTAGAACTAGGAGCAATGATCAAATGCGCCTGTGTAAATTGTTTGAAGTTCACAGAGCAGAGACCACAAGGATTGCCTTAGGGTTGACCAGTAGATTATGCATTGACCAACTCCTGTGGAATTCATGGACTGAGATGAGAAGCATTACAGGAAATGCCTTGTCTTTTAAAATCATGAGAATTTAGCCTCTTTTGAGGAGGGAGTCTGAGGCTAGCCATATAACAGCTCCAATAGGAGAATGATGTTAAAATCATATGTTTTTATGTGTGTTTTCATGGCTTTTAACTCTTTTCTAAAGATTCCCTTAAACATACTCAATACACTAATTAGAGCTAGTGATATTGTGTTGTTTGTTAAATGTCTCAAACTATTATATTTCAGCATTGTCCACTGAATTTATTTCTTAGACCACATTACATTTTCATGGGCATTCATTTATTTTGTGATTTACTGTATCTAAAATTATAATCCAGTTATCAGAGCACCTTTCTTGTTTCAACTTATAATAGTAACAAATATCAAGAGAGTACAGCTGGCAATTCTGTAAATTTAACTCTTCAGGGATTTTTATACTAATATGATCCAAGCATAAGTTTTATTTTCTGAAGTTGCAATGTAAAAATAATAAAGTTAGAACAGACAGGATAATTATAGAGTAAAATTATTAACTGTGATATTAAATGATGATCAAAACTTTTTAAGTTCTCCAATTTAATTTCTTTGAGTAATAAAACTATAAATATTTTAAATGACTTTTAAAATGTCTGTGATCTCACTTATATGTGGAATCTAAAAAAAAACCACGAACTTATAGTTACAAAGAACAGATTGGTGATTGTCAGTGGGGATTAGGGGGTGTGTGAAATGGATGAAGGTGATCAAAGTTACAAACTTCCAATTATAAGACAAACAAGTTCAGGTGATATAATGTTCAACATGGTAACTATAGTTAGCAATATTGTATTGTATATTTGAAAGTGGCTAAGAGAATAAAACTTAAAAGTTCTCATCACAAAAAGAAAAATTTATAACTATGAAATGATGGATAAACCCTAACTTAACTTGGTAATCATTTCACTGTATACATCAAATCATTATGTTGTGTATTTATAACTAATACCAGTATTACACATCAATTATATCTCAATAAAATTGGAAAAAATATTTTTTAAAGTCTTTGGGTTTTCACTCCTTTATTAAACTTGGCATAGAAAGTTTTCTGTATTCTCCACAGTTTTATGCATGTTGCTGTTAAATAGACCAAAAGTTAGCAATCTGCAGCCCATGGACCAAATCCTGATTTTGTAAACAAAGTTTTATTGAAACACAGACACATTGTTTATGACTGCTTTCATCCTACAATGTCAATTGAGTGGTTGCAATGGAGTGTGTGTGTGTGTGTGTGTGTGTGTGTGTGTGTGTGCTATATATATATATAAGCCTAAATATTTACTATCTGACCTTTACAGAAAAAAAAATTGTTGACCTCTGATATGACAGTGGATAGTAAGACAAATAAATAAAACCTAATCTTTAGAGCTGCTGAGCTGACAGACTTAAGGATAATTTCTCTTAAGAATGAAAAATAAAAGGATTTAAAAAGACAAAAAATAGCTGTCAGCTATTAAAAAATGAATTTCAGCTTCACCAGTTATTTTTTCAACTAAGTTTAATATAACATGCATTGTATGTCCATAGTGAGTTATTTTGCTTTATAACTTTAATTCTTTGAAAGCCATATGTGACATTGGAGGTAGCCTACAATCTAGAACAGATTTCTTATAAGAAAGTGGAGAAGATGGTAAAAAAAACACACAAAAAAAACACCTAAGTCAGAGGTTCTAATGACTCATAACATCTTTCTGGGCTCTATTTAAATCATTTGAAACTGAAAAACTGAAATTAATGATTCATATATGTGATTGCTTTTGCAGAAGTAAGAAAGGAATCGTGATTCATCTAGTATTAGTACAGGAGCTTTGTTCTATGGCACAGCATGGAGAAATGCATTTCTAATGCCTTGAGATGTATATTTTTTGCACATGTTCTTTTTCCTGACTTTGGATTCCAAATGAAAAATAAGGCTAATTAAATTAACTTGCTAATCACATTATTGTGAAAATGTTCACAAACAATACCTGAATGGGAAGTCACTAATCCCTCTGATTGCACATTCAACCAGTGACTAAATGACATTGTGGGTAGACTTTCATTTGTTCTTATCCACATGATATGTGTAAGAAATTTTACAGAACAGATGATTTCCTTAACAATTGGGAAATTTGGTATAAAGTAATACTTGTAAATTTAATCACATTTTCTTACTTATTTAAATTGTATTTTCAGAAATGGGTCTCCACTAAGGCTTTTTTTTTTCTTCTCAAACATACATAAAAAAAAAAAAAAAAAACATACACACCCACAACAAAAACAAATCACACTTTTCCAAGAAAAGCACAATTTACAAATAAGCCTACTCAAATACTTTCTGGAACAAGGAGAGTTATAAAAAAAATAATAATAAGCCAAAAACTATTTCCAAATTGCAAAAAAATACATTATGGGATCACAATATTGAAAATACAGTATTATTCAATAACTTAAATTGTTGAAAGGGAGAAGTTTCATCACACTGCATAATGTTTACAGATTAAACAAAAAGAGAAAAGAAATGGAAGCAAAAGCTTTCACATCTAATTGAACAATTCTTCTCCCTATAAAGTCACCATGATTATATTTTTAAGATATATTCTGGCCAGTTTCCAGACACCTTTTGCTGAGGTGCAGAAGGAATAGCTTAATCACATTTAAAACAATTGCATTTATGTAATATGTGTACTATCTCTTTAAGAACTTGCCTTTTATTTCATTCCTCCTCCCCCGCCCTACACACACACACACACACACACACACACACACACACACACACACACACACACACACACACTTTCATCAGTACACTGCTGGGGATGGAAGTAAAAGCAAGTAACAAAAAATCCAGTAAAACAACAGAGAGGACAGAAGAACCAGAGTTTATAGCAATAATGTTGTCCTTAGACAGAAGCATTTTTATGCCATAAATTAACTCAGTCTGCAATCACATCACCAATGTCATTCATGTTTTGCCCACAAAAACAGAATAAATACTAACACTGAAGTCAGAGTACTTTAATAATGACTGCCAAAGCAGGTAACTGGCTGTCCTTTTTAGCCCCATAACTATTTCAATAGTTTCCTCTATAAGGTCAGTAGTAGCAGGTAGGCCCTTTGAGGGCTAGATCTATGCCTATTGTATTTGCATTTTGCTCTTAGCACTTAGCTAAATATTTGTTGACCTACTGAAGGATCTAGAGTTCGCTGTCTCTATTCTAACTCCTGCTTTTTAGAATGATTTCAGCTGTTTCCTTAATATTCTCATGCCCCTCTCATCTGTATTAGTATTAATTCTCTCCTGATACATCAGTCATATATAGATACATAGACATCCCTCTTTTTCTTGCTCTCTCAATCACAAAGGAACTTATGAGAGTGAAGCCATAGAAAAAGGAGTACAAACCAAACTAAAACAGCAATGAAAACTATACCTTTCCAGCCCTAGCCAGTGGGGCTCAGTGGATGGAGTGAAGGGTCCCAGGTTCGATTCCAGTCAAAGGCACGTACCTCAGTTGCAGGCTCCTCCCCCAACCCAGGCCCCTGGTCGGGGCTCATACAGGAAGCAACCATTTGATGTGTTTTTGTCACATCGATATTTTTCATACCAAAAGCAAATATTTCTCTGTACTTGAGTACATCATCTGTCTCTTGTCTTTCCTTCTCCCTTCCCCTCTCTCTAAAAGAATCAATGGAAAAATATCCTCTGATGAGAATTTAAAAAACAAAAAACAAACAAAACTATACATTTCCATGTTGCATTCTGCCCATGGGGAGAAGGACTAGGCACAGAGATTGGAGATTATGTTCTGGTAGTGGGCTGGTATATCCCACATGCACCTAGAGCTTAATAAGAACTTTGATGTAGACATTGTAGAGGATTATAATAGTTCAAGGGAGCAGGAAATTGAAAGAATCAAAGGAGGAAATGAGGCCTGATCTATGCCTCCCAGATTTGTATCTGTAGTCCACACCAAAACAATTATTTTACCCACATCTATGAGATTTGAACGTAAATCACTAGATATGCATCATTTAGTTATCCTAGCAACTTCAAGAGGGCTACACTAAAATCATCTCGGGTAGTTGTTTCCTCTGTGCTTCAAGATCCCCAGAGAAGGAACATGTCCAATTTCCCAGGTGCCAGGAAGTTTTCCCTGAGCTTAACTATAATTCTTCTGTAATAGAAGCCCTGACTCCGCCCAGCTGGCTGAAACAGCTCCATATCTTCATCTGGATGATACTTCTTTGCCTATTTGAAAGCTGTTGTTACAGCTTCTCTCTACTCCAGCATTCTTTTTCCTGGGCCCACTGATCCAAGACCCTTAGCTTTGCTTATTTTGTAACCCTTACAACACTTCTATGTCCGACTTCTGGATGATACACAAATATTCCGTGTTTCACCAAATTACCTAAGAAAAAACTAGATGGAATTTGGGCAATGCTGAGTCAAGAATCCGAGTTACCTCATGGTTTCTCTTTGCTACAGTTACGTGTGCACCTTGTGTTACCAAGCTTGTTTTCCATTTTAGCATCACTATGGTACTTCCTGATAAGTCAGGATCCATGCATTAGGATCTTCAGACCTTTTCTGTTAAATTTAAGTCATGTGTTCCCCTCTCTCTAATTCAAAATTATGTTTCCTTCTCTGGATAAATTACTCTGCCATTTTGAATGTCACTTGGCCCATGACTTAACAGTTTAGAAATAGTTTTAAATTCATGCCTCTCTTTTTAGGAAAATTTTTTCAGACTTTTTTTAGCAGAACAAATTGTCCTCAAAGAATCAAAACATATCAGAGATAGCAGAGATTTGAATTGTAGAAGAGGTTAGCCAAATCCCTTTACTATATTTTATATATACAAATGATAAAACTAAGACTTAGAATTATTAAAACTTTGCCCCAGGTCATAAAGATTCCCAGGATCAGGAGTAGGATTGGAACCATAGTCACCTGATTCTCAGTTGCATGCTCTTTCTACAACCCAGCGAACAAAGCTTTCAATCATTCCTTATGTTATATTAGCAAAGTTGACAAGGTAGGATTGTCAAATGAGAAAGGTATGGAAATTTTTAATTTTAAGGAATTTAATTTAAAAAAAACCTGCTTTTATTATAAAATATACAATCTTATCACTGAACTAGAGGCCCAATGCACAAAATTCATGCAAGGGGCTCGGCCCTCACAGCCCTGGCTTCGTCCAGACAGTCGTTCTGCTGTTTGGTCTAATTAGTATATTAGCTCTTTATTATATAAGATAATATAAACTAGACTCTTATCCTTTATTTTACTGAAAAAATGTATATTTTGGTTAATGAAAAAAAAGTATAAGAACTCTTCAATTAAAATAAATTCTCTCCACTGAACTTTTATTTTTAAACTTTTTATTATATAAATGTTTAAATTTATGCAAATATAGAAAGCAGAGAATAAGAAATCCAGATTCAGCAATTATCAATACACTAGAGGCTCAATGCACAACATTCATGCACTCAGGGAGGAGGGGTCCTTCAGCCTAGCCTGCGCCCTCGCACAATCTGGGAGCCCTTGGGGGATGTCTTGACTGCCTGTCCCTGGGGATCAGGCCTAAACCAGCAGTCAGACATCGTTAGCACTGTCGTGGTGGCAAGAGAGGATCCCACCACCACCACCGCATTCGCGAGCCATGATCCCAGTTTCTGGCTGAGCAGTGCTCCCCCTGTGGGAGCACACTGATGACCAAGGGGCAACTTCTGGGTTGAGCATCTGCCCCTTGGTGGTCAGTGCACATCATAGGTGGTCGTTTAGCGGTTCAATCGATTTGCATATTAGCCTTTATTATATAGGATGGTCAACCTGCTTTATGTATAGTCCCCGTGTGCCCTACAATTATTTTATGGAAATCTAAGGCATCATATCATTTTATCTGTAAATATATTTTAGTATGTATTTCTAAAAGATAAGAGTTCTTTGCTTAAACCATAACCATAATAGCTATCACATTAACAAATATTAACAGTAATTTCTAAAAACTGCTAATTTTTTTGAGAAGTCTTTTTCATTCTCTCTTGCTTCTTTAAGAGTCTCTGTCTTTCATCAATTTGATTATGATATAACTATGTGTGAAATGTTTTTTGTTTTTGTTTTTTTGTTTGTGTGGTATTTTGTTGTTGTTTTTGTCAAATTTGGAATGCTTTGATGGTATTTCTTCACATAATCTTTCTGTTCCTTTCTAGCCTCTTCTGTCATTCCATTATGCATATGTTGGTACACTTGATGATGTTCCTCAAGTCTCTGAGGCTGTTTATTTTTTCTTCTTTGTTTTTCTCTTCCTGAAGCATAGTAATATCAATTGATCTATTTTAAATTTGCTGATTCTTTCTTCTACCTATTGAAATATTCTGTTGAGCCCCTTAGAGAAATTTCCATATCTTTTATTTTACTTCTTCATAATTTCCATCTGGCTCGATTTTTTAGTTTTTATCTCTTTAATGATCTTCTCTATTTGGTGAGAAATCATTCTCATACTTTCCTTTAGTTCTTAAGAAATTTTCTTTAGTTTTTTTTAACACAGTTGAAATTGCTGACTTAAATATTTGTCTAGTAAATATAATGTCTGGGCTTCCTCCAGGACAAATTCTTTAGACCTTTTAATTTTAATTCTATTGGTTGTTTTGGTTCTCTGTGCGGGTCATATTTTTTATTTATTTTATTTTATTTCTATTTTTTGCATCTCTATTCGTTTTTGCTGAACACTTACATTTTAAATAATATAATGTGGTAACTCTTGAAAGCAGTCTTTCTCCTCTCCAGAATTCACTATTTATTATTGGTTGTTTGATTTTTCTGAGCTAATTCTTTAATGTCTGACTTCTTTGTCATGGGTGGTCACTGGGGTCTCTGCTGGTTAGCTTAGTATTCAGCTTATAATCAGACAGAATGTCATTATCTGCCAAGAACCAATAAGTCCTCCATTTTTTGCCAAGGGACTCTTTTGGGTCATATATTCTCTATCAAGCTTTGTGTAATTATGCCTTAGCTTTTAATTCCTGCTTGCACAGAGCCTCATGGTTAGGCAGAAGTGAGAGTTTAGATAGTATTCATGTTTTTCCTGATTACAGCCCTGGTTATGTTCACATCTCTATACATTTTCTTAGCATTCTACATTCCAGTAATATGTCCATGCTTTTCAAATATCCCTATGAGCATATCTTTTTTTTTTTTTTTTTTTTTAGATTTTCCTTTTAAGCTTTGGTAAGCTGTTTGTTTGTTTGTTTGTTTATTTGTTAACAATTGCCTCTGGCAGGTATGATATGAAACACTTGCCCCGGATGTTTTTTTCTACAAATAAAGAAAATGGTTTTCATTGAGAAAAAGGCTGTTCATAGTGGATGAGTTCTGCCAAGACAATGTTATGGGTGGGTTATTCTAGAGCAGTGTTTCCCAACCTTCTCTCATGATGAGAATCACCTGGTGGAGTTGTTAAAACACAGATTCCTGAATCCCAACTAAGAAGTGCTAAACTAGAATTTTTGAGAACATATAGGTAAAATTGCATACCTAACTTAGTGCTCTATATATAAAATCTGTCTTAGAGCACTAGTTAAGTATACAATTTTACCTATATGTTCCCAAAAATTCTAGTTTAGCACTTCTTAGTTGGGATTCAGGTATCTGTGTTTTAACAACTCCACCAGGTGATTCTCATCATGAGAGAAGGTTGGGAAACACTGTTCTAGAGAATCGCCAGATAGGCCAGATAATGGCAATTCTTTGGAAATGAGGCGTAGAAAAAGCTTTAATCCTGTTCTGACCCTCTGGGGGCTGCCAGGCTGATAGTTTTTTACCGGGATTAAGATTATTGTAGAGCTGGGGAGGGAGGTGGTGGAAATTGAGCCAGATACAATCCCACAAATCTCACTGTTTCTACTGACTTTCAGCTATCTTTCTTGAGTGAAAGCTCTCCCAGTTGCTGCAATCCTTTGGTTAATTTCCAGAGCTCTGAAAAGGTTCATTCTGACATTTTTTTCCTGCCAGTATTTTCATTGTTTTTATGGAGGAGAGGGTTTTCAAAGTTCCTTACTCTGCTATTTTTTTTTTTTACTATTACCCCAGTGTTGTCTTTTAATGATAGTTTTTAATAACCAATTCTGTTCTGAAATGAAATTCATGGATAATATGACCTACCATTACACCTAATTTCAATAAATAACCTAACTGTAATATAATGAGTAAGGAAATAATATATTAATAATAATTTAAAATACTTGAGTACAGCTATATTAGAAGGCAAGATGAAAGATTCAGATACGCCTATTTGTAGAATCACATTGAATTGGACATTAAAAATAGAAAGAAATTATTATAGTCATGTTTTTGGAGTACTGAAATACCATGTGTGGCCATTGATATTATAGTTTTCAGAAATGCTGAACAATTCGTGGTAAAGCTCCAAGCAAAACAAAACACAATCTACTCTCAATTTACATTGGACTTGCATTTCTGGAAAGTTCAGTGTATATCAAAATCATGTGAAAAACATTAGTGTTTTTATGTAAAACTGAATTTGGTCTGAAGCTTAGATAATTACATTCAGGTTTTTGGGGTGTTGTTGTTTTTTAATCTATATGAATGGCCAGTGGAACATGGTAATCAGGCATTCTGTGTAACTGCTCCTCACATCTATGGCAACTACCCACTGAATGTCAGTAACAGCACCATAATCATTTACACCCTGTGAGATAACACTGCACCACCCCTTAAATTAAACACTCACACGTGCAGAAAGTCCCAAAATAACCCCTAGAGGGCAGTACCACTCCTTTGAGAACTTTTGCATTAGATGAGCTTACAGGTTTTGTCTGTGGTGTTATTTTTTATTTAATCTGAGATACAACAAGTTTCAAAGAAAGTTCTCCAACATGAAAAACAATAAGCTGATCAAATGGAAATATGCTGTATTCACAACTCAACTGCTACTGTGCCCCCATTCTACTTTTCAGAGTAATTGAAAACTAAAATAATCATTAAAAAATTTGCAGACACTTTGATGGATTATATGCCCAAACATTTTCTCTCCCCACCCCCCTTCCTTTGGAATTTTTATTGTAAGTGATAATTTTATTTATAGTTAGATGAAAAAATATAGAAACTTAATAGCTTTGCTCCCAAGATGCTCAGAGAAGGACTTTCTAATTCCATTGGCATGTTTCTGTAGTTAGTTGGTCCAATGGTTTAAATTCCTTGAGCAGGATCCCTTTTGTATATAACCCAGTTTGTGTCCAAAAGACTTTCACTTTGTGTCCTTGTGGAGATGAGTGAAAGTTGTTCTGGGTAGAAGTCACTAAATGTCATGGTTACAACCATTTCAAGGACCCAACAATGCGATCCTTGCCATTTTATTTATTTTCATTTTTACCTTTTGACCCCATTCACCTATTTCTTCCCCCACCTCCACTCCCTACCCCTGACAACCACCAGTTTCTTTTCTGTATCTATGATCTTTGTTTGTTTGTTTAGAGTCCACATACAAGACAGTTCATATGATATTTGTTTGTCTGACTCATGTCACTTAGCATAGTGCCCTCATGGTTCATCCATGTTGTCACAGATGGCAAGATTTTGTTCTTTTTATGACTAAATAACATCCCATTTTGTGTATATACACAATATCCTTATCAATTCATCCATCAGTGGACACTTAGATTGTTTCCATATCTTGGCTATTATAAATGATGCTTTCGTGAACATAGAAATGCATATGCCTTTTTGAGTTAGCATTTTCACTTTCTTCAGATAAATATCCAGAGTAGATCTTATGGTAATTCTCTTTTTAACTTTTTGAGGAACTTCCATACTGTTTTCCATAATGGCTGTATTAATTTACATTCCTACCAATAGTTCACAGGGTTCTCTTTTCAACACATCCTCCCCAACACTGTTATTTCTTATCTTTTTTATAATAATCATTCCAACAAGTATGGGGTGATATCTCATGGTGGTTTTGATTTGCATTTCTTGATGATTAATGATGGGGAAAATCTTTGTATGTACCTGTTGGCCATTTGTCTGTCTTCTTTGGGAAAATGTCTATTTAAATCTCATGCCCATTTTTTAAATGAATTGTTTTTGCTTTTGCTTTTGAGTTGAATGAGTTATTTATGTGTTTTGTATATTAGCCCTTTATCAACCATGACTTGCAAATATTTTCTCCCATTCTGTAAGTCTTTTCATTTGGTTGATGATTTCCTTTGCTGTGCAGAAGTTTTTTTCATATAATGCAATTATAATGCAATTCTACTTATTTATTTTTGCTTTTGTTACTTGTGCTTTTGGTGTCAGATTAAAATTAGCACCCAGACCCACACCTATATTTTGTTCTAGGATTGAACACTAGGACCCTTGCCGTCTTGATGGATGTGTGGTTTTATCAGTTGTGATGAGGAATCTAATGACCAAAGTTCTATGAAGTGAATCTCCATTGATTCTCAATAAACTACAGCCAAATTCCTCTTCCCTCTGTGTTCATGACTATTGATAAATATTGTTGCAGAGGCTGTAATAGCTATAACCTTCTTTTGACCTTCTGAAAATAATATCTAATTAGTCAGCTTTCATGTTGCCAGGTACTATGAAATGCTATGGCTCCTGGCCTTCATTCTGATGGATTTAGAATTACATGCCATTTTATGGTGGCCCTCCCTCTGCAGCACCTGTAAGTTACCCACCTGAAAACAGATATTCAACAGCATATATTTTTTGCCATCTCCCAATAGCTAGAGGACTCTTCTTCTAGTATATAGACATTTTTATTTCGAGTTTGCTCCTTTCACGTTCATCACACAGAATGATGCATTCTTCCAGATAAGACTTTAGTTTTAAAAATGTCTGAACTGAATTCCACCAGAGGGCACTATGGTAAACTTCATTTTCAATGGGACCTGGAACAGGTCAGCAAAGGCATTCCAAAACTAGAGTGTTGAAACAAATGTAATTAAAGCAGCAATACCTTGACCAAAATATGGATTCCGCTGTGATTTTAAAATCTCTGTAGACTGAATCATTTTGCTAAGAGTATGTGTATTACTCACAGACACAGATGAGGCAATCAAAATAGATACAAGCTTTATTGTGGCCAATGTGTGAGCTCCCCAGTCTGTCAAGAAAAAATCTGTTGAGGGTGGGATGGGGGAAACCTCTACTTTAATGGCTCTACAAAAGAATGAATGCCTTTCTGCATATGAATCCCAGGAGGCAAACCAATATTACACTTTCCCACATACTATAAAATACTTCCTTTAGTTAAGCTCCAATTTCAGGGTCATTTCAATTGTTTACTGCTAATAGACCTTAGGATTGACTTTATACCATTACCCAATTCCCAACTCAAACAGGATTCCATTCCCTTATTCAGAAATCTTGGTATTGAGATCCGGCAGAATTTCCCAAATGACGGCAGCTCTGTCAGAACTCCCAACTCGAATAGGGAATTGACAAATAACAGGGCACAAACAGGAAACACAGCGTACCCACATTCATGGCTCCTTAGCTGCAGTGGTCATTTATCATCAGATTACGTTAATGTCCTGATATCCATTCATTCAACAAGCACTACCTCCCACATACTACTATTGTGGGACCAGGGATACAGTGCTGAGGGGAATTGATGTGGTCTTTGCCTTAATGGAGCTTTATGACTAGTAGGAGGGAGACATATAAATAGATGATTCACAAGAAATCCAATTCAAACATACATAATTTCAGGCTGAGAAATCACAAGCAATTAATAATAGGAAGGCACTATGAGTGAGAATGAAAGAAAACTCTCACTCAGGCTGTGAAAGAATCCCTAATGTGTGTAGGTTCCACAAAATAGAAGGGCCAGCTATGTAATGATATGGAGACTTGGAGCAGCAACACTGAAGGCCCTTTGGCTGGAAATCCTGCAGTGTTTTCATGATGGAAACGAAGAATAGGTGGCTGGAATGGAAAGCTCTGGGCAGAGCGATGCAGAGTAAACTGGGGTTGATCCCAGCAAAGCTTTTGAGTTTTATTCTGAGAGCAAATTTAAGCAGGGAGCTGACATGGCCTGGAGAATCGTTTTGAAGGGGAAATGAGTTAGAGAAGACGGAGAGCAGGAAATTAGAGAAATCAACTAGGAAGCTATTCCTGTGACATAGGAGGAGAAGAAGATAGTGCCTGCAGAGAGGGCCTGAAGCTGCCTGACTCCGATACCTTTTGGAAATGAGATCTACGGAACTTGCTGATAAATTGGATGTGGGCAGAAAGGAAAGACAAAAATGACTTTCGGGTTTTTAGCTGAGCAGCTGGAGGAGTGGTGATGCTATTTGCTAAGCCTGAGGAAGAAATGGCTTTCCAGGAGAGCTGGGGAGGGGGTGGGGGGAGAGAATCAGGCGTCCAGCTTCTACATACGTGCAAGATTGTAATACACCCCAGTGACACATCTCAGAGCTGCCTGGGAAGCCTCGTTTCCACTAGTACTCTATCCTCTTCCACTTACCCACGGAGATGTTCCCTGTGTCTGTTTTCAAGGTCTGCAGCCATGAAGGGCAGAGAGCCCTTCACCCCCATTTGCATTTCCTAAACTACAAGCTGACCAGAGCCTTTGCTGCTCTCCCTCCCGCAGGCCAGCTACAAATCATCATCTCCGCAACACCTGCGTGGCATCCAAAGTGTGGGATTTGTGCCATTTGCTGGATTTTTCTATGGCCAGGAAACCTCAGCTGTTTTCTTGCTAGCTGAGTGACCTGGGGCATGCTATTTAACTTCTGGGGACACTGCGGGTCTTTGTAAAAACAGTATCAATGGCTGCAGGAAAAAGCACTTTGCAAATTGTAAGCAGGTACATAAATCGGGTCGTTCTTCTTTTCTCATTTTAATCTGAATCATCACCTCATCACCGCCCTCACAAATAACCTGTCATTCACTTGTCCTCTCTCTTCCCTTTCTTCTCGCCTGCTGCGTCTTCTGCCTCTTGTCCCCCTTCTGCCACATAAATTTGCTTTTCCGAAAAAAGCCTGCTTATTTGGAGACATCATCACCAACCAATCAGAGCTCACCATGCCTTCTGGCTGCTGAGCCAATCAGATGCAACCTCCAGGTCTCTTTTCAGTGTTGCTAGGGCTTCAGGTCTACTTCTAACAGCTGACTTGCTTGCTTTCTGATAGTTCTAATTTTCTCTCCCTCCCTCTCTCCCCCCATACCCTCCTTTCTCTTCCTCTCGCTGCTGCCCTACTCCCCATCTCCCTCCCCCCCCCACCCCCACCCCTATCCTTTCAGCATTTGGAGCAATTCCAAATACTTAAGCCTCCCAGAAGTTTGGGTTAGGGATAAGCAAGGTTTGACTATGTATTTTTTCCCTTGAGAAATAGAGAGCAGCTATTCCGTGTTCAATATTGTAGCAAGTATTTTAGCAGCTTCATGTCCCCTGGCTACATAAAATTTAATTTTGATTATGGGAGCGTTTTGGTGTGCAGATCAACACTACCTCAGATAGCCAGACTCGATTCCAATAATTACAGGCTGTTGTTCCTCGTGATTAAGCCCAGACCGTACACTGGCATTGCATTTTGGAATGATACATCAAATCAGCTGAACCTCATCTGGCTTCACAAAAAATATATATATATATATATTTTAAATTTAAAGTTCTTCCAGTTTTCAGCTGATAACAGAAGATGATGAATACATTGTGGTCTGTAGGCTCCTGTCTCTTCAATTTTCAGTGTTGGAATTAGAGAAAACCACGCTGGATAGCAGTGATCTGGGAACTAATACCTAATGGAGAAGTTGGGTGTCCTCACACTCACTTCCGGCTTATTTTGGGAAGCCAATTAACTCGGGAATAATAGCTAGAGACCCTCTCTTTTCAGAGGACACGCTGGTCCATCTTTAAATGCTATGTAGCAGGAATGTTAAGGAGATTCCCTTAACACAAATTAGCTCTGCCTTCCAAAACCCTAAAGACGTTTGATAAGGAAAAATAACAAGTGATGTCTTTCTCATAACCTTTGCTACCTACTTAAACACTGAAACAGCACAAGAATTTGCAGCTTAAAAATGACCAGAGAAGTGGCAGAAAGCCAGGATTCTGTCAGAGCGGGCTTAGAAAAGCTTAATGATTAACAAATGGGTCACTGCCTTCAGGCTCTGACCTTTAGAACTCACCAATTTTAGCCTTTTGGTTACGTTCCTTCAAATCATTATGTGTCAAATAAAAAAATTTTAAAAAGAATACTTCCCAATGGCACAGTACCACCCATCCAAACAGTGAGTCTTAGCTGCCCATGTATTTGGTAAGTACCCTTTCGGATAGCGTGCAGTTGGTCTTAAGCACAGTATTAACAACTATCTAATCATATTTTTTGTTAAGAGTTTAGGGAAGGCCCTAAGCACTATTGCATATCCTGCAGGTGAAATGTACAAAATTCGGTTAACATGGTAACGGCTCTAAAAATACCTAGGCTACAGTTTAACCACAGAGTTTCCTCCTTAACGTAAAAGAGCCACCATTTGAGCTGTTTGAAAGTGCAACAAAAGCAATCTCTGTCGGACTTTGTGCAAGTAGCTATTAAATCAGGCCTAGCAGTGACAATCGGCGCATCAAAGTAATAATTAAAGTTTTGCAGGCCAGGATAGCAAAGCACTAACCGGCTAAGGAAATTTAAATTGATGAGCCTTCCCCCCCCTCCCCCCCCCTTTAACCTGTTCTTGGGAGTGGCAGGGGCTCAGAGACAGTCACCGCACTGTAACCGCAGGGCCCCACCCAAAGGAAAACCTAGGGCGGAGGGACCCAAGGGGACAATGGGCCGGCTGTCATGGTTTTCCCAGCAGCCTCTGCACCAGGCTCCCACAGAGGGTGCCCAGGGGGCAGAATCCCTCACCTGGGGTTTCCTGTCAGTGCCCTTTGCTTGGCCTACATAGAGAGGGTGGAGTCAACCTTTTCTTGAAGCCTTTGCAGTTAAGTTAGAAACCCATAAGCTCTGATTCTTGGTGGCTCTCCAGGCTAATAGATTGCTTACTAAATTAGGCCATGCCTGAACTGTCAGATTTTGTAAAAAAAAAAAAAAAAAAAAAAAAAAAACAAGCAAAAAACCTAATGCACAGTTACAACAGAATTTCAGATAAACAATCAATTATTTAGCATAAGTATGCCCCATGCAATATTTGGGATATGCTTAAGCTAAAATAATTTTTTCATTCTTTATCTGCATATTTAACTAGATGTCTTTTATTTTATCCAGCACACTGATTAAAAATGCATTATTATACAAAATTAAAACCAAGAAATATCACAATTAGTAAATTTGAACCCTTTTGAAGACTTCCCTTTTTAGGAACTAATCTAGGCAGTTTGGATTGAGAAACACAGTTTTCGTGAAGATTTTTAGCAGTTTAGGAATAGTTTTTCTTGTTGTTGTTTTTCAGTAGAGCCCTCAATGTGTTAAGAGTTTTCTTTTGTACAAATTTTTTTTAAATTTATCCTTCAATACTTTCTTCCACCTCTACACCCACCCACCTTCTCCAACTCCACTTTCAACACTCCCCACCCCCCACCCTCACACAGTTCTTTCTCTTTTCTGTTTTGCTCAGGCCCTTCACACTAAGCCCACCACCACCATCCCCCCCCCCCCCATCCCCCACTAGAGCTGTCTGCTTTGTTTCTAAGCTTTGGGTCAATTTAGAAAGGCTACATACAGGCAAGGGAAAATAATGAACTAGCATTGGCTGAGCTCATTCTTACACCAACCTTTAGGTACTTCTTCTTCTTCTTCTTCTTTTCTTTCTTTCTAATCCTCACATGTTCCCTATAAAGTAGTCTGTTTATAAACCCCATTTTATTATGAAGGAGGATGCCAAGGATCAGAGAGATTAAGCGATTTGACAAAGGTCACTCAGCTAACAAGTAGCAAAGCTGGAAGTAAACCAGGTGAATATCACCCCAACCGGCTTTGTCAGCCATTTTAGTACATCTACATTAGATTTAAATGTTGTTTCGTTTTTGCATGTTTGTAATATATTTGTTTATTTCTTTTAACAAACCTTAACCAAATGGCACAGATTCCATAATAACTAAAAAGCTCTATTCCCAACTAAATTGGGAACCATTCTCCATCAACTCCTTCTAAATAATAGCCTATTTTATTGATCCTTCTGTTATTGGACCTCCACCCCATTTCTGAATGCTCTCCACTGAAGCTATTCTATGTGCTTGCTGTATATGAATTAATTTAATGTTAAATCTATTAGATGGGTGGTACTATAGATGAGGAAGAAAACTGAGGCTTAGAGAAGTTAAGTAACTTCCTAACAGTCTCACAGCATAGGCTTTGCAGCTAGGAAGACCAGACTTAACACATGGGTCATTCAACTAAGAATGTACAAGTGATTATAGAAAAGGCTCTGAAATTTACTTTCTCCACACTATAAATTGAAAAGAGTAGTGCTTCTGCTACAGGGAATAGCTTTGCACATAGTAAGTACTCAACAAACATAAACTTAAAAAATGATTTTGAGAATTCTCTTTACTTGGCACCTGTGACAATAAGAGGCATAAGGGGAATGTTCTTGGGATTAGTGACATTTTTCTTAAAGGCCAGAGAGTAAATAGAATAGGTTTTGCCGGCCAGCAGGTAAAATCAAGGATATCATGTAGGCATTTACATAACAAGAAAGAAAATGAACTTCCTCCTATCTTTATTGACAAAATTGAAAATGTAATCCTGTATAATAAAGGCTAATATGCAAACCAAGTGAATGGCAGAACTACCAGTTGCTTTGACACACACTGACCACCAGGGGGCAGACGCTCAATGCAGGAGCTGCCCCCTGATAGTGCTGCTCAGCCAGAAGCCAAGCTCATAGTTGACAAGCACAGCAGTGGTTGTGAGAGCCTCTCCCATCTTCACAGCAATGCTTAAGTACCCCTTGGGGATGTCTGACTGCCAGCTTAGGCAGGAGCAGGCCTAGGCTGGCAGTTGGACATCCTCCAAGGAGTCCTGGACTGTGAGAGGGTGCAAGCCAGGCTGAGGGAACTCCCCTCTCCCCCGAGTGCACGAATGTCATGCACCAGGACTCTAGTAACAATAATAATAGAGTACAATTTCTATAATATAGGTCGACTGATGAGATGAATGAATTCTTTCAATGTGAAGGAGGGATAACATTTCACTTAAGTTGGGTTCAAAGTTAGTATTTCCTATCATCAGAATCAAATACACATGTCCATCTGTTAAGGCTGATTTTTAATGAGATTTTACATATTTCATCTTTGAAAATGTCTTTTCAGACAGAAAGGTACTGCCAAATCCTAATATCTGTCCTTGAGCATATGACTTTAATTGAGCACATTTATTGCTTTAAAAGGCACTTAAAGAATTCTGTTCAATTCTTCTCTGAATACTTGCCTTTTAGCACGTCATTAAATTACTTCCAATTGAAGGGTAGGTGGAAGCTCCTCAATTGCACAGTGAAATGGATTTTGAAATATGGAAATTTTGTTTGCGCTTGCCTCAAAGTCTAAAATAAACCCCAAAAGAATCACTCTGAAACTGTACTTTGAGCTCAGAAAATATGGCTGATGCACATTTGTTTGGAAATGAAGGCCTTGTTTCTTGTTTTAACTTTTGACAGCACAGGAAATGTATAAAGCAGCTTGATACTATGTGATGCAAACATTACCTGTCAATGAAATGACTTTACCACAGTGATAAGTTTTACACTTAAGTGCTGTTTTTCCTTTTAATTGAATATTTTATTCATGAGGAAATATTATCAATTTCACAACACACTCTTATTTCCAAAACCATTCAGTGTTGTTCAATTATTTTTTAAAAATATATTTTTATTGATTTTTTACAGAGAGAAAGAGAGAGGGATAGAGAGTCAGAAACATCAATGAGAGAGAAACATTGATCAGCTGCCTCTTGCACACCCCCCACTGGGGATGTTGCCCGCAACCAAGGTACATGCCCTTGACCGGAATTGAACCTGGGACCCTTCAGTCCGCAGGCCGACGCTCTATCCACTGAGCCAAACCGGTTTTGGCATGTTGTTCAATTATTGTAGTGGATGGTGGCACATGCCATTCACAAAAATTCAACCATAGCCTTCAAAAAAAAAATCAAAATAAAATTTACCACTGCTTAGCAATTGATTTGCTATGTGGTAGAGAAATTTGATATTTTGGATTCCATTATGCCAAATATTAACAAAACATGACAATTAAGTGAAGCTTACCATTAAAGCTGTTTCAATTGCACATGATAGATTTAAATATTGTCACAAAGCACCTGTTGGTGAATAATATAATGAATATCAATAGGCTTAAAATGCCTTATGTTTTCACAAGCTGGGTAAATTTGTACAACCAAGCCTTTTTCTGCTTAAAAACAAATACTTTTACCATCATTTGGAGCACATCTTACAAGATTCCTTTCAGTTTGTACTACATTAGTGTCCTCTCAATTTCTTCAAAAATATTCTCACTTATTATAGTATCAATATAATGCAGACTGCTTATAGAGAGGCTAATTCTTCAAATGCAGGATAAATTCCGGGGAAACCACTTAAAATCATTTGCTTTTTAAAATAAATTGATTAACGATGTATCTCCCAGCATTCTGAACCCTTAAAAAAACTGTTCTCACAAAACAAACAAAAAAACCCCACAATAGTCTTAAACAAGTTATTTTTTTATGAACAATTTCTTAAGTTGATGCAATCAAACAATTTAATTTACTCACCATTGGCAAAAAACTTGCCTTGCTTAGGAAACAAATGAGATGCTCAGAAACTTACTTTGGTTGCAGCCTCATTTTCACTTTTTACTTTTGTGGGGGGCGGGGGGGAAATCTGCTGTGATGAAATGTTTCATTAAAAAATTTTTTTATGACTGTTACTTTCCATAATGCCTATGTCTATTGTATTTTTTGAGCATAGCTACAGTGTCGTTCCACTATAAACGCAATGCTTTGCCCTATAAGTGGATAATAAAATCATCCACATGCCACTGTACATACTGTTTGAAATCCACTTATCTCTTTTTGTTTTGACATAATGAATATGCAGTGGTAATTAAAAAATAATAAGAGGTGTCACAGAACAAAATGATTTGAATGTGCTGAAACACAGTCAAATTATAACTGCATCAATGGGGTTTTAGTGCACCTAGCAGCACCACAAGGCAATGACAGCAACAGATGTGAGCTATGTCGTAACCACTCTACTCTGCTTTTGCAGTAGGAAAGCAACCATAGAAAATACATAAACAAGTGAGTATGGTTCCAATAAATCTTCATTTGTGAATACTGACATAGAATTTTCATGTGTCACCAAATATTATTCTTTTTTTAAATTTTGTTCAAGCATTTAAAAATTTTAAACCCATTCTTCAACTAGAGGACCATACAGAAATAAGCAGGGGTAAGGTTTAGGACATGGGATGTAGTTTGCCAACCTCTATTCTAGGTAACTAAATATTAAAATTGACATAAGAACTTCGATGAAAACTTTTCTAAAATAAGTGATAGGTGATTTGCAATTTAAAACAGGCTCTATCAAATGTATTTTCTTTGTTTTATCACAGAAATTACTGTAGAGTAAATATTAAGATCAAAGGCCTTGATGTTGCTTATTTGGATATGAGTCTTACTCTGCCATTTGTTACTTGTACAAGGTAGTTAATAGACTTAAATTTGCTTCTTCATCCGCATTATTGGGTTGGATAATTAGAATTCTTACTGAGGTCACACATAAGACAAAAGAGACCGGTATCATCACTACTGCTTAACATATTAGAGACCTGGCTACTCAGAATGTGGTCTGCATCATTTGGCAGCTTGTTAAAATTATAATCAGCACTTTAACAAGGTCTTTAGGCAATCTGCATGCACATTAAAGTTTGAGAAGCAGTGGCATAAGGAGATGCTATGCAATGCAATCTTGCACAGAAAAGAAATTGAGGTTACACAATTTACCCTGTTTCCCCGAAAATAAGACAGTGTCTTATATTAATTTTTGCTCCCAAAGATATGCTAGGTCTTATTTCCAGGGTTGTCTTATTTTTCCATGAAGAAGAATACGGTACACATTTATTGTTAAATGAAAATAAAGGAAATTTATTTCCTGTATACAGTACGTTAGTACGGTAGTTGTCAACACAAACCAGACGAACTGTGAATCCTACAGTATCAAGAATTTACTCATTTATTCAATGACAATCATGTCATCATCTTCTGGAACATCATCATAACAATCCAATTCCTGAATTTCCTGGTGAATTTCTTGTGACTCCATTTCTTTCAGAATCAGTGGACCAAATCTCTCATGGTTAGCAATAGCACTGTCTTTAAATGAGTACTTCTTGTCAAGGTAGCCTGCTTGCAGTGCATTTGCAATGCAACTGTCAGTGATTTTTTCCCATGAATTCTTCACCCACGTCACAACTTCTTGCAGTTTAGGTTTCACAAAGTTTCTGAGACAGAGGGGGGGGGAGGGCTTATTTTCGGGGGGATGCCTTATATTTCACTCAGAAGGAAACCTGTAAGTAGGTCTTATTTTCGGAGGATGTCTTATTTTCGGGGAAACATGGTAGAAAGAAAGAGGCAACCGAGCCATTATTTGTAGATGACATAATGGTCATCTATAATTCAAAGGCAATCAACTGAAAATCTGTTGTAACTAGTAAAGGAGCAAAAAGGAAAAAAAACCTGAATATAAGAAATACAAAATATATTTTGATACCTATACTAGTAGGTATAAGTACACATGCACACAATCCAATCATTTTATTATGGCAATGACCAATTAGAAAATGTGATATTAAAATAAACTATCCTCAAGAGTAACAAAAACAGTAAACTACTTAGGAATAAACCTAACAAGAATTCTACGTGGGTAGATGAAGAGAACTCTAAAACTTTACTGAAGGCCCTAAAAGATGACCTGGATAAATAGAGAAATATACCATATTCATGTACAAAAAGACTCAAAATAGTAATTGTGTCAGTTGGCCCCACATTGATCTATAAAGTAAAGCAGTTTTCTCAAGGCACTTGGCAAGTTGACTCTGAAATTCATATGAAAGATAAAATCTTTACAATTTAGCAAGAAAGTGGGGGTGGAGTGGGGTGGGGTGGGTAGGTCAGATTACTTGCTTTACCAGATAGTAAGACATACCAAAAAACTGTAGAAATCAAAACAAAATGGCATTTTTGTAGAAATAGTCAAATTGATCAGAAAGAGTCCAGAAATAGATATGGGTTTAAGAATTTAGTTGATTTTTAAAAAGCATTTCAACTCAAAGAACGGATTGATTAAATAAATGATATACAGACTACCAACTATTTACAATCAGTTTGCCTTCTCTCGTATCATATAGTATAATTAATTCAGAGAAAGACAAATATCGCATGATCTCACCTATATGTGGAATCTAGTGAACAAAACAAACTGATGAGCAAAATAGGTCCAGAGGCATGGAGAATGGAATAGAATAACAAATTTCGGTGGGGAGGGAGATAGAGGGGACAGGAAGAGATTAGCTAAAGAATGTATATGCATAGCCCACGGACACCGACAATTGTGTGGGCAAGGGGATTATGTGGTAGAATGTTTTAAAAGAAAGAGTTGCCGAAACCTGTTTGGCTCAGTGGATAGAGCATCGGTCTGCAGACTGAAAGGTCCCGGGTTTTATTCCGGTCAAGGGCATGTACCTTGGTTGTGGGCACATCCCCAGTAGGGGGTGTGCAGGAGGCAGCTGATGAATGTTTATAACTCTCTATCCCTCTCCTTTCCTCTCTGTAAAAAAATCAATAAAATATGTATTTTTTAAAAAGAGTTGATCCTAAACAAAGGTATAAAAGTACTAGAAGAAATATAGAATATTTTTATAATCTTCTTTTGGGAAAGACTTGCCTTAAAAAAAAAAAAAAAAAAAAAAAAAAACAGAAAATTTCGAAACTAAAAATAAAAAGAATTAAAAGATTTGACTATGTAAAATTCCAACTTTTGTATCATCTAATAAGCAACTGGTGGTATTTACAATATATATAGCAAGTATAGGATTATATGCTGACTATATAAACAAGACAGAAAAAAACAAGATCAAATGGGCAAAGCTCATGAGTAGACAATACACAGAAGACATGCAAGTGGTCAGTAGGCATAGGAAAAGATGACTGACCTCCCTGGTTGCCGTTGCAGTTTTCTATGGCAGTGTGATAAATCATCCCAAAAGGTAGTGACAAAACAACCTTTATATTACATCAAGAACTCTGCAGATCAGAAATTTGGACCTGTTACCATGGGGACAACTTGTCTGTGCTCCCAATGTCTGGGATCTTAGCTGGAAAGACTCAAAATCTGGAGAGTGACTCAACGGCTGGAGTTGACATCTTCCCAAGGCATCTTCACTCTGTCTGAGGGTTGGTGCTGTTGTAAGCTGGGGCTGTCAGCCAGAAACCTATATCGCCTCTTAAGTGGCCTGGGCTTCCTTAAAATACGGTGGCTGGATTCCAAGTCTGAGTGCTCCAAGAGAACCAGGCATAAATGATATCATCTTTTGTGACCTAGCTCAAAACTTGTATTCAGTGGTGTCGGTTCTGCCTTAGTCACAAACTCAGATTTAAGGGAAGAGGCTATAGATCCTACCTCTTGATAAAAAAGGACGTAAGAAAAGAATGTATGATGGATACGCATTGCAACCATTTAGGGGGACTCTATCTGCCATAATGGTTATCAAGAAAATGAAAATCAAATAACTCGAGATTTATCTCTCATCAGATTGATAATTCTTCCCAGTAAATCCATTCTTTTGGGGAAAAAGTAGGGATGGGAATAGAAAGGAAGATAAGTAAAACAAAAACATTGGACTAAATGTTAGCACTGTGTTTTTCCCTAGTTTTTTGTTTGTTTGTTTGTTTTTGTTTTAATCCTTGGTCTGAAAAGGATTTATTTTTGGTCAAATGTTATTTAAAAACTGGCCATTTATTAAATATGAAAAATTACTTCTTTTGCACACTCTACTTAAATACCAGTAGCAATACATTTTCACATTTAAGTAAACAAAAGCAATTTCTTTAATTTAACTAATTCTTTAACATTAGAGCATACATTCTACTGAACATAAAAACTGCATTTTCCCCTATAGTTTGTCTTCTACTGTGGTGTGTGTGTGTGTGTGTGTGTGTGTGTGAGAGAGAGAGAGAGGGAGAGAGAGAGAGAGAGAGAGAGAGAGAGACAGAGAACACACATTATTTTGTATTTCAGCTTTTAAAAGAATACTTTTGAATTATATTCAAGAAAGTAAGAAGCTCAAGTGTAGATAATTTTGTCTGATTTTTAATGAAACATGCAAATATTATTTTGTTCCAAAAGAATTTTTTAATAAAAAATTTAATAAGTTTAATAAATTATTTGTAATGAATGGGTTGATATTTCTGGTGATGTTGAAATGTTTACATTGGCTTTTATATGTTAAGTGTGTTACCATACAGGGTAGTATTTTTACCAAGATTTTAGGACAGAGAAAAAAATTTTTTTTTCAAAAAAGAAAATAAGTTCATGTTCTTTACCAAAGCCATATGGATTCTTTTAATATAAATGTGAATATATAATTTTATGATTATTTACTCTACCTGTGATATTTATATAATGGTAATTGCATAGTTAACTACACAGTATTAGCAGAAAATTTGCATATCTTTCACACAATTAGACTGCTGCATATATGGCTATGCAAATTTATAATCCCACCCTGATTTGGGTACTTGCCACCATAGAAATAAAAGCAGGGGACTCAGGGACAAGTAAAGAACAATGTAGACTGCATGCTTTTTCCAGCCAGGAGAGTTAGTTGATGCTGCTTCCCCCACAACATAATCTTTTTGACACTTGCAAGAGAATAATAGATCATTCTTTTGCAATTGCTAATAAAATACAAACACCAAGTTAGCAAATTAAAAAGTTAAATTTCTCAGAGTGACATTGACTCATCTATATTGCATATAAGAAATAAATATTTTATTTGCTTCATCATTCAATTCAATTTCTCAGTGAGCATTATTTGAAATAGAGGTGAATTAATTTTTTTTTATAGGCTGCCTATTCTGATTTTCTTCTTCGGCATCATGTCCCTGAATCTTCATGCAGGAGGACAAGCTAGCACGGTGAAATTGATACCGAGTGAGAAAGCAGAGCGTTAGTCAGTTTCCACTCCAGGCAGTGCTCAGTTTATAAACCCTTTATTGGTAATGTTTTTGATGTGTTTTGTTTTTGTTTTTTGAAATCAGGAATGTGTATTCCCACAGAACCAGTCTTCTAATCTGCTCTCAGTCTTGTCCACAAAAGCTTATTTATCATTGACATAATAGAAATACTATCTATTTGCTCAACTAAGAGAGAAAAAAAAAATGTAATTGTTCTATTTATATTGGACACTAGTTATTGAGGGAAAGCCGGATGAGGAGATAGTTGGAGTCTTTTGTGAGATTCTGAAGAGAACTTCAGGGAACTCTTACAAATTATGGTTCTTTATTATTTCTTATTTCACTACAAAATATATGGCTTTCCTTATCCCCGCATCACCAACTATAAAAGCCATTTTCAATTTATTTTGGGGGCAAAGAGTTTTTCTGTTCTATTGTTGGGATATGGACCCATATCTTGTTCATAAATAGAATAAAAGAGAAAGGAAAGAGAAGGCAATTGGTGAGCTAAGAAGAGATCTTCCTGAGACAACAGGATAACATGGGTCAGGAGGAAGGTGAGTGGGGTGGGGGTAATCTGGTTTGTGGTTTAGGAAAGGAGGTGGCAAGAGTAAGCCATCAGTTGTCCATCTGGCCAGGACAGCCAGTTTGCTGCCTAGCTGGAGGTGAGGGCAAAGTGGGCCGGGTGGAAGCTTACAAAAAAAGATCTACAATTGAATTCTCCTTTATGTCTGAATAATTCTCAGATGTGTCTGAAAAGATTTCATCAGGTAACCCAATAAAATGTCCTTTTAATCAGTGAGACCAGCTCCATTTTAAAGCAGGCAAGGGCGAGGAAAAAGTTTTGCTCTTTGGAATTTGCTCTTTAAATAATGTGATGACAAGATCCCATTTGTCATCCCATCATGGAGATCACACCCTAGCAGATGTACACATTTACCTGCAAGCTAAGAGTAAACAGGTGTGTGAGCTGGGTGTGTTATGGCAGGAAAGCACAGGAGGAATTTGTTTCTGACTCTACAAATGGTAGAATCATGGGTCTAGAATATGTCATAAGGAGGAAGAAAACTACCTATTATGTTCCAGGCTATAGAGGTGTTTTGGCTAATTTCATTAGAGTTAAGTTGTATACTAACTTTGATTAATAACAGATCCCTAGTGAAAAACAGATACCTGATAAAAAATGTTTTAATAAAGTTTTTGATAAAATATTATATGCTAAAGTTATAGATCAGAAGCAAATATCTTGAGGCTATAAAATTGGATATAAGATTTATGTCTTTCCAGAGATGAGCTAGGAAAAAAATTATTTTCATTCTTCCTTGCTCCCACTTAACAATTGTATCTTAATCTTCTCTTAACAACTGTACCTTAATATACCAGTTAAGGTTATCTTGTCCATCCCTTTCCCTGCAACAGCAATAATTACTACTATTATTTTTTATTTGCTCCTATTTTGTGCACATATTTCATATATTTTACATATAACAATATATGTAATGTTTGTAATATAAAGATGTTAATATATTAATATATGACATATTAACATATAATATTTAAAATATAAAATTTCTAAAACTTTTTAATAATACTTAGAATATAAAAACCCTTTAAACTAGGTCATATCGCTATTTAATGGATGAGGAAATTGGAGCTCAGTGAGTTAAAATATGTATTTTGCATTATGTTGATATGCACCTATTTATAAACATAAATATTTTTTACTGAGGCTCAGAAATGCAAGTGCTCAGTTAAGGAGAATCTGTCATCATGATGGGGTCCTGTGTGTATATTTTCCGGTCGCCTGGTAAATTCTGTAACAATCACATCTTGTAGATTAAACATTTGCAGTAATGTAAAGGTCAGAAGAAAAACATGGAGAGATGATTGAAACCTGGCAGTAAAAATTAGAATTCAATAGCATGAATAAATTAACAAAAATTTACAATATTTTGCTAATGTACCAACCAGCATATTAATAAAAGAAACTTTAAAAACATTGCAAATAAACGATAAGCTAATCTAAAGATCAAAAATAATTGTGCTTTTCATCATATTGAGATTTTTGCTAGCTCTGGGAGCATACTAATTTTAAAACAAGTAAAATGCTGTAGGCTCACACTAAATGAATCTGGTGCCATTATGGTTTTTTTCCCCCAATTCAGTTTATTTGCTTTGGCTTTAGTAGCATTGAGGGGAGTTGTTGTTATGGAAATAGAAAAGAAGCTAGTGGATTTGCAAAGTACAAGATGAAAATGTTTCTGAGTATTCGAGAGCTTACACCACCAAATTCTGACATTTTGCCTCAATCCTGCAGATTCCAGATCCTTGCAAACAGTGCTTTCTGATCTCTAAAACCATAAAAGTTTTTAATTAGAATATTCATTCATCGAGTCATTGCCTCAGTATCAAGTAACTTTAGCCATAAATATAAAAAAATATATATCGGTATAAAAATATGAGGTGACATGCAGTAAAGTTTTTATTATTATGAATTTTAAAATCACTAGATTACTCATGAATGGCATGGCCATAAAGTAATTAAATGGATAAGCAGGGAAGAGTGGCTGTAAAATAGGTAGGATATTCTGTGACTTTTTGAATAACAGCACACACCATGCTTTCTTTTTATATTCTTTCTCATCTGAAACTCAACACTTTTCCTACTAAAAGAATGGTGGCATAATAGTCTAAAAGTTTAGAGGACATGGAAATAAGGCTAGTATTTTCCAACCTTACTACTGTGGTTTCCAGACTTACTGTACATGTTCTGTGAAGAAAACAGGCCAGCGAACTATGTTTCTATTCTGATGTGCAAAAAGAGGCTTCCAGACGATAAAACTGATAGTAACCAGGGTAATAGTATTTTGTGCTTCAGCCCAACATCTAGCCTTGCCTCTGGTAAGTGTTTTGGTAAGGTATTTTACATAGTTGGCACAGCACTAGATGCACAGTGGACCTACAGCAAACAATGTTTGAGTTAAATAATCCCACATTCTTTCAGAAAACAGCTCCTACATTTAAAAAAAAAAAATGTTTATTTTTCTAATCCTGTGGTTAGTACGGGTTGCCATAGAAACAGTTGACTGTCACTTTAGTGTCGCAGGACCTCCATCCAGAGAAAGAGAAGAGTGGATAGTGAGTTTGTAAAGCAGCAGAGACTTAATGCGATTGGGAGAAAGTCAAAAGGCTTTCTGAAAAGCCAGCTACCGCCACATTGTATAGCTAAATGCTCTTTTCAAAGGCCACTGAGACAGAGTGACAAGAAGGCAGTAGAAGCAGAGACTGGGAAGAAAACATTGTCTTTCAGTCTCGGCAGATTGTTCTTTATGATCATAGAGAGATGGGGAGACAGTGGGGATTAAAAATCACTTCCAGATAGTAGGGGAGCGTGGGGGAAGAATGGATCCTGATTCATAAATGCTGATAGTAGCACCAACAGTTTGGGCCTTCAGTATGGCAGAATTGCTTGCTTAATCACAGAAACCTAAGCACGTGCTTTTAAAATAATGCCTGTTTATGCTTACTAGGAACAAAATAAGATAAAGGCATGATCAATGAAGTATTCTTCTATTTCAGAAACTGTAGGTGTCTTTAAGTTCTTTTCTTCCCCCCTTTAAACCACTTATTGCATTGATTGTTAAGGTCCCACGAAATTTGGGAAACATTAGGATAAACTTCTCTGACTAGTTATGCACTTAACTGCCCTAACATGCCCATCCTTTTAATGCAGCTAGATGGAATGTACCTGGTAAAGTTTGTATTCAGGTAATGATTTGAATTCTCCCCAAGCACATGAGTGTGAAACCAGCTTCATCCTAAATTTTTATCACACTGTTTTTATCAAGTGACCAAAAGATGATGCAGGGAAACTCATTTCTTTGGCACTTGTTGTTTTTAAACAATTCTGGGGTAGGATTAGGATTAAAAAAATGTAAAGCTGGTATACTAGAGAAATGATGACCCAAAATATGGGACTTCATTCTTTACAAAAGACAAATCTTTGGACATTCAGCATTCTAGGTTAGATAGCTAAAGAATCCCACAATTTATGTTAATTTTTCAAAAATGATTGCCTGAAATGTTTTTAGCATCTTTAATACTCCTTACTTTTCAAAGAGAAGGTGTTTTTTTTACCCTCTACTCTGAAAAGTGAAGACTATCCAGTGTACTTATTAGCCAGCGATGTCTTTGATTTAGTAATATCCTGATATGCTTGAATGTTAGGATGTTGTCTTAGGACTTTAAAAAAAAAAACTTTTTCTAACATATGGCATACACATAGACACTTCTAAAGGCTTGAATTCAACAATGATAGTGTTAGGGTTATGCAATACACTTGTGTCCAGCATTTTGCCACGCAGTTACTATTATCTCATTTAATTTCCTTAACAATCCTTTAAGCAGGCACTATTATTATTCTCATTTTACAAGAAAACAGATGCTTAGAGGGATGAAGCAACTTGACCAAGGTCACACAGATAAATGTCAGGACCAGAATTCAAACCCAAATTTTTCTGACTTCAGAGATGCTACTCGGGATGAAAGAAATATTTCCCCAGGGAAATTCCACATAGACATATAACTGCTGTAGTCTGTCACCAATAAACGCTAGATTTATTGCTTGCCAAAACTATTTTTGAAACTGTGCTCCCAGGCTTAATGACTTCTATACCTACAGAGTCCAAGTGAGCATTCAATTTATTCCAGGTGAAGGGAAACAAGACTGATTCTGTGATGCTTTCACACGAAAGAAATGACTCATGAATGGTACAAGTTCAAACTCTATACTGGCCTGCGAGGGGAACTATTTATAGGAAATGGGCCTCCCAGTACTATTTCTATGGCCACTTTGAGTAAAGATGAACCAGCTATTTTTACTAAAACACTATTGGCTTCATGTAATCCCCTGAACTGGATGGTCTAATGTGAAGAGTTGAATTGGTGCCTGAAATTTATAACGTTCTTAGAATTCAACATAAAAGACAAAAGCAGTAATAAGTAAATCAAGAGCAGCCAGTGTCCCTTGATGCAGAGCTTAAATGCTTATATATAATACCAGTTGATTTTCTAACTTAAAGTGTCCCTGAGTTAAAATTATTCACATATGGTGGCAAATCAGGAATTTAGCAATTCTCTAATTGGCTATAAACAACAAAACGTCTGGAAGGAGATGAAGGCTTTGAGCACCAGCTGTCAGTGTGAGCAGCATTCACCATTAACTACAATACCATGGATGCCATAGTTAGTGCTAAAGGTGTTTGTTTTACTATCAACACTGAAATATTTGTTTTCATGCAAAAAAAAAAAGGCAATAGGAGAGGAAGAAAAATACAACTGAAAGCAGAACTTTGTTTATGTATGAAAACACAGACATTCATGAATCACAAAATAAACTCACTCAGAATACTCCTTGACCCAAGGATTTGGTCTGAAGAGTTGATCTCTACCATCCCATAGAGTAGAATTTATCATGCATGCTTTGCCTCAGTGTGCATTACTAAAAGAAGCTAGAAGAAAATATAGTTAAATGCTGTTTTAGTCAAGGTCCCAACAAGAAATAGATGGTGTTAACTGGGAAAATTTAATGGCAGGGCATTTACAGAACGGTGGTTAGGGTTCAGGCAACCAGCAAAGGATATTGGGGCACGTTGGGACGGTAACAACAGGAAGCCATTACCTTGACTTAAATGGGTGAGAGAAGAAAACAAGATGCTCGATGTCCCGGGAGGGTTAGAACCATGGAATAAGAGCTACATAAAAAGAACTTTCGCCCTAACCGGTTTTGCTCAGTGGATAGAACATTGGCCTGTGGACTGAAGGGTCCCAGGTTCGATTTCGGTCAAGGGCATGTATCTTGGTTGTGGGCACATCCCCAGGAGGGGGTGTGCAGGAGGCAGCTGATCGATAATTCTCTCTCATCGATGTTTCTAACTCTCTATCCTTTTCCCTTTCTCTCTGTAAGAAATCAATAAAATATATATAAAGAAGAACTTGCACTGTAGAGCAACTCACACTGCCAGCACCTGGCAAAGCAGGAAGAAACAAGGAATCAATATTCCATCTATGTCTCTTGCCTATGCCTCTCATTGACCAACACCATCCAGAAGTCAGAGGTCCAGGAAAATCAGTTTGTAGTGAGGGCAGTAACTCTGGGCACAGAGCAGAACAGAGAGGGGCAGAGGATGGATCTGACGGAGCAAGAATAACCAGCACAGATCAAGTTTGGTCGATAAGTGTTTAAAAAGAAAAGGGGAAGGGGGGGGAGGGTAAGAGAGTGAGAAAGCCCATGAGTGTGTGTGAGCAGGTGCAAGAGCATGCACAAGATAGATATTAAAACCAAAATGAGGTGTTTTCCCTATTGAATTATCAAGAAAAAATGATAGCTTTCTGTATGCATATTTAACCTCACAGTCAAGAATACAGTGACATATATCTTTCATACATTGTTAATGGAAGTGTAAATTAGTGCAGCCTTTATGAAAATCAATTTAACAGTAATTCCACTTCCAATATTCTGTCTTAAGGAAATAATTATAAACATAGATAAAGATCTAGACACAAAAATATGCATACCGTTTTAACTATAACAGACAAAAAGGAAACAAATGTCCAACATTAATGGAATGGTTAAGTTGCACAGCATCCTCTCCATCAAATATTATGGAGGCATTAAAAATTGTTTACAGCCCGGCTGGCATGGCTCAGTGGTTGAGGATCAACCTATGAACCAGGAGGTCATGATTCAATTCTCAATCAGGGCACATGCCCAGGATGCAGGCTTGATCTTCAATGAGGGGTGTCAGGAGGCAGCCAATCAATGAATTCTCATCATTGATGTTTCTATCTCTCTATCCCTCTCTCTAAAAAGAAATAAAAACATTTTTAATTATGTTTATAAAAAAGGGCTTTTTTGGTCATATGCTAAGCAAAAATGCAGCTTGCAAAGTTATATGTATCATATGATCACAGCCATGTTTAAAGAAAAAAGTAAGAATGATGTTAAGGAAAAATTCAAATTGTTAATAGTTGTTTCTCTGGATAATTAGTATCTGGTGATTATTTTCTCTTTTGCCTCTTTATGCATTTGTGCACTTTCCAAATATAACTAGAGTGGATGAAAAGTAGTGTCCCATCTATTTCTTATTTGATCTCTTTCCCTCACACCATCTTTCCAAGCCAACAAGAATCCTGGCTACTTAATCTTCAAAATATATCCAAAACCCTATGCAAGGTAAATCAATAAAGCTTTCAGAAAAAATAAGAAAATAACTTTAAGGCCTGGAGTAGGCAAAAAATTCTTAAACAGGACATGTGTGCTAACTATAAATGAAAAAAATGAATTGTACTAAAGTTAATATTAAAACTCTACTCATCAAACCACATGATTAAGAGAGTGAAACTAAGGAGGAAAAAATGTCTCTATAAATATGTGATTCATATCCAGAATTTCTGAAGAACTCCTCAATAGCAATAAGAGGAGGCAGACAACCCAAAAGAAAATGGGCAAAGATTTGAACAGGCAATTACAAAAGGATATCCAAATAAACAATGAAGGATTTCCACATATTAGTCATAATGGAACACAAATTAAAATCACAATGTGATATCACTACATCCCAAGTTAAAAGGCAAGTAGTAGCGAATGTGAACAAAGAAAGGGAGCAACTGAACTTTCATACATCCCAAGTGGCTACAATCACTTTAGAAAACCATTGGATAGTATCCACTAAAGGTGAATATAAGGGAACCCATGAAGCAGGAATTCCAGTACTGGGTATATAGACCCAAGAGAAACACATACAGATGTTCTTCGTTTTACATTTGTAATAGCCAAAAACTACAAACAATCCAAATGTCCATCAGCAGTAGAATGGATAAATACAGTGTAATATATATATATAGTTTATACAATACTCTTTCACATAAACTATAATTAACTACAATTACATGTAACAACAATTATAAATATCATAAGCATAGTGCTAAGTAAAAGAAGGCAGTCAAATGGGTACATACTGCATCATTTTGTTTATGTGATGTTCAAAACCAGCTAAACAAATCTGTGGTGTTAGAATTCTGGATTACTTATTATTCTTGGCAGGGTGTACTTGAAAAGGAGGGAGAAGGCAACTTCTGGGGTTCTAGTACTGAAATATATATATATATATATATATATATATATATATATATATATATATATATTTTTTTTTTTTTAACGTAGTGAGTGATTATACTGGTAGGTTCACTTAATGAAAATTCATGAAGGCATACTTTTCTGTATGTATGTTAAACCTCAATTAAAAATTACATCAGATATAGGTATATATGTGTCTCTGTGTATGACACCTATATATACACATGGATGCACACACATATGGAAAATATAATGTACACGTATTATATACACACATAATAAGCGAATATTCCATCCCAAATGTAACCACTCCTGACCTACTCTATTGCTTTCTCCAGTCCAAGACTACTGCAAAGCTGTGTGCCCTAACTCCTCTGTGGTATCCCTGCAGTCTTCCCCTGTAGCCAGAATTAATTGTTAAAATGGAAGCTGGGTTGTATCTGTCCTTGACTCAACACTGGTAGTAACTTCACATGTCAATCAGAATAAAAGCCTCTGAGGATACATATGTCCTGACAGCCTATAGAAATAAAATCCTCCAAAGATGCATATACCCTGACAGCCTCACTACCATACCCATCACTTTTATTCCTACACCTTGCTTTAATTTTCCTTGTAGCTCTTATTACCAACAGACATACCATTTAGTTTTATTTATTTACTGGGGGCCCAGTCCATGGGTTCATGCACCGGTGGGGTCCCTCAGCCTGGCCTGCGAGGATCGGGCCAAAACTGGCTTTCTGACATCTCCTGAGGGGTCCCAGATTGTGAGAGGGTGCATGCCAGCCTGAGGGACCCCTCGGAGCTGGAGAGGGGCCATAGGAGGGCTCCAGGGCATGTTTGGACCTTCTCACCTAGTCCCAATTGGCTGGACCCCAGCAGCAAGCTAACCTACCAATCAGAGCATCTGCCCCCTGCTGGTCAGTGCACATTATAGTGACTGAGCAAAAGAATGCTCAGACACTTGGCATATTAGGCTTTTATTATATAGGATAATTAGTCTCTCCACCACTGGTATATAAGCTACATGAGAGCAGGGACCTTATCTTTCTGTTTATATCTCTAACATCTAGAACAGTGCCAGGCATAAAGTAGACAATGAGTGAATGAATGAATGAATGAATGGGCAGAATGTGTATGTTTAGTCTTTTTTTATAGGTTAAGAAACTGAAAGAATGAGAAGGAGACGACAAATGAAATTACTTAATGTTTTCGGGAGCACAGCCTAGGTCTGTCTGTCTGTCTGTCTCTCTCTCTCTCTCTCTGTCTCTCTCTCTCCCCTCCCTCCCTCTCTCACTTCCCATTTCTCCCTCTGTCCTTCACCTCCCCCAAATCCACACATGCACACACACATGCACGTACAGGCATAGGTACAAGAATGATATAATAGAATAATTCTTTTTATTGATGAAAGTAAGAATGTAAACGACGACCCTGTTCAATATAATTTATAGCCACTTTACTCACAGTATAGTCATAAAGTGCATTCAATATTATATGTACGTATGTGTATAGGTACAGAGATTATATAATCATAGTAGTTCAGAATTAAATTAGGATAGCATCCAGGTAAAGATTCATTTTACTGAAATGGTCATTTTTATATGAGATTTAGTTTTTTGGATAAATAGCACATGATAGTACATAATATACAATGATAGTAAAAAAAAACTGTCAATTTCCTTTCATATATATATATATATATATATTAGACCTAGAAATGCTCCCTGTGGCATTTGCATAAGAAAAACTTTCAAACAAAATCAGAACATTTTTTAAAATCCTGCAACAATCAAAGACTTTTAAAGCCCTGGAGATGAATTTTTTGTAAGTAATTGAGTTGTTTCAGTCAGAAGTCTCACCTCCCCGTTCTCAGAATGACTAGAGCCCCCAGAACAGACTAGAGTGTTTAAGGTTAATTTCTGTTTCCATATAGATATCAATTATGTTTTTAAAGGATTACCCCGTGGGATCTGCCACTTGGCAGCTTATCTAAAAACTAGCTAAATGTGCAAATTGTGCATATGGGGGTGGGAAGGTCCAGTTTAGTTGTCAGCCTAGTTGATCCTTCACTATTGGTTTAAAGAAAAAAAGAAGAGTTTTAGGCCCTTTCAATTACTAAATAGCTGACTATACAGTTTTGTTGGTTTGTTTTTTAATTGAAAAAATGGGAAGCTTAGTAATAAGACCCCAATATGTGCTCAACTGCTAGTATTAGTCCTTTACCTCTTTCCTCTGGGAGAGCAGTTAAGCATAATCAAGCCTATAACTTTAAAAACAGATTAAATACAAAAATTAAGTCTGAGATACATGTAGTATAATGAGGCCAATGTCAGATCATTTGTTCATCAAATAGGTTAACATCTTTTAATAAACAGAACATGGTGGTTAAAGGAGTGATGGCTTCCTGTTATACTTCTAAGTGAGTACAAAATAATCACTAATGTCCGAAGAGAAAGCAATGCCAAAGTTCATTTTGAAATTCAAACTTACAGATCACAAAGGGGTAGTATGGATTCATGAGTACCGGTGCCTAACTTCAATTTGAGAATTGTGGCTTTATCTTGACCCCCACGAGTTGGGAGCTGGGTAACCTAGGGCAAGTTCCTGAAACACTGTGAATCTCAGCTACATAATGATGTAACATGAGAGTAAAAACATCTACTTTGCATGGTTCTTGTGAAGATTAAATGAGGTCTTAGTTCTAAACTGTTTTGTAGAATATGTTATGATCGTATATAAGATTATTATTGTTCTTAATACATTGAATACCCTGTTGTCTTCTCTTGACTTCCTAAAGTCATTACTCTAAGGTTTAGCTAAAGTTAGCTGTCATCTTTGAGGTCTGCCTATCCCTACTGTTTTAGATTAGGATATTTTAGGATGGTTTTCACTAAGTTAATGAAAACTTTTTATATGTTCCATTTATTTTTTTTAAATATATATACAAGTTTCATAGAGGAAAGGAGAGGGGAGAGAGAGAGCAAGAGAGAAAGAGAGAAAGAGAGAGAGAGAGAGAGAGAGAGAGAGAGAGAGAGAGAGAGAGAGAGAGATAAGCATCAATAGATGAGAGAGCATCATTGATTGCCTGCCTTCTGCATGCCCCCTACTGGGGATGGAGCCCATAACCCGGTCATGAGTCCTGACCGAGAATGGAACTGTGACCTCCTAGTTCATAGGTCAACGCTCAACCACAGAGCCACACTGGCTGGCTCCTATGTTCCATTTATTAATCAATCTGCCTAAATTTCACAACAAAATTATGGCCTTCCCTGAGATGCAAGTTATTAATGCTGTACATGTATGAGCAAGCAGTTCCCCAAGACTCTTTAGGGTAGGAAGATTGGAGATGGAGATTAAAAAGTGAAGGGCCGGAACCAGTTTGGCTCAGTGGATAGAGCATCGGCCTGCGGACTGAAAGGTCCCAGGTTTGATTCCAGTCAAGGGCATGTACCTTGGTTGCTGGCACATCCCTATTACGGGGTGTGCAAGAGGCAGCTGATCGATGTTTCTCTCTCATCAATGTTTCTAACTCTCTATCCCTCTCCTTTCCTCTCTGTAAAAAAATCAATAAAATATATTTTAAAAAATAAAAAAAAAGTGAAGGAGATTTCTTCCTTCTACACCCCAGGATGGACACTTTCACATTTTCCTATATAATTTCTTTTCTGAAATAGAAAAAGTGCCTATCTAATGAACACTTATTCTATGCCAAGCACTGTGACATGCATTATTCATGTAATCCTCACAATATGCTAATACATCCTGTACTGGTATTGCCACTTATAGACAAGAGCACTATAATTAGAATAATTAAGTAGCTTGACCAATGTCACATACCTAGTAAGAAGCAAAGTTAAGATTTGAACCTAAACCTGCCTAATACATTTCCCAGTCTTTTTCCATTTGTTATTTACCTCTTACATTTTAACTTTGCATGTCTATGCTTGCCTTTCTGTACCTTTATACTTTCATCATTGGTGTTCCTGTAATGAGCAGGGTAGAGGCCTATAACTAAGATGATGAAGGTGTGGTCCCTGTACGTAAGGGACTGTTATAATCCTGGCAGGAAGATGAGAAGCTAACAAATCTCTATATGACATGGAAAATTTTAAGAGTCCATAAGGGATAGGCATTGGTCTCCCCAACTGTCACAGGGGAATAATACTCTATACAGCAGTTGTTGGAATAGATTGAAATGCTTGTGTCAAGTGTTTGGCAAAGATTCTAACTTATAGTAAGTGCTCAGTATATGGAATATATATTGTTGCCAGATAGTCCCATGATAATAACTAGGATACAAAGCTAGAAAAGCAAATTGGCGTCAAATTTTTGAGAGCCTTGAATGCCAGTCTAAGAAGTTTGGACCTTCAGCTTGGTAAAAACCATAGTGCCAAGGTCAGTAATCATTCTGAAAAGAAATGAAAGCTGATGTTATTTCGCGTGACCTTTCAAAACTCATTGTGAGTGAGATGGGATTGGTGGAACCAGTTGGAGCTGGTTTAAAGGACTTTCGTATTTGATGTACTCACAGGAAAGATGATATTTGCAAGTTTGATGGCCTCTACTTTTTTTCCACAGTGATTAGTGAACACCAACGGCAGGAACTGGAGTCTGTGAGCTACTCCTCTCGCTATGCTCTGGGCCTCTTTTATGAAGCTGGCACGAAGATTGATGTCCCTTGGGCCGGGCAGTACATCACCAGTAATCCCTGCATACGCTTCATCTCCATTGATAATAAGAAACGCAATATAGGTCAGTACCCCCATTATTTCCTTAAATACGGTAACAATGGTGGGTGTAGATCATGAAAAATGCTGTTTAATTGAGTGTTGCCATTCTGCACAGAGCAAGCATTTAACTCCAAGCCACAGGGGATAAAACTTAATGTCACATTTGGCCAATGATACGATACACGGCGAAACCAGCGAAGTTTTTGCAGAAAATCACTTCCATCATGGTTTGTGTTACCGAGTTCATAAAAATCATATCTGGAGGTTTAAGATTTCAAAATGGCTCACGTACCTTGGCTTTCATATGGATTTACCTATATGCAAATGTATTTCTCTCGTGATTTGTTTCTCGGTGGAGTTTGATTTTTGTTGGGTTTTGTTTTTAAAATTTGTTAAGTGCTATTCTTATTTTACTTCCAAGGCTAGGAAAAAAAAAAGTGAGTTTTGACAGTGTTATCAAAACCCTTCACTTTAATATAATTTTACTTATTTAATTTTCTTTTGGGAGACTATATAAAATTACTTTGTATATCATGTAACCAAATGATAGGTAAATGTTTCATAAGAGCTTTACCAGAGTGGGATAAAATCTGTACTCCACCCTTTTTATTGAAGATAGTTATACAAATTAGACTTGAATTGCAAGAATAAACATAACTGATTCATTTCAGGCATAAAGGTGAACGTATATTCTTATTTGTAGGATTGTGGTGATCCCTGTGATACAGCTTTTTTGTGGACTGAATTGCAATAATCTAAAATTACAGAATTCTTGAAGGGGATCATCATTTCAATCTGTTACAGTGTTTTATGATGCAGTGATGGTTTCATCAAGCCATTAGTTAGAAGTCTTGCTTGATAAAATCACCGTCTAACGTCTCGTGGCTTGCCAGAACTCTATAATGATAGAACTGGGCTGGAGCATAGTTTTTTATCAGAGCACATGATCTTAGAAAAATGTTTCTTTTATAACTTAAAACCCCCTCAGGGCTGGACTGTTTATGTTAACATGATACCACATATATGTACAATCAGCAGTTCATGAAATGCCCTTTGACAGCCATGAACTAACCAGTTTTAACTATAACTGGTTTGTTCGAAGAAAAGAAAAATAGCCTTTGATCTTCTTGTGTTATATGTCATGAATTAGATACTATCCTTTGTGTATTGCTTCATAAGACATGATATCTTTTAGGATGTATTCAGTAATATATAATAGTAGATGAAAACAATTCAAGCTTGTTTAAACAACACAAAGGACATTTGTTGTTATCTGCTATGGACTGAATTTTTATCATCCCAAAATTTATATATTGAAGCTTTAACCCCTAATGTAATTCTATTTGAAGATAAGGCTTTTAGGAGGTAATTAAGGTTAAGTGGGATCATAAGAGTGGAATCATAATCCAATAGAATTGGTGGCCTTATAAATTGAAGAAGAGAGCTCTCTCTCTCTCTCTCTCTCTCTCTCTCTCTCTCTCTCTCTCTCTCTCTCTCTCTCCACCCTTGTACACATACGAAGGTGCAACTGAGGATCATTACAAGGTGAGAAGGTAAGCTGTCTTCAAACCAGGAAGAGAATCCTCACCATGACAAGTCAGTCAGTACTTTGATCTTGGACTTCCCAACCTCTAGAACTGAGTGACATACATTTCTGGTGTTTAAGCCATTTATCTATGGCATTTTGTTATGACAGCCTGTGCTTACTGATACATCTCAGAAGAAGAAATTAGGGGGATTTCAAAATTGGTTGATTAAAGTACTGAGCAATATCTTCAAGGACCTAGATTTGACCTTCTCTGCTCTCTCTTCCATTCTTGATGTTGACATCCTCAGAAGACTGGTAGCGAGATGGCAGTGACTGCAGGAGTCACATCTAGATGAACGACATGTTTAGGAAGAAGAGGAACTATTTCTGTCTCTGCCCCTTTCTAAGAATCAAGGAAATCTTTACAGAAACCTCTCAACTGACTTCATCTTGTATCTCATAGGTCAGAATTGGATTACTCGACCAGTCTGAAAGGAATCACTGGCATTGCCTGTGTGTGTGTGTGTGTGTGTGTGTGTGTGTTTTGGGGGGGTGGGGAGGGGGAGATGCGGTAATGAGCCTAGACAAACTAAGATTCACTCTTGAAACTACTATTAGGATAATATTCTCTTTAGTCATATAATAAGTAGAAACCCGTAAAAATAAGTTTGGGGTTTTTTTTAGGAAGAAAGAACAGTGGTGAATGTTGGGTTGGCAACAAATAATGCCTATTACCTTCAAGTAGAGTCACATCTTATGTGGGAGGTAAAGTTCTAAAGTTGGCACATAAAGAAAAGAACCATGTATACTCAAAATTATCTTTGAACATCCCTTAAAACTACATGACATTTTGGAGAGTGATGTAACTTGCAGTAAATTGAGTATTTTTTCCAACATTCAATAGATTTCAGTTTCTTTGGGTGAGGCCTGATGAGATACTTGGTTTGCATTTATAGGGCAGAGTGCTATTTTCTACTATGAAAGGAAAGAAAGAAATAGCAGTCATACTTCTTAACAGATTAAAGTCTCTCTTACAAATGGAATGGGTTGGTGGATGAAGGCACCAATGCTACATAATGCAGTAGCAATTTATAAAATCAGAGTCATTCAAATTTGAAATAGCGTAGCATAAAAATATTAATAAATTCTCACATGATTGGAAGCATCTGAAAAAATAGAAATACAATTTTTTTTTAAATGGTAACAATCACACAATTTTAAAGCTAGAGGGCCCGGTGAATAGGAAACCGTGTTTTTGCTACCGCCGATGGTGGTGCCACTTCAGACAGCAAAGAAATACCTGCATTCCTATGTCAGTTTTATGAAAAATTAATCTTGGATATGCAAGTTTTAAATTATGGGAGGCCTCCAATAATGGCATTCCCTAACATAAAATCTAACTGCCTTGCATTTAAACTATTTTTTCTCAATACCTGGGGCAGGATGTGAAGTGTGTCTTGGTGAATCCACATCATGTAAGTATCCACAAACGACAATTCTACTGTATTTTTTTAAGTATATTTTATTGATTTTTTTACAGAGAGGAAGGGAGAAGGATAGAGAGTTAGGAACATTGAGAGGAGATAAAATGGCGGAAGACTAGATGGACAGGTTCTGAGCCTTATCCCGAAGCAGAAAGAGAGAGCAGCTGAGGGTTGTGCTGGGAGTGTTTGTTAGCAAGCTAAGAGACAGGTGAACTCCAGGAGAAGGTGGGGGGCTGCTAATCAGGATGCCCCTGACAGGGAGGCACCCACGGTAGGGCTGGGTCCCCTCCCAGAGCTACATACTGGCTTAGACGGGAAAATCTCGCCTTCTTTAACAGAAAAGTGGAGAGTTAGGAACATCAATGAGAGAGAAACATCGATCAGCTGCCTCCTGTACACCTCCTACTAGGGATGTGCCCGCTACCAAGGTACATGCAATTGACCAGAATCAAACCTGGGACCTTTCAGTTCAATGATCTATCCACTGAACTCTACTGTATTTTATTGATATTGATATTTAACTAGACCAGTAAAAGTTGTCTTTTATGTCACTAACTCTATCCCAAACCCACCCTTTTTGGGGGTGTTTGATTAAATCAAGAATTAATGTTATAATACTCAGACTCAACTAATAAAGAGAAACATTTGTTTTCTGTCAAGGTGAGTCAACAACAAGATAGACAAAGGCTAACCGGGCTAGGGCTGAACCTACATGAAGAGAGCTGGGGGATAAGGGATTAATAACCCAAACCAGACAGAGGTCAAGGTGTAATCATTTGTCAGGTGTCAGGAACACACAATACATGCAGGAAGCCAGACCAGAACCAAAGTCTCCTTAGGCAGAGGAGCTCATTTCCAATTTGTAAGAGACTCAACTTCAAGTACAAATAGTTATGGGTATGACCAATACACTTGGGTTTCTGATTTCCAAAATATGTTCAATTGAACACCAGTTCCTTGAGATTCAGGGAAGGGGCTTTGTCATCAAATATGTTTGCAAAATGCTACTGATTTTAACCCTGAAGGGTTGAGGATGAAAAAGTTTAAAAATATAAACTTAGTAAATAATAAGTGGCACTTATTATTAAGTGGCACTTAGTAAATAATAAGTCAGTATCTAGGATACCTATTAATATAATTCATTCCAGTATTTAATTTGGATATTATATTCTCTAAAGCAAAGGATATAAATAAATGAGCCTAATTTAGGTGAATACAACCCCCCATCTCTAGTGTAGGTAGGAGTCAAGGTGGCATAAATAAAATGTATAACTTTTCTTGAAAATGATTAAGCATCTTTTCCTGTTCACCATCTGGAAGAGTGTTAATGATTAGTAAAAGACCACTACGCAGCAATCTGAAGATATTAACACAATCTGAACTCTAGAAATATGATGAGCAATCACCATAATTACGTAGCTTTCAATACCTCAAAGGATATAATCAATCCATCCAAAAAGAAAACCAACAAATGACTAAACTTTTTCATTGCATGAAATTTATATTTTCAAGGACTTTATTATTAGGATCCTTGAGTAACAAACACTAATATAACATATATTGCCTTTAATAGCTGTTTTACAAAAGATGCAGAAATGTTATTCCATATAGCTACTTATTACATTAACTCTTTATAAAAGACAGGAACACAATATGAAATCCTATAAAGAACTGGGATGGGCCCAGGGTCTTACATCCAATCATCTTCTGTGACTTAAGAGAGTTCCTGGTAATTCCAATTAAGCAGATAACAATGCAATAGACAGCACAAAGGGGTCTGCCTTGGGATTTGAATAAATGTTGAATTATTTGTTCATAAACTTGCAGAAAATTCAATCCAGATAGGTAATATTTTATAAGAAGAACAAAAAGAGAAAAGGAAGAATTTTTAAAGGGGGGGGGGGGGAGAAATGCCCTAAATGGCTCAGTATATAGAGCATCAGCCTGTGGATTCAAGGGTCCCAGGTTCGATTCCGGTCAAGGGCATGTACCAAGGTTGTAGGCACATCCCCAATAGGGAGAGTTCAGGAGGCAGCTGATCAATGTTTCTCTCTCATTGATGTTTCTCTCTAATCCTCTCCCTTCCTCTCTGTAAAAAAATCAATAAAATATATTTTAAAAGAAAAGGGGGGGAAATAGGGGAGAAAGGAAAAGATCTGTAAGCATGAAAAATCTGTACCATCTCCAGAACCAGAACTCTCAGATAAAATAGCAATCATCATCTTAAAATAACAGTGCCTGGCCGGTGTAGCTCAGTGGTTGAGCATCGACCTATGAATCTGGAGGTCATGGTTCAATTCCCAGTCATGCAATCTTGATCCCCAGAATGGAGTGTGCAGGAGGTAGCCATTCAATGATTCTCTCTCATCATTGATGCTTCTATCTCTCTCTCCCTCTCTCTTCCCCTCTGAAATCAATAAAAATATATTTAAAATAATAATAATAAAGGTAATTACTTACAAAGTTCATGATATGGCTTTTGTATAATAGATGTAGCTATTGGTAATCCAATTATGCTGTCTACATAAATCTGTTAAGATAATTTAATAAATAGTAATCAAGTTTTAATTATAAATATCCATCCCATTATTACAATGGTGCCATAGAATGTCACATGATTGTAATATAAATATTCTGGGATGATCTCTCAGGAATAAAAACAATGCAGGTTGTCCCCAAAAAGTATATAAAACATTTTAACAGCTAAAAGCTCAATTCTGAAAATGAAATGTATTTTAATAAATACTGCCTTTAAAATGTGTGTATACATTTTTTGGGGAACACCCTATATATGTGTGTGTACATATATATAAATGTATAATGTACTTATATATAAAATATATGTGAATATACATATATATCATATATAAAACAAATATTCATTGTCATTTAAAATAAGTAAAAATTATAAAATAGACTAATCTTATTTCATATAATATTTGCCACTTCTAAAAAAACAGAAGTGGGTTTTCTTTAGAAAATAAAATGCAAGGAGAACATTTGCACACAAAGTAAAAACAGACAACAGATAGAGCCCTTTCAGCCTCTGGTTTCCCTATTCTCAATGGGAAAGAGTCACATCCAAGATAGCACTTGTACTCCCACTTGCCAAGCAAGTTAACTCAGAATGAAAATCAATGCCAAAAGAAAAAAAAATTCAATGCCAGAGATGGAGCGCAAAGTGGGAAAGCAGCTAAATATATAACATCAAAAATAAACTTAAAAAATATTCTACAGAGCATATCACAGGAGGAAAATATATCTTATTTTTTATGGAAGTTTCTTTCAAAAAAATCAAATCTACAAATATTTGACTTAGACATTTTGAATTTCTAATTGATTCAGTTGAACAATTAATTACTTACAAATATGTATTGAATGCTAGGATTCCATAGTCCCCACCCTCATAAAACGTCTACTCAAATGAGAATTCTGAAGGACATAGATATAGATACAGAAGGCTCTGTTGATATATAGAGATTTGAAGTTAAGCAAGAGTCCTCATAAATATAAATGGATGCACTGATATATACCATATAGAGAACATTACTCATCTGTAATCAAAACCTGGAAGAATCATGTTGCTTCTTGATAATATTATGAACCTTTAAAAGAACTCTTAAGACCTTTTGTCAACATGAACCCAATAATTTTCTTTCTTTTGGTGAAGAACTTAAAGATGGAGGCTATGGAACATTTAAATCCATGAATAAATCAGAAACATTAGTATGGCCCACTATTTAACTTTCTCTGAGGCTACTGAAAAGTTCAATAGATGCATATAAGTCAAGAAAAGTCCAAGAAGCAGTGACAAAGGGTAAAGAGAGTCTGAGGTCTACAGCTGCCTGGTTATTAATGTAACTAAAGGCAATTTCAATTCCAAATTACAGATTTATATAGCATCCACACTAAGAAGTGAGTCTTAAACATTTAATACTCAAAATCCCTTTCTATGTCAGCGTCCTACCTTTGTGTTCTGCCTGCCCTGCCCTCAAAGAGTGATGTTTTCACTTGTGGTATTGGCCAGAACTTGTGGCCATCCAGTTGAGATTTACACAAGACCTTCAGGTTGGCCAAGAATTGGTCCAGGACACACAAAGCCAAGGTGAAGGTGACGAATGTCATTTTTATTCACTATTAGTAGAAGATAGGAGGAGAATGAGAATCAGATGACTTTTTATGATGAATAAATGTATACATCTAAACTTATAGTTCATAGATGAGAGCAACAGAAAACCTGACAGAAGCCACCATCACTACTGCTAATTTAGAGATGAAACAGCAAGGGAAAACCTTCTGTTGGTTTTGTAAGTAGGTGAGAAAGGCCATGCATATCAAAAGGCACAAAATCAGCAGAAGTTCAAGGTGGAAATCACCATAGTCCCTCTGACTTCTCCATTAACAAAGACCATTTAACTAGGTGTGTAGCTGTTGTCGAATAAAGAAACTACTGTATTAAATGTAATAACATCCCATTTTTGCTATTTATAATTACAATCCGTTTAAGAACTGGTTCTTTTGTTGGTTGAGCACCTAGAAGAGATTAAAGGCCAGTTTAGGAGTGGGAGTGGGGTGAGCTAAATTGCTTTGCCCAATTGAGAAAGTTTTAGACATCCTGGAACAATGGGAAGGGCAGGGAGCAGAAAAGGGGAAAGAAGAGAAAGAAAATTAGGCTGGTGAGAGACTCTGACTTGACCTGAGGGGTAACCACGTAGATTTGTAATGTGTTGGTTGTATTGTTTACTTTGCTACCCTTTTGCAACACCCTGTAACCTCAACATAGTCCTGGATTGAACAGCTGCTTTAAATCCGTGGCTGCTTTTTATGTGGGAGTTATTAAGTAATCAATATAGTGCAATTACTTTTTGTAATATCTAGTATGAAAATAGATGGATACTTAGTTTCTTCAAGTTAGTTCCTGCACAGAAATTTGGAGTTTGCTGGCTATGAGGCAAGCCTTGCATCTGTTTGAGACTCTTATCTTGAATTAAGACAGAACTCCTCATTCTCTGACTGACACATCAAATAAAGCAAGCTCACCTTGCTGTTTTCATCATATCTGCGACCATGGCACTCTGTTGAGAGAGCTAGAAATTGGGGAAAGGCTCTCTCTGTGGAACTGAACTGTTTAGAAGTTAAGTCCTCACTGTGGCCTGAGTGAAGCTGTCAGCACACTGGATTGGAAGCCAGGGCTCAAAATGATGTGCTCTGCTTTGCTTCCTAGACAAGCACCTGGTTTTCATCATTCTGGAGGCATCTCAAAACCTTTGCTAACTTGAGAACTGTCTTGTAAAACTGCCTAACTCTCAGACAGCTTGTGAGCCTTGTGTCCTAGGAGGCAGTAAAGACTTGACAAGGATGAGAGCTTGACAAGTCTTCATTCTAGTCCTTTCTTATCTGGGACCATGACAACATTATCCCAAAGAAGTGGTAACTTTCCTTTGCCTAGAGCTCCCTCAGAAAAGATTTCACCATTTTCCTCACTGTCAAGCATTCCTCCTCAGGTCAACCTGAATGTCTCATGGGCTAAAGAATTGATATGGCTTGTTAGCAGAGTCTGGTGCTTTCTCCAGAACTAGTAGCTTTCTCCATTAGTGGGAATCATGCCACTAATCATCATGCATGCTGTTCATCATTTGATCCCTCTTATCTTGATGATCAAGATGGAAAATAAGAGATAGGCAACTAATATCAGGCCTAAGAGGGGTGTGTATTCCATGCTCAGTAAATATTTGCTGAGCCAATTATCCTTTATGCAGCTCTGATATGTCCTCCCAGTTCCTGAAATAATATTGAGAATTAATACTTCAGCACTGGTCATCCACTTAGCAGGTAAGAAGAAGTAATGACTAGTCAGCAAATTGTTCATCCCTAGGACAATCTACTTACCAGTTCCCATGCCCTTATAGTCATATAAAATGAACGTGCTCTCTAGTTGCTGAATCTATAAGTCATTGAAACGTATACGTGGGTCCTTGACAATTAGAATGATTAGAAACCTCTTTGGAGAGCTCTACGTTATGTCTACAACATTGGGAATACTGATGAGTGGGGCATATCAGTTCTTTATATAGTATCAGAGGTATTGCCAGTTAAGACCTGGAAGTTTTATGGAGCCCTCTTCCCAAAGAGGTGCAAATATTCTCAGTAACAATTTTACCATGTCCTTTAGGGAAGCTCCACTTGCTTTGAGTGATGCCCTGTAACACAGATCTCAATTTCCAAGGTTTTACTTCAAAGGATCCCACTGTTCTCTTTGTGAAAGACATTTCCTTTGAATAGCTGGTTAAAGAACAGTTGTGCTCCCACTGAGATATGTAACTTAGAAAATAGGTGATAAGTTCTGCAAATGTGCCATTGCTTTGCCATGGCTTAGCAATTATCTCTTTTTTACATCATAATGATATTAAAATGAAATGATATTTTGCATATGAACCTTGCCATAAATGATGAGTTCATATCAACCCAAGTTTGGTGAGTAATTAATTCTTTATTGCATAATTCATCATTTGGTGTTTATAGTGGACTAGAGGCCTGGTGCATGAAAATTTATGCATTGGAAGGGGGGGTCTCTCAGCCTAGCCTGCCTCCTCTCACAGTCTGGGAGCCCTAAGAGGTGGGAGGTGACCGGTGATTAGGGGAAGGTAATGCCCCCATCACAACCTCTGCTGCTGCCACTGACAGCAGCGCAAGCCTCAGCTGGCCCTGGTTACCTGAACCTTGGGTAGCCCTGGGTAGCTGGACAGCCACAATCTGAGGCTTGCCTGCACCTCGAGTGTCAGCTGGGCAGCTGCTATCTAAGCTTACCTGTGCCTTGGACCAGCCCTGGGTGGCTGGGGGGCTAAAGGCGGGTCTGGCCACACCATGCGCCTGCCACCCCTCCATCCTTCAGTGGGGCTGAAAGGACTGGGGGACTCCAGCAGGGCTGACGGGGCTGGATGCCACCATCTTGTGACTATGGGCGCCGCCATATTTGCGATGGTGTGACAGTCAATTTGCATATTCCCTCTTTATTAGATAGGATGGTAAAAAATAACCAGTATTATCCAGCATGATTCTGTGACTACTTTGCAATAACATAAACCTAGTTTCAAATTATAACTCAACACTTAGAATTAGATTGAACCATATTATATAGCTGACTTTTATAAATTTAAAGTGGTTGAATACCAGAATTTTTGTGTGCTTCAACTTAATAGCTCTGTGATCATGAATAAGTTTCTTAATCTCTCTGAGCTTCATTTATCTGTACTGTAAGTATAAGGTTAATGAAGTCTCCCAGAAATATTATAAGAATTGAATCAGATAGTATATCCAAAACTTCTAGTACCTTGTTTAGCATATAATAGGTACACAGTGAATGCTATCTTTATAGTTGTCACATACAAATATTCTATGGTTTCTTGTATCAGTTATATAACTTTCTTTCATTTTTAAAAAGAGAAAACAAAATGCCAATATTGTTTGTTAAATTATATTATCTTTTGTGAAAAATAGTAACACATACATTAGGGTAGTTAAACAATATCTCATTGCCTGAATAAGGTATGAAAATCAAAGGACATTAGATTAGATGGCATTCTTTTTTTTTTATGCCATCTCAAATCACTTTTTGAGTAAGAATAATTCCTCACAATTTACACTACAGCCTATCCAAGAAGAGTTAGACACTGTAAAGTAAGTAGTTACCAAATTAAAGGGCTAAGAGTAATTCAAGAGCAGGTTTCGAAATCTGACTACAGAATCTCAACACGGAAAATGGCTTCATCATGTTTCATAAATACTTTATATTAGTTAGCCTTTTTAACTTTGTCCAGAATCACCAGTGCATCACTTTCCCCAGGTGTGACATTGTGGAATCCATTTAGCTTAGAGAACCCTTTGGTTTAGTACCAGTGACTTTCTTGTTATTAGGTGATTTGATAAGGTTTTGACATACCCCCTAAGATTATACCAGGGCCCTGCTGTTTTTAATGATCATTGCCCATACAGACTTCATATATGTGCTCATTTAGATAATGAGAAGAATCCACATGTACTGTATAGGACAGTGAATTCCCTGCATCATATAAATGAATATTAAACATTAGAACCTGGAAAGAATCTATTGCCATTCCATTAATATTTATAACTGATCTATGGGACTAAGGGACTTCTTCAGTATAAAATATTCCAAATTCACGTTTGTAAGAATGAAGCCTCCTTTTGAATTTACAATATAGTTTTTGTCACTGAATTAGGTTCCCATTACATAATCTACCTAGTGAATTCTTTGATGTTGTTGATATTATATATCTTGATATTATTCAATAGAGACAGAAAATGTATTTCAGAAACTTAAGCTCAATTGACCCTAACCCACTCTTTTTTATTAAAATTGAAATGCCTGTTTGATCCTTTTTCCACTATCTATACTCATAATAATGGTTTCTTAGGAGTAGCTAACAATATTATAATGATTATAGTCCCTTTGACTTAAGAATTTTCACTAACTTGGTCAGACTCAATCTTGGGTTGTTGTTTTTTTTGTTGTTGTTTTTTTTTCTTGTCGAAAGTTAACAGGAAGAATAATTTGCTGGTCTTAGTAGTAAAGCAAGTAGTAAAGCAGATAAGAATTCCATAGTGAATCAGTAAGTTTCCTCTATGAAAAGAGCCAGAAATATTTTGACCTAATCTCAAATTTAAAAATTTCACTCTCTGTTCAATCAGCCTCACAAATTCAACATTTTATAATGTCAAGGCAAAAACTTCTCTTTATTAAACCAAAAGAACAAGAGTGAAGCTCTAGGTCAAACCCTCCAGCCCAGAGAGAGATTTCATCCGTTCATAGAATCCCTTTGAACAGATACAAATCCAAAGCTGAACCCAATTATGCAACGACAGTGATAAAGTGATACCCTTAGAGGCAAACCAGTGTGCTGGCTCAAGGGGAAAACATTGCCCAATTCGGGAAAGGAGTCCAATGATAATACCACTTAACACACAAAATTTCATATCGGGCACTATGCTGAGTAGGCCGAAAGAGTGATGTGTAATAAGGGATGGCTGCTTCTCGCTGGTGAGCATAGGGGAAGGGGAGCATTCTAGTGGACTGTCATCATGGAAAACCAGGGCTTTCTTACCGTGGAAGGGCTCCAGTGAGGGCTGGAACACCAAGAGCGAGTTAGGACAAATCCTCCGCTCAAGTGACCTGGGTAAGGCCCAATTAAAGGGCTATTGAAACCTTTCCGTTTTTCCTTTTGGCAGTGCCAATAAAAGCTGCAACAGGCTGAAAATCTCCTTGTGTGTCAAGATAAAAAGATGTTTTCATAAAATTTGGGAGATCTTAGACGAAGAAAATCTTCTCCCAAACAGATCCCAAAATATACGCAGACCCACGAAGTATGCCCCCTTTCTTTAAATGAGCAGAATCTATGAAAATTTTAAACAGACATAGAGGAACAATGAATCTAACCCTGGACAGCAAGTAGAATTCAGAATATGCTCGCCGGCGTTGTTGGTTTGCTTGTTTGTTTGTTTGTTTTTGTTTTAAAAAACAACTATATATGTTATAATCAAATGTAATGTGTGTAGTGCCAGCTGTTCATTACCTGCCTTTGAAATTCAGAACTTGTCCCTCCTGCAGTGGTCTCTGTTTCTCAAAACAGAGCCACCAATCTCCTATCTCCTTTAGCCAAAAATCAGGAATGTTTGTTTCTTCTTCTCCTTCAACCCAATACCCAATCTCTAACCAAATCACCCTGATCTTGGTTCTAAAATAGACAATGAGCTCACTTCTCTTCATCACCACTGTCACAACCAAGGCTCCATCTTATTTTAACCTGCCTCCCACTCTTGCCTCTTTTCAGTTCATTCCTCACATAGCCAGAAAGGTCTTCTTAAAACATGCATCTGTTCATGGACCCACTTTCCCATTCAAAGCCCTTTCATTAAAGCCTTCTCATTGCACACAGAATTAAGCCTCAAATCATATCGTGACCTAACGGGTCCTGAGCGACTTAGTACAGGGTCACAGACTTTTTCTATAAAGGCCAGGTAGCAAATGCTTTAGTCTTTGTGAGCCATATCTACCGTCTCTGTTGCAACTACTCAGCTTTGGACAAGATGTGACATACTTTCCCTACCTCATAGCACACTGACCAAAACTACCGTGTTTCCCCAAAAATAAGACATCCTCCAGAAATAAGACCTAGCACATGGAAAGATAAGACATCCCCAGAAAATAAGACCTAGCACAACTTTGGGAGAAAAAATTAATATAAGACACTGTCTTATTTTCGGGGAAACAGGGTAGTTACGTGGCTCTAGCTGTCCAAGTGAATAAGCCCTCCTACTGCTTCCACTCCACATGGAATATTAAAACGTTATAGGCTCTGTCCCTCCCAGGAGCATGCCAGTGCCATTCCCTTTCCTTTATCCAGGCACGTTCCCTTTAGCTTCCTCACTCCAAGCTACAAGGGCCCTTCCTTGACATCTATAACTTGTTTCCTAAATCCATTTCTTCCAAGAATTACTTTTTTCTACCTCTGTAATTTATCCAATAAATGTTCCCTTAAACCCCCCCTCCCCTGAAAAAAATATTATAGGACAATAGTAAAAAGTCAGAATTTTTTATAAGCAAAATTTAAACATTTAATCTGATTTCTTCCCCCCCCCCCTTATTTTATTTATGCAGACTTTACACAATAGAATGTGTGTAGAATTGAAGCATTGATATCTCTCGGAGACATTGCCGTTTCATCTGATCAGTAATCCTCACCAGATCTTTTAACAAGAATTGTTCTAGGTGGTAGTAGAGCTGAATCTTAGACTAAACGAGGCGGTGCTTTTTCTCACCACACTACAAATAGCTTGTTGTATTTTTAAGCTCAAGCGTGGGATGGAGGTTAAGACCTTAAAATCTAGGGCAAACTCAAGGATTGAGAAAGCTCAGACGAAGGGAAATGTTTTCATCACTTCAGTCTTGAGAATAGTTTTAGTCTCTTCTTTAAAGACCAGGATTTCTACCCTACTGACAGTGAGGAGTGGTTGGGAGAAGAATGAGCTTCTCAAATTGTCACTGCCACCTGGATCTCCATTTCATAGATTCAGAGAAAATTAAAGTGGAAAGGGAGCTTAAAAGAATGAACTTTTCTAACTCCTTTGTTTCACCTACCAAGAAACTGAGGTCCAAAAGGAGATTTTCTTTTATTTGGATAAGCTTTCTAAAGAAACTGGCAAAATCTAATCTTTATAGAGATATAAATTAAGATTAAGAACAGGTGGGAGGGGAGGAGATAAGAAAGGAAACGAATCCTAATATTCATAGGAATAAGCATACAAATACCACATATAGTACTAGATACTTCACCATTTAGGACAGTGTAGGCTATAAGTGATGTCAAACTCAACTCAAATAGATTAAATAAGGAAAGGGAACTTATTGGTATTATTCCTGGAAAGTTCAAGAGTAAAGCTTCCAGCATCTCTGGATTGATTCAGTCGACATCATGAAGACTTAATTTTCTTGACTATCTTTCGCGGAACTGGATTTATTTATAGTGACACCAGGTAGTACCAAGCATCTCAGTGCTGAATCACACACACACACATACACACACGCACAGAGCTCATTTTCCCCAATGCTTAACAATAGTCTTGGAACTGAATCTCATTGACTCTCGATTGGCCTGGTTTCAGTTATGTACCCATTGCTGAACTATCACCATGACCAGTAGGAATTGATTAACTTATCATTTCAGCTTGTAGGACTCCTTAATCAAGGCTGAAAGTAGGGATGGGTGATCCCCTAAAACAAAATTGGAATTCTGTTTACCACAAAAGAGCTAGTGGATGCTGAGCAGGAGATGTATCATAGACATTCATTCATGTGGTCCTCACAACTAGCCTGTAGGTCAATATTTAACTATACTATACCATATCTTTTCTCCCAGGGGTACTGGTTTCTCGAATCTGTTAAGTGGATTACCATACAGAAGATGTTTTTACCACTTATGAACCAGTTAGAGCCCCTTCCCGACCCAAAGCCAATCCAGTATGGGGGGAAAAAATATACATGAATTTTTATAGGCAATGTACATTTTTCTCCCTAAAATAAGGATTTCTTTCTGCCCATTCCCCAGGCCCAGCCCAACCTGTTATATCCTATCCTTAATGTTCACCCTTTTCACTGATCACCTTATCCTACATAATAAAATGCTAATATGCAAATCAACCAAATGGCAGACACATACTGACCACCACAGCAGACACTCAATGCAGGAGCTTCCCCCTGGTGGTCAGTGCACACCCACAGGGGGAGTGCCACTCAGCCAGAAGCCTTGAGCCCCGCTTTTGGCTGGCAAGCACAGAAATAGTGGCAGGATTCCCTCCCACCTCTGAGGTAGTGCTAAGGATGTCTGACGGCTTATAAGCAGTCAGTCAGACATCCCCTTAGAGCAGTGTTTCCCAACCTTCTCTCATGATGAGAATCACCTGGTGGAGTTGTTAAAACACAGATTCCTGAATCCCAACTAAGAAGTGCTAAACTAGAATTTTTGGGAACATATAGGTAAAATTGTATACTTAACTAGTGCTCTAAGACAGATTTTATATACAGAGCACTAAGTTGTATACTTAACTAGTGCTCTAAGACAGATTTTATATACAGAGCACTAAGTTGTATACTTAACTAGTGCTCTAAGACAGATTTTATATACAGAGCACTAAGTTGTATACTTAACTAGTGCTCTAAGACAGATTTTATATACAGAGCACTAAGTTAGGTATGCAATTTTACCTATATGTTCCCAAAAATTCTAGTTTAGCACTTCTTAGTTGGGATTCAGGAATCTGTGTTTTAACAACTCCACCAGGTGATTCTCATCATGAGAGAAGGTTGGGAAACACTGCCTTAGAGCTCCCAGACTACAAGAGGCTCAGGCCAGGCTGAGGGACCTCCACCTTCCGAGTGTATGAATTTTGTGCACCAGGCCTCTGGTTTGTTATGAAATCTTGTCTACTTTGAAGATTTGATTCAACACCTTGATTCTTAGATCTACTCCACTCTGAGGACTTGGAGGTGCCCCTCTAATCAGTAGAAAATTCTCCTCAGTGGCCCAGCCCAGCCCCTGTTCCCACTTCCTCAATCCCATCTCAAAGCCTCCAGTATCCAGCATCCACAGGTATTGTGGAAATAGGCAATGTGTTGTTTATTATTCAAGTATCTAGGATTTACTTCCTCTTGGCTGGAGAAGGCAGAACATACTTTTTCTGTGAACAATTTTCCATTGTTTACTGGAAGATTATTTCCTGAATTTGTGTAGATTTGCTTATACTAGAGCAATGGGGAAACATCTTCTGAAACTGGAAGTATGGACGTTAGGGGGGTTTTCAGTTCATCGTGTGGGGTTTACACACTTGTTTACATTTAACTAAATGTCTATCAGAATGGTTGGCTTATATATGGAATTGTTTAGAGGATGTCTGTATGTCTTGTTAAACATAAGAACTCTAAACATATGTAGCCTAGGATAACAAGGATTACAAACATACATGTGTGTCAGCTTTAAAACTTCCTTTCCTGGCCTTTATTTAAAATGGCAAATGCATACATCCACAGATACGTTAGTAACCACAGGCCTAGCATAAACAAGTCAGAGACCAAACGAATAGAAACAGCTAATAGGTATGTTAGTGTGTTTTTGAAAGCTAGCATTTCCAGCTTGCTCAGTGATTAAAAAAAAAAACATCTTAGGGTTATATATGGAACCACGGCTATAACTGTTAACTTATGAGCACCTAATGCTGTCAGATTCTAAATGTGCTGTCCTTCCATCCAGGAGAGCTGACCCATCTGGTCTATGCAACAGATGGAGGAAAGCTTGCTTTCCCTATCCACAAGCCCAAGGTGCAGGCAGACAACACAGAGTCCTCTGGGAGAAAGGTCTTGGGGGGTAGGGTAGGAGTGGGGGATGGAACCAGTATGTTTGAGTGTATGCAGAAAGTTATCAATAGGTAGGTGACATAGATGTTTGAGGGTTGTGGAAAAAATATGTTAGAGTGTTAGAAGTACATTGAGAATTAAACAAATGAGAAGACGGGGTAATTATCCACTCTGGGAAAAAATGAAGGGTTAAACAAGACAGGGTGTATGGTTACAGAGGACTATTTGTTTCCTCAGAAGCATTACTATAGATTATTATAATGTAAACTGATTAATGATTGTACCAAAACTTGTTGAGCTGTTGGTTGGGGTAGATGGTGGCGTGCAGAGAAGTGTGATGTTGGGGAGCTAGATTCTCATCCACCATAACAGGAAGTCAATAACTTACTTCATTCTTTCATCCATGTATTCAACAAATATTGAATGCTTACATGCATCAGGCCCTGGGATAGGTGTTAGAAATGTAAAACAAGCCCTAGGTGGTTTGGCTCAGTGGATAGAGCTAGAGGGTTGGCTTCCAGACTGAGGGGTCCCGGTCAAGGGCATGCACCTCAATTGCAGGCTCGATCCCCGCCTCTACCAGAGGGTGTGCAAGAGGGCGTGCAAGAGACACAATTGACTTGTGTCTCTCTCACAATCAATGTTTCTCTTATTCTGTCTCTCCCCCTCCCTTTAACTCTCTAAATATCATTGGGAAAATGTCCTCAGGTGAGGATTAATAAAATAAATAAATAAATAAATAAATAAAAAAATAAAAATTAAAAAATTAAAAAAAAACACACCAAGAAAAACAAGTAAGTTTGAGTAGCTTTCAGTCTAAAGGGAAGATAGAGAAGTAAACAGACAATTAAAATACAATGTGATAAATATGATTCTAGGAGACACTTTTTCCCATGAGGCATCATTTTCTGAGATCTAGATTTCCCGTCAAGGAAGTGGAAGGTAAGACTGATGGCACAATAAAAACCTCAGTAACTAATCCTCAGAAATGGAGTGAGTCAGCCTTGATAGGTAGGTCTGCCAAATAACGCTTGATGAGCACTAACTAGGCACCAAACTCTAAACTTCTCATTTTACATGGATTTAATCGCACAGTAAACCTGAGGTTGGCACTATGGTTACCAGAAGGACAACAAAAAGGCAGATCGCTGGAAAACAATATACAAATTGGGTTTCTTTGTGAAAATACCCCACTCACATGTAACTAAAAATAAGATACATTTTAATCTAGCAAATTAGCAAAATTACTTAGCATTGGTAAGAGTGTGGAAAAACAACACCTCTCATATGCTATTGGGGTGAATGGAATTTTGCCACACTATTTAGCTATATATGAAATAATTTTGCAATAATTTTATTTATTTTTCATTTTATACCCTTTTCACAGTGTTGGAGTAACCTTTTTAAAAATAATTTTGTAAATCAAATAAAAGAAGTTTTAAAATACCAAAATTAATTCTATACCATTTTTCCTTTAAAGAATCACACTGTCTGTACATAATCATACTGGGGACTCTGAGAAGTCCTATACAATTTTGTTTAAAACAAACATTTCAGAAATATATTTGTCCCAAAGAATTTCATTCTTTGTTTTGCCAAATAATGATTAATATGGCATGGATCATCTGTGAGCAACATTGACCCAGAAATCACAGAAATATTATGACTAAAGTTATACAGCCAGGGAGAAGGGAGACAGAACTTCTGATTTGACATCCAAAGCTCAACTAATGTCCCCTTAAAACTGGCTGATCAATCAGGATGGAGAAAGGGATCCGATTCATTCATTCTAAATAAAGAAGATCTTGCTTCTTTTCTTTTTCAAGGCAAACTAGGCTTTTTTCTTTATTTTATCTTTTTTATTGATATATATATTTTATTGATTTTCCACAAAGAGGAAGGAAGAGGGTTAGAGAGAGAAACATTGACCAGCTGCCTCCTGCAGCGGTGTGTGTTTTTTTTCATCAGCATTTATCCCTCCTACACCTTCTTTAACCTCCAAGCATATATCTTGTTTTTGAAAGGGAAAAATAGCACTGCAGATTTTTGTATCAATCTTAGAAGGTATTCATAGTTTTCCTAGGAAGAGTTAGGAACTACCTTCAACAGGAAGAGAACAAAACACTTTTACATTTGAATTATATTTATTGACTTTTAAAAGAGTACCCTGGTAGCCCTATCATTTTCTTCTTTTTTATAGATATTTTACCTTTAAAAAGGAAAGCAGGGACTTGTCAGGGAATTTTGGTGTCAGTTGCTGACAAGAATACCATTTCTCCATTAGTTTTTCTTCCTGGATCTTTTTAGGCCAATTATCCTCTCCTGTCCGTTCCCTCCTTTCTTTTCTTTTCTTTTTTTTTTAAAAAAATATATTTTTATTGATTTTTCACAGAGAGGAAGGGAGAGAGATAGAGAGCTAGAAACATCGATGAGAGAGAAGCATCGACCAGCTGCCTCTTGCACACCCCCTACCGGGGATGTGCCGGCAACCAACATACATGCCCTTGACCGGAATCAAACCTGGGACCTTCCAGTCTGCAGACCGATGCTCTACCACTGAGCCAAACCGGTTTCGGCCGCTCCCTCTTTCTGTTATCTGTGTCTCCCCAAAGAGACTGTTCATTCAGACCTCTTCGGTGATTTTTATTGGCTAATTAAAGCAATTGCTATTATCAATTAATACAGTCCCCTACCTCCAGGGAAATAATGAGGAAGAAAATAAAGCAACTATGTCTCCTCAAAGACGATAGGAGAAAAATGAAATAAGCCAAGGAGAAAACTATGAGTAAAACCATTTGTTTCTGTGCCTGGCCCATCCTGTCATTTCAGAAGTTTACACTTCCAGAACCTTACTCTTCAGTTAAAACCATAACATTGTGTTGAATGAATATAAACACTTATTACAGAAGCCACCACTGCAGATAAGGTTGGAAGTAATGAAGTTGCCCGTGACATGAGTAGGGCTCTTGTAGATGAATTTTGGCCTCTGTAACCTATACATAAGAAATAGGTCTGACATTATTAAAAAGCAAATAAAACCCACAGGTGGTCCCTCTGAATAGTGAGGCCTAGTTCCTGATTCCTGGCCAGCAGCAGACATACAGCACAGCAGACACACTGCCAGCAATGTGGGATGCCAAATGGCAGAGTGCTGCCTGCTTGTTTGGGTTGGCGCTGCTAAGGAGGGGAGGAAGGGGAGAGAGACATCAGAATCAGATATCGTTCCATCTCTGTCTACTTTTCCCCTCCCCACCCTTCTATCCCTTTCACCTCCTATTCTTTCATTTAACTCAGTTAAATTTTTTGTTGTTGGAGAAACTGATGTGATTGGCTTACTCTCAGTTGCTTTGGCTGGTGGGCCCTGGAGCCATATGAAAGAGCTAAATTGTAATAAGAGCTTTCATGGCTAGAGGGCAAGGATAGTTGAGCTAGTTCCACTTGGAGCTCGAAGAGGGAAACTTACTACTAATTTCTACTGCCAGGGAGAAGGAAAAAGGAGAGCTGACCATTACCACCCCCAAATTGTGGCTCTCAAGTCCTGTCCAGTTGCTTTCTTCACATGAATTTGCTTGCTAAACTTTATTTGCACACACTGTCAGTGCCATGCCAGTTAGCAGATAATGGCTCTCTAATGGTTTTGCCTATGTGTCAACCCTCCCTACCCCCACTAAGATGTACATCTCAATGGAGTTTCTCATGGAATCAAACACTGCACTAGACACCCGTGTGCTCATTTGACTGACTCAGTAATTAAAGAAGCATTTTCACCCATATTCTTTGATGCTCTTGCCCTGCAGTTGTAGTGTTAGCCACTCAGTTTTCTTTAGTCCTCTACTTCCTTGTCTGGGATGAAACCTGGAGCTGGCCTTAGATTTCTGTCTTTTGAAAGACACAACTTCTGGCCAACTTGATGACCCAACTTCCATCCCTTGTAGATACTGCCAAAAATAAAGTTTAGCAGGTGGAAAAGATCTCTGCAGTATTTACATCTAAAAAGGCTGACCCAGTAAGTTTGAGCTGGTTGTGTGACCTAAGAATGTACACTTCTCATATGGTTACAGAAGAAATCAGAAATGGTGAAAATTTGGTCAGAAAAGGGAAGGGAATAGTCTAAGTTAATTTTTTCTATATATTCGATTTTCTAGGACAATATAAAACATTGGATCTTCCTTCACTGCTTTAAATTTGTTTTCCTAAAATAATATATTTTAGGATTTTTTCCCTAGAAGTATCTATTCTGATTCATTGACTGTTTATCAACTAATACCAGGCTGTTTCAATAATGCACTTATATACATGGCAAAGCAAGTCTTGCCTCAGTGACTTTTCAAAAACTTTGAATACTCTCATTGCCTTACTGTTTTTTCTTTAGAATCATTTATTCTAATTCCAAAAACTTTTTGTAGAATTATGATGTTTTTTCTCACCAATTATTGCTGGTATATAGGAAAATTAATTAATTAGCTTAATATAAAAAATTAAACTAATTTGATAGATTTTGGTTCACTATTGTTTTTAATCATATGATTTCCCATCTTCCTAGTAATTATAAACTTTATATATTTTATCTTAATGCACTGACCAGAGCATTGATATTACAAAGCATCCTTGGTTTATATTGATTTTACTGTGAAAATCTATATTATTTAATTGTAAAGTATGATATGAACCATCAATTTAAAGATTATCTCACTTAGAGAAGGTCATCTTTTTTCATATTGCATCTTTATTTCCCATGAATTTGTTAAATGCTAATAGATGCCTCTTAAATTCATATTGAAATTATCATGTGTTTCTTAATTATACATGTTAACATGAAAAAAATGTGCCTACTATTGAAGTGAAGAATGATCTGTAGTTTGGTGTGTTGATATGGGTAAATGTGATGTGTATCTACAATCAATGTATTTGCTTAACAATTTTAAACAAATCACAACTGAAGCAACCATGTCCTGAAGACTTTTTTTTCTATTTCATTTATGTATTTTGGCTAATACTGATGTCTCTTACGTTGCATTAATTGGATAACTTTCTTTTCCAAGAAAAATCACTCCATTTCTTTAAGATTTGAAAGTTTACAAGCACAGACGTGTGCACTTTTATGGCTCTGTATGTGATACATCCTATCAGTGGAAGAAAATGGGTAGGCGTGCATGTCTTTGGAGTGGAAAAAAACAAAAAAGAAATAAAATGTCTCCCCTGAGATGCCAAACCACATATTCTCCCTCAGGCAGACTTGGTGCCAGAATTTATTCTGCCAGTATATTCTATAAACCTAGTTAAAGTAGTCATGGGCAGTGTTGCCCCAAGGCATCTGGCAGACATGAAAGTAAATCTCCAAAGAAACACCCTTTAAACTTAGGCCTCAAAGTATTCCTAGGAACTTTAGACTCACAATAGGAACATGGGCTCAAAATAGGGGGGGCGGGGAATCACAAAACACACAAAAGGTAGTACACCATTAGGAGCAATAACCACCCAAACCTAAACAACAGAAAGCAGAATCATACTCATGAAGATTTTGGAACAACCAAATACACAATATAATATACTGACATTGTTTAAAGAAATAAAAGAGAGTACTGACAGTGGATTAGACACAAAGAAACTATCAAAATTGATCATGCAAATTTGAAAAATAGAACTTTATTAAGTGAAGAATAAAATAATTTAAATTTTAAATTTAAAGGACAAATTAAACATCAGAATACTTACACAGAGTTAGGGAGAGTGTTGAACTGGAAGATAAATCAGAAAAAATTACATAGAATCTAGCATAGAGGGACAGAAATGGAAAATATCAAAAAGAAATCAGATATATGATGATAGCATGAGAAAGCCTGCCATTTACCTAATTCGAGCTCCATGAAGACAGAATAGAGAGAATGGGGAGAGTTAATGACTGAACAATTTCCAAAATTAATGACAAAAAGGAGTCTCCTGATTCAGAACACCCAATGAAATCAAAGAAGGTAAACAAAAAAACTCAAACCTCAAGATATCAAAGCAAAATAGCAGAACACCAAAGGCAAAGAGGAAACAATGGAAATACCCAGATATAAAAGAAAAGTTACCTGCCAAGGACCTGAAACCAAATTAAGAGTTGACTTCTTAACAGCATCACTAAAAGCTAACCTACATTGGAAGAAGTTCTTTCAAATGCTGAGAGGAAATATTTCCAATCTATTATTATATACCAAGGATAACTTGGTCTTTCACAAATAAGGATTAAATAAAGATATTTTTAGAAAAACAAAAACTGAGAGAGTTGACTTTCAAAGGAACCTCATTAAGAACTTCAAAAGAAGATTCTTTGGGAAAAGGAAAATGCCCCTGGAGAGAAGATGTGAAATCCACAAAGGAAGCTGTGGAGAAATATAAACAAATATTGACTGTATTAAAACAAAACTAAAAAAGTAAATCCTGAACAACAAAAACATAAAATCAGAGTTAAAATGTTTTTTAAGTTCTTATGTTATGCAGGAAAAGGATAATGATAGTAATTTTTTTACTTGAATATGAATAATTAAGTCTATGGGTAATCTCTAAACATAGAAATAAACTCTATAACTCCCAAACTAGTTAAAGAGGAAGAAATGAGTAAAAGTAGTTTAATCAAAAAGAAGGCAAAATTTTACAGAGAAACAAAATTTTTAAAAAGGGGAACAAATAGGAAGCAAAAAAATGAACTTTAAGGTTAAAGGCATTTCTAAATGAAAGATATTCATAACATATCATTAAAAGGTATCAGGAAATAGCAGGAAACTAGTAATATAGTTTCAATATAAAGCAAAAATTTTTAGCAATCAAGCACACACAAAAATCATAAGACTTTAGTTGATTTAGAACTACACAATTAATAAGATTCAATGAACTTAAAATGTTAATTCAACATCTAAAAAATTATATTCAAGCACACATATAATACTTTTGAAAACTATGTATGAAGCCAATTAACAAATCTTAAAGTAGCATTCAAATCACATTCTCTGACTTCATATAATTGAGTTAGGATTTGTTTTAAAAATGTATTTTATTGTAAACAGCATAGAGTTAGATACTATTTTCTTAACCCAACATGATAATATTCATCTTTAACTAAGCAACTCTACTTATCACATCAAATGGAGACTGAGCCAAAGAAGCAAGAAAAACCTGAGACTCGAAAAAGGCAGCATAAAATGACCATATGACTCAGCAGTCCCACTTCTGGGTATATACCTAAAAGAAGTGAAAGCAGGGACTCAGATATTTGTACATCCATGTTCATAGTAGCATTATGCAGTATAGCCAGAAGGTCAAAGCAACAGAAATTACTTCTATGGATGAATGCATAAACAAGATGTGATTGATACACACACATACACACATACACACACAATGGAATATCATACAGTCTTAAAAGGAATTTGGCACATGCAACAAAAATGATGAACCTTGAAGATATGTTAAGCGAAATGAGCCAGTCACAAAAGGAAAAATATTGTATGATTCCACTTACATGAGGGATCTAGAATAGTCAGACTCATAGAGACAGAAATAGAATGGTGGTGGACTGGGGCTGGGTGAAGAAGGTTAGTGTTTAATGGGTAAAGAGTATTAGTTTGGAAGATAACATTCTGGATATGGTGGTGATGGTTGCAGAACAATGTGAATGTAATTAATGCCAGAGAACTATAAACTTAAAAATAGTTTAAAATGGCAAATTTCATGTTATGTTTATTTTACCACAAGTAAACCAAAAAAACAAAACAAAAATAAAACACACACAAAAACTAAAAGAATCTTCTGTGCCAATACCCCAAGAATAGTTTGCCACTGTTCCTGGGGTATTGATAGAATAATCAATCTTAATACTTTGAGAGGAGTCAACTCTGTTAACCCTTTCTAAAACTGCTCTAACTGCAGCATAGAGATTGAAAAAAAAAAAAAGTATTAACTACAAATGTCTCACATTTGTGTAGCACTTTATATTTGAAGAAAGGCTTTTATGTGTCCTAACCCATTTAATCCTCATGATGGCCTTATGAGGTAAATTATAATACTCCCTTTTAATTCATGGAAGAAAGCAAAGCCTGAAAGATTAAATTGCCTAAGACCATGGAGCTGTTAAGAATGCAAGGGTCCAAATATCTATGGACTAAAGCCATTGATCTCCCAACATACGGAAATAGTTGTCAACTTACTATGAACTTTACATTTAAAATGCCAGAAGCAAAGTGCAATGCTTGTTAAACTGAATAAAGAAGGAAAAAGATAACATCATTACCTTCTCAGTGGCCAAGGAGTAAAGATTACACTGAATTTACGCTCTGAATCCTATTAACATATTTGTGGCTTTTTATAATACTCTATTTGCAAACCTTGGTTATGTTTAAACTCTCGTTGGATGTTTGCATTTTTTAATATTTGCTTCTAAAAATACTCTTTAACTTGGAGTGGGGAAAGTGGGGGGAGGGGTGGACAGGAGGAAGCTTTTCCTTAAAATGTACTGTTTTAGATTGTGGCTCTTCAAATTTTAATCTCAGTTTTCAAAAAACTGTGTCTCATTGTTATGCAAAGACTGTTTCATTTTGGGTCTTAAATCTTTTTATTGCTTTCCTTGGAGTGCATGACTAATGTAAATGAGAGAACCCTGGCGACAATGCACATCACCCCCTTCGTAATTTTACCAGCTCCCCCTAGCACAAATGGCTGGGTGAGTGTAACCTCTTGGTTTTCAGCACGCAGCTGGCATTCATTTTCCTCAAACCTGCCATAGAAAGTCACCTCAGAACCCCAATTCTCCTGCTGCAGAAGGCTGAGCCAATAGCTTTCCCAGTCTCTGGGAAGATGTGTTACCTGGTGGAAGAATGGTGGCATTGACACCCCCTGGCTGTGAATGGGCCTCCCTGAATTTATTACTGATAACAAAGCACTCCCTGTGGCAATATGCAATAGGTTTCACTGTAGTGGGATTGGGTGAAAGAATGTGAGACGTTGCACTCCTTGGTCCTTCCCCGTCTGTGTGGTACCCATACACTGAGAGGTTAAACCTTGACCATTCAAAGAGATGCTCCCTCAATTTCCTTTTCAAGTCATTCCAAATACTGTGAGGTGAAAACAGTGGACAATCTCCTCACCTTTGCATTCACTGCCTATCTTCTGAAGTCCAGTCTTCTCCAGACATATGTAAAAGCACTCACTTTATTTATTAAAATGCTTACAGTATTTTAGGATGGTCTTCGCTCATATTTGTTTGTTTGTTTTTTAAATATATATTTTATTGACTTTTTTTTTTTTACAGAGAGGAAGGGAGAAGGATAGAGAGTTAGAAACATTGATGAGAGAGAAACATTGATCAGCTGCCTCCACACCTCCCAATGGGGATGTGCCCAAGACCGTAATTGAATCTGGAACCTTCAGTCTGCAGGCCAATGCTCTATCCACCAAGCCAAATTGGTTAGGGCTTTCCTCATGTTTTGGGGGGGTAAAATTGATAATTCAGGATTCTCTGAGCAGAGAGCAATGGAAAAATGAAGTACTCTTACAAAAAATTAGCTCACACCCATCACTTGGGCAATACCATGGGACCTTTCCCCTTGTGTGTATCTGATTTATTGTTTCTATTCCCATAGCTTACATTTATGAAGCACCTACTCTGTGCCAGAAGCTGCTGAGCACATCACATGCCTTATATATTTAATCCACATCATACCCCTAACATGCTGATTTTATATAAAACAGTACAAATCCCTGAAGTGTAAAGAGGTTAAGTGGGCACATAACAATAGTGGCTTATGTTGCACAACTTTTTTTTCTGTTTAAAATTGTAGAAACCTACCTTACATAGATCATTGTCTTTAGAATCCCAAATTAAAGAATTTTCAGAATCAGGCTTGACAACTCCTATCATTTCCTTAAAAGCTTTAATATTCTCTTCTCTCAGGGGGGTTGGGGGGAAGCACCAACTATGTATTATCATCTCATGCATTTCAGATCTATTATTGTTTCCAATCAACTTTCTCCTGGGCTTGATTTAAACAAATAAGAATAGTAGGCAGCCAAAACTGGTTTGGCTCAGTGGATAGAGCGTCACATGGATGTTTCTGGCTCTCTATCCTTCTCCCGTCCTCTCTGTAAAAAATCAATAAAATATATTTTTTAAAAAAAAAGACTAGCAGGCAGACTATTGCTAACATTCCTTCCAAGTCTGTATTTTCTAAATCTCAGTCACTTTGCTTTCAACTTCGAACTTTATTTGATTTTTCTATATGCTGCTAATGAGTGAAAGATACGACGCAGACACATTATTTGTAATTGTGAAATATAGCACACAAAATTGCAATGGCAAACAAAAGTGGAAAGTAGCTTCATGTTATAAATGAGGCAGAATTTTATGTTTAATGCTACTTAAAAGATAAAGGAGAATATTATAAAGTCTATTTTTAGAGAAAAGCCCGATTATTTTTGAAAGTGGTAATGATATTTTCCTCTAGCATTTAGTAATATCAACAAAACACTTTGAAATCTTTTTTATAAAAAAAAAGAATAAGTATTTAAAAAAATATATTTGATTAATTTTTTACAGAGTGGAAGAGAGAGGGATAAAGACTTAGAAATGTTGATGAGAGAGAATCATCTGTCAGCTGCCTCTTGCGCACACACACCCACCCCCACCACCACTGGGGATGTGCCCGCAACCAAGGTACATGCCCTTGACCAGAATCGAACCTGGGACCCTTCAATTCTCAGGCCAACGCTCTATCCACTGAGCCAAACCGGTTTTGGCAGAATAAGTATTTTTTTGAACATCTATTTTGTTCTTGGAATTTAAGGAGAATATAGGATATATGTAAGAAATGGTGCCTGCCCTAAAGAGTTTATAATTTAGTGGATGACAGAAGATGAACATACCAGTAATTTTAATTTTACCCAGAGAAGTACATAGTAGGTGCCCTTCCTTCCTATTCCTTAGCATGACCTAAAACGTAATTTCTAAAGTACATCACGAATTTTTTCTTCTCTTCAGAGAAAACTGATTTTGGATTTCAGAAATAGCCTGGTTTTATGCTCCAAAGATTAGAGTGTATTTCCCCTCCATTTATTGTCTGACTATTGTGATCAATTCTTAAGTCTGAGACATTGAAAGGCTGAGAGACACTTTTACGTTATCCACCCTAAGATGTACCCTTATGTTCATCTTACTCTAGTGTCATCAGAAATCGGGCCTTCCCTTGCGATTCACACCACTGTCTCCTTTGGAGTTACACACTTGGAACGTGACGTTGAGGAGGTGGAAGAGTTAATTTTCCAGCAGCTGGAAAACATTTTGCCAGGTTTGCCGCAGCCAGTCGCTACCAAATGCCAGAAATGGAGACATTCACAGGTAATCATGGAACCCAGTAGTAGGAGCACGATTTTCTTAACAGCTCAGCAGAACTGACTTGGCTCTTTCTGATCCTTTTGCCTAACGTGTAAGCATAGACGTCTGCAGGCTTTATTATCCTGTTATTTCTCAATTAAGAATTGCATACAATTTGCCCCAATCTAATGTGCACATTTTAGCATCTCAAGACATACACCCTAAAAATCTTGGCTTTCCTATGCAAGCAAGGCAAGTTACATATCCAAATGCAGCTGTTTCCCTGGGGTTTTTCTAAATCGGTGCTGTGGTTATATAGAAACCACTGTAACCTCCCAAATTTTTGCAATACATCAAATTAACCTCATTAAGTGTATTTTGCTACCACAGTTTTCATTTTTATTAAGTTCCCACTTTGGTTTTGACTGCTGCCAGCAGAGCTCTTTGCGGGGAGAAAGATGAATGCCTGCACAGATCGGCCAGTTAGGCTGGTTTTCAGGGTCAGATAAACCTGCTGATCTCAGGACTAGCTCAAACTTAAAGCTCTGTAACGCTAAGTAAATGTTGACTTTTCTGAAAGTCGCTGCATATTTCAGGGGAAGTTTGTGAGTATTCCTAGAAAAAGCCTTTTGATCTGTAAACTCTGTTGCGAAGTTATTCAGGGACAGTGGAGCAAAGGGCAGGAAGGGGAAAGACACAGTGAGTTGTCTACTTTTTTTCCCCCCTAAAGTTTCTGGGCCTATGGATGAACTGATTTATCAGCACTATCGGTCATCTCAGCTTTAAGCCTTTAGAAAGAGTGTTGTTGTAAGATATGCAGCAGATTTTTGTGTATGGTAAAGGGTTTTCCAAAATGAAAGGAAATGGGAAATTGTAAATGACTTCCTAAAATTGCTGCAGGAATATGTGTTTACCCACATTCCCAAGTTCAATGATACAGGGAACCCAGTACACATCTAGACACAGTACACAAGAAGTCACTTTTCGATTTATAAACATCCTTTAAAGGAACAATGGTTTGTGAGTTTCTTCCTGTGATTTCCTTTAATTTATTAATGAGCCAAAAATATGGGTTAAAATCTACTCATTTCTCAAAGTTTAAAATGTTACAGAAATAGATTGGACCTTACCACAAAATGGCCTATTCAAAGTTGTGCAATATCACAAAATGTAATAAAACAGTGTTTGAACACAAAGTACATCCAAACCCTAGAAATGCTTTCTATTACAATTTGGATGTTCTCTCTTGAAATTATTCCAGTATATTTACGGCTCTGTAGTCATTAAATCTACATTGCTGCAAAGCCTGAAAGGGAATAAGTTGTCATTCAACCTTAGAAGTTTGCATTTTCCACCATTCATATATTTTTTCATATACTTCCCTATTACCTTGAGCAGCATTCTATGGAACATAGCATTGTCATTGATGGCAGAGATCTTACCTTCATTGTGAGATGATAGCTAGATAGGTGATAGCTAGATAGATGATAGATAGATAGAATCTCTACATCATCTTAGAAAAAGAAATAATGACAGGCTCAGAAACTTAATAGCATTTAACTAGTTAGTTTTCTATTATTACTTCCAAGAGAGCATTTCTTCAACGCCTTTAAAAGGTCCATCTTAGCCTTTGAAATGTAACATGAATGCGTGCACCACTCCTCCCTTGCCATCCAGAACACATGATCTACCTCTGATAATGCATCAATGTTTGTGTTATGGATATGGCCTACTATAGTGTTTAAACTGAAGGGAAGGATGGTGTAGAAACAATGACACACAAAAAAGAGAGAAAAACAAACAACTGATTCTGACCTTTTTCCTATTTCTAATTAATGGTACCGTACCCTTGTAGGGGAAATTCCACCCATATTTTTTGCACTATGTGTTCCCTTCCTTTTTCTCCACCCCCTGTCCTGCTCTACCCAAATCTCCCCCTATTTTTCACACTCTACCTCTTGTTTTCTTCTCTCTCTCCGACCTTGAAACCCTCATTTTATGAAGTCCTAGACAGACCACAGAACTGCTGTCCCATGCTTCAAGCAGTGGTGGTATACCCTTCGTATCTACACCCCTCCGCCTTAACTTTTTATCTAAATTTATTTTAGTTTTCCCTTTTTCTTTGTGATCCCTAATCTGCTGGGTGGGTTAGAAGAAGAAGAGAAAGGGAGGTAGCAGTGAAGAGCACTCACAAGTGTGGCAGTCCTGGAGCTGGGCAGTTCTAAGATGTGTTCTCACTTAAGAGTATCAGAGAAGCCTTAAAGATTGCTAGTTTTAACCACTACACCCCTGAGAGAAACAAAGCCTAGGAGACATGAACAAAATCCCCATAAGTCCATTGGCTAGTAATGACAAAACCCACCCATTTGTCTCTCAAGTCCTTCACTTTGTCTCACTGACTCTCTGTTTCCTCTGCACCGACCCTGTTTCCTAGTACCACAAATCCCATAGCTTAAAACAACATAAATGTATGATCTTACAGTTCTGGCGTTCTGAAGTTCAAGGAGGGTCTCACTAAATTCAGGGTGTTGGCAGAGCTGTGTTTCTTCTGGTGCAGCTTTTGGAGAGAATCCATGTTCTTGTCTTTTACGTTTTCTAGCAGCTGCCCCTAGTCGGCACGAGGCCCCTTCTGCCATCTTCAGAGCCTGCAAAGTGGGTCAAGTCCTTTTCACTCTGACCTGTTCTCCTGCCTCGCATGTTCTTGAAGGACCCTTGTGATTCCACTGGGCTCACCTGGATAACCCAGGCTACTTTCCCACTTTGGGCTCACCTGGATACTCTAAGCCAGTGTTTCCCAACCTTCTCTCATGATGAGAATCACCTGGTGGAGTTGTTAAAACACAGATTCCTGAATCCCAACTAAGAAGTGCTAAACTAGAATTTTTGGGAACATATAGGTAAAATTGTATACTTAACTAGTGCTCTAAGACAGATTTTATATACAGAGCACTAAGTTAGGTATGCAATTTTACCTATATGTTCTCAAAAATTCTAGTTTAGCACTTCTTAGTTGGGATTCAGGAATCTGTGTTTTAACAACTCCACCAGGTGATTCTCATCATGAGAGAAGGTTGGGAAACACTGCTCTAAGCTACTCTCCCCATTACCCTTTATGAGCATCAGGCCTTTAGTCTCAAGGCACTCAAAGGAAGTGAGTGCTGTCTGACAAAGACGGGAGTGTTGTGTGGGGTGGGGGAGATAATGTCTTGTTTTTCCATGTTGCTCTCCCAGAGTCGCCTCTAAAATCACACACCACATTGGCAGCAGGAAAGTGAAAGATTTTTACTCATTCGGTTACTCATTTATTAAATAAGCATGTAATGAATGCCTGAGACATGTCTAGTACTCTGCTCATAGAACCCTAGAGGGCTGCTGAAGGCTTCTCCTAAGACACTAAACGAAATGGTTTTGCCTTGACTAAGATAACAGTGCATTCTTGTGGGTGCTGCTCATCACGGAGGAAAAAGGCAGATGAGGAAAGAAGGCGTGTTTGAAAGACTTGAGAGCTGCTCTGTGCCTCCCATTTGGGGTTTGAATAAAACACTTGAGTAGGTGGTGCAAACAAACTTAGCAAAGCGATAGCAGATCTTCCCGGTTCTTGGTTCCTCCCCTTTGCATCTATTTGCCCTCCATAATTTAAATGTTTATCCGGTTAATATAGCTTGCTACCTTGGCTGTGAAACATTGAATTGGGGTTTCTGTAACTAGTATGATATATTCGTCCTTTCATCAGAAGAGTAATAACTGAAGACACCTTTGCATGTACCTTGATGGGGACATGTAATCAGTTTGCTAATCTTAATACTTTCACCATTACTACTTACTGTGCTCTCCTCTGTTTCAGGTTCTATCATGATGCTCCCTCAAACTATAGGATATGTCTGATTTGCTTGAAATTTTAATTCATCAGGGGCTCTTTTCTTCATTTTATTTGCACACAAATGGATTATTATTTTTTTAATCACCAAATGTATTTTTAAATAATGAGGAGAGCCCTAGCTGATTTTGCTCAGTAAATAAACCATTGGCCTGAGGACTGAAGGATCCCAAGTTCGATTCTGGCCAAGGGCACATGTGGGTTGCAGGCTCAATTACCCCCCTCCCCAAGTAGGGGCGTGTAAGAGGCAGTCAATCAATTATTCTCTTTCAATAATGTTTCTATCTCTCTATCCCTCTCCCTTCCTCTCTGAAATCAATAAAAATATATTTTTTAAAAAGGAAATTCTGAGATAACTATATGCTTAAGAGAAACTAATAAACAAAGGTTTAAAAAAATAATGAGAACAGGAGGAGAAATAGGGGGATAAGAAAGAGGAGAGGGAGGTAGCAAATGAATATATTGGTACCTTTGTCCAAATAAATAGATTTGGACTAGCATATTAAACTAGTAATAGAATTAGACCTCAGTTATCTTCTATAGTTACATTTCCTCATTTGATCTTTTGCCCTGAGCCTGTACTTTCTCCCCAATGGCAGTCTTTTCATATTTTTGAAGAAAAAGGATCATGAACTCTTTATGAATCTGATAAAAGCTATAAACATGAAAATTGTCATAACTTCAAAATATGCAAGTACATATAAACACAACATTGCATATAATTATGAGGCTTTATAAGCAATCTAAAGTCCTCCCATAAACACAGTATTAATGACACCTGCTGTGAAAGTCTTATTACTGTCACCTCAATAAATCAAGGGCTTCCTATGTCCCAGGCTTGTGTTGCAAAGAAACATAATTCACCAAACAAAAGGAATGTAAACTAATTCAAATTTATACTGGTATGTTTTATAGAACTTTAAAGAACATTGAAGAGATTTCATCCTCAGGAGTATGTGTTAAGTCTCTGTTCTCATTCACTGTTTCTCCCCCTCTGGAAGCTTCCTCAAATCTATTTGCACCCTAATGATCTAATTCCCCACACAGTTTACTCTGACAGTCAGCCATGCGGCTGATCTCTTTTTCTGTCTTTTCTCTTTTCAGCCTCGCATTCACATACTCCACTTTGGACTCTATCCTTTTCGTTTCCTTCTAAGACAAGGAAAACTTTGCCCTGTTCAATGCAAATCCCCCTTTTTACTTCTTCAGATCTTCCTCACCTGAATACCTCAGTTGGCATAGAACTATCCAGGAATTAGAAAGAATAAAAGAGAAAGGAAGAAATGTGCACCCAGAATTTTCCCTAGAGATTTGTGTTTGGCAGGGGAGAAGAAAATATACAGAGAAAAGCCTAAGACACCCACCTACTTACATTATTCCCTCATGAGATTAGTTTCCGGTGTCTAATTTAGCATTGGAAGGTCAGGTGGTGATTAATAATTTCACTTTTTCTTTCTTATTCACCTTCTGCTGTATCTTTCTAATTTTCTTTTTGTAGATAGGTAGGAACTGGAAACCAGTGACTTGTTATAGGAATATACCATAATTATAAACCCAAAGGATTGTTTCTGTCAAAGTAGTCAGTCACCTTGATGAAGCTGCACCTTTATTTCAAAAAAATGGGGCTTCTGTTTCAGAGTCTGAGATGCATTCTTCAGCATATTATCAGTTGGATCGGATCGCTGCAATCTGAACCAAAGTCATTTGGACTTAAACCTTTTTAATAAAATGGATCATCAACCTTGACAATTTAAAAAAAATATTTTTATAGATACAACTAAAGAAATACAGCTATTTGTATTTATCTGTTTTAATGTGACTTGTAGGCTGAATCTAAAAGCAGTTCACAGCTTTTAGATTCAATGTCACCCCTAAGAGACATTGGCCAATGCATCGTTATGGATTTAATCATGTGGCCTTCTAGGATAAGTATTTGAAAGTAAATAATCAATTGTATTTGAGTTTCAGTACATTTGTTATGTTGTTTAGTAGTGTATTTCTGCAATAAAAGCATGCTTTTTTTTGGTCATTCTGCCACTAGTCCTATGACTTTTCTCCCACATTTCTGTTTGTAATTCCTGGATTTTTAATAATGTGCTGTGATTATGATCTTGGACTTTGAAGTTAGACAGACTTTGGTTCAAACCTTGTCTCTCCACATGCCTTGGATCAAGCTAGATGGCAGCTCTAAGCCTCAGGGGTCTAAGCTATAAATGGTAACAACTGAACCTACCTGGGGGGTTAGTGGTTAAAACTAATGAGAGAACAGGAAGAAAACATTTCCTGCAGACACTAGTACAGAGGAGTTTTCAATAAGTGTCACTAAGTAGTGGGAACAAGAGGAGGAGGAGGACAGGTAGAAGGTGAAGAAGGTGCTTCCCTGGCCCTTTTTTAGTCAGTAGCTTAGCTCTCTATCCCTTGCTGTTTACTGATTACCTCTCTTCGTGCCCTTCCTTATGCTGCTCCTTTTTTTTTTCATACACTTCTCTTTTTAGTTTCTTTCTCTTATCTTCACTCTGCTTTACATATGCAGATAGTTCTGGACAGGGATGTTTCAGAAGAATTGATTCAATGCCAGAAGCTATGACACTTACTCATACCACAGGGACAATTGAGTAATACAAGAACAAAGGGAGATAAAAGTGGTGGATCCCTGTGGACACAAGCAACTCTTCTCACTTGAGTTTTTTTGAAGCTTATAGATTTTTCAGCTTCTTGACATTCATTCCTAAACTAACTTGCACAAAACCAGTGTTTGGCAAACTTAGCACATTTATGCCGTGAGTCAACATTTCCTGGCATGAAATTATGGCCATGAGCATTTATGCCTATGTGCTATATATAAGTTTACAGTAAACTGGGAAGAGCCAAACAGGCCTTTTAAAATCAGTGGATCAGGGTATGACCCGATCCATCAACAGCAGGAACTCTAACAGGTGTCCATCCTACGCAAACTATTGAGTAATCCCCCGCCTCTTGTCACTAGCACATAATTAACTAGTTACTTCAACTTATTATGAGGTAGCTAAGTGTGAGATCATCTGCTGAGAAATGCTGGTCATTGAGTTAAGGATGTAAAGTCATAATTTCATTGAAGTTTTATGGACAGATTTTTCCCCTTTTTACAAAATCCTATATTATGTGAGGTATTAAACATTTTAACACATATATGTTTAATTAAATTATATTACTAGAGTACTCGTGGGACTTACCCTGCCATGTAGTCAGCATCACGCTTATTCAGAAGAACTAATTACTCTGAACAGCTCTACTTTATAGAAAACTTTAAAAAGGACTCCATGTTGTCTTTCCTGAACAAATATTATATATCGTCACCTGTACCCAATGTTACCATTTAAAATTGGGTGATGGGTATTATTATATGGGCCTGGAAACCATAAGAGAATTAGGCTCTTTTCTGTCACTATTACATAGAAGGTAAGTCTACTTAGAGTAGAGATCAGTGTTATGACCTAAACCTAGCAAATGGAAAAAGTTTAGTTGACAAAAGCCATCTATGCCCACATTAGAAAGAAATAATATATATTTATCATTTCATGTCACACCATGCCAGACATTATACTGGATTCTAAAGACTCAAAGATTGCTTCCTTTCTTCGAGGAGTTTTCCATCTAATCAGCAAGGCTAACCAATGAACAGATAATCAAGTTTTGGTGTAGTTTGCGATAAGAAAGGCATGCATGACGTACTATGTGAGCAAAGAGCAGATTTCAGAGGAAGTGGCTATAAATCACCTTCTAAAAGAAGATGTCTCTTGAGCTAAATTCTACAAGAATTCAGAGAGGCATGAGGTAATGATGTTGGAATGATGTTCCAACAATACATGTATTTTCCCAGAAGCAGAAGAATTCAAGGTACATTCTTTCTTTTCACCTCAGTCTTTGCCATTATCTGTTATAGCACTTCTATAAACCATAACAGCCTACAGCATCATTTTATTAGAATGTGTCTATATCTATCTTTACACACACACACACACACACACACACATCATCTCTCTTAAAAATGCTATTTATTAATCCCCTAATCTGTGTATTTCACTGAGCTTTGTAGGTAACTCCCTTCATTCTCCCATCACACTATGTAGTTTATACTGCTTCCCCATTGCATATGGGTGAGAAAGTTGAGAATTAGAGAACTCAGTAGCTTATATGAGGTTCTCCCACCAGGAAGTGGCAAAACTGGAATTCAAGTGCATGTCTATTTAAAAACTAGTGCTTTTAAACACCTCACTTTACTGCTGGTAATTGTTTGAGTTTTGACTTTCTCCCAAGTATGACACATTCTCATACTATCACTTTTGCTGCTGTCAGCTAGAAACAATAATAGTTAACATGTATACTTTGAGTTTAGAAAACATTTTTATGCTTTTTTTCATTTGATTCTCACAACAATTCCGACATGTTAGGAAGTAAATATTGCTATCTTTGCTTTAAGTGAGGAAACTGGGGTTCATGCTGAATGTTTTGCTTAGTAAGGGACAAAATAGAAACTGGAACATGTCACTTGAGATTTAGAAGCCGAGGTTGCATACAATATACAAAACTTAACTAAACATGGATCATAGACCTAAATGGAAAAACCATCCTTGGTTTTTAGGAAATTATAAATTAAAACTACAATGAGATATCATGATATACCTACTGGAATAGCTCAAATTAGACTCTAAAGATGCCAAATACTGGTGAGGATGTATAGCAACTGAAATTATCACATGTCACTGTGATGATGCAAAATGGCACAGCCCCTTGGGACAAGAGTTTTGTAGTTTATAAAAAAATTAAATATGCACTTACCATATGATCCAGCCACCCTACTCTGAGGGATTTACCCAAGAGAAATAAAGATCTATATCCATGTAAAGTTCTATTTGCAAATGTTCACAGCAGCTTTCTTAATAATTGCCCCAAACTGGAAATAACCTGAATATTATCCCCTGGTAAATGAACAGACTATTGTCCATCCATAAATGAAAACTCAGTAATAAAATGAAACAAACTAGTAATAGCAGGAGTGAATCTCAGAAGCATTATATAATGGAAGAAGCCAGACTCAAAGACGACATATTATATTATTCTATTTATATGGCTTTCTGGAATAGGAAAGACTGTAGGGACAGAAAACCGATCCGTGGTTGCCAGGAGCTGTGATTGGGAGAAGAGAATTAATTACAAAGAGGCAAGGGGAATTTGTGGGAAGGGCAGGGGTGTTGATGGATATGTTCTCTATGTTGCTTATAGTAGTAGTTAACACAGCTGTGTACTTTGGCAAAACTTATGGAACAGTATACATAGGGTGAATTTTACTGTATTATAAATTACACCTCAGTTAAGCTGACTTAAAACTACTTGGTTTTTATCCTCCATTATTGTCTCTCTGAGGAGCGCATGCATTGACCCTTTATTTTCCAGTATTAAAAGTAGGAAAATTGTTTCTCAACCTGAAGATCAAAAACAGTTGCAATCTCTCTGCCATAATTGCACAGCCCAAAGGAAAAGCTGTTAGGTTTGTTCAATGTGAATGAGAACCAGAAAGAAATAATGACCATGCGTCTGGGTCATCCAGAAGGGAAAGGGAATGGGAGAAGGGATGAAGAAAGGTAGAATGGGTGGGAAATTGAGCAGCTATTAAATGGGGAAAGGCATGTTAGGCTCAGATGAGTAGGAAAGATGAATTTAGGATTATTTCTAGACTCACAACCAAAAGCATATCTTGCCCTCTGCATCCTAAGATCCCAGTTGGGTTCTTTGAGAGACTGTTGTGCAACACATACATTTAGATGGAAACAAAAGGGTGCCAGTCTGTTAAATCACCTCATGGCTGGGGACTGGTCCCACCTTACTCAGTGCTCGGCAACTACTGGGAACACAACAGATATGTGAGGGGTTAATGAGTGAGTATACTAAAGCTTGCTGAAGGCCCGAGCTATCTTCTATTAAATTAAAAACCCTACAGGGAAACGTAATACAACTATTGTTTTGTCCATTATTACCACAGCAGCACTAGAGGAAACAGTATCTCTTTCTTTATTGTGTGCTTATCCTGAGCAAATCCTCATCAAAATAGACTGCTCCAATGTTTAAAAGATAGACTGGGTCTAAATGGATTCCTTATAGACTTCAGCAACTGAATATACAATTTCAGCAAAGTGTATGTTTTGCAGTTCGAGCCCACTAAAGCTGATCCATGGATCATATAAATGATTTGTAGCACCTTTGGCCTGCATCTACCCAATGGTTTATTCAAATAGAATAGACAAACACCTATAAAGTGAAAAGCTCCACTGAGAATTGACCAAACCACATCACTTTCTTCACACCTAGGATATTCCAACCAATAGTAATTTTATAGCAGCTCTTCATAGTATCAGAGACAGAGATGTGTCTGTAGCCAGTAACCCACAATACAAGCAAACCTTTCCCTGATGCACAACAAAGAAATGAGTTTATGAAATCACCATTAAATATAATTGAACACTGGAGAGATGAGTAGAACAGAGGCAGGATGAGAAGATGAACATAACACATAGGAACCAATTAAAAATGTACCATCTCTGCAGAAAAACACCCATGTGTTGAGAAAGCTTTTTATGAATATGAACTGTAAGATAATATAGGACTGAGGGTCTCATATACCAGTGGCCAAAAGATGTACAATATTTTTAAGGAAATATACCTAAAATAGATTAAATGATAAAAATCAATTATTATCTCAGTTTTGAATATTATTTAATTTCACTAATAAGCAAGGAATGGTTAATAAATAATCCTTATTATCACTTTTTCTAATAATATAACAAATATACTCTCTCTTGCTCTCTCTTTCTCTCTTTCTCTCTCTCTCTCTCTCTCTCTCTCTCTATATATATATATATATATATATATATATAAAATTTCTGGCTATGCCACAAAAATCTGAGCATAGAGAGTTGACTATTCTAAGAAAGAATTTTAAAAAGATAGAGACATCATAAATTAGCTAGGACACCCAGAAAAATGGTGCTTGTTTTTCTCTGACTCCTATAGCTTTATATTTATCAACTCCGAGAGAAAAAAAAATCATTTAAGTGATTATTTAAACTTTTTGTCTGTGCATGTTTACTGCAGCTTTGCCATAGCTATGGAAATAACATGAACTCTATCACTATGGCCCCCCGTTTTTTGAAATAAAGACAAACATCTGTATATCTTATCACACATACACATAGGCATTCACACACACACATTCATTTAATTATAGTTCTCACACTTTTCAAGTTATTGTTTACTATGGCATTTTATGAAATGAGGGTGAACAATCCGATTAAGAAACTATCTTCACTTCCTATTTGAAATTCGGAGTGATTTAAATATTCCTGATGCTTTTGCCTGCAGTCTACAAAAGGTGAGCAACAGGCAAAGAATTCAGCTTTCCAGGGGTGATGACACAAGTGTCAGAACAAGGGTTAGAATACACCAGATATCCCAGGATAGTGCACCTAAAAGAACTGGGTTAAAATGGTGAGGTGTCACGTGCAGTAAACTTGGCAATTCAGAAAGAAAAAGAAAAATTTACAACATGAGAAATCAAAGTAAATTATTTTCATAAAGAAAAAAATTCCACTGCATTTAAAGACCATTTGAACACTGAGAATATGAAATTTTCAAAAGTTTGAAGTTGTGTTGTGGTGGTGCTTATTGTTGTTTTGGCCTGCTTTCACACGTTTTTTGAGAAAACATTTATTCAACATTAACTATATATAAGGAGGTAGCAGATGCTGGGAATACAAAAATGAATAAGACACAACCCTCATAGTTTTCTCATAAAGGCCTTTAAACATCCAATATCTCTTACCGTATGTAATGTGGTGCGTTAAGTGAAAAAGAATCAGCAACCTTTTATTGCATTTGCATCAAATTCCAGAGAGATTAAAAAAAAAAAAAGAAATAGGAACATTACATTTTTAATTAAGCCAATAAAAACATTTTGTACAGTTAAAAAAAAAAACACATTTATATTCAACTTTCATTTCTCAGGTCTTCCTTTTCTGTACCATGGAAATTTGCTTAGGGGTAGATAGTATTTTCCAGTATTGATATAATAGTGAAGTCCCAACTTTTTCTTTTTAAAATTTGTAAGAATTTTATTAAGTTTATTGAACTGACATTAGTTACTAAAATCCTATAATACATCATCTGTATATTGTATGTGTATTCACCACTCGAAGTCAAATCTCCTTCTGTCACTACATATTTGACTCCCATTATCCTTTACTATCTCCCCTCCATTATCCTTTACTATCTCACACACCCCTACTCTCGTAACCTCCATACTGTTGTCTGCGTCTGAGTTTTTGTTTGTTTGCCTTGTTTTTATGTTTGTTGCTTCCAGTTTATATCCCATATCTGAGTAAAATCACATAGTTCTTCACTTTTTTCATCTGACTTATTTCAAGATCCATCCATGTTGTCACTAATGGCACTATGTCATCTTTTCTTATGGCTGAGTAGTATTCCATTGTATGTGTGTACCACATCTTTTTTATCCAACTATCTAATGAAGTCTCACCTTTTTCAAAGTGCTTGGACTAGTTCCCCTTCTATAAATATGCAAACAAATATTTCCATTGGCATCAGCATAATTTCTGACCTCTCCGTTTATTTACATTTCTCCTTATTTTCAAAAGCAGACATATGATAGATGCCTCAGGGATAAGGTAAGAGTGAAATGTTTATAGAGAATCCATACAAGCCACATTTACCCTCTAGGTACATGAATTTGAAGGTAGGTATTTATTCCACATTTAAGTACGTCTTTCCCCCCAAATCCCTATTTTCACCACACCTTTTATGATTACTGCATTAATATTTGCACAGAAGAGAGGTTGTGCATGTTTCTGGGTAGTAAGTTTTATACAAGGTTTTATTCTGCTTTTAAAAATTACTCATTCACTCACCAAATCCAAACTAAGGTTTTCCAGTGTTACCTGAGCTTACTGATGGGTTTTCAAAACCAGCCTTTGCTGCCCCACCCACACCCCGTCTTTATGGAAAACACTCTGCAGACTGACAGAGACTTTGCTCTCAGCCACATTAAGCGCCTTGTCCCAGTGCAGTGGTTCGAAGCATTTTTATTTCATGGACCAGTAAAATCTCTCTACACTGATATAATACTGCTATCATTTTATTCTGCAGTTATGAATTTAAAAAGCAAAACACAGCTACAAGAATTTAATGAAAAGAATAACAAAAAAAATAGTAAAGACATAACTTCAGAGGAAATTTATACATAGAATACATTTAGCCATATATATATAAAGCTCATAATTCTTATTTTTTCTCTTTTGCCATAGATTGACTTTTGGGAACCACTTCCTTCGAGCTTTGCATAGGGGCCATAAAAGAATAAGTTAACCAAATATTCAATTTCTGCTGTTTATGTTCCATGGCATGGTTTCAGGTTTACACTGGCAGCAGAATAGAGGCAGTGAGGAAATGGATGATTCAGCTCCATACCATCACAACCTTCCTAGCTATTCACACTGCCAGTGCGGTTGGTACCTCACACGCACAATGGGCAGGGGAATGCCAGTGCAAGGAGATTATTACTCAGAATCTGCTCCAGTCAAGCTAGTGTGCAACTAAGAGACATTAAGATTTAAAGAGTCACCCTCAGACACTGAAATTGATTAAATAAATGAATTTTAGAAAAAAAAGATGCTGTGTGAGTCTCAAAAGAGATGGTTTGGTCATCTCCATCTGCTTTCAAGACTTAGGCATACTTGCCGAAACAGGTTTGGTTCAATGGATAGAGCGTTGTCCTGTAGTCTGAAAGGTCCCAGGTTCAATTCCGGTCAAGGGCATGTATACCTTGGTTGCAGGCATATCCCCAGTAGGGGTATGCAAGAGGCAGCTGATCGATGATTCTCATCAGTGTTTCTCTTTATCCCTCTCTCTTCCTCTCTGTAAAAAAAAAAAAAAAAAAAGACTTAGGCATACTCAAGACTAATGAAAGCAACCCTTGGGAAAGTACTGGAATATAAGAAAGCAGTAAAATTACCTACAGTCTTTTACAACCCCTTGGGCCTTTGGCTTTTCAATGTGAATTATCTCAAATGCAGTTGAGAGATCGGTATTATGGAGGAATTATATCGGTTTCACACATGTTTGTGTTTTCAAGTGATGAGGTTAACTTTTCTCACCAGCAAAGATAAAGCCTCACAAGTATGAAGCTCTTACCAAAAAAAAAAAAAAAAAAACAACAACAACAAAAATACCTGAAAATGTCCAAAGGTGCCTTCCTTTAGTGCAAATAGCTACTGTCTCAGTGGCCTTAAGAACGGCTGGGTTTTCCATCATGTGAAGTTCGTCAGCAAAGGTGCAAGTGCTGTTGAAAAAAACAAAAACAAAACAAAAAAAAAACCCCACAAAGACATTTCCCCTTTACTGAAACAACAGATTGATGAAGAAGGCTACATCCTGGATCATATTTTTAATGTATATCAAAATAGTCTCTTTTAAAAGCAACTGCCCACAGGACCTACATCTCAAAGGAGGAAATACGAGCCCCAGGGGTTAGGCTGCAGCATGTAGCTAGAGGCAGAGGCTGGGAGAATGTTAACTGTGCTCCTCACTCCACCATGTTGTTTGCTGTTTTTGTTCATGCTTGGTTCAAAGTCCCCTACATTTTGAGTCATCTGCCCCAACTCTGGTTTTGTTTTGTTTTTGTTTTTCACAAGCTCTGAGATTTTTAGTGTGCAATTTTATAGAACTGTGGTTGTAGCCTAAACACTTGTATTTTTATTTTCACATGGCAGTCAAAGCCCCCGATGTAACTGATGGAGGGGAAGGGCAGTGATCTGGGGAGAGGTTATTCGAAGGTTACCCAGCATCATCTAGAGGAAATGGCTCCTGATGGGATCCTAATTCTTTGCATTGACATGACTGTGGTTGGAGAAAGGCAATGCATCAGACTATCCTGAATTAATGGAAAAAAGAAGAAAAAAAAATAGTAAAGAATACTTAATTCCCTTATTTCTAATTTCGTGTTTGCTCTACAATCTTTTAACCCAGGATTGTTATATAGGATTTCTCTCAAGTATCAACTCCAATTGATTGGTAGTGCCTGCCTGAAGCAATGAAGTGAGGAGGATGCTGAGGCCACTTCTGGGCTCAGTGGGAAAGAATGCCACAATTGATTAGTGATGTCTGTCAGGAGCTGGCAAACCTGCGTCACCCCTCTAATCATTGACACAGTTGAGGAAATTTGCCTCCTACAATGAATGGTCTGGGAAGGCAACCAGACTTGGTTCTGAAATCGGTACATTTACCTTGGTAAATGAACAAATTGATTCTCTGATAACCAGTCTATCTCTGTCAGTTTCACCTGAGGTTGCTCATTTGGGTGAACTGCAAAAAATGGAAGGTTTAAACCAGCAATCTAAAGATGTTAGAAATCCTGACACCAAATGCTATTACCAGAAAATGCGCTCCTTGAAAGATCTTATCATTAATTATCTTTTGATTTATTATGCATTTACTATAAAGTACTCACCGAACTCCTCCCCTTTCCCTTTTTAATACTTGCCATATTTCATCAATTATAAGATGCCACCATCCAGATGGTATATACCAGGAGACAGCCAGGATGCTGTTTTTCACACATTCTACTGGTCTAACAGTGGGACCACCACAGAAACCTTTTGATATTTAAATTAATGAGGTTTTTTTTTAACATTTTTATTGATTTCAGATAGGAAAGGAGAGGGATAGAGAGACAAAAACATCAATGATGAGAGTCATTAATCAACTGCCTCCTGCACATCCCCCTCCACCCCCACTGGGGAATGAGCCCTCAACCTGGGCATGTACTTTTGACAAGAATCAAACCTTAGGACCTTAGGCCAACGCTCTATCCACTGGGCCAAACTGGTTAGGGCAATTAATAAATTCTTTAAGGAGAAAAGAACGTGAATCCCAGTTGCTGCCTGAAAACTTTTCTTTTTTGTGGACAAAAAAGTGGACAATCAGAATTTACGGAACAAGTGTCAGTGGCTCGAAAGAAACCCCCAGAAAGGACAATTCAGTGGAGCCCTCTTGTGAGAAATGGTGCATTCCCAAGGTTCTGGGCCCCACAGAGGACAGAGGACAGACTGCGTGAGGGAGATTGTGGGCACCAAACACTCTGAGTTAAAGAGTGTCTCAGGCCGAAACCGATTTGGCTCAATGGATAGAGTGTAGGCTTGGGAACTGAAGGGACCTGGGTTCAATTCCGGTCAAGGGCATGTACCTTGATTGCAGGCACATCCCCAGTAGGGCATGTGCAAAAGGCAGCTGATTGATGACTCTCTCTTATCGATGTTTCTAGCTCTCTATCTCTCTCCCTTCCTCTCTGTACAAAATCAATAAAATATATTTTTAAAAAAAAATAAAGAGTGTCTCTGGAAAGTCAAAATCTGTGAAAAGGTTTTTGGAAAGGCTTAGTCAATGCATTCCCTTTTGTTTCCTTTTTATGTTTGCAAAAAACTTACATGTAAATAAGTTTAAAAGAACAGTTCTCATAAGTATAATATAAAATACAGCATTAGATCACATTGGCACCATTTTTTCTCTCTTAGACTCAATGAAATGTAGTGTAATTTACATCCATAACAAGTGAGAAGATGCAGCTGTAAGAACCTGATTTGTTCCTAGGTTGTCCAAGATCTCTCTTCAAGTGAATGGCACATGTAGGATTAGAATTTATGAGACCTTAATACTTGCCTCATCCACTTGAACATCACTTAGTGCCATATTTCAGAAAGGTTGGTTCTAAGTAACCAAATCAAGGGCCCACTAGAAATGGTCAGCCTAAAATACAGCCCTTCTACAGACCAAACCAATAAGGTTGGTCTCTATGGGTATAGAGTCCAAGGGCATGCTTTAGCTGTCGGCATAGGTATGGAAGGAAGAACACCCATTGTCGTGTGTCACTGAATTTTTTGCTAATTATCAACTATCATTTTTTGAAAATACCCAGTAGCCTACTTGTCTGCATCCCTCTTTTCATCTTTAAGTTCATTCTCACCCAAAAGGAACTTTTGTGTGTGTGTGTGTGAACTTTCACAATTAATAATCATGATACATAGAACTATTAAATTAAAATTGACAATATTTTACCATTTCTGACCTACAGAATCAGGAAGTTTGTGTGGTGCAACCTAATGGGTAACATACAAGATTTTCATGCAAAGCACTTCACAATCAGAGACAAGAAGACAGACCTCCCCATTCATCATTTTTGAGAGCTTTCTAAGTACAATCTCTCTCCCATTGAAGCTTCTACCAGCTCTGTGGGAGCCTCTGAATAACACTTTTTTTGTAGATGGTCCCCTGTGAAAACCTTCATTTGATCAACTGTATCTTATAAAAGGCTAATATGCAAATTGACCAAATGGCAGAATGAACGGTCACATCATATGTACTGACCACCAGGGACTGACACCCAATGCAGGAGCTGGCCCCTAGTGGTGAGTGCACTCCCATGTGAGCAGGGCTCACGGCTGGCGAGCACAGTGGCAGTGGGTGGGATCCTCCCTCACCTCCACGGCAGTGCTAAGGATATCCGATTGACAGCTTAGGCCCACTCTCCCTAAGACATCTCCCAAGGACTCCCAGACTGTGAGAGGGCGCAGGCTGGAATAATGAAATGCCCCGAGTGTATGAATTTTATGCACCAGGCCTCTAGTATATAATATTCTATGTGGTGTGTGTGTGTGTGTGTGTGTGTGTGTGTGTTTTAACTCAATAAACAAAAAAATTGTACACTTAACAGGAGCTGGCTACCAGTCTCAGCTTTACATACAAAGATTAGTGCATCATAGTCCCTACGTTCAGAAGCATGCAGTCTAGGAAGGAAGACAGTCACGGACATAATTACAGGGCAAAATAGCAAGTCACCTAATGGATATAAATAACGCGCTGAAAAGGCACTTACCCTGCCTGGAAGAGCAAGAAGACCTCAGAGCAGGTGACATTTGTATTGGCTCTTAAAGGATGAGCAATTTAATTGGCAAAAAGGAGGGAACAATGCAACATCCCCAAGCAGAATGGCTTATTCAAAATCACAGAACAAAGAAGGATATGTTTGAAGAATCTTCGTCTGAGTGTAGATGGGGCATGTGAGTGAAGTGGCAAGAGATGAGGTTTGAGTGGAGGTAAGGTCTGGTTATGAAAGGCCGGCCCATGTGGGGCCAAGGAGTTTGCATTTTATTCCACAGGTGGAGAGAAGTTGCAAAACACATTGAAGTGGGCTTAAGTATCGATAGTTTAGAAATAAAACTTCTTTTTCTGCTCTGAATTTTTATGTTCAGTCCCATCACCACTTGAGTTTATAGAAATGTTACGTCAGCAACCCCACAGCAGGCTTCCGCAGCATGAGCTTCTGCAGGGAGGGCTCTTTTTATCCAACCTGGATTTCGAAGGGGTCTCTTTTAAACACAGTCATTGAGCTGTGGTTCCTCACTGTGGCTGGAAACATAGCCAAAGGCTGCGTTGTTGTGAGAGATTGTGGCTTTGACAATTATGTGCTCCATCACTGCAGGGCTATCTACTTCGCTTGGGTGAAGGAGCTTGCCAACACAAACTTCATGTTTTCATATTTTCCTCATTGGGTAATTGCAGAATGGGTGATTCCACCTAAATGCAGCAAGTTTGATTTCATCCAAAATGCAGACTGGCTAGTCAGTAGCCCAGTATTCCAGTCACATGATCTGGTCTGTGGTATTCACCACCCATCAGATGAAATTATACAGCACTGATAAATTACCAACTCACTCCTGGACAGAACGTTTCCCCTTAAACCCCCTCCTCCTTAATACTTGTGTAATATTTAATAGGGCCATGGCTTATCGATAGAGGGATATCAACGGGAATGTATCAAAACTTGACCACAAATGGAGATTTATATGTGAGTGTATAAATTATACATAGATAGACACACACACACACACACACACACACACATATATAGACACGTTTATAATGTGTGTGTGTGTGTGTATATATACATAGACACGTTTGTATATATATATATACACACACATTATAAATTATAAATTATAGATACGTTTATAAATGTGTGTATGTATATATATATATATATATATATATATATGAATGCATTACTTCATTTATCTGAATCTTTCAGATGCACAAACCTATGCAACTCTCTAAATAAGTCCTGGTACCAATTGCAACATTGAGAGGGGTGTTCCCCCCCCGTCCCAAGACAACAAGCAATTCTCAGACACCAGCAGGATATCCAAGAATTCAATTCTGACACATCTACCCAGAGGTAATATCAGGTAGCACAGGTTAAGAGTTTAGTCCTACAAGACTAATGATAGAACTCCATCTTCAGACCCTGTCCTCTATAATCACAGGGTTGGCTCCACTGGCACCAGCCCCCATCCTTAATTTTTTGACTTTCCAAAAGTCACTTCATTAACATAACAAAGGGCAACTATCACTCTCAACACTTAAGAAATTCCAGGGGTTTTGGGAGCTGTGAGTCAGGAATTGTGGGCAAGACCTGATATATATGGAAAATAAATGTTGATCATCTGAATAACCTAATATGTATTGTAAATTATACTATCACACTGTGAAATATACCATTAGTACTTTGATAGGAGTTGTGGAGAATCTATAAATTGCTTTGAGTAGTAATGGACATTTTATTTTTTTGTTAATCTTCACCTGAAGATATTATTCCCCTTGATTTTTAAAGAGTTGAAGTGGGGAGAGAGAGAGAGAGAAGGACATCAATGTAAGAGAGACACATGGATGGGTTGCCTTCTATAGGCACCCAGGCCTGAGCCCAGGATCAAATCTATCATCCTTCAGTATGTGTGTTGATGCTCTAACCCTTGAACAGCACTATCCAGGGCTAATATGGACATTTAAAATTTAGTCTTTATGGAAATATTTCCAAAAGTGTTAGAAATGTGAGTTCTAGACTTAGCCTGCTTTGTTTGAATTCCTTTTTCTTCACCTCTTAGCTTTCTGTCCTTGAACAAGCAACTATCTTTCTGAGTCTCAATTTTCTCATCTATAAAATGAGAATAAGTGTAACCACCTAATAGGGTTGCTGTGTGAATTCAATGGGGTGTGCATGTAAAGCATTTGGTATCTGTGAACATTCAAGCAGAGCTAACAATGAATACTTTGTGCACATCAGAATGGAGTCTTGAATATTGAGATGATTGTCATGAACATTAATGATTACAGGAAAATTAATAAGCTGGCACCCTTGGGTCCTATTAGGACCCAGAGAGTTATTTGTTCCTTCACTAAATGTCCCTGGACTATCAGTTGTCACATTCTGAAATTGCTAATTTATATAAAAACCTAACAGTGTTCTTCCTCCCTTTGTGCTTCACTGACAAATCAAATCATCTGACTTGTTAAAATTCCATCCAAAGCAGGAGAATAAAATCTCTGACCAAGTGTCTGAGCCTGTCCTCTGGTGCCTATCTCTATTAGCCACTCAACAATCTCTTCTGCTGATTTCAAGATTATTGGCTCTGGAATTGCCAAATACTAAATACTACAGCATAATTTCACGTATAAATGGAATCTAAAAGAGTCAAGCTCATAGAAACAGAGAGTAGAATGGTGATTGCTAGGACCTGGTAGGGGGGAAAATGGGGGCATGTTAGTCAAAGGGTACAGTTACAGTTATAAGATGACAGTCCTGGAGGTCTAATCTGACTAGAGTTAACAATACTGTATTGTGTACTTGAAATCTGCTAAGAGCATGGATCATAAAGTGTGCCATAAAACAAAATAACAAAAAAAGTGAGATGATGGATATGCTAATTAGCTTGATTATGGTGATTATTTCAGTGTCTATGCATATCAAAACATCTAGTTGTGCACCATAAATATATTCCAATTTTATTTGTCAACTTGATAATCAGTGAATGATTCTGTGAATATCATTTCCTTCTTAAAAAAAAAACTAATTTGGCATATCAAGAGATATTAATATTGAAGTTCAACGAACTTCTGATTATCTTATCAAATAATTGAAAATGCAAACATGTAAGAATGTCACTGTAAACACTTGGATGAAGGGGAAGCATAGGGGTCTTGGTTTTGTTTCCTGTTGCTCCTTTGAGACATCTCTATTTCTCCAGATGGAGAAGCCTTCCCCAGGTGGGTGTTGACAGGATAGCACAACAGAGCACAGAATATCAATTGCAATTACCACCCCCCACCCCACTTTTTCTTTTCCCAGGTTACAAATCCTGCTGCCAACTCTCCTGGCCAAATGACTCTTCATCGGAAACCTCTCCTTGTGTGTGGAGGGGATGGATTCACTCATTCCAATTTTGATGGCTGCGTCGCTTCTGCCCTGTTTGTTCTGGAAGTTTTAAAGAAACACATTTAGTACCTGTATTCTTTCTTTTAATTTTTCAGTTATACTTGACACCCAATGGTATGTTAGTTTCAGTTGGCCAGCATAGTGACTAGATATTTATAGAATTTGGGAAGTCATCAACCCAGTTAGTCTATTTAGTACATATGTATTCTTATTATCTACTAGTACATGTACTTTGGGTTTTTGTTTTCATAATTTTTAGTTACTGGTTGTTTTGTTTTCTGTTTTGTTCAGAGAAATTACTGGAAAAAAATTGTTCTTCACTTGTCATTTTTTCATATGGAATTAAAAAAAAATCTATTTTGTAATATTGATAGTTACAATCCATACTAGAATAAAAATTCCTTGGACCTTATACCTTTGTCACCTTTCTGAGTTGCCATGACTATCCCTATATGGAAGAAAAGTAGGGCTAAACAACCCCAAAAAATTTTTGTCAAATTAAAGTAATAGTTCATGTTCCCAAACCTTTATTATTTTATTTTGAAATTTTTGTTTCTAAATAAAGAATAACTATTTCCAAAGGCTCATTTTTAATCTTCAAGTATGCCCTTGATTCAATATTTTTGCAAACTGCTGAACTTTAAGATCCCTCCAAACTGAATAACAGAGTGTAATTCTTTTTCTCGTTTCTCTCCCAAGTTATTAAATGATCTTGAATTGTAGGTCAGAGATGTCCTTGTCTCTAGGATTGCAGTTTGGAGGGCAACTTGACTAACAAAGTAACCTCTCTTCAAATTTTCAGAAAATAACCAGATTCAACTTGACTTTCCAAGTCACACAGTACTTTGTAACCTTAAAAACTCCAATCTTGTTACGATAGATAAAATATATTGATCTTTATCTTTTGTTATCTCTTACAGCTGCTGCTGTTTGTTACTTGTATGTATGATCCAGTATGTGCTGTGGCATTTAGACTGGGTGAAGTTTAATGCAACCAAATGAATTTAATGCAACCAAAAAAAAAATGTACTGAACCAAAAAATAGATGCACTTCAAATAGTTCAATATTTGCCAACTTAATGGCTGTCACATGCTTCAGTGACAACCCAGTGACCTGCTGGCTAGAGAGAAATTAATCCCCAGCCTTCCAAATAAGCGACTTATTGCTAATTTGAAAAGCAAAATGGCGGGTTTTATTTTATGATTTTGAAAGGAAAGAAATTCAAACTAAGAATAGTTCAATGAAAGACTTTTTATCTTGGTGGTAACCCACAGTTTCACACTTGCATGCCCACTAATCATACATACACATGCACAGTCCTGGTCATAACTTGCTTATATAGCTACAAAGTGGGTTTTGTGATCCTATGGAATATGATTACATGTGCCCTTTTAGCAATCAACTGATGAGAAACAGAAATGCCTCCATGTAGCTAATGTCACTTGTCACTTATTTTTGAAAGCAGAGAAAGAAAAAAGGAAAATTAATGTGATCTCTGCTATGCTATGATGAAAATATTGAGACTTCTTTCATCATTTGGGCCCATATTTGGTTAACATTGTCTTTATTTGAGCTTTATCCTTAAAGTGTGGTAGAAAAGCCATTCAAATGTATTAACTATTTTATTTTGGAGCCATTTGACTGAAAGCATTCTGAAGCTTTAAGAACAAGGATATATTTGTCTCATGAATGTATATCCTCCAAAGAAGAGAAAAACAAAACAATTTGTAAAGGTAGGATGGGATACATAAGGACAGAACTCTCCTAAGCCATTCCTGATGACTTTCAATATCTATTCATTCTGTGTTTCCCTAAGAATTCTGTATGTAGAACATTGTTGCTTTGCTATTTCAATCATTTTGAAAACTCGTTTTACATTTATATCTATCTCTGATAGGAGCAGGCCAATTCCCTGATGCCCAGGTAAGGAAGAAAAAAAATGTATCAAATGTTTGTTCTTCGTTTTCATTCACCCCCCTAGCCCCGCAGAAATGAAATGGATATGGGGTGATCCTGTGCTGGAAACCATCCCAGCCGGCCGTGAACTCAGGTGGCCTGGTCACCCTGAGAGACCCAGGGCTGAGGTATCGGGCTCCCCTTGTAAAGAGGGGTCAGCACCGTTTGGAACAGTTGCCAAGGTGTATGTTTGTCAGCCCCACAGGACCACACTGCACCACGACATTTCCAAACAAGAACGTTTATTAATCATGTCAGCCAAGGAAAGCCGCTCTCTTTTTGAAAGGAGCATATTCAAGACAGAAATGGCTTGAGCAGTGAGGTGATTTAATACTTGTTAGCTGATAAATATAGTCTTTGCTGGGATAAAACTGTTATGATGCGGTGTTGAAAGGCTTAATTACCAAACTGTCTATGCACGTTTTGCTCAGGCAGCAAGGGTGACAAATTATAGCAGAGGAATAGTATTTCTCACCTTTGGCATTTCTGAAGAGGAGAAGCATGTCTAAAAGCACTAAGAAAGCAGTAATAATCCTAGGACAAGTGGGGGAGGGAGGAAGACACTTCACTAGTCACCAAGCTTTCTGTGCAAAATGCCATCATCCCCACCCCATCCCTACCCCGCACCCACCCATTACTATGTTAAGTAAAAAGAACAAAGTCCTTTTTACATTTATCTAGTATTTTCTACTCATCCAAGTATGTATAGAATGAATATACAATATATCCACTTTTCATCCTTCTAACACCCTTGTGAAATATGCAAAGAATTCTTATTCACCTTTGACAGATGAGGAAACTGAGGCATGCCCTAACCAGTTTGGCTCAGTGGATAGAATGTCAACCTGTGAACTGAAGGGTCCCGGGTTCAGTTCCTGTCAAGGGCACATGCAGGCTTGATTTCCAGTAGGGCAGCGTTTTTCAACCACTGTTCCGCGGCACACTATGTTGCCTGGTGTGCCGTAGGTGCAGACAAGACAAGAATTTTATAATTTTTCACTATTTTGTTTACTTAATATTTCATAATAAAGTAATTATAAAATACTTTCTTTGTGTTTATTTGATTCCTATTCAAGAGAATTAGTTTATATATAGTCAATATAGGCACAGAGTTAAATTTTTTAACATTTTCTAATGGTGGTGTGCCTCGTGATTTTTTTCATGAAACAAGTGTGCCTTTGCCCAAAAAAGGTTGAAAAACACTGCAGTAGGGGACATGCAGGAGGCAGCCAATCAATGATTCTCTCTCATTGTTGATGTTTCTCTCTTTCCCTTCTCCCTTTCTCTCTGACGTCAATTATATATATATATATATATATTAGTAAAAGAAACTGAGGCATGGAGATTGGCCAACCAAGGTCACATAATGAGATACCAGGACAAGACCCAAGCCTTCTATGACCACTTCTATTTACGTGGCACCATGTTGCTGCCATATGAACTTGATAATTAAACCTGAACTGAAATATTAGTTGGCATTACAGTCAGCACTGTGTGGTCCTGTTATTGATGTTTCATTTCAGAGGTAATGCCAATCCCGATGTGGTATATGCAGGAATCTAATACGGAGTAAAGTCTCCAATAATTTGTATTCTGTTATTTCATTTGCTGGTTTATTTCCTTCTTTGGGGGGTTCTTGCTGTGAGAAATAGCTGCATCACAATGACACTGAATATCAACCGAAAGTAATAGGTTAGCTACAGAATACATTCATCGTTTCTTTTTTTGTTTTTTCATTCATTTTGTTTCATTCTCCTCTGTCATTTCTTTCTCCTCTTTTATTTTTTCTCCTGCTTCTTCCCCTATGCCCAATTCTCCATTCTCAGAAACCTGCACTATAAATGCAATCACATTATGATTCATATCATTTGTTTTATCTTATTTTAATATATCTTTTTTTTCTCTCTAAAATTTTAAAGCAGTTGATTCTGTATTTGATTCAAGTGGCCCATATAATCATTATTTTGATTTTCAGAAGTGATGCAAGAATTTAATACTGGCTGTGGATGTCAGGGATCTCAGTGCTGATAACCTAAAAAACACATGCAAAGCATGGGATCAGGCTCTGTGCTGGCACAGGGAATATCAGCAATCTCCAGCTAAAGGCTCTGGACAGAGGAAGACAAGTCACATGAAGTGGAAGGCAGGGTCAAGGTTCATGTCGGTGTCATGGCAGGCAATAAATTAGACGCTCTAACTCGTAAAGCTGGGGAATCTTCAGAGAAAGACCCCTGTTTCTTTAGGAGAGGGGCCCTGAACAGATGCAGAGATGCATCAGGCAAACACACCTCTCCACACCCAGCCTGGGCACACCTGGCTGACTCCAGGAATCCGAACTTCCTAGCAGGACAAATGGGTTCTTTCTGTGGAGAAGGCTTAATGGGACACAGAAAGTGGGAAGAGGAAAAAGCTTCAGTGAACCTCAGGCTTGCTCATGCAGTATTCTAGGCTAGAATGTGCTTGTGTCTCAGCCACTCTCATCTGACCCGGTAAGCCAGGGAAGAAAGGAGTGGTAATGTGTCTTATATTTCCTTCTCAACAGATAGCCATTATAGCCCAAGATTTCATAGCGAATTCATCAAATGGACCTGCTAAAGAGAAAGACTGTCTAGGAGAGTGTTAATTTGCAAGGCCTGTAGAACCACAGAATCCTGGAAATCAAGGTTTAGAGGTTTTAGAGACCATTTTGACCAGTTCTTAGCCATGTTGGATTTTGAATCCACTTGAGAATCTGGAGAAAACTATGGAGCTAATAGCAGCAACAATAAAGAGAACTATTCATGCACCCACATAGAATTTGCATACCATTTTAGAGCCTACTCTTGTAAATAAAGTTTTATTGGATCACAGCCTTGCCCATTCATTTGTGTATTGTCAGTGGCTGTTTCTATACAACCACAGCAAAGATGAGTGTGTCAGAGACCATACAACCTGCAAAGCCTAAAAAAGTTAACTCTCTGGTGCTTTAATAAAAAAAGAATGCTGACTCCTGTTTTAGGGGATTACAAACCCTCCAAAATCTATTTTTAGACACTCAGGAGTCTATGGACCCCAGATTAAGCATCTCTAAATCTTTATACCCCATGGTCTTATGTAAATACAGGCTTATCTTAGATCCACACATTTGGGCCATTGTTCCATGATCCTAAGCCCCATTGGAAATCTTTTAAGGCAATAGTTTAGCTTTGTAGTTAAGAACACATTCTCTGGAGTTAAATAGATGAGTGTTTCACCCAGACTTTGCTCTTCCTTATGTGACCTTGAGACAGACACCTCATCATCTGAAAAATGAGTTGATGGAAGCTACTCATAGAATTGTTGTGAGGCTTAAATATACAGAAAACCTTAGTGCTGGACACCTAGTAAGTGCATAATAAATGATGGCGATGATGATGATGAGGGAGAGGAAGGAGGAGGAGGGAGAGTAGAAGCAGATCTTCCTGGTGCCTCCAAAGGCCCTGGGAAGGCCAGTTTCCTCTGTGTTTACATAGGACACTTAGGAAAGTGGATGGCCAGGAGACAGCCAACCATGGTGAAACTCAGAACCTTAATAGCTCTAGATTTCTTCAAAACCATCATGAAACTGAATAGTAGTGTCTCCTTGAGACCAGTCATGAGCCACGTTGGTCTGCTCTCATGGGGCCCTTGAAAAGAAACCAGGGTAAGTCATTGCCAGGAGTCAAGGTGGTATAAAATAGAAGCATTCTCTGCAATGAGCGCTGACTCTTTCTTTAGCAAGTATGTGTGCCAACTGCAAAAAACCTGCATGCTTAGACTAGGTCCTCCTGAAGATTGTTTACAGGCACACCTTGGAGATACTGAGGGTTTGGTTCCAAACCACAGCAATAAAGCAAGTACCACAATTCAGCAATTGGTAATTTTTTTGCAGGTGGAGGGTCTTTACCTTCAATTTGTAAAATGCTCATCTGTGAAGCACAATAAAGCGAAGGTCAATGAAACAAGGTATGCCTGTCTGAAGCTCTGAAACACTGAAAACTTGGACTGAGTTAGTTCACACGGTTAACGCATCAGACGAAGTATGCCAATTCGTTTCCTTCCCTTGATCTTCATTTCAAAAACCTCAGCTCCTGGTAAATTCTGTGACAGCATGGTGGGTTCCATGCCATCCTGAACGCACCACTTGCTAGATGTGTGATAGTAGACCAGTTTCTTATGTCTCTGAGCCTCAGGATCCTTATCTGTAAAACCTGCATAATCTTTGAAAAGACATTATAAAGTTAGATAAAAAGGCAGTTTACTATTGGTTTTAAAATTGATGCAAATCAATGGAAATAATGGCAATAAAAGCACTTAATGTTATCAAGAAAGCATTACAAAACCATACATGGATTAAAGGAGTGAATATAAGCAAATAAATATTCCTCCTACTAGAACAGAGCAAAGTATAGATGAATATTTAAATCTCTCAGAAAACAAAACTACAAGTTTTATAGAATATGAAAAATCACTTAAAATAATTTATAGTAAAAGTATAATATAGATAAAACTAATAGGTTAAAATTTGTTATTTTATGTTTTAATATATATTGTTTTTAATTGTGATAACATGGTCACATATCTATTCTTTGACTTTAAATATGTATTTATAAAATATGGCTATGTTCTCTGGCTTTTTAAATTTATAGCATGTTATATATAGTTGTTGTAATAAATACCCTTGTACATGCCTCTTTTACACTAATGCATTCTAACTTTTCCAAATATGACACTCAGGAGTCTATCATAAATAATTTATAATAGCAATTTAGGGAACCAAAAAGTTATTTTTGTTGTCTCAATTTAAAAAATTTATTTATTTTTTATTGATTTCAGAGAGAAAGGAAGAGGGAGAGAGGGATAAAAATGCCAACGATCAAGCCCATAACCCAAGCATGTGCCCTGACTAGGAATCAAACCATGACCTCCTGGTTCATAGGTTGATGCTCAACCACTGAGCCATACCAGCCAGGCTGTTGTTGATTTTTTAAATTAAAATAACAGAAAGAAAAAAGAATCAGAAGGCTGATTTGTGGTAAGAGTAGCTATTATTTCATAAACTTTTATTTCCTTGCCCTGTATCAATGTAAACTGGTTTCATATAGAAAACAACTGCTAGAAATCTACCTAATAAAAGAGTAACATGCTAATTCATGAGGTCCACCAGCCAATCAGGAGTGAGTTTGCAAATTAACCCAACAAAGATGGTGGGTTAATTTGCATATGCGGGCGCCAAGCAGCCGAGGGTGGGCAGGCATTTCACAACACCCCAGCTGCTCCAGGCTGGAGCAAAAAGGCGGCTCTGGGCCAGAGCGAAGGCAGTGCCAGCAGCCAGGGGAAGAAAGGCTTATTCTTGCATGAATCTTCATGCATCAGGCTTCTAGTATGATATATAAAATATACCACCACACTTGTCCTATCTAGCCCCTATACTATACCAGTTCTCTCTTAGTACAAATCTGGAGGAGCTGAGGCTGGGCACAAAGTTACAAGCTTCAGTTTAAAAAAAAAAAAAAAAAAAAAAAAGTAAAAAGAGAGAAACCAAATGTGATTCTATCCCTAAACCATGCATTACAGGCTGTTCTGGGAATTGGGCTCACTGGGCATATCCTTTACGTAATGGCATTTCCTTTCTCTTCTGGGTAGAGCCAGAGCTGCCATCTCCCACAGATGGCCACGTCTCCATCACAGGTTGCATTGCTTTCTTTGCTAGACATGGCAGAGATGAAGCATCAAATAGCAAGGACCTCCTGGGGCTGCATGTTTCCATTTGTGAGGATGCTTTTAGAGGGAACAAGAACAGAGGCATAACACCACCAATTTTCCAGGCCAAAGTGCTGGGTATTTGATTCAGGCCCCTCATGTCGGGTTGAAATGATATACAGTCCATACCTTTTGACCCAGATGAGAGATAACAGTCATCTTAAATCAAAATGAAACAGGATGGGGTGAACAAACCCACATAAAACAAGCTGAGAAGTCCTCTCTGTCTCTCTGGGAATCCGAGAACCTGCTGAGCTATCCAGACCAGGGATGTTCCTGTGGTTTACTAGTGAGCTGGCTTGAAAGTTTTGCAGTCACTAAGAAGAGAAACCCGAAGGCTAGTTCAGCATAAAAGGCCCCTGACTGCATTGAGGGTGACCACAGGTGAGTCATAAGCAGTGCAGAAAAGTAGATTCGCTCTCTGGATGTCAGAGGAATGCCACTTTTATCTCCGTCTCAAGACAAGTGTCTCATGAGGAACTGAAAATGGAATTACTCAAACTGAAATCTGCTGACCTCATGTGCATAGTCCCTTCTCTGACCTGAGTCTGGGAAGTGTCACTGTAAACCTCCAGAAGTGAACTTGCCCATCAGAAAGGAATAGAATATTCTCAGATGTACTCAGTGACACTTTCACAGCATTAGAAGCCAAACCTCTCCTCCTCAAACAAAAGCACTGAAATGCTTGATTCTGTGCCGTTGTGGGAGGAAGGCCCTCTATCAAAGGCAGGCTCCAACACCACAAGCCAAAGATAAATAACAGAGGAAATCATTGAGACCATGACCTCTTGATGACCCGCTGGAGCTCAGTCTTTGCTAGACCTCAGAATATCAAACAGCCAAGAGCAGTGTAAGTAAGAATAGCATGGAAGCCACCTCGGCCTGGCTCTCTGGGAGCTTGGGAAGAGAAATCCCAAAGGAATTTTCTGTTACAGCCCCAAAGCAAGGGCTTGATGTTTAGGTGAAGAAATCCCTTCTGTCCAGTGGTGAGATATCAATGTGTGGGGGAAAAAAATGTGGTTTCTTGCCAACTAGCAAACAATGAACTAGTAGGATCTCAACGGGACCTTCTCCTTCTGGGGGGGTGGGAGGGGTTGGTTATGGAGTCCCACCAATGAACAGTATGGAGTGTTTGCTATATGAGAACTTTCTTGTGGAAAGTTTTCAGAGGATAGTCTACAAAACCAGGCTCACACTGCTCCTGGTGGGAAGAAGCACTGAGCAGATGGAAGCATGGGTTCCCCTTTGATGCAGTGTTACCGCACATGAAAGCAACTCCTGGATGCCACCTTCAGTTCAGGAAACCCCTGAGACACAAGACAGAAACTAAGGCTGAAGGGAACCAGCATCTAACAAGCAAGGCTTGGCCGCTAAGTTGCCATGGGAGTGTCTGGCCTACAGGCTGAGGCAATGTCAGCTAAATCCTCAAAATAGAAAGTGTGGAGAGAACCAGGAGACGAAACCTGACCTTCAGTCTGATAGGTAGGAGATCTTGACCACAGGAGAAGTTCAAACAGGTCTAATTTGCATCTCTTACCTATAAGACTCACCGAGGAGTACAAAGATCTATTGATAGGTATGATATAGAGAGAACTTCGTATGCATATTTACAAAGATCGTTCACATGCAAGAGAATCAATTCTCCAGGTTGAAGCAAGACTCCCCCTTGACTATTCCAAGGGCCTCTCTTATTTAAGCCACAAATAAGGGGGACTTCTCAGGTCCTTGCTGCCTGATTTTGTAACTTTGTTACCTTGTTGCAGATTCCCCTCCTAGAGAGCCATGACCTCTGTCCTTGATCCATTGTGGGGTTGGTCATCCAAATAGAGAATCTAAACATTCTGACCCCCTGAGGCCAGGCTTTGGTTTGTTGATGGGTGAAAATGACAAGTCAGAGTTGTCCAATGTTTCTGTACTCTGGTTTTCTGCCACAGCATCTCATACAGTGAAAAATGGGGACTTATAGGTGGGGGGGAAAAAACACGCATAATAAAATGCTTTCATGCACAGAACCTCTGTTTCATATACTAATCCTATTTACATATAGAAAATCTGTTCTCAGGAATCCCATTGTAAATACTCTTTTATTCAGAGAACTGTCAATTCATAACCATTCCTTGAAAATGCTAAGTGAGGGTTTTGTGCATGAAAACATTTGGTTCAATCTCATGGTTATTACATAATTTTTCAATGGCCAAAGAAGCCTGATAGATTTGATTCACTTGGATTTTGCATTTTATTGCTTGTTCCCCAAATAGGATATGCCTCCTTGAGTTTCACTGATCTTTTAACAGACTCGGGCAATTCATTGATTCTAGCGAGCATTTGTCAATTGTCTCCCTAACAAATGACTACCTTCAAAAGACTTCTCTTGGGTTTCCTCCCTTTTCCTATTCTCAGTGTATGTGGTCGGAGGCATAACCTCTAGGCCTGAGTTATCAGTACTTCACATTGTGTTGGCTACAGCAACATGTTCATGAGTAAAATAGACTTGTTCTATCATATTAAGGTTCAAAAGTCGATGAAAAGCACATTGTAAAACAAAGGGTCATTTCTAATGTGTCCTTTGACCATTGCCAAGGATTCATAGAACTTCTCTGCTTATGAACAAATCTTACACTAAAGTTTCTCCCTATAATTATAAGCCCATAAAATGTCATTCCTTTCCCAAGATATTTAAGATCCAAATTTCTCAGACCATCCCCTGTGGGTGCTCTGTCTTTTCCAAGTGTGCTTCTGGGGCCCTTACAAAGACACCGGATCATATAGCTCTTCTTAATTTCTACATCTAGATTCTTCATCCCTCTCTTCCTGCCCCCTTCTTTCATGCCTCCCTTCCATCATTGGCCATCTTTCTAAAAAAAATGTACCCAAACCCAAAATGTGGAGGTCTGACTTTATTGCTCCCAGTGTCTGTAATTTGTAGGTTATATTATCTTCTTAGTTAGGCTTAGAGTATGTATTGGTCATGTTTTCCTCCAGGAATCCAACCACTCCTTGTGTTTTATAGCATTGCATCTCTGTTGCTTGTTGAGTTTGCAGCAATGTATCTTCAAACATCTGCCAAACTGCTAGAGTCTTCACTCTGTGAGATCGGTAATTCCTTAAAAGTGGAATGCATGGCATATCAGTTGGGCACTCCAGAAAATAGACACTAAAATGAAAATTAGATGTAGAAGGGGAAGTCCCTGTGAAGGATGAAGAGTTCAGGGAGCAGAAGTGGGTGTGGAGAGCTTTCAGGGGTACTGCAGGTCTGACGTCTGTGAAAGGAGAGAAGGAAGAAGGGAGGCTGGGTTGGAAGAACCACAGAGTACAAACTCTAGTTCATCTCAGGCTGGTCATTTGAGATCACGAGAGCAAAGATAACCTGTTCGAGGAAGAGATGGCTCAGGCAGGAGTGGCCCAGCTCTTGTGCCCCAATCTGCTCAGTGAAATAACTGACTATCAGTTATTCCTCACCTCAAGAGTAGAGTAGCTCCTGGCAGCCATATATGGGATTGTGGGTATTTTAAAAGTGGAAATTGTTTGGCATATGGCGTGTGTGTGTGTGTGTGTGTGTGTGTGTGTGCTTATTTATTTTTAAATATATTTTTATTGATTTTAGAGAGGAAAGGAAATGGAGAGATAGAAACATCAATGATGAGAAAGAATCATTGATTGGCTTCCTCGTGCACACCCCCTACTGGGGATCGAGCCTACAACCGAAGCATGTGCCCTTGACCAGAATCAAACCTGGTACCCTTCAGTCCACAAGCCAATGCTCTATCCACTGAGATAAACCGGCTAGGGCTGAATGTATGTGTGTTTAAATGAAAGAAGATCAGCCCAGGCAGTGTGGCTCAGTGGTTGAGCGTCAACCTGTGAACGGGGAGGCCATGGTTCTGTTCCCAGTTAGGACAAATGCCTGGGTTGTGGGCTTGATCCCCAGTGTAGGGCATGTGGGAGGCAGCTAATCGGTGATTCTTCCTCATCATTGATGTTTCTATCTCTCTCCCTCTCCCTTTCTCTCTGAAATCAATAAAAAAAATATATATTTAAAAAAAAAGAAAGAAAGAAGATTGTCTTGAAATTAGAAGTCTGAGCTGTGACATGATAAAACCATGAAAACCAGAATAGAATCTTTCTGTCTGGGAGAACAGGCCTCACCCCCAATCTTTCTGTCTGATTGAAAGGGAATAATTTCCCAACTTTAAAAAGGAATAGAATTAGAAATGCCAAGACTTCAAAGTATTCTGGGACTACTGGGCATCCAACACGCTGTGTTAATCATAAAGGGGGGAAAGCCCTCTGTTTTGGCCACAAATCAGGGGAGTTATTTTGGGAGCAGCCTCATCAGTGACCCAGACATTACCATTTGTGTTCCAAAAAGCCTTGAAGAACATGAGAGCACTTAGCCACTGCTGTGTGTTTCTTTCTTCACAGGGCTTTTTGCACAAATCTGCTACAAACCAAGCATTCTCCTTCTCAAGGGAGCCTGCAGAGAAGCAGATCATTGTCATTAGAGAAGGTGAACTTTCTTGGAGAGTGGCTTGCCTGCCTATGCAATGGCCGTCAAGGCTCACAATCTCCAAGGTCTTATCCGGTCTTATAAAAAAGCATTCAGACTTTACCTGTACATGCCACCTGCTACCAGCCCATCTTCTGCCAATACATTGCCCAATATAAGAAAGCCCAACAATGTACCACTATTTCTAGATTCTTTATGATGTTTTTCATGTAATTTCTCTGATACAATTTGCTGGCTCCTGGGGAGACAAAGGCAAAGGAATTCAAAGAAAAGTAATGCATGACATAAACCCTAAAAGGATGACTGATGAATTCCCTACTCAGGTCACTTATAGCAAACCCAGACCCTCTCCTTACTCAAAGGGGGAAAATAAACCGTTTATAATAACCAATACTAATCGTGCACTTTTGCCTAATCTCATTTCATATTTAGAACCTATCCACAAGGTCTTTACATAACCCTCCTTGGAGCGATGAGAACACCTAGGCTCAGGGTGCTTAAGTAATTTACCTAAACTAACCCATTTGGCAAATGGCTGAGCTGAGACTTGACCTTGGGCCATTCTGACCCCAGAGCTTATACCCCTAATAACATTTCCCTATTTCTCAACCATTGTGATCAGGACAGACCCAGGTTTTGGGGGAGCCTGAAGCTTATATATTCGGAGTCTTTATTAAGAAAAAAGAAGGAAATATATGACAACAAAGTGCAATCCAAGGCCTTACAAGGAGTCCATGCAAGTGAGGAAGGCTGAAGCTTAAGCTTCATTAGCTTCACAGAAAATCCATTTTTAATTGTGATAATGGTATTACTGCTAACAATGCTAATATGTAGAAGAATAATTATTCTTCAAATCCAAATATATGAAAATCTGGTTGGTTTAGGATTTTAAAATTTACTTTGGATAACAAAGTTGCTCTAGGTACTCAGAGACCCTGAATGCCCCTTTCCAATACCATATATTGATAATTTCTCTGCATCTGAGTCATACCCAACCTGCTCAAATTCTCTTCATGTTATTCTTGCATCTCTGTTGGCACTAGCTTTCAACTTCTTAATAATGATTATAATTATTACTATGTGTGCCATGCTTTGCTCTAAGCCCTTTTCTCATTGCCTACTAATTAAAATACCTTATATCATTTCCATTTTTCAGATAAGGAAATTGGGGTCCTGAGAGATTAAACAGTTTATCTTTGAAATCTGCTCTCTTAACCACTACAATGCGTGCTTCCAATAGTCCAGGTAAATCAGACTTTAGTAACTCTATAGAGGTCAGACATGATTACAATGTCTTGATAAAGCACCAAATATAAGGTTGCATATTCTGTAAGTCACAGATTTAATACTTTGGTCAGAATTCCCTGTAAATAGTGCAAGAACAAAACCATAATTCAAGTCTATTCAACAATTTTGAGACATAGAAATCCTTGAAACTATGTAATTTAGGAATAGGAAATACATTTTCTCCTGAGTTGCAAATTATGAAGCCCAAAGAATAGGTGTGGCAGTGCCTGAATTGACATATTTACTATAAATATTATACTTTTTTATTTATTTTTATTGAATTTTTTTTTTTTTTACAGAGAGGAAGAGAGAGGGACAGAGAGCTAGAAACATCAATGAGAGAGAATCATCGATCAGCTACCTCTTGCACATCCCCTACTGGGTACGTGCCCACAACCAAGGTACATGCCCTTGACCAGAATCGAACCCAGAGCCTTTCAGTCCCCAGGCTGACGCTCTATCCACTGAGCCAAACTGGTCTTGGCAAGTATTATACTTTTATGGTCAATATTAAATTACCAGAGAGGTGTGCCACCCCTGAAAACTAGTAGCCAACCAGAAATGGTGCCTGAGGAAACTCAGGAGATGGTATAAAATTATCTGGTGAAACTGGTTTGGCAGTCTTCCTGGAACTAAAGCTCCATGGAGGGTTCATATCTAAGTCATATTTCTTGAAACTAAATGTTTGAAGGAAACTCAAACTTTACTTCATTCAAATGCTTCATTTACAGGTAAAGTCAGTAGAACCTTGAGATGCCAGAGCTGATGAGCATCATCTTATATAATAAAAGCCTAATATGCTAAGTGTCCAGTCAACCTGTTGGCCGTTCAATCAATCAAAGTGTAATGTGCTAATGATATGCTAAGGCTGCTCAACCACTTTCTATGATGTGCACTGGCCATTAGGGGAAGGCTCTTCCACCAGTAGGTTAGCTTGCTGCTGGGGTCCGGCCCATCAGGACTGAGTGAGACAGGCCAGACACACCCTGAAGCCCTCCCCAGCTGGCCAACCTCTCGAGTCCCTCCCCATCCCCAATCATACTCTTTGGGGATCCTTCAGCCTGGCCTATGCCCTCTTGCAATCTGGGACCACTTGGGGGATGTCGGAGAGCCAGTTTTGGCCTGATCCCTCAGACCAGGCTGAGGGGCCTCACTGGTACATGAATTCGTGCACTGGGCCTCTAGTTCATTCAATAAAATACTTGAACAGATTATGGAACTAAGATAGAGGACTCTTCCACTGCATTATGCTGCCTATGGCTATGATATACTATTGGACACAACATCAGTTATCTTGCAATTTAAAAAAAGAAAAATTTGTATATGACATAGGCACACAAGGTTTTCATTGGTTTGGGCTCTGCATACCAAGTTACCATCATTTCCCACAGTTCCCCACTATGAAACCTTGTTCTTTTTATTTCCCAGAAAGATGTGATTCTCAACCAATTATTCTTAACCAACTCCTTGGAACTTTTCCAAATCAATATTTTATAAACAATAATGTGAATGATTAAATATATTCTAAACCATACTTTAATTCTAAGAAGGAAGCAATCATTATGTGATAAATGATTAAATATATTCTAAACCATACTTTAATGCTAAGAAGGAAGCAACCATTATGTGATTACTGTTACCTGAGTATTTAGAATTAAAAAATGACTAAAGTCCACATGGTGAACATGTAGGAAAACTGAGGCATCCAGAACACTCTTGAGCTTGAGAGATTCAAGCTTACCAGAAACAGAGCATTAGAGGTACCACTTTTCACACTTCTATGACCCATCCCTGTGTCAAGGATCCCTGCATCTCAGGGGAAGGAATGAGCCTATCTTTTATGATATCAAAGCCCTAACACTCCCAAGATAAGTGTACCTCTATGTGATTTGGTCAAATGGTTCCTATTATGACCTAATGGCCAAGTGTTAGGCCTGGGATTTATTCCTAACCATCACCTCAACTCACCTTGCATCTCTGAGTTTATTACTATTCCCATTATCTCAGTTTGTTCATCAGTAAAAAAGAATGAATATTTGCAATCATAAAATAATAATTGCACTTAGCATGGAGAATTCCCAGTGAAATGAGAAGTCATGATTAGCATACATACCAGGGCTATCCAGTTAATATTAATTATCTCATGTATTTCCCACTACAACTCTAGGAAGAATGCATTATTATATGCTCTGTTTATAGCTGTGGAAACTGAGGATCTGAGAAATTAACTAATTTGCCCAAAGGTATCAGAACAAGTGAGTTGTGAAGTCAGGGTTCAAACTTGCCTTTAAAGACTATTTTTTCCACAAGTTAAAATAGATTTTATTTAATAGGATCCAGAATGCATTTATCTTATGTCCAAAGTCCTCTGAGAATGTATGCCTATAAACTCTCTCTTACAGGAAAACTATTAATGTCACAGTCAGTCAACGATATTTATTAACTACCCTTTATGTCCTACCAAGAATAATGATAATAACATTTTTTGTGCCAGACTCTCAACTTCTCAAAGTATTATCCATATCTACTGATGCATTTTATTCTCACAGAAATACTATGATTCCTCAGAGATGAAGTCAAAGAATTTGCCTAGTCAATTATCGAGTTTCCCAACTCTTCCTCCAGAGAAATTTCTTTTGGGAGGAAGAGTGTGCATTTATGCATGTGTGGTTCAATTACTGTATTAGATGTATTAGGTAAAAAGAATAAGTATTTGTTGTAACTAGTCTAGCAGTGCAGATCTGTTTTTGAGATTAATTGCCTTCTTCTTTCTTCTTTCAATCACGCCCTCCTGAAGTTATCCATGGAAAGTATCGGTATATAATCTCCCATTCCAGACTACAAACATTCATGGTTTTAAAGATAGTATCATAGACTGACTTATGTAGTAAATGCCACTTCTTCCAGGATGTCATAAGTATAACTTTTACAATTTTAGCACAGGAATCCACTTGAGATTCTATCAGTGACCTTAGAGACTATTTTTGTCTCCCCGAGTGATCTCATACCTCCCCTGGTGGACCCTTCTTCCTAGCTCTAGGCCTTCCAGAAGGACCATTACAGACTAGGTTCCCGAGATTCTGGGCTTGCTATGTTCTGAGTTTGTCACCTAGTTGACATAGTCACTCTTCATCCTAGTACATAAAAATTATTATCCAGACCCACTCTGTCACCTTAGCCAGCTGCCCATCAACTTCCATGGAGGGCATCTTGTGGTCTCTAACGATGACTTTATAAGAACTTCAACTGGGGAGAATGTAGCACAGCTTCCACTAATCCCTTCTTGCCATGCTCCTGACAAGGTAAGCGTGTCTCTTGGGCTCTGTCCTAAAGCTGTTTTACAATCACTTAACTTACAGTCACATCGCATCCATTTTGACATCGTAATGTGATTTGCATTGATTTGAGGCTGCCATCAGGATAAGCTCATAACTATGTCAAAACCTCTGCTTGGTAAATAAAGAACTGATTTTGAATGTGGGGAATGATGGAGGATGGAAAATCACAGAAAGAGACCAGAAACAATACAAGTGCAGTAGGGAAATTTTAGACATCAAACACTTTTTTTTTTTAAGACAAAATACCAAAGGTCACTAGTCTCCCACATCAAATACACAGACCATTTTTTTAAAAAAACAAATCCCTTTCAGGCTGAGTCTTGAAACAAGTCTCAAATATGTGATTGTGTAAAGAAGATGATAGGATAATTTTAAATTCGTTGTTTTGGAAAAAACAAAACAAAAAACAAACAAACAAAAAAATGATGGAGGATCTGTTTGAGATGTCAGACACGATGAAGAACGGCACCATTTTCTTGTCCCCATTCCATGCATGGACTTCAATCCACCCAGAGATGCTGTCATCTGACGAACTGATCCTGAGTCCAAAATCCTCCTCATTTGCAGGCCTAAGATGCCACCGGAGGGGCAAAGTGGGCTGCCAGATGTGGCTTTGTGCCAGGTTTTAAAAAAGACTAGCAGCTCCCTCTGTGTTTAGTTAAGGCTGACCAGAGCACCCTGCTTCTCCCAAGATGCAACTTGTGCATTTATCTGGGCAACAGTCCAACATTTATCTCGGTTTAGCCAAAGGTGGGTGGCATCCGCGTGGAAATGACCTTCACCCCCTCATCCTGTCTGGAGAAGGCGGGCAGGGGAGACAGAAGGTTTCGGGCTGAGTTCCCCGTCGACCTTAACTGGAATGACTTGCTCTCTTGCATGAACATCTGCAGCTGTGTCCTCCTCTGGGAGTTGTTCAACTAGATGTGATTTCAAACATCTGTCAGCTAAATCAGAGCTCCAAATTTAGCACTCGGGAATATGATGTGGATTTGTGATGCTCGCTGGAGAACACTGGATCCATGAACCTGAGTTCACATGACCCAACTGGGTGGTACTCGGAGTGGTAATTTCGTCTACGACACTTTTAATTCGCCTGCACACTTAGGAGTGTTACGTCAAGGGAAAGAGTGGCCACTTCCCTGCAAACTGCTTTGCGAACTGCTGCAGGATCAATAGCCAGAAGGGCAAGTCTTTATGCTGGACTGTGTTCCTAGCCAATCATTTGCCTGGAATTTTTAAACATTCCCAACGGGCTCATTGCCTCTGAATTTCCTGAAACTCTGCGTTCTGCCCTGAGCTGCTTTTCTGGTCCAGCTACAACTCTGCTCCCCTGAACCCATCCTGGAGAAGGCGTTCTGCATGTAGTCACGAACCGCAGTTCCCATGTTTGAAGATGTCAGGCATGGGAGAATCATCCTCTCCCTGCATGGAATGATGTATCTGAAGGCCTTTGCACAAAGACACTCTCTGCTGAGGCAATACGCCTGGCTGGTTGGCTAGGACTCCTTAGTGCACACGGGGGGTTGTCACCCATTTTATTAGCTCCTGATGCAATGGTGTCCTCGGAGGGAGACATGGGGAGGAACATCCTTGCAGGTCACTGTGGGTCCCTGACAGACAATTGGCCACAGGAAGCTAAAACTTGTGGATTTGCTCTACTTAGGCTAACACCAAAGCTCACAGCCTCCCAAGTCCATTCCTCCATTAAGACTTCCCCAATTCTTCAGACAGTTAGTTACCTCCTCGGAGCTCCCAGGACACCCTGTGTGTGTGTGCCTTTCATCAGGGAGAGTGTGTGGTGCTGTCAGGGATTGTGTTCAAATGCCCCTGGAGTCTCCAGGGAGGCAGAACTGGGTTTGATTTGTCCTATCCCCAAGATGAAGACAGACTGTCATCGACAGACATGTTATAGACAGTGATAAACGCACGTGGGCCTGACATGGGTGTTTAAGGTCTACATCAAGGGGCCAGGAGAGGTGGCCCAGGCACGGAGTTCATGGCAACAGGAAAACGCTTACAAAGGTAGCTTGGAAAACCACTCATGGGTCATGCCTGCATGCAGGGAACTGACTCAGCCATATTTTTGCTGTTGGAGTGATGGCAGCCCTCTCACAGATACCCCCGGGCGAGGACACAGGGAGGGCAATGTCATCTAACAGGGCCATTTATAAAGACTGAGCAAGAAAGGGCTTCTGCCCCCAAATATCTTCTTTCTGGCCCCCGAAATTAGTGTTTTAAATGTATTCCAGGAAGGCGCATTAATTCTTCCCTCTACTCATCCCACCTTTGGGATGACATACCTTGGGAGCCCACATAAGGAAATAGCTGAGACCAAAGATTATGGCCTCAGACAGAACAGGGTTCAAACCCCTGTCTGTCATTCACTGCAGTGTAATATCCTGGGGAAATTGCTAAACATCTCTGAGCTAACTCCTTAGGTAGTTGAAGGGATTAAATGAGCCAGTGTGAGTAAGTATCTGACACAGAGCCAATGTTCAGTGTCATCAATATTGTCATCATTACTGTCATGAAGTTGGACTCCTCTGTTTGCAAGTGATAAGAATGAACCAAACCTGGCTTTCACAGCCAGGTGTGTCTCACAGAAACCGAGTGGGCATGCACGTGGGCCTCAGACAGGTACCAGCACCTCTGCCCTCTCTGACATCTGCTCGATTCTTCCCCTCTCGGCTTCTCTTCTCGGATCCACATAATTGTTGGAGAAAACCCATCTCTCAGCTCTTAAGCTGACATGGTGCAGATTCAGCTTCCAAAAAAGATGCTAAAGCAGTTTTCTCTTGGCCTTATTTTCACATTTCTGGGGGAAGACTCAGATCCACAGACCTTGCATCTGGTGCTAGTTCTTCTTATTCAGGCATAGGTGCCTCTGATCAGGTGTGAGTGTATGGCGTTTTTAGGGGGTGCCTGTGGCAGGGGTAGGCATTGATGAGGCAGGGGTTACAGGGACACTATGACCCCCTGCACTGGGGCCCACTTCACTGGTGAGGAGGCTGGCAGAGAGGGAAGGCAGTCGGTTATGTGGGGAGAAATCTCCATTATGTGGGCAGATGCTGCAAACAATACTTTCAAACTGCTATGAGGATGAACATGGGACGTTTAGAAATGTGAAGAAATGTGTGAGTTGTCTTGTGTGGGGGAAAAATATTGTCTATATGTTATAGTCATAACTCTATTCACTTGTGAAGGTAAAGATGTATAAGGAACACAAAGAAATTATTGTTATGTTATGGTGATGATTTTTTAATGGCCCTTGATTTATTAACAAAACTTTGTTTAATGTGGAAAGGTCCTATGGGGGTTAATAACCCTTGAGCCTTTGCCACCTAACACCTTAGCAAGGATTAGCTGACAGCTGGCTGAGAGCCAGGCCCCAGGGGACAGATCCAGGCCCCAGTGGAGGAGGGAGGGGGCAGAAGTGCGCAGGGCATAGAGACAGGCTTCTTGATCAGCACAGTGGATGGATACCCAGGCCCTTTCTTCCCAGGAAGGTGGAAAACCTGGCTCAGAGCCTCCATAGAATTTTCACAGACATCCGTGAATTCCAGGACAGAGATGGAGCTGTTACCAGAAAACTCCTTTGATAATAAAAAGGCATCGGGGACCCTGTGGTTTCCAGAGCAAAGCTCATGCCAATTTCCAAAGGCCCTCTAGAAACCCTATAGCAGTGGTCAGCAAACTCATTAGTCAACAGAGCCAAATATCAACAGGACAATGATTAGAATTTCTTTTGAGAGCCAATTTTTTTAAACGTAATCTTCTTCTAATGCCACTTCTTCAAAACAGACTCGCCCAGGCTGTGGTATTTTGTGGAAGAGCCACACTCAAGGAGCTCACGAGCCGCAGGTTGCCGACCACAGCCCTATAGAAACATTTTCTACAGAAACAAATACCTCCGGCCCACCCTGAGCCTCCAAGCCCGTTGGCACTCTATCGCCGGTTCCCACCCATGGACACAGTAAGGATAACCCGGGAAGTCTTCTTATTTGGGTTCTGGCCCCCTGCTTCTGCGAGGCTGAATGTCAATGTGCTGCTTCTTGTAGCATGTCCCTCAGGGATTGGTTAGGACAGATGGTCACTGTCATGTTGAAGCCAAGGACTTATGAGGCAACGTTGAGAGCACTGTGAGAGCTGAACTCCCACCCCAGAGACAGACCCCTGAGACTCTGCTGGGACAGTGACCGTGGCCTGAAATGCAGAGGGTAAATCACATCCACAGCCCAGGCTGCAGAGCAGAAACAGTGTTGTTGAAATGGTTCAACTTGGCCACCCCGAGACATTGCCCAAATGTTTCCTTACACGCCGCTTTTATCTTCAACAAAGCTATATAAGGCCAAAGCGCCAGAAAAACTCACTGCAGCCTGAAGGCTTTAAGTGAGGGTTCAAGGCCAGGCAGGAGGAAGTCCAGAGTTTCCGTGGTAGAGACCCTTCCTTCGTCTGCCCACAACTATTGGCATCTATAGCTTCATGCCCCTGTATCCGGTGGAGTGTCGACCTGCAAAGTTATCTATAGAACACAATTACATGGCCATGCATTCGTTAAGGGAGTCAGTTAATTGAGTACCTACTATGTGCCCAGTAGTGTATCAAGAGCTGAGGATAAAATGATGAGTAACACTCAGTCCTGCTAAGTCTAAGTATCCAGTGTGTGTGTATGGGGGAGGGGGGGACGTAGGGGGGCGGGTTTGAAGGGGGAATGGAGGGAAGGTACCTAAAGAGGCAATGACAGTTCAGGATAATAAATGTTCACAGGATTGCTTGGGTACTTGGCACACATGAGAGAAACTTAACAAAATATTGAAGGGTCAGGAAGTTTCCTAAAGTGAAGAATGGTTCTACAAAGTGCTACGGGAAGTAAAGGACTCTGGCAGATAAAGATGGGAATAAAAACTAGTTATTAGACCCTTCAGCAATAGCCTCTGGTCCACCTCATATCACAAAGCCCAGCGAGGGCCAGAATTGGCAACAGTAGCACACTTCTGTATGTTCCTGTGGAGAGTTGGATGGTGTAAGGAGTTGGACACAAAAATAAAAACAAAGGCGTTCCTTCCTCCAGGATGTATTACAAAATCTGACTCTCTGAATGACAGCTAAGAGAACTGTCCGGACTTTCTATCCCAACAAGTTAGTCAGGTTAATCTAAATCACCTAAGTCGTTTATCAAATATGTAGAGTACCTACTGTGTGCAAGGTAGCTGGGCTGAATGCTAAAAAAGATACCCCATGGCGGAGAAAGGAGAGAAGAGATGGGATAGGGTCAGGGGTGAAGGAAAAGGAGGAAGGGAAAAGCTTTCGAGCAGATTAGGTCACCCAACTGCTTTCTGGTGGTGTCAGCTGACCGGCTGATTTCTATCTGCGGGTTGGTAACTAGCAACACCATCTCTGCTAAGATGAACAGGAGTGGATACTCTTGGAAGAAGGGGTTCAATTCAGCATAATACACCATTTCTTGCCAGTTGTCTCTGACATGCTTTGAATGTGGGACTAATGCTCTGTGGGGAAGGCGCACCATTGGCAGATGTTTGCAGGCAAAAAAAAAAAAGTTTAGATGACTCACTTAGACTTCTCGCTGGCCTGGGCCTGAGATTTGACAAAGCTTAGCTAAAATATGGAGTGAAGGCATCTTCAAAGGGGCTTCAGAGATATCAGTTCTATGAGCCTCTGTCCTAACACACATACAGTTAAGTCACAAGAAAATGTCAAATACCAAAATGTGCTGCTCCAGCTTTGTGTGTTTGTGCATGTGCCTGTTTGTGTGCATGTGTGTGTGTGTGTGTGCGTTTGTGTATGTGTGAGTGTGTGTATGTGTGTGTGTGTGTGTGTGTGTGTGGTGCTTGCAGTCAGTGACTTTTACTCAGTATTAGATCTCTGTCCATTCTTACCTGACTCAAAAGTAAAGGGAAGCTTGTCGGGAGATGGGGTAGATAAAGGTGACGGGATTAGGAAGTACTAACTGGTAGTAACAAAAGAGACACAGGGTTGTGAGGTAAAGCATGGGGAATACAGTTAACAATACTATCGTAACTATGTATGGTGTCAGATGGGCACTTGAATTATTGAAGGGAACATTTTGTAACCTATATATATGAATGTCTATCTGCTGTTCTGTACACCTAGAACTAATCCAAAAAAGTATTGAATGTAATTGAAAAATAAAAATAGTAAAGGGGAGAAATGTTTATTAGTTAGTCACAAGGCCACTTAATTCATTCTCTATTTTTTGGAATCCCTTGTTTATGGAATTTTAAAGCTGAAGGGGGCATAGAAATGAAATGAGAACCTGTCTATTGGGGTGCTTAGCATGTGCTTGGCATATTTTAGCAGTAATAGCAAAAGTAGAATAACTGTCACATTTCTCCTTTTACACATAAGGAAACTGAAGGACATAAATAGTTCAGATGAATTGGTCAAAGTCCCACAGCTGCTCATTCTTTTATGTATAAATTCAGGCAAACAATGCTTAGTGCTTGCCCCATGCGAGGCATTGTATGCGGGACACTGGCCAAACCAAGTACTAGAAAGCAGTTATCTGCACGTCCAGCCCACGGCTCTCCCTTTAAATTCTGGAATTTACATGTTAGGTATCCAAGTTGGAGGCATCAACCTGCCTGTCATCTTTCTGAGGTGCTGCAAGAGTGATCTAATTTCTCAAAAACAACCTGTATTTTCCCCTGCATATACAAGCATTTTGATCACTGGAGGAAATATTTTGACCTCAAAAGTTAAACCTGCTGTGAATTTTAGGTTTACAGCTTTCAAAACAATCAAGGTTGGCAAAACGAAGCAAGTTGAACAAGGTCAAGGATAGTTTGCTAGATTATACTATTAGATTGTCGTTATGTTAAAGAGTGTACCAAGTTAACAAACTTATTTGCTGCCTCTTTCAAAAGTTTTGTCTTTAGGATGCTGATCTCAAACTTTTAAAGTTTGGTTTAATGAAGTTATCTGTGGATCATTCCCAGGGAACTTGAAATCAGGGGATACAAATGAGTTATCCCAGCCAAGCCCAGCCTTTGGTCATAGTATTTGGTTTGGCTCTCAGTGTTGGCCCACACCAGAGTTTTTTAAATTTTTTAATTATTTCACAACATTAAAAATCAGGAGGTTATTACATAAAAATAAAAATTCTAGTTCCTCCTGCAAAATCAGAAGTTTTTGAAATACTGAGCCACATTCTCACTCATCCATCAACATGAGTTGACTACTCAGTTTGTGGATAAGATAATCTTTATTATTATTATTATTATTATTATTATATTGATTTGTTTACAAAGAGGAAGGGAGATGGATAGAGTTAGAAACATCGATGAGAGAGAACTATCGATCAGCTGCTTCCTGCACACTCCCTATGGGGATGTATCCACAACCAAGGTATATGCCCTTGACTGGAATCATACGGGACCCTTCAGTCCGCAGGGCAAAACTATCTACTGAGCCAAATTGATTAGGGCTTTATTTGTTGACATTATTACCTATGTCCCCTATTGTTAGCCTTTTAAGTCAAGGCAAACACCACTGGTCTGGATGTCCAGTCCAGCGTTCTCCCTTTAAATTCTGGAATTCACATCTTAGGTATCCAAATTGGAGGCATCAACCTGCCTGCCCTCTCCTGCTCTCCTCCATACCTGCCTGCTGCACTCACTGACGTACCAGGCCCCGCACTTGAGTTCACAGCCTTTGCTGCATATCAGGGGTCAAAATCGTTACAAAGCTGTAAAGGCTCCCAAACAATTTTCTCTGGGAGTTGAGTTCAAAATGGTTTTGGTGGTGAGTGAGGTTAGAGAAAAAAACGCATTCATTCCCTTACCATCTCCTATTGTCTCCTGTATTCCAGATGGATATGTGCTGAGCATGGAGGTGACTGAGATGAACAAGGCTTAGCCTCTCAGGAGCCTTAGGGCTAGTGAAGAAGGGAAGCATGTGATTAGATAGTTTATCCAAATGTTCTGACAAGTCATGAAAGCACCAAGGTGGGAGCGACTGAATCTAATGAGGGGAGTTTGAGGAATTTTATTAGAGCAAGTCACTGAACTGAGCGATCAGGGTCCCACAGAAAAAAAAAAACAGAAAACATTCTAAGGAAAATGGAGTAGTTTCATACATACAGTCCATTGGTAACCCAGGTATGGTGGTTTTAAAACATGATCCCCAAATTCTTTGACATTCCTTTCACTGAGGGAGTGGTACATGTTCCTGCCCCCAGTTTGCTTCTGGGTGGGCTTTTGTGTGTTGTAATGAATAGAGTGGGGGAAAGTGATGCAGTACAATTTCAGAAGCCGGGGTATGAACGGGAGTGTACCTGCTGGTGGCTGGACCCCTCGCATTTGGAGCCCCGAGCCACCATGCAAGCAAACTGAGTGCTTGGAGGCTGTCATGCTGTAAGGAAGTCCCGCCACATGTCAAGCCGTGTGTGGGTGCTTCAGTCGGCAGTCCTAGCCTTTGAGTCATCACAGCCCAGGCACCAGACATGGGACTGAATAATGTTCAGATGATTTCCAAACCCTAGGTGTCACGTCAAAACCACACACCTCCTCAGTCTTCCCAATTGAGACCTAGACATTATTGGACTAGAAATAAACCATACTGTCAGTTGCTTGATCGCATTCCTGACTCGTGGAATGGTTGCTATAAGCTGCCGAATTTTGATGTCATTTATTACATAGAAACAGCAACCAGAACTACAAGTTGAATTACTAAAAAGCCAAACAAGACAGAGGATCAACCTGTAGATCAGCAACAGCAGGAAACACAGTGCTCCCATCTCCAGGCTAGAGGCACAAAGAAAGTAGTTGGGAGGGATGAGGGTCAGGGTCCAGGATAACCTAACAAAAGTTAGAACTGAGGTCAGCCTTCCAGAAAGAAGGGAACAATTGAAAAAATACAGCTGGGGCTGAAGATACTAAAGGAACAAGAGCAAAACTAGGCTTCTCTCTTCTTCCTGTTCACCTATCCTCTGCTACTGCCTCCCATTGGCCTAACCCAGACAGAGTTGGACTTCCCAGCCTCCAGAACTGTGAGAAAACATAGCCTGCAAGAGTCAGTCAGTATATTTTATTGATTTTTTTTTTACAGTGGGGAAGGGAGAGGGATAGAAGGTACAGAGAGCTAGAAACATCCATGAGAGAGAAACATCGACCAGCTGCCTCCCGCACATCCCCCACTGGGGATGTGCCTACAACCAATGTACATGCCCTTGACCAGAATCGAACCTGGGACCCTTCAGTCCGCAGACCGACGCTCAATCCACTGAGCCAAGCTGGTTTCGGCTGGGCCCCCATATCTTATTTGAGAGAACCCTCCTTTGCATATATCTTGTGGCAGGTGGGGCACTGTGAGCCACTATGAAAGCCAACAGAGCTGCATGATCCCAATAGGACTTTTTTTACCAGAACTTGGGATCTTGAGGAACACAAAGGGTTAAAAATGTGTTCACAGTAATAGTGGTATTACTGGCACTGGGTGTGCAGTGGAAGCCTCTGGATCCTACCAGTCTTGATCTTGGCTCTGTAGCCAGATTCGTGATCTTTTTCAACTCCTGCTAATTTTCTATGTCTGATCCTCCAGACTTCCAGCTAATTCTGGGAACTACCCAGTATCTTGCCAATAAATTCCTTTCCTGCTTAAGTTAGATAGAATCAGTTTCTGCTGCTTACAGTCAGACAGTATGACAATAAGCAAGACTTTGTGCTCTTCACTGCTCTTTGCAGCATTTATTTTGAGAATGCTAGGCAGATATGGAGGTGAAAAAGAATCCAAACTGAGATACTAGATGCATAAATGCAATGTGGATCTCTTTGAACTGGCTAATCATAAAGGGATATCACTTAGTAAGAGAAAAGTCATCAGCTCACAGGTTTTAAGTACTATAATAGTTTCGCGTGGATGCTATAAAATAATAATAATAATGCCACAAACATAGTGGCTTAAAACATACAAATGTATTATGGTTCTGAAGGACAGATGTCTGAAATGGGTCTCACTGGGCTCCCATCAAAGTGTCAGTAGGGCTGAGTTCCTTTCTTGAGGCTCTGGGTTAAAACCTATCTTGCCTTTTGCAGCTGCTGCTGCCTGCATTCCTTGCCTAGTGGCCCCTTCCATCTGCAAAGTCAGCAAGAGGAGGTTGAATCTTCTCATACCTCTGCCTCCCTCTTCTCTATTGAAAAAACCCTTATGATTACATTGGGCCCACACAGCTAACCAGGGTAATCTTATTTTAAGGCAATCTGATGAGCAGCCCTAATTCCATCTGCAACTTTAATTTCTCCTCACCATGTAACATAACATTCTCGCAGGTTCCAGGGGGAAACATGTGGACATCTTTGGGGAGCCAAAAATTCTGCCTACCACAAGTACTAACTGTAATGCTTAATGTTATGGGTCAACTTGACTGAGCTAAAGGATGCCCAGATAGTTGGCAAAACATTGTATTTCTGGGTGTGCCTATGAAGATGTTTCTGGAAGAGACTAGCATTTGAATTGGTAGACTAAGTAAAGATCACCTTCACTAATATAGGTGGGCATCAGCCAATCCCTTGAGGGCCTGAATAGAACAAAAAGGCAGAGGAAGAACAAATCTACTTTCTCTGCTTGAGCTGACACACCTATGTTATCCTGCCCTCTGCCATCAGTGGTTCTTGGGCTTTCAGATTCTGCCCAGGATTTATACTACCCCTCACCCCACACCAGCCCATCCCCCAATTCTCAGGTCGGCCTTTGGCTCAAACTGAATTACACCACTGGCTTTCTTGGCTCTCCAGTTCCCAGATGCTGGATTTGGGGGTTTCTTGGCCTCCATAACCATATGAGCAAATTCCTATAATAAATCCTATATAATAAATTTCTATAATAAATATGTTTATTTCTATCAAGATTACATATCTATATATCTATATATCTATATCTCTATATATCTATATATCTATAGATCTATATCTATACATATATACATATATGTATTCTGTTTCATAATATATATTTATATAATATATTTATATATAATATATATTTTTCATAATATATATAAATTTCATAATATACATAATATATATGCATATGTGTATATAGTCATATATCTATACATATATACATATATATACACACACACACACACACATATATATATGGAGAACCCTAATACTCTTATTCTCTACCAAGTTTTAACGTACTTCACTTAACAATTTTTCTAATGATACTTTCTTGGTCCATGCAGTGGGCTTTGTGTCGACAGCCCCATGTATTAATAAAAAGTGTTTGCAGGCCATTGCTCTCTCTGCATATATTTCCCTCATTGACTGCAGGAAAAGGAAGCTGATTAAGAATAAGACTGTGGTGTTCTTACATCCCTCCCCAAAAGCATCTTAATCTTACCATAATTTGCAAAAAAACAATACAAATGACAGTTATTTGGGTCAACTGTGTATCATTTTGCCTAATTACTATACAGTTAAAAAAAAAAAGTTAGCCAAAACACATGTCAGATTAGCTTGTGTGAGCCTTATTTGATTACAACAATAACCTCCATTCTGTACACTCACCTTCACGGCTGGTTACACATGTAAAACGGTTGTCTGCTCACAACTTAAAAGCATCAGAGGGAACGCTGGGTGCTAGAGACATGGTAAATTATCCAATGCCTTGATTTCCTGCCATACGAACGGTTTAAGCTATCATTTGCTATTTCAGAGAATCTGTCTATATTCCTACTGTCTTTGCCTCCAACATCCTAACCCGGAGAGAGAGTGGAAAAAGAAGGGGGAAAATAGGATTTATATAAGCATGATAAATCTGCTATATTACCTACTTTATACACTGGACACATTTTAAAAAAAAACAAACAAAAAAAACACCACCCTCAATTCAGAGCAATTGCTGCAAATCTTACGACCCTGATTACATGGCAGAATTCCTGGTGGGAAAGCCAGAAGTAGTGAAGGATGGATTTTCGCATGTCCTGCGTGTTTATTTATGGTGCGGCACATCATCAAACAACACTTCACAGGCTCTAAGCTGGCAAACCGGAGGGCTTTGAAGAGAAATAATGAGCTGAGAGGTTCATGACGTGCTATTAAAAAGTTTGTGATTGGATTTGGAAAATCAGATGGGTCTCCAAGGGAAGAGACCATTTCTGAGCTTTTGCACTTCGAATACTTTTGAGCCCCAGAGCAGATATTTATGGGAAGGGAGAGTTGTTTTTGTCTCACATCCAGGTTTGGACTCTTGATGTACAGCGGGGAAGCCACTTTGCACTGCAGACCTGAAGTCCTGGAATAGCCATGATGTCACCTTTTTTCTACTGATCTGCTACCACGGCACAGAGGCGCGTTCTTAGCGCTGAGGTTTTAGCCTAATTCTCCCCCACATGTGGGTTGCAATTCCAGCCAAAACAAAGTCGGCAGGGGATTTTACAGCCACTGAATCACTCAAGGTGCTGCAGGCTCGGTGAGATGGGAGAGATTAGATCAGGACACATGATTATGGAGAGGGGGGAAAAAGACAAAGAGAAAGAAAGGGTATCTGGACAGTAGGATGGGGAGGTGCCTGACCTGCGAGTTCCAAATCCAGTCTTTGGTCTTCCAATCAGTGATCTGAGGCTCTGGGTGCTCACCTTTGAGATGCGCGGTGTTTTTCTGGCATCCAAGAGGGAAGAAAGCGCTCTCTTCTGGGTGGTAAACCATGGAATCCTTGTCACTAAATTAGAAAGGGGGCATTTTAGAATATGAGATCATAAAAGAGGATGGTATTTGGGGGGGGGAAAATGACACACAGTCACATAACTAAGGAAACACAGGATGCATTTGTGGTTAAGCCATTTTTCCAATTACAGATGACACTTGAACCCTTGGAATCCGAGTCACCCTGCACACACACAGCAGGAAAGGATGGCTCTGCGGCTGCCACCTCCAAGCCATGCGGCTGCCACCTCCAAGGTCTAGAATCACTGGGTAGCAGCGCTCAGCTCCTCAGCTCGCTGAGCATGATCCCCTCAACCCTTCACTTGAGATCACTGTGACTCATTCTCTTCTCCCCGTGGGCCACATAATACCACAAACGCATAGCTCTCAGAAGCTCCTTTGAATTGAACGATGGGGCAGAGCAATCACACCATGAAAGATGATTTGTGGTCATTAGGGGGGAGAAGCAGGGGGTTGGGCAAAATGTTATGCTAATCAAAGCAATAAATGTTGTTTCTTCTTCACGAAAGTCACGAGGTTAATGCTACCTTTTCAAGCCCTCTCCAGCCAAACTCTGAAATGTGCAAATACATATTTTTCCTTATGGGCAAAGATGTTCTCTTTATTCCCCGCTTTTTGTCTTCTCACTGTGGGAAAATGAACTTATTTCCAGTCACCCCTGACATCTGACCACTCCACTGGTCACGAGGACGCTGTGGTAAACCGCAGCTCAACTTGCAATTATCTCTTTTAGGCGCGGTTCCTGCACTCTGGATGGCACATGCATCCCCGCGGGCGCTCCCCCTCGGCAGTCCCATGCTCGCTTTCCTCCGTCTACTCAAAGGGAAAGGTCTTGCTCTCAAGCCTTTCAATGGGGTTCATCCTCAACATAAGGTGAATGCAAAAACTGACATCAGTCTTCCCAGCAAGAGCCCACAAAGGGGCCCCCCTTATCTATTGTGTCTTTCTTTTTAAAGGGTGGGGGAAGAGGAAAACTTGAAACATCCTGGAAAAGAAACAAGCAAAAAAAAAATAAATAAATAAAAAAAGCCAACTCTCCTGGTTAACATCAGGGTTTATACATATTCCTTCTGTTTGAATCATCTTGTTTTTTGTAGCTGTTTTACACCTCCAGGATCCTGCCATCTGCCCACTTTAAAGAAACTCTGCAAAGCATTCCAAAAACAATGGCTGGAAGGAAATACATTTGCATAAACCCAAGCGAGAGACTTCTCTGCACATTCTGGTTACCGCTTCACTCCCTGGAGGGAGGAGTGTGCGATGACCCCAGGTGCCTGCTGTGTTGGGGGGTTCGATCCCCCCCTGCCTCCCCCCCCCTCCCCCCCCTCTGTCGTGCCATCAGGCTAACAAGAGAGAACTGGGTTTACAGATCTGGCTGCCCTCTTGGCTCAGGAAGGAGGAGTGGGAGGGGTGGGCGGCTCCCTGGGCAGTTATGTCCTACTCAGATCTGGTGTGTGTCACTGCAATGTAGGTCAGCATTTGCTGGACAACTGGAGGCAAGCTGGAAGCCCGTGGACCCCGGCCCCTGGCCCAGTTTCCCCCCATCCTCTTCCTGCCCAAAACAAGTTAACAGGCCCAAAGAGCATGAAGAGACCATTCGGACCGACAGAAAGAAAGCAGTCTCCATTTCACTCACAAATGCTGGGGAGATCTCGAGCTTAGCAAAGGCTTTATTAGAGCTGGGGTTGAGCCAAGGAGCAGGCTGAAATTCAGCTGGCCAGGCCAAATGCAGCTGCTGGCTATTCTCGCTTCCCACAGGGACTTTTCCTCAACCCCCCCCCCCCCCCCCGCCCGCCCCCATTCAGACAGAGCAGTGATGGGTAATGTGCACGTAGCTGCCTAGGGTGATTTGGAGAAACAAAATGACTTTCAATTACCGAGCAGCTGAGGTGGAGACAGAGAACGCAGGAAAGGTTTTCTTTCCAACAACAAAACGAGGTGTCGGTGAGAGAGCCGCTGGCCTCGAGGAGAGATTATTACTTTAAAGGGGTATTGGCAAATGCTTTTGGCTGATCATTTAGGTTTGGTTATTTGCCTTTCCCCCACAGTTCATAGAGGGAGAAAGATATTATGTGAATTGGGTTTTTCCTGTGAATTAAAACATTGATGTCCTGATTTGGGGTAACAAGCATTGCCAAGTTAGGGCTGGGCGGGCAGGAAGGAGGAATAGGACTCATGCTTTGCCTTGGGAGCGATGCAAAAAAAAAAAAAAATTGTTCACAACACAGCATCATCCCACTGATTGTCCAAAGTCACCAGACTGTGCATGCTCGAAATGCAAAAAGACCCCCAGAACACAGGATCTGGTTAATTGTCCTTTGATTAAAACAATGAACATAGAATGGGTTAGGAAAGGGTCTTGCTGCAGGACAGAAAGTTCAGAAAGCAAACAAAGCCTCCAGGAGAGCAGAATGTTCTTTAATTGGGCTGCGGCTGTCAGATAATGCTGTCAATGTGAAATTTCCATTTGCATGGTAGGTACATTTGTGATTTCCCATCATGCAAGTTAAATTAAAATTTACTGAGTATCCCTGTGTTCCTAGGACTGTGCATGGTACTTGACCATAAATTATATGATTTCACCCTTGTGAGAACCTGGTAGGTCATATGTCATTATTACTTTTTACCAATAAAATTTCACTTGATTAAAATCCTACTTGATGGGTAAGTGGTTTCCTAACTCCCATGTTTATTAGTAAGAACCACTCAACTGCCTCTTTTCTTTCTTTCTATATATATACATACTAGAGGCCCAGTGCACAAAATTCATGCACTCGGAGGGGTCCCTCTGGAAGTCTGGGAGCCCTTGGGGGATGTTCAACTATGGCTCTGCATAGTGAGCAGGCCTAAACCAGCAGTGGGACATCCCCCTTAGTACTGCTGTGGAGAGGGGGAGGGCTCCTGCTACCAATGCTGCCCTCGTCAATGGTGAGTCCAGTTTCTGGCTGAGCGGTGCTTCCCCTATGGGAGTAGTTCCATGGGGCATCTCCTGTGTTGAGCATCTGCCTCCTGGTGGTCAGTGGGCATCATAGTAACCAGTCATTCCACTGTTCAGTCAATTTGCATATTAGCCTTTTATTATATAGGACTAGAGGCCCAGTGCATGAAATTTGTGCACTGGCAGGGTCCCTAGTCACTGCTGGCTGCCGGCTAGATACTCCCTCCCTTCCCCTGGTCACCTGCCACCACTGCTGCCGCTGCTGGCCAGAGTGCCCCTCCCTTCCCCCAGCCATGTGCCATTACCACCACCACCAGCCAGGGTCTCCCTCCCTTCCCATGGCCAGCCCCGCCCCCTGGTCAAACTCCTAGACAGCTTCCCAGTCAAGAGGACAATTTGCATACTATACTTTTATTATATAGCATTATATTTCAGTTACAGTTTACATTCACTATTATTCTGTATTAGTTTCAATAGTTGGAAAATCATGTGTTTTACCAAGTAGTTCCCAACTGCCTTTTAAAAATAGCATCTTATTTTGTGTTTTCCTATCTTGGTTGACTGTTATAAAGTGTAAATTTCTGGTTGAGAAAAATCATGTGCTAAAATGGAGGTTTCTTTGAATTACTTACTTGCACTGTTCTGCTTAAATGTGAAGGTAGGGGGTGGGGTTGGTCATAAAATTGTATCATACTTTTTAATTCAATAGGGCATACATGTATAAATAAACTCTTGTGAGGAAGACATTCTATAACCCAGTTAAAATCTGGTCTGGTATTTGAAATGCATTGCAATGTCCAGATATTGTATACTTCAATAAAATAGCTTGGACCTTATGCCAGGAAAATACTGGCTTAAAGAGTTGGACTATTAAAGATATTGGCAAATAGATGATTCAAGGCCAGATGCATCTTGGTAAAGCAGAGGGTTGGATGCCAACCTCTCCTAAAATAGAGGGAAAAGAGTTGGTGTCATTTTCCCTCTCTTTTTCACCTTTCTTGTTTGACATGGGATAGGAGAAAGAAGTTAAAATCACTAGTAATAAAGTTGAAAAATGGATGGCACCTGCCCTCAAGGGCTTCCTACTCCAGAAATGGTGGCAGACACAGAAGCGAAACAGGATGTTAGATGGAAAAATAGGAATGTGTACAAAGCACACAAACATTGCAGAGGAGGAAGTAGGTACCTAGAGAGAGAAAGAAAAGATTGGGGAAAGCTGGGGAGGAGGAAAACCTGAGCTGAAGGTTAAAGACTTTGGCCAAGTGGGTAATGGAAGGAAAAAGAAAAGTCTGTACAAAGGCACAGAGCACATGAGCTGACATGAGGAGCCTAGACGGAATCTGATCTTGCTGGAAAGGAGGGCTCAGTGTGGAGAGATGAACTGGTGAAGAAGCAGGAGGTCGAGCTGGGAGGTGGCATGGGAAGCCACACCACTTCCACGGGTTTTGAGAAGGAGGGTTGGGTTTTCGGAAAGTTACTGTTGTGGTGGTGTCAAGAATGAGTGGTTAGTCATCTGATCAACAAAAAATGAAAAGCTGGTTGTTTCAAAAAAGTAATTAAATGGGCAAACTCTTGGCATGATTGATTTTTTTAAGAGGCAGAAATAAACAGGACTAGATATGAAAAGGGACATTGAGACAGAAACAGTAAATATTTGAAAATCATAAGAGAATCACATGAACAACTTTAGGCCAATATATTTGAAATTTAGATACACTGGACAATTTTTAGAAAGCATAAATTATGGAAATTAACTGGAGAAGAGATTGACACTGAATAACCAGTAAGGGAAAGGAAATTAATTCAATAGTTCTAAATATAATTGAAATAGTAATAGCTCCAGACATTTTGTGGACAGTTTTTCCCCAAAAAAAATTCAAGAAAGAAATACTAACCCCTAATAAATAACGATTCTATAGAATAGAAAATCAGGGGAAATTCCCCAGCATATTTTATAAAGCCATGATAACCCTGCTGATTCAAAGCTAGAGAAGGAGAGAATAAGAATCAACCTTATGTAATATTGTCAGAGATGCAAAAACAGTAAATAAATATTAGCAAAAAATTCCTCCCTCATGCAAGAGGGAGGAATGCCATATAAAATATATCTTATATGACATATAAGAGTTGTTTAACAATAGAAAAGCAATCGTGTAATTTATTACATTGACATATTATAATAGATAATGAAAAACATTCCGTCAAATTCTGTTCATAATTAAAAAAAAAATCTTTGTCAACTACTTTGACTCATAGTTCCATGACTTATTCATTATTAAATTTAATTCAGGTAAAAAAAAACAATGTGCCCTGGCCAGTGTGGCTCAATTGGTGGAGCATTGTCTTGCATCGAAAGTTTCAATTCCTGGTCAGGGCATATACCCAGGTTTCAAGTTCCATCCTGGTCCAGGATGCTGCAAATGATCTCTCTCTCTCTCTCTCTCTCTCTCTCTCTCTTCTCTCTCTCTCTCTCTCTCTCTCTCTCTCTTCTCTCTCTCTCTCTCTCTCTCTCTCTCTCTCTCTCTCTCTCTCTCTCTCTCTCTCTCTTCTCTCTCTCTTCTCTCTCTCTCTCTCTCTCTCTCTCTCTCTCTCTCTCTCTCTCTCTCTCTCTCTCTTCTCTCTCTCCTCTCTCTCTCTCTCTCTCTCTCTCTCTCTCTCTCTCTCTCTCTGTCTGTCTTCCTTCCTCTGTGTTTTTAAAACAATGAAAGCATGTCCTCCAGTGAGGCTTTAAAAAGACACACACCATCTAAGCTTTGTATGAAAAAGGAAAAGAATGGGGGGGGGGGGGGAGAGAGAGAGAGAAAGAGAGTAGAGGCAAAGAAAACAATTAGGAAGTCATTGTGGCAAATCCATGAAAAGCCCTGATGGTAGAGACTGCAGAGAGGGTGGGTGTCAGCAGAGATGATAAGGAAAGACTGACAGAAGCTGGTGATTGACTGAATGTGCAAGGGAGAGGGGTTGCAATGAAAAGTCAGGAGTCTATTATTAACTCCCAGCTTTCAGGGCTAGCTGGCTCTGTGGATGGTAATTCAATTAATCAAAGTAGAAAATGTGTTTTGAAGGTTTATCAGAATTAGCAAGGCTCTCTTGCATGAGGGAGGAATAACTATTTAAGAGAGCTGAGTAACAGCCTGAGAAAAAGCTTTTGCTGCCCCTGGATTTCAGTTCATACCAGGAAAGGAAAAAGGGAGGGAGAGAGGGAGGGAGGGAGGGAGAGAGAGAGAGAGAGAGGGGGGGGGGGGGGGTACTATTGGATTTTTCAGTCTGTCAGAGTCACCACTTGAATAAATGTTTACTAAACTAGCCCAAACCTACCAGCAGCTTCCACAGTGTACATATATCAGTAGGGGGCTGAGGCTTTGGACACCCACAATCAGAATAGCTAAGAAAAAAACAAAACTTATTTTGGAAGTATATAGTAAATCTAGAGTTAAGAAGTGCCTAATGACGGTAATAAAAATGATAAAAATATATATTTTTTTAATATAAAAAACAGAACAAAGAGGGGGAAATGTTTCCATTTTTTTAAATTTTGCTCTACAATATATTTTGTTATGCTCTTATAAATAGTTGTTGCATTTCAGATGAACACTTAAGCTTTGTTTACAACAGGTGTAATTTTTTAAAAATTTAATTTAATTATTTTATTTTATTATTTTTTTAAATATATTTTTTATTGATTTTTCACAGAGAGGAAGAGAGAGGGATAGAGAGCTAGAAACATCGATGAGAGAGAATCATCCATCATCTGCCTCCTGTACACTCCCTACTGGGGATGTGCCCACAACCAAGGTACATGCCCTCAACCAGAATCGAACCTAGGACCTTCTAGTCCGCAGGCTGATGCTCTATCCACTGAGCCAAACTGGTTTCGGCAACAGGTGTAATTTTTATAGAAAATAACAAAGTATAAGATGTTGGTCCTCAATAACCACATGCTGGCGACTACCAGAACTGCCTTTTTCGCCCCCCTTTATTTCTCTGATTTGCCCTCTCAACTTGATAGTATCTATGCATGTTTGTTTCACCCATTGTACTGTGAGTTGAGTATGCATCAAAATCTGTAGAAACAAGCCAAACCAAATCACCATTTTACTATATATTTGCAAAGGATCAAGACAGTTAATGGCTAAATATTTCTACGCAGCTACCAGCCTAGAAAAAGAGTGGACAAAACTATAGAACATGAAAGGCCTTTTCCAAAGCAGTAAAATCCTACTGAAGGCAGCTGCCGAAAGGTTCTGTTAATAGCTAGACCAGTCTTCCCAAGATGGTTGAGAATGATGACAGCTTCATTAGGCGCTGAGGAGATTCATTCAGGTGTGAGTTGGGGAGAAAGTGCTGGAAAAGAATGAGTGGTCCATCTAGAGTTTGTGTAATTTTGTCATCACTGACTGAAGCTTAAACTTTAACCTTTGGGACACCACACTACAGACGACATTACCCAGGGACCAAACCCAGATCAGAGGGAGAATGAACGAGAAGCCTTTGCCAGGAGCAATCTTCTTCTGATCTGATCCAAGTGGCAAGATTCACAGCAGGACAAAGGAACCTTTGAAAGGGACTTGAAAAAGAGTTCAGTTACTCTGCGGTTAACCCATCAAAGACATCTTCCTGTAACCCAGAGGACAACAGGCCTCGACATGTGCTGGCCATTTGGCAAACAGATTCATGTGGAGCAGATCAAACATTTCAGGAGAGCCCCTTGCCTTGAAAATATGGAGCCTTATGAAAATCATTAAGCAATTCATTGATATTTATTTGCCTACACGGTGCTTCAGCAAAGTAAGCAGAGAGACGCGGATGAGAACCATTGACCCAGTTTCAGAGGCCCCAGATCGGGAAAGAAGGATTCCCTTACATGCCTGATTTTTAAGAGCCTTTTAAGAAGACATCCTACCACACAGCTGGCATAGGAAGGCTGCTTGGCTGCCTTTAGCTGTGTATTAGGTTAACAGCTACCTCAAGCTTCTTAGAAACCTAGAAATCCCCAGGCAGCTAGAGGAATTCTGCAGGGCTAAGAAAACCCTTGCAGTCTCAGAGCTTCAAGCAGAAAAATATTCCCAAACATCTTCCTTTCTCGCTCGGTGGCACTTTGTGTAACCCACTCCCAGCCTCATAAAACATGGGTGGCTCCAGAGCGAGCCCAATAATCTGTTGTTCTTAATGAGCCAAAACTCTTTTGTGGCCCAGGTCCAGTGGACCTGGAAATGAACAAGGAGCAAGCTTGTGTGCTCACTTTGGGAATTGCCAGGTACATGAGTTCCTTCTGAAACAAAGTAATCCTACAGTCTGATGCAGGGGAGGGGACGTACTTGGCTTGCTTTAAAGTTTAAGAAAGTAGTCCCTGAAAGATTCATCAGCATCATAGCCTTAAATTTAAAAAAAAACCAAAAAACATTTTCATTTATTTTTTAGAGAGAGAATGGGAGAGGAGAGAGAGAGAGAGAGAGAGAGAGAGAGAGAGAGAGAGAGAGAGAGAGAGAGAGAGAGAGAAACATAGGTGTGAGATTGGCTGCCTCCTGCACACCCACTACTGGGCATGTGCCCTGACAGGGAACGGGCAACTTCAACAACCTTTTGGTCAGAGGACCACACCCAACTAACTGAGCTACTCTGGCCAGGGTTCAACTTCTCTTTTACTCAGAGGCAAAGTTCTCATCAGTGGAGAAGGGCTTATCAAAATGCCATGATTCTTACACTTTGGACTTTCAAATCTAGCCCTGGGGGGTGCCAAATGCATAGTCTGAGGCTCTTGAATGTTGGGCTCAACTTTTCCCAGAACATTACAGAGGTTGAAAGATCTATCCTCAAATATTTAGCACATGTGTTCTGAAATTCATTAAGTTCCAAAATTAAAAACACAAATTTAAAAGAAGTAGCTTTGGTTCTTCTACAAAGCACATATTCAAGGAATGTTTGTTGACTGATGAATTTGTTAGCTGATAAATATGAGAAATGCAGTTTGCTTTGTACCACATAGAGCTGAAACTGCTAGGAAGACATTGTCCCTAGTGTCATTATACATGTTTTAGAAAATGAATTATGTAACCCTACCTGTTTGAAAAACCACTTTTCTCACAAAGCCTTCCTTATATGCTCCCCTTTGGCATTTTTCAGGGAACAGCTGTCACTTGGCTTTGAATTTTTAATTAAATTTTTGTCATCTCCTCAACCTCATGGTTCCCAAAGGGGAAAATTCTATCTAATATTTGTTTACTTAAATTTGGGAGAGTAACTCCTTCAAGATTCAACATGGATTCTTACACAAAGCACATACTCAATAACTGTTTGTTGACTGATCAATTTGTTTGTTGATAGATATTAGAAATACAGTCTGATTTATGCCATATGGCAGCTAAATTTGCAATCCACAAAAAGCATCATTCTCTGCTACTTTTTTATAGCCCACACTTGGAAAAAATGTTGTTTTAAATATCCTTTCTGAAGTCTTAAGATAACTTTGGACACCAGTACTTAAGGGGAAATAATGTGTTTTATGCCGTAAAAGTAGATAGCAACTACATAAACATTATCAGCACAAATAATGCAACACTACAGTGACATTTTCTGTGGATTGACTGAGACATTGGTTAATTTCTAATAGGCCCATGACAGCCATTTCTGTAGTAGATAAAGGAGTCTTAGTTATGATAGATCCTTTGTACAATAGATAAACTAGTTGGGCTTTTAAAAGAGTACAAGATAGAAAGAAAGAGAGAGAGAGAGAGAGAGAGAGAGAGAGAGAGAGAGAGAGAGAGAGAGAAAGAGAGAGAGAGAGAGATCAAAGAAAGAACAAAAGAAAAAAGCTCTTTGTTAAAGTATCCACATACATGACTTAACCACTTATAAGCTACTGACATATTTGTATATATAACAAGTATATCAACATAGAAAAGGGGGGGGGGGACCTTCCTGACCTTAGAAATTTAATTTGAGGACATTTCCCTCATAAAACATTATCAGTGACCACTCTGTCCCACTCCATCTTACTTTCAGGATGAGCCTGAGGAAAGCTCCTTCTGGGAGTGGACCTAAACTTCAGAACTCCTGAGTGGTACCCTACTTATCAGCGCTTCAGCTGTAGAAGCCCTTCCAGAAGAAAGAAGCCTGGGAGATGGGTGTTTATAGAAGCTTGAACTTCTCATACTTGGGACAAAAGCCTCCCTCCTGGCATGCATTACACCTTGTGGTTGACTCTGCAGACATCCTCTCAGTTATCACTCCATTGAGGCTGGGCTGTCTGTTTTATTTGCAGAGGGCTGGCACATGGGAGATGCTTACTACTTATTAGCGGGATAATGAATTTTCCTCTCAGCCCCACGAAAGAGCAGCATGGTGTATTTGCTGGAAGGGGAAATGGAAACAGGAAGTAAGTTGCCTGAGCTCTTGGTGGAGCCCTCACTTGCACCACTATCTCTCTGACCACCATCTGTGCTGAGCCCTCCTGACAGAAGGCAACCATGTATCTAGGTATCTCCCCCCTTTGTGCCCAGAGAGCTACTTTCAGGGACATCACTTCCTTTTGTGGACGGGTTCAAAAGAAACAAAACACTTCTAATCCCTTGACGACTGGCCAAAAAGAAAGCTGAAGTATATAATAGCGTTTTCCTGTGACCCTTTTTGTTTAAAAAAAAAAAAAAATCAGGAAATGGTTACTCAGAACCTCATAAAGTCAGCTCGGAGTTCTGCCTCTTCCTCTTTTATTAAGACTTCCTTGACTTGGAAAGAAGTTTCTATGCCAAGGACTATGCCAACAGTATGTACAACCTGCCAAGCCCACTGCCTCTTCCTTAAGGGAGCCAAGCCCTTTTCTTCTCCAGAACTTTATGACACAACTAAGCAAAAGCCAGCCATGTTCAAACAATCGTATGCCACAGTTTTCACAAGATATTTTAGAAACCTTGCCATATCTAGTTAAACATTTAACATAATACAAGTGCTCAGTAGCAAGAATCACATAAATATACTATGTGATTTATAGTAAAGATCAACATTGGTTATGTATTAGTACATATTAATCATTTTTACTGGATCTACATATTGATAACAAGTGTATATCAATTTTTTAAAAATGAGCAGGTGGAAAAAAGTAGACTAATTGCTTTATGACCGCAGTGGAAGAATGCTTAAATCTGGTGGCTGGGCGGATAAGGAGGACTTGCATAAGTGGACTCTCCTATACTGTTAATCTTGCCATTGTGATGATAATATGATCCACGAATCTGCCATTCATTGGAACTGAATAAGATGTTATATGTAAACCACACAGCACAGGATCTGGCATGTGTGTGTTGCTTTAGCTGTCCATGGCAGTCATTGATAAAACAGAGGCCTTTCCAAGGTAAGGAGGCATTATTGTAAAACTGGCCATTGCTTGTCTGCTTTGAATATTACCCCTCATGTGACCATCAGTGCAATTCATCTTGGATCTCTTAGGAATGGATTTATTTCTACGTCAAACACAATAAAACACCAGTGGTCAAATAGGTCCTGAATGAAACCTCACCCATCCTACAAGTTTCATCTTGAATGCCATCTCCTCTATTACATCTTTTCTGATCTCTCTCTCTCTTTCTCCCTCCCTCTCTCTCTCTCTCTCTCTCTCTCTCTCTCTCTCTCTCTCTCTCCACCAAAACTTGGCTTTCAGCCCTCAGAGGAGACTTTCCCTGCCCTGCATATTACATTACTGTCTCTTTGCCTTGACTCTTATTAGATCTGAAGTCCCTTCATAGCGGGGATCAGTCTTATCTTCACATTTCCTATAAGCAGAGCAGAGGGCGTCATACTTAGAAGCTCAATAAAAATGTGTTGAGTCGGAGTGAATTGTGACCCACCCTGGCTACCAGGCCCTGGGCCAGCTTTAGAGTGCAGAACACAATAGGGTCTTGTATTCCCAGCTGTGCACACCCACAAACATATACTAAACACCTGGAAACATGGGGACACTTAGTTGCTTGGCAAAAACTCTCCCTCCCAGGGTGTCTTTCCTTTGGAGGAGACAACTGGCCTGTCGCTGATTTGATGGGGCCCTCCCCGGCATGGCCCATTACTGCAGCACACAGCCAAGTTCACGGTGCCAGGGAGCGAGGAAAGAGCAGGGTCCAAGTAGGAGAGTGTCAATGCCAAGAATGTGCTCTCAGACTCAGAGGGAAGCAGGGCACCCTGCAAGGGAGAAACGATGTTGAGTTTGCCCTGAAGCCTCCTCCCCTCCTCCCCCTCCTGCCCTCTTTTCCTTCTCCCTCCCCCACCCCCCACGTCCCTCCCCCACACCCTGTCCTCTTCTGCCACTTGGTCCTGAGGAGCTTGGAATTCAACCCCAATCCCCAAGGAGAGGCCTCCATTCCAGGGAGGTCAGGGCCCTGCCCCACTTCGTCCGTCCCTGAGATGCTCTCCCTGGCATGGCCCTCGCTGCTCTGTGTTACATACAAATTGCAGTGATCAGTTTCCAGGAACTTTAGTGGAAAGTGAGTCTCCCCCCTCCCCCAAACCCTCAAGTCTTTTCCCAGATCCAGAAGGGATTACAATTATCATTGTTATTAGTATTTACAAAGCCCACAACGTTTTTAAAACAAGGCTTTCTTAAAGGAACAAGACAGAGTAGGCATAAGCATGCAGCTTCCAGAGTACACCCTCTGATCCTGCTTCCTTGATGAGAATGGCGTGACCGGCTAGGGTCTGGTTGGGCAGCAAGGCAGAGGGGTCGGACTGCTCCCCGAAGCCCAGACAGAGTTGCCAGATTCATTGAAATAAAGACACGGGACGCCCGGTTCCATTTGAATTTCAGATAAACAACGAATCATGTTTTAGAATAAGTATGTCCCAAATATTGCATGGGACACGCTTATACTGAAATAATAGTCGTGCTGTTTATCTGAAATGCAAAGGGAACTGGCTCTCCTGTATTTTATCAGACAGCCCTCTCCTCCCAGGGAGAGGCAGGACAGCGAAGAGGTTTTCACCAACAAAGCTTCTTTCAAAGCCCTGGCTGAATGGCTTTGGACGACATTTCAGTGAGGGCCCTGCTTTTTCCCCGGAGTGTGAGCTCAATGTCATAGAAAAACAATTGCGAGAATGAACATTCCGCCCCTTCCTTGCCCTCAGCAGCCTGTGGCAAACTGCTCCCCCTCAACCAGCTGTGGAGGGAAAAGGCTTCTCTTTTAAGATGGCTTTCCCCTCCCCTTTCACAGATTGGATTGTTTCTTGGATTTGCTGGAGAGCTGCTTTTGCTAATTGCTTGCAGGCTGCAGTCCTACAGAGCCTGTCAGCTGTGGAGGTGGCGTGGAGGGGCCGAGGGGTAAAGAGCAAGGGGTATGTGGCCCCCCAGGCAGGCCTCAGCTGGAAATCTGGCTCTGCCATTGCCTGCCAGTGATGCACTGGGCACGCTGCTTACCCTCTCTGCACCCCGGGGAGGGGGACATGAAACAAGCTGGTCACAGTGCCTGACACATAGGAGGTGCTCCTTTAATATTAGCCATTGTTATTGCTATTGTATCTCTTCGGCATGTCATACATGATGGTGACGCCTGGAATAGAGTCTACTCATGCCTGGGAAATAGAAAAATGCTGGAACACGGATTCTAGAAGACCTTGAAGCCTCCTTGTACACCAGGAAGGGATTACCAGGTTGAAAGATGACCCCACAGCTCTTCCTAAGGGCCCTGCCCCATTCAGTCTTGCCGCAGCCGGCACACTGGCCACCTCTGATCAGATCACCAAGTGGACACGAATAAATCACCACAAAAATATATTGGGAGTGAGAACCCTACTTTAAGAAGTAGGAATGACAAGGAGAGAAGACACAAGAAGAGGAAGGAGGGAGAGTGAACAGGAAGGAAATGAAGGGAGAAGGTGGGAAGCAGAGAATTTGATTGTTAAAAGCCACCTCCTTGTGCACATGGGTATGGTGGTCATCTGTTTGAGGCAGCTATCTAGTGGCTATTCTTCTCTTAGACCTTCTCTGGTGATTCAGGTTCAGTCCAGGCACATGGAGATGGGCAAGTGACTCAGGTCAAGCTAACCAAATCCACGGACAGCTGGCCCTGAGCCCTGGGCTGAGTGATTAAAAGCAGTGTCATCTTTTCCCTCCTAGTCTTTTCTCTGAAAGGAAGTGAAGGTCTAGAACTTCTGAAGACAACTTACAACCGAGGATACAGATGAAGATTTACATCTTGCAAACGTGAAGGCCGTGGAAAAGCCAAATCAGCAAAGAAGGAACCTAGCCACTGAGAGAGGAAAGGGAAAAAATCCTGTGACATCCTTCAAGCTCTTGCCTCCATCCAGGATCTGCTAACAGTCAGGTCGAAATACAACCTATTTATTATTTAATTCTGCTTAATTTGCTTTAGGACAAGTGGGACCCAAGCATGCTTGTTAGGAAAGTGGAAAGAGTCAGTAGAGAGGAATAATCTAAGGTGATAAAGCAATGTCCCAAAGAAAGCATGAATTATGACAATGCATAGGCCCAAAGGTGGGTCTCTACTCTTCTTCCAAGAGAGATGAAAAATCCAGACACGCCGAAACCAGTTTGGCTCAGAGGTAGAGCGTTGGCCTGCAGACTGAGAGGTCCTGGGTTCGATTCTGGTCAAGGGCATGTACCTTGGTTGCGGGCACATCCCCGGTAGGGGGTGTGCAAGAGGCAGCTGGTCAATGTTTCTCTCTCATCAACGTTTCTAGCTCTCTATCTCTCTCCCTTCCTCTCTGTAAAAAATCAATAAAAATATTAAAAAAATAAATAAAAAGAGAAAGAAAAGAAAAATCCAGACACAAGATGAACACCTGGCAGTGGGGTTGGAGATGGGAGTTGAGGGAGCCTATCCTCGCTATCCCATGCACTTGACTTCTGAGACAGGAACGCGGAGGTTGGAATTTGGAATCCTTGGAGTAGAGCAATTTCAAGGGATGACGTGTGTCCATGACTGAAATAACCATGCATGCAATGATCTCCTTTGTATATCAGCTTCTGGCAGCCATCCATGAGGGATGACTGGCAAGGCCTGCTACAGATAGCATTTTATTCTTTTGGTTTAGATTTTGTAGGCATTTTTAAAAACAGAATCATTAATATGTAAAAAGTAAATTAAGCCATGCCCAGAAAGGGTTAAAACTGGTTTTTCCAAGTTCTTGCCCAAGCCTCCACCCCCCACTGTGTCCCCATGTCCTTTAATGAAATTAGCTATTCCATTGACAGGCCAGGGCTGGTCCCCTCACAGAACAACACATGCTGTGCTCTCCCTGGGAGTGCACTTGCCATGAACTTTGAGCCACACATCTGCTGCAGAGAAGGAACTCTCATTCCCAAAGGGCTGACATTAGCTGAAGATACTAGGTTCGTCTCCACCGTATCCTATTTGTATTAGATGGGCTGCTGGAGAATCAGAGGAATAAATTCAGTTACTTTGTCCAGATCTCATTACAATGCACCCTTAACTATTGTTCTTTTCATCAGCTTGAAGTTATTATAAGACTCTGTTTCTGCAACATACAACCATGATCCATCCTTATTTACCCCCATGTTTGTATCTGGACCCCAAATATTATTTTCACAATGTCATCACTCCAAGCTTTTTTTTAGATTTAAAGTAGTTGGTAAACATTTTGTGTAAAGACCCAGATAGTAAATATTTTAGGTTTTGTGGGACATACATTTTCTGTTGTAACTACTGTACTCAATTCTGTCATTATAGATTGAGGACAGCCAGAGAGAAAAGCTACATGAATAAGCATGGTTGTTTCAATAAAACTTTATTTACAAAAATAAGCAGTGGGTAGGGTTTAGTCTGTGGGCTGTACTTTGCCAATCCTGGTTTACAGTATGAATTAGTAAGAAGATTTCAGGTGAACTGAGAGACAAAACCAGTATCTTTTCATGTTCATCTCCTAGAAGGAAAAAATAACTAAAACATTTTGTTGGACATTTTATTTTTTCTGCAGATAATAGTATGGGATTTTTCTTCTTCCCATATATATAGTGCATCTTAAATTCTGAGATTCTTCTCACACACACAAAAAAAAGTTGTGATGTGCAGTAGATTTGATTCAGAAAAGAGAGGATTATGTGGCTAATAATTGGGGGCTGAAAGTATCACTTATCTGCAAACACAGTGTCTTCTTTAAAAACTGACTACCCAGACATTGAGTTGATTATAAGAGATGTATAGTAAAAACAAATTTGCTGACCTTCATTTCAGAGATCAAAGGTTAAATTCATACCCTCTAGGATGGTTCTGTTAAATCACTCCCAAGCAGCCTGGTGACATATTTTTGAAAAATATTTCTCTCTGACTTTATCAAGTGTTCTTTGTGTTCTGGAAACATGAAGTCCCAGTTGGAGCTGAAACCACATGAGGCTCAGATAGCTGAAATTCCTCTTCAACGACCTCCAGAGGCATATGGTTTAGGTGGATGGACATTCCTTGCAAGGGTTCACACCTCTGAGCCTAGTTGTTTATCAAATATTGAAGTTAACATTGTACACTGGAAAACAAAGGACTGTATGAACCATGCATAAGTAAAGAGCTAAAATTGGCTACTTTGAAGTCCTTGATGTTGGGCTGAAGAAATACGTTTAAATTGTAATGTTCATCAATGATTGGATGTTCTCAATTTCCTTGACTCTAATCAATGCCCCAGAGCAGAACCCCAACATTTCAAAAACTAGGAAATATGTATAATTCTACTGTTCTTCTCAACTTGTTTTGGGGGAGAAGAATCTCAAAGCTTAAGATGCAATATATTAGAAGGTGGAAAATGCCATACTGTTGTTTGCAGAAAAAACAAAATGTCCTACGTAATGTTTTAGTAATTTGTGTACAAGTTAGTCCAACACAAAAACATTTTTTAGAAACAAAGCACATTTTCTGTCTCTTTAATTGTAAACTCATAAAAAAAACCTTTCAATAGCAATGGTTTACAAAATTCATTTCATCACAAAGTTTTATCAGTCCATAATGGGATGAAAATAATTAAGATACTGGTATAAGTATTTTACCTAGCATTTTAGTTAAAGAACCTTACTTTAGTCTCTCTATTTTTTGTTAAACAATCAACTTTGATTAATTTTACTTAATTATTATTTAATAAAATGATGTTATCAACCCTCTATTGGCCCTGGTTGTTTTAAACTACAATTGCTATGGACTTAGTTATGCCCTCTGCAACTCATATGTTTAACACCTAATCCCCCATGTGATAGTATTTAGAGATGTTATTTGGGAGGTAACTACAGCTAAATAAGGTCATGAAGTTGGGACCTAATGAGGGATCAGTGGCTTTATAAGAAGAGGAAGGGAGAGAGGTTTCTCTCTCTCTACCATGAAGACATAACAAGAAGGTGGCCATCTGCAGGCCAGGAAGAAGCCTTTACCAGGAATCAAATCAGCTCGTGCTTTGATCTTAAACTTTCTAGTCTTCAGAATGGTAAGAAATAAATGTCTATTGTCTGAGCCACCCAGTCTATGGCATTTTGTTATGCTAGTCCAAGAGGGCTAATAGAACACTTCTACTATTTAATGAGTATGGAACTGAGAAGATAGAAGAGTGTAATTGAACCTTTAATTATTAACATTTGCTGGCTAATAAAGAGTAACAAGTTTGGATATTTTCTTCTCTACAAGATTTGGAGGATCTGTTCTTGCTGGCTGACCCCTAAGAATATGGAATGTAAAAACTAAGGTGAATAATGTTTTATTTTGGGGAGCATGTGTATACTCAGGAGGAGGTGTCATCATTGATGTAGTAGGAGGCAGGTATTGGGATACCTGATTTGTTGGGTGAAGAAATAGAATTGATTTTTCTAACTGTGAGAGAGATGAAAATTAAACCCAAATGTTCCCACAGATGGCATTTCACTCATATTGTACATACTTCCTTTTGTAGCATAAAGCAAACCAATGACAATTTAGTAATTGAAGTTTCCAGTAAGATATATATCAGGTATCCAAGGCCTGGTTTCTTAATCTATAAATAGGGATAAAATAATATGTCCAATCTCATGGGGTTGGTTAAGAATTGGAGATAATGCATGGAACACACTAGTTGCGGCATAAAACAAGTGCTTAATAAATGCTTTGAGCTATTTGGATTATATGTTTAAAAGAGACAAAAAGGGCTGATTTTAATCATGGAATTACTTTCTCAAATTTTGAAGCTAAAAAAGAAAATATAATTGCTAGATCTGTATTAAATAAAGCCAGTCAAATGGTTGGAGGCAGGTATTGGGATACCTGATTTGTTGGGTGAAGAAATAGAATTGATTTTTATTGCATTAATCATGGAATTACTTTCTCAAATTTTGAAGCTAAAAAAGAAAATATAATTGCTAGATCTGTATTAAATAAAGCCAGTCAAATAGTAGGAGGCAGGTATTGGGACTTGCTATCTGAGACTTGCTATCAAGCATGTAAGGGATGAGGGGATGATAATCAAAAAGGATGATAGTCCTGGCCAGGCGGCTCAGTTGGTTGGAGAGTCATCCCATACACCAACAGGTTTTGGGTTCAATTCTCAGCCAGGGAACATACAATACCTAGCTTGCAGTTTTTATCCCCTGTCGGGGTGTGTACGATAGGCCCAATTAATGTTTCTCTCTCACATCAATGTTTCTTTCTCTGTCTCGCTCTCTCTCTCAACTCAATAAAACATATTCTTAGGGAGGATTAATAAAAATCTTTCCTGATCGCTGAAATGAGCCACCAACCCATAATATATCAGCTAGAGAAAGTTGTATGATATTCATCAAAGCCCATTTGGATATAAAGAACAAAAATCCACTTGAAGTAGCCAAGGAAGGAGGATTACTTAATCAACTACTTATCCAACAAATAGTGCTTTTATTGCATACACTCCCCCAAGACCTAATGGTATCTTATACCATCTTAGGGTGAGGAGTCCAGCCAGACCTCATGGACTAGTGGTGGAATCTGGGGCTTATAAAGCAGACCCTCTATTTTTCAAGATCTGTATGGTCTTTCTTATGTCTTCTTATGCCTTCACTACCTTTTTTGTATCTACTTCATTTTTTCTCTTTCTAGCATTGCCTTTTTTCTCTGGGTGTTCAGTTTGGGCATGGCCCAGATCAGTTCTTAGACCCAATCCCCGTGTTCTCCTCACTCATGTATTTATACCAACTGACTCCTCCTGTCTGAGATTTAAAGCATTTAAAGAAGGGGTCTGGCTGGCTTAGCTGAAGCCGTAGTGGGGCTCTCTAGTGTGCAAGCATGGTGACCCAGGCCCGCTCATTTCCGGTCAAGGTGGGGCAATTTGGGAAAATGGGTTTAGTGCATGCCCTAGTCTCCAGGAAGAAGAAGGGATGAATTGATAATGGTTCCTTGAAAATTTATCCCTCCCCCCCACACATGGAAAAGAAAACCAAAAGTCATGTCTATTCAGAAGGTGCACATTCCTGTCTTTTTTTCAAAGGGCAACCTATAAACTCCTGGTTTTACATTATGTCCAAGTCTTCAGGGAAACACGTCCAGCAGTGGTTTGTGCGTGTTTCATACTTGTTTTCTTTTATTTGGCAGCAAAATAAAGATCGTGTTTCGAATAAAAGCCCAGATCTGTCCCCTTACACGTTTCATTAAGCATTATATGTTCTTCCTGTCTCTTGTTCCATGGTCACGTCCAGGCATGCTTTACAAACTCCTTTTGTGGAAATATTTTGCTCATTTCTACGTTTATGATTTCTTATACCACAAAATAAATCTAACATTTAACATAGGATTGGAGGATTTGAGGAAGATAAAAGTCTCTTATCAGATCGTTTATATTAACGAGTGAATAAAAATTGTGTTGTTGTTTTTTTTATGCTGTTTTAAAAAAATAACTGCAGGGAAACCTAAAACTGGAATATATTTCTGGAGTGGACAGGGAGGACAGGGAGTGGGTGAGATTGTGGAGTTGGAAGTCTTAGCCCAGACTTCACCCCTCCCAAGCTGTGTGTCCTTAAGCAAGTCTCATAACCTTTCTGGGATTTACCCTCTCCTCATTAGTCATAGGGGTGATATTGCCTTGACCCTGAGCCCATAAATTTGTTTGAGGATATATTGAGAGTAAAATAATATGCTCTCACAAAAATACTTTCATGATTTGTGAATATGCTTCAAAAAAATGGAAGACTAGTTAAAAGAATAAAAATATCCTGAGCCAAGAAAACTCAGTGTAACTTCCTCCCTTGCCATGTGACTCCCATCAGTAGTTCCTGGTGGCTTTAGAGGCGGATGGGTCCAGACCCTTTGTACTAACTCTGCCCTATCCAGTTTGCCACCATCTTGTGGACTGATCCCATCATATTCATCTCCCTGATGTTTCTTGGATCAGTCCCTCCAAAGTGGATGCTCATATCTGACAGCCATTTACTGGTAAAAACTAAATCAAAGTACATCAGCATCAAGCGTGGTGCTAGGCTGTGACTTTATAATACTGATAAAACCATAACAGAATACCAGGTGGTCTTTTAAGCACTTATATCAATGATGTCATTTGACGTGCAGGACAAACCCTTGCTTAATAAGTTAAGAACTGAAGCAGGAGAGGTTAAGTAATTTGTCAGATGTTAAGCAGACTGCTAACTGTGGAGTCAGGCTGTGAATCCAAAAGATCACTAGAACTTCCTCCCTGACCCCCAGGGGCTTATAATCCACTAGGAGGTTGTATTTCACATTCCACTAACCACAACATAGAAGGACACACCCAAGCCTAATGCTGTGGGCTAAGGAAATTCAAAATGTGGGCTTATTTCCTCCTCTTTCTATCGGTAGGGCTTCAAAGAGAAGTTAACAGCTGAGTTGGGTTTAGGCCTAGAGCCAAGCTGACCAGATCTCCCTTGTCACCGTTCACTTGGACTTACCCACCCAGGATTTTAGATATGATTCCTGCCAGAGTTTTCAGTAGCCACACAAGCCTGGTTGCCAGTGAATTGAAGGGAGAGAGGGTGGAAAAACCCTCAATTGAGGGGTCAAATGCTCAGTGATTGATAATACTACAAACTACCCATCATCCAGTTTTCTAGCTAGTGTGTGCTTGCTTCAGGCAACTCATAAAAGCTGGGGCCCTGGAGATCATCTAGCTCAATGATAGCAGATAGATTTCATTTCATGTGCCAACTCCAATCCACTGAGGGTTGCTGCTGGAACTCTGGGTTTAGGAGGATCCTGAGGCGGTCAGGGATCAAAGGAAAAAATGCCTCATCTGATTAGTGATGTATGACATGGGCCCGGGAGTAGAAAATCATGGCATACATGCATACCAGACGGAATCTAGTCCAACATGTTTGTTTTGTAGAGGAGGAAATAGGAAAGGTTGGATGCCTCAAAATCACTTAGCAGGTTAGTGGAGAGTTGCCTGGTTTCCAGTGCTCTTTCTATAACACCTCAGCTCCTGTCAAGGAGAAATCGGTGCTCACGGATCAGCAGCAAAGCCCAGCGAGCAGATGACATTATGCTTAGTACAGTATCTGTGTTAAGAGTATTTAATTCTAATTCCTTGAAAGCTGATGATCCATGTAATGTAACTCTATTCATCAAAATATCTGATTATTCAGATCATTCCCTGACTTGGCTGGATAATAGCCAATAACCATCCCCCAGGCAAGGAGCAATTTATTCCAGACAAGAGAAAAGAAGACAGGTCAAAGTCTCCGTTCTTTTTCTAAAGAGCCAGTGATAAGCATTTATGTAGTTGGACTGTTAGCCAGTCTGGCCTGAGATGTCAGTTAAAGCTGATAAAATAAGACACATTTGAAGGAATGATGGCTCTCTAAACAGCGAGCTCAGCTAAGTTAAACTCTGGTGGACAGATTTCATCATCTCTAAGCATTCCTGAGGTACCAGCTAATCAAGGAGTGAGTCCTGAGGGACCAATGGGAATTCATAAGTAGAGAGGCAGAAAGGAAGACATACCTAGCAGGGAACTGCATTTACAAAGGTTTGGCGGTAAAAAGGAGTGAGCCCCTCAGTGGGGAGTAAGACCAGCCTGGTTTGAGCATTAAGTCTTGAGAGCAATGGAGAAGCAAATGTACATAGTGAGAAGAGCCAGGACATTGCAGTGAGACCCAATCCAATCCTAACTCTGCCATTTACCAGCTGCAGAATCCCAACACTGTGTGTATCTTCTCTGGGTCTCAGTTTCTTCATTGTATGTCATTCAATCTATATATATAAAAGGCTGATATGCAAAGTGTCCCCTCAGGAGTTCAACCAGGAAACCAGGAGTTTGATCACTCACTATGATGTATGCTGACCATCAGGGGGCGTCACGGAATGAAGAAAGGCCCCAGCTGGCAGCTGACAAAGAGAGGCCCTGGTTGGCAGCCAGCAGCAGGGGAAGGGAGGCCCAGGTTGGCAGCCTGAAGGACCCAATCAGCCCTGATTGCCAGCCAAGCCTAGGGACCCTACCTATGCATGAATTTTGTGCACTGGGCCTCTAGTATGGTATTTAAAAAATGACTGAGATAATGATGTCAAAACCTTGTGCACAGTTCCTGGAATTTAGTTAGTGCTGGACAAATGGTCAAGTGATTCATTAAAATGCTGGATTATTATATTTTATAGGGAAAGCAATACTGGCCAGGCATGAGAAGCTTTGAGTTCTGGTCCCAGCTCTGCTACAAGCCAACACTGGGACCTCGGATGCTTAGACATAGTAAGCATTAAATAAATATTTGCAGGATGAATGAATAAGAAAATTCAAGAAGGATTTCACATCTATCTAAGGAAGACTAATTTCTCAGATCCCTTTTAACATAACATCCTTCTGATCTCTGTATTACTCACAGATGGGCAACTCCACTGCTAGTTGGGCACCATCCTGGCCATGAGGCTGAAGACCCAGGGAAGTGCATAGAATGCAGCACTTAACCTCAGCGGTCCCTGGGCTGAATCACACCTGAAGATTTGACCCTAACCATCCAGAGATCCCATAGTGCTCCACTTCATCTTGGAACTGACTGACTCCAAGCAAAGGAAAGCAGATTTTAAAACAAGGGATAGCCCAGGGTGAATGAGACCTGAGAATGCACCCCAGCCTCTGCTCATGCATATGAATTGCTGTCACAGCACTGTTCTCCTCCTGGCTTTCAGCTCTCACCTGAGAATCATGGCTTTTGCTGCTTGGCCAGGACACTCCATCCACCCTTGACCCTGATCTCCACATTCAGGCAGGGCACCAGCTTGTTCAGCAGGGAGGGAATGGCAAGCTGGGTTTGCTGAACCATCAGGGCACCAGCTGGGCTCAGGGAAGGCTGTACTTTCCCTGACTTCCTGTTCCCTGGCGGAGATCTCCTGGTGATGTGGGCTCAGATTCAGAAGGGGGCAAAGGCGCTCAGAGGCAGGGAGACAGCAACATTCACAAGATGAGAGTTCAAAAGGAAATAGCACAAGCTGGAAGTAATTGATGTGTTTTTTTGTGCTCCAAATATGCCTGCTTTTGTTTATTTTTTTAATCTCAACAAGTCACAAGCACTGAATGGTAAATGAGATTTCTGTTTTCCCCCACTTTTGGTACTCCAGCTTAACAGGAGCTTTTACATGGCTTTAAAGATAAAACTTCAGAAGGCCCAAACTCTGTGCCCAGGAGGCAGGGAAAGCAGCCATCAGACAGGGAGAAAGAAGGGAGCAGCAAAGGCTGGCTCATCAGCCCTTCCCTGAAAATGACGTTGGAACCAGGAAGTACAATGAGATGGGAACCAGCTGATAAAAGCAGGAGCCAGGGGACCAGAGAAGTCCAGGGGCCAGTTTGCTATTAATGTGGTATCAACAGGAAAATTGGTACAGGTTTCCAAGCAGAGGGATATTCTGCTGATGAAAGATGTTTCTAGTATCTTTTCTCGTTGCAGATTAAAACAACTGGTAGAGAGGACACACCAACCAACTAGTAGGTCAAATTCAGATTTGGAAATAGAAAGGATAGGGCTAGGTTGTAATTTTTCTAACCTATGTCTCACTCAAACAACAAGGATATTTTTAGTGCTACAATATCATTTAGTTATGTATTCATTTACTCAACAAATAATTATTAAATACCTACGATGTGATCATTCCTCTGGGAGATACAAGAGAGAGAGAAATGGATAGTCTTATCAACAGACGTGTATAAAAACATGCTAACATGAAAAAGAGAAAAAGGACACGATTAACCGTCCAAGAGTAGATGCTCTATGACATAACCAGTCTGTTGATAGAGAATTCCCTGAGAGATGGAGTGGTTTGGGAGGGACAGGTGGGGGAGAGAGAAGCAGGAGCTGGTGCAAAGGGAACATTCCAGACCAGAGCAAGCAGAGTACCTGAAGAACTGGTCTGCCTGAGATGGAGATATTTAAAAGCTCTCTTGAAAACAAAGGGGAGTCTTTGCTGACTTTCAAGACCAGAGTTTACCACATTAAATGGTAATTTAAGAAAGTGAATCTGGCAGCCATGTTCAGAGAGGACAGAGTGGGAGAGTTAAGGAGGGAGTGGTCAGTTGGGGCCACACCAGCGATCCAGGCAGGGGCAGAGATGGGACCAAGCCTGGGTTGGGCATAGCCTGTCTTCACAGTTGGTTCCCATTGACCTTTTCAAATATCTCAGGGCCCAGGCAAGTGTCCAAACTGACCAAAGAGCGAATGGGACACCTGAGCTCTAAATCCCAGCTCATGCCAGAAAAGGAGCACTCTGGTGCCTCAGAGGAGCCTAGAGAACAGAACAAAACCCTGGGGAGGCATGCTTCCCATCTGGAGCCCATGTCCCCGGCAGCCCGCCCACCACTGTAGGAAAGGGGGCTTAACGAGATGCAGAGCATCTAAGCCCTGGCCTTCTAGCATTCATTTTTCTTGGAAGTGTCTGAGGTTCTGTGATTCCTCTCTAATCCCATATGCCATACTTAACTTATATTTTCACATGCACAGAGCTGGTTGCTTTGGCCAACATCCATTGCAGGATGGAAAAGGTGTTGCCCTCATTCTGTGCTGAGAGCTGGCCACATGTTGTCCGGGGCATCCATTTCAGGTGGCATCAATTAGCCCCTGGATCCCAGCTATCTGGCAAGAATCACAGTTCAGGAAATCAGAAAATAAGGTATCTGTTTTCTTTTTTTCTCCTCTTTTTATTTTTTAATTTGAATGCAATGAGTTCTTCTCTAACATCAAACTAAACTACATTTCTGTGTTTAGAAAGTCACAAGAATCTTTATTTGATCTCTAAGTGTTCTACAGCTCCTCCTCCCCAGCTGCTCCACAACTTGGTTTTCTCTTTCTAGCTGAGGTCCTCTGTTTTATTTTCCTGGATCACCTGTAACTAATTCTATTATCCAGTTATGAGTACCAGGATCCCCTGCTCGGAATCAAAGGTTCCTTATATCTAATAATACTCGTAGAAGGAGGATCACTTTACACCTTTAGGAAGACAAGATATTTCTTTGGGTTTCGTTATCTTTCTTTTTTATTAAAAATGTTGGAACAGTCCAGCTGGTGTGGCTCAGTGGTTGAGTGTCCACTTCTGAACTAGAGGGTCACGGTTCAATTCCTAGCACATATACAAGCTATGAGCTCAATTGGGTGGAGGGATGATACTCTCTCATCATTGATGTTTCTCTCTCCCTCTCGCCCTCTTCCTTCCTCTCTGAAATCAATAAAGATATATATATTTTTTAAAGTGTTGGAACATAACTCCCATATCTTCTTAATATTTTTACCCAGCTGATGAAAAAGTGACACCTGAAAAATGTATGAATCCATACCCTTTCAGAACACCTCTAATAAGCTCAGTGCCACCCACGTCACTCCTGTTCCTGTGCTGCATGTTTGATGCAGTTTGCCGCTTCATTCTTATTTCCTACTCACTGGGAACAGTGGGTGTTATCTCTTAATGTCACATCTTCAGAGGGCAGCCCGGCAGGGTGTAGCACAAAGCTGGCCTTAGAAGTGTTCTAAAAGGCTTGTTTAATAACCACCCCAAGTGGCTGTTTAAAAATCAATCTGTTTCCCCCCAGAACAGATCTTGCTCTCTCCCACCCATCCCCCTAACTGGGACCACTCATGTCTTAATTACTGTAGCCTCCAGGCTTACTGGAACATACTAGCACGCCCAGAGGCCATCTCGGTTACCCTAGCCCAGTGTTTCCCAAACTTTTGACATATGTGTATCCCTTCTATAATTTTCGTAATGCTGAGTACTCCTCGTACTCATGAGAACGTAGAATTAGGTGCAGATAAGCACAGTGCAGTGCATATCCCCACCAAACTCTTCCCGTACCCCTGGGGGTACGCGTACCACACTTTGGGAAACACTGCCCTAGCCAGTGCTTCGGTGGCTGGCCACATACCACACCTTTCTCTGCCTGCTTCCCAGGCAGAGGGGACCCAGAAACACAGTGTTCTAGAGGAGTATTTATTTTCTGATAGAGAACTTCAGTTCTGAAAAAGGAGTGGGCACCTGGGGATTTTTTATTTTGGTGGGTTTGTGTGTGTGGTTTTTTTTTTTTATCCCCTTCTTTCTGATTTTCTATCAGTACTAAACCATCTTTCTACACATTTCTAGCATGTGTGGTTCTGGAGAAGTTCATCCCACTTCTGTACCCTAACACAGCAATTTTCAACCGTTTTCATCCCGTGGCACACATAAACTAATTACTAAAATTCTGCAGCACACCAAATATATATTGCCAATCTAACAACAACAGCCAAAAAGATCTGATTTTGATTCATTCACACCAAACAGCTATTAAGTTGGCTGTTGTTATTTATTTATTTATTTATTTATTTATTTATTGTTATGATCTAAGGGAAAAGAGGTCAGTGCCCCTGACTAAATAGTCAGGTATTGCATGTTTTTAAAAATTCTTGCCACACACCAGTTGAAAATTGCTGCCCTAGAGGACAGCACACAACCCGCCTGGCCAGTTCTCTTTCCCGATTTCGGTGATTGATTGAGGAGGTGGATGTGTAACCCAAGCCAAGCCAAAGGGACATTCTCAGGGTTTGTGCTAGAACTCTTGGGAAAGAGGTGGTGTCTTTCCACTGCGTTTGAAAGCTGATAGACGAAAGCATGATGCTCTGGTGGCCATCCTGTCACCATAAGCTGGGAACCTTCCGGAGGTCTAAGCCAAGAGAGAAATGCAGAGATAAGAGGCGATGAGACACAGCTGTTTTGTGACATTATTTGAGCCCCTGGACTTAGTTGCGCCTGAAGCTAACTATGCCTGAGCTTTTCAGCAAGGCTGGCCAAAAGCATTCCCTGTCTTGCTTAAGGCAGATTGAGCAAGACTACTCACCTAGAAGTAAGGGTGAGTAGTGCTTAGAGTCTAGTATTGATGGAGGGTCCTCCTGCCCTTAGTGATGTGCCAAGTTCCAGGAATGGATTCATTCATTCCTGTTTAGGCACTGATTGAGATGTAAGATGTAGCTTTATTAACACTGCAATCATTTCCAACTCATCGTAGCATTCTTAATCTCTTCTCTTCTCAACTTGACAAAGTAATGACCAAGTAGCAAAATTTATAGATGGCTTACTTGTGTGAGGGCTGACAGATGGTAAAAGGTCTAAATGTAAAGAGCAAGACCTGTCTGAGGTGCAAACCTGGTGTCCAGTCCCTAAAAGGGTGCTCGGGGGCTGAAGTGAAGCCTCTCTCTAACCTGGCCAGTTAGAGCCAAGAAAAAGGACTGCCCAGGGTAATTTTATAATTTTATTTCTGGTCTAAAGACTAAGTCTATCAGTTAACAGGACCTAAACAAAAATCATAAGCTTTGATATTAGGCAAACTTGTATTTAAGTCCCACAGCTTGTAGTTCCTAGTTATGTGAAACCTCAGAGGAGCTTTCTTTTCTTTTTTATATATTTTATTGATTTTTTTACAGAGAGGAAGAGAGAGGGAAAGAGAGTTAGAAAAATCTATGAGAGAATCATCGACCAGCTGCCTCTTGCACACCCACTACTAGGAATGTGCCCACAATGAAGGTACATGCCCTTGACAAGAATCAGTCTATAGGCCAACACTCTATCCACTGAGCCAAACTGGTTTCGGCCAGAGGAGCTTTCTTAACCTTGGTTTCCTTTCCCAGAAATGGAAATAACACCACCTATCTCGTAAATGTTTGAGGGTATTCAATGAAATTATAAATTTAAATACTTCATCCAGTCACTGGCATATAGTGAGCACTCAATAGCTGGTAGCCATCAGTAGTATAATTATTAGTAATAGTAATTATAATGATAATAACAGAGGCAGTAGAAGTTTGCTCACTTCTACTTACATTTTATGTGTGTGGTAGAACTGGAACTTTAGGACATGAAACAGCATTAAGAATAATTTCCATGTCCTGACCAGTGGTGCACCAGTTGGTTGGAGTGTCATCTGGTGCACCGAAGGGTCTCAGGTTTGATTCCTGATCAGGGTACATATCCAGTTTGATATGTGAGTTTGATCTCTGGTCTCTCCCTGGTGAGGGAGTGTAGAGGAGGCAGCCAATCAATGTTTCTCTCTCCCTCTCCATCTCCCTTCCATTCTCTCTCAAAACAATGAAAAAAACAATGGCATATCTTTGGGTGAGGACAGAAGGAAGGAAGGAAGGAAGGAAGGAAGGAAGGAAGGAAGGAAGGAAGGAAGGAAAGAAGGAAGGAAGGAAGAAAAGAAGGAAGGAAGGGAGGGAGGAAAGGAGGGAGGGAGAGAGGAAGAGAGTGAGAGGGAGAGAGAAAGAGAGAGAGAGAGGGAGAGAGAGAGAGAGACTAAAGAAGGAAAGAAAGAAAGAAAGAAAGAAAGAAAGAAAGAAAGAAAGAAAGAAAGAAAGAAAGAAAGAGAAAGAAAGGATTGCCATTAGATAGGCTTTAGTGTCCTCTTGGCCCGATGTGTAAGGATTAGGAGGGCAAAGAGATGAAAGCACATTTTTATCAGTTTTGTCGAGGTCAGTAGAAAGTATGAACCTTGACTAAGCCAAATTTCTGAGACACTTAAAGGATTTATTATGCTAATCTCTGCTTATTTTCAATTCAGGTAAAATGTTCCATTTAAGATAATGCTAACAGATCTTTTTTAACAGTTGAGTTATATCAATTCTATTAAAAGATAAAGCTAATACCTTTCGTTTATTTGTTCAGCCTCTACAAATGACTTCAAAATGATGTATTAACTTTTTAAGAGAATTTTGAAAATGTACCCCATTGAAAAATATGGCATAAAATGGAAAGAAAATGGAAGCTAAAAATGGAAAATAAAACAATGCCACAATAACCAACATAAAAATACCATACACATCAGGTTTATTCACACCCTGATAAGTGAGTTTTAAATGGTTTTACAGCTTGGGTCTCCTTTCAACCCAGCCCTGTCCAGTGGTAGGTAAAGGAAAGAAAAAAGAGGTTTGCAGTCAACCCTGCTTTGGGAAGTGAGGTCAGTACCTCTTCCATTTTGTTGTGTTTAGGGATTTTTGCCCTGACTCCCAGTCCCCTCTCCCCACGTTAGGGATACCAACCAGCACTCCACTAGCTAGAGTGATTGGTTCAGGGATGGGTATATGAAAAAATTCTGGTCAATGAATTCTGACCAGGTTCAGAATTTTGTCGAATGGAACATCTTGGGGAGAGAAACTCACTTTTTTAACAGGACCTGAAAATGAGAGGATGTACCCCTCTGACTGCCAACTGTTACTACTATTGCTCATGAAACAGGAGGCTAAAGCCAACACTAGCAGAAAGCCGAGCCAAGAAATGGGGAGAAACTGAGTCCTGGGAATTCCCCTTGAACCCCAAATCCAGCTCTGCCTAAGCCTGCTCCCTGGGCTTTCCAGTTACATAAGCCCATGAATTGCCTTTTTGTTTAATCCAGTTTAGGCTAGGATTTGGTTACTTGCAAATTAAAGTGACTTCATGATATGGAGATCCAGTAACAAAAACAAACAGAATCAAGACATATCTAAGTTTAAATCAGGCATAAGCAAATCAGTTCAGTGATCACAGCTGAGAGATTAAGGCCCAGCACAATAGCCCATTGAATCTAGGAACTTCTACAAGTTGATCCACAGATTCATGATGCACCTTCAGATAATAATAAACACCACATGACCTCACTCATTTATGGATAATAAAGAACATTATAAACTGATGAACCAAAAGATAGATATAAAGACAGTAAAGCAACAAGCAGACTGTCAAATTACAGCGGGGAGGGGAGGGAGATCTGGGGGAGATAAGAGATCAACTGAAGGACTTGTATACATGCATATAAGTACAACCAATGGACACAAAACCCTGGGGAGAGAGGGTATGTATGGGAGGGGGGGCAATGGTAAGATATGTACACAAATAATAATTTAATAAAAAATAATAATAATTTAAAAAACAAATAAAGCATATCTGTTCAGGAGGAGAGTTTCAAGAGAAAAATCAGGAAAATGGTCAGGACTTGGGCAGTGTCTTTGGGAAGTTAGCTAAGGAACCAGTTGTGTTACAACTGCCCTGATCAGGAGAACCAGTGGCGTGGCTTGCTAAGTATTGCACTGGGATGCTTGCATTATTTAGGGCTTCTGTGAGTTCATATTAAGAGGCTTTCCCAGCCAAGTAGCATGTTCAATGGTTGAGCATTGACCTATGAACCAGGAGGTCAAGGTTTGATTCCCGGTCAGGGCATACACTCGGTTGCAGGCTTGATCCCCAGAAGGGGGTGTGCAGGAGGAAGCCGATCAATGATTCTCTGTCATCATTGATGTTTCTATCTCTCTCTCCCTCTCCCTTCCTCTCTGAAATCAGTAAAAATACATTTTCAAAAACAAAGAGGCTTTCCCAAACTTGGGAAGATGCCTTCAGGGCCACAAATAAAGGGGTGTGACTCCTCCAGCACACCAGCAGAAAGCACTCAGACAAATGAGGAATTGTAGTTCTATGAAACGGGGACTGTACAAAGCAGATGCAGTAGGAATTTGGAAGCAGCTTAAGACAGTACATTGTTTGTTCAATTCCTGGTAGAAATCCTGCGCCATCCCCCCCTCCCAAATTATTTTTAATCATATATGGCAACTTCTTTGCCAGAAAAGAGCTTTGATGCAATGCTAGCATAAAAATCATTTAAAGCCAGCGCAGTTCAGAAAGATGTTGGAACTCAGAAGCTCCCCTTTCAAACCATGGCCAGTCCAGTGCCCGTTCCTGGCAGGGTGGAGTGCAGCGACAGCAGGGGCAAAACCCAACATTATTCTTTACATTAAGAACTTTGTGCCCTGACAGTGTGGCTCAGTAGTTGAGCGTCGACCTATGAACCAGGAGGTCATGGTTCAATATCCAGTCAGGGCACATGCCCAGGTTGTGGGTTTGATCTCCAGTGTGGGGCGTGCAGAAGGCAGCCAATCAATGATTCTATCTCATCATTCTTGCTTCTACCGTGTTTGCCCGAAAATAAAATATGCTCCGAAAATAAGACCTAGCGCATGGAAAGATAAGACATCCCCTGAAAATAAGACCTAGAGCAACTTTGGGAGAAAAAATTAATATAAGAACCCTCTTCGCCTCTGGCCGCATGCTCCGCGCCTCACAGCCATGCCTCGCAGGATTGAGGAGATCAAGGACTTTCTGCTCACAGCCAGGCGGAAGGACGCCAAATTCGTCAAGATCAAGAAGAATAAGGATAATGTGAAGTTCAAAGTCCGATGCAGCAGGTACCTGTACACCTTGGTCATCACGGACAAGGAGAAGGCCGAGAAGCTGAAGCAGTCCCTGCCCCCAGGTTTGGCGGTGAAGGAGCTAAAATGAACCCGACATCCTGACCTGTATTAAAACGTTAAAAACTCCAAAAAAAAATTAATATAAGACACTGTCTTATTTTCAGGGAAACAGGGTATCTCTCCCTCCCTCTCCTTTCCTCTCTGAAATCAATAAAAATATATATTTTTAAGTAAGAATTTTGTATCAGGACCCTGACATTCTCCTGATTCATGTTTTTGGAGTATCTGACACTATTTAATTCTGCTTCTACTGGGTAAACATCAGGAACTGTTTAAAAAACAGGACAGAAATGATGCAACCCTGTACACATTCAAATACGAAGGTTTGAGTCCCTTAGTACAGACGTTTGCCAACTACAGAAGGCTAGTGCTCTACCTAGGAAGCCAAGAGAATCATTCCACACCTTAGTTCCTCCCATGCCATACGATGGCTCATCTGGGGACCATGTGCTAAGTTGTATTTATAGAAAAAAACATTTCCAGTACATTCAAGCCTTGTTTTATATGGCAAACAGGCAAAGGAATCTGGCTCTGTAATGAAAAAAGTAGTATAAAAAAATGAAATGAATAGTTCAGTAAAAAGCAGAGAATCAGCCTTAGAATAGTGGCTAGGACATTGGAGGCACTTATAGGTATATATTGAGTGAGTGAATAAAAGCATAAGCAAATGAGTAAATGAACGAATCATTGGTTGAGCCATTTAAAATGAGGCCTGAGAGATAGCCAGCTGGGAAATTCTTAGAAGTGGAGCGAGATCACGATTGGTCAACAGGACAAATATTTATGGCTCATCCATCTTGCACAAGGTGATGTGGAAAATATTGCAGGGGAGGGAGACAGGAAGATGTTATCAACATGGTTTCCGCTCAATATTGCTTGCCACCCACCTGAGAAAATGAATGCCCTAGTAAAACAAGAACTGAAATTATGAATTAATTCCCTTCATGAAATAAGGAACACAGAGAAAAAAGTCTTACAAGCATTTGTGTAGGTTCTGGGAGTTGAAGGTCAGAGAAGGCTTTGCGTAAAGATAGCATCACTGTACGTAGAATTTGAGCCTGTGGATAGAAGGAGCAAGGCTTGCCTGTCAAGGAAATGACTGATGTGAATGCAATCATGTGACATATTTGGGACCAGCCTGGCAGCTAAATATCTGTAATCTGTCCACATCTCTTGTCCTCTCTGCCGGACTCCGGGTTCCTGCCATCATCTCATATCTGAATTACAGCCTCCACAAGGTTTCCCAGGCATTTTTTTCTGGTACTCTTCTGACTCACTGCCCTGCCAGCAGAAAGAATAATCTTTTAAAAGATAAATTTTGTCTGTTCCCTTCCTACCAGGGTTCCTCACTGACCTTAGGACAAAGTTCTAGCTCACTAGGTTTTCAAGTCCAGCAGGATCTGGCCTGTTTTCTGACCCCAATCCCACCTTCCCAGTCCTGTCCCACTCTGCCCTCCAGCTACACTGAACTTCTTTAAATTCACAAGGATGCAACGCTATCTCCCCTGGGGTCCATCCACCAAGAAAATTTTTGCCCCATATTGCACCTGGTTAATTCCTATCCACAGGTCAGATTTCATCCTAAATAGCACTTCCTCTGAAAGAGTCCCTAGGCCTTGGGGCCCAGGTTATCTGTCCCTCCTGTGTTCTCTGAGCTCCTTGTACTTCCTGCTGATAGAGCTTGTCACATTTCATGATCATGTTTAGTGTTTCATTTTGCCATCAGATTGTAAGCTCCATGAGAAAATGGACCAGGCTTGTCTGTGTCACCACTCTGTTCTCAACACAAACTACAGTGTCTGAAACTTGTTAGATATCTAGTAAAGTTCTGTTGAATGAGTAGATGAATGAATGAATGAATGCTATTCAAACAAATTGGGAAGGAGTTGAGGATTGCAGTGGGCCTTGAATGATAGTCTAAAGACTCTGAATTTTACCTTAAAAGCACCTAATTATTCAACAATTTTGATTACAAAGCATGACAAAATAAATTGATATTCAAAAGACAAAAATAGATATAACTGATTTTATAAGAATGACAGGTTGGAAGATGAAAGAAGCGAAGCCAAAGATTTCATTTCACAGAAATAAAGGATTTGAAAGAAGGAGGCATGAAATCATTTGTACAGTCCAGAAATGCTTCTGAGACCAATTACTGATATCTGAGGACTTTTATGATTTGGGTTCAACCCAAAGTTGGTCCTCAGAACTAAGCATAGGCCATCCTCCCTTCATGCCATGTCATAAACACTGGTACGTGCCTCACCCAGACACTTACACGTACAAAAAAAGGAATCAGAGACAGTTTGTAAATAAGCCTTTCCACATGGAGTGAACCACATTTCTTTCATTGGGGACAGAGAATGATAAAGATTTAAAGTTGAGCAGAGGAGATGAATACTCTGAAGCTTGGCCCCTCTTGAATTAGGGTGTCAGCAGACATGCAACCTGGTCCTCAACTTACCCAACCCACAAGGCTGGGCTGGTCCTTCTTCACAAAATTAAAACACACACACACACACACACACACACACACACACACACACACACAAAACTTTACGATTTATCATTGTTCTGGTATTATGTATCTGGTAATGTAACCAGACAATCAATGGGTCTGTGCTGCGTGTCACTACTTGAGCCAATTAAGCAGAGATAGGGTTGAATCATATATGAGCATTTATTCCAATACTGCCAGCAGTATAGGAGAGCAGCAGGTCATTCACAAAACTATGCTCTGCAGCTCCTCATAAACCAGCTGCTGATATAGGGTCCAACAAGGATTATATGGGGAAGTAAAGAGTACAGGCATGGGGAAGTAGGAGGCTGGAGTGGAACACCATTGTTTTGGATAACTGGGTTGTTAATTTTTCCACAATAATAGGCAGTTCTTGAATGAAAATTGTTCCAAGGTTGACTCCCAGGTCCAAGGTTGACTTCCAGGTCCTGGGGACATACAACTCCCAGCCAGGTCAGAATGTCCTCTCTTTAACCAACACAAGGCAATCATGGTTAACAGAGCATGATTACTATTTCCCATAATCATAGCTAGTCCCCAATATTCTATATTTGCCCCTAACAGTAAGTGATGCCCCATAAGTAGAGGAGAGACAAAAAGTCCAGGTAGTTTGCAAAAACTATAAAGGTCAAATAGCCCAACTAACTACCATGAGTTGTCTTAGGATACACTGGATGGTTCCTAAGCCTCTCTCTGCATTCAGTCTAATGTTGTTTGGATAATAATATTAAACGAGGAATAACATGACCCATTTGCTGAAGATTATTAAAAGAGTGGAAAATTGCACAACTGAACATTTTTCTTAGTCTTCAAAACCTGAGGGCCATAATTTGTAGGGATCACTGTGCTGGCTTGGATACCGATTATTTACTAAAGCGTTGACAGCTTCTTCAGTTTTGTACAAGATAGAAAAGAAGTTCCAGTCCCTCCTCAGGGAGTGATAACATAAGTTAGGCAGGCAAAGACTCCTACATAATATAGATAAGGTATGGCTGTAAAGTAATAACAGGAAATTTTTTAAACGCAAATGCCAGGACTTACTATTCAAGAGAGCTGCTCTGCAAGCCTATCACCATGGGGCATGGTATAATTAGCTCAGAGATATATCTGCTCCTCGGGCATTTTTCAAAGGTATCTTTAGACTCAGAGGGGCAGTGTGGTATAGTGGAAGAAGCATGAACTTTGAATTCTGACCTTTACCAGCTGCATGGCCATAGGCAAGTTTCCTAACCTACCAACTCCTTAGATTCTCTTGTAAAATGGAGATAAAATACCAGCTCATCCCTCCCCCCTCCCCCCCCCCCCCACACACACAGGCTTACTGAGATAATGCTAAAAAGTACCATTCTTAAAAGGTAGTCATTACTTTTCATATCCTTTAAGTTCAGCTTTAGATGAATAGGATAAAACCAATGTTGTTAGGTAATCATGGAATATTTTGACAAACAGCAGAATTACTCAGCTTGATCACTCCTTCAGACAAGCAACTTGGTCCCTGTATTATTCTTGTAGGGCTGACGTCAGAAAATACTACACACTGGGTGGCTTAAAGAACAGAAATGTATTGTCTCTCAGTTCTGAAGGCTAGAAGTTCAAAAGTGAGGTATCTGCAGGGCCATACTCTCTCTCTAAAGGCTGTAGTGGAGGATCCTTTCATTCCTTTTCCTAGCTCTGGTGGTCCCGAGTTATCCTTGAAGTTTCTTGGGTTGTAGACTTAGCGCTCCCTCCAATATCTGCCTTCATCATCACATGCCATTCCTCTGCTAGTCGGTCCCTGTGTCTCTTGTCTTCTCCTTATAAGGACACCAGATAGATAGGATGCAGGGCCCTTCATAATCCAGTGTTACTTTATCTCAACAAACTAATTATACCTGCTGAGATTCTATGGGGGGTGATCACTGTTTAACACAGAGTGGTCACCAAAATCAATCTCTTAAAAACAAAACAAAACATGTATTATATTTTTTAAGGACAGCCAAAATTATCCAATGCATGTTTTACAAAAGCTAGCAAAAAAAAAAAAAAAAAAAAAAAGAAGAAGAAGAAGAAGAGTCCTAGATATATTTCAGACAGTGGCACCTGGCAGTTTTATTGGCTACCATTGTCCTTAATTTAAAGCTATAATATCTGACTCTGTATATATATTCTCATTATTTTAGAACTTCAGTGAAACCATCATTCTGTCCCTCCAAGAACACAGAACAGAGAATACATTCATGCATGCCTTTGCTTACCAAATGATACTCAACTCAAAGAGACTAGAAGAGTTATTCTAATAAATCATCATCATCATCATCATCATCATCATCATCATCATCGTGGCATCTCCCTCTAAATTTGATCTGACCAGAAACTGACTCAAACTGAGTTAGTTATTCCCTTTTCATCTCCAGTCTCAGAGCTTTGTGTAATTATACAGTCTGCATTTATATAAATAGCATAAATTTCAATAGATAGGCAGCATTTATATCTTTTGATGCAAACAGAAAGTTAAAGATGTTCTCCAGTCTCAGTGAAACCCCTCCCTTGAGGAAGGCAGATTTTAGATGGAGACAGATGCTTAACAAAGACTTCCTTGAGGAAGTGTTAAAGAATCCCCCTATTGAGAGATGGTAAGAGGGAGTTTTCAGTCACTTGTGCTGTGAGCCAAGCTCTGGGCTGTATTGGGCTGAGCAGACATGATGGCCCCATTCTGGGTCTCCATGTCTATGAGGCAGGAGAGCCATACACAGAAGGCATAGATCTCAAAAAGAGGAAAGTCCTAACCCATTTTGGGTGTCTTAGAAAGCTTGTAATTATCACCATGATTTCTGGATTTCCCATGCCAAAATCTTGGGGGGCGGGGGGGGGGGGGGGGCAAGGAGACTAGAAGCAGCATCAGGGCCAGAGGCAGGCCATCGTAGTCCCAGCATGAAGAGAGAGACTCTTCATCAGAAGACTTGACCGAGTGTCACATTGGGGAAGATCCCATCCAACTACTGAGCCCCGCGATTTTAGCTGTGAAAGATTCCAGAAGCTTATCAACTCTCCTTCTCTCTTAATAAAGCATTCCTCTGTATCCTGCTAACCCTGTTAAGTTGAAGAACTGAAATCAGCCTCCTGAGCAGGCAAGGGAACAATTGTCTCAGGTTGTGGGTGAAAGCCAAACGTGTCCCCTAATTCCCTTCTGTCACAGTGATCTTTGACAGCAGACTTACACTTGAAAAGCTTCTCTCAAGGGAATTTAATCTGGGAATCAAGGAGAAAACTTGAAAGCTGAAATGCCTGTGAGAGGCGTGGAGAGCCAAGGGATCACAAAATTCATGCCTACAGAGGCCAGGCAGGGACTCTTTGATGAAGCTTCTATTTAAATCTCTACATTCTTTTTTTTTAATATATATTTTATTAATTTTTTATAGAGAGGAAGGGAGAGGGATAGAGAGTTAGAAACATCGATGAATGAGAAACATCCATCAGCTGCCTCCTGCACAACTCCTACTGGGGATGTGCCCAAAACCAAGGTACATGCCCTTGACCAGCATCGAACCTGGGACTTTTCAGTCCACAGACCAATGCTCTATCAACTGAGCCAAACTGGTTAGGTCAAATCTGTCCATTCTTTTTTTTTAATCTCTACATTCTTTTTTTTTTTAATATATTTTATTGATTTTTCACAGAGAGGAAGAGAGATAGAAAGTTAGAAACATCGATGAGAGAGAATCATCAATCAGCTGCCTCTTGCACACCCCCTACTGGGGATGTGCCCGCAACCAAGGTACATGCCCTTGCCCGGAATCGAACCCAGGACCTTTCAGTCTGCAGGCCAGTGCTCTATCCACTGAGCCAAACCAGTTTCAGCAAAAACATAGGTTTTTTAATTTTGCCAAAGTCCCATTTATTTTGTTGTTGTTGTGTGTTTTTTTCCCCTGTTTTTTTTAAAATATATTTTATTGATTTTGTACAGAGAGGAAGTGAGAGAGATAGAGAGTCAGAAACATCGATGAGAGTGTCATCAATCAGCTGCCTCTTGCACACCCCCTATTGGGGATATGCCCGCAACTAAGGTACATGCCCTTGACCGGAATCAAACCCGGGTCCCTTCAGTCCCCAAGCCGACGCTCTATCCATTGAGCCAAACTGGTCTCGGCATCCTGTTTTGTTTGTTTGTTTGTTTGTTTGTTTGTTTTTCTTCTTCCATGGATCATGATGTTGGTTTTCTAAGAAATTTTTACCTAACCCAAGATTACAAAGGTATTTTTTTTTCCTTCCCATTTTAAAGGGTTAGAAATAATTTTAAATTCTATGGAAGTTCTGTGTCAGCCAAACAAAATACATTTTTGAGCTTAATCTTGCCTGTGAGTCACCCATTTCTAACTTTTACTTATAGCATGATCCCTCATGTCCCTAATTTTGTATCACACAAGGCTAGCAAGTCCCTTTCTTAAACTTTTCACAGAACATCATGTTTTGCATGAAACTGTTACAAGTCTTACTCAGGGTCATCTTCTCCATGATTTACACAGAAAATCAATGCCTATTAATTTTTTTTTTAAGTATTGGGATGTCAATACTTTTATTGAGTGTTGAGAAAAAGAATAAATGTCTTAGTTCTCCTGAGTCTGAACTTGCTTGGAGTTCTGGTCAGATAAAAATGACATTCACTATCACAATCTATTAACCAACTATTGCTTAACTTTAACTAATGAGAAAATTGTGGAGGGGATAGGGATCAGGGGAAGAGGCAGAGGGAAAGCAGATTTTTTTGTTTAAATTTTGCTTTCAGGTAATTAGGGTCGGTGCCAGTTGGGGCCCTTTGTTCTCCAGTGCTATCTCAGACCTCCAAAAGACGATTTCAAAAGCACTTGACTAATTAAATGTTATTCCTTTAATATGGACTCCCCAAGATCGTGTTTTTAATATACTAGAAGAGACAAAATTCTGGCCTGGGGCATAGGATAAAAACATTTTTGTGTAGTCAATAGAGAACGAGTGTTCTCAGCCCTCTGGCATTGGTCTGGAAATCCACAGGTGATGTACGAAATTCATTGTCTCGTGTCCAAACACTGTTCACAAGAACAGTTTTCAAAAATGTAATCAGACTCCATGAAATGCAGGGTGCAGCTCAGAATGTGTGCGGTGAGCTGGGAGCACAGAAGTTTACGGATGTCCCTGGGTGGATGGATAGCACACAGGCGAGGGGCAGTGGGAGCTGAGCTGAGCCTTTGATGGGGAGAAAGCTTTGCTGGTCCCTCTGAAACCACTGCAGCCTCAAACTTCAGGAATTCAAAAGGAGCAAGGGCAGCTACTGAGCTCCAGGGCTCCATAAATGCATACAACTGTCCTAGCAGCCGAGATGCTGGTCTGCATCAAGGAGCATAAACTTGACGTTGGAGACCCTTCCACTCTGTTGATGGTTTCAGCAGTGGTTTCAGTACTGAACTCCTGTAAGAAGCATTTTCAAAAAAGTGAAAGCTTTCCATGCCCTTAAAGGAGAATAGAGCTTTGGAATCCCTTTATCTCTTCTTCTTGGCTGTATCTGGGATTCCTAAGGTAACAGGACAGTTTACCCTTCCTCTGAAGCCATTTCCTGCTATTGTGGTTATTTTACCAAAAGATAAAGGAGATTCAGAGGACCAACAAGGGGTTACAGGCCTGAAACTCCCACTGAGTCCACTGCTGAGGCTTGAGTGCTCCGTGGAACTTCACATCCTTCATTTTGCACCAGCAATCGAGTGCCTTGGCCTCTTTGTACTGCTCTCAGCCTTTAGTGCTCACTAGTCCTTTACCAGTTCCTCATAGCCCAAAACGAAGTCACTGAATCATGCTATCCATCCACGCGAGGGTGGATTTGAAATCTAAATAAACGTGAACTGCCCTAGCTGGTTTGGCTCAGTGGATAGAGAGTCCGCTTGTGGACCAAAGGGTCCTGGGTTCGATTCCAGTCAAGGGTATTACCTTGGTTGCAGGCTTCTTCCTGGCACAGGCCCTGGTCAGGGCTTGAGCAGGAGGCAACCAATCCATGTATTTCTCTTACATCAATGTTTCTCTCTGTCTTTCCCTCTCTCTTCCATTCTCCCAAAAAATCATTGGAAAAATATCCTTGGATGAGGATTAACAAAGATAATAATAAATAAACAAACAAACAAACAAACTTGAACTGAGGTGAACTTTCCTAGAAAACTCCATTAGAGCAGAACTTTCAAAAACTCTATGGAATCTTTTATCTTAAAGGTTTCCTCTTGTCCCTCACAGAAAGAATCATCAAAAAGTAGGAATTTTAGACTTTTTCCCCCCTAAGAAGTGTGTGGAGGGATGATAGTTGGGTTAGGAGAAATTTTAAATCCATTTTATTTAGTACAAAACACATTGCCCATCACAGAGAAAGGCAGCTGGTCCATTTTAGTTTATATCGGGCCCAGGGGTTGGTCTAGTAAGGAAAGCACATCCATGGGTTTATAAATGGGGGTTTGAATAGCCATCCTGCCACGTGCTGTCTGAGTGGCCTTGAGCGAGTGTTCTGACTTCTCTGAAACTCAGCATCGTCACACACACATGGGGCTGCTGACCCGCAGACCAGAGGACTGCTGTGGGGAGTCTGCATTTCAAGGAGCTGAGCAAGGCTGTCCTGCATCTGCTCTCACCGCGCTGTAGCTTCTATGGCAGCACTCACCACCATGCTTCCTAATTGCTGATGTCATCTCTGAATTACCCCAAGACCCTGCTAGGGCAAGGGCGATGCCTTGCTTGCTCACCTTTGCGTTACCCACCTGACCCAGGCCGAGGAGAGAGGAAGCTTTCAATAACTATTTTTGGAAGGAAAGAAAGAGGGAAGGTAGGGAAGAAGAGGTTCATTAGAATAGTAATGAAGTGATTAAAAGCCTAGATCTGCAGGTAAACCAAATTTCAAATGCAAACCCTCTGACTGACCAGCTGGGTGACTTTGGGCAAGTTATTCAGTTTTCATCTATAGAAAAGCAATAGTGATATCCACCTCAAAGAAGTTTGGCAGGATTGTGAGACTCATTTTGTAAAAGGGTTAGCATTGTTCTCAGCATGTAGGAAGCGCTCAGCGATCACTGTTCTCATTATTACTATATAGTGTAATGGAACTCATTTTAAATCTGATTAATAATTGCCTTTGGTCCTTGCTGGATGAAACAGGTGTGGAAATCATGCAGAAATGGCCTTCTGCTATTACTAGAAATAAGCAATCAGCACTTATCCTGGAACTGTATGCTGGAGAAGATGGGCTACCCTCGTCATCAGCAAGCCTGACCCTGCAGGACGTATGAAATTTTAACCAATTCAGGGAGTGGTTTGAACAGCGCCCATCTATATATTCAAGGCGCAGGGCTAAGGGTTCTTAGGCATTCAGACACAAGTCACATCCTGCCCTACTGGAGTCGTAACTTAGAAATCACTTTAAGAAAAGGCAGGTGGCCTAGTTGGTGTGGCTCAGTGGTTGAGCATCAATCCATAAACCAGGAGGTCATAGTTTAATTTCTGATCAGAGCACATGCTTGCTTGGGATTGTGGGATCAACCCCCAGTGAAGGGCATGCAGGAGGCAACTGATCAATGGTACTCTCTCATCATTGATATTTCTATCTCTGTCTCCTTCTCCCTTACTCTCTCTGAAATCAGTAAAAACATATTTTAAAGGAAAAAAAGACAGAAAGAAAAAAGGAAGGAAGGAAGGAAGGAAGGAAGGAAGGAAGGAAGGAAGGAAGGAAGGGAAGAAGGAAGGAAGGAAGGAAAAGAAGGTGGTGACCAAGTGCTCCAGCCAAAGTGCAGAGCATGGTCTGGACCCAGGGAGTGAGGAGGAAGGGGGCTCTGTGTTCAAATCACTGTCTTACTATTTTCTGGCTGAGAGGAACCATATTCTCTCACATACAAAGTGAAAGCACCTAGAGTACTTGGTTTATGGAATGGTGGTAAGCATTAAATGAGGTAATAATTGTATCTGGACATAAAGCCTGACACAGGCTCAATAAACCTTAGCCATTATTGTTGTAGCTGTTATTATTATCAGCTAGTATGATTTTTAACTGGAAATCCTACCTAATAAAAGAGTAAAATGAAAATCAACAAGCCACGCCCACCAGCCAATCAGAGCCTGGTGGGATTGGGCCTGAACGGGCAGTCGGACGTCCCTCGAGGAGTCCCAGATTGGAGAGGGTGCAGGCTAGGCTGAGGGACAACCTACCCCCCCCACACACACACACCCCATACCCATCCCCGCTGGCCCCATGCACGAATTTCATGCATGGAGCCTCTAGTAGTAACATAATTATAAATATTAACCTATAGCCTAAAACTACTGGCATATTGAAACTAGCATATTATTATACCTCAATATATCACTATAGTCCTATGGTAGTATCATAATATTAAGAGTATAATAAGAATATTTGTGCCGAAACTAGTTTGGCTCAGTGGATTGAGCATCGGCCTGCAGACTGAAAGGTCCTGGATTTGATTCCGGTCAAGGGCATGTACCTTGGTTGCGGGCACATCCCCAGTCGGAGGTGGGCAAGAGGCAGCTGGTCGATGTTTCTCTCTCATCAACGTTTCTAACTCTCTATCCCTTTCAATTCCTCTCTGTAAAAAAATCAATAAAATATATTTTTTTAAAAAAGAATATTTGCAACAGGGTCAGTGCTTCATGGAAAATTTGGCATTTGAGCTAAATCTTGAAGAATGGGTACCATTTAGGCAATTTTTGGCTATTCAACATCTAAAAAGGAAAACAGGTGTATTTTTATAAGTTTTAATCTGTACTAAATTTAACATAGGGGTTGGCCAAAGGAGGGTTACAGTTGTGAGTATGGGAAACACAGAGTACACTCTTGTATCATTATTTGTTATTGTATTATTTATTTGTATTATATCCTCTTATAATCATAATTATTATTGTTATTATTTTGTATCTTTATTTATGATTTATCTTTTAGGTAATGATGGTTGATGATTGAACCTACTTCCGCCCACACTGTATTCTCCAGCTATAAGACCACGTGCAGGAGGCTCTGCTCCTGAAGGGGTATTGGGGATGAGCCTGGAACCCAATACTGAGAGGGATGAAGGAGGAGGAAATGCATGCTCAGCAGAAATTCCCCAATTTCTTGGTCAGTGCTTTCCCACATTGGCCTGCTTTCCCCACCCTGACATCCCACAGGAGAGCAAGGCCGGTACAGATCAGAGTCCGCCACACACTATAAATATTCGCTTCCCAATTACTAGGTTATTAGTATTTATGTTGAAAACAAACTCCCCTTTGGGACTCCTGCTCAACCCTATTGGCACCTGGTGGATCCTTTAATATTTAAGTTCCCCCATCTTCAAAGATCCACATCAGAGTCTTTCCTGAGGCTGAGGACTGAGTGTTCTTGCACCTGGGAATTTCCCTTGTGGCCAGAAAACTAGAAGGGGGAAACGTTTCATGCATAAAAGAAATGTTACTGGGAGAAGATAAGGCAAAATGGAAGGGGAGGGGAGGGTCTTGAGGTCTAAAAACCACACATAAAGATTTAAATTAGTCTGCCTCCCTCCCCCATTCCCATTAGACGCTTATAAAACTGTGATGAGTACACATCTGTGTTTGTCTGTGTGTGTTTATAAGCACACGTGCACATGCAGGCATTAGGAAGGGTGCAGTAAGTCAGAGCTGAAATTGACATTGACTTCCCAGAAAATGTTTTGTGAAATTTGTTTGTAAAAATGAATCTAAGGCAGCCAGTCTCAAACTTCAATGAGCATAAGAACCACCTGGAGAGCTGCTGAAAATTTATATTTCCAGCCCCCGAGAGCTTGATTCAGTAGGCTCAGGATGGAAATCTAGAACCTTTATTTTCATTTATTGTACTTTAAAGTTTTATTTTATTTTACTTTATTTTATTTATTATTGACAGTATTACAGAAGTCTCTCATTTCTGCTCCTCCCCATCTCCATCATTTTCCCCTTTCACCTAGCCCCTGCCCCACCTCAGGCCTTCACCACACTATTGTCTGAGTCCATAGGCTATGCATATATGCATATATGTTCTTTGGTTAATCTCTTCCCATCCCTACCACACACCTTCCCTGTGAGATCTGTCAGTCTGTTCCATGCATCCATGCCTCTGGACCTATTTTGTTAGTCAGTTTATTATGTTCATTAGATTCCACATATAAGTAAGATTATGCGATATTTGTCTTTCTCTCACTGGCTTATTTTGCTTAGTATAATACTCTCCAGGTCCATCCAAGTTGTTGCAAAGGGTAGGAGCTCCTTCCTTTTTACAGCCCATAGTATGGAATATTTACTTTTAACAAGCATCCCGTGTAATCTGATGCAAATGGTCCTTGAACCACTCTGAAAAATGCTAGTCTAAGCTTTATATTTTTATCTTCATAATTTTTTCTGCCCTCATATTCATTTGGGAATAACTTTTAACTATTTCCCCTAATTTTCTCACTAAGCATATGATTAACATCCTTGGCTCAGGTAAATTATCTTTCTTTTTCTTTTTTTCTTTTTCTGGAAACTGTTTAGTGTCTGAAAGCTAAAGTGCTTTTTCATTAAGTAGGGCTGGGGCAAATGTAGTGGAGACAGCTTTATTCTGAACATCAGCTAGACAACGACAAAGAATACCAGAAAGATTTTCTCTCCAAGAGCATTTGCAACAGAGGAAAGTCAGCTGAACCAGGAGTTGTCTCTTCCCTGTTCACTTAAAAGCTATGTGGTCAACTTCTGCAGAGAGCACATGGCCACAGAAACTCAGCCCTGCCTGCCATGAGGAACCCAGGGCGATGGTTTGCCATGCATGAGCAGCTGTGCACAAGTGTGAGGCAAACCAGAGGGACCCGGCCCAGAGGCAGATAACAGGGGAGCCTGCCCTAATCCTGCTGTCCTGGGATGTGCCCTTTATGGCTCCCAATGGAGCCTGTTCTGAAGGAAGGAAACTTGGCAACATGAATCACAATGTCTTTTGTGTCCAGCCTGCATTTGAAGTTGGATCAATTCTGCTCATGGATGAGATGAAGGAGAGACAAAGGAAGGCTCCTGGGTCCCAGAAGCAGACCAGCCCCTGCCATGGAATGCAGGCACTGGGTGGGGCAAGGGGGTGAGGACGATTATGAATTTAGCGGCAGCAGTAAAAATCCTCACAAGACATTTAAAGACCAAGAAATATTCTTCTCTGGGAAAGCTGTCTCAAAGCTATTAGAACAAAAGTTAACTATTTGCTCTTCGACAAAGCGGCTGTGAGTCCTGCTGTTTTAACATTTAGGGATTCAGTTTATTCTGTGAAATTAAAGTATTGGAGCCGACGGTTCCATGACCATCTCCAGCTCTAACCTGAGGAATTTCTTAGGATTAGCTATAATGCTCTTAAGTAGCTGAAAAGTTGGTTATCTATGACTGTTTCTACAAACTTCTCCAAAATTTAGGGGCTTAAAGGAACAATTTAGTTCTGCTCATGATTTTGTAGGTCAAGAATTTAGGAAGAGCTCAGCTGGATAAGTGACCTCTGTTTCCAGCTGAGGTGTTTCCAGCCCATCACCTATCTGATGCCCTGGTGCCTTTCTTTCTTCTCTCTCTCTCTCTCTCTCTCTCTCTCTCTCTCTCTCTCTCTCTCTCTCTTCCTCTCACTATTTTGCTCTCTCTCTCTCTTCCTCTCACTATTTTGCGCTCTCTCTCTCTCTCTCTCTCTCTCTCTCTCTCTCTTTTCCTCCCTCCCTTTCTGACATACTGTTTCTACTTGGCAACTCATCCTCCAGTGCCCCTCCATGTGGCTCATGCTTTTCAGATGGCATATCAACCTCAGGTTGGTCATGCTTTTGACCTGAAGCCTAGTGTCCCCTTAGACCAAGTCAGAAGCTGCTGGTCCTCTTAAAGGCAAGCCCAGAGCTGCTGTAGGATCACTTTCACTGTAGTCTACTGGTCAAAACATCACAGGCAAACCCAGATTCAAGTGGAGAACCAGAACCCTCAATGGGAGGAGTATCAGACAATGTCAAGCTATCTTCTATCAGCCACAGTCAGCATTTAATAGAAATTAATTTCCAATATGATGAAGTCTACCCAAAGGCAATGACTCAAAAAAAATGTTTGTTCTTTCACAAAACTCTAAAGACTTAACCTTCTTAAACAAGAAGGCTATTTGGGATATTCAATGATTGTTCTCTGGCCTCTTTCTACCCAGATAAGGAGCTGATTGCAGAGGATGGTTAGGTTCATGAAGACATTTTTACAAACCAAAAAGCTATCCTATATAATAAAAGCCTAATATGCTAAGTGTCTGGTTGGCCGGTCAGCCATCCAGCCAATCAAAGCATAATATGCTAATGATATGGTAAGGCTGCTCAACCTCTTGCTATGACATGCACTGACCACCAGGGGGCAGACGCTCTGATGGGTAGGTTAGCTTGCTTCTAGGGTCTAGCCAATTGGGACTGAGCGAGATGGCCTGGACTCACCCTGGAGTCCTCCTGCAGTCCTTCCCCAGCTGGCCAACCTCCCACATCTCTCCCTGGCCCCGATTATGCACTGGAGGGGTCCCTCAGCCTGGCATTCACTTTCTCACAATCTAAGAACCCCTTGGGGGATGTCAGAGGGCCAGTTTCAGCCTGATCCCGCAGGCCAGACCAAGGGACCTCACTGGTGCATGAATTCATGCACCAGGCCTCTAGTGATTAAATAATAAATGATTGCTGTTAAAAAACAAACAAGAAAAAAAATAATCATTTTAATGTAATTGATTTTTATATTTGATAATACTCAGTCCGTGGCTCTTTCAGAAAGAATGGCATGGGAGTTGCTAAGTATCCACTAACTCTAACTACAGAGCCTTGTGACAGGGCCACTTCATGGGGCCAAGGGCCAAGCTCATTGCTTAGTGCTCTGCTTCTGCTCTCAGTGTGGCACAGATGCCACCCTGGCAGTCCACACATACAAACAGATCTTTGTTGTCCTGGGTGCAGAAAATTCTTTACCATGAATAATCTACTACAACAAATGCTCCCTTTAGTTCCCTCTCGGTTTTGAGAGTATTTGAGCTCCCAAGAGAAAGAAAGTATTGCTCAATAGGAACTAAATGTTAGAAATGCTTTCTTGAAGCATTGCTATGGAAAAGAAATGCAATGCCACCATTAGTTTTACATGTCTGGTAAAAGGAATGCATGGGTTAATTTGGTGCAGCAATGAGGCAGCGTGGTGGAGCAGTGAGGCACCTGGGCTTTGGAGTCATCCCATCTGGGTTTGCATTCATGCCTTATCACTTCCCATCATGGCTCTTTGGACCAATAACAGAGCTTAGCTACACTTCACTTTTCTCAAAGGTAAAGAAAATACCACAAGAGAAACATCTACCTCTTAAGGCTGCTTCTGAGGGTTAAATGAGATGATCCCTGTTAAGTAGTCAACACACAGTAAGCTCTTGATACATGTTGGTGCTGTTATTACTACTACAATATTATTACCATATTATGTACTCACACATACTCATATTGCTCTTTAGATATGCAAAGGAAATGTGGTTTCTTAACATTATTCATTATTGATATCGTATTCCTGGGTAGTTGGGAGGGAAGATTTTAAACATATCTCTTCGGTTCTTGCTTGTATTTGTAGTGGGATGTGTCCTGTCCTGGAGGGACATTGCCTATGCTGACAACCACAGAACCAGCCATCTGCTTCCAGATCTCTGCAGAGTCACTGTCCTCTGGCACTTCTGAGTCCTGTCATCAGGGTAAACTGGAATTTTTGGATTTCCTGCTCACCACACACAAGCCCTGGGGAGCCAGGAGCCCCGCCTCAGGCTCATCTACCCATGACCTCTTCCCAACCTGAACCACTCTATCACTGTCACTACAACATGGAGCCAGATGTTGAGCATCTCCAAGGACAGTGGGTCCTTTCAGGGGTGGGGGCACACTTTTACCTCCAGGAGACATTGGCAACATCTAGAGACATTTTTTTATTGTCACAACTGGGGAGATACTGAGGCCTCTAGTAGGTAGAGATTAAACATCTTACAGTGCATGGCACAGCCCCTCAAAACAAAAAAAGAAAAAACATTTAGCTTACCCAAAATGTCCACAGTGTCAAAGGTGAGAAAATCTGTCCTAGAGGCTCCCAGCACTCCCAGGACACAATAAGAAAAGCAGGCCACTAGATTCAAGATTCTCAGGTGTCCTTAAACCTATGGAGATGTTTCTACCATACAGCACTGCCTCTCTCTTCCATGAGCCGGGAGTTTTACTTTCAGATTGAAGGAGGTAGGAAGGTAGGCACATGGGTACCTCACCACCTTGTTCTACCTGTCTCTCCACACCTCCCTGGGATTAAACAGCAGCCTTTCCCAACTTTCTTGGTGACAGAGATTTCCCCGTGTCATTTTTTCTTCCTTTCCTAGATGCCATCTGCCCTTGAACCTCCTTTGGGCCAAAAGGGTGAAATGAGTACAGACACGCTGACTTCTCACTGAGGGAAGATAAACTGAAAGGGACTTCAAAATGACTTCATTGTTGGTTTATTAATATTTATAAATATTATATAACCAGCTACTTTTCTAAACGCCAGGCAGTAACTTGATAAAATATGCATTGAATGGAATTATTTATACTATAAAGTATTTATTACTACCTAAAAAATCAAAACCATTTTTTGGAGGGAGGGGGAGTCTTTTTTTTCTAGATGGCCTCCCTTCTATAGTGTTGGGCTGCTGTCTGAAGTTTTTCTGTGACCAAAAGAAGCCCTCTTTGTAGATCACATTCTTGCTTCTCCCACCTGTGGAACCTGAGCTGAGGGCCCACCTCAGTCCTCTTAGCATCCCGCCTTCTCATGTTGGTGCCTGCAGGCACCCTGTCTCAAGCCTGCAAGCCTCCTGCAGTACTGAGGTGGTCCAGGGCTGATCAATGACAACAGCAGCAGAACAAGTAATTCAACAGGTGTCTACAGCTTGACACCCACTCTGAAAGGAGTATACCGAGTAGGGGCGAGCGAAGGAAGACATGTGCTGACATGCAATCTCAGACCCAGAATGATTCCTTGCACAGGCTCTGGAGTAGGGCTGCAGGGGTGGGAGTGCTGGCTCTAGCATTTGCTGGAGGTGGGACAAGGGGAGAGTTACTTCATCCTCTGAACCTCTGTTTCACTAAATGTTGAAGGTGATAATGTTAACTATGCAGGCAGTTTTCGTCAGCTCCAGCTGCCATAACAAAACACTACAGACTGAGTGGCTTAAACAACAGAAACTTATTTTCTCATGGTTTCGGAGGCTGGAAGCTTGAGATCAAGGTGCTAGCAAGGCTGGTTTCTAATGAGGCCTCCCTCCCTGGCTCAACGTCACCTTCTCCTTGTGTCTTTACCTGGCCTCTCTTCTATGTGAATACAAAGAGTGGTGTGAGAAGGGCTTTCTTGTGTCTCCCCTATTTCTACAAGGACACCAGTCCTATCAGATTAGGACCCTACCTTTATGATCTCATTTAATCTTAATTACCTCAAGGCCCTATCTCCAAATACAGTTAGGGTGTCAACCTATGAATGGTGCTGGGGAAGGACACAATACAGTCCATAGCACAGAATTTCTTTAAAAATTCAATGAGATCATCATCATCCATGTAAACTATTTGAACCCAGAAAGCACTCAATAATGTCTATTATTACTATAGTTGCTGCTATTGTTGTTAAGAGTATAGAGCACCACCTGACCAGGACAGGCAGGTCTACAGCTTGACAACCACTATGAAAGGAGTTTACTGAGTAGGGACTAGCGAAGGAAGACATGTGCTAACCTGCAGTGTCAGACCTAGACAGAAGGGCGCCAGAAAGGACCCAGGGAAGGTACCGTATTTGGCAGAAAGGAAGAGGTAGGAGCTTCTCGAGGGAGACCAGAAAACAGCATTTATTTATTTATGCCACAAACATAATAACAGCTGCCATTTATTTAAAAATTACTATGTGCTGGTCATTTTATGTAACTTATCTCCCACAACCTCAACATATGAGAAAACTGAGATTTGGAGAAGTTAAATGACCTCGCCAAAATTTCAGTTATTAAGTAGCAAGAGTTTGACTTGTTCCAAGACTATTTGAATCCCAAAGTCATGTACTTTCCTCCCGGGCTGGACTGTTTCATGCAGGAGCTCAGGGCTGTGGACACAAAGGACTGGACGATGTAGTCCCTTCCCCAGAGTCATTATTAATTGGAAAGAGGAGCTAGTCTCCACTTGCAGCATTTGGAAGGGGCTAGAAAAATAATCTATTTGTCCCCAAGCGTATTGAGCTGATATTTAATATATGAATTGGAAAAATGAAGGGATTCGGGACATCATATCAGTTAGCTATACCTTATTACTGTATAGCAAGTAATTCAGTCTAAAAGCCAGTAGATTAAAACAATAATTGTTTATACTTGCTCACACGTCTGCAGGCCATCTGGGCATTGCTCATCAAGGCTGGGCTCAGCCAGGTGGCTCTGCATCAAGATATAGATCTGGCTGCGCTTGGCTCCACGCTGAGGTTCCCTATGTATTCATCTAGGCCCCAGGCTACATGGGAAAATCTCTCTTCATAGAGATGGGAGTAGTGATGCCTCTCAGGGCCACTGCCACTCACACTTCATTGGCCAAAGCAAGCCTCAAACCAATGAGGACGTTTACTTTGCCTTTTGTGGGTGAGGCTGCAAAGGCACCTGGCAAAAGGTGTGGATAAGAAATTGAGGCCAATACTTCCATCCACCAAAGACATTTTCTGATTTGGGGTGGGAGTGGCTAACTAACATAGACTGGGTGGAGTGGGTAGAGAGGATCTATAAAATCCCACTAACTTTCAAAACATTTGCCGGAAGGACTTTGCCCATGAATAAAACACCACATTTCCTTATTTCTCCAATGGAGATAATGAAAGACAAACCCTCCCATCCTCCCACTTTCCTTTTCCTTTTCCTTAAAAAGTACACAAAAATTGTAGGATGCCAGAATATTAGGCAAGCCTGGCTAAAAAGAGAGATCCCTGAGGTCTCAAGTTTCAACCATCTTTAAGCTTCTGGCAAATATCTGAGAAAAATGCACGTCGCTGCTTTGAGGTCTCAGAGTCCCCATTTGGTGTTTTATCTCCATCCCTGTAATCTACAAACGCGAAGACACCAGCCTAACTACTTGACAAATAAGAGCAAGCATGCTAATAAAACAAAAAAGGAAAGCCCCTAGAAACATAAATCTGAAAGAACTGGGGCCAGGTTTTATAGCAGAAAGTCGGGTAGGCCTCTAGTGGTATCACATTACTGATAGAGCTGTATTTACATTTCATTGTGTTGGCTCAGCAGTTCTGATGGTGGGGTTGTTTCTGAACTGGGAGACATGGTTCCAATGAAAACCTGGATTGCTCTGCCTTTTCAGTAGAGAGTCCCCCTGGCATCATTTTCTGTCTTCTCTCTTATCCAGACAAGTTCCACTGTGTCAATTATCTCAGTTTCCAAGAGGCAAGGACACTGAATGAGCTCTTTCTAGGGGTCCGTGCAGTCAGTATCTGAGTCTTGTCTGCTCCCAGTCTCTTACAGGCTATAAGAAGACCATCCATGTAGCTGAGTGCATAGGTCAATATCCAGATGCCTTTTTGCACTAACCTATAGGTCCTACAGGGTTGTGCAGCCCTGAATTCCATTCAGCAAAGAGTTACAGATGTCCTACGATGTCCCTAGCACCATTGTTGGATAATGGAAGATAGCAAAGGAAGTTTTCAGAACAGAAAGTAACTCCTACCTATCCACTCACTAGGTGTGCAGCTTGTGACTTTAGCTTCACTACAACTGGGGAATTGTGGGTTAAAAGTTTTAGGCTCTGCTTGTAAGTATACAGACGCAAATCAGATACCTAACTTTGAACAATTACAATGCACGGTATCCTATTCTTTGGCCAAAGAGCATCTTATCTCAGCCTGCTTTTCTTTTTACTTTTCCTTTTAAGTCACACACACACACAAAAAAAATATCTCTTCCTGGTTGAGGAAAAAAGCAGTAGCACAGACCAAGTTGATTCAAGAAGGGAGTGGTGAGTGTACTGGGTTCCCACATCACACTGAAGAGGAAATTTGGATCCAGCACCCATCAGGTCTCAGAGTTGGATAGATTCATTCAAGTGTGCCTGACCAGTCTCATATTCTGGTGGGGGTTTGTTTTTCCCATGGACATATGGATTGTGTTAGTGCTTAGGGGACAGTTAAGCTAAAAAAGAAAAAGAGGAAACAAAGGTAGAGATAGTACTTTTTGTTATATCAAGGCTAAGTTCCAGTTTTTGTGTGTGCTATTAATACACTGTCCTGGGTTATTTAAAATTAATCATTTCTAAATGAATGAATGAATAAATTAATTAATAAATAAGCACTACAGTGGTTTTCAAACACTTGGATGCATAAGAATCTCCTTGGGAGTTGTTAAAAATCTAAATTTCAATATAGTAGGCACAGAGAATAGTTGAGGAATCTTTCATCTTCTTTCCAAAAAGATGTGGTTCATGAACAAGACTTTGCAAAGCACTCAGCCAACTACCTGTCTGGCTTTCTTTGGTTTACCCCAGGTCACTTGGGTCACCATCTGTTCCTGAGTGCATCAGTGAAACACAGAACATAATGAAGCATTGCCTATTCCTGCTCAAGCTTTTGCCTAACCCTGCCTACACTTATCTGTTGTGGGTTCCAGATGAGAGAGATACTACCTGAGATTTCAGAGGAGAAGATATGGTCCTTTTATTGTAAGACTCAGAACAAAACACTGGAAACCTCTAGATCAGTGAAGGATCTTGAATGCCATGTACATACTATTTCGTATTTAGAAAGCTTAAAAGAATAAGAAAAATTATCTGTGCCTGCCAACCAATTAGCTCAGAGGAAACTAAGTCATGCTAACCCTACAAAATAAGTAGCTCTTAGTAGACATATGCATGTTGAATGTTGACACGAAGGCTGGGGACATGGATAAAAGCAGCACAGTCCCTGACTTCAAATAAATTATATTTTTATGAGTGAATATTATATCTACTTCAAGAGCCATAACATAGAGAGACGTGGACTCAAAATGGAGCATACAGGACCATTGTAAACAGAAGAGGAGAATCCTGAATTGCTTCAATGTGATGGGGCAGGTGGCATTGAGGAGGGAAGTGTGATATTTTTTTAGTTTGGTCTTAGAGATAGGTGTGATTTTGACAGAAGACATGAAAACAGGGTTACTCAAGAAAAGATTCAGAGGCACAAGAAATGCAGGGTGGCATTGGTAGGGGATGGGCAGTCCCAGAAGAGTGAACAAGAAGTTTTCATTGATATGTGAAGGAGAGAAGCGAGGTTGGCCCAGTTTGGGAAGGTTTTGATGGCTTAGCCAATGTGTTGGGCTTTATCCTGTAACAAAGGGCCACCACCGGGTCTTTGGTGACAGGAGGCTCTACTGCCCAATCCAATCCCTGTCACTCTAGTTCTTGGGCAGAGTCAGTGGACATATGCCACATGTTTGCCCCATAGGTCTAGCCCTATACCTTCCCTTGCTCAGTATCCATTTTTCAGTTGCTGACTGGCTCTCTGGAAAGCCTGTTGAATATTGCGCTGGGTGACAGGTTAAGGGCATTTGGTTATCTGCAGATTCTATCCAGGAGGATGAGAAAAAGGATTTAGGAAAAACAGCACCATCCTAAGCACCATGGAGCCAGGCTCCTGGTTCTCAGATACCCCAGGAGCTCACAGACAACCTCTATGTCTTAACAAAGACATCCCTCACTATCAGGCCAGGGATAGAGAGAGATAAGTTAGTGGGGCCATGCTCTGGGACTCTGAAAGCTCATGCTAACTCCATTTCAGTAGAGACTAATTTGGGGTTGCTTCTTCAATATGGTGGCTCCATCTGAGCTATCTTCAATCATTAAAATTAGCAAGTAATTGCTCAAATAAGCAAGTCATATAAATATGAAAAGTATAAATAGAAAACAGCACAATGAGTGACCGACATTTCTCTAGAGAACTTAGCCGCAGAAGGGACCTTTGATGAAAGTTGAACGTCCTAGAGAGCAGCTTCCATGTGCCTGGAACTGCATTTCTCAAAATGTGTTCCATGAGATGCACTTGAGTTCCCTGAAACAATAGTAGGTGTTTCATAAAACTCACCACATAGTCAAGTAAGCCTGGGAAATTCCAAATCATATCCTATGCTCTCCATAGCTGCAAACAAAGTTTCAAAATTTCCTGATTTGGAGGACTAAAGACAAGAAAATGTAGTTGACTTTGATCAACCCAAATTTTCTAAATGAACTTATTTGATTTGGGGATACACTTTATCTATTTATCTATCTATCTATCTATCTATCTATCTATCATCTATCTATCTATCAATCATCTATCTATCTATCATCTATCTATCATCTATCTATCTATCTATCTAACTATCATTTATTTATTTATTTAGTAATAGCACATCTACCAACATTTTGTAGATATTTAACAAGTACTTACCATGTCCTGGGTTCTATTGCAAACACTTTAAAAAACATTAGCTCATTTAATCTTCATAATGCATCTATAAGGTAGATAGTATTGGTTTATTTTATAGATAAGAAAACTCAGATAACCAATAGGAGGTCACTGGGGGCAAGGAGGTCATTTTGTCTGTGTCAACCAGAAAGTAATACCACATAGTGCACAATGTTTAGCCAATATATGGAAAATGCTGTGAAAAATACAGTGTCCTACAGAGGCTGTCCTGGGAAAGAATGTGGAGGGGACCTGGCTCTTTTGTTGCAGAGCTTCCCCATCTACTTGTGAATACTTCTAGGTACCCCATTGGTATCTGTGCTTTGATTGAACAAATGCTGTCTTTCATAATGGGCCAGAAGCAAAGGTGGGCAAGGAGACAAGTTGGCCAACCCAGGCTGACAGTGCCAGAGTGGAAAGTGTGAACAGAATGTACAAATCAGAGAACAGTGTGAACTCAGAGGCACATTGAAGCCAGAGTCCCCAGGGGACTTTCAGAAATATCATCTATGTGTCTCATTTTACACACAAGTGAAAAAAAAAGAAAAGAAAAAAAAACAAAAAAAAAAACTGGACCCGAGAGGGTATGTGTCTTGCTCAAGGGCTCATGGTTACAGCTGGGCACCTGTTTTCTGGTCTAGGACTTTTTCCTACACATAACTACATTGCTGCTAATTTTAACAGTTGAAAGTAGCTTAGGCAGAACCACTCTGATGACAGAAGCAATCAAAAATTAATCTCTGCTGACATGGAGTTAGCAGAGGATGCCTCAGCCCAGGGGCATGACCCAACTAACTTATCCCTTTGCGCCCGTGCCCCCTCCCCCAACCTCTGTATCTGGTTTCCTTAAATGAGGGGGTAGGGGAATCAAGTGGTCTAACATGCTTTAATTAAGGACAAAATATTCAGCACCCTGTAAAGCTCCCTGGGACTAAGAGCAGAGTACATTTGCCGAAACTGGTTTGGCTCAGTGGATAGAGCATCGGCCTGCGGACTGAAAGGTCCCAGGTTCGATTCCGGTCAAGGGCATGTACCTTGGTTGCGGGCACATCCCCAGTGTGGGATGTGCAGGATGCAGCTGATCAAAGTTTCTAACTCTCTATCCCTCTCCTTTCCTCTCTGTAAAAAAATCAATAAAATATATTAAAAAAAAAAAAAAAAAAAAAAAAAAAAAAAGAGCAGAGTACAGGCTCTAACTTCCTAATTTATCCAAAACTCTCCTACTTGCCACAGGAGGTAGACACATGATACAATGCTCTGCAGAGGAACAGAGTTGCTGTGCCAATGAGAGGCAAGAGATAAGCCCCCTTTGAAGGTCTGTGTGGGTGGGGAGATTAGGGAGCCACCCCCACAGCTGCAGGAGCTGCCAAAGTTCCTGGTAAAGGAGCGCATGTCCTGCCCCCACACATGTCACTGTCACTGAGCCAAGCCTGCTGGGTCTAAGAACAGGAGCCCTTAGAGAAAGCTCCTGGCACAGTTCTGGGCCTCCCCTTCCAAGCCCGAAATCAGTCCAGGCAGAGCCAGGGCAGCCCTGCCACTCAGCCCTGGGAGCTTGCCTCTGCCCTGGACCAGACTCACCCTGGACCTCACTGCTAAGAGGGGCCTGATCAGTATGTAACATGGATGGCTGCACACACTATGGCAGACATGACCGACTTGATTGTTCCCCATGAGGAAACCCAACTCGGAGATGAGCTTTCTGGACCGTGAACTATGATCTGAGGAGATGGAAAATAAGCAAGCACAGATGTGCACGAGCAAAATAAGAAGAGGGTGGGGGAGGACACATAGACAGAATCCTATGCCCAACCAACTCAAATTACAAAGAGCTTTACAGCAACAAGGGAAACAGAAAGATCTTATAATCTATGGAAACTAGAAAAGGTGGTGTGAATTAAAGAGCCTCCATATCACAGCACACTAAAAAATAAATAAATAAATAAATAAAAAATCCATTTTACTAAATGTTGGCTTATGCAACAATTTAACCAACAGTAAGAGGGAAGACAGAGTTAACCTACCCTTTATATCTCACCTTCCCCTAAAAAAATCCTTCCTATAATCCATATAGACCTCTCCTTTCTGTGCCATGATCTCTAATGATTTGCCTGCTTGTTCTCTCTCCTTGGGTCAGGCCAGGTGTAGGCAACAAAAGAGTACAGCCAAGGATTCATGGCTCAAATCTCAATCAAGTCGCCAGGATTAGAACAGATGGGGAATGAGGAGTTCAGGTCAGAGAAAGAATAAGACAGTTCCTTTATGTCAGAGCAGATAATGGGTTGAAAATTTAGAGTGACAAAAACAAGGATTTAGACAGATATCTAAGATGAAGGCAGAAAAGATCCAGAGCACAGCAGGTCAGAGAAGTTGAAGAAAGAGTCCCAAAGAGTGGGAACCCAAAATGTAGGGGAGCAGGCCCTGATCTCTCTGTCCTTGTTTATGGTAACACTTCCTGCTATCATTTAATCATCTCTGGCCTTCAAAGGAGACTCCGGTTTGGTATGATATTTTGAAAAGTGAGGGGGTTGGGGAGTTGAAAGGGCAGGCAGTCGATATTTTCAATATGTCCACACTCTTAATTGGGACACCGATAAGGTTCAAAGAATAGACAGAAAATCATTATTTTTAAAACCTGAGAACAGCACAGTTGTCAAAAACTTCTATCCCCCAGTGTTTTGCTGCCTTGTATGCCTGGTCAAATGTTTGTGGAAAAAAAAAAAAAAAGTAATTTAAAATCAGTCATTCATGGTCTAAATGCTAAAACTTTTGTTGCAGTTGGTCACTCTAAAACTGTCACTTAGTCAACAAATATTTATTGACTGCCTACTACTCCCCAAGTACAGTGCAAGTCTCCACGAATATGTGGGAAATAGGACCAACAATCAGTCCCCAGAATATCAAGCTTCCCATCTAGCCTACCACATGCCTGTCTTCCTTCCTTCTTCCTTCCTTTCATTCTTCTTTCCTTTGTATGTTTTTTATTGTCTTGAGGAATATTGATGGCTGCAGCATTTTCCAGCTTTATTATTCTCTCAATAGTTACAGGTTAAATCTTGTTGACCTTAAACAAATCAACACCCAATATTTCTCCAGCAAAATGGATTTATTCAGGGACAACAAAGAATTGAAATTTGGGACGTGTAGTCTAATGGTGAACCACATGCAAGTCCAGAGAACAAAGGAAAGAAAGGAGAGTTCAGAGGGGTTATTGTATTGTAAATAAAGATTCCATTGGAAGAAACTGGGATTTCAAAAGTGTAGTGGCTTTTTATTGGCTGTCATTCATTCGCTGAGTGGTTGCTGGGTGAGGAGAAGATCCTCCTTCCTCCTCCTGTGGAGCAGGAGAGCAGAAAAACATCTTCCTGTTGGAGATGGAAAACACATCTCTTCCTGTTTGGGTTAAGTGGTGTAGGTGATATCACCTCTTAACTCCAATTTAAATGAGATTCCTGTATATTTATCTCCACAGTCTCAATATAAGTTTTATATAGCAAAATTATTGCTGTATCTTATAAAGATTCAAATTGTTACTCTGCTTTGTTGCTCAACCTAAAATATATAGAGTGAAAGGGTACATTATTGACACTGCTAAATCACAAAAGGGAAAATGGATGTAATTATAAAATGAATAAAGTAGGAAAATGGTATTCAAATGTGAGCTTTTAAAATCATACCTACAATGTTAAGAAATTGTGTATGCTTTTATTTATCTATCTACCTATACACATACATTGATCTAGATAGATAGATTTGTATCGATATATACATACAGGTGGTTCTCTTTGTGTCCTTCAAGCACGTGTCAATATCATGGAAGTGTAGAATGTTAAAACTTGATGGGCTCTTAGAAAATTTTTTGATATGATGAAATTAAATTCTGGACAATCACTTGGTCACAATCAAACACTCATTTTAGGTACTAGAACTCACATCTGTTAGCTACCAGCAAAGTTATGTTTCTATTAACATGATTTTAGGGGTTTCATCAAATTTAAAAGTAAAACCCTGGCACTAAGAAAAGGTACAGAACTTTCACAGAGAAATTAAGAAGAGACTCCAAAAATATAATAATTTTAACTAGCAAAATAAAGGTCAAATGAACAATGAATTCTAAAATATTCTACTTACACAGTTCAGCTGGTAGTTGTAGTAATAATTGTCTCTATTGTACATTTTCTTTTTTAAAAAATGGAGCTGGCTTTTTAAAAAGCAAAATAATTTATTTTAAAATAAACCCCAAAAGACATTCAAATTAGTGTTTGAACTGTAATTATGTGAGACTTTCAGCTACTGGTAACATTGGCCCTTTAACACAGTGCATCCTTGTAGCTGTAGTGCTTTTGGGATTTGTTCCAAAGGAAAAGCCATGGAGCCACAATCTCTGTTTTATATCACCTATGGTATAATACTCTGCTTGTAAAGCTTGATTTTTAAAAATAGCTTTTGTAAGGGAATACATGTAACATTATAAATGTCGTATTAACAGCTTAGTAAAAAATATTCCTCAGTGCTTCCATGGTAAGAAGGGATGTATTCAAAGATACCATGGATGAATAGTTTATCAAAAAGAAAGAGTGAATGTCAAGTAAATCAAAGTACATTTTTAAAGACTTTTAGAGAAACAGCTTGTAACCCAACAAGTGGGTTCAGCTGCCTGCCAGCAGCAAAAGCCAAATGTGTGAGACAGTGCTTGGGCAAAAGGAAAGAGGTTTATTCAGGTGCATGCTCCAAAACCTAGGAGAATGGTCTCAAAGACCATCTCATCTTCCTGCTCAAGCCCACAGTTCTTATAGGGATAGCAAGAGGGGGGCTTTTTTTCTACTCCATTACCTTTCTGGCTTTGGGATGCTGGGGCCCTGACCATTCATCTCTCTAGTTTTTAGCCATTGGGTGTAGGAACCTCCATCTGCACTCTCTTAGCCAATGGGGAAACTCCCAGGTGCTCTCTGACTGTCTGCAGTAGTGGAGAGGGGCACTGCAGGACCTGATGTCTGGGAGCTGGAAAATGCCAAAGCTGTCAATCCACATCCCAACACTGAACATGGTGTCCATACATCCAGGGAAGCCCCTGTCCTCTGTGCAGCCCCCGGAAGGCCTGCCGCCTCCAAAGTGGCCAGTCAGGCCTGTGCTCTGACTGATGGTGACCTACAGTAAAAAGCTGATGATTTCTTTTCAAGTAAAGAACAAGGTATGTGTCAAATAGAGGCACACCAATATATCAAGGGCCAATATTGCAAGGTTGAGTGTTTTTATGCAAATTTAATACCAAATGCATGGTCTTACTGTCCATGGGAAAGGATTGACTAAGGTCTAAGAGTAAAAAACTGAGAAACAAGCTGAATCAGAAAAAAAAAAAAAAAAAAAAAAAAGTGAGACATTAATCACAATTAGTCAAATTCCCTTTTGACAAGAAAGTTATTGATCCCTGTGTGTATTAGTCTAAATAAGTGAGGTTGTGCCGTAATAACAAACACTTTTCTAAATCTCAGTGGTTTCACACAAAAAGGCTTATTTCTTAATCCCATAGGAACCTCTGCCGGTGCAGGGGTACTTTGGGGCAGCTCAGGGACTCAACCAGGTTGCATTTTATAGCTATGAAACTTGGAACACATAGCTTTAAGGTCACCAGGGCTACGGAGAGAAAGCTCAAAGTACTGCATCAGCTTTTCAATGCTTAGTTCATTGGCCACCTGCCTGCAAAAGGGTTGAGAGATGTGGAGAATATATGGATATTCAGTGAGAAGTAAATGTCTGTCCTACCACATGACCCTAATCAGCCTCCAATAAAATGTACTCTAGAAGTTGAAGGTTAATCTCAATAATTCTCCTCAGGAGGTTTTCTCAGCCCTTCTTTAATTTGTTAGACTTGGATTAATTCCTACGTGAATGCTAGGAACGGATTAGTTCATATCCACAACAGATTACTCCGTAATCTTTTTACCTTCGTGAGATACTCAAGTCCCATCTCTTTTTAAAAGAATGTTCTTGCCGGGACTGGTTTAGCTCAATGGATAGAGCGTCGGCTTGGGGACTGACGGGACCCGGGTTCGATTCCAGTCAAGGGCATGTACCTTGGTTGCGGGCAAATCCCCAGTAGGGGGTGTGCAAGAGGCAACTGATCGATGACTCTCTCTCATCGATGTTTCTAACTCTCTATCTCTCTCCCTTCCTCTCTGTACAAAATCAATAAAATATATTAAAAAAAAAAAAAAAAAAAAAGAATGTTCTTAGCAGATCTCAGTGCTTCTCAGCCTGCAAAAGGATTGGGGTCCGATGTGCTGTCAACTCCTGTGGTGCCAGCACATTTCCCAGCCTGAGGACACCCAGGGTAAGTAGTTATGAGACTTGAGTGTGAGATGTTGTAAAAAGGGTTTTGTATTTTTCCACGCAGCATTTGCTTTGTAGCATTATTTTCCACTGCAAAGCACGGTTTTGCTTACGTTCAATTGGTGATTCTCTCCACAAAGAATACCTGAACTGTGCAATTCTGCCTTCATGCTTAACTTTACACTCAGTAAAAGGAGGTTGCTGGAGCCACTGCCATTCTTGGAAAAATGGGGGTGGGAATATGCTGAACTTCAGATCTTGTTCTTTTGTGTTGAAAATTTTACTCAAAAAGTTTTTTCTTTTTACCATAGAGAAATCTCTATATATTTTCCAGCAGAGTTCGCCAAGATCGTATCCTAAGTGGGAAGTGTTACATGTGTTACCATTTAGCACTGATATATCACTTAAACAGGCGCGCAGTGGTGCTGAGTTTTGCCCAGCAGTGTGAACTCGGGCGTATGGCACTGGTTGGGGTGTCGCGGGTTCCTTTCCAGCTCTCAAGCACTTTCATCACACTGTGACCATGACTGAGTCACTCAACATTTTTCCTCTGTGTTTCCACGGAGAGGTGAGAGATGAACAGAGGTGACATGTGTAAAATACATGTTCTCTGAGAAAAGGGAGGGTGTTGTGTGAATTTAATAGTGAGACATGAGTAGTTGGCTATGCATTTATATGTTATATATCATTTATGGGAGATGTTAACTCCATCCTGATGGTTTAAAAAAGATGGGATTAGCAGATTTTACTCTGTCTGTTCTGTTAAAATACATGAAATAGCCCAGGCCAGTGTGGCTCAGTTGGTTGGGCAACATCCTATGCCACCAAAAAGTTGCTGGTACAATTCGGGTCAGGGCACATGCCCACATTGTAGGCTCAATCCCCGTAGGGGGCATGCAGGAGGCAGATCCATGTTTTACTCTCATACCAATGTTTTTCTCACTCCCCCTTTCTCTTTCTCTCTCTCTAAAATCAACAAAAAACTATTTATTTTTTTTTATTAAAAAGATACATGAAATAAGATTGGTCTTCTAGCCTGGCCGGTGTGGCTCAATAGTTGAGCATCAATCTATGAACCAAGAGTTCATGGTTTGCTTCCTAGTCAGGGCACATGCCAGGGTTGTAGGCTGGATCCCTAGTTTTAACCATGTACGAGGAAGCTGATCAATGATTCTCTCTTATCATTGATGTTTCTATCTCTCTCTTCCTCTCCCTTCTTCTCTGAAATCAATAAAAATATATTTTGGGGGAAAAAAGAATGGTCTTCTAACATACCTTCTTCCATCAGCTCCAGACCCCAGAATCCTTACTTTACTTCCTAGGCTTTGCTCATTTATTAAGGAATTATGGGTTTGTTTCAAAACTGCTCAAATTCTCTGCCTTGTGGTTTTTAACCAAGCTGGAAAATGTTCTTATTTTATTTTAACAGATGATTTAAATTTTATTTATTTACTTAGTGATTTTTCAAATTGTGACTTTCCTTATCTTCTCTGGTCTTTATTCATAATCTCTGGACTCTCTCGTTATTTTAAGAATACAAAGTTGAGCAATACTTTCCAAGAAAGAGGAGTGTGGGGACCTGTTTCCTGGAAATATCAACAGATCTTTGGTGGGAAAAGACTTTTCCATTACAATTAGTAAAATCAAGACCAGGAGATGCTTATGGCAATGTTTTTCGATGTGCTTGGAAATGCTTTCTTTCAAAGGATGTTGACTAGATTTGCATTGGTTTTTGTAACCCAGTGATGCAGATTTAATACTGTATTTTTTTTTTTTTAGATTACCTTTCTTTGTTAGCTTTAGCCTGACATTCTTTTTTTCCTCTAACTCCTCTCCTTATCCAGGTTTTGAAATATCTCAGATAGCACAAACATTTTACTGGTTTATAGGGCTTAGTCAAAGAATGTGTCCACTGAATAAAGAAAACAACACATTTTAAAAGCTGATTTAAAATTTATTTATTTTCTTGGGGATTTAATTTATGCTATGTCCTTATGTGACAAAGTTGACCAAAAAAGATGTAAAAGTTAAGTTGGAATCACATCATGGAAGATACTAAATACCATGGTGAAGAGTTCAAAATATGTTACGTAGAAGATGGAGATCTTTTAGAAGCTTCAAGACAGATAGTAAATTATTTTATCTGTATTTTAACAAAACAACCTTTCCAATATGAATAATGGATTGAAAAAATAATATAAAAAAGGAAAAAACGGTTAAGAGGGCAGTATTTCAAATGTGACCAAAGCTAGTACAGTGAAAGTGAGAATGTAGAGAAAGAGCTAGACATAAATGAATGGATCTGCATGTAACCTTGGCTTTGATGCTGCTGGAAAGGCAGAGCAACAAGAGATTTTTTAAGTCTAGTTGCACCCTTATCTCAATAGTCTCAAGACTGAATAAGGGCAGAGCATCAATACAAGAAGAACATGGTGTTATTGAAAACACTCTGATTCTTCCCCACAGCCTCTGAGCATTGGTAACTTGGTGGCCAAAGAGCTACCTACACACCTAAGTCCTGGAATGCCTTCAGGACCACAGAGGCAGATGCATGGTTGCAGTAAAGCATTCCAGAGTGTTGAACTATAGAGATGAACCTGGATACATTATTGGTTACTATTACTATTGATTACTAAACATGGATTAATTTAGCATGACATTAATAAATAATAAGAATGTTACAGTTTACCCTCAACTACAAGCAATATCTGATCAATCTTCTTGGGTTATTGCTCAGGACAGAAAGGGTCCCTTAAGTAATAAAAATGGGTCATCATTATTCAGTGGACTAAAGTCACAGACATAACTGTACTTATGAATGTGTAGAAAGACTTGGTAACTAAACTCAGGAGTATAGTTTCTTAGGCTTTTGGCTGAGAGAAGGAAAAAAAAAAAGAAAAAAAAAGATCCCTCTCTGTCCCACAACATGATTATTCAACCAAATTTAAGAGACACATTCTAATTATTCCCTTCTATAGTCTCCCCAGTAAACACCAGTGGAGAACATGGAAGATACTGGTGAGATCAGAAAGCAGAATATATACTCAAAAGCTAAATGACTATTCAAAGAAACATGCTCGCATTGTCAGTGGGTTACAGGAAGAGAGTGTCCCATAGCCTGGGTAGTTGAATAATGTATGATCAAGGATCTGAGGCTGAAACAAGAGCTTTAATAATGGTAGCTTTTAAGTGACTAAAGAAAAAGAGACAGTATTTGGGAAGTAAAAAGCATGTGTTCAAGCAAGAAAGTATTTGTGTTGGTCAGGCAAACATCTACCTGAAACTGACGTAAGACAGAGTTTATTGGCTCATATCACTGAAAAGCACAGGGGTTCATCTTGAAGGACTTAAAATGCCATCACTGGCATTTTGTCTTTCTCTACTTCTTAGTTCAACTTTTTCCTGTGTTGACTTTACATTCAAGAAGGTTCTCAATATGTTGGGGGTTGGGGGGACAAAATGCTGACATTGGCTGGAGGCTCAGTCCTCATTTTTTGGCTGTCCCAATAGAGCAGTAAAAAATATGACTACTTTGCAATTGATCCATCAAAAAATTTCAGGATTGCCTCTGATTGGATTACCTTCCCACCCTTGAACCAATTCTTGTGGTCAGGGGGATAAAATATACTAACTAACCAAGCCTGGATGATGTGCTTATCACAGATCCAGGGACTGGGGCCAGACATAACTGGCTGTTATAGGTTATTATTGAAAAGACAAAATGAAAGATGGCCATTATAGCATTAATGCATCCAGATATTGTATAGATAGATCAATTTAAGGTCAACAAAAAGAATATCTTATTGGAATAATGAAAAATACAGTAGGAGGAAGTAATGAAATAAGATGAATAATAATTAATACTGTAGAACATGGGAAATAACTGAAGATTTTTTTAACAGGTCAATGGTCTTTGGGTTTATGACATTTTAATTTCAAATATCCAACTAAAAATGCTCTTTAACAAAGAAGAAAATTTATTAAGTGCAGTAAGGTTACATATTTATGGAAAATTGAGAGTATTTATAAACAAATAAGAAAATTATCTAAATCTCTATGAAAATAAAAAGGAAGGTATGGTCTGTTGACAAGTTAATTCTACTAGATTTAATTCACATATTACCTGACATGAATGTAAGGTGAGGTTAAGTAAAAAAAAAACACCTATTTATTTATTTATTTATTTATTTATTTATTTATTTATTTATGTGTTTCTCCTTCTGCACATAAGACATTGAAGTCCTTGTATCCAAAGGGAAGTATGGATTTTGCTCTCTGAGTCTGAATAATACAGTGGAATAACAGAAGACTAATACCCTTCTTCACTGAACGCCAAATCAATGTCAAGCAATGTGCTAAGAGATGTGAACACTCTGCAAGGTGAATATTATAAGGAATAAACTGAAGTTCAAAGTGTTTGAAAGAAAATGTCCCCAGGAAACATAACCAGTAAGTGTTAGGCATACAGGGTTCAAAGCCAGTCTGTCCAAATTCAAGGCTATGTTCTTTCCACTATTCCGGGCTGCCTTTCCTCAACTGAACTGTGTCATTTCCAAGACTCTTGAAATAGAGTCCCATTTTTAAAAAATATTTTACTGGTTTCACTGTTGATGAAGTTACTTGTCAGGAATGATTTTCTGGTTTGCAAAAGCAATAGTTGTTGTACATCATGAGAACTTGAGAGAATCTAACATATTATTTTGATTTTAATTAAGTGTGATGTTAGCTTCCCCGAGAGACTTTCATTATTTAAAAGAATACTGCAGTGAGTCCCTTTGTAAAATAAAGTTTTTTTTTAATGTGGCTACTTTATTATTTATTGTTCATTATTTCACATAAGAATATAGATGAATAGTCCTCAAGTTTTATCCCCGTGCACTTTGAATTTTTAAAAAGTGTGATCCATGTATGGCTCCAGAAAAGAATAAACTGCCCAAACGTTAAATATGTTATCTGAAACCTAATGTTTTAAAATTTAAGCCATCCTAAACATGAAAGATGAGTGCTGGCTTAGAGCTGGGCACATAAGTGAGGTACATCCGGTCATCTGGGTGAGATTTTTTCCCCAAATTCTTCATACACATCAGCAGCCTTCCAATCGACAACTCTTGAGTTCTGATGTGGTTGAATGTATTTGAGAACAGCTAGTCTTGAGGCTCATAGAGGAGGCAGTTACCTCTGACCACCTCTGACTAATATATATGGAGAGAACCATATAAAATAAACATACTTCAAGCCGCTTGCCTAGTAATAGATATTTGACCTATCCCCCACCCTTCCCTAATGCCAGCCCAGTGTTATTTGAAGAGCAAAGCACATTCCATTTTGATTCCAACGCTTGGTCTGATGCACTTCAACTAACGTTCCAAATTTTAAGGAGCGCCGCTTCACCATAGAGATCTCTCAAGCAGTTCTCAAGCTGGCCATTATTTCACTAATGCAGCAATTATTTCTCTACAGTACACAGATAATGCAAAGGGTGCTGTGGCTAAGCTAAGAAGAGGAAATATACATTGTACACAACTGGAACCAATAATTGACAGAAAGGAATGGTGGGCTTTCTTTATCCCTTTGCCCTACTGCTTGCTAATCAGAAAACCGTACTCTTTAAATTTGACAATGTACTGCACATCAAAAGTCTGAAAATGTCCTGTACCACTTACCCAGGAGTTCCCCTTTAATGAACTTAACGATACTCGATTTACCTACATCAAGGCTTAGTTACAAGGATGTTCACTGCATCATTATTTCATTAATTAAAAATTACCTAGCCCTAGCCAGTTTTGCTCAGTGGATAGAGCATCTTTGGCCTGCGGATTGAAGAGTCCCAAGTTCAATTCTGATTAAGGGCACATACCTCAGTTGTAGGCTCCCAGCCCTGCTCAGGGGCATGTGGGAGGCAACCAATCAATGAATCTCTCTCACATCAGTGTTTCTCTCTGTCTCCCCCTCTCTCTTCCACTCACTCTAAAAATCAATGGAAAAATATCCTCAGGTGAGGATTTTAAAAAAAAAAAAATTACTTAGAAATATAACAATTGGTTTTCTACTGCTGTTTTAACACAATAAAACAGACTCAGTGGCTGAAACAACACAAATTCATATCTCACAGTTTGGTAGGTCTGGGGCCTAGACTGATTCTCTGCTTTGAAGTTTCACTGAGTTAAAAATCAAGGTGTCACCAGGGCTGCATCCCCTTATGGAGGCTGTTGGGGAGCGTAGGTCCCTGTTTCCTTGCAGTAGTAGCACTGAGATACCCATTTTCTTGCTGGCTCTCAGCTGAGTGCCATTATAAGATATTAAAGATCACCCACATATCTTGGTTCATGGCTCCCACCCTCCATCTTCAAAGCCAGCAAGAGTGGGGCCAGTCCTTCTCAGGCCACATCTCTGTACCTGTGTTCCTGCTCCCTCTTACACTATGAGGGTTCCATGTGATTCCATTGGGCCCAGCCAATAATCAAGATATTCCCCCTATCTGAATGGTGGCAATCTTAATTCCCTGTTAACATAGGCACAGATTCCAAGGATTAGGGCGTGTTGATGTTGATATTTGAGTCTACCACAGTAGACTGGAGTACAGTGTGGAACATGCATGGACTTAAATGGAATATAAATAAAAGTAATGGTGTTGGGAAATATTTAATAGTATGGGAAAATGTTAAGTGAAATATCACACTGAAAAACATTAAAATAAGAATTTTTTTAAATAGGCCACCCAACAATATGGATAGTCTCATCCCATTTTTATAGAGTAAAAAATAGTTTCATATGTCCAAATATAGTTTCATATGTCCAAATATAGTTTCATATGTCCAAGTATCTATATCTATTCAGAATTTATATATCTACATGGTAAGGTCTACCCAAAAATGTTGAGTGGTGATTTAAGTTTCAGATTAATATACATTTTTGAACTAACCTAAGTAAATAAGTATATTATCTACAATACACACACACACACACACACACACACACACACAATTTAAAATTTAAACCTTTCTCTTACAAGTTGAATGCAATAGATAATCCTTTGGCCAGCCAATTGACCCAACCCAAATACCAAAAGCTGTTTCTACTAGAGACAGTGATGTTCTCATTCTCATGGGACTGCACTCAGCTCCCACGTGACAACCCCAATCCCAGACAGCCTTTCCTAATTCTGAGAAATCCAATATTTTTAGCCCAGTGGCCCAGTAGCTATTAAGTCAAGTTATAGGAGAAGAACCTTATAACTTTATGACCTGATAACACTGACTCCCTTACAGCTGTAATAATGTATTGTTGTTTAATGTCATCTCTGAGAAATCTTCTGACATTGTGCGGCCTGAAACATCCATATGTCAGTGTTGGGTTTGGTTTAAATTTCAGATAGCTAAAAATAAGTCTTTCTCCTCCTTTTGGTTTTAAAGTGTAAGCAGATCTAGCTTTTGATGTACAAAGCTTATAAACGAAACAATTTGCCGTCTCCACCCAAAGACGGCTAATGCAACTCCAGAAAGAAGGGTCTATCTTTAACAGTTTACTCTACATTCTAACAGTGGTTTCCGTAAGAACATACTGTATACAAACTTTGTTCCAAAGGTTATTTCTGTTGGTGCCAAATTGACTTCAATTCACAAAAATCATGTGGTGCATTCCCATGCAACTTGGATGTTTTTTTCTAAAGAAAACAGGTCCCCACCCACCTCCCCCTTCAACAAGCGCTTCTGTTTATGGAAGATCCACTTCTACCCTGGGGATCATGCTTACAATCAGTCACCAAATGTGGGCTTAATTCTCAGAAGACCTAGCAAAGACATTGACCCCTACCTATGACTAGTCTGCACACTCTGTCCTATTAGTAGCAGATTGGTGGGCACCTTATAGTATTTTAGTTAAAAAGTGGAGGCTTTCCTACAAAAATCCTGGGATGACACATCCTTGGGTCCAAATCTTATCTCTGACCTTAATACATGTGTGATCAGGGGCCAAGGATTTAATCTCTGTGTGCCCCAATTTGTAAAATTGAATATAATAATATTACCTACATCTTAGGACTGTTGTGAGGTTTCAATGAATTAAACATATAAAGCATTTAGAATATACAAACACACACACACACACATAACATACACGCACAAGAAATCTTTCAGAGAATCATGACCACTTATAAAGAGTGAAACAAGTTCAAATTATGCTGACTATCCAGGCCCTTGTTTCAGAGCCTTTAAATTGCCTTTTCCCTTGACCAGGTGCTTCCTCATTGAAATAGCCTCAGAGCCCATTCTCCTACTTCCTTCAAGATTTTGCAGTAATAATAACTTCTCAGTGCAGCCCACCCTGATCACCCAAAATAAAATCATATCACCACCACCAGTATGGCACTCCCTATCCCCCTTACTACCGTGTTTCTCCGAAAATAAGACATCCTCCGAAAATAAGACCTACTTACAGGTTTCCTTCTGAGTGAAATATAAGGCATCCCCCAAAAATAAGGCCCTCCTAGGCTAAACATGAGAAATTTGGTCCACTGATTCTGAAAGAAATGGAGTCACAAGAAATTCACTAGGAAATTCAGGAATTGGATTGTTATGATGATGTTCCAGAAGATGACATGATTGTCATTGAATAAATGAGTAAATTCTTGATACTGTAGGATTCACAGTTTGTCTGGTTTGTGTTGAAAACTACCATACTACCGAACCGTATACAGGTAATAAATTTCCTTTATTTTCATTTAACAATAAATGTGTACCGTATTCTTCTTCATGGAAAAATAAGACATCCCCTGAAAATAAGACCTAGCACATCTTTGGGAGCAAAAGTTAATATAAGACACTGTCTTATTTTCGGGGAAACAGGGTAGTTTCCTTCTACTGTGTTTTTAACATCTTATATAATTTAGTCATTCTGTTTACTGTTATGTGAATTCCAGGAAAGTAGGGGATTTAGTCTGTTTCTTGCTGCTGTATCCTCAGCACCTACAATAGCACCACTCTTGTAGTTAGTGGTCTGTAAATATTTGTTTGATGCATGGATGGCCACCTACTTTCAAGAGTAGAGGCTTCCAGTCAGAGAAAGACAAGTACCATATGATTCCACTTCTATGTGGGATCTAATTAACAAAATAAACTAACAAACAAAATGGAAACAGACTCATAGATACAGAGAACAGACTGACAGCTGTCAGAGGGGAGGGTGATTGAGGAGCTGGGTGAAAAAGGTGAAGGGACTAAGCAAAAAAACAAAAAAACCAACAACTCATAGAAAGACAACAGAGTGGTGATTACCAGAGGAAAAAGGAGGACAGGGAGAGGTAAAAAGGGTTAAAGGGGAATAAATGGTGAGAGAAATAGACTTGATTTTGACTGGTAAACACACAATATATATGCAGATGATATATTATAGAATTGTGCACTTAAAACCTATATAATTTTATTAATCAATATCATCCAATAAATTCAATAAACAAATTTAAAAAGGGTGGAGCATTCATCTAAAGAGGAGGAGTGGGTATTGCAAAGCTTGAGCACAGAGCTCTTTAAGGAACCTGTTGAAAACCCAATGGAGTCCTTCATCATGTGAGCCTCTCCCCTGTCAAGGTCCCCAGTGGAAGTTGTAAAGAGAGCAGATGAGATGGAACAGTGGCTGCATGCCGGAGACCAAGCTCAAGTTCCATTGCCGCCCTTACCTGTCAAGTCACTTCAACTTTCCTTGAATCTAAAACAAGAACCAGGTGCTTGGTCAAGGCTCCATAGGATATAAAACAAATTGTTTCTGTGAGTAGAATGAAAGAAAAAAGCAATTGGGTCAGCATTTATTTGATGCCCCTGGACTCAAACTGCTTCAGTTGCCCTTAGCAAGGCTTCTGCCAGAGCCTGGCTGGAGGCAGCAAAGCAAGTTAAATTTTCTGTTTCACTTGTGGCGAGCGCATCCCTGTGACTTATATAGAAAGATTGCTCAAAGAATCCCAAGAAACGTTAATTATTGTTTTGTATAGGATCTCTCAAAAAAAACAACAAAAAAAAACCTCATAACAGAACTTTCTAGGTTTAGTGCAATGACTGACAAGTTTAGAAATAAAACATCTTTTGCATTTCTCTTAGTTTAAAATCTATCAGATACATTTTTCTACTGGGGAAAAAAAAAATGTTTTGCCCTTCTTCCTCTCCCAGAGAGAAGTAAAGTGCTGGTTTATAAGCAATGGTGTCAGAGGGGGCCCAATGACGCTTGGCTTATGGAAATCACCCACATCTTTGGGCGGAGAGTGAGATTTGCATGGCCTCCCAGCCAGCTGTGGCAATATTAGCATTTCCACTTCCTGCCTAGGTTTTCTGGTCTGTTCTGGGAAATGGGAGGCCCACGGGAGATCTAAATCTTATCTTTTCTCCTCATCTGTCCCTTGAAATATAGATAAGATTTGGCTCTTTGATCCCTAATGCAGAAGCCCTCCACCAGATTTCTATGAATTTGTGGGCTGGGCATGTTTTTGGTTACCACTTATATTTAGAGTCCAATCTAAGCTGCTGAAATAAAGGGACTCAAAACAGCTTAAATAAAATAGAAGTTTATCTCTCTCCTGTCATGGTCCAAAGAAAGGTAAAGTCACTCTGCCATCTTCAATGCACGTGGCTGAGTTCAAGGTGACTGAATGGTCCAGCTCCTGCCATCACCTCTGCATGCCAGGCAGCAGGCGGAGAAAAATAGCATGCAGAGCGCAAGCTCACACCATATAAAGGCACAAAGCACACACCGTGTCTGCTCCCATTTCAATGTCTAGAACCTATAACGTTTGCACAACTAGCTTCAAAAGCAGCTCAGAATTGGAGTTGTTACCTGGCTGTCACAGGTCTAGCTACAGAAATGAACATCCATCAGTAAAATTAGAAAATAATGGATGATGGAGGACAACCAGCATAGTCCCCCTCTTCAGCCACTCAAGTAACTGTTTCATCCTTCTTCCCACAAATTGCTTGGAACATACTTGCCCAATTTCTGTAGGATTCAACTCAACGTCCCATCTAGTTATGTTTCAAGCTCTCCGAAGAGGAGCACTCTTTCCATCATTTAGATGCAGCTTCCTGGGGTCTGGTAGAATGCTACTGCCCCTTTCACATGCACACATACTCCCTACATACAATGATGGAGTAGAAATGAACAAACTGCAATTTAAAACTCCCATTAGGCAAAGGGAAAATGGTGAACACAGCAGTCACTTGTCCATAGCAATTACCAAAGTTTTCCTCCCCTGACTGAATAAATTTCCTTGATTTGATCTTGCTCTGCCCACTGAGATGTTCTTCCCTCTCCATTATTCTTACTTGTCACATCTGAAGTGAGTGTTGAAGAACAGGCTTTCCTTGGGAGCTGTGCAGCTTTGGGAATGCACTTCCTGCTTGGGGTATTTTTGGGAAATTAAGGATGGAGAATTACTGGCTATGTGGTTCCATTCTCTGGACCAGAAGTCTTATTGGGGAGGTCTTGAGGCTATAATATTATCACCTGCTAAACGTTTCCCTTTAGAATATGAATCACCTTTTCAAATTAGCCAGAGGTCATCAATCTTTAAGTGACAAGAAGTATCTAGAACAAATCAACATTTTGAGTTTTTTTAACCAGCTTCACTAAAGTTTCTGGATCTGGCACCAGGCATTTTGTCTTGTGGGGTTTCATTACAGACAATGTTTTCAAATATTTTGTCATGGCTTAACATCAATCACCGGATTTCCAATTTGCAATGTTTTTCTTTGCCTCTTGTGACCCAACCACTAAACCCCTTATTTTGGTTTTGTCCCGGAAGCACCCCACTTCTAACAGCAAAGTCTGTGTTAGGTAAGATATAGCATAAGCTGCTGTCACAACAAAACCCAAGGACAGTGGCTTAAACAAGACAGAATAAAAGGGATTTTGATGGAATCAACTGTAAGGACAATAATATTATTATGCTGCTTCCAAAGACTGTCGGGGGACCCAGAGAAGGATCTAGAAGTCAAGGCCAGATGCCTAAAATTCTACCAGCTGTCACCTGACAGACATCTAACCTGCAGACTGGGATTCAGCAAATCCAACAAGCTGAGCATTGTCTTCACACGTTGTGAGTCATCTTGAGAAGAGGCCCATAAAATGACACTTACTTTCTGCCTTGTTAGCCCTTTAACAATATCATTTTCTATATTTGTCTACCTGCTTACTCATGGAGGTCTTTCACAATATGACCACCAAGCAGACATCCATGAGGATACCTGCTCAGGTATAAAATCCACATAGTTTTTCCTTAGATGCCAGTGATTCGGTATCAATGAGCCCTCACCTTTAGAAGGTAGCCATTTCTCCTTCCCCTCGTCTTCCTAGTGCTTATACCTCCAATGCACATTCTCTTTCCATGCCTGGGTATCTGCTCTTCATATTCTTTCTTCACATTTTATTTGAATTGAAAACATGTCTGTCAATGGTGGCATCAATATGCACAGAATCCCTCCACCTGGGGTGGAATACCATCCGTGACTTCCATCTGGTTTTCTCAGCATCTGCATCTCACCACTGTGCTTGGGAGTTCCAAGTGGGACAGATTTCAGATCCTGGCACTGACACAGTGGATTCCAACCGTGATGTTCATGTCATTCTGGGTATCTGAAGGGTGGTGAGTGTCTGGTGGCCTGATGCCACCCATTGTCAGCTCTCAGGTCTTGGGTCAGTTCCTGTAAGTTGGATCAGTTGCTGTAATGGCTGAATCACACTAGTCACAGTCCCTTTTAATAAGAGATAGACTTTTAGGCTCTGCTCTCATGGAAGGATATGTGGATGCCTCATATGGTCAAGAGAAAGAAGCTCTGCACGCCTCTATTTAAATCCTGCGAGTCATTCCTGCTCACTCTAACTCTATCCAGATGTGGCCACGCCGTGCCCATGTAAATTAGATGGCTTTCTTTTCCGTCTTGTCGAGAATCTGTACTCTGACTCACACCAAAAAAAAAGGAAAGAATGTGCAGCAACTACACACAAGACGAGCGATTTTAATAGTACAAGCTCTGTTGAAGGGAAAGTCAGGGGCTTTTGTGCTGCAAACAGCAGCATTTGCATTTCGAGGGGCTAGACACTATGGCTCAGTGAGAACTAAGCCAAGGATGGCCTTTCGTCCTGGATGTCAGCTATTCCCACAGTTGGATTTCTGGTTTGGGTTCTAAGTATTCTTGAGTCCGAGCCACATCTGTTCTCTGCCCCCAGCCTTGCTGCGGTGACTTTCTAAAAGGGAAGAATTATTCTGAGATAATGGGCCCTCTGTAGTGCCTACAGCATTTTCCATTCTACTCCTCTCTCTCTCAAGTAGCAAACTACAGTCAGGCAAATGTGGGCACCAAAAACTCTGAACACAAAAAGCAATTCACATGGCCCCTCATGTTTTGTGTTCCAGAGAGTGTCTTATTTAAAACACATCCCACTACAGGCCCATTTCACTCAACTGGGCTCTTACACAATGGAAAAAAATAAAGAAGAGAAGGGGGAAAGGCAGCCTATTTATTTATTTATTTATTTATTTACTTACTTATTTATTTTGTCATTCTTGAATCATTTACTGATTTTACTCTTTGGAGAAGCTTGTTCCATGACTGACAGAATTGAATTAATCTTCAGGCTACCTTCGCCCCAACTCATCCTTCCTCCTTTGAGACAGCAGCGGAGAGAAGACACACAGACAGTGTAGCAGGAAAGTAATGACGCCGCCTTTTCACAGAATAAATGGCATTGAAGCCACTTTCTGAGGCTCACGCCCACCCTGCTGGAAGCCCCCCCTCCTCCTCGGCCCCCATCTCAGATTCTGTCCCAGTCCCAGTCGATGGCATTTGACATGTGTGCCTATTTGCCGTGAACTAAATGTGAGGCTGAGAAATGAAATTCAGAATAAAGAGAATCAAACGCCACTGAAACGCACATGTCATTGGCCATAAATGCCTTAGAACAAGAAACCCACCTTACACGGACCAGGTTCTGACCCTTGATAAGAGTGCTTTCTCCAGCAATATCGTGTTTGTTCCTAGAAGCTGATTCGCCTGTGTCCTCCCAGAGGGAGGCAGGGCAAGTGTACTATGAAGGCTTTCCAGTTGAGCAAAACGAAACCCAGGAAGGAGGGTTCACTCCCAAGGTCTCGGAGCTCATTACAAGAGGAAGAGAGGGAGCTCAACCAGGGCTTCTGGGGTCCTGCCCCCAAATGCCACCACGTTTTAACCAGACCCTCCAGACTCACCATCTTTAACTTCTGATTGTCTAACTTGTTTGGCTCCCAAAGTTGGGACTTTTAGGCCTGGCACCTTTTGGGGAAAGGGCGACCAACCACTCCCCTGTGCCTGGGACACTCAGTGCTACAACTGAGAGGACTTCCAAGGCAATCAATAGGGCCTGTTATAACTATGCTCCCCTTCAGCCAGCTTACACCATGCCCAAGCAATGTGCACTATTTCCAGAAAGCACCCATAGCAAATGCTCCCAGAAAGATGGGCCCCATCTTTTCATGGAGCACACAGGAACCTTCAGCAGCCCTGTCTTATGGTCCTAAAGGAACACTGGCTCTGCTCCTCAGATTGTGCTCAGCACCCATTAGTCTGAAACCACCTTCCCCAGGCGGTCAGAGAACAGTCCTCCCACCTGGCTGGACTGTGACCACTGGGGGTGGGGAGGGGGGGGGTGTGGCCAGGGGTGGAGACGGGTTGAGTAGCAAGCTGAAAAATAAGAAACTTGTTTGTGCCTTCCCCCCCCCCCCCATGACCTTGAGCTCTTGAGGGTTGTTCGTTTGGATGACTGAGTTAGACCCCCAAAGAGAGGTCTGATGCTGACATTTTTACATAACTTCTGTGCCCTCCCGCTCCAAACAAAATAGGGCCTCTATTCTCTGTGCTTTCAATGCAAAAGCAAGCCTGGGCCATTCCCTGTACACCAGGCCAAATGCAGTAATTTGTATCAAAAACCTTAAACATCTTCATATTCTTGAACCCAGAAATTTTCTTTAAGGAATTTTAGCATAAGAAAACAAGCAGGATACATAGACTAATATGAATAACAATAAGTTCATCGTACCAAGCCTATCTTCTTGCCACCATTGTCCACTATTTCCGGGGGTTCAGGGAGGTTCAGAGCACTGGTAAGACTGGCTACAAGAGATCTTGAGCCGTATGGGACCTAGAAAGAGCAGGACTGGTCTGGAGTCCTGGGAGAGTGGTACAGACATCCACATCTAGGTTGGGGTGCTGAGAGAGTTGAGAGCAAGACTGAAAAGCATTCTGGGAAGCAGTTCAACCAGAGGGAGGAAAGCACGCCTGGCAAGTTTAGCTTTGTCATAAAGGCTTGGCCCTGGAGGGGTGTAGAGATGTTAAAGCAGAATAAAAGTGATTATCTAGTATCCCGTCCCCTCCCAAGCCCCAGAGGCATGTTTGAAGATTAGGAAGAGGGGGGCTATGGAAAACTGAAAGAGTCATTTCACTGACCTATGCAACCCTCTGGGGCCCAAGAGATATTGCCTTGGCCACCTTTTGGGAAAAGACAAGTCATGTGAATGAGAGAGCTTTTCTCACTTTATCACGAGATCCTGCCCAGCTTTGGTACCATGACGGCCCCAGGCAGCCACGGGCTGAGCAATTCTGTTCCTGGAGCAGAGGGAGTGGCTGTAGTTCTGCTCAAGCCGTGGAGAGAGGCCACCGAGTAGCCAAGGCAGCTGAGCATCAGAGAAGGCAGGGAAGGGGGGACACAGGTGAATCAACTTCTAGGGATGCAAAAAAAATCTTGTAGACTTGAGAGGTGAGGCTGGAGTCAGGTGATTGGGATTAAACATCACAGTTTATAATATATATCAAAGGTCCAACATAGAGATGGTTTATAGAAGGGTGTGTGTGTAGATATATAATTTTTCATATTTTCTTCAAGTATATATCATATTTAAAATTTAAAAACAATGTTAAAGTTATTAGTCAGGGTTATATTTCAAATAAAACAAACAAAGGAAAGAAAATCCACCTTAACATCAGATGCACCATACCTCGACCGGTGGCCCTTTTATATCACAGAAATGAACTTTAAGCCTCAGGCTCAGGGAAGAAAGAGGTTCAGAATATTGCAGGCTAAGGGCTAAAAATCAGCAAGAATATCTGCACTTGAGAGTCTCTAAAGACATGGTGAAGGCCCATTGAACTCCTCTAAGCAGTTGTTGGAGAGTCCAAGGAGAAGAAAAGGTTGGTCAGACTGTTAATCCATAAGGAGATGATTTTCAGGCATGAAGCTGGGCGGGGAGGAAGGGAGGAGAAGGACAGACTGCTGGGAGGGAGGAGGAGCCTGAAACAATATCTCAGAATCACAGGAGATTGGAGCTGGGAGAATCCTTAGGGAAGGAAAAGAATCTGGTGTTCAGCCTTCTAAATTAACCGTTGAAGAAGGAAAAAAATGGAGAGCTCGGTGATTCAATGAGGATTTCACAATTCTTGAATATCATCAGGCATTGTCAACTTTTCTTCCCCTTTTTCTTTCAGTTAAAATATATAAATGTCATGTTACCAGGAGTAGAAGAATCTAAATTGTCAGAATCAAATTGTCAGAAAGTTTCCTGGCATTAAGAACACCCCCTCTTTGCACACAACCAGGTAACGATGCAGGACAACCATTTCCCAAAGTTTGACCTTTGGGACTCTATTTCTTTGGGATAGCAATAGGCATGATATGGGAAAGGAGGGATAACAAGTAAACTTTGAGAAATACGGGGTTAACCAATGATTTAAGTGATTCCTAATGCTAATAAGTTTATGAGTTTGTGTCTCAAACACCTTTGACCGTAGAAACTTTACTCAACTTGTAGAACTTAATGTTGCACAGATATAACTTGATAAAGCTACGATAGAAGGTCACTGCCTTAATCAAAATTGGTTATTTCTTCAAAAACCACAGCTAGGTTGTTCATGGGTATGGCCTTCAGTACAGTACCCTGAGTCCTTCTTAAATTTTCTACTCAAGAATGTTCCTGTTCAGTAATCTTCTATGTAGGAACAACATGTCTAGTTATTTTCATTTTGCTAATTTTCCTTTTTCATCATCTGTATTTCAAAAATTATTTTTTTGTGCACTCTAAGAGATACAATGAAATATCTTTCTAAAACTCCACCATTATTTTCATCATACATTTCTCTTTTGATAGACTACAGAACTATGACAAATAAGACCAAAAAAATCAGTAATGACTGACAGAGATTCTAGGCAGGAAACAAATCAACAACCTCAATTTGAACAATATCTGTTCAATCACTTCTAAAATGATAACACTGCAAGAAATAGCAGTGAGCTATTGAATTTATGGTTTGGGTTGCTTTTCTGTTTTAAAAAACAGGTTTCTTTGTTAAACTGGAATTTGAAAGGCATGTGTCACCTGGGGTGAACCATGGCGCCTTTAGACGTCACCATATATGGAGAGAAAGGGTGACAAATGAAATGCTATTTAGATATACAATCTTGTGGAGGATCTTGCTATTAATGGGTTGGGGTGTTGTTTTTTTTTAGAAGTTCATAGATATATAATAATGAAATATACTGAAAATTATCATTGGGATCTGCAGAGCCAACAGCTAAATCTAAACACAAAGAAAAGTTGAGAGACTAAGAGATAAGACATGTACAAGACTGACAAACCTGGTCAAGAATGAAAAATGAGTGTCACTAAGACCCCATCATAGCAAAGTACTTTTTTTTTTTTTTTAGAACTTATTCTAGGTATATATTATAGGAGTATTTATGATGAATGTGACTAAAAACATTTATAACAGCCTTGCCAAAGTTCTTTAAAGTCATCCAAACTGTCAGAAGTGTGTTTCTTCTAGTAAAGAGAATTTAAAACTTAGAATGTAGTATCTTTGATGTAGAATCTTTTTCTCCCTGCAAGAAAATACTACAATCTCCTCCCCCAAATTATATTGCCAACTAGTGGTCAGCGAGAACCTTAGACCAGTGAATCTAATGTCCACAAAGAGGAATGATACCTGAGTGTTTATGTGTAGGTGTGTATATAAAGCACACTTGAGATTAGACCATGGCCCATCTGCAGTACAGAAGACCAAGTAGCAAACTACATCAATATATGTCTCTACCTCAAAATACATTTTAAAAAAATTTTTATTTTGTGTTTCTTAAATTACACTTCCTGCCATCCTGCCATTCTTATAGTCATTAGAGGAGACTATGGGTCTTTGTGGTCTACCAGCCTCATGTTGCATAAACAGGAGCCTGTCTTAGCAGACTTTCTCAATGGCCATAATTAAAGAAATGTTTACCCTTGGAAGTAAAAATGTCATAGAAGCATAATTAATTAATTTCTTAAATTCTTCTGTCCTGCTGTGAAAGTCTGTGTTTGCTTTTTAGAAAGGGCTTTGATTTGTGCTGGGGCTAGAGCAGTGTGTACTGCCTAAAGGGAGGGAAAACAAACAAACAAACAAAAAACTATAGGTTGGGGGAGGGAGGTAAAAGTGGAAGAGGGCGTAAAGGGAATAAATGGTGATGGGAAAAATAATTAATTATATAATAAATAAATAAATAAATAAATAAATAAATCTTAAAAAATAAAAACTATACGTTGGCATAATAGGTATAATGGAGGAGAGCAAGATAAGGAGAGAAAAGGGAGAGGGGTTAATTCCAAACCATGTTCCTGTGTTCTTCCATATCTCCTTGCCTATTCGAATTACATTCTACAGCCTCATATTCTAGGTATTTCCTGAATTTCAACCTCTGGTCCCTTTCAATATTCACAGAAAAATTTTAAACTTATTATAAAGTGACAATACTACTTTATAGCAGATATTTCATATAAGGTACACTCATGTGTGGGACTTTATGAGTCAGGCACACATACACACACTCAGGACAGTGAGGAAGTGAAGTGAGAAAACCTGCCAATAGTTCTGGGAAACGCTTCTAAATTTAAGATTTTAAAAAAATTGGGGGGGGGGGGGACACGGAATAAAGGGAATGAACCTCCACAGCAGAGATGGGCATCCTGGCTGAGATGGGTTGAGCAGGAGGAACTTGAAGCAAGTTCTCAGACCTTGGGCTCTCAGATTTCAAAGAGCAGGCCAGGCTTTGGCCATGATGACACAGGGCACAGGAGTGAAGCTGGTAAAATAGGAATGGGCAGTTCTGTGGGGAAACTGGTGGACAGACTCATTTGGGAGGGACTGTGGGGCTGCTGAATGTTTACCTGACATGGGCAGAACAGAGAAAGGCCAAGGTTTACCAAGCAACTCTGAGCCCCTAGGAGCATGAATGGGCTAAAATAAGGGCAAGAGGTGAGGAGACAGGAAAAAGCAGGAAACAGGCCTAGTGAGGAACAAAAAGCACATTTGGGAATAAGGGCTCAAGTGTTCTCATTTGGGGGCACCGTGGACATCTGATGCCATTTCATCATTTCTAAAACTGCTAGTGGCCTTCTCTGGAGGAAAACAGGACCTGCCCTCATCTGTGTGGGTGACAGCCACCCTTGTAGGGCATTTTATTTGCTGTGATGCAGTCCCTTAAGCCTTTGTCTTTCATTTAACTGCAGCATTAAAATTATGGAATATTTTAGGCTACTTTCATTCATACCAAGACAAGCCAAAAGCCACAGTTATGGTGTTTAAGTAAAAGCCATAAACAAAATCTAAGTCATGTCCTTGCATTTTGCACAAGAAATCCTATGGAAATGTAAAGAAGTTTACACAGCCTTTATCACTCAGCAGGATGTTTTCATTTTGTTTGGTCCATGTCCCAAATTGTATTTTGTTTGAGGCTCCTGCTCATTTTCTTTTGTTTGTGAAGAGCTATGTCAGGCTGAGTCTCCGTTTCCTCAAACATTCTGGTTCAAAATGAATTATTGATCAGAGAAAGAGTAAAGCTATCGCCTGGATGCCTTGTTTGCTTCCTTGGTTCCAGCTGTGTGCTCACCACCTGCTCTTCCTAACCTTCTTCTGAAAAGCAAATGTATCAAGTCAAAGGCAGGAAGAAATAAAACTCAAAGTGATGTGATTGGAAGGAACATGGTAAAGATGTAGAGCTGATGGCACCTATGGAGATGGTATTGCAAGAGGAATCGGCCATGGCAGTCAGAAAGAGTCTCTCATGTCAGTGATAGCTGGCAAAGAAAGGATATCATCAAAGGTTTTGATTGGTGGAAGTCAAAAAGGGCTAAAAAAGGTATCAAAGCACAAATCTATATATATATATATATATATATAAAAAGCCAATATGCTAAGTATTCCTCCACCCTTCCAACCAATCACTATGATGCGCACTGACCACCAGAGGGCAGACGCTCAACTCAGGAGCTGCTGAGTTGCAGTGACTTGGCAGCTGTTGTCACAGGTGATGCATGCCAAAACTAAAGAGGAGGGAGCCTGATTCCCAACAGGGCCATGCGATCATGTTGGTTGCTGGGTCACTGCTGGCCCCGAATCTTGTTTACTGCACACTTGCATTTGTGTCCCACACTCTGAATGACAACAACTTTGTAGAGGGCCCTCTCACATTCCAGGACCCCTCAGGGGATGTTGGAGAGCCAGTTTTGGTCCAATCCCTGCCGGCCAGGCCAAGGGACCCTACCTGCCAGAGGGACCCCACTCACTCCACAGACACAGGGGAGGGACTATGGGAGGTTGGCTCCAGGGCATGTCCGGCCCATCTCACCTAGTCCCGTCCCACCAGACACCTCCTAATTAATTTCCTTTCAATGTGCATGAATCCATGCACCATGTCACTAGTTTGTCTATAAACACTATGGCTGTATGAAATATTGTAGAAAAATGTCATTGATGTTACAATCTGGATAAACTTAGATGAACCTGAGATACTCTTAGACTGAATCACATACTAAGGCCAAGATGACTAGAATTGACCATTGGAAAGAAACAGGAAGCAGCCAAAAAGAAACCTGAGGCTGAGGGTATTTTCCTTGATGTAAAGTAAGCTTACCCAACAAAACAGACTTTTTACATTAAAGGGCCAGTCTGAAATGAAATGAAAAATTTGTAAATTCTGAAACCATTCAAATACCCCTAAGAAGCCCCATTAGTCTGTCCTACCTCAGAGCACCAGGGATTAGATATGGGCAGCATGCTCCCTGGCAGGCAGAGTCTTCCATCTGAGAGGGTGCCCAGGGAAGAAAAGGAAAACAGCAACTCTAGGGATCTGGGCAAGGTGTTATCAAGGTCATTTTGATCCCAGAATCAAAGCAGCTGCATTTCCTATTGATGGAAATAAATGAGAAAACAATTTGGATAAGCTTCCTTATCAAATACTAGAGAGCCACTGCACAAATTCATGCACCAGTGGGTTCCCTCAGTCTGTGGAATCGGGTCAAAACCAGCTCTCCAACATCTCCCGAGGGGCCCCAGATTGCGAGAGAGCGCAGGCCAGGTCAAGAAACCCCACCAGTGCATGATCAGGGCCGGGGAGGGACATGGGAGGTTGGCCAGCCAGGGAGGGACTGTGGGAGGGCTCCAAGGTGTGTCTGACTCCTCTCACTCAGTCCAAATCAGCCGGACCCCAGCAGCAAGCTAACCTACCAGTTGGAGAGTCTGCCCCTGATGGTCGGTGCACATCATAGCAAGGGGTTGAGTGGCCTTAGCATATCATTAGCATATTATGCTTTGATTGATTGAATGGCCGACCAGATGACTGGACATTTAGCATATTAGGCTTTTATTATATAGGATTGAAGGAAAACATTTCTCCCAGTGAGGAATCAAGCCAATACCAAAAATATGTCAAATACCAGTGATGTCAAAGACTCAAATCCCAGCAGTGATCTCCCAGATCCGGAGAAAAACTCTCAGGAAAAGCAGCATAAGAAGCTGTGAAGGTCCTAGAGTCCACTGCGAGTTAGAAAGGGGGTTAGCCAGGAAGGCCAAATAGGGAGATGAAGGCAGGAGGTGAATTCTAATGTGGTCTGTAAAATAATCTTAGACATAGTATGAATCTCATACATTCCTGAGACCTTCACGGCTTCCAATACCCTTTTGTAGGCATTAAACCATTTAATTTCTGGAATTAGAGGGCCTGTCTCCAACTTTGGGCTTCACCAATTCTTAGCCATGGTGATCTTTGGCCGGTCACCCCAATGAGCTGAAGTGCCCTCACCTGTGAAATGGGGATAATAAAACAACTCACTCCCAAGCATTCATGTAAAGATTAAATGAAACAGTATGTGCAAAACTGTCCATATGGTGCCCTAAAAAGTAGTAAGCATCAATAGTCATTATCTCCTCTTTAAAATTATTAGTAAACCCACACTAACCCTGTGAGGTACTCAGGGTAGGTATTACCAGCTTCTTGTTCAGGTGAGGAAAGTGCTGGCAAAGCTCAGAAAGTGACTTGCCTATTGTGGCAAGGGTGTAGGCCCTCAGAGAAAGAAAGACACTAGAAAATGTATTGCCCAATCGAAAACAAGAGCACTCTGAACAGTGGCATCCTGGCATTGTGTCTCCATGTGTTTGCACCCCACCACAGCTGGAGAAGGTCAGAGGAGCAAATGAGTTTCAGATTTTTAAACCAAAGGAAAATTTGACAGAAATTTTTCCAGTGCTCACTTTGTATCTCAAAAGCAGACCCATTCTGATTCTCACTCAGAAAGACTTAAGTTTTATGGTCAGGAAGATCTGGGGAGACAGCAAGGTCCAGAGGGGGACAGGAAGGGTGTTGCCGATGGGAGAAAGATGTGCCGGGAAGCCTGGACACCTCACGCACGCACATGGTGCTTGGTAATGACTCCCTCCCACCATCCGGCAGGGCCAAGCGAATGTGGTTGCCCTCTGATCCCATCTCTCAGCTCAGACTGTAAAACATCAACTTTCTGGAATCCCATGGACTGACTTATTGTGGAGAGAGCTAAGGACTTACTCCTTCAGGTAGACAAGACTTTTTAAAAATATAACCATTGCTATTGAAATGAAAATGTGTTCATGGATCATAGCTATCTCTGGCTTTTTAAGCAGAGTACACTGATTATAACTTAGTCTTTCCTTGACAACTTGAGGACATCTTCACGAGAATCCACTACACACTGGGTTGTATGCAGCCATCCTCCTGTGGTCTTTGGAAGCATGTCAAAAAGAGGTTTCCACTGAACTAAATGGGTGCAGATTACCAGCACTCCTTAGTACTTCTCAGTGCATCCCTTAATATTATTTTAGTCTCCTCTCTTACCATGAGCACTATCGTTTTTTCCCCTCTTGCCTGCCTCTAGCTGTTTCTTTTTTTCTCCAAACCCATTTAATTTGCTTTTTCTCATTTGTAAAATAGGCTGTAAAATACATACAAATAATAGTTTTAGATGTTAATTTTATGATACATGAATTATATCTCAAGCCATTTTTAAGTACAGTGCAAACTACAAAACTTACAAAGAGATATCATATCACTGTGTTTATTTTGGTGCTAAACTATTTCACTCTTTTATTTAAAATCAAAAGACACAAATAAGCTCTCAGTAAAGACTTAGAATTCTTCCATTGGGAATATACCCAAGAGTTAAGGTGTGGTCTTTAAAACATCTATTTTTGTTTACTTGACTCTTTTTGCTTGGTTCTCAATCCTGTAAGTGAAGTTAATTTTAGTAAGATGTAGTATGACTGTAGTCTTTGATTAAAGCCTCCTTCCTTATCTTTTGTTTATTCGTTTGGTATCTTTGGATGGCCTACTATGTGCTAGACTCTGGAGGTGGGGAGGGGAACATGAATCTTTAAGTGAGTCAAGTCTTTCTTGTGTGGATTTTAGGTGTAAATCTCCAGGAAGTTTGAATCTTTATGCTTCCTTGATTTGTGTCCCAATAATAACTCCATGACTCCAAATCCAGTCACTCCAATCCAGTCAGATGCTTCCAGGGAAGCATCATAACCAACCAACTGGGAGACTAGCCCACTGCTGGAAAGCTGGCCCATGGAGTGGGGATCCTTGATCAGAGGAGAATGCTGAGATGTGAACATAGCTGTTTTCCGTTGTTGCAGCCTCTAGCACTTTTCCATGGAGCATCTAGAACCTTGTTACTCAAAGAGTGGTTGTTCAGACCAGCGGCATCAGTATCACATGGTAGCTTGTTAGAAATAAAAAACCTTGGGCTCCACCCAACAACTATTGAATTAGACCCAGCCTTTTAAAAAAAAAAAGTTGCTCAAGTGATTCTTATGCTCATTAAAGTTTGAAAAGCACTGAGCTTATAATATTGTATGCAAGCATCCCTGAAACACCTGGCACTTTACCCACTGTAGTAATCATATTTTTCAGAGCCCGTAGGTGAATGATGCCAAACACAAGAGGCCACTGTTTGACACAGAGGCACATCCCACTGGTCAGCAGGCAGAGATGATCATGATGATGCCGAGCAGATGTTCAGCATATTCGTTGAGCAGCCAGAGACCGCTGCAGTTCTCCTCACTTGCCTGTCAGGTTCAATAACTCTTCTCCAATGACTCATCTCTTCATACACATGTGTTGTAATTTTCTTTAAAGACCAGCTTTTCAGCAGCATTCAAAGCTGGGTATTTTTCCCTTGTTGCAAAACTTCCATATTTCTGGAAACATCCGCCTTTTCCCCTTGCTCAAATTCAGCTCTAGTCTTTCAGACACCACTTCATTTATCCATTCATTTACTTGAAAAGTATGTACTATGTGCTTACTATCTTCCGCATTTTCTATTCAGTGACCACCATGTAAACACTTGCATCCCTCCCATGTCAACCCGCCTGCTTGCTTGTTTTCCTTTAACACTTAGTTTTTACAACTTACATAAGACTGGAAACATATTTGTGAAAGTACAAAATATTACTTCTAGCCTTTAAAAAAAACTAATACTATAATTGAGAAGGTAAGATATACCATTTTGAAGTAGCTGTAGAACAAATTTTCAAGACCACTCAGGGATGGTATGTGCTATACTAGAACAAGCACTGGATGTGCACAAGTCAGGAGATCTGGGACCAGTTCTAGTTCCTCTGTGAACCTACACTCTTAGACAAGCCCTTTTGCCCCTGTACAATTTCCTAAAATACTGGGGGGGGGGGGGGGGGGGGATTCATTATTCTTTAAAAGCTGTTGGACTATCTAATCTAAAAGATACCTCCTTGTGTCCAATACCCAAATACCCAAGAATGGATCCTAAACTACGTACAAAAATTCTGATGAGACTCTCAAGGAAAGAAAACAAGCAGCATAGGGTTGATTAGGGAGACTGTATATTACTTTGATTAAGAAGTAGACAAATATATGTTCAGATCGCATTGTAGTATAAACTACTGTAAGTAACCTTGAGGCCTTTGATGAGTCACATAATCTCTTTGTCTCCTGGTTTTCTCATTTGTAAAGTGGGATAATAATAGTACCTATCTCAGAATCATCAGGAGGAGTAATGGAATAATTCATGTAAAGCCTCAAGCACAGTGCCTGATGTAAAGGATGTGCTAAATACATCATGATGATGATGATGATGATGATGATGATGATGATGATGATGGTGTGATGATGGTGTGATGATGGTGGCGGTAGTACCTTCAGGAAGGTCTCTGTGGAACACACAGGCCTTTCCAGTAAGAATAAACTTCAGATCTAAGTTGGAGGAACTAACAGGATATATGAGATAAACTACAAGGAAGCTAACCAGTTAGTAGTAGAGGAGCAGAAGGAAGGAATGGTAAGAGGTAGGGAAGATGGGAACACAGGTAAACTGATGAATAACTGTGTTGACCAAACTTAAAGGAGAAGGGATAACTTGGTCTGACAGAAAGACTTGGACATAAGGAGCACAGTGGCTAAGGTATCTCTGTGCATGTGATAAGGAACTGAGAGACTGAAGGAAGGAAGACCAGCCAGGAACCAGCAGTCACTCCTGGGTAAAATGCTGAGAGCTAGACAAGAAGTCAGGAAGAAAAATGTCCTCTGGAGCTTTCTAAGGATCTATTCAAATTTCTTCCCTAAGAAGAAATTCCTCTTGGTCTCCTGCAAGCATGACTGGTTAGTATTTCTTTCTGTTATCAGTGGGGAGAGGTCTACGTCCCCACCTGTTGCTGTGGGAGAGGGCTTCCTGCTGTACCCTGAGAAAAGGAATTTTCTGAGACTCACATGGGAGGATGAGATATTGTAAAAAGCTTTGTTTCTATGGAAACAAACCCCTGAGTTTCCAAGGTCCCATTTCCCTTCATCTCCCAAAGGAAGAAGTGTAGCTATGGCTTCAGAAGAGCTAGAATAAAAGCCATGTTGAGAATTTCCTTTCCATGTTGGAGCAGAGTTCAGTCCAGCATCAGGCTTGTGTTCCTTGCTGCAGTCCATCAGTCCATTGCATGTGGGGTCTGCAGGGCCATATAGCTTGGAGGGAACACGGGTAAGTGGAAGGAAGCCAAGAGAGAGACCAAACTTCTTTGTTTGGGGAATTATTTATCCCCAAATTTCTGTACGCTTGCAGTGGCCCCATTCTGGCCAATGATCTCTGTTCCCAAATTTGACTAACAGGCACCCTCACTAGTCATCCAACTTCACTGCACATGCATCTATCTCCTCTTTGCTGGACCCCTATCCCCAATCCAATAGCCTCTGGGGAATGGGCCAATAGTGCCCTGGGTAGTGTGAAATTGCAGCTTCCTGGTGAAGTTGCCCAAATGGCCATGTTTATAATGTCTGGCCTCCCCTTTGCTATTTAATTTCCTACTATTAATAACAAGTTAATTACAACAGTATAATTCCCACTCCAATTAAAACTAGAGGAAATAAGCAACCGTGCCCATGTGCATGAAAATTTGCAAGGAACTGAAATCACATCCTGTCTGTGAGTTCTGAGTCAAAGAATCCTGTAAGAGGATATTTAGGGTTACTAAGCAGGCCATGTCACTTTCAGCCTGGCTTTAGTCAGAGATCTTGTCGGATAAGAACAGGGTCCCAATCCTCGAGGCATGACAAGGCCTCTGCAGCACCATGTGGTTGCTATTACTGAGCCTAAACAATGAGCAGAGTGCTTGTACAGGCTGTGTCTACTGTGGTCTCCTTTGCAGTCTACACCCCAGGGATTTCCAGGAAGAACAGACTACCCAACATAGCCATGGGGCAACCACTGTTTCCTAGAGGTACCCCAGAAGTGGAAGCAGAAAGGAGCTTTGCCTAATCCCGGGCCAAATTGACCAGAACTTTGCTCCTGGGTTTACCCCTGTTTGTCCTGTGGCATGCTTCACTTGGGCTCAGTGCATTCTAGAGTATAGGTTCTTCTCCACAGCTTCCTAGAAGGCAACCTTGCCCTGGCCCTGAACTATAAACAAACTATCATATAATATATGCCTGGTAAGGTGGGACATCAGAGAGAAGGACAGTTCAGCAGTCTTCCCAACACATACACACAATGTCCCACAGGGCCACCACTGGCATCTAGCATGACTTCATCTTCCACAATCCTGAGAATCTTCAGCCAGAAAAAAAAGATATAATGGGAAATTGAAATCTTAGCTTTCAAAGCAGGACATATGGCTATATCCCCACGGCCTAACAGGCAGAGATTTGAGGCAATGATGCAAGGAAAGAGCAGAATGGTATCTTTGAGAAAATCAGAGAAAGAGTTTCTTCAATAGCTTTTTTTCTTGGCCTTAACTCATGTATTCAACAAGCAATTACTAAGTGCTGACTATCAACAATAGTTCTAGATGCTTTGATGGATTCCACAAAGTCTCTGGTACTTTGCTCAGTAGGTATAAGGAGAAGACTTCCCAGAGACAGTGACATATAAGCAAGATGATGGATGTGAGTAGGGTGTTTCAGCCAGAAAGGTAGTCAATCCAGGTGGAGGGACTATATTTTCAAAGGTCTAACCTGAGAGGACCCATTCCTTTTTGCATAGCAGTGAGGGGCAGGCTCTGTTACTCATGCAGTCCAGCAAATACAGAATTCTAGTGAATGGGGCTCCATCTTTTCTAAATCCTATCTCGGCCTTCCCTTCTCTCACCCTATGTTCCTGTAGTTATCTCCCACAGTAAAGACTATCCAGTTATACTTGAAGTAAGAACCTCATTGTTAATAAATGGCTATTCTTTGCTGGCCTCATTCCTCCTTAAGTCACAGTGCTAACACTAGCACTATCGACACTAAAACTCAGCACTAACATCAACTCAAACTGAGACCTTAATTTCTAATTGGAAAATGGGAAGCGATGGCATATCTGGGCAATACACAAAATGGTACTGTCAGAGCCTGAGGTCTGGGGAGGCCAAGTGATGGAGATAACTTGAGCCCCCATTTCTTGTCTGTAAAATAAAGATGATAATAAGTCCTGTTTTACTAGATGGATTAGGCTGTTGTGAAAATTAGAAATAATGTACAACGTCTAGTATAGGATCTAGCTTATAAAAATTACTCAATAAAGAATAGTCATTATTAATATTACTATTATTTATGTCATCATACAGCATAGCCTAAGTAAGACTATCAGTTATTCCCAAGTTGGTTGACCTCTCCAAAACTTGTGGGCATCCTGATTAAGTACCTAAGAAACAGCGGAGAGTTCTATTTCTTTCTAAATTCTCATTTGTACCATGCATTTCAGTTTACAAGCATACTCATGATCTCATTTGCACCCATTCCAGTCTTGTGAGGCAAATAGAACAATTGCATATGTATTAGGACACGGCCTCACAGTCTGAAGACTGTCTCAGAGAGGTCACACAGCAAAAATAGAGGTCTTCTGGATTTCTGTAGAGTATCCTTTCCACAATATCATGCTATACCTTCATTAGTTTGTGCTTCCATATACTCAACAAACATTATTTATTAGCCTTTGTATAGCAGTCACTGTGCTAAATAGTTCTACTGATCCAAAGATGAATGAAAGAAGGTACTTGCCCTGTAACCAAGATAATTTAAGAAAACATCCTCCTCCCTGACTACCCCCCCCCCAACCCCAGCCAGGGAATCTAATAGAAAATATTGTAACAATTATATGGCTCTAGATGTCTTTAAAAAGTATATTTGTAAATGAGATGATCAAACTTTAAAATGGGACAACTGCTCTCACTTGAGCCATAGCATATAAAATTAACATTAAAAAATAATATTAAAAAAGCTAAAATAAGTTTTTCAGAAGACTTACATTTCAACTACTAAAATTTGTTTCATTTTTCAAATTGACTTCACTGCTAATAAGACCAGCCAATTTGCCAAAAGGATATTTATAATACACAAATTAAAAATAAAAGTCCTAGCTTTTTTGGGGTCTAGATCTCCTAGGACATCTTCCCGTCTAGCTTTTGCTTTGACCCCAGCCACTGTGAGAAGAAGATATAAAACACCATGGGTTTCAGAATGTTCTGTCCTTGGAAGATCTCCATTCAAAGTTTTTGGCCAAATGTCCCATTAATTCCCTTCTGATGAAGGCACTTTGGGGTCAGCTGAATTTGGGGTCTACAGGGATTACAGAAAAGGGACTGGGTGCAGAGTTCACGCCAACGCTAAATGTTTCAGAAACTTGGAGTAAAGCCAGATTCTGCAGCAGGGATTTAGGAGGGAGTTAGCTCAGGGAAGCTTTTCCCTAAATAAAAGCATTCTGAAGACACTGTTGTTCTTTTATTACCGATAATAATAGTGACTACCACTTAATGTATGTGCTGAGCACTTTATGTACACTATTTCTAATCCTTACAAATAATAATGCTACGAGGTATCATAATTCCTAATTTACATAAACGCAACTGAAGCTCAGAAATGAATCTTTCCAAGGTCACATAATGAGCAGCAGAGATGACATTTAAAACCAAGGCTAATGTCTTATTCCTATTGCCTCTGTATCTCTTATATTTCATATCTTCCCCCAAAGCAACAAGACTAGCCGTCAAGGAGGTATGTCTGTACAGGAAACATCCATTGTTGGTCTAAACATATTTGCTAATTATCTCCTACACACCCAGCACTATATTAAGCACTGAGGAATTGTGAAGAAGAATTCTTGGTTTTGGCTTATTTCTTAACTTGGGAAAAATCTGCCTCTTTGTGTTCTGTTCCCATATTTGCCAATGACCTATTTCTTTAGCTACTGGACATAATACAAAAATGTGAAGCTTCTTTTTAAGGCTTGGGGAGAGCTAAATGAAAGATCTTGTTCAGTCAAAAATCATAATAATATTAATTGCCTTTTTAACTCTCATAGACCCAAAAAAACATAATCTATGCCAGTGACAATTTTTATAAGTGTCTCATGAAGAAATGTGAGCCATTGCATGTGCATTATATTTTTAAATAAATACCAAACCTTCCCCTACTTTACTTAACATTACAAAGATTTACAAAGATTCCTGTTGGACTTCCTATAGAGAATACCCTGAGCACCTTTGCCAGAATTGGCTGTAAATTCATAATATCATGAGTAGGTCAGTTAAATTGTGTTCTTCAGTGATCCTCAAGCAGAGGGCGAAGGGTAGAAAGGGACAATATTTGGGTAGAGGACAAGAAACAGTATTTTGAAAAAGCACTCAATATTAAAATATGATTTTAATAAAATGATTTAATAAATATGATTTATTTAGAAAATAAAATGCATTGCTTTCATAACACAAGTTTTGAAGGTAAAGCTTGACAACTTCTTTGCTGGTGGATCACTAGCATAAAAAATAAATGCTGCTACATATATATGAGAAGATTGGGGATATACTGGCTTGCCCCTCAGCCTCAATTCCATAACCAAGTTCTCAAATCGAAGCAAAGACTTGTACTGTTTACAAAACTTGAAGTCATTATTTTAGCGACTGGATTTCTGATGTTTAGTTTTGTTTCATTTTTCATCTTCCTCACTTAAAGGGGGAATAAACCAAAGTTTTTTCCCTAAATGGCCTGGGAGGGAGAAAATATGAATAAATTATGTTTTAATGGGTTGTTAAAGATTCCTACATAACCACCTGGTTGCACTCAACTTGGAAAGCAAAAAGCATAGGACACACCCACTTAATAAAGCAGAATGTCTGGTACATCTACCTCTGATTCATGTAAATGAAAATAGGTCTTAGCCATCAACTACACATGTACCTTCTTCCCTGCCACTCTCCACTCTCCTGACTCACTAAAGAGGAGAGTTTCAATTGGCCAACATCTTTAAAAATTCTTACTCACCAATCTTTTAGAGCAAAGCCTCAGAGAAATCATATACTAAAGTGGTTTAAAACTAGCTTGTGAGACTAATGGCAAAAATTAATAACTGGAAGGAAGGAAGGAAGGAAGGAAGGAAGGAAGGAAGGAAGGAAGGAAGGAAGGAAGGAGGGAGGGAGGGAGGGAGGGAGGGAGGGAGGGAGGGAGGGAGGGAGGGAGGAAGGGAGGAAGGGAGGGAGGGAGAAGTCACATGGCTGGCAAGGTGTAAAATTCATCTTTCTGAAGGCAATGGGCAATGAGCAGGGTTCATATCAGCAAAAGGCTATAGTAAGTAATCAAGTTAAGATAGGACATATCCATGCAGGTGGGGAGCATTAGACAGGCCTAGTATTTAGGAGGAGAATTAACATTTGACATTTTTAACAAAGAGTTAATTTGATAGATAAGCAATTTCAGTAAGTCATAATATTTGGGATTTCCTTTTCAATTCCTTGTTCATATTATAATATAACTGGACCTCTGAGGTCCATGGTTATATACCACTAAGGTGGAAGTTGAAGGTATAATGGTTCCAGATGAGTATGGACCAGTCAGGAGCCAAACAGGAAGCAAGAAGCAGTACTTGACTGCAGAAGAAAAATGGCTCTGGGGAGAAATGGATGGTTCCTGAGTAACTTTAAACATGACTGTCTTTTTTACATGTTTTATATATCATTACTCTACCTAACATTGCATTTTAAAAAAAATTTTTTAATACTAGATGAATACCATTATAACAGAGCAACCTTCATTTTGAGATTAATTTTGAAAACTAGGTAAAAAATAAAACATTATATTAAAAATATTAAGAACAAACTAATATAATTTTGAATGTCAACTATAATTAAAAAATTAAAAAAGTATTTAAGTGTTAAGAAAAAACAAAATAGTAAGAAATTTCTAGGATAATGTTCAGGAAAAGGCAAAATCCGAAGAGCTAAAAGTCCAACATTCGAAGTTGCTTTGTCCTAAGGGCATATGCTAATATAAAGTAAAAGCTATAAATCTAAACTTTAGTTGTGGTGGATTTGTGAGTAAATTAGATAACACTCAAAGTATAGACTCTTCCTTATACACTATTGGTGGAAATGTAAATTCATTCAGCTACTATGTATGGCTTAGTCCTCAAAAAATTCTAAACAGAACTGCCATATAATCCAGCAATTCCTCTACTGAATATTGATCCAAAGACAATGAAATCACTATTTTGAAGAGATAACTGTATTCTCGTGTTCATTGCAGTATTATTATTTATACTAACCAAAATATATAAACAACTTAAATTATTTTCAACATAGGAAACTCAAAAGAAACTGCATTTAAATCACTAAAGAAATAAATATTTCATGCCATGAATGAGAAAGCTTAATATTGCAAAAATGTAATTTCCTACATTGTCCTAAAAGTCATTATAATTCCAATCAAAATCTCAATAAGTCATCTTTGTGGCTTATGACTGGTTGATTCTAATATGTATAATATATGGAAATGAAAAGGGGTAGGGAGCAAACCTTTCTTGATGAAGAAAGACAAAGAGAGAATTAGCTCTGCCAGACACCAAGCCTTATTTTAAAGCTATAATAATTAAGACAGCATAGTATTGGCCCAAGAATAGATGAATAAATCAGTAGAATTCATAAATACACTATATAAATTTTGTGTATGAGAGGTGACATATGGACTAGGGATGGGGGAGGATTGACTTTCAATAAATTGTAATGGGACAATTGGGTATTAATGTAGAAAAAAATGTCAATGAGTCCTTAATTTACATTATATATAAAAATCAACTCCAGGAGAATTAAAGAACGCAACATGAATGGCAAAATTATAAATACAAGAAAGTTTTATGACTTAGGGGTAGAGAATGCTTTCTTGAATAAGATATGAAAAGCAATACCCAGATTAGAAATGATTGATAAATGAGACTGCATTAAAATTAAGAACTTAAACATATCATAAGATATCATATTTCAAGTGAAAAGACCATGCCACAGAAGGATAGACATTCTTTAAAAGATATGTAAGCTACAAAATAGGTAAGAAAGCCCTACAAATCATGTGTGAAAAGACAGAAAACCAAAATGCAAAATGGGCAAATGACATTCATTAAACAGACACTTCACAAAGAGTGACTCCAAATGGTCAATAAACATGTGGGAAAGTGTTCAACATCATTACTAATCAGAGAAATGAAAATCAAAACCACAGTAGACTCATATATACCCATCAGATTGGCAAAAGATTCAAAGGTCTGCTAAACCCAAAAGTTGGCCAAAATGTGATGGGAGTGAAAAATGATACACCCTCTTTAGCTAATAGTTTGACATTATATACACACCCCCATGATCCAGTATTCCCACTGCTGGGCTCCGGACTAGAGACACTTGTGTGCAATTACACCAGGATGGATGAAAATGATGTTTATACAGCATGGTTTAATAACCAAATAGGGCAGTCCAAGCATGCATTGGCAGCATAATGCATACATAAATTATGGCATATTACCACATTGGAAAATTAAAGAGAAATGGAAGTCAGAAAATGACAGCTCCTTACAAGAATCTGAATGAATCTTACAAAAATGCTGACACAAAATAATATGTAATATAATCCTATTTATATAAAGAAAATGCTTTATATAAAAGCATCCAATTGGGGTGCATGCAGGAGGCAGCCTATTAATATTTCTTTCTCACATCTATGTTTCTCTCTTCCTCTCTATTTCTCTCTCTCAAAATAAATAAATAAACACACACACACACATATAGATATATAGATATATATATAATGCTAGAGGTGCCCATTTGATAGTCAACTAACATGAAAGATCAGAAGATGATTAACGGAATGCTGGAAATATTCTATTTCTTGATCTAGATGGTAAAACGTGGGTGTTGCTTTATAATAATTCACAATATTTTTGTGCACTTTTCTGTATGTGTGTTATATTTTATAACTTTAAAATATTAAAGAAGGGAGAAAAAAGAAAATTATCAGACCCAAAAATTACCAAGATCTCTTCCATTGTTGAATCCTTGTTTTTTGTTGTTGTTGTTGTTGTTGCTTTTGTTTGTTTTGTTTTGTGTTTCATTTGGACCCCAAACCAGAAAGCTGTCACCAGTTTGAAAAGAGAATGTATGAGAGAAGGAAGGACTTTATGTCACCTGTCAGATAATCTGGCATTTCAGAGTCTGCAAGTAAAAACACCTGCCTAACCATTTCCACCAAGACGAAAGCACTGTAAGTTTTAGATCCCCAAAAAATGCTGAAAATTCTTGAGAATCACCCTCATCCCAAAGTGTGTCCTTAGCTCTGCAGGGAGAAAGAGATGAGTAATTCAGTCTCTAGGGATAAGGTATGTAGAGGTCCTTCCTGAGAGATCCAAGGCCAAAGGCCAAGCCTTGGCCTAAACCAGATCCTAATGTCAGATGAATGCTCCTTTTCTAAAATAGGAAAGAAAAAAAAAAAAGAAAAGAAAAAAGAAAAAAGAAATTAAAAAAAAAATATATATATATATATATAGTAATATCATCATAACAGACTTTCTCCCCAAAGCTCTGCAGGAAAACAAAAAATAATAAAATAAAAATAAATCAGCTAGTTGAAGCAGGATGCCTAGAATCTTTAACTTCCTTGGAGCAGGCAGTGTGTTCTTTAAGAGAAAGTGTAGCACAATACAAATTAGGTAAACACCAAAAGCTTAGCCCTGACTCCATAACTTTTTTCCATCCCTCAGAAAGCAGAATGGCCTAATGACTTGAATTCATTGATTCAATCAATAGTCAGCTATTGAGTGAATAGTATTAGTTAAGCACGTCTACTAAGAATTGAGGTAACAACACTGAAAGGCACAGTTTTGCCTTGGAAGATACTTAAGAGGATAGTCATACACAGACAAGCCATTCACATACAGTAAGAATAACCACTTTTCCAGAATTTTGTGTTAAACATTTTTCTACTATTGAGAAACCCACTTGACCTCCTTGTGATCCAAATTTTCCTACTTGTGAGTGGAGACTTAAACAATTCTTTTTATATGGTCCCATCAAACATGAATGGCCTTGGCCAAAATCTTTCTATGCCTTACTTTTTCTTAATTGTAAATTGAGCATAATAATAGTTTCTCCCTCAAAAGATGATATAAGGATTAAATGTTATAAAGATTAAGTAATTGTATATACATATGAAAGTGTGTGTATATTTGTGTGTGTATTTGGTATGCAGTCTGGCACTTGGTAAGCACTCGGTAAAATTAGCTGCCATGATAATAATTTTTATTATTGCTATTATTAGACTGTTATTCTTTCTTCCTATGAAATGAGAATCAAAAGTCCAGCCCAAGAAAGAGTATCACAAGTTAACAATGGTTACCAGTTAATTCAACATTTCATGAGCTTCTGATGACCATGACTGAGCAAGAGATACCCAACACACACACAAACACACATAAACACAAGCACTACATAACGCACCATTTTCTACAGTCCCAGGTGCTCACTTTGCCCAAACTGAACCATTTAAACTGCCATATCTCGAAAGCACATAGTCTATTCAATGATAACCTTCAAGCACCTTCCTCTACCACAGTTGACCCTATTCTAATGATATAAAAAGTGCTATGGGAGGAAATCTAATCAGGAACAATGAAAACTTTGCAAATGGGCCATAAGTTTCTAGTACAACCCTCTAGAAAGATTGTGTTAAAACAAACATGAATAGCAACATAGCTACAGCCTGGCCTATACAAATGCTTTCAAAATACCCGCATCTGGGAGTCTAGGTGACTGCCCAGATCCCTTCTAATCCTAGAACGTTAGAGTCTCATTGGCTAATCACACATTTAAAATGGCGAAACCCATATGGAAGATAATCAAGCAAAATCCAGTTGGGGTATTGACTGAAAACTTTGTAGTGAGTGCTGAGGCTGGAGCTGCCCCTTCCACAGCCACTTTCTTTGCCCTGATTCGAATGCTTTCCTCTGATAATTTTCTTCTTAACCCAGGCTTAGACTCACTTTCTGAGGTAGTTTGATTCTTAATTTCCAGCTTGTCCTAATTAGCTCTCTCCTGTCTCTCCAAACTAGTTTGACCATATCTGTGCCTCTTCCTTCTGTAGAAATTTATTGCAGTTGGATTTTTCAGAACCCCTAGCCTTTTCAAATTGCAATTACTGGCTACCCTGGACCTTCTCTATTTTAATTCCAGACTCCAGTTAAAGAAAGAAAAGGGGGGTGGGGGGAGGGGTGATATTTAATCCTTACAATTAACATTTTGCAAGAGCAATCACTTTATGTCTCCAGTGTGTGTGAGGCTAGGGGAATAAGAAAAGGCCACATTACATCATTCGGTGGCTAAAAAGAAACACTTTGAGCCATGTCACTGGGGACAGTCCCTGCAAAACCAGAATGTCTAGTCACTGTGACCTACAGCAAAAGGTATCGAATAACTTGGACAAGTGCTAGTGCAAACAACTGACCAAGTCATTAAACCCTAATGCAACCACTGGGGAAAGGGACACATTTAAACCTCCCAATTCAAGAAGCAATCTGGGCAAAAAAGAGAAGTTGAGTTTTTTCCTCTTTCCATTCTTAGTTTTTCCTTTTCTTTTTTTTACCTGAGAACATGGGTGATGAAAGGGACAGCACTGACCAATTTGCAGAATTCCCAACTTACAAAATCAGTAGAATCTTTTCTTTCTATAATAAATAAGGTGGAACTACATCTCTGCATCCTGAGCAGGGAACCACACACATGGCGACCTCCTGGGGGTGGCCCTCTTTTCTGCCGCTGTGTTTATGGTGTGCTCAGAGAAGAGGGTAGCATTTTGATGAGCAAAAGAAAGCCCCTGGTCAGCAACCAGCCAGCCTTCTAGACTTTTATCGGAACAGTGATGCTAAAGAGTAGTCCTCAACCTGGGGCTCGGCCACCTGGCCTGGGTAGATGAGAGTATCAGATAAATCAAGACAGTGATTAAGAAAAATAGAAGAGTTATTATTTCTGCTTCTGTGACCCTGTGGCAGTTCCTGTGTAAGCACTTTTCACATATTAGCTTATTTAATAGTCTTGTTAAGGCTAGGAAGAGCTTTTATTAGATCTTTATCCTTCAAATAAAGAAACGGAGACTTCAAGATTTTAGAAGATTAACCCATGGTCTCAGAACTAGAAAGCTGCCATGTCTAATAAGCAGCATACCCACTGTATGTCCCTCCTCCACAGCATCCCTACCCTGGCTATTTGTCTTCTTTCCGAATGACTGCACCAAAGGGTCCTTGCTTGTAAGGCACAGAAGTCAAGTTCTAATAACATCTCCTACATTTATTTGAACAAAGGCATATAGTTTTCAAAAACGGAGACATCATCTCATTTGGCCTCATGAGGTCAGACAGGATTGTTTTTTAAAGTCCCTTAAAAATTATATTCAATGACTAAGCACTCCCATGATTAAACTTTTAGAAGTTTCTTTTCAAACACTAATTGTCAAAATAGAGTAAGCCGACGGCTTCACCCATTAGTGGAAGGACAAGAGACGTGCTGTTTGTTTGGAGCCGTGTCTGAATGTGGGCTGGGAGAGGGAAAGTGCATTATAAAACCACAGGGACCAGAGCCGGCACCACCCCAAGAGGCTCGGAGACTCTCAGGCATGGGAAATGTTTCTGGGTGTTTCCCCTGCCTTGTCTCCGCAGGCTCTTGAAAGCTAGGCCCAGATACAATAAACACTTCAGGAAGGTAGAGCCATTTGCAAAGTTGACATTTTCTCTAAATTTCCACTCTCTTATTTTTGACTCCTATTTTTAAGCATAATGGCATAAAAATGCAGGCTCAGTAGGCACCCAGAGCAGTAATCAAATCCCTGCTGCTCTACTTACTGCCAGTTTAGGCCTGGTCCCTGCAAGATCAGGCCTAAACCAGCAGTCGGACATCCCTCTCACAATCTGGGACTGCTAACTGCAGAACCTGTAGCAACTTAATTCAACTGGAGCCTCAATATTTTCATCTGAAAGATGGGGATATTGGTTGAGAAAATTCAATAAATTAATCCATATTAAGTGCTTGGCACAGTTTTTGATACTTAATAAACACTCAAGGACATAATCCTCACTTTCATCACTGATTCACTTTAATATTTGATATAAGTATGTGAATAAAGCATAACTGATAGTACACAATGTTTTGAGAGTTTCAAAAATCCTTAATAAAATTTTATACCTGTAGTCATATTAGGTCACATAGCATGAGGTACTATCTCAAGGTTTTGAAATGGGATTTAAAGTAGGAACCAACAGACTGGGATAATCATATACTTCATTGTGTCAAAAACTGCTCACTTTGAGGTTTTCTAGAGATTTGTTCTTTAAGTAATCTTGTTAAACATTTTAATAAATAACTTAAAAAGCAAAACTTAAAATGTCCACCAATAACACAAAGGCAGTAAAAGGTCCAATGCACTAAATTTTGAGGATAAAGGAGAAAAATAAGGGTGGTAAGACTTCAATCTTTAGGCTCCTGTAGAACATGGATAAGGTGAGCAAGTGCACAATTACAAAATAATGCAAAATTAAAACTCGGGCAACAACCTTATAGCTTAAAAGCATTACTATGACAAAAAAATCAAGTACTACTTCTATCAGGAATAAGTGTATGAATCCAAGAGCTAATTCAAGAAGAAAAATACCAATAGGCTTTCCAAAGGTTGAAAAGAACTCATCGATGATAACCCCAGTCCCATTTACACTCCCATCTACTTCAACAGATAATTCAGGAGCACCTACCCATAGGCTCAGGACTGAAATATAGGCATGGAAAGCACAGCTCCTGCCCTGAAGATGCTTGTACAGCGGGAAGAAAGCTGCAAACCCTTATTCAGTCAACCTTCATCGAAGATAAGGAATAAGATTTTTAATTATTTTATTTCCACCTAGAGTCCTAGTGCATGAAATTTGTGCAGTAGGGCGAGGGGTGGTCCCTCAGCCTAGCCTGCACCCTCTCCAATCTGGGACTCCTTGGGAGATGTCTGACTGCCACTTTAGGCCTGGTTCCTGCAAGATTATGCCTAAACCAGCAGTCAGACATCTCTCTCACAATATGGGACTGCTGACTCCTAACCACTCGCCTGCCTGACTGCCTGATTGCCCCTAACCACTTTCCTGCCAGCCTGATTGACACCTAACTGCTTCCCTGCTGGCCCTATCACCCTCAACTTCCCTCCCCTGCAGGCCTGGTCACCCCCAACTGCCCTCCCCTGCCAGCCATCTTGTGACAATGTGGGGATGGCCATTTTGTGACAATTTGCATATTACCTCTTTATTGTATAGGATATGTCACAGAATGATGCTATTGAAAAGCATAATAAAAGGAAACTACCAGAAAATGAAAAATTTTAAAGATATATAAAATATAATCCCCAATTTTTTATAATTACTTGAGACAACTGACTTAAAATTATTGTCAAATTACTGTGACTATTTCTAAACACCATCAGTTTCTGTACTTGGCTCACAGAAGAGAGACAGTGTACAGGCCAGCAGTGGTCCACAGGCTGTATTTTGAGTAGTGCTGATTTGTAATACGTTGGTTGCTTTTATGAAGACAATAATGAGAGAAAATGACAAGAAGTTTTTAAGGAAAGAAATAATTCAGAAACCACACCTACTCAGTTGACATATTTTCCCCAAATCTTATCAACCCTTCACACTAAAGAACATCTTTTCTCTTTCTTTTTAGGGCCTATTTTCTTTAAAATGTAGCCCATTTTTTCTGCCTCATCACTGTGTCTTATTGCACAGAACAGAAAAGAATCACTGTATTTTTTAATATTTCTATAATATTTATATCCTGCCTTTTGAAAGAGCTATTTATTTCTCCCTTCCCATCAGATTTAAGCTTTTCAATGGTAAGAACTTATCATAATTACCTCAATACCCCCTCTAGCACCTAAGAAAAGCCTTAACCATGCTAAGTACTTGATAACTGCTTGTTAAATGAGTGAAAGAAAATGAACAAACAAGTAAACCAGCATCAACTCAGCAGTGCCTCCAAAAATATAGTACTAAGAAGTACTATGTTTTAATTTATTTAATACCAAAGGTTAATGCTTCCCTTTAGACCTAAGCTGCTGGAACCACTTAATTTTTCTATATCTGGTCCACATGTGAAATTATAACCAACATCAAATGAAAGTTTGATTAAACAGACCAAGAACAGCATGAGTGATAGATGGGAATTCCCCCGGGGCAGGATGTTGGTCTGGAAACCAGAAGACTTGACACTGCAGAGCTAAAAGTTCTCCCAAAGAGCCTATAAACTAGCCCCACAGAAAAATGACATACACTTCATCTCTGAAAAAGAAACAACTTAAATTCAGAAACACAAAGGTATCTGGATCAAGCCCACAGATTTTTGGACCTATCCTTCTTTCCCTCCTATTCCCCACCCCTCTTCTATTGTGGTATTCACTCCTGATAGTAAGAAGAGAGAAATGGAGAATCCAGTGGTGTTGCAAAAATATGTCTAACCTAAGGAGGCAAAAGGACGGAGCAGTTTTAGCTTCCAAAATTATTCTAGCTTCTCAGAAGCTCTTGTTGCCCTTGAAGCTGGTTTCCTGGAGCGGCTAAGACTCCTGGGATTTTGCAAGCAGCTAGAGTTATCTGGTGAGTGATCAGAAGGCTCCTGGGAGGAGGCCCAGCTGGGGTTCTTTCCAAACCGTGTCTGCACCACCTGTAACTCTTCAGTACATATGCTTGCCAGAAGATCGTCCCAAGCCTGGGGGGATGGGGAGAGTTGCCATTCCAGAAAGAACCAACAGCCAGCGTTGGCAGAGAAGGACGTCCTTGTGCATTGGGAGGGAGTCAGGGCTTCCAGCTGAGGGCGCTGCGCCAGCCCTGGTATGCAGATCCGGGATCTGTGCCCGGTGAGCCTGCCCCAACTTGCCCAGGAGAGTGAGGGAGGCCAGGGAAAGATGGGAAAGGTGTTCACTCTTCACCCCCTTCTGGTTCCAGCCAGCTCCAGGCCTTTGAAGTCCTGGGCCAGAAGGCATGGCCAGTACTGATGCTGAGGTTTTTTTCAGAGAGCCTCTGGGATTTGGGTTCTTTTTTTCTCTCTCTCTGGAAGGCAGACCAACATAAATCAAAAAGCATGGACTTTAGAAGCCCATAAACCTTGATTCAAATTCTGGCTGGGCCACAGACTAGGTTTATAAGCCCCAGAAGATTATACAACTTCTCCGGACCTTGGGTTTCTTATTTCTGAAACGGCATTCATCTAAGAGTTTCAGAGTTTCTCAATCTCAGCACAGACATTTTGGACTGGATACTTTTCTATGGCATTGGAGTAGGGATGACAGGTGGTGGAGGGAGGGGGGAAGGGGTAGCTGGAGGGAGAGGGGTGAGTTGCCCTGTGCCTTATTGAATGTTTAACATCATCTCTAGCCTACCCACTAGATGCCAGTACCACTCTCCCCATCCAATTGTGACAGCCAAAAACAATTCCAGACACTGGCTAATGTTCCCTGGGGGGCTAAATCATCCCCAGTCAAGAACCAGTGATTTAACATAATTCTTAAGATTGTTGTTTTATATGTGTTATTGCAAATTTAGAGAGCCTGGTACTTGTGAATGGATGAATTAAAAGACCCAAGAATTATTCATGCCTGTAACACAGGGGTAGGGAATGTCCAGCCTGCAGGCAATATAAGGCCCAGGAAATCATTTGGTCTGGCCCTGCCAAGGCATTAGGGGTGAGTTAATTAAATTTTGACCAAATACAGCAGGCTAATTTTTAAGTTGATAATTTTGTGTGGCCCCTGAATGATGTTATCAATGTCCAAATGGCCCTTGGCAGGAAAAAAGCTCCCTCACCTCTGCTAGCAGATGCCATCACTGCCCCGCCCACATCCCCTCAGCATCCACCTCAACACATTGATGGCCACTTCCCATTAACACCTGGGGCTCTCTGGCCTTGAGAATATGGTCAGTCTATGAAAAGGGCAAATTGGAACTTGCCCTTGGAAGCACCTTCTTAACCACTGATAGACGAAGAGTTGAGATAGCTCTGAGATATATACGAGAATCTCCCAGTGAGATCAAACTCCATCGCCTACAGTGGTAACTGACTGTATAACACAGCCCTTCCCTACCCTCACTTTCCTGTTCCCCCATGGGTCATCTCCCAAACATTTTGCACAACTTCCTTTATCTTTCATGGGTTTCTCTCTTTGAGTAGCCTAACATATAAAAACTGAGATTTTTATGTCTATAAATGTCCTACCTTGTTGACTTATCAGGCTTCTCATTAGTATTTACTCAGATAAAAAAAAAAAATTAAATACTGCAAATAAGCCACTGTTCTGCTCTGTGAACTGCTGAAAATAATGATTGACACATTCCAACAGTCTCAATACAAGTCAAAAAAACAAGTTAGAGGTTATAATTCTTATCTGTTCCTAAAGCCAACCTATCCCCACATTGCTGCCACACAGCTCCTAAAATGTACACCAGATCATGTCTGATGGGAACCCAGCAGTCTTAACTGTGGCTGTAACCTCAGAATCTAAAACCACACTGGAACAAGGTAGGTACCCAATAATATTGGTTGAATTACTGAGTGAGGGTCATTCTCATGCTTTAAATCTTTGGATGCTTCCCTGTGATATTAGCAAAAATAAAGATGAAACACTTTCAAATGGTACACAAGGCAGAGCCTTTAAGACTCAATCTCAGCTTTCTTCTCCAGCTTTATCTCTCACCACTCATCCTTCCTATGTGACCCCAAAATATGCAAGTACAACCTGGATTTTAACCATCCCATACGGTGCATGGTTCCTAGAAAGGTATGTTCTTTGAATGCTGCCCTTTTACATACGTTGTCCCTGAGCCTGGGGTGCCTTTTTCAGGTCTTTCCCCTGTTGACACCTACAGGTTCCTCAAGGGGCTGCTCAACTCTGACTTCCTCTGAAGAGGTAGGGGGACCACCCTGATCCCTTTGAGTAAAAGTAACCCTCACTGCTCCTGTTACGCTAATGCACGTTGGGAGCTGCTCATTGATCTCCCCACCAGAGAGAGAGTGCCTTGAGTTTTAGAGCTGTATCTGATTTGTAGGTATCCTCAATGCCTGAGACATTTTAGGTGCTCAGAAAATAAATGTCTGTGCATTAATTAAAGTAAGGATATAATAATAATTTGAAGGGTCTGGTGTGTATATTCATGTGTATATTAGAGTTCTCCAGAGAAACAGAACCAGTAGGATATTGAAAAATAAATAGAAAGAGACTTATTGTGAGGGTTTGGCTCACTTAATTATGGAGGCTGAGAAGTTCCACAATCTGCCACCTGCATGCTAGAGGCCCAGGAAAGCTGCTGGTATAATTCCATTCCAAACTCAAAGACCTAAGAACCAGGAGAGCTAATGGTGTAAGTCCCAGCCTGAGTCTGAAGACCTGAGAACCAGAATCAATAACGCCCAAGGATGGGAGAGGTTGGATGTCCCAGCTCCAGCAGAAAGCAAATTTCCCCCTCCTCCACCTTTCTGTTCTATTCTTGCCCTCAAAAGATTGATGACACCCAGCCACATTGGTGGGAGGAATTCTCTTTACTCAGTCTACTGATTCAATTGTGAGTTTATTCCAAAAACACCCACATGGACGCACCCAGAAATGTTTATCAGCCCAGAGGAGCTGACACATAAAACTAATCACCATCATGTGTAATGTTCATTCCCCTGAATCAGCGACTGACTTATGCATAGAGAGAATAGTGGTAAATCCCAGGGATTCCCCAATGCTAACCACCTTCAGAAAGACAAACCACAGGTATGTGAACTACATTACCTAAGCCTCCTATTATTATGGTTTGGCTGTGCTAATGATAGGAAGAACCTCCTACCTTGGCCAAGAAATAATGTGACCTGCCACCCTACCCCTGTGCAGAAGGTTCAGTGTCTGAACACAAGCTCCACATTGCAAAACCATGAGGACCCAGAAAAGCCATTTGAAAGCTGTGCTCTTCGTTGACCTGAGCTCTGTCAACCTAGAATATCTTCAAGATGAATTTTTTTTTTTTTTTTTACAAATTCAACATCAAGCTTTAAATCTTAGAGTTGGAGTTTAAAACTAGTGAATTGGTTTCATAGAAACAGAGAATAGAAAACAAAAGAAGAAGATGTATAGGTTCTGCTCAAATCTTTAACTCTACATCTAAATTTTCTTTAAGGAGAAGGATCTAGCTGGGACAAAATGACCCCTCCTCACTTCCCTAACACTCTTTCATTGTCATCCTTCCAAAATAAAGATGGTTGAAAAGCTTCAGACATTTCCTTTTCAAAACAACTATGACATTTGAATAAAATCTAATTGTATGCAAAAAGAAGTCATAATGGCAATAAAAAATATAATGAAAGGACAGTTTTCATTATATTGGCTTCATCATACTACCAGCAAGTATTACCAGCTCATGAATCAAGAAGGGACCTATTACCAGCTCATGAATCAAGAGCACCTATTACCAGCTCATGAATCAAGAAGGGTCTGGTTAGATAATATTTACATAGTACATGTTCACCAAGACAAAATGCAGGCGTCAAATGATGAACATGATGTCTGAAAAGTAATACATGCTCACATGACCCTAAATCTCCTGTATCCTGTCAAGAGGAGACACTAAATGAAGTCTCTCTTTTTTCAACAAAGTAGAGAGCATAGGTTTTCTCCCAGAACCACCTGAATCATTCCCTCAGCTCCAACTACCCAATCTTTGAATACCCTATTGCTTCCCTGTTTATGTCACAAAACAGGTCATTCTACCACTACACAATTATCTTTAATTCTCCAAGCCCTCCAGTCTTTGGACTGCTTGTATCCCCATGTAGAAAGCTTAATGAAATATGAATGTTGTCATTTTCTTTCTGTTTCTAAAAATAGTTTCCATTTGACAACAAATGATAACATATGCCGTCACAACTGCACTTCAGGGTACATCTAAACAGCACAGAGGAGTCTTCTCAACTCAACAGTTATTTAGACAGTGTTTAGGATGAGATTCTAGGAAGTGGTCTATTGAAGGCCATGAAAGTTCCATGTGGAAATAAATCTAGAGGCTAGAACTTCCTCAGAAAGAAATCATGGAACCACCAAGTGCCCACACTGGAAGGAAGTCAACAAAACCAGCCAACTTGATGATTGAGAATATTTCCCTCAAAGTCAGAGAAGATATTTCAAATGCTCAAGTTTCAATAATGTGGAAGACCAACCATCCCAAGACTTAAGTCATCTGATACCCACATTATGTTCTTTCTACCTCTCCACACTATGTCTCATTCCCATTATTGAATCCCTCAGCTTCCCGAGCAGGCTGGCCTAGCCTAGGAGGCCCCAGGCATTGCTGACACGTTTCAGCCAACAGTTTAGACAATCAAGAGGAAGAGTTTAATATCATTTTTCATGTAAGTGCTAAACTATCTCTTATTCTCCTACCCTAAATCCATGTGGACTTCATCAGGAAACTCAAAAAGTTTCTTGCTGGAAGTCCTAAAGATACTGAATGAAGTAACCACCGGCAGGAATAGGGTGGCAAGTACTCCTGCTAAAGACAAACAAGAACCCAGCTAAAGTTACTGCTACCCCTGCTATAAAAATGTTATTACCTACAGGGCTCCACAGAATAAGAGATAATTCTCTTTTTATGTGCTGTGGTAGCAAGGATGTTTACATGTCATCTTTATTTTGACAGAGAAGGGCATTAATGTCACATTCTATTTAGACAGACTTTTATTATGTGAAGACAAATGCCTTTCCCTATTGGGTTCTCTTAATGGACAAAAGGCTCCAAAATAGAAAAAAAAAAAAATATTATAAGTAACTATTGATTTCCTTGGGGGGGAGGGGACTTAAATTCTAACAGAAAAGCGTAGAGTAGGTGTTTTGGTAAAATTACATCAACAGCACTAGTGATTTAAGCTTGGTTTTCCTTTAACTTATGGTTCTGACACTTTACTTTCTTCAAAAATTCCATTCCTGAATAATAGTCTCAAACTCTATGTGGTTTTCTTTCTTTACGATATGTCATACTTAAGATGTGATGAATAGTTTAGCCTTCAGACAGCTTAGCTAATGAATTCAGACAAATAGTATGCAGAGAGAAGTTCCCTTAACCAAAAAATAAAGGCAGAAAAATAATGTTCCTATTTATCTTGTGCTAATAAAAATTATCAATAAGCACAGCTCATTTAAATAGCACAATGGTAAACCCTTGAATATCTTTTTATGCGCTTTTTGGCCACATGTATATTTGATATTGATCTTTTCTCAATTTAGAAAAATGTTTAGCATGAGAAAGAAAAATAGCATCTTTTTAATAAATATTAAGTACATAGGAGTTCACATTGAGTCTGTGGTAATAGCCACCAAAAGAGAAAAGTACACAAAGATGTCTTAATGACATACAAGAAAAAATGAGTTCATGAGCCTGGCTTTGGGGATGAGTGGGGACTTCAGCACTAGGTTAAGGGGTAAGGCTTTAGCCCTGACTTTAGGCAAGTCTCTCATCACTAATAATACCTACATTCCAGGGTTGGGGTGATAATTAGTAAAATGTGCACATAAAGCATTGTTCCTAGCACACAGTAGGCACTCAATAAGTGTTTGGTGTAGGAAACTAGGTTAATTAAAATTCATCTTTTTTTTTTAATTCTAGAGCTTCTAGAAGACTTTATTATGTAAATGTGCATTAAGACTCTCAAAGAAGTCCAAGCTGGTGTGGCTCATTTGGTTGGAGCATCATCCTGTGCACTGGAAGGTCATGGCACATACCTAGGTTTTGGGTTCAATTCCCAATTGGGGGAAATATGAGAGGCAACTAATCAATGTATCTTTCTCACACTGATGTTTCTCTCTCTCCCTTTCTCCCTCTCTAAAATAATAAATAAATAAAGGCAACCTCCTTAAAAAAAAAAAAAAAAAGGCTCTCAAAGAAGAAAGGTCATCTGGCAGGTGCAGTTATCTAGGTATACACGGGAAATGCTATTCTATCCCCTTTCTATTTTACAGAGCAGAAACCTGGGCCCCTTCAAAGAGAACTGGATCAAGACATTCAGTCACCTGACCTCAAAATGAAGAACCCACATTTCCCCTGCTACCTCATGACTTAGTCTCCTTGGAGGTGTGGAAAGAAGTCCTATGCTCTGTCCACCTCACATTCCACCTATTTAGTCCATCCTCTCAGGCCCATTGTTACATTTGTCTTTGGCTAGAGCAAGAAAACAAATGGAGATCCATACCATCTAAGTCTAAGTACATGGCAGGCACAAGTCAAGCTCACAAGCTGCTAAAGGAAATGTGTTCTACTCTCCTACCTTGGCAAACGAGCCTTCACATGACCTGGAAGGCCAGGTTCAAACACTGAACCCCTTAGAGCCCCTCCATGAACATGACATAGGAGGAAAACGAGGCTCCTGAGGCCAAGCCGGGTCTTTTCCTAGCCCTTCCCGCCCCTGGCTCTGTCCCACCCTGGGAGGGTCCTTGCTTACCTGTATATAGACCCCTCTGGTCACAGTGTCCAGGCTTCTTCCACAGCCCCTGCCACATCTTCCTCTGGATGCTCACCCAGAACTCACAGTGTGTTACCAACAGCCTGGTGAACTCTCAGGAAGTCAGACCCCGAGGAAAGGTTTGTGTGTGGAGGTGGGTTCAGGGCTATTTGGGCAAAAATGGGGGGTTCCAGGTACCTGAAGTATGGAGGGGCGTGTGCTCCAAGTAGTCGTATTCCCTCAGAATCGTTGCCCTGTGGGAGGGGTACCAGAGCAGGCTCTCCAAAGGTGGGGCTCACGTGAAGGGCAAGCTGCTTGCTCAGCCCCTCTGAACGCCACCAGGTTGTTTCAGGGAAGATGCATGAGAAGAAACACCTGAGCAAATGCGTATGCATCTCTGGTCCCTCAGTTGGAGGCTTTTTAACGGAAGCAGCCTTTCAACCCCACTGGGGATGGTGTCCCAGACATTCACAAGCACCGGGAAGACTCCACGTGACACACTGAGGCATCAAAAAGGGCACCTCAAGGGCACACCTGGGGAGCCATTTGCAGCCCTCCCTGCCCCTGTTTGGTAAATGAGAGGGTATCAGTAAAAGCTGGAAGGAGACTCAAGGCTCACATCATGTGTGGATGGTTTGCTACGTGTAAATAAGAAAAAATTTTATGGTAGGGAGCAGATTGTGCATTATCATTAGTATGATTTCAGCCTGCTTTATGGCTCCTCAGCTAGCTGGAAACATATTTTTAGTTCTAATATCAAAACCTGTCAGGATTTGTTTTTGCTAAAGCTAACAGAATGGTACAGGTCAGATAATGATTACGAAAAATTCAATTAAGAAAGTACCATATGTGGCACTAAAAAAAGGCTGCCACAGCACATATGGCTGGAAAGAAGAGATGGCAATGTCCCTGTCCATGCCTGACACATCCTGCCCTTCGGTCCTGTCACTCTGGCCATCCTGGAATGGGAAATCCCCTCCTCCTTCTCCATTCCAGCCTCATGCTCCCCTATCTCCCCCCTCCCCCAAACTTCCTGTTCTCCTATGTCTCTCACCCCAGGAGACCTTACAACCAATTTAATTGTGTTTGTCTGCAAATTATTTGGCTAACAGGGCTTTTGGAATCCCAACGCATTGAAAATTTAGAAGAAAAAAATATTTTTTTTTATTTTAGAAAGAGAAAAACATTGATTTGTTGTTCCACTTACTTATGCATTCATTGGTTGACTCTTGTATATGCCCTGACTGGGTATTAAACCCGCAACCTTGGCATTTTAGGGTGATGTTCTAACCAACTGAGCTACCCAGCCAGGGCAAAGCATTGAAAATTTTAAACAGGAGACAAAGAAACTGATTAAGTGATCAAATACAAGGGCCCAAGTTTGATTGGATGCCCTGCCCTGCCCTGCCCTGCCAGTGAGTTGGCCGAGGGTTAAGAATACCAATCCTGGGATCAAGCTAGCTGGATTTAGGTCCTTACTCTAATGCTCCCTCTTCAGGTGACAGTGAGCAATTAACTTCATCCCTCTAAGCCTCAGTTTTCTCCTCTGTAAAATGGAGATAATAACATCAGCTTTCTGAAGTGTCCGTTGGGAAAACTAAATGAGATAATGCACATTAAAGTGCTTAGAATGGTGCCTGGAGAACATAAAAGCTCCATCCATATCAGGTAATGCCTTTATTTTTATGTCAGGCAGCAGGTTTGGTGGGAAAGCATACAATTTCAGTCAGGAAACCTGGACCTGCCACTAGCTCTCAGACTTTGGGGTAATCGGTTCACCTCTCTGGACCTCTATTCCATCATCGACAAATTGGGGATAATCATGCCCATCTGGCACAGTTGCTTCAGGCTCCAGTGAACTACTGCTGGGGGGAAGTACTTGCAAACTATTACGTGATAGGCAAGCATAATTCAATGTAATCATCTCCCAGCTAGCCCTAAGCCTCTGGAAACTCTGGGCAGATGTCATCTCTGTGAGTTTGTTCTGAATACAGACTGTCCAGGCGGCCGATTAATGCCTAAAAGCATCCTAAGAGTCTAATGACATAAAGTATAAATGAGGCGCAAAAATGTGCAAAGCTGAACTCAAAAGGGTCTGCGATGGACTGTAGAGCTGTGTTCAGAAAGCAATTGCCTGGCGGATTGTACTTCACAGCCTAGCATCTTTCAAATAGATTTGGTTATATATTTCTTAAATGGCCCCAATCCATAGGCAGTAGCACAGCTTCCTCTCAGACCTAGCATCTATAAGGTTTTGTTCCTTGAAACCATAATCCAGGCGATTATGTGGGGTGGCTGAGACGCACCACCATGGCAGCCGTGCTTGGACTGGCCAGACCTTGCCTCCGGGTTTTGTTGATGGAGGCAGCCAGCAATCTGATCACTTGGCTCCGACCATGGAATGTTTCAACCTTCTGGTCTGCAGCTCTTGGCTAACAGTTACCCTCTCTGCAGGCCCTTCCAGCCTGGTCCTTCTCCAAGGCAGAGCGAACGGATCATTTGCACACAGCCCTTCCTCCTTGGCCTCTGCGGGCCCGGGGTGTGTGATGCACTTTCATCTCGAATCTCTTCTTTGATGAAAAGCCTCGGGGACCTATGACGCAGAAAACGGAACAGGGGAAGGCGTTGGAGACAGCGCGTGAAAGAAAGGAGGAGGAAGCAAATGTTCTCGCCTGACCCTGTCTGGCCCCCTCAGGTGAAGGAAGAGGAAGGGTGGCGTCAAGGTTGCACCAGAGCGGCTCTGAGGAGGAAGCAGTTTGGGGAAGCGGCAGTTGCAAAGCTCAGGGGAGCTGTCAACTCCTGGAGGAGGTGGCATCCCGTCAGGGGAGGCTCAGTGTCCGCTGGCCAGAGGGGGACAGGAAGGCGCAGGGTCCTGCTCTCTCGGTATCAAACCAGGGCTGTAGCTAGTGAGGGCTGGAGTAGGATATATAACCCCAGGCCCCCAGGCCACAAGGAGAAGAGAGAAAACTGACATGGGTGGGAGGAGGGGGGAACCCCACTTGACACCGTGATCTAGTCTTTACCCTGGTTCCTCTTAGCTGTGGTTAAAGAAGAAACAAAATCACAATTAAAACAAAGAAACTCCTCACGTGTGTAATTTCAACATTTTATTCAATTGGGGGTGACAAGAGCTTAGCGAGCACTTCCCTCAAGTCTGCTCTTGCTCTCTCTTCTGGTTCTCCTTTCTCCCCAGCTGCTCCCTGCGCACTGGTCCTTCCTGTCTCCTGTCCTTGTCTTCTTGCTGCTCCCTCTGCTTGCCCCCTCTCAGACCCCTTCACTCAAAACCTCTCCTCTACCCCCCTCCTCTCTGCTCCCCTCCTCTCTGCTCCTCTCCTCTCTCTGTTTCCCTCATCCTCTCACCTTCTCTCCTATTTTAGCTTTTTTTCCCCAGTTCACCTCTTCAATATGCACTGGGACTTTCTGATTTCTCTCTGGCTTCTAAGACTTGAAAGGAAGTCTTGTATGTGGCTATCAAAGGGCGGGCCTGATGGTGGGGAAAGAATAAGGGAGGGGAAATGGTAGTTGAAGTTTAAATAATGCTTGTAATTATACAACTTTCTAAGAATACAGACTACTTCTCATATTTTTTTGTAGCCTAACACACATGCGCGCACGCGCGCGCGCGCACACACACACACACACACACACACACACAAAAACCTAAGAAAAGTTTTGTTGAACAAAGGAATGAATGAATGAATACTGAAACAAAATGTGGTTTTATTTCATTGAACACAAACAGCCACGTTGTCAACTGAGACAGCAAGCAGAGGTGCTGGTTTTTAGAGAAACTCAGCAATCCTCTAGTGAAGGTACATTTTCACTTATAATTAGCACTAGAGGCCCGATGCATGAAATTCGTGCACAGAGAGGTGGTCCCCTCAGCCCAATCTGACCCTCTCCAATCCGGGACCCCTCAGGGGATGTGTGACTGCTGGTTTAGGCCTGACATCCCTCTCACAATCCTGGACTGCTGGCTCCTAATTGCTCACCTACCTGGCTGCCTGGACACCTCTAACTACCCCCACTACCAGCCAGGTCATCCCCAATTGCCTCCTCCCTGCTGGCCTGGTTGTCCCCAAGTGCCCTCCTCTGCTGGCCTGGTTGTCCCTAGCTACTCCCACCGCTATCTACCTGGTCACCCCCAACTGCCCCCTGCCAGCCTAGTCACCTCTCACTGCACCTCCTCCTCCCAACCTAATTGGCCCCAACTGCCCTCCCCCGCCAGCCTGGTTGCCCCCAACATCCCCCCTCTACTGGCCTGGTCACCCCCAAACTGCCCCTCTGCCAGCCTGGTTGTTCCTCACCGCTCCCTTGCCAGCCTGGTCACCCCACATAGCCTGCTTGTTCAGTTGTTTGATTGTCCCTCACTAACCGAATTACTGGCCTGGTCGTAGGCAGCCATCTTGTGAGGGCAAGAGGGTTAATTTGCATATTGCCTCTTTATTATATAAGATAAGCATTATTACCAAGTAAATGCTGCTGTTAAAGTTTGCCCTCCTCAATGGGCTAACATTTTCCTTATTTACATTGCTAATTTTATTAGCAAACACTCTTTTATACATATAAGTAGAATACCAATCCGCAAGTTGTGTACACAAAGCCACTGACTCTGCCGGTGTCCCATGGTGACATCGAACACACACTCATCCCCTTTGCACCTAACTTGTTCACCTGCTGGATTCACCTCGCTCATCCATCCAGTAAATATTTATTTTATACTTTGGGTGCTGAGTACTTTACATGTACTATCTCATTTAACCCATACAACGTTCTGAATTATTATCATTACTTTTCAGATGAGGAAACTGAGGTAAACTTGGTTTACCAGCCATCCCAGTTTTCCCACCTCTGAGGAGTTCCCAGGACATGGAACTTGCAGTTCTTTTCCCAGGACAGTCCTAGGCAAGCTGTCCCAGTCTGCCAGGGGCTGGGGAGTTCCTGGGTCATGGGACTTCGAATGCTAAAACTGGGAAATTCCCATGCACACTGGGTGATTTTGTCACTCTACATAGTCACATGCCCGGGGTCACACAGCTGGTAGACATTAGAGGTGGGATCCAAAGCCACCCCCTATCTAACTCCAAGGCCCCCACTTGTACCTACTCTGCCTTGCCTACCAACCTCTTCTCCTTTTTCTGTCTGCTTCTAAGACGTCTCACAGTCATCTCACATATCCCAAAGACCATCATCCCTTCAAAAGTATCTCTTCCCCTTAAACCAGTGGTCGGCAAACTCACTAGTCAACAGAGCCAAATATCAACAGTACAACGACTGAAATTCCTTTTGAGAGCCACATTTTTTAAACTTTTTCTAACGCCACTTCTTCAAAATAGACTCACTCAGACCATGGTATTTTGTGGAGGAGCCACACTCAAGGGGCCAAAGAGCCGCGTGTGGCTCACGAGCCGCAGTGTGCACCACTGCTTTAAACCAACTGTGCTAACTCAGACTCCACTGAGTCACCTAAAAGCATCCTAAGAGTCACTTCCAAATCACCTGAGTCCTTCCTTTCCTTGTTATTCCCTCTGTCACCACTCCAGTCCAAGTCTTCAGTCCCTGAATTCCTGGAACCAAAAGGTTTCTCTGCCTCCATGTCACCCTTAGCTGCATTCTCTAGAATGTTGACTTGAAAGAGAATGCACAACTGTGCACTCGGATTGCTAAGACGCTACGTCCAAGAGAATGAAAAGGCAGAGGCTAACATATCTTCCTAACCTTCAGGCCAGCGTGCTTTCCAAAGCATAGCCCTTTGCCTCTCCTGGGTTCCTTTGGAACAAGTGCAAATTCTACAGCTGGTGACATTTCTGCCCTCCCACCCTCCTTGCAAGTCCACCTTCTCTGCTCTGCTAGATTGACCTGATTCCTGAAAACCTCTAATCATCTCCACAGCCGCTCCTCTGTTCTTACCCGTCCTCCACTCCCTCCGTCACTGAGGAGGTTTTTATTGAGCACCTGCTATGGGCAAACCCTCATACAGGAGGAAGACACAGCCCCCCAAACAAGCAGCTTTCATTTTTTGCCCAAGTTCTACCTCCCTGTCACCCTCGCTTCCTGACCTCTTTCTCTCATGGCTTTCCAGAGGCATATATTGTCTGGACTTTTGGCATTGACATTTCTCAACTTCATTTTCTGTCTGCTCCACATAGATGGTTCTTGTCTTTTTCTTTTCTTTTTTAATACATTTTATTGATTTTTCTTTTTTTTCTTCTTTCTTTCTTTTTTTTACAGAGAGGAAAAGAGGGATAGAGAGCTAGAAATATCAATGAGAGAGAAACATTGACCAGCTGCCTCCTGTACACCCCCCACCGGGGATGTGCCTGCAACCAATGTGTATGCACTTGACCAAAATCGAACCTGGAACCTTTCAGTCCGCAGACCGACACTATCCCCTGAGCCAAACCGGTTTCGGCGGGTCTTGCTTTTTTAATAAGATCATCTGGTTTTGACTGTAGTAAAGCTTTTCTTTTCGTTCTCACAACACATCTGGCCTTGAGAAGTATTAATACTTGTTGAGCTGAATTAAAATGGTCATAATAGATTCTCTGTCACAAACAATCCTATGCAGCATGTTTTTCCCTCCGATTCCAGTTTACATAGCAGTCATTCTGCCAGAGAGAAACTCCACTGGGTACAATTTGCACTGCAGTCCCGGATGGAGACAGCTAAGATCAAATTGACCCACTTACATTTCTTTATTCCAGCAGATCAAGAATCAAGAGAGCCTACTTCTATTCTATGCTCTTCCTCCTCCGCCAGACATCTCAAAGCACCTAATCACCATCTTCTGAATCCTCCCTGTCATCTTCCACCCCCTCACCAAATGCACATACCACCTCAAATACTAAACCACAACTCAGTTTGTTAAAGTTCAAGAGCTGAAAAGAATGAACAGTTGACTCATTTTTCCTGGATTCAAAGAGTTGAGGGTTCTCTAGAGCAGACCTGATACCCCTTCTCTGGGCCTGATCCTGAAGCCAGGGCAAACTAAGGGGATTCTTCCTTCCTTAACCAAATTGAAGAATGCACCATAAATGGCACTGCCTTGATGTGTGACTTTGAGCACAGAAGTCACTTATTGCTCTGGGCTGAGGAGCCCGCAGCTACAAAGGGAGGGCTGCTTCTCTTCAGGTTCCCCACAGACCCTCAGCTCACAAATTCTGTGACTCTGGTTTCCTTGTCATTCCTGGGCTCTCTCCACAGCACAACCTGCTCAAAACACACCTCCAGCCCCAATAAATCCTCTGCCACCAGCCCAGCTCTTCAGTTGCCGGTGTAAAAGGTGGAAAGATGCTTTCTTCCTTCCGTTTATTAAATTCCAGGCTGAGGAAAGCTCATGAAAACTGCTAGTTCACCCAAGAGGAACTGGGGGGGGGGGGGGGGGAGGGGGGGGAGAGACAACCCCAGTAAAAGGCAAACAGCCCTCGGGAGGCATAAGCTCTCAGCTAGCCTTTGGAGATAAAGCTACTCCAGAAACTTTGGTGGTTTGATTTCAGCAGTTCATCTGGGTCCTCAGGCCATTTACCACCTCAGAATAGAGCCATCAGTAGATCATGAGTGGGCCTCAGAAAAGCCAACGCCAACTTTGGTATCTTGTGGAGCCTTTCTTTGGATGACACACATGGTGTTGGATTCCCATTGGCCTTTCCTTGGAGAACTCACTTGCAAAGGAGGGGGAAATGCTGTTTAAACCACAATTGCCTCCTAAGAAGAGTGGCTCTCAATAAATTGGAAGCCCTTTGGATCAGCTGAGTATCTTGATGGGTTTGGACATGCAGAATGGACCCAGGCAAGTAGGAGAAGAGTGGTTGGGGAGGAGTTGAGTTGCTCTGCATAATTAATAAGAATTGGAATTGGTGGGGAGGGCTCAGGAATAAGGAAGGGGATGAAAAAGGAAGAGATGTGGGTGACCAAATGTGACCAGCAAAACGGGTGAGCCTGAAGCTCTCTGTGGGGTAGATTAACCATTAAAAAATAGCAGGTGGGAATCCAGGACTTAGATGTCATTTTTCAATATGTAGTTGTGCCCTATTACAATAAAAGCTACTCTCTCTTCCTTTCATATCTGCTATAAAATCTTCTCTACAAAACACCATGCATGTGTGAGACTGTTCATTTGCCTGTTTGTGATGGTGGCTCAATTTCAGGTATGAGTCAAATGTAGACTAGAATAACAGAAAAAGCAGGGCCACACCAAAAAGAAAACAGCAGTTAGAAGCCAGGGGTTATTTCAAGAAAATAGCCCCCAAATTTGGAGAAATCTCTAGACATTCACAGTGTATTTAATGGGTGGTTTTAAGCCCATCTTTTCTCCATGTTAATGGGAAGGAAGACACCATATGTGTGTATGTGTGCATGTGCACGTGTGTACACACACACAACAGACACCACACACACACACACACACACACACACACATGCATGCACACACAACTGGGAGGGGGGTGAAGAAGAGGTTGAGAGAGGACATTTGGCCAACTCTGGGCCCAGATGCAGGGGACGCCTGGCTAACAATCAGCTGGTGCCTCTGGGACCTGAGAACTTTTTCTTGAAGAAACTGAGCAGGTATAGTCTTGGCTGCTGGCCAGGAAATGAAAAGTCACCATCAGAGGAAGAGGCAGCTGCAAAGGGGTGTGGATATGTACTCCAGGTTCTCTCTACAGTGAGGGAAACTGACCAGATGAGTTATGAATTTCTCTTGATGGTTCAATGCTTTTACATCGAATACTTGGAAATGTCTGAAAATTGTGTCAGCTAGAACATGGCTTTTCCTTATAAATACAGCCCCCGTTGAAGCTATTAAAGAGTGTGTGAATGTACATTAGGAAAAACTAAACCAAGAAATGGAGAAAGGAGGGTTGGATGGTGAAAAACCAAATTCTTGGCAACCAAAATAGAATCCCACTGAAAAATGGAAACTAGCCATGGAAATAGGTCCTGTGATAAACTGGTATTAGGAGAGAAACAGGGAATGAAGAGTTCAGCATAGTCTCTCTAGCTTCTTACCTTTTCTATTTCATGCCTCTGGTTTTCATTTTCCTGATATTTACTGAACACCAAATACATATGAGGCACTTTTTTTGATGCTAGGGATACAAGGATGAAACAGACAAGGCCCTACTCTTGTAGACCTACCAAGAAAAAGGCACACGAGTTAATGTGATGATTTTAGGTGTTATTAAATAGCCTGTGAGTAATGTGAAGAATGACTTGGTATAGAGACTGCTATAGAGAGAGAAGTCAAGGAAAGTCTGCGTGCAGGAGTTCATTGGAGCTGCAATGGGAGCAATGAGAAGGAGCCAGCCTTGAGAAGATGCTGGAGAAAGGCTTCCTGAACAGAAGGAAGGAAATGCAAAGGCCCTGGGGCAGGCAGGAGGGCCAGTGGGACCGGAGCTGGAGAATTAAGTCTGGAGATGGAGGGAGAAGAGTGAGCAGGAAGCCCAGGATTCAGGCCTGGGGTCCCCTGAAAGCCATAGGGAGGAAAACCAAAGAGGGCAGCCATCCCGTGCACTGCTGTGGAGAGGAGTCATTTCTCCTAGATGAGAAGCACTGAGTGAGCCCAGCCCACATGGAGGCGGCTCCAGGAGCGGCGCTGACAGTGAAGCGCCACCAGGTGGCTCTGTAACAAGACTGTCCAGCACTTTCTCCTACCATTGCTGACGCCTTTCCTGTTCCAAGGTAGAAGCCCTTTTTCCACTCTGAACAAAAGCTTCTTTAGCAAACAGCCACTTTACTTAAAAAAAAAGGCACCAATAACAACCAGTACAATAGTACAATAGGGCAGTCACATGACTTAACATCTTTGCACACTGATAGCTAAACAAAGGCAACTCATTAGCCAAAGGGGTCCTCAGAGCTCCATTCCTAAGCTCCAACTTGTTCAAAGTACTGTGTCCAACCCATCTGGCTTGCCCACCCTCCTTTTCAAACAGACAATGCCAGGAAGAAAGGAATTCCAGTAGCCCAGGCCAAATTCCAACTCTCCAATGAGCCCACTTGCCCAGGAAGTAGTGGCTTTCAAGCACTTAAACCCTCAGTAGTGTTGTGGGTGAGAATGTGAAGCTGAAGAAGCAAGAGGAGCTGAATGAAAAAGCAGGCAGGGTGTTTGCTATTTTCACCAAGATGTCTTTGCAATGATGTGTTGTTGTTTTTAATAAAGGCAAGAATTGCTCCAGATAACCTAACAAGCACTGTCCCTAGAAACAGAGTGGTCTGGGGTGAAAGAAGCACCTTCGGTGACCAGCATGCAGGCAGTGCTAGGAAGCAAAGGTCTGCAGGACTTGTCAGTGAGTCAGCAAATTCATCAAGGAGCCACGGGGCCTCTCAGGGGCTCTGAGGATGGAAGGGAAAATAGATCTTTAAGGAGCTGAAGATCTGAAGTTGACATGGGAATTCTTGCCTACCGCAATACTTTTCCTTTCTATGTGTTGAAAATTCGCCTCTCCCTTCCTTGAGCTCCCACAGTCCTTAGTACATATAATAGTTGTGTCAGACTTGTGTCCCTCACTAGATGGACTGCTCCCTGAGTCCAGAGTCACATATCTTCCTCGTTTGAGTGTCCTCCATGAGCACTTCACATAGAGCAGGGGGCAGGGGGAGAGAAGATTTGTTTAATAATATTGTTTTCAATTTTGTTCTCCACCTCACCCGGACACAGGTACACACACACACACACACACACACACACACACACACTTCCACAACTCAAGGGGCAAATTCAAGGGGAAGAAATGACCATAGAACATGAAGCTGCATGATAGTTTTTCTATCAGCCTGACCAAAAAAGGAAAGAAAAAAGCCAGGAAGGGCCCTGTTTAATTTCCCTCAGCACGGAGGAGGGAAAAAGGCCTGCTGTGCTGGTCCTTCATGTTGTCATGACAGGTCATGCGTGTCCTTCTCCAGAAACATTTGGAAGGATGAAGTACAACAGGGAGCTCCTCAGAACAGGGCCCACAGTCGCTGTTGAAGAAATGTTCTTCCTGCTCCTGCTTTGCTGGCAGTGCAGGATGTTTGGGCGAGATTGGCACCCCCAAAAGCCTTGTATGGTGAGTGTAAGGACCACCATACACATTCAGTCCAGATCCACTGGCCTGGAAATTGGACTCTCCTCAGCTCAGTCCTCCTCTTTCCCTGGAAAACTTCAAGAAATCACTGCTTAATCCAAGATTACAAAGATTGTAATACACCATAGAAGGTAAATTTTTTTAAGAAGTTTTATAGTTTTATCTCTTATAAATGTAGACCTTTGATCAATTTTGAGTTAACTTTTGTATATGGTGTGAGGTAGAGTGTCTCAGCTTTACTCTTTTACAGGTGGATGTCTAGTTCTCTCTGGAACATTTGTTTAAGATTACTCTTTTCCCATTGAATTGTCTTGTCAAGAAGAAACATTTCTAAGATGATCCTGATCAAAGAGTCTGCCATAATAAGCACCATCACAGTCCATGATACGACAGTCAGGAATGCAGAGACGGACTGGGATATTTTATACAATGCCTGCAAGGTAAAACTTCTAACAGCACCATGGCAGTCCACCTCTTTTTGTATATACCAACCTTGGCTCTTAACCTTGTTTTGGATAAATAATCCAATGAAATGGTGGACTCTTTCATATACATAATATTCTGCTTAAAATGTTAAGGAGTCCACAGATGTCTCTACACCCGAGAGAGCCCATCCACAGACCTAGCTAAGAGTCCCTATTCTATTCTCTTTCCCACAGAATTCACCTCTTGCTGAGGCTCCAGGCAACACCACACAATGCAGAGGACTCATTTTTGTTTATTTGTTTGTGTGTAGCCCTACCCTCTCCTGTTAATTACACATTTCCTCCTAACTCCTTGTGAGTGCACCTCATCCCTGGGCATCTCAGATTCAGCATATTCTTACTTCCCCCAATCCAGGTCATACCCTAATTTCCCTTTTTCTGGTCACACCATTCTTCCCATCACCCAGGCTCAAATCTCATAGTCATCTTCACTTCTTCTTCCCCTACCACCCCTCCCCCAAGTCTCTAGTTTGTATAACTGTTTCTTCACCTGATTGCCTATCAGTACCCTGCCTGGTACTGAGGCCTGGCTGATGCAATAGATGCCTCCGTCCTTGCTTATCTCTTGCCTTTCTTCACTTTCTAGTCCATTAGGGCACCAGATTCATTTGTTGAGAGCACAGTTTTGAGCATTTCACTCTTAGGTTTGAAAAAAAAAAAAAAAAAAAAAAAAAAAAAAAAACCACTTAGTGGCTTGTCATGGTCCTCCAAATTTAGTCCAAAGCCAATTGTTCAAGAATTCACTTGATCCTCCACTCTCTGACTCCAACCAACAATCTGGCCTCATTTCCCAACTTCCCTCAAAGAAGATCTACTTCCAGCCAAAAGTGTCACCACGCTCTCTACCCCTGGCCTTCACTCACTAACCTGCCACCGTTCTTAGCAAGCTAACTTTGCTGAGCCTTTAAGCCCAGCCCTATAGTGATCACCACTATGAGGCCTTCCTGATTGCATCCACTGGAGGGGAAATCACCCCAATATCTAATGTAGTTCTTTTATATGACATTTACTATTATTATGCATCTTACATCTCTCTTAGCAAACAGTGCAGTGTCTTGAACAATATAGTCCCTTTATGGATATTAGTCATTTCAGCAGTGATTCTCAAGGACAAATGAATCAGAACTCTTTCAAAATATCCCAGTTGGTACCCAGATTTTGAAAAGTAATCATCCACTGACAATTGTGGCCTACATCACAAATTAATAAATGCTCATCAAATGAACAAAACTAGTAGGAGTAATGATGGTTAAAATATAGTGGACATTCTCTATGTGTCAAGCCCTGTGTATACATTATCTCATCCCATCCTCACAGAAACCCTATGAGGTAGGCAGCATTAGTTTTCCATTCTTTGGATGAGGAAATAGTGTTAAAGAAACTAATACATTTACCTAAAGTGGTCCATTTATGAATAAATAGATTAGATGAAATAAAGGTTCCTGAAGGACACTTATAACCTATTGAGAAATTTAACAGTGATTTTCAAGGAACATCTATGTGCAGATTTTGTAATTTTCAGCCAGTTTCTCCTTTTCCCAACTTTATGACCTTATGACCTTGGGCAAATTACTCCCCCTCTCTGAGTTTCTGTTTCTTTTTTCATAGAATAAGCATAATAGCTACTATAATAGAAAGGATTAAATCATGTGAAGTACTAAATGCCTACACAGAGTAAATTTCCAAAAGGTTAACTATAACTAGCATCATAATTATTTTTATTCAAAAATAAGCCTCAACCCAAGGTAGTCTTTCACAGCTTCAGTCAGCAATAACAGGTTGAGAGGCACAATCGCTTAAATCAGTCCCATTTAAGAAAGACTCTCAGGATGGGTCTAGAATTCATAAATACATTTTTGCTAAGGAACTTCTGGTGCCAAGCATTGAAATGCCACAGTCAATAGAGATTGGGACTCTGTTCTCAGGGAGCTTACAATTTTTTTAAAAAATATATTTTATTGATTTTGTACAGAGAGGAAGGGAGAGAGATGGAGAGTCAGAAACATCGATGAGAGAGAGTCATCTTTTCCCATGTAAGGCATTTAAATAACAATTAAACCCTGGCCTGTGTTACCAACTGGCTGATTGAACTCTGGCCCAAGAAGCAAGAGGTGGCTGGTTTGATTCCCATTTGGGTTACATGCCTAGGTGTGGGCTCAATCCCTGGTAGGGAACATGTAGGAGGCAGCAAATCAATGCTATTTCTCTCTCATCAGCTGCCTCTTGCACACCCCCTACTGGGGATATGCCCGCAACCAAGGTACATGCCCTTGACCGGAATCGAACCCGGGACCCTTCAGTCCCCAGACGCTCTATCCATTGAGCCAAACCGGTCTCGGCAGGAGCTTACAATTTTAATTACTGTGGTCAGGGCCACTCCACTCATGACAGAGTTTGTTCATTGGCCTGGAGGCCTGTGAGTTCTTGAGGAGCTGACTATGTCAGGGTTTTTCAGCCTCTGAGTTTCTGGGTGGCCCATTTCTACAACCCAATATTCCTCCTCCTCCCCCCGAGACAGCAAAGGCATGGAGGAATATGGAGGCAGCTTTGGGATTTGATCACTTCAACCACTGTCTGGAATCTCATTTTCTCAAACTTCCCTTTGGCATGAACCAAACATGGTCTAGTTCTGCTTTCTCTCCTTCCCAAATGTACTTCAGGATGGGGCAAGAGCATGATTGTAAATCATTATAATGTGTTCCTTTGTGGGAAGAATGCAGACATGATATACCTCAGCTATTGCAACCTGCACTCGATTGCAAGTGCTATTTTAATTTAACACTTGCATTCACATAGCATTTTTGGATTTACAGTGTTCTTTCAAATACAGCCTGTGATGGAAGAATTATTGCTGCCAGTTCATAGATCAAGAAATGGAGCTTCAGAGAGTTTGTGTTATTTACCCAAGATCACACAGCTAATGAGCAGCTTCAACATGGAAACTCTAGGAAGGCTCTTTAAAAGGGAATACAGTAGAGGTAGGGAAGGGTCATCTTTTGCCTTTCTTTCTTCTTTGCACTTCTTGCCTGAAATTCAGACATTAGGGCTATAGTTCAAGGAATAATTTTGTAATTTTGAACTTGGAAGCCATGCAAGAAGGATGCCAAACCAGAGAAACAGAAGCAGGCTAGGCCACTGATGCCTTCTTGCAACACCAGATCAGCTCTGAACAGCTTACCTTTGGCTTTTTTTCTTTTTGATGTGTTTAGGATACTAGAGCTGGGTCTCAATTTTGAGTAGCTATAAGCTATTCTTAGCTGCTAAACAGCTTTATCTATAATTAATACAAAACTAGTAACAATCACCAATAGGGACATGGTTCAGCAAATGATGTCTGGGAGTCTCTCTTCATTCTTAAAAGGGACCTGGACTATCTTCTCCCATGTAAGGCATTTAAATAACAATTAAACCCTAGCCTGTGTTACCAACTGGCTGATTGAACTCTGGCCCAAGAAGCAAGAGGTGGCTGGTTTGATTCCCATTTGGGTTACATGCCTGGGTTGTGGGCTCAATCCCTGGTAGGGAACATGCAGGAGGCAGCCAATCAGTGCTATTTCTCTCTCATCAATGTTTCTATCTCTCTATCCCTCTCCCACTCTCTCTAAAAATCAATAAAAACATATTTTTAAAAATAAAGGAAAAAGTAACAATTACAAATTCCTAGGACCATGATATATCTAATGGCATATATACTATGACTGGCATAATGCAAAATATCTGCAAGTAGAAGAAAAGACAAAAATCTAAAACACAAAAATAATAATAGGAATTTAAGCTGTTAGAAGCATGGTTGATTTGTTAATCCTTTTTCAAAATTGCCTTTAATTCGTCCTTTGAATTAAAGCATTAAAGAATTTTTTAGATGCTGGGTTCTCTGAATCATCGCTATATGAAAAATCAACATATTCATTTTTGACCAGGAGACATAAGAACATATAACTGTTAAGTATATTAAGCTGTTTCTCCCTATAATGATAAATGTTTTAGTAACAGGAAGAATTATATTTCTTATTCACATACTTTTTAAAAAATGAAGAAACAAGGGTATCCCCTTGTATTTGGTTAATTCCTAAGACCATCTGAAGAGGATGGGTTCTGGGTGGTGATATTGTACTGGAGTGGCCTCATAGTTATCCTATGTCTTCAGTCAATAGCATGTGGGAAATGGACCCAATTTTCAGTGTCTGTCCTTTAATCTCAAAATTTCACTTTTCTTTAGTATAAATGCTCATTGAGAACAATTTCCGGGTTGTTTAAACCCACTCTCCTGTTTCAATGGTGTTTCTGATCTCCTAAGAAATCATTATCTTTGACACTTGCCTCCTTGTTGAACTCATTGCTGTATGCCATACAGCTTCTCATGGGATTTATCCTTCTCCCTGTCCATACAAAACTGTAAATAAGTGACCACTAGAGCAAAATCTACTGCACTGGAGGAAACACCAAGCATACATGAGCATCTGAGTAGGAGAGAGAGAGGTGGGGAAAAAGGGAAGAGGAAAATGGGCAACACCTGTTGAGCACAAGGGGTACGCCATACACCATCCTCTTTCTGAGCCCTTTCTTACATTCCCAGGTTGACTCCTTCATAGAAAGCATCGTGTACAAACGAGTAAGTTAAGGCTCTTAAAATTGAAATGGCACCAAGAACAGGTGAGCGCAGATGTTTCACTCCAAAGTCTTTTTATTACACATGGAATGGACTCACCAGCAAGCCAAGGACATTGGAGACTTTCAGTATAGCTTCCAGTTTAGATCACTAACTTCATTTACATGAGGAAACGCACTGTACTTAAGTGAAAGGAAGGTGACAAGAAAGAAAACCACTTAGCAATAAGAGGCAGGGCAACTCGGGTTCACAGGGCACCCTGCCACTGCGCGATCTTGGGCAAGTTCCCCTCTCTCTGCCTTGGGCTCTCCATCTGCAAAACGGAGATGAGAATATTGCTGCCCATAGAGTTGCTTTGAGGATCAAAATAGACAATAAGTACAGCACACATAAGACACTACCTTCTACAAAAGACTAGTTCTGAGAGATATCAGAGGAGGAGGTAGTTCTGAGAGATACAAGAGAAAGGAGGTAGATTTTAATCAGAGGTTGAGGAGTACTGCAGCTCCTTTACCATATCTTGTAATAAATTAAATCCCAAATCCTACTCCACAGAACCAAAATGTACTACTCTTTCTCCAGACTTACTTGAGTGCAGTGCCCCTGTCCCATTTAAGACTGGAGCAAGTGTTCCTACTTTGAGGAAGTCTGCTTCACAGGAGGGGGTATCGGGCACTCAGGGCCTCCTCCTCTCACATAATCCCTGTGGAACCACCAAGAGCTACTTGAGAATGCTTTGATCCCACTGCATCTTTTTGCTCCATGTTCCTAAAGTCAAGTGGATTTTTCCTTGGGTAATCTGCATGTCGTTCCCACGATTATATTTTAAAGTTGATGAGTAATATTTAGAAGTGGAATGAGTTCCACTTCTAGTTCCTCTCATTGGTATGTACTGTGGGCAAGTTAATTAACCTGTCTGGGTTGAGTCTTGCTTTCTACCAGATGGAGACCCATGCATAAAATGAATAATTGCTACATCCTTTCAAATATAGCCAGTTACACTTCACTAGAAATGTCATACCCAACACCCCCCCCCCAAAAAAAAAAAAATCACAAGAATAATTAACAAACTGAACAGTAAGACATATTTACTCGGAATTAGAAACCAAAAGACTGATTAAGTCATTCTGTTGCATGATCTTGTGTTTTCCCACCCGTCTGTGGATTTGTGAACGTGGTAGCCTAACAAGGATGCAGCTGAAAACTGGGAGATTGGATACTAAAGCTGCATGTGACAAACACACATAGAAAAAAGGGCCATATCTGTAAGAGGACATATTTCCTACTTTACAGCTGCTCAGGAGAAAATAGAAAATAATCAGGAAAGGTTGGCCCAGGGCTGACCAATGTTGAAGCAGATTTCACGAAACAGGTAAAAAAATAAATAAATAAATAAATAAATAAATAAATAAAAGTAAAAAAAATTTTTAACTTAAGTTGCTATCTTCCCCCGCCCCCCCCCCCCCAAATAAAATTTAAAAGAAAAGTTGCTAAAGCTCAGCCAGCATGGCTCAGTGTTTGAGTGTTGACCTATGAACCAGGAGGTCACTGTTCAATTCCCAGTCAGGCCACATGCCCAGTCAGGCTTGATCCCCAGTATGGGGTATGCAGGAGGCAGCTGGTCAATGAGTCTCTCATCTTTGATGTTTCTATCTCCCTTTCCCTCTCCCTTCCTCTCTGAAATCAATAAAAATATATTTAAAAAAAAAAATAATAGTTGCTATCTACTATCTCCACATTTCAATAAAGAAAGAGATATTTTACCAACATAAAAATAAGAGATGCCTCATTTCAGAATAAAAGACAGTTCTTAAAACTGAATGAATTTAGTGATGTGAAACTCACACTACCTTTTCTCATTTCCTCCTGCATCAGTGAAAACTCTGTCCTGTACTGGCTCTAGTCCCCAGAAGGACCGCTTTAATAAAGAGACGCCTTCTGGATCACTCACGTGACCTCAGGCAAATTACTCCACTTCCCAGAGGTTCCCTTATTACCTGTGAAATGGAAATAATATGTGCTCGCCTGCCCTACCTCACAGGACCTTGGTCAAACGATACATGGCAACATACACAAAATGGGTCTGGAAAAGGTGAAGCATTAGACAAATGTTCAGGATTGTTATTCTTTCTCAACTGCAGTTATGTACTTATTTCCAATCTCCTGGGGATTAAGTGATTGTACTATAAAATGGTTCATTTCAGAGAAACAGCAAAAGCCAGGTGCTCGCACATTTTCTCCATTAGGAAAATGAAGCATGAATGGATAGTTTACCATGGAGACTAGGAGGCTAGAGCTACATTTAAGGAACGCCATCCAAAACTTATCTAGTACGAAGGACATTGGTTTTAGTTGATCCTTTGATTCTGGGCAGATTCTGCCTAAACCAGGTTATAGGATGGAGTCTTTCCCATTTTTAAAGGTTCCAAAAGAAGTTTCAGGGACTCAAGATTCAACACCTCACCAGCAACACATTTTATTCATCTCTATATCCACAGAAGTGTTAACAATGCCAGGAACAGAATAAGGGCTCAAAGAATGTTGAGTAAATAAATAATCCTACAGTCTTGGCCCTGGAAAAGCATTTTCAGTTTGTTGTCCTAGTATTCATCAATAAATTGGGAAGAAAATTATCAGCCCAACTTCTGGGGTGGTTACAAATATTTTTTTCTTTTTTTAAATTTATTTATTTTCTTTATTAAAGTGTTACATATGTGTCCTTATTCCCCCATTTTCCCCCCTACCATATTTTCTATTAAAACAACCAAAGAGGTGTATTGCTGGTGGGAAGGTGAAATGAAACAGTCACATTGGAAAGACTGTTTGACAGTTCCTTAAAAGGGGAAACAGAATTTCCATATAACCCAGCAGTCCTCTCCTAGATAGGTGCACAAGAGAACTGAAAACATATTTCCACCCAAAGGTTGTACAAAGATGCTCATAGCAGCATTATTTCAAATAACCAAAAAGTGAAAACAACCCAAAAGTCCATCAGCTGGTGAGTGTGCTATATCTTTATAATGGAATATTATTTGGCAATGGAAAAGGCATGAAGTACTATTACATGCTATATCTATCATGGATGTACCCTGAAAACCTTATGCTAAATAAGGGGTCAGACAAAACAGGCCACATATTATATGATGATTTCATATTAATTGTTCAAAATAAATATAATATTTATATCAACTACAATTAAAAATAAATTTTTTAAAAAATGTTCAGAGTAGGCAATTCTATAGAAACAAAGACAGGGGTTGAGGACCCTAAACTCACTGGTATGGGTCTGGGTGGTAAAATGTTCTGGAATTAGACAGTAGGATAATTGTACAATATAGCGAATGTACTAAAAACTGAACTGCACAGTTTAAGTGGTGGTTTTAATGTTATGTGAGTTATATCTCAATGTAAAAAAATTTAAATATGAAAGGCTATAAGAAACAGGGAGGTTAGGAGTGACAAGTAGAATTATGTTTTATTGAATCAGCCTTAAAGAAATTAGTTTCCAGTGATGCCTCCTCTACTTTAAAATGAGCTTTCACTTGCCAGAACCATTTATTTAAATTTGTGTCAGGAAACATAAACATATTCCTTTCGCAGCACCTGGTAGGTAATATGCACTCAATAAATGGCAAGTGACTGCATATAAATGAGGACCCCAAATTCTATTTTCTTAGTAGACAATTTTTTAAAAATATATATTTTAGGGCAGCGGGAAAGCTTGACAGACTTTGCTTCAAAAATCATAAAGAATCAACAAATCCCAGTACAGCGGCCCAGGTAAAGACTGGATAAGCACCAGCGTCCTGGACTTAGGGGTTCTTAAGTCCTAGGAAGAGTGTGAAACCACAAGAGTTTTACTCGATGAATTATTTGAACCAGGAATTTTCAAGCCTTGAGATGCCTTCAGTTACAACACGTGAAATTTTGAAATCTAAAAGTTCTCAAAATTAACTGAACTTCCTTAAATGGTTAAAGTCAATCTATTCTCTATGCCCATTTAGGTAGAGTAGGGCATAGTCCTAAGCAGGCTGATCACAGCCAGGAGGAAAAACTCCAAAACCATTTGGAATAACAATATTGCAAGGACTCAGCTGAGACTTAGTAAACTCTCATGAATAGCTTCAATAGCACAGTGAACAGTATTTCTCATTGACACCCAAGCTAGGACTGCTTGGATCTGCCTACACTTAGTAACTTATAGAAACGGAATCCTTCATTTATATGAGAGGAAGCCATGAACCAGGGGCTCGAAGAGATGATTCTGGGACCACCTTGCTGGTGAGGGTCCGAATGGAGTCTAGAACCCAGACTGCCTGATTTCTGGGTTTGTGTTTTTCCACTACAGAGATTCTATACGTGTTCTCCAACTATCCAGTACACGCTGAGAAAATTTTGGAATTTTAATGTGGTGGCTAAGGTGACCATAATGGGTTTCCTCCAGATTCATGAATTTTATAAATACCTGTAAGTGAAGGTTTGGCCCAAATTCAATAGAAAGAAAAAAAAGAAAAAAAACATATTTCCTACTTGCCCATAGGCTCCTCACCCTGGAATGGATGCTTGGAACTCTTTGAAAAGCTGCAATTCTTCCCATAAATTTAGCTCTCCCTTTCAGGTGAGCTAATTCATCCTTGGACACACAACTCTCGTGAATGCCACTCATTCTTCGAGTTAGGGGTTGGGGGAGGTGTTTGGAGTGGGGGAGCCAGTTTTTACTTCAGGCTTTGCCAAGAACAAGTCATATAATTTATAGCAGAACTAAGGAAAGTATAATCTGCAAATTGGCTGTGTATTTATTTTTCTAAGACATGAGTGAAGTGTTCTTGGGAGGTAATACCACATGGCAAAGTGTAAGCTCTTTTGGAGGCAGGGGGGGATGAAAAAACAACTTCATGAAGAGAAAAGGCAGAGGCCAGCATGGGGGGCAGCGGTTGGCTTTGCCCGCACAGCACTCATGTTGCCTTCTTTTGATAAAAAATGATCTAGTTGTACTTTGGGGAATACCCCACCCCTTCTCAGTCCATGAAATTTGGACAGAACTCAAATTTACCATCCCCTCACCAACCTCAAGGGTGGTCATATGGCTGAGACTTGAGCAGTCAGCATATTTTATCCCCCACAGCCATGATTGCATCAAGGGTGGCCACGTGGAAAAGCCAGTCCAATGAGACTCTACTCTCAAACTTGGTGCATTTAGGGAAAGAAGCTCTCTTACCACTTCTGTTGCCCGCTGAGAGGAGCCGCCAGAGGCTGCCACCTGGAGAGCCTACCTGTAAATAAAGGCAACACAGAGCTAAGCCAGGTGATGGTCAGCAAGAACAGTACCGGCAGCAGGCAGACCCCGGGGGAAAATGAATGCTGCCCTCCCTGAAGCAAGGTCTGTCTCTGGACTTCAGTTACGTCCAGCCTTTTTGCTCACATCAGCTTACGTTCAGTTTCTGTCCCTGCAGGAGTCATGCCGACTCTCAGAACACAGCAATGAAGAGTGGATTCTGGTTCAGCCACTTCCTGGGAAGGAGACCTTCATCTCTCCAAGTTGCATTTTTCTCACCTGCAACATGGGAGCAATAATATATGCGGCTGAGACCAATGAGTCCATATCTATCCAATGCATTTGTTCAAGTTGCTGCTGTGTACTGGCTGTGATTTTTTTTAAGTAAACAAACTATAATAAAAGCAACCCAGTGCCTGCTAACACAAAATTAAAGTTACTACAATATTATTTCATTTTTACTAAGTTTCACTAGCACAGGAGAGAAACTTGGCTTTTAAATAGCTCATCAAAAGGAGGCATGGAAATAGATCCAAATATCCATGTTGTCTCGTTTCTAAAGAGTTAGAAAAAGCATGGGACAAGTGCCCCTCGTAGTATACTAAGAGAATAAATAATGCTATCATATAGTCCATGCTCTATTTTCCAAGTGACTTCCATGAGCATTGACTGTACTTCTGTTTGGAAAGTTTTATTGTCTGTATGTCCCACAACCACATCATTAAGCTTTAGAATGTTGGCTTAGGAACTGGAGAATCCCAGACGATTAGAGGTGAAAGAGGCAACAGAGACATTTTATACAACTCGCTCATCATACAGAAGGGAAAGACTTGTCCAAGATCAAATAGCTAGACCCTGGCAGTATTGAAATTATAGCCTAACATTCCTACTAACCCAGAAAAACTCTTCGAGGAAGAGTATTGATTGGACCACATTACCGAGGCTAATTCTACTAATCTTTCAATGACTCTTTTAAATATTACTTTCTCCAAAAATCTTTCTTATCTAGAAGAAATCCTCCCAACTTTGAATTCCAAAAGCACCTGGTTTTTACTTTTATTATTGCCAGTATTATTCTCCAGGCAAGCTTGCATCTTCTTTATTAGTCAATGAGTTCCTTGAAAGGGGATTTGAGTCTTTTTTATAGTTATACCCTGAGCTTCTGACAAGATGTGTTGGTATGTCATAACCACTTGATAAATGGTTGTTGGAAAACAGGCTATTTTATTGCATTAGGACCCATTGAATCCAATGGGCTTAGTTAGAGAATAGAACTGAGTGGTGCATAAGGAAGATGGCACTTCCTAGCCCCGTTAAAATGGGAAGGGACTCTATGGCCCCTTTGGGCTGAAAGACTGTAAGCAGAGGTGATGTGTATCACTTCTGTGCTGGAGCAATGAAAGGGACAAGTGAGACCCTCCAGTTACATCTCATCTGACCTCAGCATCCCAGAAGCCACCTGTTGAGAAGGAGGGGCCATACAAGGAAGCAGTGTTCGCAAAGAGGGGAGCTACACTGCAGGGCCACTGGACTTACCTCACATTATTAAACATGTCAAATGTGAGACATTCTTCTGGGAGAAGCTGCATGTTGAAAGACGAGGAGAATTTAAACATTAGCGATTTTAAAAGCAGGTTTAGTGATGCATTTTTAATTTTTTCTTACTGCTAGTGATTCTCTCAGGGATTTGTCTACCTTTAATAAAGTATCATTATTAATGTGTCTGCTATTTCTTTAATAAGAACTGACACAAAAATTAGGACTCCCAAGAAAAGAGAATATTCAGAATCACCAAGAGCTTCCTTCATTTCTGTATTACTTTCCGGACCAACATGTTAGCACATGTCATCTCAGCTACGTTCTCTCAAAATCTGGATTTTTCTAAAACAAATCAAAAGCAACATTTTTAAATCATTCCATAAGCCCTAGCTGGTGTGACTCAGTTGGTTGAGCATTGTCCTGTGCACCAAAAGGTTGCCAGTTAGGCTTCCCGGCCTGGGTTGTGGGTTCAATCCCCAGTCAGGGTATGGAAGGCAGCTGCTCAATGTCTCTCTCTCTCTCTCTCTCTCTCTCTCTCTCTCTCTCTCTCTCTCTCTCTCTCTCTCTCTCTCCTTTTCTCTTTCAAAAATCAACAAGAACATATGTTTTTTTAAAAATTAACTTATGCAACCACTATCCCCATCAAGACTGCCTCTCCAAATAGACACTTAAAAGAGCATGAACATCTATACCTCTGGTGATGGGTACAAAGCCGAGCTCTCTAAGTTATGGAGCTTTGTTCTTTCTAAGAGCAGGAGGCGTTCCTCACCCTGCATGACCACTGCAGGAGTATTTCCAACATCAGCCATTTCAGGCCACCCCAACTGGTGAAACTATAAACACAGGGCAAGGAGCGTGTACCCAAAAGAAAAGATTTCATTATCTGCCTTGAAATATAGCCCACAGGGGTATTCCTTTCCAGTGGGAACTTTCTCAGGAAGCCTTTCACCCACCAGCTTTCCTAGAAAACATTGTGACGCATGTGTCCTTTCGCACACTAGCTTCTCCTTTGTCCAGAGCCGGGCTTTCAGGATGTGATGAGCTATGACCAAACAGCAGTTATTGAAAATCTTTTATAGAATTTGAGAAAACATCTTTTTAGCTGGAACTACATCATTTCTAATATAATCCTCATTCAATACAAAGCTTTTCAGATGGCAAAGGTTATAAGTTCCGGGCTTCATTTAAAAATTGGAAAGCCACCTTAACCGGTTTGGCTCAATGGGTAGAGCATCGGCCTACAGACTGAAGGGTCCCAGGTTCGATTCTGGTCAAGGGCATGTACCTTGGTTGTGGGCACATCCCCAGAAGGAAGTGTGCAGGAGGCAGCTGATCGATGTTTCTCTCTCACCGATGTTTCTAACTCTCTATCCCTCTCTTTTCCTCTCTGTAAAAAAGTACATATATATATATATATATATATATATATATATATATATGTATGTATATGTATTCTTTTTAATTGGAAAGCCTTGGTGTCCTTAGTATTTTTTTATACCCAACTGTGGATTGCATAGAAGGGTTAAAAAAGTGAAGACTAAAAGCAGACAGGCCTGCATTCCCCTGGCCACAGCTGCTACCAGTTACTGATTTATCTCTCAGCTTCTGTTCCTTCACATGCAAAGGAGAGCTGACCATCTTAGCTAGTTACTGTGATGGTTGAATAAGATAATGCATGTAAAGCACTTAACACAATGCCTGGCACATAGTAAGCACTCAATGGACATCAGCCATTGCTGAAGCATTCCTCTTTCTCTTTAGCTGACAGAACTCTGGGAAGAATCACTGAAGGACAAATCCAGAAATTCTTGGAATTATTGCCAGACACAGATACTAACTAGGGCCTCTGTGGGTTTGGCCATTCTGAGCAGCAACACTTGGTCCAAGTGGGTAAGCCAGGCACACAGCCTGCAGAGCTGGGCTCTAAGATCCATCCACAGGAATTTAAAACTACATTTGGCAAGCTGATGCCTATTTTGTGTCTGCATCTACCATGCCGCCCAGAGTGACTAAATCCTTTACAATAAACTGTTCCAGATTGCAACCTTTTCTCCCCTACCAGACAGGCATAAAAATGAATCCATATGTGTATGTTAAATAGCAGTTCCAAAAATAACAGCGACATTGGATACTGCAAGACCACAGGACAGAAGACATGGCCCTGAAGTAGGATGGTTAGGGAAGCATTCACTAAGGAAATGAGATTTGATCTGAGTTTTGAAGGATGAATAGGAGTGAGAGATGTGGATTAAGAGAGAGAGAGTGTCTTGGGTAGTTAGAGCATGACCAAGCTACAGAGGTAGTAATGAGCAAACTGGGAACAGTGGGCAGCTGAGAGGCTGTGTGGGAAAATGTGGGGTGGGCCCAAACTGGTTTGGCTCAGTGGATAGAGCATTGGCCTGCAGACTGAAAGGTCCTAGGTTCAATTACAGTCAAGGGCATGTACCTTAGTTGCAGGTATATCCCCAGTAGGGGGTGTGCAAGAGGCAGCTGATCGATTATTCTCTCTCATGGATGTTTCTAACTCTCTATCCCTCTCTCTTCCTCTCTGTAAAAAATCAATAAAATATATATTTTTTAAATGTGGGGTGGGGTGGGGGGTATGAGGTCAGGCTATGATGCTATAAAGAGTGGGTAGCACTGAATAAGAAAGGAGCCAGACAGGGTCATAGTCAGCTTTGTATCTATAAGACAGAGCCTGGCCCAGGGTCATGCTCCCTAATTCCTGTGAGTGAATAAGTGAATCCGTAAAGAAAACAAAATGGCACTTTTAGATTTATCTGGCTGGATGCTTTGGAGGAGAAAAAGTTGAGGCTGCCAGATCGGGTAGGAAGCACTGCAAGTCTGTACCGAGGGGCTGGAGACTTGAAGTGGGAGCACAGTGGTGGCCATGAAGACCTAGTGACCACCAGGAGAAAGGTGATGCCAGAGGAACTTGAAGAACTTGGAAATCAGCTGCACCAGTGAAAGGAAGGCAAATCCCAAAATGCTTGTGTAATTGGTTGGGACAGCAATAAGGACAACATCATAAGGAGCAAAGGTGGTGGGGGGACAGTACAAGACCAGTTTTGAGCATTGACTGTGATGGGAGGACAGCCCATTGCAATTGCCGTGTCCTCATTTGGAGATAAGACTCTAGGAATGAATTATCTGTAAACATACACACACACCACACACACACACACACACACACACACACACACACACACACCCTGGGCATGAATTTCATGCACTGGGCCTCTAGTTAGTAATAAAATTAGTACTATCTTTTTAAAAATAAAAAGCAATTGTTTAATTGTAATATGATGTTAAAATAGAAGTGGATCCAAAGCACATTTAAAAAATAAAAATAAAAAATAAAAAATAAATAAAATAAAAAATAAAAATAAATAAATAAAAAATATATATATATATATTGAATATATATATATTTTTTTTTTTAAATGTCTCCAGGTATTGCCAAATGTCCACTGGAAGGTAAATCTATCCTTTTCTGAGAACCACCAACATAGAACAGCTCTGTTTCCTGAGCATTTGTAAAAAGTAATGTTGAACAAGACATTTACTAGCACCTTAATCTCCCAACAACTAGAAGCTAGGGATTAGCTCCAGCTTTGTAAGTAAAGAAACTGAGGTTCAGAGGGCTAAATACTTTGCATAAAGTCCCTCAGCCAGCAAATTATGGGGAGGATTTCTAATCAAGGTCAGCCTGACTCTCTGTCCTCAGCTCTTTCTAAGCTGCCAGACAATCAGGCTCTCACGAAGTGGCTGCTGGGGAAACTGACCTCACCATCACACCTTTCTCCGAAGTGAGGCAGAAATTGCAGTCACCAGCATCTCTGTGGCCTAGCACCATGGGAATGTACGACACTCCTGCCTTGAATCCTGAAAGTCTGCCATCTGTGGTTTTCGCCCTACGTCACTCACAGGGTAAACATCAGTTCACAGGAACTAACACCTCCCACTCACCTCACAGTGTCTGGGTTAGGGCCCTCCTCTGTGCAGCCCTCTGTCATCCCAGCGGTCCTCTTTGTCTCTTAGTGAGTGTGTGCTCCCGCGACTGTTTCCACAACACAAACACAGGGCATGGCATGCACCGGGATGCAATATGTGGATTGTTTCTTAAATGAGGCTTACCTCTGTGAGCCTCAATGACCTCATCTGTAAAATGGGGATCAGAATAACTACATCATAGTGTTGTTGTGAGATTTAAAGACGACAAGGTACCTAAAATAATTAGTATGGTATACAGGGAGTGTCTTTATCCTATATAATAAAGAGGTAATATGCAAATTGACCATCATTCCAACACACAAGATGGCTGCCCCCAAGTGACACAAGATGGCCACCACAAGATGGCCAATTGGGGAAGACAGTTGGGAGGGACTGGGCCTACAAGGAAAGGTAGTTAGGGAGGACCCAGGCCTGAAAGAGAGGGCAGTTGGGAGGGACCAAGCCTGCAGGGGAGGGCAGTTAGGGAGTGACCAGGCCAGCAGGGGAGTGCAGTTAAGGGCAATCAGGCCACAAGGGAGCAGTTAGGCATTGATCAGGCTGACAGGGGAGTGGTTAGGGGGTGATCAGGCTGGCAGACAGAAGTGGTTAGGGGTAATCAGGCAGGCAGGTAAGCAGGCAAGCGATTGGGAGCCAGCAGTGCTGGATTGTGAGAGGGATGTCCAACTGCCAGTTTAGGCCTGTTCCTGGTGGCAGTCAGCCATCTCTTGAGGGGTCCCAGATTGGAGAGGGTGCAGGCTGGGCTGTGGGACACACACACCTGCCTTCCCCTCCCCCGCAAGGCACAAATTTCATGCACCAGGCCTCTAGTTAGTAATAAAATTAGTACTGTCTTTTTAAAAATAAAAAGCAATTATTTAATTGTAATATGATGTTAAAATAGAAATGGATCCAAAGCACATTTCAAAGGACAGTGCTAGGTAAAATGCACATAAGAGTTCAAAAGAGCAAAGTGGCTGTTACTCACTACCTGGACCACTAAGCTCATTACTGTTATAAGAACACACCAGCTATGTGCTTACAGGATGCAAAGATAATCCACTAATGACAGTTGTACTGGGCAGACAATGGGTGGAATGGAGAAAAAAGATAGAAAGAGAAGGTAAAAGACCCAGATTTCACAAAGAGCCCAGACAGACAGCCAGAGAAAGGTGTGAGGTGTGATTTGTGGCCCCATACTTCCTGCCACAATGCTGAGAACCCATTTTCAACAAGCTCCAAGGGAACAGCACCTGGGGCGCCTCTTCTGCACCCCACCCCCCTCCCACCCTCAAGCTGAACTCTTGGATTTTGCCGCCTGGGGCTAAAACAGGTACTTGGTGAATTCTTCCTCTCAGCTCCAGGCTCCTGAAATCTCAGGTATTAAGTGTCATGCAGAGTGCATCTCCCTGGAAGCTGTGAAATAGAAACTTTCAAAAGATAAGCTCATGTTTAACCGCACAACCTGTGTCATTTCATAATTTTAAAACTTTCATAACCTGCATTTCCTGGGCACAGCTGGCATGATGAAAGTGCCATGCAATTTGCTCAACTCACAGTCTTCAGAAGGAATCAACAAGTTTCTTAGGTGAATTGAGTTCATTGTCAAAAATACACTAAGCTGGACCTGGAGTCAGTTTAAGAAGGCTGGCGTTGCCTTTCACTTCCTCAAATTTTCCCTTGAGTCTCCGCCTCCTATTACCTTGCATCTTCTCCAGCTGCTCCTCACCCACCTGCCTAGGACTCCCTCTCCTTTTTTCTACAGCTGATCTCTCCAAGGGCACACTTGACCTCCCCCCTCCCGTCTCTCTTGTATCCTCAATCAGATTATTTCCCCCAGGGCCTGGAAAAAGAGCACAGGTCTCCTCTATTCTGAAAACAAAATTAAAGGGGGAAAAGGAAAAGTACCAAGGAAACTCTCCATACTCTCCCTTAGCCATACTCTCCCTCCCAGTATGTCCTAAGTCTCACCTTTCATCGCCTACATGGGGTTCATAAATGCTGATCTGTGGGCTGGCTTCCTCTGAGCCCCCAATGAAAACTCAGTTTTCTAGGCCAACTGACCACTGAAGAGTTGACTCAGAAGGTCCAACATGAGGCCTAGGAATTTGTATTTTCCAGGTTCCCTCCAGGTGAGTAGGATGTTCAGCCAAGTTTAAAAACCATTGGTCTACCCTGCGGTAGTTATTTCATCACCACTCACTCCAATTACCTACAAAGCTGAGGGGCCTCTCGAGTCGCCCATGACTTCAACAGCCACATTCAGTGGCTCATTCCCAGGGCTCATCCCTGGCTTCTGTGGCAGTCAAGAAGGGAACGGTGATCCTCTTTCTTGAGATGCCTTCTCCCATTTCTATTGTCACCCGGGCCACTACCACATGCCTTTTGCTATGTCCACGCCCTCCTTCCTCAGCAAGACTGAGACAAGGTTTCTCTCCAGCTCATTGCTGGAGATCTCATTCAGTCATATCAGGGTTTTTTTGGTTTTGTTTTTAATATGGATGTGGATATAGATATCTCAGAAGAGTATATTTTTCACTGATTTTTAGATAAAGAGGAAGGGAGAGGGAAACAGAGAAAGAAACATTAATACGAGAACGAAATATTGATCAGCTGCCTCCTGCATGCCCTCCACTGGGGATCAAGCCTGCAACCTGGGCTTCATCAGGAATCAAACCGGCAACCTTTCGGTGCATGGAACGATTGATGCCCAACCAACTGAGCCACACCAGCCAGGGCTCATTCAGTCATATCGTTTTATTGAACCGCTAGCACTAAGTCATTACTTCCTATATGAAGAGGCCCCAGACAGGAAAGCAGGCTGCTGGGGTTGGTTTTCCAATAGGGATGTGTGTGCTCCCTCCGACCTCCTCATGACACATTGCTGCACACAGGCAGAGGAACCTAGCAAAGCGGTACTTTGATGACTGTGTAACCTAGATATGTCACGGAAAATCCAATTTCTAATCCCCTTGTGAACAGAAAAATGGTGTTTTTAGGAGAGAGCTTTTTGATTATTGTTCAATCTTTTCCTGTGTTTTTCCTAAATTTCCTACACTGTTTATGCATGACCTATGCAATTCAATATATAACAAAATGCAACATTGCACTAATTAGGGAGGAAAGCATGCATACATAGAGACTTCTTTTCAGCCAATAACATCATTTATTCTTGTTAAATCAGGTGCTTTCATTTTGGTTTGGGAAATTTGCTTACCGTACAATGCCAGGCTGACCTGCTGCCCTGGGCGCTTTTACTTGCTCAAGCCACGCATGCTAGGGAATGAGATGCCGGGAAACCAGGGGCACAAAATGCCCCAAGAGTTTTCCACAGCAAAAGCACTTTCCAACTGAAATGACTCAAGGCAACTCTGATCGCCTCCAAGAGCCAGGAAGACATTTCAAATGATTGGCTATGCATGCTAGGCTCTCTCTCAACCTTAAAATGTCATCCGTGGATGTTTTGTGGAAGCAGAAGCTCTCCCGAGGCACAAATGTGGATGTCTGTCTCTGATCCTTTCATTTAGACAGTCACCAAGAGAGGAGCGAAAGGAGTCTGCTACGTTTCTAGAGGACTCTCTAAGCTGCTAAAGGAATAAAATCAACCCTCTGTACCACTATGGAAAGATACCCAAGGCATTTTTAAACAGAAAACAACATCAACAACAGGATCTCAGTTTTATAAAAGAATAAAACTATAAATCATTATACATGTACACTTAGTGGCCAGAATATTATGATCTCTGAATTTATAATAATCTGGCCATTCAGTATATATCCTATATAATAATCTGCAAATTGTCCCCTTGACCAAGAGTTCGACCAGCAGGCAGGCTGGCCATCCGCCCACGTCCTCTCCCTTTGGCCAGGCTGGCCAGACCCCACCCATGCACAAATTCATGCACCAGGCCTCTAATACACACACACACACACACACACACACACAGATTATTATGTGTTCAGAGGTCATAATAATCTGGCCACTCAGTATAAATGCATAAAAAAAGTCAAACATAGTAGAGAATATCTCTTGGAAAGGAGAACTATTGATAAGTAATTGGAATGGTCAATTTGTACTACATGGTTTTATAAGAATAAAATATTGGTTCATTTGTATAATTTGTTAACATGAAAATATTATATATTTTTAAAACATATAAGAAGTATCTAAACAAGGGTAATTAATGACCTAGGTAGCTTCCCATCAAGGCCTGAAAATGGCTAACATCACTCCTAGGTAGGGCGGGAAAAATGACTTCAAAATTTATTTACCATTGGACAAACCCATCAGCAAATCCATTAACTCTTTCCCAAAATGTGGTAGAATTCAACCGATTCTGGCACCTCCCCAGCTCACCTTGTGTAAGCTTCACCATCACTCACCACTGGCCTCCTGACCACTATCCCGCTTCCACCTTCAGGCTTACACAGGCTGTTTTCTATACTATTGGTTCTAAAACATGCTCCCTCTCTGCTAAGAAACTTCTAGTGGCTTTTCGTGTCATTTGGGGGAAAAGCCAAAGGTCTTAGAGTAACTGTGAGACCCAGTGACCCTCCAGTTCTCTCACCCATCTCCAGCCACACGGGCCTCTTTGCTGGACGCTCCAGACACCCTCCTGACTCCAGATCTTTGCACATACTTGAAAATATACAGGGAATATTTTCTCTGCCTGAAAGGCTCTCTTCTGGTTTATTTACTTGCTTGTTTTCCCCCCAGCTTGATTGAGATGCAATTGACCTTGTGTAGAACATTGTGTACGTTTAAGGTGTACAACCTGTTGATTTGATACACTTATGTGTTGTAAATGATTACCACTAGAGCATTACCTAACACCTCCATCACAATTACCATTCCTTTTTTGGGGTGAGAACATTTACAATCTACTCTCTTATTTGCTTGCTTGTTTTTAATTGGTTTAATTTATTGCAATTGTATAGCACCAAGATCCATTTCTGGTTCACATTAGGTGCTCAATAATGTTTTGTGCAATAAATGAGATTTGAACAAGCCTTTTGACTTACATCTTTAACTGTTGGACCAAGCTACTTTCTTTTTCTGGGAATATTGTGAGTCCACCTTCCTCCCTCCCCCACTCAAGAACAATGCTATGAGAATGGATCAATGAGCCCCAGCTTTCTGCACCATTGATAGGAGGTGTTGCACAAAGGTACTCAGCAGGTCCTAGTGCTCAGAGGCTATTCCTTCGTGCCCTCTGTCAGTTCTGTCAGTTCTGCCTTAGAGCCTAGAGCATGTATCTACCCTGTGTCTGAAGATGCCCATGCCAACCACCTTAGCAGACGAAGGAGGCTGTGCCCAGGTTCAGAGATGGCTGAGCTAATGCATGTGCTACAGAAAGGAAGCCCAACTCAACTCAACAAAATCAGATTGACCTGTGGAGCAGCAAGAGGGAGAAAGAAAAGGTTAAACACTTGCAAGGGGGGGCGCGGCAGAGGAGGGAGGAGAAAAAGCAGAACTACACACCCAGCATTTGGAAAAGACACACACTGCTAAGAACATTTTGAGGGAGACTCCATCCAAACTCCCAGTAAGTAGCAAATATCCAAAAATGAGCTGCTACTCCTTGGCTAGTCACAAAAGTGAGCAGTGTTGTTTCTACCTAAGCCCCTGCATAGTGTTTCTCAAATGCCCAAGGCAGCCTGATGATGTGGACACATGGCTTTGAGCTCAGACAGATATGTGTTCAAATCCTATCTCTATCTTACTAACACTTTTACTCTAGACAGGTAGCTTAAACTTTGTGAAACTTTCTTTCTGTGTATAACAAATGACATAGGGATACTATCTATCTTGCAGGTAGGTTTTCTTGGAGATTAGAACTAATATATATGTATTAGTTTTGTATATATGTTTGTAATATTTTACATACATTTATGTATGGCTGGGTGTATGGATATACTACTGGCAAACAATGAGTCCTTAGTAAATGGTAACCGTGCTCATCACAATTAGTACCACTGCTAATAATATAATAATAATGAGTCTTAGCCCCTGAAGATTCAATTTAAATTTGATTTGGAATACCCAGGGTTTTGCCTGGTGTGAGATTTCCTGTTTGTTTGTAGTTTTTTTTTTCATTTTGGTTTAATTCATTCCTCAGAGCTAACAGACTGCTTTTCCCCTCACTGTGTCTATGGGTTAGTTCTTCCTCAGAAAGCTCTGAGGCCCATTGCCAGTCAACAGGACAATTTAATGAAGCTGTCATTTTACCTCCACAGTCATTTTCACCTGTGGCTGAACTGAAGGTGGCAATGCCAAGAAAGATCTGTAGCCACATGGCATCTTGTAAAATCCAAAAGGGGGCCCCAAATCTGATAGGTCATTCTTAAAAGTCTTTGGTGACCTTCCAGTTTTTCTTAGACCAAAGACTGAGCTCCTTCTCAAAGCTTTCCAAATCCTTCAGATCCTCTATCCATCCTCCCGGGCTCCCCAGACTCCAGCCACCCTGACCTTCTGCCAATTTCTTGACATGCTATCTCCTCTGCCAAGAACGGGTCCTTCTCCCAGATCTTCACTGCCTAGCCCCTTCAGGTCCCAATGGAAATGTCATTTTCTTAAGGAAGATTTACTGAACCTCCAAATTGGATTAGGTTCCCTAATCTCATGGAGATCTCTGCTTGCTTTATTTTCCCCTGTAGAAATCATATTGTTTTTAACTCATTATTTGTGTGATTCCATTAAATGCCTACCACTTCTAGACATTAAGTCTCATAAGGGCAGTGACCTTGTTGTCCTTTCTCATGGCTGAAGCAGTCCCTGGAGTTTAGCTGGGCTGGGCATAGAAACTCACTTCATAAATATTTGTTGAATGGATAAGTGGAGTAATGGGTGGACAGACGCTGTTTTAGTCTAGTGGCGCCCAGTTTGGCTCTCTGCAAGTTCCCTCTGGGGAATGTGGGTCATTCTGAGAGACAGATGGGCCATAAACAGCAGTACTCTGAAGAGTAGAGGGCAAATAATGTGGACTGATGGAAGGCTTTCTCACCACATTCACAGGGCTAGTCAGCTCTTAGGCAACTCCATCAACCAAGGACACGCATACAGGGCCAGTGGTGGGGTGAGCATGGGCCTTCTGTCCTCACCCAAGAGGCCAGCACTGCCCTATTCAATGCAGTATAGCCATTAGCCACATGTGGCCCTTGAAAGGTGGCCAATGTGACCAAGGAACTGATTTGTGTTATTTCATTCTATAATTGACATTCAAATTTAAAAATGGACACTCCATACAGTTATTAGAAGAACATTTAAGTATGTTTGGAACAACGTGGGTATGTGGAATTACTTTTTCAGCTGTAAATTTTAGGATGTTTAAACATGGATTATTTCTTCATGAAACTTTAGCATCCCATTTCAAGTGTGGCATATACCAAATTTCAAAGACAGTACCCCCAAAAGGCAAAATTTCTCTTTAATGATTTTTCTATTAATTACATATTTAAAAACTATTTTAGAAATATTAAACTAAATAAAATGCATTATTAAAATTAGTTCTATCTGATTCTTTTTCTCTTCAATGTAGCTGCTAGACACTTTTTCATTACATATGTGACCCACAGTATATTTTTTGGACATTTTCTCTAGACCATTGATTTAGAGAGAAAAAATTAAAAAAAAAAACATATTCCTTTCAAACCAGAGCCTACAGTTTTTAGACAGACATCGCCATGGCCCATGGTAGAAGGAAACCATTGAAAGCAGAATCTTTCTTCTTTACATGAAAAGTTGTTATATGAAAACCTGAAGTGGTAGACACACAAGTAATAGGAAGGGTTGTGAAAAAGAAGCACAATTTATCTTCTTGCACAGCTGGAATGAGCCGCCCTGCAGTATTCTCAACCAGGAGGGAGTTGTAGATTGTGGAGCAGTGGACTGAGTTCCCTGGTATGTCAGCTAAACTGGTAATGAAATGATGATAGTGACTATAAATTACTTTGTTCTTCTGAAGTACCTTTCCTCCAGAGATCTTGCAAGCTTTCACAAATGCTAATTACATCTTTCACAATAGCCTGCAAGGTCAAAGCCTCACCTCCTTAGCCTGCAAGGTCAAAACCTCACCTCCTTTTGACTGGTGAGAGGGCAGAGACCTGGTAATTTGCCTAAAGCCACAGAGCAAAGCCATCAAGACTAAGAAGGCCAGATGCACAGTCACAGAGCTGGGCTGCTCACCCCGGTGGCTTCTGTGAAGATACCAGCCAGTTCATCACAGAATTATTCTTGCTTCCCAGAGTGCTAGCCTGCACTACCTTTTAAATAGCCTCTTGTTCAAGAGGAGTGATATTCTTTGGTTAGGTGGCAAAAAAAAAAAAAAAAAAAAAAAAAAAATGTTACTGATACTTCCGTGGAGAGCAAATGGTTAGAAAACAAAGTTTAGGTTGGTAAAGTTTTACTGTTTCTTTGTAGACAGTATGGCTTGGTGCCTTGTACCTCAAAGCATGGCCAGCTGACCAGCAGCAGGGACATCATCAGACATCCTGCTAGACATGCAGATACTCAGGCCTCACTCCAGGCTAACTGAGTCAGAAGGGCATTCACATGAGCTGTCCTAGGATTTCTGTGCACATTAAAGTTTGAAAAACACCAATTGGGAGACATGGGTTTCCCCCAACTTCCTTACTGTGATTGAAGGAAACCCACCTGCCCTCTTGGCTGAACCTCTATCCCCTTCCCAATTTCTCTCTTTCGCTCTCTTTAAAAAAATAAAATAAAATAAAATAATCTGCAGACTTGTTTCTTTGTAAAGGCTCTTCATTTCTCCTCTCAGTGACACCGAGGTCCCCATTTAATTTTATGCAACCATTTGGGAAAGTGGTGCAAATTCAAATGCCTACGGAGACCAGGCGGGTAACATGGATGAGTGTAAAGATCCATGTTTGTTTCAGAAAGGAATTTTAATTTGTGTTTCTTCAGTACAGACATATTAGGTTTGCTTATTATAAGCCACTAAAATAATCGTCACTTTCACAATGTAATATGCTCATTCTTGTTTTTCATTAAACATGGTCTTTTGATAGAAAGAGAAGGTACAAGAAATATTTCCTATTTTCCTTAATGCTATTATATCAGCACATGAATAGCAGCCCAGCCACCACTTGGCCACCGCAGGGAGTGGTAGGAGCTAGCAGATGGAGAGGGCATGCTGGTGTGAAGGGGTCGATGCTCCCGCCATTGTCTCCAGGCAGGAATTTGGGTCCATTTTACCAAATCCTCCCACTTCTTAAAGAGAAGCCGGAAATCTGGGTTTTTATGTGAAATCTCCCTTTTTTTTTTTTTTTTTTTAACGATGGCCATTAATTCAATTCTTTAAACATTGTGTGGGCCAAGCAAAACATATCTGGAAGCCAAAATATACACCTTCTGAACTGTGGTTTCCATGTCTTTTAGAGCAAAGTCTCAAAGACAGCATGTTTCTGTTTTAATCCAGGGTCGATATCCACCCTTGGTCCTATGAAGTGGGGTCAGGGTGTGGAATCACCCGGAAGAAGCATGACCTACCCCCCTTTTCAGCAGGGACTGGGGAGCAGCGAGCCATTTCCAAAGAAACAACTATGAGTTAGGTCACCACCCCTATATGTACCGTGTTTCCCCAAAAGTAAGACATCCTCCAAAAATAAGACCTAGCACATGGAAAGATAGACATACCCTGAAAATAAGACCTAGCTCAACTTTGGGAGAAAAAATTAATATAAGACACTGTCTTATTTTCAAGGAAACAGGGGTATGTTACACTGACAAATATAAAACTAGGAGATTCTGAGGGACAATAAGCCACATACTTTATTAAAAGTTGGGGTATAAGTTCACTCTTTTTAGTGCAGGGTTCTATGAGTTTTGACATATGTACTAGTACACAGTCGTGTAATGACTGTCACATCAAGATTGGAACAATTCCATCACCCTCAAAGTTTCCCACATGTCCCTTTGTAGATAGCCCCAGCCCCTACCCCTGATAACCACTAATCTGTTCTCTGTCCCTGTCAGGGTACCTTTTTCAGAATGATATATAAATGGAATCATACAGCTTAAAGTCTTTTGAGTCTGGCGTCTTTCACTTAACATAATGCATTTGAGATTTAACCATGTTATTACATATACTAGAGGCCCAGTGCACAAAATTTGTGCATGGGAGCAGGGGTGGTCCCTCAGCCCAGCCTGCAACCTCTCCAATCCGAGACCCCTTAGGGGATGTACAACTGGGATGGGGCCTAAACCAGCAGTTGGACATCCCTCTCGCAAACTGGGACCACTGGCTCCTAACCACTCACCTGCCTGCATGATCGCCCCTAACTCCTCTACTTGTTGGCTTGGTAGCCCCCTATCTGCCTCCCTGCCAGCCTGGTCACCCCCTAACTATCCAGAAGGAAGTCGGGCATCTGGAAGATATCTGGTCAACCCAGTCTAATTAGCATATTACCCTTTTATTAGTATAGATCAGCAGTTTGTTTCTTTTTATTGCTGAGTAAGTCTCCATTGTAGGATGAATCACAATTTGTTTACCCATTCACCAATTAAATAATATTTTGTGATTATGAATAAAGCAACTATAAACATTTATGTAGAGGTTTTAGTACGAAAATAGTTTTAATTTCACATGGGTAACTATTTGGGGGTGGGATGCATGTGCTTAATAAGAAATTGCCAAACTACTTTTGGACAGAACCATTTGGTATCCTCAACAGCAACGTTTGAGAGCTCTCGTTGCTCTGTCTCCTCTCCAGCACTTGTCATTGTTAGCATTTTGTTTTTGTTTTATTTTGTTTTGTTTTGGCCCTTCTACTATACACCTATTTTTTAAGACAAGTTTTCTTCTCTTTTCTTTTTAATTTTTCAATTGATTTTGTAGAAAGAATAAGAGAGAGAGAGAGAAAGAGAGAGAGAGAGAGAGAGAGAGAGAAACATCAATTTGTTGTTCCACTTATTTATGCATTCATTGGTTGATGTGCCCTGACTGGGAATTGACCCTGAAACCTTGGCATTTTAGGACAACAATCTAACCAATTGAACTACTCAGCCAGGACTACACACTCATTTTTTTTAAATGAATGATACCAAGCATGAAGATCATCTAAATCTAGGACATCATCAAAAACAACTCAACATTATTTTTTATATAATGTCTTATCCTTGTACAGACTGACCCATCCATCCCCTGTGCACTCACAGGTATAATAAAGTAAGTGATTTTTAATTCCACCAGATTCAAATCCCCTTGACATGGCTTACTACCATTCTGCTACTGAACCTTGAGAAATCATGGGTAAGTGCCAAGAAAAAAAGATGACTTTGAACTGCTCTCTCACCAGTTAAAAATAATACTGAAACCAAATGTAAACATAAAAGAAGTGGTCAAACTCGGGTTATATATTAACGGTGTTGGGTCAGGCTGGTGCTGAGGCACAGCTGTAGAAAACACCTTTCACTTATCACCGTTTCCAAACCTCCCTACCTGGATTAGACTGGACTGGATTCACAAGAGAGCTTTTGAAAGGATGCAGAGAAGGCAAGCAACACACATTTCCTGGCAATAAATTTAAAAGGTTGCTAAAACATTCCAGAGATTTTGACTCAACATTCCTCTGGCTAAGACATCTGCAATCTGCCAAACCTTAAAAATTGGTATTTTTGCATCTTAATCTCACAAACATCTTTGAAAATACCTTTCCTCTCTGCCTCCAAGTCAAGCAAATTCAGCTTTTTCCATTTTCTTAAAACCACAGAGCTATACTAGTAATGTGTTTAATTCATGCAAGACTGGGTTAACTGGAGTTAAAATAAATTTTTAAATAGTTTGGTTCACTCTTCCCTACTAGATGAGGCCATTCTTGAAATGGCCCTATGATTATATTCTCTCATTACAAAAGTGTCCAGCAAAATAAAGGAGCTGAGTTCTGAAATTATATAAAAGCAAAACTACTACTCTAAAAGTATGAGCTGTAGCCCTAGCCGTTGTGGATCAGCTGATTGAGTGTCGTCCCATGCATTGAAAGGTTGCTGGTTCCATTCCCGGTCAGGGCCCATGCCCCGGTTGCCGGTTCAATCCTGGTCAAGGCTCTGCGGATGGCACTGATAGATCTTTTTCTCTTGAATCGATGTTTCTGACTCTCCTTTTCCCTTCTTCTCTCTCTTTCTCTAATATCAATAAATACTAGTATATATGATCTGTAATGGATTGTGTCATTGACCCCAGTTCTTCACTCCTCCCTATATCCCTTTTGCCATGTTCTTCTCAGAATCTGTTCTTCCCTCCCTTTGACTTTGGGTTCAGCCACATGGTTTACAGTGGCCTATACAATGAAGGAGAAGGAAGTACCTCTGAAGTACCCGTTCAGAGCCTAGGCCACAGGAGTTCCTGTGTGTTTTGCTCATCTTCTTGAACCTCTGGTGTCACCATGAGGTGAGCATGCCCTGAGTAGCCCGCTATTCCTGGGAGGAGGAGGAGGCAGACAGAGAGCAGAGCTTGGCCAATTGCTGCAGCCCCGGGTAACCCACAGACCTACAATGAGAAGCAGAGCTGCCCCATCAGATCCAGTTGAACCCCAGCCAATCCAATGAGTGAGCCATAATAAATGTGGGGTGTTTTTTTTTTAGTCACCAACCTCTGGACCAAATTGTTAAGTAGCAAAAGCCAACTGATATAAGCACATTCCTAAATGATTAGTTTTACCCCCAAAAAAATATTACTATCTACTTAGTATTTTAGACTACCTGCTTTCCATATGGAGTAAATTTGAGACTTAGTCAAGGTCCCAGGGTCAGTTGGAAGAAACTCTTCGTAGCTCCATGTTGCCCCATTCAGCAAGTGAGCCAACACTTGATCCTCATCATTGCTGATGGATGGGGACAGGAGCTGCAGTCACTGTTGCACCATGGACCATTCCATCTCCAACTCTTTCTCTTGCATCTTTCTCTTGCATCTTTTCTCATCTTTTAAAGGTAGTGGTTCTCAACAGGAGTGATTTTTCTCTGCAACAAACATTTGAGAATATCTGGAAACACTTTTGGTTGTCACAACTGGGTAGAGGGGGAAGATGTTACTGGCATCTAGTGGGTACAGAACCCTACAATGCACAGAACAGCCCCTAATAACAAATAATAATCTGATCCAAAATGTCAATAATGCCAACGTTGAAAGACTCTTTTTTATAATTTGAAATTATTTGATTTTTTTTTCTATAAGAGTGTGTAAATTTCAGTCTGAGGAATTATGCAATACAAATTTATTAAAAATATGAAAATTACCTTCTCTTTAAATTCAAGGCAACTTTCTGTATACATATGCAATAAATATGAATGCATACTTTCTTTAAAGTATGAATGGCTCTTTTTCTATAAATGTCCTGAATATATAATAGTTGATTGAAGAAATTGAAGAACACCTTGGTTTAAATATTTCTGTACATCTAGAAATAATGACTAGTACTTCAAATTATCTGTCAGAAATCCCACTTCATTCCAACTATTTTTGAATAAACAAACAAAAAACAAATAAATTGCGGATTGGGCCCTCTGCACGCCCCCCCCCCCCCATATGACCCTCCCCAGGACACTAGAACTTTAAAATGCGACTGTCACAATGGTCTTGGGCATGAAGCCATGTTGAGTGAAATTGCTATGTTATGACAATATCCTTTAGTGTTTCAGTAATTAAATCCTCTTAATGACATCCAAGGGAGACCAGGTTAATATTAAATTCTAGCCTCAATGTTTTTGGGTCTGTGCCAAGAAAAATAACCATATCCCCAGAATCATTGAGAATTGATGGAGGTCGTCAGGCTGGTGAGTAACTGTAGTTGAAATATGTGGCTATTTCTGATGAAAGGTTGTATTTGGCCAGGATGTCTAAAGTAATAGAGCTGATAAAACTGGAAGAGACTCCTGAGATTCAGTGAATGAAGGATTTTAATGCAGTGATGTGTATGGTAGGGTCTATGGAGGCATTTTGAAAGACATAAGGAACTTTAAAACAGCCTGGGGATTAAAACAAAAGGAAAGATGCAGGATGGTCTGCTGAAGAGTTGAGGAGAAAAACAGAAAAATAAGTCTGCTGGAATAGCATTTCAATTCACAGACAAAGGGTCAGGTTACAGAGGAGAAGCCATAAATCCAGAATTAAGCTAAAGGGCCCCCAAGGGAAAGGTGAGATCAGGGAATTACCATGACCAGGACCCAGGGGATCTGTGGTTGGCATGATTGTTCCTCCACCATATTCTATGGGAGAACAACGAAGTAAGCCCAATTGGTTTGAAAAATCAAGACCACACGATTAGCCTAACTGAAAATAGAAGCTGAACACAGGATGATATTTTTTTAAGAACCGAATTATTAACCTTTGCCAAGCTTAAATAAATACTGTATGACTAACCTAACTTTTCTAGAGTACAAAAATATTCATCCTATAAAATGGCAACACTTTAAATTGGTGGTAGCATAAGCTCCTACAGGGGATTTAAATCTGCATTCGACAACGACATGAGGATCAATAGAGCTCCCACTGTGTTTCAACCAGGAAAAGCTCCACTTCATCTATTTTAAATATCGGAGCCTCTACCTTCTCATCTGAAAAAAACAGATTCTGCTGCAGAAAAAAAAAAAGTTTGAAAAATAATATGCTAAGAGGCTGGGAGGAATATTGCTGGAGAAATGAAGTCAGATCATGACCTTAGGCCAAGAGTCTTACAGACAGAAGCATTGGAAATGTTTCTGAGCGAAGCAACCATATGAAAAGGGAGGTAGGCCTGTCTATGGGCATGCTCCTCCCTGATTTCATTCACGTTGGGGACGAAGTGGCATATAATTTATTATCCTCACTGGAATACTTCTGAGAATGAGGTGGGGCTCTATGAAAACTTACTGCTTGGGACAAGTGGTATCACGAACTATTAGTGCCTTAGGCGAACCAAAATGCTTGGTCACACTAGTGAAAGTAGGTGTGGCCATGTTGACAAAGGCTTTTGTGGGAGAGGTAGATGCATCCCTAAGTCAGACATCGGTGTGAATTGCTGTTATACAGGCTAAAGAAGGAGGCTCCCATAGGGAGGTTAACTTACACAAGTGGATTGACCATACATAGCGAGGCCTTCTTTGTCCACTAAATGGGAGAAGAGAGAGAAAACCTTCTTAAAGTTTCTATAATATCAATGTCATAATTTTATATCATAGGCCCTCCCCTTCTGTGAAGTTGGAAACAAAGTGGGGTGTTCAGAACTATCCCTAAAGTCACTAAAATGACAGGGAAACCTAGTTTGTGTGTCATTGCTCATGGATAGTGCCCACAAATAGATTTGGTTGTGCCGGCAATTTTTAACCTTTTTCATTCATGGCACACATAAATTAATGACTACAATTCTGTGACACATCAAAAAAATATATTGAGTTTCTTTTTTTCTTTTTTTCTTTTTTTTTTTTTTTTTTTTTTTTTTTTTTTTGCCATTCTGACCAAAAAAAAAAAAAAAAAGTATAATTTTGATTCATTCACACCAGGTGGCTATTGTTGTATTGGCTGTTGTCATTTAATTTTTATTTGACAACCTAAAGGAAAGAAGGTCAGTGCCCTGAGTAAACAGTCAGGTACTGCATGTGTTAAAAATCCTTGCAGCACACCCGTGTATTGTGGCACACCAATTGAAAACCACTGGGTTATGCCATCAACCAGTGTCCAAGCCCACGGAACACTGCTCGGACTGTGAACCTGTACATTGCAGTCCTCTCTTTACTGCTGTTGGCCACCACACTATCCCCAACCCCACAGCAGTTCAGATTCTGTTTGGGTGATAGTTAACACGTCTAACCACTTCACCAAAAAGACCAACAAGAGGAAACCACCAGTGAGAGAGAAAGTTAGCTTATTATGAGTTCTGGCCACCTCACACCTTGTGTTTGTTCATTGAGTTTGCCAGAAAGTTCCCCTCTGACAGCCTAATTTACAACTTTCCTCAGGCTGCCAAATCATCACCCAGTAGATTTCTCCTGTTACTCCTACTCTGCTACCCATCTATGGCCTTCTAGCACAGCATTAAAGAAAAACTCTCAGACCTAGCAAAAGTGTGACCCACATCAGGCGCAAATAATCTACCTGTCACTCACTGGCCGCACTTGGCAATTGGCAATAATGATGTGGGCGGCCAAGTAATTACAGCAGGGAAGTTGGAAGAAGAAATTTATGAGTTGCGATCTAAATGCTTGGCATGCTGTATCACTGGAAAACTGAGCCCCTGGAAGTCGGGAACAGAGAGCTGTAAAAAGTGCATCGATTAAAGGCTCTGAATTACATATCAAGGGTCTCATCATTGTTTTAAAAAAAATTTTTTTATAACTAGGTAGTCATAGTTCCTTGCCCTCAAATGATTCCTGGATCTCCCTGAGGAATATGCAAACAGAGGACCCCAATGCAGACATCATTGCCAACAATATTAGGTGGTGACCATCTCCCTGTGGTAGCATTAGGGTTGGTCTTTATTTCCTTCCTGCTGGCTTTTTGTATTTTCTATAACTTCTACTACATATAAACACATATGCATTTTATAATTAGAAAAATATAAATGTTGATAGGAAAAGGATGTGGAATTAGTATTCAAATATAAGTCTGTCTGATGACAAAGCTCATGTTCTTTCTGAGACATTTCCATGGCCTAATTAATGCATGTCCATCCTTTATACACAAGACATTTTATTTTTATTTAATGAACAAGTGAGTAGAGTTGAATGTGTGCCAGAGACCTTTCTAAGCATTTTAAATATGTTAATTTGCTTAAGCCTTACATCAATCCTGGCATGTGAGTACTGTTCATATTTTCATTCTACAGATGGGAAAACCGAGGAAGGTTAAGTAACTTGCCCAAGGTGGCACAGCTAGTGAGCAGCAAAACTGAGGTTCTTCCCCAGCGGTCTGGCTCGAAAGTCTGTGCTCTTAATTGCTCTACTAAGCTGCCTCAACCTTCTCCTTTTCAAAGCAGATCCTCTCTGACCCTCATATTCTTTTCCAAACTCGCCAGACCTCTCTCACCCATGTTAGTGTTAGAAGGGGGTCGTCAAGCTAAAGGAGCATTTTTAATAAAAGAATGGCATGGGTAGATTACTCACAGAATCAGCTCTAGCCTCAAGCCTCAAGATGAAAAGATTCAGCTGAAATCAATTCCAGTTAATGTCCATGACCAAGAGCAAGATCCTCCGACCTGAAAAAATAATCACAGAATCACTTTTCTCATCTCATCTAGCCCAGATTTAAGTGAACTTCCTTGAAAATGTTTTTGCCTCCTTGATTTGTCCACGGTGTTCTATTTTTCTTAAATTTTACCTTCTTAGTCAACCTCGACCCCATCACCCACATGCCATCGCCATCCCTCTCCATAAAAGGACTGGTTCGCACTGAGCCAGACTCCATCTCCCTGGGTCCCAGATTTTCTTCTGTAAATTCAGAGGGTGGAATTCAGGATCTTCATTTGGGATGCCACTTGACATTTATACGTATAGTTTATAGGCTATTTCCATGTCCATTATCTCATTGCATCTTCCCCATGAATCTGGGTAGCAGACACTAAAGGTAGTTTATCCTCAATTTCCATGTGAGGACACTAAATGTCCTCTATAGCATCAAAGAAAACCCAGATCTGCTGACTAGAAACCCAGAGCTCCTTCCTCATTCCCTCCCACATCTCTGGGGGCCTCTTTCAAGATCATAGTCAGGCTTCTGTGTCTGCTTTCAAGATCCCGTCCCCCATTGGGTCAGATGCTGCAGTATCCTGACTCCTAGAGACATCTGAGAGGCCCCCTTGGTACCTGAGGACCACAGTGATGAAAGTTCTCCCTTCAGTTTCTATCCTTATGAGTCTGGAACGTCAGAGTCCGCCACTGAGACCACGAACAGATGTCAAAGTTGGCCTGGGTTATCTGGGAGTCGCAGCTGGTTGGCCTTTCCCCGGCCTCTTACTTCCCTCCACAGCTGGTTGCCATGGAGGCTCAGGCCTATGAGAACCAGAGGGTGTGTGAGTGGGGGTGGGGGTGCTGCAAGATGATCTGGACCCTGGGTTGGCTCACCCTCTGGCTTTCATTTGTCTTGAGATAAATATATATATATATATATATATATATATATATATATATATATATATATATATATCAGACATGCTACTTACATGTGCGCTGTGCCATGCGTTTTAAACCTTTCATCCGGAAGATCCTTACCTACATAATGAGAGCCACTGGCCAAAGAAAGAATTGACATGATTCAAAATGCAAGGAAACCAGGTAACCATGAGGCTTACACCTTGCACAGAGCTTGGGGACCAAAGTGTGTACCCTAATTAGGATAAAAATAAACCCCACTTGCCCCAAACAGTGCTAATTGATATCTAGTGTCCAGTTGTAATTTTTAACAGCACCCTTTTTCTTTTTTTTTCTTTTTTTTTTTAATATATATTTTATTGATTTTTATACAGAGAGGAAGGGAGAGAGATAGAGAGTTAGAAACATCGATGAGAGAGAGAGTCATCGATCAGCTGCCTCCTGCACACCTCCTACTGGGGATATGCCCGCAACCAAGGTACATGCCCTTGACCGGAATCGAACCTGGGACCCTTCAGTCCCTAAGCAGACGCTCTATCCATTGAGCCAAACCGGTCCCGGCGAACAGCACCCTTTTTCTGAAAAGCTTCCTAGTTTGGGAATAGAGTTGTCAAGAGACAGAATCACTTTGTAAGGTATATAAATATCTAATCACTGTATTATACCCCTGTAATATAATATTGTTTATCAACTGTAACTGAAAAAAATTTAATGATTTTGAAATTTAAAATTTTTAATTAAAAAAATAAAATTAAGCCCGGCCAATGTGGCTCAGTGGTTGACTGTCAACCCATGAACCAGGAGATCACAGTTCAATTCCTGGTTGGGTTACATGCCTGGGTTGTGAGCTCAATCCCCATTTGGGGCGGGGAGGGGGGGGGGAGGGGGGAGAGATGCAAAAAGAGGTTCATAGGTGATTTTCTCTCATCATTGATGTTTCTCTCTCTCCCTTTCCCTCTCTCTCTCTTTGAAAATAATTTTACAAATTATTTTTAAAAATAAATTAACCCTGCTGAAACTGGTTTGGCTCAGTGGATAGAGCATCAGCCTGCGGACTGAAAGGTACCAGGTTCAATTCCAGTCAAGGGCATGTACCTTGGTTGTGGGCACATCCCCAGTGGGGGGTGTGCAGGAGGCAGCTGATCAATGATTCTCTCTCATTGATGTTTCTAACTCTCTTCCTCTCTGTAAAAAAATCAATAACATATATTATAAATAAATAAATAAATAAATAAATAAATAAATAAATAAAAATAAAATAAATTTACTCTGTTTTTAAAAGTTTCCTAATTTGAACATTATACAAATTCATGAGGTAAGATTAAAAACAACCACATTCCAGACTCTCTAAGCCAGAAAGCACCCCAAAGACCTTCAGTGTCCTGTCCATGGCTCCAACATCACAACAGAATCAATTAAGCAGCACATTTGGAGTCACAGCTTCATAAAGACTTTTAAGTCCCTTCATATTTTGTGTCAGTAGCTCATAGTATTGGAAGACATCACAAACGTTCATGAAGGAGAGAATGATGCCGGAATAGCTTGGTCACACATGATGCAGTGGTATTTGGTGGAAAAAGAGAAGGGTGCTAATATTTCGAGTACTGTGTGCCATACACTGCGATAAGATGTTTTACCTCCAACATAGCCATGTTGAGAGCAATGTCAAGAAACAGGCATTTCCCCTCCTATGTGAGCGAGCAAACCGAAGCACAGAGAGGTTAAGTAACTTGCTCCAGGCCCCGAGAGCAACTGGGATTGGGACTTCACTCTTTCTGATCTCCAAGCCCACAAGTATTGCCCCTTTTAGAGCCTGTGGCCTCCCATCCTGTCTCCCCTCCCCATTTCCTTTCTGCACTGGTGTCTCAGGTGGGAAAGAGAAGGTGCAGTAGGTACAGCTCACCCTTTCATCCAGGCAACCCCTCCTGCAATCTGTCCAACTGCTGCAGACCCCACTGCAGAGACAGTGCTGCACTGAGACACTCTGTGCAACCTCCCTCCAGCTTACAAGTATCAGCTTTGTCCCATGCAGACCTAGCGTGAAGTGACAGCGAACAGTGAGCCAAGTTATTAAATCATTTCAGGGTTCTCTTTTTTTTTTTTTAATATATTTTATTGATTTTTTACAGAGAGGAGGAGAGAGGGATAGAGAGCTAGAAACGTCGATGAGAGAGAAACATCGACCAGCTGCCTCTTGCACGCGCCCTCCTGGGGATGTGCCTGCAACCAATGTACATGCCCTTGACCGAAATCGAACCTGGGACCTTTCAGTCCGCAGACCGACACTCTACCACTGAGCCAAACCGGCTTTGGCTCAGGGTTCTCTTTCCTTTTGAGGGGAAGGCTAGGAGCTGAGAGGAAGAGGCTTGGAGCTGCTCTGCGGCTCTGAATGACACAGCCGCGGCCCCATTCCCTGCCTGCACTACCCCTTCAGAGCCATTGCCTTCTTCTGTGAAGACTCTTCAGAGACAGATGCTCTGGTGACACGGCGTGTTGCAGAGGGCCTGGGTAGAATTACGAAGCAGCTCTCGTGCCTGCATATTGGGAAGTGCTTCAGAGCCGGTGGCAGATATGAGTGGACCCGGCAGCCAGGGAGCTGCCCCCAAGGAGGAGGCAGAGGAAGCAGCAAGCCCGGGGCCACCCCAGCAGAACAGCTACTGTTGCAGCAAAAGTCGGGGTATTGATAAATTAACATCATCCCTTAAATCAAGTCTGAGGAGGAATGTCAAGCATGAACCGACACACTGGCAACCACTAATTTGACATTCCAGTGTGGGGGTGCGAGTGTGTAGGTGTGTGCACGTGTGCTTGCACGTCTGTGTCCTACGTTGATTCCACCACAAACAATTGCAGAGTGCCTGCCATACGGGGCTGAGCTGGACAGGCATAGTGTCTGTCCGGATGGAGCATACAGTATCATGGCCTCTATATGCTCTGTTTCTAGATCTGGTGTTTGGAAGCCATGTGGCCTAATGCCGTGGTCAGCAAACTGCGGCTCCCGAGCCACATGCGGCTCTTTGGCCCCTTATGTGTGGCTCATCCACAAAATACCACGGCCTGGGTGTGTCTATTTTGAAGAAGTGGCGTTAGAAGAAGTTTAAGTTTTAAAAATTGGCTCTCAAAAGAAATTTCAATTGTTGTACTGTTGATATTTGGCTTTGTTGTCTAATGAGTTTGCTGACCCACTGGCCTCGTGGAAAGAGACAGGACAGCTCGGTGTCCTTACTCAAGTCCTTTCACCTAACAGGGTCTCAGGTAGGATTTCCCCAAATGCAGTCCTTGCAGTGGTATGTAGTGAAGATGTTGTACTTTAATTGTTTTGTAATTATTTAATGTGTAAGTATCATATCAGACCCGGGATGTTCATATATTTTATGGCTTAAGACAAGGCTAGGTAAAAATAGTCAATTAAAGAAATGAAGTCAAATAATACTGGAGGTGGTATGTAGAAACAGCCAAGATTGTGAAAAGGTGCCTCAAAGAACTGACCTTTTGGAATCACTGAGATAACGAGTGTGAAAATAAAAATGCACGTGGTCCATAGAAACAGAAGGGATTCTCATTCCCCCTCAGTGGGCATTTGCTCCCTCATTCACCCCAACAATAATGAATTAAGCAACTCTCGTGTAAATAGCACTGCTCTGACTGCATTTGCCCTCGCTGACAGCTCGGCCACCATTCAGAAGGCACTAAGTGAGTGTTGATGCCACGGGAACTTAACTGAAGAGTGAGACCTAGACCCTGATCTAAAAAGAGTATAATTTAGTAGGAAAGAAAAGACCAGCACGCAAATAACTGGAAAATGGGATAAGCTCCAAAGAGGAGGTACAAAGTCCCCATAGAAGGTGCTCAAAGGAGGGATAAGTCACGCCTGCTGGGCGAGGTCAAGAAAGACTTCATGGAGATTTGAGATGTCATTTAAGATAAGCCCGGGAAAGACAGGGTAGAATTTCAAGGACCCAAAAAATGGTCACAGTGGGGGATGGGAGACATTCCAGAGAAAGGGGAACACTTGAGCAATGGTGCAGAGATGGAGAAGTGAGGTCAGAAAGTGCCTCTGTCTATCTAGCTAAGATGTAGAATGCATGCAGATGACTAGGTGGGGTTATAATATAACCAGCCTTGAGGGACAGACTACGGATATTTTATTTAATGTCATGGAAGTGGGAGAATTTGAAACATGATTGGAGTTGCACTGGAGAAAACTAAGCCTGCAAATGGGCTGGAAGTAGATAGAGGTGACAAGAATGAAAGAAGGAATTGGGGGGGACCAAAATGATGACTTGACAGACAGAATATCTAGGACCTGGGAACCAATGAAAGGTGGAAACATGGATAGAGGCTTCAAGAATAACTAGACAACTAGATTTCCCCTGTTCCTCTGATTGATATATATCAATAATAAATTATTCTTATTAATCATATATGATAATTACATGTAATATAGAAAGAAAATATGTATTATAAATGTAATACAAATATTTACATATTACATATAATGAGCCGTTGCCTTGTGATATATTTCATCTTGATTTTTTTGCTAGGCTTAGATCTGCATGTAAAAATATACATATAGGAAGCCACTTATTTTCTCTTCTAAAATAAGGATCATCCTCTTGATCTTCTGTTCTTTCCATTTACTCTGTTCTTTTCTCCTCACCACATTCTTCTCTCGAAGCCCGAAGGCATGTATATTTGTATTACGTTACTTACAAGTGTTTACCTTGGCCTGTAACTTCAGCATACTAGTATACACACACACACACACACACACACACACACACACACACACACATACACATTTCTAGACAAACTTAGCAAATATAATTAAAGTTACAGACCATCTGGTAGGTCCAAGCTCATCACATGATTCCTTAAAAGTGGATTTTTTTCCCCTAGCTACTGTCAGAGAGAGAGACTGATGATGGAAGAAGGATCATAAAAAGGTGATGTTGCTGGCTTTGGAGATGGAAGAAGAGGGCCACAAGCCAAGAACTGTGGGCAGCCTCTGGACACTGGAAAAAGCAAGGAAACAAACTTTCCCCTAGACACTCCAGAAGACATGCGGCCGGAAGGCACACAAAGACTAGGCTGGCTACCTTCTCCACTTAACTGGTGGTATGGCCAATGGCCTAAGAAAGTCACTAACCCCTGTTCTCAAGGCCCTCATTATGCAGACTAACCCCATTTCCTCTCTGACTATATCTCCTTCTACTTTTCCTCTTGCTGATTGTGCTCCATCAATGCTGAGAGCTTTGCTCTTCCGGGGTCACCTCAGGCAGCTTCCGGCATCAGGACACCTGCACTGGCTCTTTTCTCTGACTAGAATCCTCCTTCCCCATTTCCACATGGCTTGCTGCCTCTACTCCTTCAGGCCTTCACTCAAATGTTACCTTCTTTCCTAACAACCCCACTTAAAGTTGCAGTACTCCCAAACTCCCCCGCCCTCTCTTTACGTTCGTTTCTGGCATAGCAATTTCACCTAACGTAATACATATTTTGTTTATTTCATTTACTTTGTTTCCTGTAATAGGCACTTGGTAAATATATGTTGGATGAAGACATAAATTAGTGTGTACACAAATCTATAATCAGAAAATAAATATGAGCATGTCTCCCATTAAAGACATATCCTTTCAGTTAGAGATGGAAAATGGAGTCCAAAGAACAGTAATAGGCGTGCCATTGAACAATGATGCTGCAGCCAAGATCAGCTCCTTTACTGATCTTGCTGAACCCAACCAGATTGCAGGGGGAGTGGAAACATGGGCAAGGCTCCTAAGAGCCAGCCCTTGTCTCCTGGACAGAGAGACCCCAGAGAGCGCTGGCTTTCTGATTTCCTGCCTTTCCTGGTTTCAGCCAGCCTCAGAAAACCGTAAGAACAGTTTGTCTCAGTGTTTCAGTACTTCCGCTTCCAGGCCCAGGAAAGAGCAGGAAGTGTGAGGGTGTGTGAAAACTGAGAGAGAGAAAGAATTACACCCGCTGCATGTAAAAGCACTCAAAGACTTCCTCTATGGCCTGTCACAGTACATGGGTTTTAATTTGCTTTCACTGTAAGCCTAGGGGGAACATTCTGAGGCAGAAATCCCAAACCCAAAATGCTAAGGCTGGTACTCACTCATCCAATACAGATTTATTTGGGGACAGCTGTATGCCTTTAAGAAGACAGATACGGTCCTTACCCAAGTGAGTTTACACCTCATGATGGTGTAACATTAGAAAGATACACTCGGTTCAGGTTCAACATGCCCAATATCCATGATGAACTGACTGAGTTTTCAGGCAGATACCCCCAAGGGGTGTCTTAGACTATGAGAAACTATATGTAGAGTTTAAGTATGCTTTAGAATCAGGCCAACAGAATTTCTAGTGTTGGCTATGCCACACTTATTAGCTAACTGTAAATTTCCTAAAGACAGGACTGTGTTTATTTCATTTATCACTCTATCCCCAGCACTTAGCACAGCGCCCAATAGTCTCAACAAATACTTGTTGCCTAAGAATTCTAAACTCTCAGAGTCTCTGTGTCCTGCTCTGTAAAATGGGTTTATAAAACCCATTCCATGAAGACCTGTGAGGGCAACATGAAACCGAGTATGCTAAGTGCTTACACAGTGCCTGCTAGTGATAAGCATTCATTTCAATGAACTGCCAATTAGGTGGCAATGGTGGTGATTTGATTGTGGAGGAGGTTTGGTTAGCTCTGGATAAACTATAGCACATCCCTAGCCCTAACAATTTGTTCAGTCTGGAATTTCAGATTAAGCGTGGGCTCGGTAAATTGGATGTCGGAGTGATCCATTTTCTCTTAGAGAATCCAGTTCAACTGGAGTCAGACTCTCTGGAAAGGGGAAGAACATGCACTACATCCCAGCAGCTGGGGTGACTGGCAGCAGAACCGAAACAGCATGACTAAGCACAGCCCGTGGTGTTTTTATTGCATGGGGTTGGGGGTTGGGGGGTGGGTGGTGGCTAGCTGAGGTCCCATCTCTCTGCTGCAAGGGACTGGAAAAGGAAAGGGTAGCAGGCTTAATTGTGTCTGATACATGATTGTGAAGAGGAAGGGCAGGCATTGGCACATTTCCCCAGCCTTTCCTCTGTTAGGTTCTCAACGCTTTAAAAAAAAAAAAAAAAAAAAAAAAATGTTCAATGCCCTTTCCCTAGCTACGTATCTTCATGTGAGGACCAGCGAAGTTTCCCTGGAAGTTTACGAACCGGTTTCCTCTGTAGATTTACAGGGCCACCTGTAAATTTGGCCCTGTAAAGAAAGACCGAAGGCCTCTCTGGAAGCTAAGAACCCTAGGGATCCCTTAAAGCTCTGGGGGTTCAGCTCCCAAACTACTTGGTGAAGAGGTATGGGTTGCTGAAACTGGTTTGGCTCAGTGGTAGAGCATCGGTCTGTGGACTGAAAGGTCCCAGGTTCGATTCCAGTCAAGGGCATGTACATTGGTTGCGGGCACATCCCCGGTAGGGGGTGTACAAGAGGCAGCTGGTCGATGTTTCTCTCTCATCGACATTTCTAGCTCTCTATCCCTCTCTCCTCCTCTCTGTAAAAAATCAATAAAATATATTAAAAAGAAAAAAAGGGAGGGGGGGGGGGTATGGGTCTCCCAGCCTCAAGCCACACTGTACTTTTTAGGATACTGTGGTCTTTCCAATACTTCTCACTTAGTAACAGCATAAATGAGATCTCTCCCAGAAATAAAGGCAAAGAGCCCTGAGCTCGAGGCCAGGGGTGTGTGTGAAAGACGTGTGCAACAAGAGGGTCTGAGCAGCCCTGTTCTTGGTAATCATTTCAGAAGACAGGTGGGTCTGCTGTCAGCAGTCTTGGTGGAAGTGGGGGAACATCTTCTCAAAGAAACAGAAAATGCAACGACTCAAACGACTTCAGGTAATTGTCACTGTTCCTGGCTTGAGTCATGTGTCCCCTCTCTCTCTTTTAGACACCTAGCTTTAAAAGAAGGGCATCGATCAGCAGCAGCAGTCTGGTTAGTAATGGGTGTTGGGTTCTCTTCACATTTTTTTTAGGACGCTGTGATGGAGGAGACTCCTGATTTCCACTTCTCTAAATCACCCACTAGTCCTCACTGTCCTTCTGTAAATCTGCCACAGCTGTGGGGGGGAGAGGGGGAGACATTTCAGGAACAGCTCAGAGCGAAGTACTCATTTTAAATCTTCTCCTTGTATTGAGGGCCTACTCTGTGTTACTTCCCTGTACTGGGTACTGGAAAGACAGGGGTGAGTGGGGACTGGGGTCCCCGCTCTGAGGAGCTCACAGATTGGTGAAGAACCCATGTACAAAGCAGACAAATGCAATGAAATGTGGAAAGTGTGGTGACCAAAGCACGTGAAAGCGATGAGGCTGTGGCATTCAGGGCCGGCTCTTTGGAGGGTGACATTTGGATGCATCTTAAAGGATGACTACGAGACTACCAATCCAGGAGCAGCAGGCCAAATGCTCAGGCTCTGCTTCATGGGGGCTTTGCTTTATTAAGAAAAGCTGCCTGAGCCGAAACCGGTTTGGCGCAGTGGATAGAGCGTCAGCCGGCGGACTGAAAGGTCCCAGGTTCGATTCCGGTCAAGGGCATGTACCTTGGTTGTGGGCACATCCCCAGTGGGGGAGTGTGCAGGAGGCAGCTGATTGATGATTCTCTCTCATCGATGTTTTTAACTCTCTATCCCTCTCTCTTCCTCTCTGTCAAAAATCAATTATATATATGTGTGTGTGTGTGTGTGTGTGTGTGTATATATATATATATAGATAGATAGATAGATAGATATTGATATATATTGATATATATTGATATATATTGATATATATTGATATATATATATAGATATATATTGATATATATATATATATATATATATATATATATATTTTTTTTTTTTTTTATAAAGAAAAGTTGCCTGAGCCACATAGGAAGACCCACAATTTCCTTCCAAGGGGTACAGTGATGCACCTCATCTTGACATCTTTATTTTAGCTTATAGAGCTAGAGATTGTTTTTCTCAGGTGAGCCTTCCAGTCAGCTACCTCTGAGGCCACCAGTGCCACAGTTGGCCTGAACACGGCGACAGCCTTGCTGGAAGCAAGGTGACTTCACCCCCTCCCACTCAGGTTTGAAATTGAGAAACCCAGAGATGACCGCAGCCCTAGGCCACTGTGTACAAAAATGGAAAATGTCCCTCCCCTGGCCCTCCCCTGCGTCTAACCAGGAGATTGGGGAACTAAGTGGCTTGACTGTGTTGCACGTAAGCCATATGCACTGGTCCGAGGGAGACTAGTGAGCAACAATTCAATTTAGAGTTCACTGAACCCTTTGGTTTGGGAAGGAAATTGCTGGTAATCAATTGCAGCAAGCACACAGGCTCGGGGCCAGGAAGAGAAAAATCACTTTAATGGGCAAAGCAGATGTTGCTAAACTCATTGCAAAAGTGAGATGGGCACGGAGCCAGGCCTTGCATGAGAGATGCTGATCTGTTCTTCTGAATGAAGAAAACAGAGACACTTCAAACACGGGGTTCTACGAGGGAAGCCAGAGGTCTGTGTCCCCGTTTGGTGGAATCAATGAAAACACACCGAACTGTTCAGGTCTCCCATACCACCGCAGGACTTACCGCTGTTAGCATCTCGGAAGGGTTTTCGGCAGATCCAGAATGCCAGCTAAAAACCATCTGGGAAGTCTTCATTCTGTTCCAAGGAGACGGTGTGGTGTAGTGGAGAGAACATGGGCTTTGGTCATCAGACCTGTGTCTTCTAATCAGTTGGTTTGATCATCAGTAAGTTTTACAGCCTTGGGCAAGAATCTGAATATCTCTCAGACTGAGTTTTCTCAGCTGGGAAGTGGGCCTCATCTTCCTTAGCATAAGAGAGCAGTTGTAAGGATTAATGAAAATGTCTGTAAAGTACAATGGAAAATGCACGTAGGCAGTAAGCTGTTTTTGGAGCCATGGCAAGATCAGCGTCATTAGGATGTGGAAAACTGGCTCGGGATGGGAGAGAAGATGGGGAGAGGGTGGATTTCTGGTCCAATATAACCAGCTTTGCCACCACCTGTGAGTGGTGGATTACATCACAGGCCAATTTATTTATTTTTATTTATTTATTTTTTTGGGTATGTTTAGGTGGATAAAATATCTCTCAAGCATATAAGAGTTCAGAGAGTACAATACCAAGGCCCAAGGCAAGACACCCTGGGTACTAAGAACATTTTCATGAAGTAGCTTCCAGTGCAAGGCCCCTAAATACATAGTTGATTCTGACTCCCCAGATCTGAAACGTGTCTTGCTCGCCTAATTCCTGCTTAGAGGAGGGCAAACCAGAGGCCCTCCTCTGAGAATCATCACAGATGCCTCTAGACCTCACAGTCTCCACCAATTCAGAGGTTCCCGCATGGGAATTTTTATGAGCTGTCTTAAGTCCTTCCTGGAACAAGAGCGGTTCAGTGTTCAACTTATTCATTCAAAACAGCAAACGCTGCGCGCTCAACTAGCCTGGACTAACAGTAAACTGTCTTTCACTGTTCTTCACCTGAATCATGCGGGTCTCCCTCTTCTAAACATTTTGTAACTTCCTGGAGTTCCGATTTTGATCTTGAACTAGTTCAAGTCTGCATACCAGAAGGCAGAAACAAGGGATTTCGTTGCTTAACTAGTTGTGTGAACTTGAGCTATTTTTTTTTTTTTTCCACCCTTCCTAAGCTTTAGTTCCCTCATCTGTAAATCACAGATAACAGCAATCTTCCTCCCAGGGCTGTGGGAGGATTATGTAAGGTCAGTCCTATGAAGTACTTAGCACTACCACGGTAGCTGAGTGTCACAGTCCTTCTGGAAACTTCTGCACCCAGAGGGGCCACGTGCCTGCCTAAGGACCTTACATTGCATTCAAGTCCCCTGAGATTTCCAAACCTCAGGCCCCTCTTCGGAAAGCTACGTCCCGCTGGAAGTTTGTTTCCACGTTGCCATCACTTGGAGAATGTTCCTGATAAGTAAGCAGGGCCGCCGAGGGACTTTGGCAGGGGACTTCTGGGGGCTGGTGAGAGGAGGATGTTTACCAGAGCGCAAAGGCCAGGTCCTGAGCTGAGAACATTTTGGCCCGGAGCGATCCGGGGAAGGCATTTTTGCCAAGCACAGACTCCATTCTCAGGTCCTGAAGTCAGTGTTAGAAACTAAACAAACCTTCCCGGTTCACATGTGTTTACTTTTGGCAAAATACAACTTCCTGTTTGAAAGGAAAGGGCAGTAAAGCTTTCTATAGCCCTCTTGGACATAAAGTCTCTCCTCAAAACAATTGGTTTGTTAAGCCTAAACGAATCAAATGTACACAATGGGGATCTCCCTTCCCCTCAAAAAATGTCCACGTTTTAATGAGGAAAGCGCTCCACAAAACCAAAACAAATATTTTTTCAACTGTTGGCCCATGAGGATTGTTTAGGCCATTTCTTCTCCCGAGAGCCAGAAAAACAGACATCAGGAGGGAGCCAAGTTCCATGTGCTGTGTCAGAGAAGTCACTCCGACACACTTGGGGGTTGAGATTTCGGTTACACAGAAAGTCAGAAAGTTTAAGTTCCCACAGTCACTCAAACCACATTCCCCAGAATGAAGACAGAACAACTGGGTCTTTCATTCTATGACTACGTGCTTAGCCATGGCCTCAGGAGCCTGAGTTCCTGGGGATGGTCCTGTGCCCTGCACTCAGGTTTGAAAACTGACAACCGTGCACAAGTCTACCACAAATAAGCCTTTTACAAAGATCCTAGATAACTTACTAGAGGGAGGGAGTGTGTGAAGCAGTTTTTAAGCATCTAGCAAAGTTAGTATAAATTTTGGGCTTATTTGTAACCCAAGTGCTCTCTATAAATCTTGGATCTTTTTGTTATAAAATATTAAATTTGTAAAGGACCTTGAAAAGCCATCTGGTCAACCCTTCTCCACCACCTACACACATAAACATAAAGAATATAAATAGCCGAAACCGGTTTGGCTCAGTGAATAGAGCATCAGCCTTTGGACTAAAAGGTCCCAGGTTTGATTCCAGTCAAGGCCATGTATCTTGGTTGTGGGCACATCCCCAGTGTGGGGTGTGCAGGAGGTAGCTGATCGGTGATTCTAACTCTCTATCCCTCTCTCTTTCTCTCTGTAAAAAAATCAATAAAATATATTGAAAAAAATAATGTAAATAAAGACTATAGAGACATTTCCTCCACAGATTATAAACTTCTTGCTCTTTAGGGCAAGAGCTATTTTTTTTTTAATATATTTTATTGATTTTGTACAGAGAGGAAGGGAGAGAGATACAGAGTTAGAAACATCGATGAGAGAGAGTCATCGATCAGCTGCCTCTTGCACACCCCCTTCCAGGGATATGCCCGCAACCAAGGTACATGCCCTTGACCGGAATCGAACCCGGGACCTTTCAGTCCCCAAGCCGACGCTCTATCCACTGAGCCAAACCAGTCCTGGCGGGCAAAAGCTATTTTAATGACCCTCCAATATAGTACCATCCACACAGTAAGGACTCAGGAAGAAAGTGTTGAGTGAACACATTACAGATCTCATCTGCAAAGTCAGGAATGGCACATAGGCACCTCCTGTTCATGGTTCAATTGAGCCCGCAACCCTATCTCTCCAAGAAATTATAAACTCCTTGAGAGCTGAGGGAGTTACTTACTGTTCTTTTTGACCATTCTCTCTAAGGCATTGAACTTTTCAGCATGCAATAAAAATATTTGGAATGAGTAAGGGAACTAATGAATGCTGAGTAGATGCAAACAATTACATAAATGATTTCAATATTATCTTGCCTGAAGGGGAACATTCTTTCCTTCTCTAGGATGTTGGATCTAACTAGATTTGTGCATATTCCAGACACTCCTCTGACCCTTCCCTTTTGTTGTGGTATAACTGTAAAATAAGAATGTCAATTATGACAGGAGATGTCACCCTCCTTCAACCCTGCTACAATACTGCCAGTTCTCTCCCTACAAATCAAAGCAAACCAAGTCTCACTTAAACCTGCGATAAAAATGGGTCCATCTTGGCCCCTGAGGCCCTTATATCTGGCTCAAACCCACCTGTCCTTCTTACCTGCAATGTCTCTACCAAGTGAACTTTTGGGACTCAGTGAACTATTTCATGACTTTGTGATCATGGACACGCTGTGGCCTCTGCCTGGTTTATACTTGTATTTCACTATCTCTATGATTACCAAAACCATTAACACCACCACAGCCACCTCAACACTACTGCCATCATCATTTTCATCACTGCCATCCTCCCCCACCACCACTTCCTTTCAAAATCAACGTCACCACCACCACTACCATCATTGCCCCTCCACCACCATTACCGTCCAGTAACCACCACTTCACCACTATCCCTTTACATTTGCAAAAAGTCTTCCTCCCTTAAGAGCCAGTTCACATGGAACTTCCTAAATGCCTCCAGAATTTAGTGCTAAGACCCTCTCTGAGCTCCAACAGTCACTAACTTTCTGTAGTTATTGTTCTCATATATAGACGAACTACCCACACTAGAATAAGAATTTCATGAAATTAGGTAAGTTTTTTTTTTCTTTTACACTACTATATCCAAAGGATGTGGCATATAGCAACTGCAAATTAAATATAAATGAATATATGAATGGATGGATGATCAGGGTTTGGCCTCCTAGCCCAGGGCTACACTTCTCTCCCAAAGAACCTTATAGCAGGACATCAGCACTTCATGCCAAACATCAATGTAGGATATCTTGAGAATCAGTTAATGCCATGACTTTGGGTCAGCATGTAGCCAGGGTTACGTAGCTACTTCCTCTTTATTTCACACCAGCAGCCACCATGAGCTCATCCCCCCTCTGAGAACACTCTGTTCTTTCCTGTTCAGCCTCTGATATAAGCCCTTGGTGTTTCTGGTCAAAGCTACCCTCTCCACCTGAACCCCAACTCAATGAAATTCTTAGATTCTGAATATCTTTTCTTTAATCTGTCTGGCTTATATTAGGTCTTATGAGCTACAGCCAGTTCATGCTCTTAAAATGACTCCTAAAAAGTCTTCCCTTTGGTCAGATAATGTATTTCATTCTGGTGTTCATGAGCCTTTCAACCTGGGATTGAGCACACTTTCCTTTTTTCTTTTTTCTTTTTTCCAAACCAGCTATCTTTTGCTGAACACCATCTTTTTTCTATGACAATAGTGAGCACAGATCATCATTTCCAAACATTATGGAGTATCACTTCAAGGTCAAGTGCCGTGCCTGCTATGGGGAATTCCAAAGGACAGACAGAGCCCCAGTCCCTGGGGATCAGAGGTCTCAACACAGAAAGTGTCCAATACACAAAAAGAGAAATAACCCCCAATGCAGGATATACCATAGTGCCAAATGGGTGACATATAGCACCAATGTGCCATGCAAAAGTGAGGTAGACCCAGGACGCCCACTTTCCTGGCAGTGTTTTGCCCTCTGGTTCTCCCCACTGGCCCTTCCTTCTGGTGCATTTTATAGCAATTATTTATCTTCTTTGACATGCTCTGGGTTTGGTTTAGCCTGGGCCTTTTGCTCTTCCATTTCTATACTTTCCTGCTCTGGTAAATCTCACCCATTCACATGACTTTAAATACCATCTCTGTGCTGACAACTGCCAGATTCCTATCTCCATTCCAGACTTCCTTAAAGACAGGATTGTATAATCAACTATTTTGTTAATATACCACAAAGATGTCTGTAAGACATCACAAGCTTAACATATCCAAGACTGAAGTCTTGGATTCTATCTCTGCGGTCTCACTCTCTCACAAACACACAGGCACACACGCATACCTATACAAACATATGAATGTACTGATGATGCACACAACCCCCATTTAAATTCTGTTCCTCATCCAGGTTTCCATTTAAATAGTTGTTTGGGGAAACAACAAAACTAAAATCAACTTTGATTCTCCTTCAGTGTTTCCCTTACATCCAATCAAGGTGTCCTAAATGGAATAGCTTCTATCAGGTCAGTTAGATAACTTTGGACAAAGCATTTAACCTCCCCATGTTTCAATCTCTTCATCTTTAATATAGAAAACAGATCACCTACTGTACTAGATGCAAGGAAAGTGAAATATTACATACACAAAAAATACCTATAGCATACAATAAGAAATACAGCAGTAGCTTACATTTCCTGGCTTTTACTCTGGGCCAGGATCTAGGCTACGTGTCTGGTACACATTCCATTCAGTCTGCCCACAAGCCTTTGAGATAGGTAATATTTATTTATTTATTTATTTATTCATATTTTTTATTGATTTCAGAGAAGGGAGATGTAAAGAGAGAGAGAGAAACATCAATGATGAGAGAGAATCATTGATCAGCTGCTTCCTGCATGCCCCACACTGGGGATCAAGCCAACAACCTGGGCATACTGATTCATAGGACAACTTTCAACCACTGAGCCATGCTAGCTAGGCAAAATAGACTTTTTAAATTGTCTATCATTGTTCCCATTTTGCGGATAAGAAACTGAAGCTTAATGAAATTAAGTTGTTGTGTGTGTGTGTGTGTGTGTGTGCGTGTGTTTTCAATTTCATAGAGCTTGGTTGGAACGAGGTAGTCAGATTCATGAGGCTGTGCTATAAAATGAGTAACAGTCACAACAATACTGACAGCAGCTTTCCTATTTTGAGGGCTTGTTTGATGATGGGCACTGTTATTAAGGCTTTGGCTAATTTAATCCTTATGTCTATCCAATGGGACATGTACCACTTTACCGATTGGGACACTGAGATGTGGAGACCCTAAGTGCCATCCTATCTCTGCTATCTTTTTTTAAAGCTGACTTCTTAGAGCTGGCTTCAACTTCTCAGGTGGTTTCTCTAATGGACATTAGGAACCTATACAATTAATGGTCTAATGGATCCTTCTGAAAACATGGGAAAAGAATTATCCTCTAAAAGGAGAACTCCCACAGGAGGGGCATGTTAACTCAGCACTTACTGAAGCATCTCCATTCAGCTACAGGCCCTGCAGCTCACCCCTTGAATATTTTTCTAATGCACCCCTTCCTCTCCATCCTACCTTGACTGCTCTAGTTTGGACTATTTGTCTCTCCATAGCCTTCTACCTAGTCCCCCTGCTCCAATCCGACCACTCTTCTTGAACACACGCATCAAAGTGACTCCACCGTGACCTGCAGAATAAAATCCATAGCATCACATTTTTTTCCTGCTCATTTCCTAGCTTAAATTATATATTCTAACATCAGCAAATTGCTCATAGGTTCTCTCACCCATATTATTATTTCCCACTTTTATGTCTTCGCATGGACTCTCTCTGCCTAGAAATCCTCATGCATCTTTCTGCATGTACCTGGCTCCTGCTCTTCCTTCCTTGCACAGGCAGGTTAATCACCGTACCTATCTCCAGACTCCGAATAAATCCCGTATTCTTGGTACAGTAAGTTGAAGGGATCTGTTTATATGTTTGACTGCCCACCACGCCATCCATTTCCTGAGGATTTTATTCTTCACTGTTTCCATGACCCTTTGTACAGTGTGTGACATATAGTAAGCACTCACGATAGTCAAAGAATTGAACCAAAGTCAGGATACTAGAGATTGTAATGGGCTGTGTCTAATTGTGTTACGTTGTTAGCCATAATTAACATTCAGTGAACTCTTCCAAGTTTGAATAATTCTATTAAGCAGCTAACTTGAACCATTTGCTCTTCTAAGCCATTTGCCTCATTTAATCTTCACCTGTGAGTTAGGTACTGTTACTGTCCCCACTTTACAGATACAAAAATTGAGAGCAATTAGGCAACTTTCCCAGGGTCACAGACTTAGTAAGTAGTAGGGCTGTGATTTGAATCTGATTCCAGGGTCAAGTGCTTAGCCAATAACTACAAGACTATAATGCCAACCAAAAAACATGTATCCTGAACTCAAGGCAGGAGTTGCCAATGCTGCCTACAGGGGGTGGGCAGGAATAAGGGCACACCTGTGTGAGAAAACAAACCAAGAGATATGTGTGACAGCATAAATTGTCAGGGCATGGCTGGCATCAAGACGAGAGAGCCACCTGGCACGCACATCTACAAAACGAGGCGTTGATGCTATGCCACGTCTGCTTGAGCTGCTGTTTAGCAGGTAAAGGCCTTAGATTCAAACAGACCCAGGTTCGATTCTCAATTCCATTCACGTCAGAGGCAAATAAATGACCTTCTCCTAGCCTTGATATCCTTATTTCTAAACTCGAAATAATGATATTTAATTGGCTTTGAGAATTAAAGAAAATAACATAAGCTAAATATCCAGTGATATGCCTGACACATAGAAGGCCCTCAAAATAGGCGCTGCTGTCACTGTGATTTGACTATTATCATGCATGCATGAAGTCAAACATTGTTCTAGGAAGGGGAAGGTCACACAAAATACACGGGTGCTGGAAAGTCAAATGTCCTTCTGGGGGCCGGGTCCATCATGATCAGGGAAGGCGCCCTAAAAGCTGTCGAGAACCAGAGACTGCTGATTGCACATTCTTTAGGAGTGGTAAGCATAGTTTAGCAGTGTTCGTGACATATTCTGAGAACTTGCAGTTTCACATTTCTTTCTATTTCATTTTAAAAGCTAATGGATCAGAAAAGGAGGTCTTTCTGAAGTTTCCAGCTCTGCCAGTCTCTGTTCAGAACATCCTTGAAGAATAATTTTCTATCTAGTCCCCTGTGAAAAGTGACATTCGTATCCCCTGAAATCTCATCACTGGTTTTTATTGGATCAACTGCTGGTACACTTGACCTTGGCAAAGACTTTTCCTGCCAGCAAGATGGTGCAGGCAGTAGACTGAGGGACTTTTAAAAAGCCTGATTTGTGAGAGACTATTAAAGAGTCTCTTTTAAAAATCTCGTGATTTAGCCGAAGCCGGTTTGGCTTAGTGGTAGAGCATCAGTCTGCGGACTGAAAGGTCCCAGGTTCGATTCCCCAGTCAAGGGCATGTACATTGGTTGCGGGATGTACAAGAGGCAGCTGGTCGATGTTTCTCTCTCATCAACGTTTCTAGCTCTCTATCTCTCTCCCTTCCTCTCTGTAAAAAATCAATAAAAATATTAATAAATAAATAAATAAATAAATAAATAAATAAAAAGTCTCGTGATTTAACTAGACCATGACTGGAGTAAGTTAAGCAGATGGAATAAGTAAACCAACAAGAAAAGCCCAAAGAAGAGTGTCCAGCCATCAACCTCTCCTGGCGCTGGGAAGGCGTCCCCACCACTTACACCTTGCTCTTCCGCATCTAACCCAGCGGGTCCTTCTTCTCCAACGTAGTGACTCCACCCTGCTCCACAGTCCACCCATGAACCTCTGCTGCTGTCTGTCCATGTCCAGAAACATGCTGTGTGAATCTAGGCCAGGATAAAGGAAAATTATGTCATGAATGACTAAAGTCTTCTCACTCTTCTTTACCATATTTTTTATGAGAAAACTTGTATCTATTCAAGAATGCAGCAGTTGAGTATGGTGAGGAATATTTGTACACCTTGACTCAACTGTACTAATGAAAAAATAGCTAATATTTCTTGAGTGTTTATTGTGTTCCAGGATCTGTTTTGACAGCTTTCTACATATATTATTTTTACTTAATGTCAAGATAACCTTATCCCATTTATAACCGAGGAAACACAACATGAGAGATAATAAGTAACTCACCCAAAGTCACACAGCTAGTAAAATAAGAAAATTGAGGTGTGTTTTTTTCACCCAGCTGGTGTAACTCAGTGGTTGAGCATCCACCTATAAACCAGGTCAGGGTTAGTTCCAAGTTAGGGCACATGGCCAGGTTTTGGACTCAATCCCCAATAGGGGGCCATGCAGGAGGCAGCCCTCTCATCATTGATCTCTCTCTCTTTCTTTCTCTCTCTCTCCCTCCCTCCCTCTTCTTCTCTTAAATCAACATAAATATATTTTTTAATATTTTTAATACTAAATGTGATAAAGTCTGCACTAATGTTCTTAACATAGAACCTTCTATTATACTACACTCTAATGCCAACTGCTTACTGACTTTCCTATAACAAATCTGCTCAAGGGGCCCTTGACATCAGATTATGTGACTGTACGTGAGAATTCTTCCATCTTTTGAGACAGATTCAGAAAGACAAACTCTTCCCAGGCAGCACTTTCTCCTATAAAACCTGCACCCACAGCTTAAAATGTGTGAGAGAAGCATGGACCAAACACCCCAGTGGCCTGCCCTGCCCTGTGTGGGAAGTCTCAAGGCTGCCTCGACCTGCATTTCTTTAGGCCGCCCCCTGCCAGTGTGTGCAATACTCAGGTCCAAAGCTCCTCCGCCCCCGCGAAGTACTATGTTGTGTCACGATGAAGAGTTATCAGACATGAGGTTCTTTCCTGACACCATGTTTGGGGTTTACTTTTGAGAGGGTCAACTAAATAACAACAGCATTTTAGAAATGTACAGTGCCAAGACACCTGGCAGGGCTCTGAACCATAACCAGCACTGTCCATCACCTGGCTGCAGGCACCCAGACCTCTGAACAATGAATGAAAGTCCTGGTAACGTGCACTCTCAATAATCCTATGAAGAAAAATAATGCAACCCTAGGTTCTGCTTAGTTCATAGTCAGCATGTACCAGGGCACTGTAATTTGCATTATTTCATTTAACCAACTCTGTGAAGTCAATACAGACACGAAAACTGAGGTCTAGAGAAGGTATGCAACTTTCTCAGTGTTAGTTAGTGACAGAATCCCACCTCAGGAGGTCTGACATGCTTACCTTTTACAATATATCTTTATGCTACACTCCAGGAGAAAATGAGATAGCCAACATCTAGGTCTTCAAATGGCCCCAGGCAGCCATTTTCATCAAAGACTTGCAGGTCTCCCAGGTGGGGATGCTCTATGCCAGTGGTCAGCAAACTCGTTAGTCAACAGAGCCAAATATCAACAGTACAACAATTGAAACTTCTTTTGAGAGTCAAATTTTTTAAACTTAAACTTCTTCTAACGCCAATTCTTCAAAACAGACTCACCCAGGCTGTGGTATTTTGTGGGAGAGCCACACTCAAGGGGCCAAAAAGCCACATGTGGCTTGTGAGTGGCTGTTTGCCTACCACGGCTCTATGCTAACCCATTTCAGTTATAATTTCCCCCCTGCCTGCTGTGGTTCAGCTTTTACATTTTTTAAAGGAGTCCTTTGCTGGAGGAAGACCCACAAACACCACTGGATAGTGGCAGTGGTGGCAATCCACCATGAGCTACTGGGGATTTTTGAGTGGACAGCGCCTCAGTCCCCATTTTGAATGGTGGTGATGTCCTGGATTACTCCCAGAAAGAGTGATCCTTTCCAGGAGGGAAATCCTCCCCAGCATATCTCTAAAATTAAGATGGTTTTTCTGAATTTCAAATCCCAAGAAAAGCTGGTCAAGAAATTGAGAAAATGGGGGAAATTATTATAATTACACCATGAGAACTAAAGCCTAGCAATCACAGAGAGACATTACTGGTTTGAAGAAATCTACTGACATCAAGTAGAACAGCTGGCATGTGCAACCCAGAGTTGATGCCAATATTTCAGAGAAGTGGGACAGGCACCCCGGAAAGGAGGCTGCCCCAATCCAATCAGTTGAGCTTGCCTGTAACTGTTGTCATGTTATAAGTGTGTGTTCATGGTCCTACTGGCTGTCAATGGTAAATCATTTTGGGGGGGAAAAAGAAAGTAATATTAATAAATATGTACTAGTATGCATATATACTGTACTTTATAAATAAAATCCTATTAGAGGTATACTAAAGAATAAAAAATTTTGGAAGTAAAAACAAGTCCTTAACTTGGCAGTTTCAGCATGAGATTCTGTGTTATGCTGTCAGTCTAGCTTGGAGATCCAATGTTACATTATTCAAATTCTACCCAATGATGTTTGCTGGCATTCTCAAGCATTTTGAATATTTGCAATAGGCTACAGTTCTTTGCAAATACTACTAAACTTAATGGCTTTTATTTATTAAATACATTTTCTTAGGTATCCATAATAGTAAGTAAAGAATCTGAAAAATGTTGAGGTATTTTCATAATAACTTAGGATGGGGGGTATTTTTAAGGATTCTTGGGAGTTCTGATTTCTCATCATTGAATCCCAAAAATCAATATCTGTTTGGAAATTTGGAAACATTAGAATTCTTAAGTTAGATGACTGGAGTGGAAAAGGTAGAGTATCCTTTTGCATACAGAAGCATCTATTCTCTATAGCTTTTGGAAGCAAAAGCACCCACGTTAGCCACTAGCTAATTGTTAACATGTCACTGCTAGTGTGGGCTCTCAGGCAAGAGACTTGGGACCAGCTAAAAATGTAAGAGTGTGTGCATACTGCAGTGCACAGAATTCACTCTGCTTGCCATGAGTGAGTTGGAGCAGTCAACTCTAGGTTGTAGGTGGCAATGAAAACAAGATAAAGCCAAACCTAAGTCCAAAGGAAAGAAGAACAAGCTCTATTTTCCAAAGACAACATGAGAATCTTTAAAAAATAATAATAATAATAATAATCCCACTCAAATTTGTGCCTCAATAGATCAGAGAAAGGAGACAGAACCTACCATGAGCTATAAAATTAGAGAAAATGAAGACCCCTTGAGGAACATTCCACAGTTAGTAAGCATTAAAGGCTCCCTGAGAACCTGCCTCCCCTGATATGCTCCTCTTCTCCCTTATTTTTGTACCTCCCTCGGTTTATGGCAAACACTGAGCTCTAGAAAACCTTGTCATAGCCCACTCCTCTGTATGGGAAGTGCCTGCTCTTTAAGAAAGGAGATTACTCACATCATGTTTTCTATATGAATTTTTCTTATGCATCTTTTGTAATCCACTGGGCTTGGGCAGGCCACCCATGCACTTGTGTTCTTATAGATAGATAGATAATAAGATGGATGGATAGATAGATAGATAGATAGATAGATAGATAGATAGATAGATAGATGATAGATAGATAGATAGATAGATAGATGATAGATAGATCCATCTTGCAAAAACAGCTTAGTATAAGGACAGTAATTCATCAAGGAAAGGTCATTGTTTTAAAAGGTTTTTGTCTGTGCATTTACCAAAGATCCTCATTTACAAGTGTATCCCATTCAGAGAGTTAACTGCTAAAGTTCTTTGTTCAGCTACTACACCAAAATGGAACTTTTGAAAAACAGGTTATCTTGCCCTGGCTGATGCGACGCAGTTGGTTGAGCATCATCCCATGCACCAAAAGGTTGCTAGTTCAATTCCTGGATAGGACACATGCCTGGGTTGCAAGCTCAATCCTGATAGGAGGCAGCCAATTGATATTTCTCTGTCTCCCCCTCTCTAAAAAAGTCAATAAAAATACTTTTCTTTAAGAAGAAAAGAAAACTAGTTATCTTTGTGGATGTTTCTCAATAGATTCAGTGTGAATGTTTTGTGCAATTTTCATTTTATTTTATTTCATTTTATAAATAAACTCAAGCATTCTCTAGGAAAGATGTGATGGTGACACTTTTTTAGAAAGGAACAACAACATCCTTTATAAAACAGTCTCCCAATTGCAGTAGCAAGAAAGGCCTAATTAGGTCTCAAACTCTTCCAACTGAAAATGGCATGCAGAATGGCCTGGCATGAACCATGTAGGCAGAAAAAATTGGTCTTTATTCTGTGGAAAATGAGAAATCCTTGCAAGGTTGGTATCACATGTAATATTTTTGGAAGATAAATTTGTCTCCTGAATTGGATGATATAGTCACTTGTCATCCAATAGTTGGCCCATTATTAAAATCACTTATCTTCGAACCTTTTCTATGGTTTAGTCAGTTTTTGCATAGAGAGAAAGAGGCTGCAATGCATTAGTGTATAGATTTAAAGGAGCTACAGAACTTAATGAAAGCAAAAGACTTAGTGAATGAATGGATGAATGAGCAAGTCACTGAGGCTCTCTAAGCTCCACTTTTCTCATCAGTAAATTGAAAATGAAATACCTGACGCATGAAAATGAGTGTAAATGCTCAGAACGGTGTTAATCATACAATCCTTAGTTCTCCAAAAGTTAGGCAGTATAATCATCATCACCATCACCAACACTGCCACCAAAATCACCACCACCATCATCACCACCACCACTACCACCAGACCACTAGCATCATCATCACCACCACCACCAGCCACCAGGCCCACCACCATCATCATCACCACCACCAGGACCACCAGTATCAATACCACCCTTTCCCACCAGGACCACCAGCCATCATCACCACCACCACCATCAGGACTACCAGCAGCATCACCACCACCACCACTGCCAATGCCACCAGAATCACCATCATCATCACCAGCATCACTGCCACCAGGACAACTACTATCCATCACCAGCAGCCACAGCAGCAGCAGCATATCATGCTTCCCACATCAGGCCTCTATGCAGGCCTGCCTGCCCAGAATTTTTTGAATTTCACTCCACAGGCCTCTTCTTATTGGTCATCTTAGATATCCCAAATTGCTCTTCCCCAGCATGGATAAGATCCAATCAGGAGCAGGCTCTGGGGAAATAATTAAGGAGACTGAAAGCATCGACCAGGAAAACAAATTACGTGTTAACTCAAGTACAATGACCAATCTCCAGAATATTTAAATTGGTTGGGCACCCTTTGTGTTATTTAAGTATTTCTTATAGATGCTAATCCATCTCACTGGGACTCCTTTACAAATGGCAGCTGCCAACAAATACCCTTGGTTAAATCCACCTTCAAAGAATTATTCAGAAATGGGTGTGTCCTGTGTTCCTCTGAGAACCAAGTTAAGATTATTTGTTCCCCACTCAGTTCATCTTTTACCCCCAAATGCATTCTCTGAGAGCAATCTTCCTCTTTAGGAGTTCCTCTCTTGGTTTTTAGAGAAATTTTTTGGCTTGAACTCTTCCTAAAATTAAAGCCAACTGCTGTTGCTCTCTGATGCAGTGATATTTCACTCTGGCCGGAGCTGACTATCACAGAAACATCCCAAACCACATAAGTTCTTATTGTTTAAACTGTCTTAAGCAGCTGTTAAAACATACCCGAAGATATCAAAGCCACTCTAATTAACTTCCTGCTTCTCTGGGACTTCAAAGTCTTTCAAAAAGTTTTAAATAGGGTTTTTATAGAGAATTTGACCTAATATTTAAAGAAAATTCTGCAAGCTTGCCCAAGAAACTCCAACTTCTTCCCTTTTCCATACCCACTTCACTCCCTACTGCACAAAATATTAGAGTTCTGCTACTAGCAATGAGAATTGAGGAGAAATTTTTAAATCTGTCATAACCACAAAGGTAGACCTCTTTATGCTCGCCCATGCTGTTTCTCAGGTTGGTAGTTGACGTCCTGCCTGAATGGCTATCCAAGCCCAAGTCCTTCCCAACCGGCAACCCATTCCCAGCCTTCAGGACAGCTCCACCGCACCTTCTCTGGGAAGTGGCCTTGACTCTCCCAAGCTGGGGTGCCGCTCCCTTCTCTGGCGCCTGCACAGTTCCCACATGTCTGCTTGGCCTTAATCACAACCAATTGGAATGTACCGTTTACATGTCTGTCTCCCTGTCTAGACCGTGAGGTCCACAGGGCAGGATCTGTTTTGTATGAAGCACTGTGCTCCCACAGCCTCACAAAGGGTTCCACTCATCCATGGTCAATAGAGGTCTGATCATCGACTGAATTGCAACTCATTCTGGGAGAAGTAGGATTGTATTTTAATCGATCCTTTCTTTCTTTCTATTTTTCTCCGTACCCTTTCTACAAACATCCTGACAAAGGCATTGTACCTAGTGATCACTGCTCTGAGAAGTAGTGTCACAAAAATAGCCAAAACTTTGAAATAAGGCAAAAAGAAAAGAAAAAAAAAGTAGCATATCTTTTCAACATTACCCAAGGCCCCTTTTCTGGGAATATACATTTAGTTCATTTCATTGTTTGCCATGGACTAACGGTCCCTAACTTAGTGATGTTGCCCATTCTCTTACACATTTTTGCCCAGTAGAGATGCAAATAATTTCTGTCCAGTGGGGCAGATAATCCCTAAGATTTATGGCCTGTCACACATTAGCCAGTTTATATCTAAGCCTAACATTTCTTTATGTAATTGCCTATAAATATTTTCGTTTCATAGGTCGTTTCTGAGCAGGCCATAGGTAACATCTTCCTGGTTCCCTCATTAATTAATGAGTTAAATAAAATCTTTGACTTATGTTTCTTTTATATTTCTCTAAGGGTTAAAAATGTACTTTTTATTTTTTTTTCAAAATAATTTTTTAACACCAGTTGTAAAACAGATTAACATGTAAAACCAAAAGGTCAAACAGGGTAGGTTCCATGGAGCCAAAGAGAGCCCTGAACAGAAGCAGCTCTGCTAGGAATTTCCTAAAACCTCTCACACAAAAATGGGGACAACATGCTAAGCTCCCTGTCTCCCTCACAGGACTATTGAGATAATCAAACAGGAAGATTTAAAGAATTTTGGAAAAGTCTTAAGCACCAGTGCCCCAGGAAGGGGTCTTGTTGTAAAGGAAGGCCAGCTTTTGTCCCAGAAAACAGTGATTGGGGGGGGCAAGATATGGAAGTGATAGCATTATCATTAGTTAGTTACTAATAATAGGAAAGGAGAAAAGGAAGGCCAGACATGATAGTCATGTCATCTGGGCAACTTCACCAGGAAGCTACTTTACATTCCCCAAGGCACCACTGGCCCGTTCCCTGCAGATCACTGGGGAAAGGGACTGGAAAAAGGAGAGAGAGACACACACATAGTAAAGTTGGAAGGCGCCTGCCAGTCAAATCCGGGAACAAAGATTGTTGGCCAGAATAAGCAGGGCCAAGGCAAGCCTGGGGAAATTTGGGGATACCCCTCAAACAAAGCAGTTCGCTCTCTCCCTTGGCTTCCATGCATTGGCCCGTGTTCCCTCCAAGCTATGTGATGCCACACGCAATGGACTCATGGACTGCAGCAGGGAACACAAGCTAAGCTAGCCTGATGCTGATCTGAACTCTGCTCCTACATGGAAAGGAAATTCTCAACATGGCTCTGTTCTAGCTCTTCTGAAGCCACAGCTAGACTTCTTCCTTAGGGGGTTCTCGGGTGAAGGCGTAAGGAAGGGAGGCGTGGAGGGATGAAGGGAAATGGGTCCTTGAAAACTCAGATTGGATTCCATAGAAATAAAGCTTTCTATAATATCTCATCCTCCCATGGGAGTCTCAGAAAATTCCTTTTCTCAGGATATCACAAGAAGCCCACTCCCACTAGCAACCAGTGAGACAAGGACCTCTCCGCACTGATAACAGGAGACTGGAATGAACACAAGAGACTGGAATGAACACAGATAGAAAGGAGCTACTGCCATCTCCAGATTAAGCCACTCTCGCCTCTTGCCTGAACATTAGATAGGCCTTCTAGAGCTTCTGCCCCCATCCATTCTGAACACAGCAGCTGGTGTGCTTTCAAAGCTGTAAAAGAGATACTATCACACCCCTGCTTCAAGCTCCCCACTGGCTTTCCAACACTCTCAGGATAAAATGTAAGCTCTATATTTGGGACTACAAGATGCTATGTGATCCAGCTCCATGGCTAACTTTCCAAGCTCATCTCACCCACACTCACTTTGCTCCAGCTCACCCAGGTGTTGTTAGCTTTCTCATACATGCTTAGCTTTCTCACCTCGGGGCCTTTGCACTTGCTATTTCTTCTGCCTAAAACTTCCAACTCCATCCCACTTTCTCCATATTACTGGCCTTTTCTTGTGATGTTAACTTAAATTTCACCCTCCCAAAGAGACTTCCTCCCTCCTTATATCTACCATTCTTCTCTCTCTCTGTGTGTGTGTACCCTGTTCTTTTCCTTTACAGCACTCCCCATAATGTGAATATGCTAATGTATTGTCTGTCTCCCCAACCAGACCATAAGTACTACATGGTCTGTGTCTCTTGTGTTTGCCTTCATGTCTGGCACATAGTAGGTGCTTAGTATACATTTGTTGAATCAATGAAAGTAAAGACATGATAAATGGTAGCTGGTGCCAAGTCTGTATACATTTCTGAACAAGACCAATACAGGTCCCATCCCTTAATCTTGAGCAAAAATTTCAAAAGACAGAAGCCAAGAAGAAAATTTTCCAAGCTCCCAAGCATCGACTCAGAGTCACTTTCAAGAACAGAAATGCTTTGCCTCAGGAACTACCGTGTTTCCCCGAAAATAAGACATCCTCTGAAAATAAGACCTAGCACAACTTTGGGAGAAAAAATTAATATAAGACACTGTCTTATTTTCGGGGAAACAGGGTAGTAATAACATTTCTCCTCATCAGGCACTTCATTTAGTAACTCCGAAGACATGGAATGTCTTCAGGAAAAGAGAATAGCCCTTTCTTCCAAGAATTAGATGTTACCCAGAAACTCTACTGTATCTGTACCCAAGGGCTAGGTTTAAAGCAGATGAAAGAAGCAGCCAATTGGAATTCAGGAATATTTCAACAGCAAGGGGAGAGAAAAATCCCAGAGGCCTCACAGACCCCGCCCTGTTGGCTTCAGGGCGTCGGATTACATGGCTCCCTCTAAACTGGCCCGTGTTTCTTAATGAGCCCAAGGATACAGCTCCATTTCCTGGGCTTAGGGTGTTACGAAGTCTCCTCCCAGGCACTCCAACCTCTTGTGCAAGATGCCCTGGTCACCTTCAAGATTTCCCCCATAGGCCCCTGGGCTGCACTGATTCAGCGGCAGGCCTCCTGTGGAAAGATTCCTTCAGCAGGAGATGCTCCTTCAGAGCTGCTGGGTGATGGAGGGCTGTCTGCTTTCTCGTTTTTTTCATGTCAAGAATATCAAACAACCGAAGCCGGTTTGGCTCAGTGGTAGAGCGTCGGTCTGCGGACTGAGGGGTTCCAGGTTCAATCCCGGTCAAGGGCAGTACATTGGTTGCGGGCACATCCCTGGTAGGGGGTGTGCAAGAGGCAGCTGGTCGATGTTTCTCTCTCATCGATGTTTCTGGCTCTCTATCTCTCTCTCCCTTCCTCTCTGTAAAAAATCAATAAAATATATTTTTTTAAAAAAAAGAAAAGAATATCAAACAGCAGCAAAATGTGTTTCCTAGAAAGGTGTCTGGTTTGCCTTGAGCTCAGATTCTGCTGGAAATCAGTCCCTGGAAGTGCCCCTAAATGGTATGTGGCCACCCTGGTCAGTGTCTTGGTTAGTTGGAGTGACCTCTCAAACACCAAAAGGGTTGCAGGTTCGATTCCCGGTCAGGGCATCTATCTAGGTTGTGGGTTCAATCCCCAGTAGAGTGCATTTAGGAGGCAACCAATCAATGCTTCACTCACATCAATGTTTATCTCTCTGTTTCTCCCTTGACCTCTCTAAAATAAATAAATAAATAAAGCATTCGATTAATTAATTAATTAATTAATTAAGAGGCGCATGACTAACTATGACACTGAGGCAGGGGTGCAAATCACCACACAATCCGAGATAGATTTATGATGGCAGAGAATACCAGTTTTCCTTTTTCAGATGCCAAAGCCAATTTTCTCCACACCAGCCAATCTGCCTGCCCTCAAAGGCTAAGCTGCAGCCTTCATAGCCACGATCCCCACTATACACACACACACACACACACACACACACACACACACTCATGCAGCCCTCAAGTCCCAACCCCAAAATCCAAATTGCACTGTTCCTCATATCACTCTGAGGCCAGTGTAATTCAAGAAGCTGCTTTCCTTCCCCCAAATGCATTAAACGCATGATTTCTTCAATCTCAGAAAACTACACACATGAACTTGTTACCAATGCTTTGTTTAACTGTTTTTCCTTAGAAATAGTCTTGTAGCCAAAAATAGAACAGTTTCCATTCTGAGGAACACGCAGCATCCATGGGAATTAAAGTGGTGCTTCATGCCTCTCCAGAAAATCTCTGCCAAGCATGCACAATCGGACACACATAAGCTACTTGCACGTTCTCAAAAGCTGCTTTCTGTAGGTACAGTGGTGGTCAGGAGCCAAACGTCTGCTGCTTATTTCCTACCCAAGAAACTTATCAGAAAAGAGCACGAGGTTACCACAAGGACGTTTTATAAGAAACATCTAACTTAATCTAGTGTCATGGCTTTGAGAATGGCCCCATTTCCATCCCTCCTCCCGCCCACCAGCATCCCAAAATTTCTCTCAAGACTTACTCTTCTGAAATCCCAAAGCTTCTCTCAGCACAAAGTTCATGGCCTTCATTCTAGCAAGCCACTGTTGGATGATTAGCCGGAAGTTCTCTCCAAAGTTATCCCTAGGATGAAACCAGAAATGGCAAAGTTAGGAAAATCTCCTCAAGCTTCAATGCTGAACAATATGCACAGGTGAAATAGACTGAGGTGAAATAGACTGTAGTAAACTGTCAGAATAACAGTCACCCAGGAAATTATGCCCTTAGCACAAACTATGGGAGTGTTTTGCTAAAAGTTTATTATTCTCAGTATTTCTATGATCCTTTTTAACGGAGCTCAATGGTTACAACAGCATCTCCTATGTTTACATTTGAACATGCAACCCATTGTACGTCCTCGAGCCCCTCCTAAGCAGGGAGTGGGTTCGCTATAAGATCTGCCAGGACTGCATTTTTATGTTCAGCTGGTAAATATTTGGTTATTGTTGAGAGAGAGAAAAATGAAGAGTCCTTCAAATAACCATCTAATGTTGCCACCAAAGGTAGGAAAGACCAGTAAGCCAATGTAGAGAGAGTCAAGGAGAGGCCAAGAAATGGAGAAACGCATGAGAATAAGGAGGGAAAGAGGAAGTGGCAGAGAGAGAGGAATCAGAATGTCAGACATTAATTGGTGGAGGGTAGAGATGAACAGAAGCAGGTTGACTGGTCCAAGTTGGAACATAAGAAGACAAGCATGGCAAGGGAGAGAGGATGGGAAAGGGAGGCGGTATTGCCAAGTGGTTAAAGGTCAGTAATCTAGCAGCCTGGTTACATTGGGCCAGTTCATCCCTCTGTGTCTCAGTTACTTCACGTATTAGATAGAGAGCATACGATCTCGTGGAGATAGGTGCAGATTAAATGAGCTTATATATGTGATGCTTAGCACAGTGCTTGGTGCTGAGTAAACATTTAACAAATATTGGCTACTTTTATTGCCAAAGGACAAATAGGTTGTTACATTTCCATCAGAGAATATTTGCTTATGAGTTAAACCTCCAGATTTCTTGTCTTTACTCTTCCAGTGCACTTAGGAGCAAAAACATTTATGAGGGAGGTATGAGCCCAAGCAAGTGTCAGTGAAAGGAGAAACTGCAGGATAACAGCCCTATTACTAACAAGTACTCTGAACATGAATGAGACCCCTGACATTGAAAAAGAAAGAATTCAGCCAAAACCAGTTTGGCTCAGTGGTAGAGCGTTGGTCTGCAGACTGAAAGGTCCCAGGTTCGATTCCGGTCAAGGGCATGTACCTGGATTGCGGGCACATCCCCAGTAGAGGGTCTGCAAGAGGCAGCTGGTCGATGTTTCTCTCTCATTGACATTTCTAGCTCTCTATCTCTCTCTCTCTTCCTCTCTGTAAAAAGTCAATAAAATATTTTTTTTAAAAGAAAAAGAAAGAATTCATAACTACCAATTAATTACAACCATTCTTTTCTACTTCATTATTTCAATTACTCAACAAACATTGTCCAAGCAACTCTTTAAACCTGCACACATTTAGTCTTGCTCTGCTCCAGCTAATCTTTCTAACATCAAGTTGAGCCCTTTCCACCAGCCTCACTACTTTATAACTGTGCCTGGGTAATTATTTAATATGAATTTCTTATAAGCCTGCGCCCTTGCATTTACTCATACTCAAGCTGTCTACTCAGTCTGGACTTCCCTTTCCTTTTCCTTCCGTCTAGTAAGATACTAGTCATTCTTCCAGGCCAAATGTTGTGGGGTTTTTTGTACCCCCTATTTTCATCTCCCCGACTGTCCAGCAGAACAAATCTCCTCACCTCAGCACCCTTGTTGAATACACAGTGAATACATATACCTTGTTATGGGTAAAATCATGTTTCACAAAGATGATATGTTAAAGTCCTAAACCTTCTGTACCTCATTTAGAAATAGGATCTTTATAGAGGTAATCAAGTTAAAATGAGGTCAGTAGGATGGGTTCTAACCAATATTACTGATGTTCTTATAAAATGGGGACATTTGCACACAGAGACAGACTTGTACAGAAGGGAAATTATGTGGAGAGATACATGGAGGAAGCCAATGTGAGGGTGGAAAATTGAAGTGATCCATCTACAAGCCAAAGAATGCCAAAGATTGCCAGCAAATAACCAGAAAGTAGGAAAGGGGCATGGAACACATTCTCCCTCAAGCTCTCAGAAGGAGCCAACCCTGCAAAACATTGACTCAAAACTGTGAGGCAGTAAGTGAGTTGCCCAGTCCGTGAGACTTTGTTATAGCAGCCTGTGGAGGCCAGGACACACCTGCATCACAGCATGTGTTCAGTTTCCAGGTGTGCTCCTTACAATTGGGCACTGAGTCATATTTAACTTTGGATCTCAGGCCTCTTATAGGATGTGGCAGGTAAATGGGTCCCTGGACTTTAAATTCTTATTACATAATCCTTTAGAAATCCATAGTCTAGAACAGGGGCAGGAAACCATGGCTCATGGGACCAATCCAGCCCACTGTCTGTTTTGGATAATAAAGTTTTATTGGAATGCAGCCACGCTCACTCATCGATGTTTTGTCTGTGACCAATTTCACACTATAACCACAGAGTTGAGTAGTTATAACAGAGACCATATGGCTCTCAGAGACTAAAATATTTACTCTCTGGCCCTTTACCAAAAAAACTTACTGACCCCTCGTCTCAAAGAAAAGAAACATAAATGAAGCATAGCAATAAACTCTATAATAAGAAGCATAATATGCAAATCGATTGAATACCAAACAGTAGAACAACCATCCTGGCGACATTCTGACAAAGCTGGGGCTGTGAGGACCTACCCTTGCACAAATTTCGTGCATTGGGCCTCTAGTAATTGTTATAATAATGCACAGATAGTACAGAAAAGGGAATAGTGGTTGAATCAAAGTCTTCATGGAGAAGGAGACATTTGAAAAGTGAAAGACAAATTTTACTCAAAAAAGGGCAAAATACTTAATTTATGCACTTTCCTTTGCTGCTTTAACTGGTGATTTCTGCATTAGACATCGCATAGTGGTTAAGGGCTGGAATTGGAGCTGGTTAGGGGAAAAACTGATCATGGGCTCTAATCTCTACACATTGAGCTTGACTCACCAGTGGCATATCCAAGAAGAGATGTTTAACCTCTGGACACTGCCAAGCAATCTAGGTCAGAGACACAGATTTGGGAGCCAATATAATAAAGATGAAGCCATTGCAGGAGGACAGAAGACTACTCAGGAGAAGAGTGGAAAGTGAGGAAAGATGATTGCACATAAAACTCACGGGGACTTCAGAACTTAAGTGGCAGGAAGAGAAAGAGACCCTAAAAAATTTGAGCAGAAGCAAAACAGGAAAAAAGGAGGGAGTCATGTCTGCCCCTAAGGCCCGGGGAATGGTGCCAAAGGCCAGGAGGACCAATCCATCAGATCTGACAACTAGAAGACCACATAGCCTAATTTCAACTGCTCAACACTGGCACAAATTATACTTCAAACTAAGTGATTAGAAAGAGCACACTTCAGTCATCATTAGGGGGGTGGGGGAATAAAGAGTGTGACAAAGGCAAAGAAGGAATTTCAGAAAGAGTTGAGGTAAACATCAAAATCAAAGACAAATGGGCTGAAATTAATGCCTCAGCCATAAATCTAAATGTTATACTCTTTCTATATAGATTCTATCCTTTATATAAATTCAAAGGGACTGAATATTAATCGAGTGCAGAGGATCCATTGGACAGCCAAGCCAATCAAACAATTGATTAACAACCTCTTAACAGGCATTAAGGTAATCACAGCTCTGTGCCAGGTGCTGCGCTAGTTGCTTCACACCGATTACCTTATCTGATCTCCACTAAGTAGTGAATGAATATACTGTATAATCTGTATTTTTTCCGGATGAGGCTCAGGAAGGTCACACAACTACACCCATTCCAAGAAGAACCAAGAGCAGAAGTATGGAGGGGATGGGAGAGTGAAGCCAATATTTATGGAGTGCTTACTCTATGGAAGTGTTTATTTAAGAATTTACATACTTTGGCTCCTTTAAACTTCGCAACAACTCATGTGGAAGAGAAGTTGGTAAGGACATGAACTTGGAGAGGTCCAATACAGTGTCAAAGGTCAAAATTGAGAGAAAAACTTTGTTTTCCAAAGGATTCCTGCAGAACTCACAAATAAATTAACTACTGAGCGATTTGAAGGTAAGGGCAGTCTTAAGTTAATGCTAAAATAATTCAAAATAACTTCGAGTACCTTCTAAGTGATCTCTGAAGGGCTCCTCTGACTCTGAATGAAGAGCAACAAACAGAACTTCCAGCTGCTGCTGTTCCCCTCCTCCACCCAGAAACCAGAAATACCCTGACAGCAGCAGTGGCTTCAAGCTCCTCCTCCTTGAAATACATTGGGGGGCCAGATAACTGGAAGGTTCATTCCAGCATTGAAAGTCAATGTTTCCAAGCAGAGTAGAGAGGGTGGCAGGTAAAGGGTGTTCAGTACTTGTTTATTAAATACTCAATTCAACTGAGACTAAGAAAGGCTCGACTAAAGAATTTTGGGACAACTTTGCAATTGTCAAAAATCACTCCCCTGTTTTTTGGAGGACTCCGTTCTGCAAGGTTTTTACTCACCCTGCTCTACACAGCTCCCAATGCAGTACGAGGTCCACACCCTCTCCCTGCCTCATTCGTGCATTCATTCCACAAACAAAAAAATCCTTGCTATGAATGTAGGTGGTACCTTTTAGTCAACACAAAAGAAAATGTTGGAAGAATGGAGCGTGCTAAAGAAAAAAAGAAGAAGAAAAAAAGGGAAAGCCTTTGGTTTAAGGACAATTATTGTTCATGATGCTTGATGGGAGACAAGGAAATAGATGACTTGTTCTTCATCATGCTTCTAATTAAGCATTTGAGTTCTTCGTTGTTGACGATGGTGAAATAAAACCCCCCCTCTTCGCTGGTGGAAGCACTCACTGCTTCTGTAAAATCATCTGGCAATTCTTATCATGAGCTTCAGAGTTAAGTCCAGCCCTTTGAGCTCTGAAGTTTACTTCCCAGGACATAAACATAGAAAAATTGCCAGAAAAACAGACTGAGAAGACTATAACATATTGATTAATTTCTGGATGCATATGCCTATATTCTAATGCTCACTGGTTATAGAACACGAGCCACTTACCCTCTCTGTGCCTTGGGATTCTTCATCTGCAAGATGGGCATGATAATAGTCTCTGCATCACGGAGTCGTTAAGAGGATTAACTGAGTTATTAAATGTAACATTCTTTACAATCATTTTCTCATTCATTCCTCATAAAAACTCCATAAGGAAGGCAAGAAAAACACTGGCCTGACCTCATCAGTAATAAGCACTCAATAAATTGCAGGCTCTTTTTTATTATACTGTGTACATGACAAAAACACAAAGAGGTTCATCCCAATATTATTTCTGATAGTGAGAACTTGACCAAAGCTCAATAGTAAGAGGATGGTTAAATAAATGATATCCCCCCTATGATAAAAATAGGCAGCTAATTTGAAGTGTTTTTTAAAAAGGAGTTAATGACGTGAGGAAAATTCAGCAAATAATGTTAAGTGAAAAGATAGGCTGTGAATTTGTATGTATGGGAGGATCTCCATTTTGGCACGACATTGTAATGGATAAATGGATAATGCAGTCTTTGCCCAAATCCCTTCTTTGGAGCGCATATCCCTCCCCAGCTGCTGTGACTCCCACTGCTGATAGCTCCCAGCTGCACCCCTCACTGGGAATTGTTCTCAGCCGTAGGAAACGACCCATCCAAAATTAGCCCCTCCAGGGAGCCAATGACTTGCTGATGAGGGGATACAAAGGCCTACCCACTTACTTCCATTTGGAACCGCTCTGAAAGGCCACCCCACTTCCTCCGCTGAGTCTCAGTGGCATCTGCATTTACAGTCGGACCCTCCCCTCTCCCCCTAGCACTCTTCCCCCTCCCTTTCCGAAAGGGTTTCTCCAGACAGAACTCGCCCAATAAACATTTAGCCCGCAGTTCTGCCCTCACAATATGTTTCCAGCTACCCAACTTAAGATATTTTTACATCAAAATATGATGAGGAAATATCTCTGAGGGACAAAAAGTCCTGGACTTTTCCAAATTCTCTATAATGAGTCTGTACTGCTCATTTTAAATGAACAAAAAAGACATCGTTTTAAGAGAGGCAGGGTCCTTCCTAGGGTGTTGGGATTAATTAATCCCGTGATTTTCGATGGACAGATTTTATCTTTCTCAGACTTGGCTCTTCTTTAAAAAACATTTAAATATTTTCATTGAAATGATATCACCAGTAAGTCATAAGCCTGGGTTAACTACAATATAAATGTGCACACATTCAAGTACATAGTGCCTCGACCTGGTCCCAAGGCTGCTGCTGCAGCTTAAATTGTAACTCCTTTCTCTTGGAAAACTGTCTTCACATCCTGTATATTTACCAGTCACAGAAGAAAATAAGCCTCCTTGCTTTCTCACAGTGCCTTGGCGTTTTATTTTTATTAATCTGGTCCCTTTGCCCACTCACCCCTCTGTCTGCTCAAATGTGATTCTGAATGCCACTGAAAGGCTCAAAAGGTCCAATTCTTCCTCAAAGGGTTAAGATTTTTTTTTTTTCTTCATTGAGGGTACTCAATAGAATATGCCAGAGACTCTGACAGTGGTTTCAGAAGAGGAGGCCTTAACATCTTGTGCGACGATACCTGCTTGGAATAAGTGTTCAGCCGGCGAGGGGAGCTCCTTGGGAAGGACAATGCATTGAATGTATCAGCTTTGGGTGTTTGTTTAAAACAAAATGCACCATATAATTTCTAGTGTTCAGTGTAATCCTCTGGTTCTAATGCCACAGGTTGTCTATCAACAGCATTGGTTAGAGAGGAAAAAAAAAAAACTTTAGAAGTAACTGAGTCAGACTTTGTACTTGTAGGTACAGTACATCTCCTCCTAAGGATAAATGCCAAGTTGCTGCAATGACGCCAGGAAAAGCCATCAAGATCTATAGAAGCTGGAAATGAAAGAAAGCACCTTGTGGAAAACGCCCAGCCAAACAGTATATGCTACCTGCCGATAAGCACGTGCAACCACTGATTCACGAGGAAAAAACAGGCAAAGCTTTTGGCTTTACATTTTTGGCATCATCAATTTGATTATCATGAAGGTGTACAAAGTTCTTTTATCATAGCAATCTGATTTGCCTCTACCAGAAACCTCAAGTACAGCCTGATAGAATATAGGTTATTTAGGAGGAAAAAAATAAAATAAAAATAAAATAAAATTATCCATATTTGGAGGGAAGATACTACACATGGAGTCTAGGAAAATCATTGTTTGTAAAATGGCAGTGTTTCTAGTGATCCCATTTCTGGGAGTTTATCTCAAGAAAATAATCAGAAATGTAGAAAAATCTTCATGTATGAAGATGTCATCACAATGCTATTATTTATGTCTTTATAATAGCAATGGGAATATTAAAGGAGACCAAAGAAAACCAAGGATGCTTCAAAGAAGAGGAGGGACACTGTTGAATACATCGGCAGACTCAGGAAACAGCCTTCTAAACCTGAGTGCCGAAACATGCATGGGGCTTTCCTTTATATCTCCCTGTTTTCATCACAAATTATATCATCACAAATATGAATTATGCTTCCAGTCCTTTTCTTGGGCCTTGCAAGAAGGCCCCCAGGTGTTGGGGGTCTCCGGGCCATATCTGGTGGTCTGGCCTGGCGCCAGCACTAATAACCCTCCCTCCGGGGCAGTGCACTGCCCACAGCCCCATGGCCTCTGTAACTGGTTCTGCAAGACCAGTACCTGGATAGAAGGTAGTGACTTAATTATAGGTTATCAAGAATGTACACTGAGCTGAAACCGGTTCAGTTCAGTGGTAGAGCGTCAGTCTGCGGACTGAAAGGTCCCAGGTTCGATTCTGGTCAAGGGCATGTACATTGGTTGCGGGCACATCCCCGGTAGGGGGTGTGCACGAGGTGGCTGGTCATTGTTTCTCTCTCATTGACATTTCTGGCTCTCTATCTCTCTCCCTTCCTCTCTGTAAAAAAAAAAATCAACAAAATATATTAAAAAAAGAAAAAAGAATGTACACTGAGCTTGCTGGCATGGATTCAGATCATATCCCAAATATCAAGGTTTCATTGGAATTAGCCCTTTTTAGCCTTCTCGGGAATAAGTGCCCCACTCTAGGGAAATGGTTCAGGACACTGCCACATTTAACTAATGTTCCTGAAGACTTTATAATAATAAGGAAAAATACTAGTCATAATGTGGGATATATGGTTTTATGCCTCATGCAATGTTTTTTATTTAATTTATTGATTTGAAATAGATAGATAGACAGATAGATGATAGATAGATAGATAGATAGATAGATAGATAGATAGATAGATAGATTTGCTGTTCCATTTATTTATGCATCCATTGGTTGATTCTTGTATGTGCCCTGACTGGGGATTGAAACTGCCACCTTGGCATATTGGGATGACACTCTAACCATGAGCTACCCAGCCAGGGCCTGATGCAATGTTAACTACCAAAAAATATACACAAGCTAAGTAAGCAGTAAAACCAACTAGAAGGAGAAATAATAATATGTCACCAACAGCGGATGTCTTAGAGTAATGAGTTTGTACAACCTTTTTCTCCCCCTTCTAACTTGTCTGCATGTCCCTGACTTTCTATAATAAAATAAAAATTATAAATTTATTTTAAGGTGGAAGGAGGAAGGAGAAAGCAAAAGTTGGCTATCATTCTACTTTGGTGATTGGGGGAAAAGCTGAGAGATCATTCAGACCAGGCACCAGACTACTAGGATGGAGGACAGAAAACCAGCCATGTGAGAAACACACCGAAAAGAATATGGCAAGATGAGTTACCACAGTGAGAACTTTCATTAGGATAATATTTTGAAATGTTAACCAACTTCTTGTCTTTCTTTTCACCAAAGCTTTCTACTATCCAGTCAGCAGCTGAATAGTTTGGCAGGTAGGAAAAAACCACGAGTCTATTCTTGGCCTCAGTTTTAGAAGCCAAAGCCTCTGAGAAGCTGGTAGAATGTGGGGCATGAAATAAGAGAGAGGCTTGCTGGCTCTCAAGCTGAGAAAGCATTGCCCAGACTAGGATGAAGGGGAGAGTTGGAGAGGAAGCTAGGAGAGGTTAGATGCTGGTGGGTCCCCGCCAGTGGGTCCTGCAGCTGGGCCATCTTCCCAGGCTGTGCAGGAATGGGACAGGAAAGCCACAAGCCCTACACAGGCTTGAAGGGTATATGTGCCCTTTTTCCAAGAAGAGAGTCAGGGAGGCTGCAAGATGCGCTGCAGATGCAAGCAGCTCAAAGCAGCGGCTGGGTTTCCCCATTCCAAAGGTTAGGGCTTGGTTCCTACATGCCTGAGCACAGCTCAGGAGGAGTGAATGCTACCCATTACCCAGCCACCTCACAGGATGTGTGGGAGCAAGAACAGCCTTTGCTCCAGAGAGCCCGCTGAGTGGGCCAGGGCCTTACCAGCCTCAAAGAGCATCTGTATCTAAGGAGGTACACCCCAGGCAGTCTTTTTCCCCTCAATTTTTATTTATTGATTTGAGAGAGAGAAACATTGATTTGTTGTCCCACTTGTTTGTGCATTCTATGATTGATTCCTGTATGTGCCCTGACCAGGGATTGAACCTGAAACTTTGGCATATAGGGACAATGCTCTGACCAACTGAGCTAGCTAGCAAGAGCCCTGAGGGGAGGGGGAAAGGACACAGCAATGATCTGTGTGGCCTGATGACGTTGATCCGAAGGAGTGGACACCTCAGTGGCTACCAGCACAGACAGGAAATAAAGTTCAACAAAAGCATTGGCCCCAGTCTAAATGGTGGCCACAGGTAAACCCCAGGAAATGCAATGTAATCACAGGGATGGAGTGGGGGCAGGTTACTGAACCGACTGAAACTTAATTTCTGATACCCAAAGGAATGGGAAGCTCAAATGAGAGAGTAGTTATTTCACTGATACTAAGAAGCCATCGACTGCAAAATGCATTGTTAATTTGTATTGCCACTAAGAAAGAGAGATGCCAATTAATCTATAAAACAATGCTTTCTCCTCACTTACAATTTTTATTTCATATTTGCTGAAAAAGCTCTTGTAGATTTATTATATATATCACTCTTGTGTATATAGAGAAAGTTAAGGAATTCCTGAAATTATCTTCACTTTTCAGAGTCTAACTCTTCTGAATCAACGCTCATATTTTTCTGCACAGTATTGTAATCTGTATTGATGATGAAGCATTTCTTATAAGTGTCCTACTATTGGCTCCAGGTTTTCATCCAATATATTGCCATCCATTCTAATGGGTGCATTCTTCCTTCACATATGCCAGCAGGCAATGCCTTTTTACATAATTAAGTTAAAAAATTTTTTTACCAGTTTCATATACTTGTAGTAATCAACTTCTGTTACCCTATATGAGGTAGTTACTTCGCATTCATATCTCAAAGATATAAAGTTTCTTCACTAATAATCATATGTACATCCCCTTTGGGTTAACTTTTTGTTTCATTTCAACACTGAAACTCAGAATGGTCTTTCTGAAAGCATTTCAAACAGCAACTAAACTGACAGTGTATACAATTCAACGAAAGGGACATTAATATAAATACCTGTGATCAAGTTTGAACATGTACAGGCAACACCAACTCTATCAGCACTGTCCCCTGGCCAATAGCAATTCAAAGATGCAATCCATTGAAATCATTGTATGATTTCAGACGTGCTAACATACGAGAAGGTATGTGTTAGAATTACTGCAGTATGGTCATGTGAGTTAAAGAAGCATTTTAAAGTGCATATGTTGCACACATGAGCTTGTCAAATAAAGTTATGCCTATCACACAGGTCTTGGGCCCTCCCCATGCAGCAATGCAAGACTACCCTTGAATGTTAAGGCATCCAGCTAAGTGCCTTAGCAGGCTGGCCATAGGGTAAGGTTTCAGGCCCTAGTCTAATTGGCCTCGGGATACCTGGCAGGAACCGGTTCAACTGCTGACATAAAGAGGGAGATTTCGGCCTTCACAGAAGAAATGACACAGCATCCATTTTTCTGCCCCTTTGAATGCCTGATTTTTTTTACCTAACCCTTCATCAGGAGGTTGAGCCTTCTTAAGAAAGAGCACATTATAACCTTCCCTTCATGGCTTGGTTGTAGGGCTATATACATAAACAAAAGCAAAAACTGATGGGTGAAGGGAGTAAAATAGAGACATGTGGTTAACAGCTTGGCCTTGGAGTCCAACAGACATGGGTTCGAGTCCCAGATCTGCACTTATTTATTGTCTCATAAGTCACTTAACTGCCGTGTGGCAGAAACCAGCTAAATACGCACTAAAACCATTTTCTCTTCTTCTTCCTGGGTCTATAACAAAACCATATTCTCCAGCCCCATTTGCATTCAGATGCAGCCATGTCATTGATTTCTGGCCCATGGAATTGGAGCAGAAGGAGTCTACCACTCTCTCTTATCAGCTGCCTCCAGATTCAGAGGGCCTAAGGTAGGATTCTGACACACTACGGCAGGAGTGGGGAACCTTTTTCTGCCAAAAGCCATTTGGATATTTATAACCTTATTAGCCATCCATACAAAATTATCAACTTAAAAATTAGCCGAAATTGGTTTGGCTCAGTGGATAGAGCATCAACCTGTGGACTGAAGGGTCCTGGGTTCAATTCCGGTCAAGGGCATGTATCTTGGTTGCGGGCACATTCCCAGTGGGGAGTGTGCAAGAGGCAGCTGATCAATGACTCATTGATGTTTCTAACTCTCTATCTCTCTCCCTTCCTCTCTGTAAAAAGTCAATAAAATATATATTTTTTTAAATTAGCCTGCTGTATTTGGTCAAACATTTAATTAACTCACCCCTAAGGCCTTGGCAAGGCCAGACCAAATGATTTTGAGGGCCTTATGCAGCCCACAGGCCGGACATTCCCCACCCCTGCACTAGAGGATGGTAGCACCTCCATATGAAGGAGCCTGAATCCCTGAGCAACTATGCAGCAAGCATCCTAAACCGCCAAACACCTGGACTGTGACATCAGCAAAAAATAAGGCTTTGCATATTATAGTCATTATCCCACTTTATTTAATACCTTCTGTATGCCTGAGCTTCCTCACTCATGGCAAAGGTTAAATGAGTGACTTAAACGAGTCAGCACAATGTCTGCCACACTGTAAGTACTAAATAAACAGTGGCTGTGTTATTATTGTATGTATTGTCCTTATTATCGCTGAGGCCAAGAACGCAGATACAGAATTCTAACAGACAGGAGGGTTTTTGCAACGGATAATAGGGGGAAGTAAGATTTCTATAAATGTCAACTGATACAGGCCATATTTTTTTAAGTGAAATTTGAGCAATCACATTTTCAAAGACTGAGAACAACATGCAAATAGTAATAAAGTCCCTGAAACAGGGAAGTGACCTGTTCCCAAGCAGGCAGCGTGTGTTAAGGACCAGGATCGGCCTCAGAAGGAAGTCAGCAGAAGCCAAGGAAGAGGAATCTGCATGAGCCGCCCTGGACATGTTTCTCAGCACTTCCTCAGGGAGAAGGAAGTGGTCACCATCATCAATATTCCACCGGCTGAATATATAATGCTAAAGTGAATGCAGAATAAAACACATGTAGCTCTTTTTTTAATAGTGTGTCAGTCATCCTCATTGATTCCTTCATTGTTCCCCCGAGGCCCTCAGGAGACCTCTCAGGAGACTGCCACAGGGACAGGACACATGCCCATCTGCAGTTTGGAGTCAATTCTGGGTCAATAAAATGGCTCCTCCTTGTCAAGCATTGCAATGTATTTTGCTAACCTTAGAGACTTTCCCCAGGCCATCTTGTCAATTTTTCATTCATTCATTCATTCATTCACTCACTCAAGGAACTTGTTTAGCCCCTTCTCTGTGCCGGGTACCATGTTAGCTACTGGATGTCCAGCAATAACAAAACAAAGGTGGCCCCTGTGCGTATTGTTCTTATAGCTGAGTGTGGAAGGGAGGGGGTAGAAAAAAATTGGTAAACAAAAAAAATGTACAATTACATATGTAGAAAATGTTCTGAAAGCAAGAAGAGGGAAAAAAGAAAACATGATGTTCTCTAATGAGGAAGAACAAGAGAGACTCCATTTAGAGAGATCCTCCAAGAAAACCTGCCCCAGGAGATGGGGCTATTTGCTTTGTCTCCTCAATAGACTAGGAAAGCCTTGAGATGGGGATGCAGGGGGAGCGGCAGCGGGGGAGAGGAGGGGAAGGGAGGAAACACGCGGGGAGGGAATTTCCTCAGCATTTGGCAATATCCCCATGCATCATAGGTGCTCATTCAATTGAATGATGAGCCTTACCCTCTTCTAGTGAGCATCAGCCTGAATCTGAGTTTTGACCTCTCTTCTTCTGCCCTTGTATTTCCTTCCCTTTCATCAGCAGCATCAGCTTTAAGGAGATGACCCCATTTTTCGCTGGTCTCATTCTTTTGTAAGGCTTGTCCCGGTGGTCCCTCAGGCAGGCCTGTAGTTTCAGGAAAGCTAGGGAGTGTTTGGAATAGTCTCAATAACTGCCATTTCTCGCACACTCTGATAATGGCTCACACATCCCGAAATGGTTTTCAGGACCGTCTCCTTCTTAGGAATGCTGTCTCTAGCTTCATCTTTCCTTGTCCACCCTCTTAAAATAAAGGAACACAACAGTCAGAGCCACTATTAAACGGGAAAATCAAACACTAATAATACTCCAGAGACAATAGAAGTATTATGAAAAGGAAGTGTTTAAGTGGAAAATACCCAGCTTTGGAAATAAAACTGCAGGCATCAGGACTTAAGTCTGAAACCTAGTTAAGGGATGTGAGAAATGGTGAAAAGCTCTCTTGCCATTGAGTAAAGTCTCTGGCAAATGACCCTTGATGAATCTAAATGTGCACTGGGATTTGAAACTTTCCATGCTCTTGTATTTCATCAGCTGCTTTGAGTTACTTTTAAAGAAACACATTTTTAATGAGAAATTTTCAAAAGAGAATGCAGTGCAGATGTGATTCTTTAAAACAATCATTTCCTTTGTTGATGGCTTTTTTTTTTTTTTCACGGTACCCACTTACAATGAAATAAAACTGTAATTAAGACTCTAAATTCACTCAATATTACTGTCCCTTCGGTCACCTCCAGAGATCCTTCAAATGTCATTGTGGAAAGAAGGTACTATTCAGAAGTGTAATGTGCTAAGACACAAGGCCTTAGATTTTTCTAATTTGGAGTCATAAATTGGTAATATGCAGGAAACTTTTAGGTGATTTGAAAATTATCACAATAAAATAAAACCCAAGGCTATAGACCACACTATAGCTTAATTCTCTTGCGGTGGGTGTGGGAAGGAAGGCTAGAGTTTTGGTGTTTTGTGTTGTATGATTTTTTTTTTTTTTTACTTTTTTCAACAAATTACAAACACATTGAAGAATTTAGTGACATACATGTTGCAGACATAGACCCATATACTTCCCGCAGTGCAGACATGAAACGTTCAGTCTAATTTAGCCATGACATAAGTGTGTCTTTCTGAGTCTTACCCTAACTGAGACAGGGTGTGTTAATGCATCAGTTGAGTCTTTGAAGCTACTTAGAGTGATTCAAGACTGCCTCCCCTCCCCCATTATTTCCTACTCTTCTCCATCCCTGCCCCCTCCTCTAGCATTCCCCACTTTCCTAAAAGGCTCACCATCCTTACAAAAACACAAGCAAGCAGCATCCAAGAGTAACCCAGACTGCTTCTTTTCATGCCCATCTGAGCCATTCATCTGTAATTTCTCATTTGCTCCCTTCTTTTTCATCTTTTTATTTTTTGTTTTGTTTTTAATATATTTTTATTGATTTCAGAGAGGAAGAGAGAGGGAGAGAGAGAGATAGAAACACCAATGATTAGAGAGAATCATTGCTTGGCTGCTTCTTGTATGCCACACATTGGGGAGCAAGCCCTGCAACCCAGGCATATGCCCTGACTGGGAATAGAACCGTGACCTCCTGGTTCATAGGTCAAAGCTCAACCACTGAGCCACGCCAGCGATTGTTCATCTTTTTTTCTTTATGACACTATTCTCTTATTAGCTTTCACCACGTCTCCTGACCGTCGCTCTCTCCTTACTCCAATTTTCACAACACATTGCTTCTGAGTTGCCATTCCTAAGTGCAGCTGATGGATGAATCACTCTCTTGTTCATGAAACTTCGATGCTCACTTTGCCTGCTTAGAGGGCATTGCAGGATTCAGTCTCAGTTTACTTTCCTGTATCCTTAATACCTTAGCCGAGTTGAGTTGTCCTTAGGTTTCTGTATACTTAGCGTACTTGACCCTGCCCACACCTTCGGTCATGCCATTTTCTCCACAAAGAATGCCATTCCTCTCAGGTCTGCATAGCCAAATCCTATCCACCCTCCCGTCCCCATTTCAAGCAATGTTGCTCTGGGCAGTGGGCCTGGAAGGGTGACCGCAGGCCCCATAGGAATCTGAGAGTGTTTCGAAAATTCCTGGCTTGGACTTCTATCACTTTCAAGTCTTCTCTTTCTCCACTAAGCTGAAACTAGAAATATTTGCTAATATGCTCACACCCTACAATAATTTTTCGCCTTTTGCTCTTTTGATTTTTTATTTCCCAGAGACTAGAGTGGCACTGTCACCAGGAATAGTTCTGGAGGTGTTAATGGTGAAGATAGTAAGCAGTCCATCCAGCATCATTCGCATCATTACTCCCTCATGACTTGAAAGCCTTAGAGGAGCCCTCCTTGAGGGAACAGAAGATCACCAGGCATTGTGGGTTGGAGTGTGATGAGATCTCAGACCTGCCCGTAAACCTTACATCCTCAAGCTCTGGACATTCCCGGCCTGCACCAAAAAATTCATTCTCCCACGCTACAGATTTTCTATGCGGCAGGCATACTCGATTCCATTGTCAACCTAAAAGTAGGCTTGCCATATTGTCAGTATTTTGGGTCGGTTCCTTTGATTGCAAGAACACTCATGCTAATACATATATGGGTGGGTGGGCATAGTGAGAATACATCAGGATCTCACCAAAAAAAACGAGAACAGGAACCTACACAACATCCCAGTGCCTTGTGAGAACTAGAGCTAGGGAGCTCTCAGGAACCAAGGTCACCTTGTTTCTTAGGGTTTATCTGCTTTCCTTAGACACCCGTTCGCTTCTCCTCTTTTTTGCCATTCATTGCCTCTGTTTCTTCAAAATCTTTTCTCTATCATTTTAACTTGTACTTGGCTTCTTAAGACCTCTTTTTTTTTTTTTTTTTTTTTTTTTCCAACTTAACCTGTGATCTTCGTGTCCATTCCCTAACTGGCTCAGTCTCTCAGGGCCCCAATTCTGCCTTACTGAAAGGGCAATGTGACTCATCCAAGGACACTTTGAGCAAGGTCACTGATCAGCCTTAGTCAGGTACCCACCCAGCCTGTGAAGTAGATGTGTGATGGGGCAATGTTGATGTAGACAAATATCATAATAGTTGTGACCACTTCCTGTGCAAAGCTTCTCTTTGGAGGTAGCTGAGGTTAGAGCAAGAGATAAGACCCTTCACTGGCTCAGTAGGTAAAGGGGCTGCAGCCTAGGGTGCATTTTAGAATCTCCTAGACCACCCATCATTGAATATGTTTTTGGGGAGTGAGGACACTTTGAATACTCTTCCACAGTTTGGGAGTCTAGCCCACAGGCTCATCACTAGGGCCTTACAATGTTTAGCCTGTCCTCTTACCCTGCAGTGCAGCACAAAGAAAGGTCTTTGCAATCACACTCACCTGGAAAGATGGCTTACTTCCCATGACTCTGTGGAACACTTTTAAAAAAAATTTCCCCCACACACAATTCATTAGCTTTGTATTAGTTAGGAAGGTCCAGGATGTACCTTGTGGAAATATGTGTAAGCATAGGAGATAATTGGGCACATTTGCTGAACAGGGTTCACAAGAAAAACATTTGTCCATAGCTATTAGAAATCCAGAGATTTAGTTCTAAGAGTTTGGCATTGAGGAAAATTGCCAAATGTGAATTAAATCATCTCAGAATTCAATCCGCTCCTCAAACAACAACAACAACAAGAAAAAAACAACAACAAAAAAATACAAGCAAAATGGGGAGGGGGAAACAAAAGCTACATTGGAGAGAATCTTAATGAACTCAGCCCCTGCATGCCCTTTTGGCATGTTGAACTGGCAAGGAGAAAAGCTGTGATGTCTGCTCTTGGTTATTTTGTTGGTAAAAAGCCAGGTTCATAAATCCTATCCTGTTGGCTTCATCTTGTTCAAAGGCTACAGCATGTACCTGGCACACCCTGGCCAGGAAGCTGACTCTGCGGGCCCTTGTTCTCTTGTTCTCTTTGGGGATGGGTTAGGTTTTGGAAGAGTGATGAAAATGTATTACCATCACTGGGGGGTGGGGGGAACACCTAGAAAAACACTCTTCAGTCCATCCATGCTGCCATCTTCACTGAAAGGAGACATCCTAACACTTGTCCGGGTCCTGGGTCCTGAAGATCGCCCTGCTCTACAATGACTGAAAACAGAGGAGGAAAGAATGCCGGTAATCCCTCTCAACCAGGAAATGGACCTATTTCATTAAGTCAAAGGGAAAACATGGACCTTCTGAATAAAGCCAAAGGAATTTGATTAAAATTCAATAGAGATACTTAATTTTTTAAAAATAGCATAGTAACCTAGAAATAAAGGAAATAATGATATAAAACCCAAGGAAGATAAAGAAGGTCTATAAGAAACCAACAGCAAATATTATACGCATGGTGAAAAATGAAGTCCTATTAACATTAGAAATAAGATAAAGATGCCCTCTCTCATTATAAGCATCTGGAGTGGCCTATAATTTTTAGTCAATGAAATAAGACAATGAAAAGAAAAGTAAGGTATACTGTAATTTTTTATAAGAAGATAAAATTCTTCTTTGGATATAATTTTACTATTTATCTGAAAAGCTTGAAACAATTCATTAAAAAAAACTGTTAGTCTGGAAAAGAGAACGTAATACAGCAGAAAGTTACAAAATTAGGCATTCTATTTTTTCCCCTCCACACAGCAGCAACTGTATTGGAATTTGATCAAGATGATAGCCTGAACACAGATGACAATGGAGCCCTCCTCCCAGATTTTTAAAAACTTAAGAAAGATAGATCCAATGAGCATTGGAAAATAGAGGGAAATCTCATTAATGACTAGAAATTGTCTGTAATGCTTTGAAAATAGAAACATACAAAAGAGAAAAACTACAAGGAAAAAATACAATACTCAGATTGAATAAACACAAACTGCAAATGGAGCCTTGGGTCAATCAATATGTGATTAATAGTTCATAAAAAATTTCACTTATCAACTAATACAAAGAGTATTTGAAAATTGAATCCAGTAGAATTTAGGAGGATAATTTCATGACCAAGTAGAATGGATTCTATATTCTATTAGAATATATTTATAAATTCACTACAATAACAGATCAAAGGGAAAATAGGAGTTTTGGTATACTTGCAAAAGCATTTAATAAATATCAAAACACATTCCAATTTAAAAAGAAAAAAAAAACAGAAAAGGAATAAGAGAAAATTTCTTTGAGAGCAGCAGCAGCACCTCTTAGAAACTGATCCAAAATGCACATTCTCAGGCCACACTCCTAGCCTACTGAGTCAGGATCTCTGGGAGTAGGGTTTTGCATGTGATTCTGATGAGTACTTAAGTTTGAAAATTATCACTCACTACTCTATGCTAAGCATTAAGCAATGCCTACCTTATTTTCCTTGTAAAAATGAAAATTTTTATTTTCCTTAAATTTCCTTAAGATCACTTATAAATACAAAAGAAGCCACTATCTTATTTGCATATACTATATGATTATAAAGTGGCAGGACACATTTTGCACATATGACCTCTAGAAACACCTCATCATCGCAGAGCTTCCTATATAGAATGTTCCTGTAGCAAAAACATATTCCTTTACTGCCAGATCAATGCTTGATTAATACCCAAGCTCCCATTATTTTTCTGACACTGTAATGTTGCAATGAACAAGTTTGTGCATATATCTGGGTGGTGGTTTTTTTCCCCTGAATTAATTCCATGGGACACATTTCCAAGCATGGGCTAGCTGGATGGGGAATGAAAATGAAGAACATCTTGATGCATGTTGCCATACTGCTTGACAGATGGGTTTGTCCCCAAATGATGCCAGCTGTCCGTAAGTTTCATCACCAACATCCCTGCACAGGGCATAATCATTCCATTTTTATGTGTTTAAAATGCTGCCCCTCGGCTGCTCTATTCTACTTCCTTTGTTTTCTAATGAGGTCGTACATTTTTCCCATGTGTTTCTTTAAGATCCACATTGCCTCTTGTGTGTCTCCTCTGTGGATGATTTCTTGGTTCTCAGAGACACCACGTTAGAAAATAGCCAAGAAGTTCCTACTAGATTCCATAAACAGAACTGCGTCCTGGCTCTGTTCCAAGTGGATGAGAATGTGGAATTAAGCATCTGCAGGATAAGCAGTCTCTCACCTGAGCCATTGGTAGAGCTTCTGGAAAAGTATCTTTTTGAGTGTTCTCAAGGCTGTGGCTAGCCCAGATGGAATCTGTGTGAGTCAGAAGAGAGAGAGAGAACAAAGATGTCTCTTCTTAGGGTTGCCCTCTCTTATCTGGGCCTGGGGCTTGCACAGGGAATTTTGGTCTCCGCTTTCTCACTAGCTCAGGAAACAGTAAATCTGCCTGACCTTATCCTCCCACCCTGAGTTTGTCACTCCCAGTTCCTGTACAGAACACCTGGTTTTCTGAAAACCAGAACGAAGGGAGAGGGATCCCGCCGTCTCCCCATTTCTATGGCCTAGGTTTCTCACATGGGGCGTCAGGCTTGAGGGTGGCCCCACCACTTCTTGTTGTCTTTTCAGTGGTTGGAAAGGAGGCCCAGGGCTTAGGCAGGAAGCCCTGAGAGACTAAGAGGGATCCAGGAGCTGGAGGGCATCTCCTGCCACGGCTCTTGAAAGTGTGTCACTGTGTCCCTTAGCAAGAAGGGAGAGCGCACTCTCTGGTCATTTCCATTGAGTCTAAGGAGCCTCCTGCAGCTGTGGCTCCTCGCTTGCCCTGACCACTGACCTTTCACTAACTCTCCTTATTCTTCCAAATGTTGGCACTCATTTGTATCATCAGCAGAACACGCTCAAAGCCTCTCCTAGCTTAAAAGAAAAATCCATCCTTCCACCCAGCCCCTCCTCTAACTTCGGCCTTTTCTCCTTCCCTTGACAGCTAAGCTTCTAAAGACATCCCACACAATAGTCTCCACTTCCTCAACAGCCCATTCACCTCTGACTAGCATAATCTGGCCTCCAACCCAACAGTTCCTCTAGAACTGTTCTCACCATGGATGCCTGTGTAACTCTTTAACTGCCAATCCCAAGGGACATTTTTTAGCTCTTATTTTTATTGGCAAACTGTTGATCCTCAAGCCTCCTGTTTTCTTGACTCTATCACATAAAGACAGGGGTCTGTTTTTCCCTAATGTATCTCAGGGATTGGCTCTAAATAAATACTTGTTCAAAGAATAAATAATAAATAAATTTATCGAAATAAATAAGCTCCAAATAAATACTTATTGAAAGAATCGTTCTTTCCTCGTTCTCCTGCTTATCTGGACATTCTCAGTGTCCTTCCACCTCAGTATTCAGCTGATATGCAGCTTCAGCTTTGGAAGGCCAAATAGCCAAATGCCAATGTCATTGTTATTTCTGGCACCCCTGAATAAATCATGCATGCCAATTACCATATGATAGGACAAGTATCCATTGCATCTGATCATATGCCATTCTAATACAAAAGATGCAGTTGTTTAGATTTATTGTTAATATCAAAGTATTCGTTTTCAAATATACATAAACATTCTAGCCCTGTCAGCGTGGCTCAGTAGTTGAGCTTTGACCTATAAACCAGGAGGTCATAGTTCAATTCTGGTCAAGGCACATACCTGAGTTGCAGGCTCAATCCCAAGTGTAGGGTGTGCAGGGGACATCCGATCAATGATTCTCTCTCATCATTGATGTTTCTATCTTTCCTTCTCCCTTCCTTTCTGAAATCAATCAATCAATCAACCAGTCAATCAATAAACATTCTAGATATAATTTGGAGTGAAAATTTTGAGTGCTGTATATGCAAAAACTCTACCAGTTACTATATATATATATATATATATATATATATATATATATATATATATCACTACAAGAATAAAATACTGCAAAAGTTAGCCATAATTGTGAAGTTGTCCTTTTCATAAACAAAATAATTAAGGCTTTCAAATAGTTAGATAAGTAATCTATGATATAAACATACTTAGCACACAATATGTTTGCTAAGTATCTTTAGCAAGACTATGACATCCTTTGAATAAAATTTAAAAAAAAAGTTCATAAAATTTGAAATAATGATAATACAGGTCAAAATAGTAAAGATAAGACAGTAGGATTTTAGTCCTTGTGGCATTTCCTGGTATACTAGCACTCACGAAAATAAATGAAATCATTTTGAATAATTATATTTAATGTTCAGCTACTTAACTGAATTAGGCTGTGAGTCTTTCAGTTTGCAATCCTGTTTGGGAATCCTTCTATGCCTACTGAGGATAAATTAAAAGGAAAATGTCACCTTTGCCACCTCCAATTTCATAAGTAGGAGTTTCTCCAAAATCTGTTCTCCAAAATCAACAACAATGAATAATCTTTGTTGCAAACACGATAAAGTATATGAAGAAAAGAAGAAAGTATTAGAGAACCTGGTGTACCCCAAAATATCTTGCTTCTCCGCTGACCTCAACTGAAAGCGAATAGCAGTTCAACATAGCTGGACAAAGGTTTGACTACAGGAAAATCCTGGGAAGAGACAGCACTGAGGAAAGGTGGTTTCTATGCTGTGATATTATAGCTTTTAAATTTGACTACTCAACTTTTTTTTTTTAATCAATCTTTCTTGTTCATATTATTACAAAGGTTCCTCATTTCTTCCCCCCTCCACCAGGTTCCCACCCCCCCCCCCCCCCCCCCCCCCCCCCCCCACCCCCTCCCCACCCCCCATTGTCCTCATCCATAGGTGCACTGTTTATGTTCAGTCTTTTCCCACATCCACCACTCCCCCTTTCCCTGAGAACTATCAGTCCACTCCCCTCCCGTATCTCCGACTCTACTACAATCAACAGCTAATATTGTTCATCAGGTTTTTCAATCTCCTTTTTGTTGTTGTTGTTGTTTTAATTAATAAACTTTTACACTTCTAAGAATAAATGTTAAAATCTAATAATTTTAAACCTTATTTTTTCTGCCCTGGGAATTGAGAAGCAAACTTGTTTACATGCAAACTTGCCCTTAGGCTATCAAAAGGTGTAGCCATTCAAATGTAAATGAACACATTGTTTAAAGATAGCTGCTGGTTGGAATTGGATTACCTGTTCTGGGTGGGAAGGGCTTGTCCTCACCTTTCTCCATTAAAATTAAGGTGTTAACTTTAAAACCTCTTTTTGGCAAGAGACCTTAAACTTTCAGAACTTTAAATTTTTCAGATAGTAAATCAGTTACTTAGCATTTTCTCAAATCAATAATACCTCCACATGCCCAAGGATACACTTCACACAAAAGACTGACTACTCAACTTTTAAATAACCAAATAGTAAAAATAATCACATTTAAAAATAAAAATTCAAATATATTCTTATATGTCAGAATTTCATTCAGTGGCAGTGTATTATTAGTTTTGGTCAAATACTAATTAGAACACTAGACTCTTCCACAAAATTATCTATTTATAAGCCCTCTTTCTCTGATGACTCATTAAATATTGATATCACTATAAAAAATACAGGCAAGAAAGAGAAATGTTAAGTAACACTGCAATCATCAAAAAGCAGAATGTGGCACAAAACAAACAACTTATTTTCTTTAGTAAAGTGAACCCACAGATAGTTATATCAACTAATTGCAATATATAGACCTTAGGGGGATTATTACTCAAATAAACAAATTGTACAGTAAATAAATATATTTATATGTATATTTATGTGTGTGTGTGTGTGTGTATGTATATATATATATATATATATATATATATATATATATATATATATATAATAGTCAAGAAAATTTGAATGCTGACTGGGTAGTTGATTCTACTAAGAAAGTACTTTTGGCCCTGGCCAGGTAGCTCAGTTGGCTATAGCATCATCCTGATACACCAAGGCTGCAGGTTCAATTCCTGGTCAGGGCTTATACAAGAATCAACCAATGAATGCATAAATAAGTAGAACAAGAAAAATTGATGTTTTTTTTCTCTCTCTCAAATCAATAAATAAATTTTTTTTAAAGAAAGTACTATCAATTTTTTAGGTGTGAAAATGATATAAGTACTTACTTTTTTAGAGATATCCTCTGAGACATTTATTAATATAATGACCCAATGTTGGAGATTTGTTTCAAAACCATCTGAGCAGGGGGCTGGTGGGAGTATAAATAAAACAAGATTGGCTCTGAGTGTTACGGTAGCCAGCCTCTAAGATGGTACCCACCTCTTGGTATTTATTCATTCATGCTCTTGAGTAATATCCTACCTCATGCAACAGGGTCAATCTTTTGCCACTTCAAAATAACTGTGGAAATGAAACTGTCTCACTTCAAAAAGTAGGTCACAAATATAGCCTGTATCTTGCTGTCTCTAAGATCACTCACTTTGGGAGAAGCCAACTAATTACTTGTCATGAGGACACTTGAGCAATGCTATGGAGAGATCCAGGTAGAGAGAAGCTAAGACCTCCTGCCAGCAACCAGCACTAACTTGCCAGGCACTTGAGTAAATCACCTTGGAATCAGATTTTCAGTTAAACCTTCAGGTAAGTGCAGTTTCAGTCTGAGCCAGATCCACATAGCTAAGACACTCCTGGGTTTATGACCCACCAAAACAATACACAATAATAAATGTGTATTGTATTAAGTTGCTACATTTTGGGGTATTTTGTTATATGCAATAGATAACTAGTAAAAATGAAATTATTAAGATATGGTGCTGGGTGCCCAAGAAGTTCGTTATACCATCCTCTCAATGTTATACCTGTTCGAGATGTAATAATAAAAATACCTTAAGGCCAATATTTAAAAACAAAATATTGGTGCTTCATAGAAGTCCTTTATCCACCGGTGAAAGGCGAAAGCTGGAAACTGGTAGAGGTCAAGTTATCTCTCTCTCCCCTCCACTTCAGCTTCCTATGATGTTCCTGGCAATGCCCCCTTGGCCCCACTCCTCTGGAAGCCCAACCCCACCGGGGTTCCATCCCCTACCACACAGCTCTAACTCCTGAGTTCTGTTCTAGGGCAACAGCAATATCTTGCCCTTACTATTCCCTGGGTTGCCTCACCATCCCCTTATGGCATCTTGGTTTTTCCCTCATCATGTAACCAATTTCCTATATTCCATTTGGTTTAACATGTAGAGTGTTTCACTGAGTGAATCTTCACTCATATATACCCTCTCTACATTGCCGAAACTGGTTTGGCTCAGTGGATAGAGCATCAGCCTGTAGACTGGAAGGTCCTGGGTTTGATTCCAGCCAAGAGGATGTACCTTGGTTGCGGGTACATCCCCAGTGGGGGGGGTGCAGGAGGCAGCTGATCGATGTCTCTCTCTCATCGATGTTTCTAACTCTCTATCCCTCTACCTTCCTCTCTGTAAAAAAATCAATAAAATATATATATTTTTAAAAAGATCCTCAAAGGTGGGATTATGTATTCAACCAGTACTTAATAAATGTTCATTTAAATATAAATAGAGCCCTATAAAGCTCTGTCTTAAGTTAAGCAACCACCATACACATATAACCCTACATAATAGAAAAAAGAAAGAGCCATGTCCTCAACTGTATGAGTGGTTCCCATAGACACATGATCATATGAAACACTTCAGTTAGACAGGCCAAGGAAGAAGGACCCCAGAGAGGGCCTCTACAGGCAAGAGCAGAAAATTCTTCCAAACTGGCCCTGACCTCTGACCTTCTCCACTAAGATCAACCAGTATTCCATTAAAAAGTTTCAGCCATAAAGCAGGGCATTCTTTCCTTGTGACTCACATTACCCAGAAGCCTCTGGTTTCCCAGAATCTGTGTTAAGTAGTAGCTTTCAAAGAGGATAATATTTGCCAACAATGCCTGGGGCGCTATTTTACATTTTTATGAAACAAACAGGGGATTATTTTGTCCACATTGCTCATTTCTCAGGCTTTTGCATATATTAGTTCTTCTTCCTCTGGCATTAAATAGCAACATGTTCCCATTAAACTATAAGAATTATGCTACTGTCTTTTGAACATCAGTTGTTAATTAAGGTTGACAAACAAGCTCTCTGATATTCTCATGAACATCTTACTCAGCATGTGGGTACACATTTCGCATTCATTTTGAGAGATACTAGTCATAGGCAGGCAGAAGTTAATACTTGAGAACCTGATTTTTACCAACATCTCATAATCAACCTGCACAATTATATAGGCTTGCAACATCATCCCAAGCAATAGTCTTTTAAATTATACAGAAGAAATGATGCCGTGATTATTGTTGATCTAATCAAATCAAATTACTCTGTGCTGAGAACTTGTTAGTTTTCTTCTCTGGCCTTTTGTCATTCTTTTTTACATCCCAGGAGTGGAGTTTATCACACTTCCTCCTGCCCATGGATTAGTATGTCCAGAGTCTAACTTTCCTGTACGGTTCAGTTCAAATGCCAGTATCTCCACTATGAAACTTTTATGGTATTATCCTGCTCAACATAATCTATCTCTCCTCAAAGTGGTCCCTTCTCTATTATCTTATACTGCATTTGTGGACATGACTGTTATGACTTAACTTTCCTATGGTACTACAAGGTCTTTAAGAAAAAGAAAAAGAAATATTCTTATATTATCCTTACAGGACATACCAGAGTATAGGATTTATAGATGATTCTCATTGTGTGTTTGTTGAATGAATACATTTTTCTTGAATATAAATTGCTATCATAGGTAAATTGTTTCCTTAAAGATTTTAGTGAATAATTAAGAGAGATTTGGGACGAGGTTTTTATAATTATTTGAACAGTATTTGAGGCTTGCACTATAATGTATTCCAAGTTCCACTATTCATTTGCTCAGAGAGTCACCTTCTCTGCCCAGAAAACGCTTGCTCATTACCAGAGTGTGAGCTTCCTGGGGGCAGAGACAAGGTCTGTTCCCCTCTATGCTCTTATGTCTGATATTTAATAAGTATTTTATCCTTCAAGATCTAGCTCCATTTCTTTCAAAAGCTTTTTCTAGCCAACCCCAGATTCATGCATGCCTGATGCTATATATATATATATATATATATATATATATATATATATATAATGTGTGTGTGTGTGTGTGTGTGTGTGTGTGTGTGTGTATGCAGGGTGGAGCAAACATAGATTTACAATTATAAGTATGTGAAACACAGAGTTTATTCTTATATTATTATTTACTACTTATTGTATTATTTTCCATACAAACAACTATAACGCTACTTTTGCCCCACCCCATATATATACATTTGTGTATATACTAGAGGCCCAATGTGTGAAATTTGTGCAGAGGGCTCAACTCTTGCAGCCCCAGCTTTATCCAGGTCTTCTGGAAGGTCTCTCGGAAGGACATCTGGAAGGTCATTCAGCTATCCGGTCTAATTAGCATATTAAGCTTTTATTATTTTAGATTCTTCCTTTGAGCAACTCACTATAGCAATCATCCAAAGAAAGCATTCTCCCCTATCAATAGATGAGAATACTTAGGGTCAGAGACCTTTAAGTCATCAGATTACAAACTGGTTGAGTGTCAGACCTTGAATTCCAATTCAAATATGCTAATGCCACGGGGTCCTTTCGACTCCAACACAGTGTTTCTGATCAATTCAAGAGGCTCAAATTTTTCTTCACTTTCCAAAATCAACAGCATAGTAATATAATCCTTCCAGGGTTAGCATTAATGTTAACATCTCTATTCCTTTGAGATCTGCTTCTCTTGCTGTTCTTTACTCCATGGTATGCTGCTGTGCTTGGAAAAGCATCCTGAGAACTTTCATTCTAGTTTTGCACTGCCATGGCTTCCTTTTCTATATATGAATGAATAATGTGTTTTTCTTGGATTTTTCTCAATTTTTGCAGTTTAATAAAGACTCCCAAAATACTCTGAGATTTTGTGTGTGTGTGTGTGTGTGTGTGTGTGTGTGTGTGTTAATCTCTGTGCACACTTCCTTCCTATGATCACCTCTCTCTTATGATGGTGATTTTTTTTTAAATATTTCATTTTAGTATAAGTTGGCTAACTGTTCCCTTCACTTTTAAAAAATTTATTTTTGATTTCAGATCAAAAGGGAGAGGGAGAGAGATAAAAACATCAGTAATGGGAGAGAATCATTGATCGGCTACCTCCTGCATGCCCCCTACTGGGGATCGAGCCTGCAACCCAGGCATGTGCCCTTGACTCTGTTCTCTACTAGCAACATGACCTTGCACAGTTAATCTCTCTTTGCCTCAGTTCCTTATCTGAAAAATTGCTTTAATCATTGTATCTACATCATTTGGTTGTGATGTGATGAGGATTGGATGACTTTATATTTGTAAAAGTGCTCAGACTGATGAGCACTTTTACAAATATATTTTATATTTTATTATAATAAAAATTATAATTATTATATTATAATTATTATATTTATATATATTATATATAAATATTATAATTATTATATCTTACAAATATAATAATTACCTAATATTTGCTACGTATTTTCTAAGCCCAATTTAAAGAAGCCAAATTAAACAAGAATTCAAATTTTTAAGGGAAATTAGTTGAAATCTAGAAGTCAATTCCTAACTAAAACTTTTAAACAACTATGAGAATAGAAAAAAAAATATTTTCAAACATATAAAATCTCAAAAAAAATTATTTCCTCTGCATCTTTTTCTTGGGAAGCTCCAAAATATGAGAATCACTAAAACAGGAATTAAACCCAGAAAGAGGAAGAGAGAGTAGCCAGGAAATAGGGAATCTAACGTAAGAGAAAAGTCTCGGGATCACCGCAGAGCAGCAGGCCTAGAGGGTAAGCAGTGAAATCAAAGTAAGGTCTCCAGGAAAATAAGTGGAAAGGATAGTTGACAGCCAGATTTTGCTATGGGCAACATTACCTTGAAAGAAAGGAGAAAAATTAGCAAAGGATACGATGTACAAAGAAATGCACAAATGAAGATAAATAAGGCAATTACTAACTGCAGGAAAACCCAAACGTTCTATAAGAAACAATTAGTACACAGTTGGGCAACACAGAGAGCAATGTCTGTTTAATCCAGGGATGCAAAATCATAATAATAATAATAAGGTAACTACAAACTGTGATATAACTGTACCAAGAGGATTAGAAAAAGATAAGAATTGGGCATTGGAGGACATGGGCACTAAATGGCATCTACCAAAATGGGAAGTCAATATAATTTCTAAAATTAAAAAAGGAAGAGATTGAGTATTTGGCATAATTATTCAGAAACATGGAGGTCAATACCAGACCAGATGTTTGTCCCAAACAGTGTCTTTGAGTTCTCTTTTAGTTTCCTCACTGACCCTGGGCATCCCTCAAAATCCCCCTTCAGTCCAGCTGGAAAGCTGATGGTACCTGTCCTCATAACCATTCCAAAGGACGTGCAAGAAGGCTGGAGAGAACTGAGGCCAGAGCCTGCTCAGGGGTCAGATGGGAGCGTGGGAATTCGTCTTTGTTGTTTGGCCTCCATGTTTCATTCTCTGTCACAGGAAGGCATCTTTCACGTCTCATTTACTCTTTGGCTTATTGGCACCCTTGGTATACCATTTGGAACCTTCTCCCAGCCTCTTGCAGAGAAAGTAGGCATTGAGCAGGACCGCTCCTGCTCAGAAAGCCCTTGTCTGCCTTGACGCGAAGCCCTAAGTGACTGAGAAGATGGATCAAAGAAGTTCCCAGCTTGCTTTTCATTGCTATTAGCTGGGGACCACGGTCTTATTATAGCTACATCTTTCACCTCACTCTTGATCTTGATCATTTTAACTTAAGGGGTGCCAACAGGGTTTCCAGGATTTCTTTCCTTTCTGTCACTTCAGTCTGACCCTATTGCACCAGACCTAATGGACATTCCTTGGATGTTGTGGAATGTGGTTGGCACTATTCCCTGGTTTCCAAACAAATGAGTTAGGGGTATTTTGTTTTTGTTTTTTTAATGTCTCTTGGCTAGTTCCAATTCTGAGAAAAACTTCAGAAATTTATACATAAGCTACCATCTTTCCCAGAAGAGTGTGGCAACTGGCAAGGTTTTCTGGTTCTCCTAAATGTGCTTAATTCATACCTAAATATTCTTGTGAAGTGTATTAAAAATAGACCTTTTAAAATTCACAACCTAAAAAGGACTTCTGTTTTCATGTATACTAGATCACATCACCTGGTCCTATAATGATTCAAGAATCCCAGCAGAATTATGAGATGGGCAGAAAAACAGTAAGCCAGACACTAAAGTTATCAGTGAAGTCCAGATCACCGGGCAACTGTGACAGAAGGACAATTGGATTGCCAATCTTATGCCATAAGCTTCAGAAGAGATGAAAATGTGTGTGTTTGTGTGTGTGTGTGTGTCCTTTTTGTTGCCTCTGACAAGAGAGGTAACAATGAGGAACAAGATTTATACCTATCCTATCATTCTGTCCCTACCAAATCTTAAGTTATCTGAAACAGTAAGGTATAATCAGCTTCCACTACAGAGGGCTACAGGGGAAGCAGTGCATATTGAGGGCAGCCAGATATTAGTTATAGAGTACTAATAATTGAATATCATAAAATAGAAGAAATTACTCCAGCAGGTCATTGGTATAAAAGAAGGGAAGAGAAGATTAGAATCCTGGGGAACATTGACATCCAAATCAGATGCCTAATTAACAATTATTTTATATTTAAAGAACATATGTACCTAATTTTAAACTTCAAATAATACAAAAAGGTTTATAATGACAAAGAACAGATTTATACCTCTACTCCCCTCTATCCTCTGGCCCTTCACTCCAAAGGCAATGTCCCAAACCCATTCTCTACTATTCTTGTTTTCCTTGGTAATATTTGCCTTTATATGTTTTTTTAAAATATATATATAAATATATATTTTAGCCGAATCCGGTTTGGCTCAGTGGTAGAGCATCGGTCTGTGGACTGAAAGGTCCCAGGTTCTATTCTGGTCAAAGACATGTACCTTGGTTGCAGGCACATCCCCGGTGGGGGGTGTGCAGGAGGCAGCTGGTCGATGTTTTTCTCTCATCGACCTTTCTAGCTCTCTATCTCTCTCCCTTCCTCTCTGTAAAAAATCAATAAAATATATTATATATATATATATATATATATATATATATATATATATATATATATATTATTGAGTTTTTACAGAGAGGAAAAGAGAGGGATAAATATATTTATCAATAAAATATATTATATATATATATATATATATATATATATATATATATATATTATTGAGTTTTTACAGAGAGGAAAAGAGAGGGATAGAGAGCTAGAAACGTCGATGAGAGAGAAACATCGACCAGCTGCCTCCTGCACACCCCCCACCGGGGATGTGCCTGCAATCAAGGTACATGCCCCTGACTAGAATCGAACCTGGGACCTTTCAGTCCACAGACCGATGCTCTATCCACTGAGCCAAACCAGTTTCTGCTTGCCTTTATATATTTAACTGAACATTATACTTCTATTAGTGGCCCAGTGCACAAAATTCATGCACAAGGGCAGAGTCCCTCACCCCCACCTGCACCCTCTCCAATCTTGGACCCCTCAGGGGAAGTCCAACTGCCGGTTTAGGCCCCATCCCTGTGGGGACTGATGGCAATCAGGGACCGCTGGCTCCTAACTGCTCACCTGCCTGCCTGCCTGATCGCCTCTAACCACTCTGTTGGCCAGTCTGCTTGCCCCCAACTGCCCCCACCTGCTGGTCTTCTTGCTCCCACTGGCTCTCCTTGCTGGCCTGATTGACCCCAACTGCCCTCCACTGCCAGCCTGCTCACCCTCAACTTCCCTCCACTGCCAGCCTGCTCACCCTCAACTTCCCTCCCCTCCTGTCCTGATCACCCCTAACCGCCTCTGCCTTGGCCCTACTACCATGGCTTTGTCCAGAAGAACGTCCAGAAGGTCTCCCAGTCTAATTAGTATATTTTCCTTTTATTAGTATAGATTTTTTTCTTTATCAATTTTAGGTTTTAGGTGTTAGCTATTGACTTCCTATGACGGTGAGTGAGGACTTAGCTCTTCCACTTCACCCATCTCCTTGGCCCACCATCCACCACAACCAACAGCTCAACAATTTTTGGTAAAAGCATTAATTAGTGTTTACATTATAATAATCTCTAGTAATTCTTCTGAGGAACCAAATAGTTCTTTGTTAACCATACAGCCCGTCTTAGCCCTTCATTTTTCCCAGAATTGACAATTACGCATCTTTTCATGTTTGATTTGTTTAATGTGCCTCTAACACTCTAACATTTTTTTGTCCAAAATGCTCGAACATCTCTGTCACCTATCTATTGGTAACTATTTGCATACACTCAAACATATTGGTCCCATTTCCCCTTAAGAGACCTTTCTCCCTGATGACTCCATGTGTCTGTGTCACTCTAGACTGGGTTTTCTCTAGGCCTGCTACACAGCTTTTATTTTTAGGACTTCCCTTTGCTGCTCTCCCTCCCTTTTCCCAGCTCCCAGATCTTCCTCTTTCTTAGGTTACTTCTGTATTTTGGTAGAACATATTCTCCCATATCTTCCCAAGAAAGGTTGCATAGGGGATAACATTTCTACATCCCTAAATATTTGAAAGTTTATATATCCTACCTTTATACTCGATTGATAATTTGATGAAGTTTAGAATATTTCTAAGTTGATATGTTATTTTATGTTTGTTATTTTTTTATGTACTTTAGTAATTTAATGTAGTAAATATCAATAGAAAAGTGAGTGAATGATATGTGAGGAAGTAGAGACAATTGTAGATTTTCTTTTTGAAAAGAGAAGGGAGACTGATAACTAAATAGAATGCAAGATAAAGAAGGCTTTCTTTTTTTCCTCTCTCTTTACTAAAAATAAAAATAAAAAAGGAGGAATTTAGAATATTTATAAATGTCAAGAAATGATACAAAAGAGATAAACCAATTAAACATGATCATGGTCCCAGAAAAGAGAGGAATAAGAGTATAGTAGAAAAGTTAGCCTTACACAAGAGGTTAATTTTTTTTTTTTAATCAAAACTAGAGAGAGGTAGATTGAAGGAGATAGAGGGCTGGTTGATGGTAAGAGGGGCAGAAAGTTGAGGCAGTCCATGCAGTGTGACAATCTTTGTTTTCTTTGTCTCTGCTCAGCAGAAGGCAAGGACAGATTCTGAGAGAAAGAGAATAGAGGAGGTGGGAGGGATGGACCCAGCAGAGCAGTCAAGTTCTGGGGAATAAGAGAGAGCTGGACAGAGGAGTATAATGGTATTGCCAAGAAGTGTGGGTTACAAAGACAATCCAGCCCTAAGTTTTAGAATCCTAAGAGTCAGATAGAAGGCATATGAGATAAACACTTACTTGCCCTTTCATGCTGCCAGAATCAGGTTTGAATGGGAAATGCAGAAATAGAGAGAGCCAGCAACTTGGATCCCTTTGCACCTAGCAGGTCTTTTCCGAATATGAAGTTTCCACTTCCCCACAAGTGCCCTCTGACCAGAAGATCAATTCCAAAGGGTGCCCAGATAGTGTACAAACTGTCTTTAATCACAAGCCATGTGACATTGCTTCAAAATGTGTTGCACGGGTGGTGACGGAGGCGAGGAAGTAAGGACACATTTAACAACTTGTTCACGGGCAGGGTAGTTTTTAAAGGGTGTTGTTGTGTGTCGCGTTCTCTTGCAAGATGTGATTTAGGCCACTGTATTGCCACGGATGTTCAGTAGCATGCCATGCTTCCAGGGAAATCTACTATACTCTATTCAAACTGCACATGCAAACCCAGTGTTTTACATTCGGAGAAACCGAGACACGGAGTGGATAAGTAAGGTCACAGAGCTAGTAAACAGTAGCATTGAGAATAAAACCAGTTGCCAGACCTGGTCCAAAACCTGAACCCTACCAGTTGTATTACCTGAAATCCACACATGTACTTGGTACACTCATTTGTTCATTTAATACCTATTCAATGATTCTCTGCTCCCATAAAAAAAAAAAAAAAAAAAAAAAAAAAAAAAAAAAAAAAGAGGTGGGGGAGAAGGGAGCTCAGATGTCTTAGCTCCGTGGTTGAGCATCAACCTATGAACCACGAGGTCTCGGTTCAGTTCCTGGCCAGGGCACATGCCCAGGTTGTGGGCCCAATCCCCAGTGTGGAGTGTGCAGGAGGCAACCGATCTCTCATCATTGATCTTTGTCTCTCTCTCTCTCCTTCTCTCCCTTCCTCTCTGAAATTAATTAAAAAACATATATATTTTTAAAAGGGGGGTGGAGAGAGAAAGCCCCCAGTGCCTATATCAGGCAGCCCGCTAAGCCCTTTCCTCCACCCTCCACTGACAAATCCTGGGAGCAAAACTGCTGGAGTCCCAACCATCATCTGAGCACAGATTGAGAATGCAATACAAACCACAAGCACAGCAAATGGAGTCTTCTGTGAAGCTCTCATCAGAGCTGTGACTTAGGCACTTTTGCTTATGTACATCAAAAGGTACAATTAGATTTTTATTCAAGTTATTACTCTTTGTTGGAAACTTATCTAGAACACTGTGCAGTAGAAACATAATGTAAGCCATATGTATAATTTTAAATTCTCCAGTAGCCATGTTTTAAAAAGTAGAAAGATACAGGTGAAGTTAATTTAATAATAATTTAACCCAATATATTCCCAAAGTCTCACTTTAACATGTAATCAATATTAAAAATCTATTGAGAAATTTTACATTTTTCCCCCCTATTAAGTTTTCAAAATCTGGTGTGCAATTTATACTTTCAGCGGATCCCAGTTTGGACTGGTCACATTTCAAGTGCTCACCTGCCACCTGGAGCTAGTGGCTATAGTATTGGCCAGCACAGAGCTAGAAAGTTACTTGCTAATTATGAGACAAAGTTGGCCTCCCCAAAATTCCATTTCTAACTCCGGTTACGTTCCATGGAGTGAGAAAGTACCACTGCACCCTGCCAGGGGCCTTGGCCTCATTCAGCAATTCAGGGATGGGCACAGGCCTGCCATTGAAGTAAATGCCCATGGGGAGCCATTGAGTTGCAGTAAAGGCAGGATGAGGACCCAGGTGTTTAACTCCTCTGCTATCTATGCTCTTCCCATAATACCATGCTACTTGCTCCCACAAGGCATATTTCTCACATTTGAAAATAGTCTTGGGCTTCTGTTTTGAAGGCAAATCCTTTCAATTTTCCTCCTATGTGCCCCTTAGACCTGCCCTTCGCCTAACACAGCATTCGCATATGACAGGTAATGTGTAAGTGGTTTTTAATCAAATAAGATTCGAGCGGTTTGCATAAATGGTACCTATACAAAATATTAAATTGTCTTTCTGTAGTTAAACATGTCAGAATGGACACCATATGTAACATGATCATACAGGAAAAATGAACTTTGAGATGACCCACCCAGCCCTCCTGCCAAATTATTTTCTATTGTTCTTAAACTATCTGCTACAGAACATAGCATAGTCTTTTTCTGGGAATCCGTGTTAAACTTACTGGCCTTTGTTACCCAGAATACATCCCTCTGGAGAATTAAGGCAATCTTTTCTGTGTATCTGAACTCTCTCCCATTTCCCTGCCTAACCCATCATAGATTACTCCTAGTGATTCTGAGATCTTCTTCTCAAATTCCCTCAGCACCCAAAAAATTAATTTGTCTGAGCATTTTAGGTAAATATTGCTTCTTCCCCACAAAGTTTCTATACCAGTAATCCCCAAAGTGTGGCCTGCAGCCCCAAACATCGAGACCCTTTCAGGAAAACAACTAACAGTATTTGTTGTTAGTAATAAAATTCTAAATTTTAATTAAAAAATCAGTATTTTAAAAATCTTGCATCTGCCATTGTGAACTTGACAGCTTCCTAGTATTTAAAGACTTTTATACTGAGCTCAGGATGATATTAACAAATGTGACTTTTTTTTGGCATTGTATAATAAGCATGTCAACATTTGGAAATCTACACAAGTTAGTGAACCGATATTTTCCAAATAACCCATGCATGGTGATGCTACAAAATCATGAATGAGTAAAAAAATAAAATCCATTCAGAGAACAAGATAAACCAATGCATTTGAATTAAACAGAGTACAAAAGTTCATTGAGGATTTCCAATTCCATATTGCAACTGTGAAGAAATTAAAACTTGATGAGTTTGGTAGTATCAAATAAAATTATCTACAATTATCTGAAAGGGCTATTAAAATACTTCTCCCTTTTCTAACTACTTATCTGTGCAAGGCCATATTTTCTTTATATACTACAACCCAAACAACATGTCACAATAGATTAAATGCAGAAGCATATATGAGAATCCACTGTTTTCTATTAAGCCAAGTGATAGGTAAGAAAAGATGTATTCTTAAAAGCCATCCTTCTCACTAAATGTTTTGTTTTGGAAAGCATATTTTTATTTGTGTTATTTATGTTAATGTGTAATATTTAGTACTGTTATTTTTAATTAGTAGATATTTTCAGGTAATAAGGAATGTCTGTTTTAATTTCTAATATGATAGAACCCACACAAACAAAAGCTCTTTGAGGTCCTCAGTAAATATTGAGGATGAAAAGGAATCCTGAGGCCAAAAAGCTTGAAAATTGCTTCTTGCACCACTGCTTTAGCCTTTCCAGTTTGAATACTATGGTCTTTATAAAGAAAATCAAAGATCTCAGGAAGTTGTTTTAGGAGGTGACATAAACATATAACACAGAAGGCAATAGCCTAGGCTAGGAAATCTGGTTGACTTGGATATAAGCTCTGGCTCTACAATTTACTAGCTTTGCTTTGTTCAATAGGTTACTAACCCCTCTGTACCCCAATTCCTCAAGTATAACATGGATATAATTGTACTTCCTACCTTATGAGAATTAAATGGCAACACTTGTTAAACTTTTAAATCCACAATTATCATTGTCATCCAAGGGCTTGTATCACCTTGAAAGAATAATATGGTGCTAAATGTAACAATGGGAAAAAGAAAAAATAAATAAATATAACAATGGGGGAGGTATTCTAAAGTCTTGAATTTAAAAAAAATATATATTTTATTGATTTTTTACAGAGAGGAAGGGAGAGGGATAGAGAGTTAGAAACATCAATGAGAGAGAAACATTTACCAGCTGCCTCTTGCACCCCCCCCCCCCATAGGGGATGTGCCCGCAACCAATGTACATGCCTCTGACCAGAATCGAACCTGGGACCCTTCAGTTTGTAGGCCGACGCTCTATCCACTGAACCAAACCAGTTTCGACTGAAGTCTTGAATTTATCTTCTTTCATCAGAAAGACATTTCTCCAATCATAACCAGTTCAGTTTTGCTGCAAACTCACCTTAATGATTTCTCATAACAGATTTCTAGGTACTAGCAGCATTAAACATTGCTCTGTTGTTGTTACAAAACTGAAAAGCATGTATTGTGCTTACATGATGGGCTGATTTTCGTTCTCTGTAATAACATTTGTATTTGGGGCTGACTGCAAAGGCCGAATCAAAGAGTTTGCATGAGCAGACGAGCAAAGCAATTACCAGGCACCGACTCTGAGGATGAGCTTGGTAATTATCTGGTGGTAAGTCTGTTGTGTTTCAAAAAGTGCTTTTATTACAGGTCCACAACTTAATGGGCCCAATCTGAGAGCTTTTCTTTGTCGTTGCGTACTTCACCTTGGACACTGCAAATCACAGAGCATTTGAAACGTTTTTACATACTGAGCCTGTATAAAATACTACTAGGAAATTCTCATAATCATCATGAGTGGACCTATGAGAATGCTAATTCTTTGCTAAATGTAGTTGACAAACAGGAACTTCTTCACACATAACTGAGGGAGCCCCATAAAAGTACTTGAATTAATATCTTATTAAGGCTCCCCACAGCTAACTCCAAATCAAATACATTTTGCTTTTTAAAGCCTCATCCGCCTTTAAGACTTCAAAGTCATCATTAGAATTGAACATTTATTAATTTACCTTTAATTCTGTTGGCTGTCATTTCTATTTTTTTTATTGCCCATGCAGTGATTATTTTTTTTAACTTCAGATGTACTTTTTTGCTATGAAATTTCCTTGTGGTTCTTTTTTATAATTTCTGTTTTTCTGCTGAAAAGTCTATCTTTTCATTCAGCTCCAGTGTGTTTATCTTGAACTCATGGAGCATGTCATAATTGCTGCTTTTACACTTGGGAATTCCACATCTGGGTTATCTTGAGACCTGTACCTCTAGCCTTTTTCCTTTGATCACATTTTCCTGGTTCTTCCCTAGTTAAGTAATTCTGGATATTGCATTGTATTGATTCTGGATCTTATTGAAATTTTCTGGGAAATATTTTGGGTTTAAGCTCAGAACTCTGAGCTCTGGGCTCCTTGGATCTGTCCTGGTTATGCCTGCTCAGGAGTGAGCCAGGGGGTGTGGGAAGTTCCCACACAGAATTAGAGGATCCCCTTTCCAGCTCTCTTCTCTTCAGGATTTTCACTCTGCCCCTCACCGTTCTCTGGCCCACAAAAAAAAGTCGTCCTGGGTCTTTTGGCCAGAAAACTGGATTTCTCTGAGTTTCAGCTACTCATGTTCTCCACCGTTGTGCAGCTCCAGGGGTGGGGCCACCTTGGGGAAAAGTTATGCAAGAGGAAAAAAAAAAAAGAGGGATATCTTCATATATGTTGCTTTTCTACGTCCAGACACTCCTTTACAATCTGCCTGCTTCTGTTTACTTTTCCAAGTTCTTAAGTAGTTGCTTTTGTATTTGGTCCAGAGGTTTTTTAATTGCATTGGCAAAAGAGGTGGGCTTGCCCGAGCCCGTTTGGCTCAGAGGATAGAGCACGGGCTTGCCGACCAAAAGGTCCCGGGTTAGATTCCGGTCAAGGGCATGTACCTTGGTTGCAGGCTCCTCCCTGGCCTGGGTTGGGGCCTGCAGGAGGCAAGCGAACGATGTTTCTCTCACATTGATGTTTCTTTCCCTCTCTCTGAAAAAGATCAATGGAAAAATATCCTCAGGTGAGGATTAACAAATAAAAAGAGGTGGACTTGAGTAGTTTTATTCCACATTGGCTAACCAGAGTTCCGCTGCCTACTTCGAAACTTTTATCTTCTACCACTCTGCCCCATCACTATTCTGCCCTAGCCTTTCTTTTCTTGTTTCCTAAATGACCACATTTGTTCCTTCACCATGCCATTGCACTTGTTCTCCCCTCTGTGTAAAATCTGCTTCCCAACTCTAAAATGTAAGTGCTATGGGCCTTATCTGATTCCAATTGGACACAGTAGACAAGCAACATACTTGTTGGGTGGCTGACTGGCCTGCTTTACTGAGAGCCAATGACTTAAAACTGGGTATTCTTCTTCAAGCAAAACTCAAGTACAAGTTTATTCAATGGATTTAACACTAAACTAGCAATTAAAAGAGCTCTCATGCTGAGTCTTGACATAAAAATATGTCAGCGTCTTAGCATCTTAATTGTCAAGTATGTTGCAAGATAAAGTTGTTTTCTCTTTTCTAACTCAAACAATTGTTAAATACTTCTCTTTGCTTTTAATTTTGCAGGAATTAAAACTTGTACTAAAAGTTTGCTTTACTTTTGTTAGTAATAAAGAATATTAGAATGATTTTATAACTCATTGTGTAGGCTTTTGTTTTTAGTTTGTTTGCTTTGTAAATTCGATTCTGTTTAAGAGGTAGCAGACTGCCCTGGGTTCAAATCCAGTTTCCTAGTTACTAGTAGTGGCACCTGGGTAACTTAAGTACTCTGATTTGTTTTGTACTTAATTTGAGGCTTACCTTGAAGGAGGTGGTAAAATATGTGAAATGTCTATCACGGTATCTAGCATGAACTACAAGCTCAAAAAACAATATTATTTTCCTATCCCTGTACCATCCCTCTGGTACTCAAGAGTTAGTCTGAGCTCTCCCTATACTTCTTTTCTTATTTCAGCTTCCTTCTTCTCTGAGCTCCTTTATTTTGGTCTCTAGGCAGCTGACTTATTACAGAATTCCTATGATTGTTAAAGATGGGCCTTCCGGTTTTATAGGGTAGAAATGTGTTTAATTTTCTTGAGAAAGATTCAAGTTGCTTGAGGTTTTTAATACCTTCAAGCCATCGTTACCTCAGTAAATCATGTTCAGAGTGATATATCTACTTTAATATTATTGGATTTTTTATTTTATTTTATTTTTTTAGAAACAGCATGCTCCATCTTCTCCAAGAACAGCTAAACACATTTAGTGGTATCTGCTGAGTCTTGCAAAGGAAAATTGTACCTTATGCCTACTCTTTTACTAAAGACGAGAAGTTATTATTTTCCCTTTCATTACTGAATATACAGCAATACTTAATAAGTTTAAGAACCTTATGCATTATCCATATGAATTATGATGACCACACACAGTACACAAAGTATTAGCTAATTAATTACCTAAAGAACACAGAGTTCCCTTGCTGAGAATTAACTATGTAAAATGGTGGGCTTTCTTGACAATAACATCTTCACATAACATTGAAAATTAAGTAGTTTGAAAAAAAGAAAAGAAAATTAAGTAGTTTGGTAATTTTCACATCTACTTATGAAATTTAAATGCATTTCTCTTCCTTATAGAGAACAAGGGATGGAAAATTAGATCTTTCATTTCAAAAACATGATTAGAATTGAAAAGAGAAACATAAACATGACTCTAATTTGCTAATACTTCCTCCTAATTTGGATGTCATGGAGTATTCTAATGTCAATTAATTGAACTACTTTAGCTCTCTAAAAGTTTTACTACCTAGATAGCATTGTCATAGTTAGACAGTATTTTACAGATTATATTTTAGATAAGTTCCAGAATATCTGCAAGTCACATTTAACTATATTAAACAGAAAAACAAAACTAAATTTTTCCAAGTCTCAGGAAACAAGTTATAAACTTCAAGAAGAGTAAATGCTACTGTAAAAACATGACATATTTCCTTATAGATTAAGGTTGAGGCTATTTATCAGTCTAAAGGAGCAATCACAACACTATTGGAAAATACTTTCAATGAGGTAGGTTCAAGAGACATTTCCAATAAGTGAAGTTTATCTTTAGGTCAGGACCAAAAGATATATGTGAAATTTTTTTCTAAACTTGCATGACAGTTTTTCTCACATTGGGAAATCCCATTTAGCTATACCTTAAATTCTTTCTCAAGCAAAGTAAAATGCAAGAAAAAAAAAATTCATTGGACTTGAGTAAAAACAAGATGCAGAATTGCCAAGAAAAATGTCTTTGAAATCACGTAGAATCCTAAAGACTTAAAAGTTAATAGTTATACACGGATGGATGAGGACAATGCCGGGCGGGGGGGGGGGGGGGGGGGGGGGGGGGGAAGAGGGTGGGATGGGAACTGGGTGGAAGGGAGCTATGGGGGGAAAAGGAGAAACAATTGTAATAATCTGAGCAATAAAGATGTATTAAATTTTTTTTAAGTTAATAGTTACTCCTTTCTTTCAAAATATCATGCCCAATTATATGTACCTGCCCTAATAAATAGTTGTAAATTTCTATGGTATTAAATCAATTCAATTATACTATTTCCCTTGACCACAGTTATTCTTGGACCATAAAATAGACAAAAGAGGGATTCTCTCTTTGTGAAAGAAAGCATTTCTTTTACTATATAGATATTGATATTTTTCCAAAGGTTTCTGCTTATGAGCTAATAATTAAACATATAAGCCTAGGCAATAAATCTCACCCCTCTTGTTTTTCAAGTAACTCAAAATTTACAACTTGTTTCCCATCAATAAATCATAAATGACATTTCCTTCCAGGTTTCCAGAAATGTTTGAAGCCATAACAGAACTTTTGAACTTCTACTGAAAGTGATATCAATTATTTTCAAAATATAACCACAATTAGTAGATTGTAAGAAAAATTTTAAATTGCTCTTAATATGAGCAAAAACAGATGTTTATAGGTTTTGCCAAACCAGTTTAGAGAAGAAATGATTTTAGAACATTGTGACTATTTGGGGTGATATCCTTAAAAATTCTCCCTAGGTATACCAATAATAACATTAATTCAGGAATTAATATAGAGTTGTAAAAAACAAGAATAAAATTTTATAGAGGATAATGAGTGCTTCCTGCTGATTGAAAGGTTGAAAAAATTCCACCACTATTCACTAAAGGTGAGACTGTTCAATTCTCACCTTTCCAGTGAGGTCTATTCCCAGCTTCCCTATCCAACAATGCCATCTCTCCACCTCTGGGAACCCTCTTCCACATTTTCTCCCCCATAGCACTTATTACCTTATATACAATGTTAATTATCATCCATTATCTCTTACTAGAATGTAAGCTCCATTATGGCAGGGATCTGCTGTTCACCCATTCGTATCCCAAGCATATCAGCCACTACTGAATGACTAGTATTACATCATGTTGTTTACAGATGTCACTTTTGATTTTGCTTCATTCTTACCTCCCTGTTGGTGGCTCAAGAAATCCATCCCTGATCCTTCCAAAGCATTGGTTGGAACATAATTATGCCATGCTAACAAATTTTCCAGAATAGCAGTGTAAATTAAGATAATTATTTCTTGCTCATGCTACTGTCTAACATATTCAATGTAGCAAAAATATTTGAAGGAGTTCTAAAAAGTCACTCAAGACCTACACTGAACAGAACATGCTGTCTCTGGTCACATTACAGAAAGACAGAAGCTAGAGGATTGTACAAGAAACTTCATTTTTAATGCCTTTCCTCAGAAATGTCACATAACTTTCAGTTCTATTTCACTGGAATAAACTATAATAGTTATAATGGCCCCATTAAAACAGGAGATGGAAATTTTAAAAGCATATGGAATGTTTGGTGATTATTACTGTGACATATGCATCTCTTATTTCACAGCATGTATCACAATTCATAATAATTTTAATAAAATCTATTTCCTCTACTAGAATGGAGACTCCTCAAGGGCAAGAAAAGGTGTCTGTTTTGATCAGTAATATATTCCAAGCCTCTTTTATATACAGCAGGGACTTGACACATACTTGCTGAATAAAAAGTTTAAAACCAATTATTCAAAATAATTATCCTTTTAATTTGTTAAAAGAAAAAATACTCTCTATAAGAAAGAATTCCTATTTTTTATGTCCATCAGTAGCCAAATGGAACTTGATGTAAACATTCCCAATACACCAACTTTGGTTAAATGAACAGCTTTGAAAATAATTCATTAATGCATCTATCAAAATGCCACTAACATACCCATTAATATCCAAGACTCATTACTGTATGTCAAAGGTCATCCAGAATAACATTTTCATTACAATGAACTGTGAACTTCCAGTGAGAACTGTTTGCCTGAATCAAACTATTTTAATTTCTAAAGTTGTGGAGTCTAGTGCGTTCCCTCCCTCCCTCCCTCCCTCCCTCCCTCCCTCCCTCCCTCCCTCTCTCTCTCTCTCTCTCTCTCTCTCTCTCTCTCTCTCTCTCTCTCTCTCTCTCTCTCTCTCGCGCGCGCGCGCGCGCACACACACACACACACACACACACACACACACACACACACACTCTCACACACGCACGCACTTATAATCTGCCAATTAGGGCAATTTAAATAGTAAAAGAAAATAGAAACTAACAAAGAAAAACAACAACAAAAGAAAACAGAAACTGAAAGGGAATTTGTAAATCAGGGATATCATTTGGACAACTGTACAGAGTAGGCAGAAAATCCTAAAGGTGCACATAAGTAAAAGTCAGTAAATGATACAGAAAGCCACACCTAAACATTTTAAGAATTTCACTATAGTACACAAATTTCACAAACTGAAACACTGGAGCCATGACTTCAAGTCTTGCTCTAGAAACAAACTTTCTGACCATTTTAAGGACAAATGAAAATCCACATGCAACAAAAGAGAAATAAATTATTTTTAATTAAAAAAATATAAATCCTTAAAAGTTCATTAAAAAATATGCAGATTTTAAAAGGTGGTAATGCTCAAAGATGGCAGTTGACTTCACTTATGTATGCAAAATTTTTTTTAAAATATCAATACATTGGCTTATAATACCAATACCTTCCAACTAAACTGTTTTTCACCAAAATTCTCAAATAACTGTCAAGAGTTGTATGTTCTGGTATAAAGTCCACCATTATACTAAGCATGGTAAGTTCCAGAGCTAATAGTGAAACATTCATGAGATAGTTTTTGATGTAATGGAAGTCACATGAGCACACAGATTGAAAGACAAAGTGATAAAACATCAGTAGCCTTCGCTTTTTTAAGGTGTTAAAATAACACACTCCAAGCAACTGCTTGGGAATTATAAAAACTGAAAATCTCATCCTTCTTTTCCCACCTATAAGGGAAATAGAAAGGTGATGAAGATTACTAATAGTATTTCACATATTTTTATCTATGTTACATATAAATCCAAAATGCAAATATTTAAAATGGTGTTTAAAGAGACGTATCTAGTGTTAAGCTTGTCCTTGCTAAGTAAATGTGGCTGTTCATTTACTTAAACATTGATACCATCCCGATGGCAACAATATTTAAACACTCCCGGTTAACTCACGCAATTAGAAAGGCTCTCAATAGCTGTACACAATTTGCATCTGTAGCATTAGAATCAAGCCACTGTCCATTTCCTGATGTAACTGCACATTCTACAAACCCATGACAGAAACACTAAGTTTAAAGGCGTAGAGAGTATGCACAGCACAGATTTCATTTTTAAAGAAAATAAACATGAATATATAGAAAAATGATTGTATAGTCACTAAAGTATTAATAATGGCTTTGTCTCCAGGTGGTGGGATTATGAGTAATTATTTTGTTGTAGTTATGGGAAAGTATTCTCAAAATAATTTAAGAACCAAATGTTTTACCACCGACACAACTATTTTGTCCTTTTCTGTTTTCACATTAAACTTAAAAGCTACCAACCACTATGAATTTGTCAGAGTGGCTACATACATTCTGATATACTTGTACGATTTCTTAAAAGATGAAAAAATAGCAGCATCAGGCCAAAAAAGAATAAATTTGCTCTAAGAATGGAAAACAACTGACAAGTGACTTAACCATTGGGCTTTGTATAGCTATATAATTCCATAGGAAAATCAGTCTAATAATTTTTAGGTACTGTCCTTATACCAGTTCAGAATGAGTATTTATTATTGTTTCATAAACATTTCTCTCTGTACTAGTAACAGCACTGCTAATCAAAACTTATACTTAAGCTATTTAAGACTGTCTTAGATGTGAGGTTAACTGTCTGGCAAGACTAAAAGAACAAAGTTTCACGTTAGCAGCAAATCAACTAGATTTAAGGGTCTTGATTTTTTTTGTAAGCCTTTGGAAGCCTGCATGTTAAACACTGGTGATTTTTAAATTCTCAATGGAAATGGTGATGGCATTCACTTAACTAATAGCTCAAATTATACTATAGTAAGAGCATGAACAAATATAAAATTGCCAGCAAATCTTATTTTTCAGAAATCACCAATTTTAGATTCCAGTATAGTTTATAAACATACTTCAAAAGGAAAAAATTGTGTGTATACACACTTCTCATACTTTTTTATATTATACATTATTCACATTCACTTTAAAAAAAAAGTCACATGGAGAAAATTTAAACTTGAAATATCATTAAATTCCAGTTACACAAATGCTCTGCTTTATTTTTAAAATCATTTGTACAGCCACGCTTATTACCTTACTATGCTTTGCTGAAAGGATATGCCTCAGTCTTTAAGCTTTTAAGATTAGAAATAACAAGGTTGAATTCAAGTTCTTTACACTCTTCTGGAATAGAAATTTGTAAATGGCACTAATCACAATGAGTAGATGAAGCTTCCCTCCCATATGTTAATGGCAGACTACAGAATCATAAAGAATGAAAAAGCCACAAACTGAAATCTGAAGTATCAAATCCGTTCTGGGGAATTATCTGCAGACATCTGGCTTAGTTTTAAAAAAAATGCACAAATTTTTCAAGAATCTTGAAGTTTTTCAAGATTAGGATGTTACGTAATGTGCTTAAAACAATTTATTAAGTGTTGACTAAAGGCCCTAAAAAGTGCCTTTCTCAAACGTGAGTAGACTGATACTCTACTCCCAGGCTGACAAAGTCCATGTTTTAATAATTGTAGACTATGAAGGACTGCAGGGGGGGGGGGGGGGGGAGATCGGGGGGAAACTTAATAGAAAATGTAGTAAGCACATTTGGCTGCCCATTATTTAAAATTTCAACAAATTTAAGCAATTTAAATTATACTCTGATTTAATAAAACACCCACACAATGACAAGAATGAGACTTTAATCAGTTTTAAGTGGAGTTTATAACACTAAAGATAAAGGGTTGTTAACAAACACAATAACAAATGGACATCTGATTGGTATGAGGCATTATTCTGTACACATATTTTTTGTGTATCCTCAGTGCATAGCATTTACACACAGAGCCACTGCTGCACAGCACAAGAGTATCTGAAGAGGCTGAATCAGAGTAAGGCTGTTTTAACAGACTGAAATTTTTTAGTATATATATTCTATATGAAAACAGATTGAACTTTTGAACTGGCAGGGTAGAAGGCAACTCTGCCACACACTGCAGTTAAAGCCCCCACTTTAGTGCACAGTTCCACCCCTTCCATCTGCATGCATGACACATTAACAGTATTTAAAGGTAAACGAGGCACTTTGTGGCAACCACAGCCATCGTTATAAACATATTGCACAAATTTTCTAGAACTAAACATTTAACTTGTACCCTACTTTTATTTTTTTAAAGCTGAAACATTTGATGCTGCCAGTAAACTCCACGTAAGTTTATAACCTGTGCCACAGCAAAGAATGGTGATGCTATTTATTCAACTACCCTTTAATAATTATGGCAAAAAATATTCAAGAGGAGCTACAGAGGACTTGGGATGGTACAGGGCCCAATTGTAAGCTTTCTTAAAAGTGATGCCTTCAAGTAACTTCAGACATGTAAGCGGCTGCACATCCAAAAAGTCTATGAAAACATTCCAGAAACTCAAGAGATTACCTATAGAATGCATTTCAGGCTAATTATGAATACTGTCATAAATAAAGTTTTAATTAGGACTCAAAAACTTTCAGTCATAGCAATTCTTGTCAACTTCTATGGGGATGGTAACTGAAATAAAGGAGAGTAGTATGTATAATATATATTTATATATATATATAATATATATAAAATGCCATTTTTCCATTTCCAATGACTACACCATAAAATGTAAGCAAGGCTTCTCAAAAACATTGAAACATTCAAAATCAAAACCCTCATTCAGACCTTCACATTCCAAAGGAAAAATAGTAACAGTGCAAAAGCCCATTATAATGTCATTATTTATGACCTGGCCCTCCATGTTACATATCGGAACAATACAAGTTATATTTTAATATACTGTGCCCAAAACTGTAACAAATAACAGTAATAGTAACTATCTTCAAAACATCAATGATTTTCAACTTAGTCAACAATTTTTAGCTTTTATGAAAGGTGGCATATAAATTCCAATGTGAGATCTTAGGAATAGTTGTCTCTAACCTTACCAATTTAATTTATGAGCAGTCAATCAATTCTTTATATAACAATGTTTAAATATAAATGTGTAAATCCTAAGAGCTTTGTTAAAAATTTAAAAATTTTATTTGCTGAATGAAAACTGATGAGGTATGGAAAACATGTTAACATTATTTACTAAGAATATTTTAGATGAAGTTCTGCCTAATCTATTTACCATCAAACTCTATAAATGCTGCTTTAATAGGTCCTATGCAATCTGTATTTGTAAATTAGCTAGGTCAGACCACAGCTAGTGAACAATTTCAGCACCAATAAGTTATTGAAAATGAGATTTTACACCATTAAGAAATAAATTGGATATTCAAATGTTTCAAGGGCAAGCTATTACTTGAAAGACACCAAATTTCTGGGGGGAAATTCTTTTTTTTAATAATATCTTCACATTAGCTTTACATTAGTAGTTGTACTCTGCTTAAAATAATATGCAGTCTGGGCATATCAAATATATGATACTTAAGTGAAAAAGAAGCCCTAGTTCTAACTCTAGCACTATCAAGAAATAATTCAACACTGCACATCTAAAAGAAAATCTATTCTTTCAATAGCAAATTGTTAAAAGCATTATGTGGGACAACTTCTACTGAAAAAGTAAATGCTTTATTGTTTGTGCAGCGTTGAAATTTACTGCAACTCTAATTTCCTTTTTAACACAAATAATGTCCTTTCAAATATAAACATTATATGTATTCAGTATTCAAGTAAAATTCCCTAACAGTTAATGACATTTTAAAAATGTGCAAAACTGCAAAACTCATTGTAATAGAATGTGTAAGGTCAAAGGGTGGAACGGCTGACAGCTATTGGACTGAATAAGTGCATCATAAATCTTTAAAGAAAAAAAACTGCTTACTGTAGAATCTCAAATTGAAATTTCCTGTGCAGCATTACAAAACAGTTTATATTTAATGAGAAAAAAGAAGCTTGCAGGCAGCACATGAAGCATCCACAGCAGGTATATGATTGAAAACTAATAAAATATGTGTAAGTTGTTGACTGATGTAGGTAATAAGAGTATCTGACTTTTAGCACTGGCCTTGATTACACAGGAGATGGAGCATTCATTACAATTGAGAAAACGTATTTATAAATCATTGTCAATTTTTATAATGTTTCAAGCCCATTCTTTGTTGATAGCCTCCACATTTATATGGTTAAGTCATTGTTGCTGTGTTTCTTATCTGTGACCACATTATTTTTATATCCCTTCATTTGTGGATTCTTAAGATGTTGTGCAAGGTTCATTCCTGTACCCCAATACAGATTCACTCCCTCTAGCTGCCTTTTCTAGCACCAATATGCTTTAAAAAAATAATAAAATGCACAAACAACAAGCAGTGACAGCGGCCAATTCCTCAAATATCCAGATTAATAACTGTAGCATGCTAAAGAAAGGTGTGTGTAAATAGCTGGAGATGTTATATGGTCCAGAGTCCAGCATAAAATATATTCCTTTCTGAGCATTCCCTCCCTTCCCCTAACTCGAATACATGCATTAGAATGTAGCAAAACCCTTTAGAAACTCCTCCAGCCAACTGCAAACTTATCTGTTGCCACAAGTGCAAAGGGGTAGGATGTGAACCTGTATATCATCACAAAGCTCTTTAGCCACTTCGGTTGGTGACAGAACACACAATGAGAAATTCCTACATATACACATCAGTCTGTCTCCACGTTTTATAAAACTGGAATAAAATGGGAAAGTGCCATTTTTATTTATCCTAATTGAATTTTAAATGTTCTTTTGACACAAAAAGGTATATACATGACACAGTTACACAATCTTTTTTCAACTGGACAAGTGTCAAAACCCTGTGGATGTATAGGGTAAAACAAGATTGGTCAGGAAAAGAGAATTGTTCCTATAACTGGTAATCTGACACAATGTCCTATTGCCATTAAAAAAAAAAAAAAAAAAAAAAAAAAGGTCCATTTTCAGTTTATTCAAGTTTGTTTTCATGGTATTTTATCCCTCTTCATTAAAAAAAATTCAGACTTTCGTAATTTGTGTATGCTGATCTTCATCAAAAGGTTCATTCTCTGGATCAGAGTCAGTGGTGTCAGAATACCTATAATGATCAGGTTCATTGTCACTAACATCTGGTGTTACAGAAGTTGAACTGCTAGCCTCTGGATTTGATGGCTCCTCTACTGTTTTTGTGAAATATAGCTTCACCTAGAGAAAAAAGAGAAAGTTTAAATGAAAAATCCATAAATCAGACTAATCTTAAATTACTTAGTATAGACATACTTTTAGCAGATTCATTTTTAAGTACTATGACAAACATGATCTTTAAAAGGCAGCTGCCTTTTAAATGACCCTCTCCCCCTTCTTAAAATTTCTTACACTGTCTTTTCTTATATGGTAAAAAGATAAACTGGCATGTTAATATATATTTTTAATAAGCATTAACTTCAAGCATTATCTAAATATACAAAACAAATATACACTGAGACTGAAGTTCATCAATAGTTGACAAAATATATTTTCATCACAAAATTCTATTCACTGACAGTTGAGTTCCAAAAGAATGTTTCACTTACTACCTACTTGAAAATCTATGTATTTTCTGATATAAAAATACTAAACAAATACAAATATTATCCTATATAATAAAAGCCTAATATGCCAAGTGTCTGATCATTGGTTCAACCAGTCGCTATGACATGCACTACCACTAGGGAGCAGATGCTCCGACTGGTAGGTTAGCTTGCTGCTGGGGTTTGGTCCAATCAGGACTGGGTGAGACGGGCTGGACATGCCTTGGAGCCCTCCCGCAGTCCCTCTCCACTCCTGATCATGCACCCGTGGGGTCCCTCTATCTAGCCTGTGCCCTCTCACAATCCAGGACCACTCAGGGGATGTCGGAATGCCAGTTTTGGCCGATCCCCACAGGCCAGGCCAAGGGACACCACCAATGCACGAATCTGTGCACCAGGTCTCCAGTACTATATAAAATATTGATCAACAACAATGTTTAAGATCTCATTAGTCCTAAAAACTTCTCCTGAAGGAAGGAAAAGAAAGTTATCATCATACAGTGGTTTAAATAGACAATCAAGGGCCTTACAGGCTTAATAAAATTATTGTCAAAACAGCTCTACAAGAATTCCATTTTAAAGCAGAGGAAGCTAAGGCCCAGAGAGATTAGGTAACTTGCTGAAGACCACCTATCTAGTAAGATTTAAATTAGAATCCCTTGCTTACTCTATTATATCTATAGCCTCTCCTCACATTATCTAAGAGTCATCAATTCTTCTCCTTCTTTTATATCAGTAATCCATAAACAGTTGCTCCTGGAACAACAAAGAGGTCAGGAGCACCAACTCTTATGCAGCTGGAAATTGGTGTATAACTTTCAACTCCGCAAAAACTTTACAGCTATTCCCCTGGTACCCATCAGGGATTGGTTCCATTATCCTTCTGTGGTTACCAAAATCTGTGGATGCTCAAGTCCCTTATATAAAAGGGCATAAAACAATGCATATAGTTGGCCCTGTTGGTTGAATCTGTGGATGCAAAACTTGGGGTTACAGAGAGCCGACTCTGTATTTATTGAAGAGAAAAAAAAAATCCTCATATAAGTGGATCTGTGCAGTTCAAACCCATGTCATGCAAGAGCCAACAGTATACCAGATAGCTTCTCATTACCCCTCACTGCTACTACTCTATTCTACTCTACTAGTCCAAACCACCACCACTTCTCATCTGAACCAAACCACTGCAACAATTCCCAATCTTAACTCCTCTCCAACCTATATATATTCAAGAAGTGGAGAGAGTGAGCATTCAGATTACATCTTTCCTATGCTAAATACACACTAATGTTTTTACATTTGGACTAGTGTGCTTTAGTCCGAATGTAAAGACATTAAATGACTTATTTATTGATCCTCAAATAACACCAAGCTCCTTAATATCCCAGGACTTTTGTACCTGCTCTTTTCTCAGATATTTGTATAGTTCACTTATTTCATTTCGGCCTCTAATTAAAATGCCACCTGCTTGGGGAGACCTTCTCTAACCATTCAGTTAAAAAATACACAAGATCATTCTCTATCACATCTTTATTTATTTAAAAAATATATATTTTTTATTGATTTCAAAGAGGAAAGGAGAGAAAGAGAAATATCAATGATGAGAAAGAAATCTTTGATTCGCTGCCTCCTGCATGCCCCCTAGAACCTGAGCATGTGCTGATAGGGAATTGAACCTCCTGGTTCATAGGTCAACGCTCTATCACTGAGCCTCTGCTTTATTTTTCATAGCACTTACCAATAATTAAAATATTGTTTTTGTTTACTGATATTTAAAAGTTTTTTTGTAATCACAAGTATACAATATATTAAAACAGAAAACAATAAAACTAAAGCAAGTTATACTTTAAAAGCTAGTGATTGAGAAAAATGTAGACTAAAGAAAAGAAAGTAAATGGAAACCTGTGGATTCTAAAAGATACTTTACAAATACTTTAAGAAAATACACGATCTAAAGGTACTTAATAATGGATCTATTTTCAGTTAAAATGTGTAACCAATCCCTTTATTTTATTATTACTAGCAATATTCTTACACTTTTAAGCTATGATTAAGATTGTTATATATACAAATGGAATGAAGAAAAAAAGTAAGAATTTTTAAAGAGAGAAAGTAGGAAGGATGGTGAAAGCAAAGGGAGGAAGTCAAACAGAGTATGAAATAAGAAAGGAAAAGAAAAAAATATCAAACCTCCATTTTGGAACCTGGAGAATTATTACTTACGCACGGGAACACACACACATACAATCAATCAATCAATCACAAATATATGAAATTAAAATAAAATAATTCCATAATGAGAGGAAACAATTGTAGAAAGGTGGTAAAAGGGGAGGATGACGAGAGAACGCCTTTTAGTCCACATAAAACTGAAGATAAGACTAGAATATGGGCCACAACTGGTTTGGTTCAGTGGTAGAGCGTCGGTCTGTGGACTGAAGGGTCCCGGGTTCGATTCCAGTCAAGGGCATGTACCTTGGTTGCGGGCACATCCCCGGTAGGGGGTGTGCAAGAGGCAGCTGGTCGATGTCACTCTCTCATCGACCTTTCTAGCTCTCTATCCCTCTCTCTTCTTCTCTGTAAAATATCAATAAAATATATTAAAAAAAAAAAAAGACTAGAATATGAGAAGGGTATCTATGTGAAGGGTAGGGAAAAGGCTGAGGGTGGAGAGGTATAGGAAGAGGGAAGAACTGAAAAGACCAGAGGCAGAACCATCTTGGAGATAAAGAAAGACCAATATGAGTGAATCCCAGGGAAAAGGGAAAGAATATATCTCCGGTTGATATAGGAGGTAGGCCTGCGCTAAGAAATACCTGTGCTAAATAATACAAGTTCTTGTTGGGCAAAACAAAGACTGTAACATCTTAAAAATTGTCAACAGGAATGACACAATCAATCTCTACTTAAGATCACTGTGAGGGACTGAGAATAAATTGGAGGAGTACAAGAGTAAAATCAGTGAGAACATCCCATATGAATTCTTCTCAAATAATTAAGAGTTTCTTCTACCCTTTACTTCCCCTATTTCTCCTTCATATCCCACTTAATTAATTCCTCCCAAACAACTGCCTCAAATTTAACCAAACAACAAAGAAATAAGGAAAGTACAGCTTTCATGACTTTTTACACACCTTGAATTTTATTAGAAACTATCAGACTGCTGCTGCATAAATATTACTTCTAAATAATATTTAATTTAAAAATTAGTCAAGGAAGGCCTTCACAAGGCTATACACCTAAAATAAAAGAAGCACACACACAAAGCCACCCACCAACTCCTCGAAATGTTTTTAACTGACCTTAAAATTTGGAGAAAAGTATCGATTGGCCTTGTCTTTATTTGCTTTGTCGAGATCATTTTTTGTTAAAGTGAGTACTAGATATTCCTTGTCATTATCTGATCGCTCTATACTGCAAATACTATCAATTTCTTGATCACATAGACTTCCATTTTCTACTTTTTCTGACGTCTCCTCTGGTCCTGGTATGAAGAATGTATTTACCCAAAAATGAAACATTTTGTCCTAAAAAATAAAGTCAAAATAAGCCATGTTATTTAATATTTTGAATAAAGGTAAACACAAAGACTAATACTTAGCAATTCGTTGTATCTAATTCACATGATTTTTCTTTTCTTTAAATTTTAAACCAAAAATGTAATTCCACAAGTTATAAGATAGCTTACTTTTGCTTTAAAACCTTAAGTAAAATGTCTCCTTTCTAGTCTAATATTAGCCTTCAAAAATGTTTTGAGTTTGTATATATGTATGTATTTAAAAATTCAGAAATGGATTTAATTTTCTCTAACAGAAGTTGTTGAAATATCAGGTACAACTTCCCAACGAAGCAAGGCAGATACATTTTTATTGCTATGGCAATTCAAACATTAAACAGCTCTAGTTTCTTAAGTAACAATGAATGTTTGAAAAAATTCATAATAAAATATGAAGTGGGAGGGGAGACGGTAAGTACTTCTGACTTTTTTTTTGTTATAAAATGCTTATTTTTAAGGAATCACTTCTTAGTAGTAATATGAGGTCTTATTAATCAAAAATGGCATCAGACGTTCATTACTTCAAACCTTTCTTAACCAACAACAAAAAAATGTTCCCTCTCTTACTAGAATTTGGTCTGCATGGATCATTTGACAATTAAAGATGTATTGTACAACCTTGTGATACCTTATCTGGTCATTTAAATATTTTATTTAATTTATCCTTAAGTTATCCCACCCATGGAAGTATCATATCTTAAATGTTTTTTGCAGCTTTTAATAGTACTTAGCACTGCCTTTTAAAAAACATTTGTTTTAATTATTTTAAGCAAAGTCACTAAATTAGTAACTACACACATATTTTACTTAGAATCAGAAGAAAATAAGCTAGTAACATTCAAATTTCCAAAAATGTGTATTCCATATAAATACAGTGATTATACTAAATCTGTTTTTGTTTAAATCACTGCAAACATTTATAACAGGAAGAAAAAAATCACATATAATAGAAATGTATGTAAGTAATCCAAAATACAGATATATTATAAATATTTAATCGAATCTTTCATTTTACATGTGTTAATATAATGCACAGGAGATAACTGAAATACGAATTAGCACACTCGCAAAGGTACAGAGAAATAGATTAAGGTGCCTGTTTGTTTTTAAAGACAAAATACAAGATTTTAAGTGTACTTGTTTTACAATGAATAGAAGAAAAACAACTACCTTAATTTTAAAACATTTGCTAACGCTTCTTGGTTTGTTTGTTTATTTATTTATTTAGATAGTATCATCTTCTTTTTATAGATTTTTACTGATTTTTAGAAGGATAGGGAGATAGAAACATCACGAGAGAGAAATATTACTGATCGGTTGCCTCCGCATGCCCCCGCCACTAGGGACCAAGCCCACAATCCTGGCATGTCCCCTGACTGGAAATCGAACTGGTGACCATACCGGCTGGGCACTTCTTGGATTATTAAAAAATAATTTTCAAAGTTATTGAAATATATTTATATAGGACAAGTAAAAAAAAAATAGGTTTCTGGTGAAAAAATTAGTTTAACATTTTGTTATTTCCTAACTACTTGGATTCTAAATAAAGAAAATTATATTTCTTCTAATAAGTCAAAGTAGAGTTAAAAATTTTTGTAGTAAATGAAACTTCCTCTTATTTTCTTAAAAAAAAAAAAAAAAGCTAAACATCAGGAAAATTAAATCAATCCTATTACTAAAAATTTCTAAAAATTGGTAATGTGCTATACAGATGCTTAAAGAGGCAAGTAACAATATGCAAAAGCTAGTATTTTTGTTCATCACCAATTAAATTTTTTTTTAGCTTCATCTAAAATGTTCACTTATAATATTTTAAAACAACATAGTTTTAAAATGAGCTTATATTTTCTAAATATAGAATAAGATACAAACCTCACTTTTTTAAGCCTATATATTTAAATAATACATTTTTTCCATTCTTCATTACTTCCTCTTCATATCTATTTCTCTTCTAGCTAAAACTCGAAATACTTAGTAAATTTGAAGAAGCAAAATATAAAATGACATAATTGTAAGAAACAGAAACCAAAATGGGTTAAAGTGGTTTGTGTCATTATATAAGACCATGAAACAGATCTTATTTATACATACAGACCAAGTTTATTTGAAACTCGTGATCCCTTGGTAACTTTTTCTCAGGTAATTAATCACCCCCTCTAAGAAGATTAAAATTGATTTCACGTAGTATGTATACAATCTTTACTATTTTTACAAAATTTCTTTGTATAACTCAAGTTAAAGAAAATTCATCTCAAATTACATTTAACTTTAAAAGGTCTTTTGTCCTTTTCCTTCTAATAGGATTATTTACCATTATAATGACTCATCAATGCCTATAGTAAGCAATGCATGTGCAAATCTAACAGAAAACCAATTCTAATTCATTAGATATCAGTCATAAAATGAAATAAACCTTTTAATATATCCTTACAGGTTGATTTCTGCCTAACCAAATACTTTACACAAAAGATCTAAGGTTACTATTCAAGGTGCAGTTATTTTTATATTTTTCCCAATAAAAGTAAAGCGCAAACCTTCTTTAGCTTGTTCTGTTTGTGGAAGAACTCTACTTTGATGTCACCACACACAGGCAATGGCTGAGGGAACTCAAAGTACATGAACTTGTCTTCCCGACGTGTGGGTCCTGAACTGGAGGAATATATCTTCACCTTGAGCTGGCAGACCACAAAATGAGGATCTGCATGGTTAAATACATATAAGTATCATTTCACAGGAAATGGCTTTAACTACAATAGCAAACTGTCAAAAACTATTTTAATTGTTAATATTAGCAATATACACAAAATAGTAATTCTGATATTCTAATCCTGATCTAAAACAAATTAATAATATAAATTAGGTAAAAATGTAATCAATACAAAATTTTCCCCAATCTGAACCTTCAACATAAGGTTCTATTGCTGACATGAAAGTCAATTCTGTTTCAAAAATAATAAGTCCTAAAATTAGACTTCTAGCACTATAGTAACATAAAAACTTTAACACTAAAATGATGTTAGAAATGCTTAAAATAACTTTCTGGCACATCTATGAACTGCTTAAAGGTAAGCTTTAAAAGTTACTTTGGTGCAATATTTTAAAGTCTCTATCATGTAACAAAATCCAAAAAATCATTACATGTTCACAAGAGGTAAGAAAATATAGTCTATACAAAGTTATACTAAATTCCATAAACGTAAGTCTCAATATTTACAAAAATATTAACTGTCATTCATTTTACCTATAGCTCACACTTTATTTTTAAAGGTATATAAAGCCACCATGATGAGAAACAGGAAGGAGAGGATTTGAAATGTCTGCTAAGAAAGGCAAAAGATATAAAGTACATATTGAAGTGCACAGCCCCGCTCCCTTCCTCCCAATTCATTTACAACTATTTTGATTTTGGCTTATGTCTGCTTTAAAATAACTGGTGCCCAACTGGAGTGACTCAGTGGTCTATCATCAACCTATGAACCAGGAGGTCTCGGATTTGATTAGTGGTCAGGGCACATACCTGGGTTGTAGGCTAAGTCCCCGGTGGGGGCGCATGCAGAAGGCAGCCAATTAATGATTCTCTCTCAACATTGACATTTCTGTCTCTCTCCCTCTCCCTCCCTCTCTAAAGTCAATAAAAATTCAAAATGAATGAATGGATGAAAGAACTGAAAATAACTGATAAAATATGATGTATCATGCATATGTATTAGCAATGCAACTTAAAGGTAATAATGACAAAGTATAACTAATTTATGGTACAATGAGTTCAAACAATTTCATAAAAGAGTGACTAGCCTTAGGAGGGTTAGAAGTGGGTTTTTGAAGGAAACATGTCAAAATAAGAAATAAAAGCAAGCTTGCATAAAGTGCATGAGAAATAAATACGTGTATATATACACATACACGTACATACAAAGAAATAAAATTCTCCCACCACAAGGCATTATCTTTAAAGATGAAAAAAAAAAAGTATCCCATTCTTTATCAATAAGACCAACAATTAAGAACAAGGCAAAAATGCTATCCAAGCTAAATGAATTCCCCAGTTTAATAAACATCTACTAGCTCATGCATCCAATATCTAAAGCAATTTGAAAAATCACATAATAAATAGTAGAACTGATCAAAGCACATGCGGTTATTCTATTTGGATTTGTAAGACATTTATCTTAAGAAAAAGCTCTCTAAAAAAGAGGAAATATTATACTAACAATCTTTCAACAATTTCTACTTCCTTGACTAAGGATTAAAAGTACAATGAACCATTTTAAAAGATAAACTTTACTGGGAAGTCTAGCTTGAAGAAATAAATAAACAAGGAATGATTTCATTTCAAAGTGTTGAATAAAAATCAACCAGAATGAAAATGCTTTGTAACTTTATTAATTTCAATTCCACTAATTCAGAATTTGGTACTCCTGATTTTAGAACTTTAAAAAGCAAATTAACTATGTAAGATTTCATCTAATACATGTATCTACAATAATTTTACAATTATAACCAATTACAATTCAGTGTTACTCAGAATTTCTCTCAAAAACTAAGCTAAAAATTTGTAATAAAAATCAGTGGAAAAGATTTTCTCAAATCCCCAAATAATTTTCTATACAATATGAATTTAATATTTTAGACAGATAAGACAAGTCCAACATTATTATGGTTCTGTGAACTTCTAAGACACACTTTTGATATATATCCTTTCATATGACTGTTTTCTAAAGATGAATATCTAGTTTAAAAAAAATCAGAATTAAGTTTTTTCAGATATATGCATATTGGTAGTATTGAGGGGGGGAAAATTAGTGATCATCTATTAACATTTTTAACCCTTTAAGATACATAGATTTAGAAATATTAAGACAATAATCAAATAAGAAAAAAAGTTGTAAATCCTTGCCAACTTTGCAGAAGACACTTTCTTTTCACAAGTTGTTTTCTTCACTGATTCCTCTTATTCCTCCAGAACGCAGACTGTTCCAACTCCCCTTGTCTCAGTCCTCACCATTTCCCTCTGAGCCTTCTCATCCTATAGCCTCACACCATTTAATTGGAAGGCTTAACTATGTCCCTTTCCTGATGCTTCCCAAAATATTATATCTGATATATCTTCTCATCTAAAGATTCAAACCCATACTTTCAAGTGCTCATTGAATATCTAACTTCATGTAAACAGCTTACCTTCACTTGAATTAAAACATATTTAAAACTAAAATGTCAACATTCATGTCCCCAAGTCTCAGATTCTTTTTCAGTGAATTATTCACCTGACCAGAATAGAAACTCTTGACAAATTTTTCAAATAAAAATGGTAGAAGAAAAAATAAGCTAATTCCATTTTATTGCTCCAGCAAAGCACATCTGGCTTAGAGCAAGTCATATAATTGGCTTCCTTTGTTAATCATTTTCTACTCTTGCTATCATCACTTTCTACACAACTGTACTTACAACACAGTTTACACCTCCAGCATTATCACCGACACTGTAGTATTTGTCATATTAAGTCTGAAATCCCCATTCAAGGCCCTCTAACAGTGAGCCACACATTCTATTCCTACTCTATTCTCTGTCCCTACATTTCTTGTCCAGCTCATTTCCTTCTGGTGTGCTTCAAGTCCAGCTATTTCCTATTGCCTATAATACTTCCCTCAGTTTCAATGTCAATCTAAACTGTATGCTTTCCCCAGTGTTCAATACAGAGCTGGACTTCCTTCATGACACTGACAATTCCCCAAAACTTTTTCTTAGCATTTGTAACTTATATATACAACCTCCCACATAATTATATACAGCTTTACTACATAGTATTAAATCAGAATACATAGAAAATTAGTAAAGATTTAAAAGATTTCAGTTGTCAGTATGAATACTGAGACCAAAACAACACAAAAAAATATATAAAACAAAACAACACAAATTATTTAACTGTAGAAAAAGAGAATTGGTGAAATTTTTTAAGAGAAGCAATGTGAAAAAAACTATACAAGATTACTAAACTGAATGTTCTCTCCTTTCCCTTATTATTATTTCTCTAATTTGTTATGCTTTTCTTTTGGCTCTTATACTGATACCTGTACTATAGCAAAAGCATGGGTTTTTTTTCTTCCTGTTTCCTTCTCTTCTATGAATCTGTTAAGCTCCTAGCTTATGTCAATCACCTCTGATATCTTAGTGCCTTGCACCCAGCAGTTTTCAAAATTGTACTGAGATGGCAAAAGGATCAAAGAGGCCCTTACAAGACTTTGTGGTCTCTGATAAAATTGCCTTTCTCTAAGAATACAGAAAATATCTGATGAAGGTGATCATACCTATCTGACAAAGATAAACAAAATCAAGAAATTAATTTCCTACATATAAATTAATTTAGAGACAAAAATTGTTTTAAATTACATAAATATTTTAAGTTTAAGCAAAACTTAAAGCTAAAAACTAAAACCACTAATGAATTGCAAAATATTGCAGAAATTAGAACTATTAAAGAAATAATGTGGTGGTATCTTATCTAGAAACCACAAAATTGCATTATAAATACTCAAAACTAAATCCAGATTTTCTCTAATACTACACATGCTTTGACTCAACCCTATTCAGTCAATATACTTTAGCCTATCATCATGTCATATCACTTTTTCTTTTATTGCCTCTGTCACCATTTCTATCAATATCTAGTCTTCCTTAAGATATGAAGAAATTGGTCCGTGCTTCAATCCCAGTAAACTGATGAACCCCACTGCCATTCTGATGCTAGATGTAACAGGACAGGCTTTTTTTTTAGCCATCTAATCAAAACTTAGGCTGCAATTTATAATTGCAGCACAGAATTTTTCCTTCATAAATACAATTTTGTTTTAAAGACATTAAAACATTGCTCTTGGCTTCTTTAGACCAGTGCACTAAACAACTGAGCTAATTAATCAATATGGGATGTTTCAGAAATAAATATTTTTTTATTGCGTTCAGAAAGGAAGGGAGAGGGAGAAAGAGATAGAAACATCAATAATGAGAACCATTGATCGGCTGCCTCCTGCATGGCCCCACTAAGGTTAGAGCCACAGCCCAGGCTTGTGCCCTGACCGGGAATGGAAATGTGACCTCTTAATTCCTAGGTCTGACACTCAACCACTGAGCGACACCAGCCGATTTTTATATAAACTTCTACATATGTTAAGAAAAGTGTTCCAGTACATGGGAGAATGAGGATTTGGAGCACTTACTGCAGGTTCCGCCACTGAACATTGGAATAGTTTCAAACATCATCTTGTGAAACAACAGTGCCACTGGTCTATAATCCAGATGATTCTTTAACAGGTAGCTATAATAATACACATAGCGCCTCTGACTGGGAATAGTTACTCCCTGGTGGACAGAAAAAGAGAAAAGCCAAATTCAAAAGAAAAGTTCCATTATAATTGTTTCACTTAAATTATTGTGGTAACTGGGTTGTACCCACTGAAGAACATATTTACATTAGAAATTTGACCTTAAATGATTAATATTAAAATGCAGCTCATTAACAGTAAATCAGAGCAACATCATCTGCCATTGTAATTTACATTTGTCTGATATATTTTTAATAAATTATTTTTAATCCTTAGTTGTTTATGTAAATCTTTGTATATGATTAACTTCTTTAGAAAGAGACTTAAAAGTATAGGTTATACACATCTTTTAGTGCTATAATTCTATACAACTAACTACCAAACCAGAATACTACCTAGATACCACAAGATATGTAATGTTTTGTTCATATTCTATGCATCAATACTCTCAGATCATCTTCTCTACTATGAATTCACAATCTAGATTTCTCAGTTAAAAAAGTAATTTTCTACTTCAGTTCTAAATTCAGAAATAATGTAGATTATTTTAATATGCAATGTTTGCTTGTAACTTGGAAAACTACATTTCAGAATGATCACAAGATTATCACAGGAAAGTAACTCACCAAAGGAAGAAATGTGGCTCTTAGGAATGGCTATTATTACAACGACAACATATAACAGTAGTTATTGTATATTAAACAACATGCCAAACATTTTACATATATTCCTAACACTACAACTCTACCAAAAACATTCTATCACCTCTTATTTTAAGGATAAAAAATCTGAACATAAAATATTTTGCTCAAAACCTGCATCTGAATCTAAATGTGAATCTGATTCTAAAACATTTTTTTAATCCTGACCTGAGGATAGGTTGATGAGAGAGAGACAGAGAGAAAGATCTAGATATCCATTGGTTGCCTCCAGAGCTGATTCTAAAACTTTTTACTCCCCCATCCTGGGTTTTACTAATAGTATACCTATTATGTGGTAAAAAACAAAACAAAACAAAAAAACCCAAAAAAAACCACACACAGAAAATAAAAAAATAGTAAGACCTCTTTGAGCTCTTATTTTTCCTATTTAAAAAGAATCTCCAAAGTTTAGCGTATTATAGTGCTTTAATTCTACGCAACTAACTAAAGAATAATGTATTAAATTGTGGTGCATGAACCACAGAATCCTGAAGACTAGCATGCAGCAGACCACTGCCATTTTTCTCTCCACACAGCATCCTTTCTCCTTGGAGAAGCTATCGTTCTTCCAGTGGTTTGTGGGTGTGGAAGGTGGGCCTTATTCTTCAGCTTCAGATAAATGCCCAAGCCTCTGGCCAGAGTGTTTAGTTAAGAAATAGGTACATACCCTAATCTAGTTGAGCTAGAACCTAATCTAGGAATTTTAGCTCAAATTGTAGTTCTCTTCCTACCACATTTGCTAAAGCAGGCAGAATGTAAAGCTAGAGCTACTGGAGTCATAACTTGCCGTTATATTAGAGAGCCTGCCTGAAAATAAAGTATATACAGAGAAAGGAAAGAGTTGAGAGAGATTCCTGACATCTGTTAAGCATCTAGATCCAGGCCAGAGCATTTTTAGCGTAAGATAGCCAATAAACAAGTCTCCTTTTGTTTAAGTTATTTTGAGTTTATTTGAAATTAAACAAGTTCTAAGACATTATATATAATACAAATGCTTCCCCTCACCCTTTTCAGTTTCTATTTCTACTTCTTTGGAGATCAAAATAATAAAAGAAAAATAATTCATACAAGAGAACACAGTACAGTAGAAAGAATGGATTTGAGTTTAGCAGTATGATTTTGAGATATACAGATATTAAATGACCCAAGACAGATTGATACTTGCAGATCTGTTTTATTATTTATATTAGAATGGGACCGAATTAAATATTAAGTCCTTCAAGGTATAAAAATCTTACTTTATTAATATATAAATTGGATAACAAGGCTTACATACTGTGTATTAGAAGAACAGAGTTTAGTCCAGGAGAATATGTTAGAAAAAATAAAAATGTTATAAGAGTTTTTTTTTTTTAATGTTTTCTTAACTTTTTAAGTTATTGATTTGAGAGAGATACATAATTGGTTGATTCTTGTATCTGCCTTAAAAGGGGATCGAACTGGCAATCTTGGTGCAGCAGGATGATGCTCTAACTAACTGGGCTACGAGGCCAGAGCAGAAGAGTTTTTTAAAAGTTGAGAAAGAGCATAATGATAGCTTATTTTTGTTTTAAATAAAGAGAAAATGATAAAAAATTTCATTTGGTTACTATCTGGGGAGATTTAGTATATAGATTAGGGAAAAAAAATAACCTGATTATGATAGGGCATAAAAATTCATTCTTCAGAAAAATGAGAAAATTCCAACTTCTTGGGTACTTAGAATAAAGTTAGTATTAATTATTTAAAAGGTTTAAGTATTCATTAAAGATAAAGCTTATAAGCTCACTTACAGAGACCATAAACATATAGGAACTGTCTCTCTAATTATTGCTTTGGGAAAAAATTAAAGTTCAAATGTTTTTTCTGAAAGTTTAATCAAAGAAAATAAATGTTAATGTGTTCTTTACCTCTACCAACTGAAAAGGGGAAAGCAAGGGAAAGAGGGGACTAGCAGCGATTCTGGGTGAGTTTGCCATATAATAAAAGTATGCCTCTTTAAATTCAGAACATTTGGAAATCTTTTCTAAATGCATAGTTACCAGTACTCATAGGATGTTTTAACTCTTTACTCATAGTTTACAATAAATATTGTGAATTACTGATTACATTTCTGAAATGTAAATGCAAACACACACATTGTGAGGAATAGGACCAAATGGAAAACCACCCTAGGAGTTGACCTATGGAGATGTAACGCAGTTGCCTTCTTATAAATTATTGAATGAAACATAGTCTTCCTTTCCTCAAGAAGTTATCCCACTATCAGAAAATTTTTTTCTTTATAGGAGCTATGAGTTGTACCTTGACTTCCACCAAAAATTCAGAACCTGAAAGTATTATTTGGACATTACTAACACAATGGCACATTTCATGGTAATCTGGCGCCCACCACTCTGTCAGCTAATTTGCATTAGTCAGCTGAGGAAATGAAAAACTCTGCACCAGATTATTCTTTACCAAAACATGACATATGGCTCCTCTTTCTTGGAAACAAGGGTGAGGCGGGGGAGAGAAAGTAGAGAAGGAGAGAAAGGAGGAGGAAAAGAGAAGCAGAGTTCTGTTACTATATAAATGTCTCCAGAACACAATTTCATTCAGCCTTTTAATATTTCTCTGTAATTAAAATTAAGGATATAAGCAAAACAACTTATAAGTCAGTTCTAATAAAATTAATCAAATACGAACTAAAAATTGGTAAAATATATGTATCTCCTGTAACAGTGGTTCACAATTATAAAAATGCAAACCTACAGACTCAACCTAAAAGAAAATATTAGCAAGGGAATATATTCAATAGCTGATGCTTCATAAATAAAAGTATTAGGTCTAGTAACAATTAATGTTGTTTTCTAATACTTTTTAAAATCGAATTTATTTAAACAATACAACAAAATTTAATCAACAATATAGTTGCCGTTGTTTTCTACTACTTGTGCCCAACGCTCAGGAAGCATTTTAATCCCTCTGTTGTAAAATTCTTGTGATTTTGATGCAAAAAATTCGGTCAATGCATTTTTGAGGCATTCTTCATTATTAAATTTTTTTCCAAGAAGAAAGTTTTGCAAAGAACGAAACAAATGGTAATCGGAAGGGGCAATATCAGGAGAATATGCAGGTTGAGGGAGAACTTCCCATTCCAACTGGCGCAGTTTTTCAGCAGTGATTCTTGCAGTATGCGGTCGTGCGTTATCGTGGTGAAGAATGACGCCCTTCCGATTATTCAGCGCGGGTTCTTTTTCTCTTAAAGCTTGGGCTAACCTTTCCAACTGGGCACTATACACTGCACTTGTAATGGTTTGGTTAGATGGTAAAAGTTCATAATGAAGAATTCCTTTAAAATTCCACCAAACACACAACATCACTTTTTTCGCATGCAAGTCAGGTTTTGGCGTGGGCTGCGGAGCCTCATTTTTGTCCAACCATTGAGGCCGCCTTTTCAAATTAACATACAGCACCCATTCTTCATCTCCGGTAACAATTTGCTCTAAAAACGGCAAACGGTTTTGATGAGAGAGGAGCGAACTGCAAATTGTGACTCTTTGATTACGGTTGTTGTCCGTCAACTCATGAGGAACCCATTTTCCAAACTTTTGGACTTTGCCAAGTGCACGCAATTGATTGGAAATTGTTTTTTGTGAACAATTTAAAGTTGTCACAAGCTCTTGTTGGGTAATTTGAGGATTTTGCACCAAAAGAGCTTGAAGAGCTTCTTGATCAAAATTGGACACACGGCCTCTACCACTCTTGTCATCTAACGAAAAATTTCCCTCGCGAAATTTCTCAAACCAACGCTGGCATTTTCTGGCGCTAACTGCATCTTGACCAAGAGCACTACAGATGTTTTTTGCAGCCTCACTTGCTTTTCTTCCTAATTGGAACTCGTAAAGCATGCAGTGCCGAATATGCTCTTCATCCGCCATCTTCTTAGCCCTAGTTTTGCAACAAAAACCAAACCAAACACAAACTTTTTCAAGCAAAACTTGTTAATTGCACTTCACACGTTCTGTAGATACCACGTGTTTGAAGGTTCTGTCAATACAAGTCAACGCCAAGCAAGATTTTAAACGAATGTTAAAAAACGACATTAATTATCACTAGACCCGATACTTTCGATAATCAATTATATTCATTATAATATACTTCTCTGGAATAATTCCATAGTTGTATAACAACAGCTTATGCTCAACTAAGTTCTCTTATGATGAAATTAGTTATAGTCTTTAAAGTTTAAAAATATATTATTTCAATCCTGACCAGGTAGCTCAGTTGATTAGAGTGTCGTCCTGATACACCAAGGTTGTGGATTTGATTCCCAGTCAAGGCACATACAAGAATCAACCAATAAATGCATAAATAAGTGGAACGATAAAAATTGATTTCCCCCCACTCCCCTCTCACTTCCTTTTTCTCCTTCATCAATAAAAAAGTTTTTTTTTAAAATATATATTATTTCATTAGTACATACTCTAACTATTAGATAAATATGAAATATATTTGAACATTTTTAACTACTTAAATCAGGGGTCATTAAATGCCCTAGCATCTGTAAAGAAGGGAATATACTGAGGAACCTTTTAAGATAGGCCAATTTCATCAGCATTACATGACCTTTAAGAAGAGTTTGACCCTGTACAGAGATTAATTTTGAACAGCCTCAAAATTCTTTTGCAATTCAGGATTTATGAACTTAACAGTATAGAAGGAAGATCAACAGTGTGCCAGGGAACTAAAGTTTCACTGACTGCTGTCATTAACTGCATAATCTTAAAGCATTTCATCTTCTGGGCCTCAGTTTTATCATCTATAAAATAAGAAACATTCTGGGGGGGGGGAATCCTATGCCTTTTATTCACTTTATTTAGCTTTCTAACGCTACTTCAACCTAAAATACAAATGACACCATTTAGTAAGATACAGCTTTGCCAACAACTACTCATAATTCCTCTTTTCTTTTCAAAATATACACAGGGATAAAGGTAGGAGGAGCACATTAGGATACTCTTTTAGAACCTATGAATAATTAATCCCCCCAAATGATCCAGGTGTATTAATTAATCATGAACTAAGCACAGATCTGAATTATTTCATTTCAAGATGCTAAAAGTGATCAATTCTGGCTAAATTACTCAACTCTGAATCTTATTATCATGTAACAGTTAAACATAATGTTACTGCATACATCCTTAACAGTATGCACAAACTCCATTTTTTAAGCCCAATACCTTTTACTTGGGGGATAATCCAATCCATAGGAGGATGGAGAATATGCTGTGCTTAGAGCAGTTCTGCCGATGATGTGGGTACTATTACACTCAACATGACAAACTTTACTATTACATGACATGACAAACTTTACATTTTCTTTTCATAAATACTTCTCTGCTATATTTTTACTGTGGCCCCTATTTAATAACATTGTCCCTTTGGGGCTTGACATTTCATCCAATTTCTCCTCACTCTATGGAAAAACAGAATTGACAATATTACCATGTTATGATGACTAAATGTCTTTTCCAACTGACAAATTAAAGTATGCCCTCACTTTTTTTTTTTATTATGGAGACTTCTCTTGGATCTTAGAGAAAATAAAGTGTAATAAAGCTTAAGAATACTTGGGTTTTACTTTTAACTCTGAACATGATGAGATGTAATATCCCAAGTGCTTCTTCTATTGCTAGTTCTCTGTCAGAAGCATTCAGTCAACTATCCTGCAGAAGCACCTGCATCAGAAAGGGAGCATATGTGTTTCTGTTTAGGGGTGAGGGTGAAGATGTAAGAGGGGAGGAAGGAGGGGAAAAAGATTGAACACGTGAGAGCACAGTTGAGTTAGAAAATTTTAAACCATTACAAAATTTTTATTTACCCTCAACTTAAAATTCTTGATTAAAGCATGCTATCAGGCTGTTGGCTGTAATGCTAACCAAGCAAAAAAAAGTCACACATTTGAATGTGGTGAAGACAAATACCTCAGAAATGATCAAACGTATTTGTAACTTATAATAGAAAAGACTGTTGCAGTATCTCTGTCAAATAATTTTTATTCATTTAAAAAAATAAATTTTCTATTTCCTGAAACTATGAAGCAAGTCTTGAAAGGCTTAGAAATACCACTTTCCTTCAGCATATGACTTCTCAGCTTTGCCAGCTACTAATTTTCATCAAATAGATCCATGGTAACATAATCAAAGAAAAATCCTATTTTAGAGTTCTTTTTGGAAACTTCAAAGGATACAACATTTTTAGAATGGTGAAGCCTCTTTGCAAAATACAAACAAACAAAACTGAAACAAACTCAAATACTCTCCTGAAGAAATTTCTTTACTCTGTAGACACAGATAATATACCTTAATACCTGGCAAAATATCTGTTTTTGTTGCTTTGGTAAAAAGACAGGAGTTGTGCATGTCAATGTGACTTTACTTTGTTCATCAGTATGCACTGAGGTTCAAGACTCTACCATCAATCCTGAGAGAAATCTATCTATCGCTGTGAAAGTATTCTGCCTCATGAGTGCCAGGCCTTAAATCATAGCCTATGCAAGAGGATTCGTCATAAAAAAAAATCTATTGTGAAAACTGCCAAAGTCATAAAAGTCAAGACTTTCAATCAAGAGGGTCTTAAGAGGTTTTGTCAAGAAGTAGAAGCAACTTCTTTGTTCCACACAAGTTCAATGGCTTTCAGAAGACAAACCTATAGCCAGAATTTTGCTGCCGTCAACTGAACTCATTTAAGTTTAACTCTTCATTCTTAAAACTAAAATGTGTAGTAATAATCTTTTCCTTCCCAACATACTATTAGGTCAGGATCTTGCCAAAAATGATCTTATTAACTAGAAAGTAAAATCAATACGAATTTACCTGCAGAGTCTTAAAAAATTCTTATTTCTTGACACAACACTGTCAAAAGAATCTACAGATTTTATTTGTTCTTTCATTCTTGTTTGAGATAAGATTTTCAGCACTTGTTTTGACCAAAAAAAAAAAGTCAAAACTGATTGGCTATCAAAGATGACACAAAGGCTGCCAAGTCAAAGAAAATGGAATACTTGAATGTGTTATTTAAAAGCTAAACAGCAGCCCTTTCATTAAAATTTACTATTGAATGGAACTGATGCTTAATTCTGGTTAATTTGTAACACTTCGATTTAGTTATCTTTCTCAAAAAGTGGTCACTTATTTATTTATTTATTTTTTAATCCTCACCTGACAATTTATTGATTTTAGAGAGGAAGGGAAAAAGAGAGAAACACTGATGTAATAAGAGAGAATCATTGATCGGTTGCCTCCGTTCACACCAAACCAGGGATCCAGCCTGCAACCTTTCTGTATAGGGGACATTGCTCCAATCAACTGATCCTCTCAGCCAGGGAATAGTCAGATTTTTGCATGGGGAAAAAAAAGGAGAAATAATTCTTATGAAAATTTCTTTCATATTCTATGTTTAAAAAATAGTTTTCAGTGCAATTAAAATCTGTTAAAAAAAAATTTTATGGCCCAGCTAGCGTGGCTCAGTAGTTGAGCGTTGACCTATGAACCGGGAAGTCACAGTTCGATTCCTGGTCAGGGAACATGCCTGGGTTGCAGGTTCGATCCCCAGTGTGGGGCATGCAAGAGGCAGCTGATCAACGATCTTCTCTCATCACTGATGTTTCTCTCTCTCGCTCCCTCTATCTTTCTGAAATCAATAAAAATACATATTTTTTAAAAATTTTATGTTCATGTACACCTTGCACATTTTTGGAGAGAATATTTAGTTTCCACTATATTTTTAAAAAGTGTATTACATGGTTTGAGAGCTTCTAGCTTAAATCTAGTGTTATGGTGCCATATTACACAGATTCTCTAATTTCTTATTTAAATTCCTCTTACCTGATTTCTTTTCCACTATCAAAATGGTTGCTGCTCATCAACCCTGTTTTAAATTTCTACCACTGCTTCTGCAATTGTTATTTTATTTTATCCACTTCTATGTGGTTTTCTTCTAATTCGATCTCTTTTCCTGTGCTGTTCTGCATTTATTCACACCAGTGTAAAACAATTTACCTTCTATGATTTTAATCAGCAGAAGCAAATTTTCCCTACACGATGAAAGGATGAAACAAAGTAAACATCTCAGGTCTTCCGCTCTGGAATTCATTCCAGTGCTATTAACCCAGGATACACACAATATCTATAATAATAAAAGTATAATATGCTAATTAGACCAGACATCCTTCCAGATGAAGCAAGGTTGCAAGGGAAGGCCAGGTCCTGGAAGGTGCCTGCCAGTGGTTGGAGGGAAGCCAGTGGCAGCAGTTGGGGAAATAAGGCCTACTCTTACAAGAATTTCATGCATCAGGCCTCTAATACGGAAATGTAAGTCAATCTATCGTAATCAACATTCACTAAAATCATGCACTAATATAAAATTCACGTTTTTAAACTTGAACCAATAAACAGCACTTTGGCATCATTAGATATAACTCAAAAAAAGTCACAAAGACATATACAACAAGAAAAAGGAAGGGGCAAAAAGATCAAGAATTAATGTAACTATGTAGTTGAAAATAATGGATATGATCACTTGTTTTGAAGTTGAATTAAAAAAAGAATTTCCCTGATTTTAAAATTACTAAAACTAAAATAAATTTTTCACATTAAGTTATATCTCTCTTAATAGGTGCTCTTTAAAATGAGTTTCTCCATCTATCTTGGAATGGTTTTGGAGACAGAGGAATGTACAAAATTTCTTTACAAGAAATGTAAACATTCTGCCATATTTACTGTACAAAGAAATAAATCTCTTTAAGAAATCACTGTAGCCGAAACCGGTTTGGCTCAATGGATAGAGCATCGGCTTGGGGACTGAGAGGTCCCGGGTTCGATTCCAGTCAAGGGCATGTACCTTGGTTGCCGGCATATCCCCGGTAGGGGGTGTGCAAGAGGCAGCTGATCGATGACTCTCTCTCATCGATGTTTCTAGCTCTCTATCTCTCTCCCTTCCTCTCTATACAAAATCAATAAAAATATATTTAAAAAAAAAAAGAAAGAAATCACTGTAAAAAGTTCCAAGAGTCCACTTTTGCTTTCAAATTTACCACAATTAAATTTGTCACTGATTTTTCTAAGAGTCTTTAGTTTTCTGAATAACAGAAGAACCTCTGACTAATCTTAACCACTTATATTAATATCCATATTTTAAAAAATCTTTATTTTTTTTTAATTTTTTTTATTTATTTTAAAAATCTTTATTTATTATAAAAGATCATACTTTACTAGGTAATGGCATCCAAGTTATTACCTAAACACATTTTATTCTCAATCAAGCTTCAGAAATATCAAGCTTATTTTTGATCAATGTGCAGTACTTTTAAATGTTCTGTATGTGAGACTAAATATGCTAATACAGTTCATAGATAAGATTGCTAGCACGACATGAAAATACTAGCAAAAAAATTCAATCAGAACATTTCAATCAGTTATTTGCTCACATAAAAGTTAAGGTAGTAACTGATTTAAATGTTTAGGAAAGAGATAAAAGGTTACCAGCTTTCTTTATAAAAATTGGTTTTCCAATAAATTCTTAGATCTAGGAAGCGGAAAGGAAAGCAAATACAACCTACCTTTTTGTCTCTGGTCCTTACTTCCCCATAGAAATCTAGAGCCTCTTGTGCCTTTAAAAATTTGCCCCGATGTAACAAATATGCACAAATCATTACACCAGTTCGTCCCTTTCCAGCTTTACAGTGAATTGCTGCAACATGATTGTCGTCTTCACTTAGCCATTGGTCAAGATCTTCACAAAAGGGTTTGATAAGTTCTAGCTGTGGTGGATTATGGTCTTCAAAAGGATACTGTGCAACTGTGGTTAAAAAGAAAACCCTCAGAATAAGAGAAAAGTCACTTCAGAATTGTTTAATAAAAGTAAGTTAATTTTAGAAATGCTATATATATATATAAGCTCTCCCAATGTTTAAAAGAAAAACTTAACTTCAGAGAAAAATTATTTATTGCCTAATAAACTTTCTAATTTTTTAATATTAGTGGAGTCTCATTAACTCTTAAACTTATCCATTGGACAAGGAGATCAAGTATTATTTTCAAGAAGTTTTTGTGGGCTCTGAGATAGAAGTCACTACACCTGAAGAATATTTCATTTAAAGTAGTTCCCTGTTCTCACCTTTCAGGTTCCCCTTTCCCATATTTTTATGCCCTTTCCATCTTTTATATCATGTTCCTTAATAGAGTTAAATTGTTCTGTTTTCTCTGTATAATCTCTTACTACTATATCAAATACCTCAAAAAAGTAGATATAAACCCCACCTTATTCTATTGTTAATCTAAAAATTTCTCCTAATTATTAGTTCATTCTGCAGTTTAGTTGTCTTAATATTTTTGGCAGGTTTATATGGCAGTTGTTTCCTAAAACACAACAGCCAAATATTATATTTTTTAATATTTTTAATTTGGCAAATATTTATCTCACTTAACAATTGAGATGATCATTATTGCTATGACAGTAAGATTTAGTCTATTAGTTTTATATTATTTAACATAATACAGTATATTTATACTTACCTCTGCAGTTAAATTTGGCGGTATCATAATGTCTTTCAGCACATCTAAAAGAGAAGTTTAAATTTGATATAAAGTTATCTTTTACAATTGAGAAAAAAGTATAATAGTAACAAACATTTTCTGAACCTTCATAATGTGCCAGGCATTATGTTAAGTATTTTATATTAACTATTTTGTTTATGCCTGTGAAGTAGGTTCTGTTATTATCCCCATTTACAATTAAAAAGACTGAGGCTTAAAATGATAAGTGTATGCAATTAAAGCTTATGCATTTGCTTAACAAAACTTGTGATGTCACTAATATACAACAGTGTAAATTCAGCTGCATCTATACCTTCAAATTTCCTTTATGGAAACTTTACATGCTAATGAAGTTTAATAACTGTTTTTAAGATCATCTTTACTTCACAGCTGAGCATACACAATTTTCTCAAACTATTATTTAAAAAGACATGATAAAAATAGTAAAATTATAAGTGAAAAGGAAAAAACTAAATGATGCTAATCTACTCAGACACAATATTTATTAAACTTTTTTAAAAACCAGACCTTTCTCTTTTTAGATAAGCTAAAGGTCGTCTTTTTTAATACCCTCTCAAGTTACAAATTTTAATTAAAGTTTCAGAGTAAAGAAACCATAATAAATAAAATCAATACAGAATAGTAAATGTTAAGTTAGCATTATCATTGGTCATGCTCAAACTTGTCTTTTGAATAGTAGTGACATGTTTGTTATCATTCACTGGCTTACTCATGATTAATAGGACATGTTTATAAGCATCAATAGGCTCAGAAAGGGATACCATGTATTAGTTTGTGGTCAACAGCATCCTGGTAATTCCAATTACTAACCAAACTATATTTCTTAAAAAAATTTTATGCCCTAACCTAGGGGTGTCGAACTCAATCAGAGAAGGGGCCAAAATCTAAAATCCAGCCTAAATCGCGGGCCGAATGGTTTACTGAACAGTCATAAACTGTCATTGTGATGGAAACGCAGCGGAGTGCAGTGATGACAGCGCGGTGCGGGCCACATTGCAAGGCCTGGCGGGACGGATTTGGCCCGCGGGCCTTGTGTTTGACACATGTGCCCTAACCGGTTTGGCTCAGTGGATAGTGTCAGCCTGCAGACTGGGGTCCCAGGTTCGATTCCAGTCAAGGGCATGTACCTTGGTTGCGTGCACATCCCCAGTAGGGGGTGTGCAGGAGGCAGCTCATCGATGTTTCTAAATTTCTATCCCTCTCCCTTCCTCTATGTAAAAAATCAATAAAATGTAAATTTTAAAAATTATTTTTTAAAATAAATACAGATCCATAGACCCTTAATCGACAATCTCAAAATCCCCAAAGCCTAAAATATCTACCATTTTTTTCTTAAATTTATGGCCAACTGGATTTATGATATTGTATGTAGTTTTTAATTAATACACTTACAGTAAAGATTCAAACATTTCATTCTAGGTACTGTTCCAAATCCTACTGAGCGTGTTATAATAAAGTAGATGCTTCCCTGTTACATTTCTGAAAACTGAAGAAATTCTGAATGCCAAAACACATTGAAACTGGGTCTCAGAACTGTTGGACATTAAAATTGGGACTCAAATGTTTTTTGTTATTATATGTTTATTTCTAGTCTGCAGTTGCAAGATTTTTCAAAGAAAATAAATGGTGGAAAAATAGTTATAAAGAAGCATTGAACAGACTGTCAAACTATAGCGGGAAGGCAAGTGATGTTGGGGGAGGGGGGGGCTGTAAGAGATCAACCGAAGGACTTGTATGCATGCATATAAACATAACCAATGGATACAAGACAGGAGGAGGGGTGGGGGCCGCGCAGGTGAAGGCACATGCAGGGGAGGGGGGAATAGGGGAGGCTGGGGAGAGGTCATGGGGGGGGAAGGAGACATATGTACTAATATTTATAATGCTTCAAACAAAACAAAAAAACACAAAATAAATGAAGTATTAAAAAAAAACAAAAAACACAACTGCCCCCCAAGAGTTTCAAATAAGGGATAGTGGACCTATATTTTGCACTTGGGAATCCTGAAAATATCTGTATAGTTTCTCTACTTTAAACAGATTTATACCCATTGAATTAATTATAAACAAACTACATTTCACTAGTTTCTGGTCAGACCTGAAATAAATAAACTTTTATATTACTGCTCAAAACAAAACTTTTCCATTTTAGCTTATTAGAATTTAGTATATTGAGTTTTGCTAGAAAATTTATTCAGGAATGACATATACTCATTCTTGCAAAATAATTTCACAAACACACATTAAAAGACATGAAAGGTGGAAAGAAAAGGACTGGTTATGAAAATAGTCACATTGCACACTTTTCTTTGGTACAGATTAAAGAAACAACATGGTTAATAGTGAAGAACCCATAATGAAATATTTTCAATTTTAGTATATGTGCTGCCGAAGCGAGCACATGAAATATTTTCATAAGGAATCACGTAAACAAGACAGGGCTTAGGAGGTAATGGGGGAGGTATAGGTTAGGTAAAATTCTAAGCAGCTGGTCTCATGATAGCACAACAAAAAATAAACGTCTTAGGTTTCATACAGATTCAATTCTCTAAAATCCCCATGCTCTCTCTGAAGCTCAAAATGTTTGCTTTGACCAATAGTGCCTAAGACTACCTTCATAAACGGATTTTCAAATATTACTGTTAAGAGGAAGAAATGGAGGGAAAGTGGAAACAATGAGCTACTAAATGTCTACTAGATGCACACACTTTACAAAGGAGTTCCCATGTTTATGTGTTTTTTTTACTCATCCTCACAACCATGTGGTAATAGTTAATATTACCTCCATTTTATATATATAAAAGCTAAGATTTAGAAACACACTAAAAAATAACAAAAAACTTGACCCAAATCAAAATAAGTAAATGGAAGAACCAGAACTCAAGCTATAATTATATAATTACAAAAGTCAAACTTTTTCTAGGACTGCTCCATACTCTCATTTATAATAAAAATTGAAAATAGTTTTAAAAACAAAGCAATAACAAAATTTAGTCAAAGCCTGTCTTCCTACAAGACCAATATTTGGCACAAAACAACCAACAAATAGTGATGATGAAAACATGAAAAGGCTATGAAAATCTCTACAGGTATGGATAGAGAGTATGTGATAATAAATACTGGGGCTGGTAGTGATGAAAGTGATCTGGGGAGAGCTGGTAGAGTAAGAATAAGGATTTTCTTAATTAAAACTTTCTCTGATAGTGCATACACACCCTCAAAAACACACACAGTTTCTTGTAAATTTTTTGCTGTATGTTATTAAGTCTCTCAACAAACCAAAATTGAAGATACATAAAAATAAAGCAAATGGCCCTAACCAGTTCGGCCCAGTGGATAGAGTGTTGGCCTGTGGACTCAAGAGTCCTGGGTTCAATTCCAGTCAGGGGCGTATATTTTGGTTGCTGGCACATCCCCAATAGGGGATGTGCAGGAAGCAGCTGATTGATGTTTCTCTCTCATCAGTTTCTAACTCCCCCTCTCCCTTACTCTCTGTAAAAAATTGGTAAAATAATTTTAAAAATAAACAAATAAAGCAAATGGGATTTGACTAAGACAACTGTTAGATTAATGATTTATACTTCTTTATAATTAAAACTCAACTTAAAAGATATTTTATCATCACCTTATATTGGCTTTTTTGAGACAAGAAAAAGGAAGAGGCAGTGAAGGGGATTTTTATGAAATAGCAAACAAAAAGTGAAGAAAGGGATAAGATTAACAGGAAAAGCTTCCTTTGAAGTAAGATTTAACATGGAATCAGCTAGGCATGTAGGTGTCTTCTGTAGTCTCTTCAATGGAGCTATCCTCATCTTACAAAAGAAAACTAAATTGATAAAAATTAACAACAGCTAAATGTTTACTACAAAATAATGGAGAGGGTTTTTTTCTTGTTTTGTTTTTTTTTACCACAAAATAATGGGGAGTTGTTTGTCAAATAGAATATTCAGTATCCAGTAAACATTTAAGTTCCTCAAAGGCAAGAAATATATTATGTCTTCACTCCCTATCTCCCCACTCCTCCCCTTACTCCCACCAAAATACAGATTATACAGGGGAACACACAAAAATAAAATACACACACTTGCACAAAATAACTAATTTACTAAGTATCAGTATACCCGAATTTGGTATGACAGATTAAATTTGTCCTTTCTTAAAATAACTTACTGAATGCTTACAAGAAGTACGAACAGATTCAGTCTGTATATACAATAAAAACTCTTACTATTGCCTGGCCAGCATGACTCAGTGGTTGACTATCAACCTATGAACCTCAAGGCTAATCCCCAGCACCTTTTACTTTCTTCCAGGAGGTTCATAGGTTGATACTCAAGGCTATCCCATGTGGGAAGTGCAAGAGACAGCCAATCAATGACTCTCTCTCATCATTGATGTTTCTATCTCTCCCTATCCCTTCCTTTCTGAAATAAATTTAAAAAATACGTTTAAAAAAATAAAAAGAACTCAATATTACATTGAGAACTCCTCTTCATCCATATATGTCAGAAAGTGCCATAAAAAGTTTAGTACTCTATTAAATTTAGGTACGTCTAGTACAAATATTTTAATATCTCCCCTTTATATATGTTTGTAAAGACATATATCACACAATTAATATGCTAAAAATTAAGAAAATAGAAGCATTCACTGCTTGCCAGACTCACTTATCCTGAGCCAGAAATATATACAGGGGTAGAAAGCAGGTGAAGAAGACTGAAAAGTGACATTAGAAATCAAAACATCCTACAACTGGGTAGTTCTACAAATTTCTGAAAGTAAGTAAACTTTGGGGAGGTTAAAAACAACAACAACACAAAAACAAACAAACAAAATAACCCAGAAAGGGGATTCTGGCATAAACTGTGGATGGTCTGCTACTGTGTATACCTGTGTGAACTTATTCAACTCACTAACTTCTCTAGGTCTCAGATTCCCTATCTGTAAAATGAGGTTGGACTAAATGATCTCTTGCAGATACTTTCTAGTTCTGACAGTCTATGATTCCATTAAATGGAGTGGAGAAAGAGAGTTAAATATATGCACCAAAAGCTACTCTCAACTAATAGCAAGACAGTTCATCAACTTGAGAATCCAATGTTCAAAAATACAAAAACAAACAGGCAGTCAAGTTCCCAATGCCGACTTTAACCATAATAATGTTAAGTGAACCACAATACTGACAGTATAAGGCTAAATCCTAAATTCTGGAAGCAGGAAGCCATGGCATACATGAATGAAAAGAATTTCCTTTCCTATATCTGAATATAATATCAAACTTGAATAAAATTTTAAAAAGGGAAGAATTTATATTTAGTATCTCTTTCTACCTTCTTTCAGGGACCTCTTAAATGCCCAATCCTTATAGAGTCTTAGTCTGAATTTACCCATTTAATGGATTCCAGCTTTTGACCACTTCTTGTCTATTTTTTTTTATTTTTTTATTTAACTTCTAAATCCAGTTGTTAAAAAAGTACAAAGCTTTGTGATTTTTTATTTCCTGCACAGAAACTCTCTGGCATCTGAAACAAGGACTACTGTAGGAAAAGTTAATCAGGAAAAGAGGATGGATGATACATATTCAGATCATTTTTAAACTAAAGCCCACCTAAATTTGTTTCTACAGCACCTTTTACTTTCTTCCATCTTGTCATCTACTTCTACCACAGCCTATACACACACACACACACACACACACACACACCCCATAATCTGACCATAATAAATTATCTGCCATATTATGCAACAAGTTTCTTACATGCCATTTCCCCTCCTACTAGGCCTGTAGGACAACCTCTCTTGATTCTTTTTATCACAGCTCAAACATCCTTTTTTTGTGAAATCATCCCTTTGGAGTACAATTACTATTTTGACTGTTCTCTAGACAGTCTCTTCTATCCAAGAGTTATCTCTTCTATAATATTTTATCTTGCACATTACTACAACTTACATGAGAACTAGAACTACATCTTATTTACCTTGACCCACAACATATTTTATCATGTTGAATGTGTCAAGTACATGATAAATGCTTCTTTGTAAATCTAAAGAAATTAGTGAAAACTCACTAGGAGAAACAATATTGGTGTCTACTTCACTCTCATGTCTTATCAGAACAGAAAGATCACTCAATTAAAGCTAAAAAATAAATAGCCGAAACCGGTTTGGCTCAGTGGTAGAGCGTCGGTCTGAGGACTTAAAGGTCCCAGGTTCGATTCCGGTCAAGGGCATGTACCTTGGTTGAGGGCACATCCCCAGTAGGGGGTGTGCAAGAGGCAGCTGGTCGATGTTTCTCTCTCATCGACGTTTCTAGCTCTCTATCTCTCTCCCTTCCTGTCTGTAAAATATCAATAAAATATATTTTAATAAATAAATAAATAAGCAATATCTCACAAGCTAACAGACAGAGAATCTTTCATACTTTTTGGTAAAGATTTAAATGCTCATTAAAGGTAGAAAAGAATCTTGTCCTTACATTTGATAAATAAATTCTATGAACCTATAACAGTGAATTGGTATAAGTAAATTCAGATTTAAAATTTTCCTGTTGTATAGTTTACACAGATCACATAGGAAAAATAAAATCCAGGGAGAAAACTAACACATATTATATGCCATTGTTTAAAAAATAGAAAATGATCATATTTTGGGGAAAGAAAAATAGTCTTCAAGGGCAGAAATGGTTATATATTTTCTTCCCATTTTTCTTTAGTTCCCTTTTTCCTTTTCACATCTCTAATCACAAAGTCAAAAGAAAAAAACAAAAGGTTAAAGATAAGGTCAGCTAGGTGTATCAAATGGGCAATCCTTACATTCCTCCCTCAAACAAAAAAAACAACCCAATTCAACAATTTTAATTTATGTTATATACAGTTAGAGAATACCCTAAAAGCTGTTTCAATCAATTGACTTAGAGACACAAAATTAACAAAATTATATTCACTTTGGAGCATACCTCCTTAAAAGATGTCATTAATGCTTTAACAGAAGCTCTACTGTGTTCTACACTTCAAGTTACTACATGGTTATGGGTTCAAAGATGGGCTAACTGCCAAGTCATTTAAAGCACATTAAGTAACATAAATCTGTGCCAATACTGTTTTACCTCATCACTACACTTTCTAAATGACCTACCAATGCTCTCTATCAGATTTCTTGAACTAAAGCTTTTAGGAATACATTCAGTTCAAATATACCTTTAACTCTACCTCATTCTAACAAGAAAACAACTTTCAGTTAATAGTTATTTCAGAAGTATTTGGAAGCATACAAAAAAGAAAATATACTTACAGATTGTATATCTTGTAATGGTTTTTATGCTTTGAATCCAAAAACCTTAAAATAAAACAAACAAACAAAAAGCCACCATTAACAAAAATAAACTAACATTTGAAATTACATTAATAATATTGAGAAAAACCAAAAGACAGACTCTATTTTTCCTAATCTCAAGTAGCATTTAAGAGAAATAAACTCCAATAAATATTCCTTCCTTGGGTTAAAACTAGTAATCAAGTCATTCTTAAATAATTATTACATTACACAGATTTATACAATCTGAAGTAAAGCCATAGCTTTTCATAATCAGCCTACCATATTAAGAAATAACTTTCTTAAAGGGTAGTATTAGCATTGAGCTAAAGTTACCTACTTCATACAGATTTGCAAGAAGTAGTCACATGCAAGCAAGTAATCTTAAAAATAATCCTGAAAGCCATCATTTTTTTCAAACTAAAAACTTTTGATATTTGAAAGATGTAAGTAGAAACTATTAACTCTGTAATAGTTTAAACTATTACAAAGTTTATTAAGAATTTTCACATATATATTCTCATTTGATGCTCACAAACATTTGAGATAGAGTTTATCCATATTTTACAGATGAGGGAAGTAGGTATCAAAGAAATTACAGGACTTGACCAAGGTCATATACAGTTAGTAAGTCAAAGAATCAAGACTAAAGACCTCTCCCTCAAAATAGTTAAGAAACTAACTACAGCAACATCTACAGGCAACACAAACTTATTATATGCCGGGCACTATGTTAATTAAGTACATTATGTACATACATTTGTTTAATCCTATGAGGAATTAGAAAAGTGTAAGTCTGGGGAAATGTCAGGATAAATAGAATAAAAAGACAAATGGAAAACAGAAGGTATGATTTTAAAAGATTTAAAGTCCAGGAGGTTCAATATATGAACAGGAGTTCCAGAGAAAATAATAGAAAGCACAGAAAATTCAAGAAAAATAGCCCAAAACTGCAAAGACACAAGTTTCCAAACTGAAGGACACAAAGAATATCCACAAAAATTATGAAAATAGACCCAAATAAAGGCATACATATCATAGTGAAGTTTCTGAATTTTGAAGAGATAAACATAAGACCTTAGAGGAAATAGATTTCATAATAAGAATCTGTAATCCTAATGACAATGCCCTTTTTAACGGCAACATTAGCAGCTAAAGAAAGAAAAAAATTGGGCAAAACTTTCTTACTCTGAGGGAAAATTATTCCATACCAAGAGAGACTAGAAATCAAGTGTGAATATATAATAAAGGCATTTTTAAATAAGCAAAGTCTCAAATAATTTGGCTTCCTGTATATAAATAACGAAACCACGAAAGATGACGACAAGTTCCAGGAACTGAAGAGTCAAACTCATGAGAAGGGAAAAGAATGATGGCGAAGGAACATCTCAAGCAGACAGCATTACATCAAGCCTAGAAAATAAGTAATCCAGATTAGGGCAGACCAGAACACTTCTAGAGAAAATAAGTCGATGCAATATCAAATGTGCTAAAACATACTGAGAGATTTATATAGCTGGGGGCAAGTTTAGAATGAATTAAAGAATATAGAAACTAAAGTTAAAAAGAGGGAGTGAAAAGGTAAGAAAATGATTTATAACTCCAGGAAAAACAAAATATGCAAATAATAGCTTTGTTGGGTAATGTAGTATAGGTCCTGGCTTTTCATTTTGCATATTTCATGCCAATCTCTTCTGATATGAAATGTTTCTGTTGAGAAGTCAGCTGACAGTCTCATGGGAGCTTTCTTGTAGTTAATTGTCTCTCTTGCTGCTTTTAAGATTCTTTGTCTTTAATGTTTGCCATTGGAATTATGGTGTGGGCCTCTTTGGATTCATCTTGTTTGGGACTCTCTGCACTTCCTGCACTTGCATGTCTATTTCCTTCACCAGGTTAGGAAAGTTTTATGCTATTTCTTCAAATAGGTTTTCAATTCCTTGCCCTCTTCCTTCTGGTTTCCATATGATATGAATGTTGGTATATTTGATGTTATCCTAGAGGCCCCTTGAACTATTCTCAATTTTTTTTTCCCCCAATTCATTTCATTATGCTGTTCTGATTGGGTATTTTCTGCTACCTTTTTTTCTAAATTGCAAATTCAATTCTCTGCTTCAGCTAATCTACTACTGATTCCCTCTAATGTATTCTTTATTTCAGTTACTGTATTCTTTATTTGACTGGCCCTTTATGTTTTCTATCTTCATTTTTATGTTTCCTATCTTTTTGTTAAAGTTCTCACTGACTTCATCTACTCTTACCATAAGTTAATTAAGCATCCTTAAAACCAGTGTTTTGGCCTGGCCAGTCGTAGTGGCATAGTTGAGCATCGACCCATGAACCAAGAGGTCCCGGTTCAATTCCAGGTCAGGACACATGCCCAGTTGTGTGTTTGATCCCAAGTAGTGGGTATGCAAAAGACAGCCAATCAATGTCCCTCTCTCATTGATGTTTCTCTCTATCCCTCACCCTTCCTTTCTATATAAAAATCAATAAAAACTTTAAAAACAACAACAACACTGTATTCTGAAGTCTGCATCTAATAGATTTCTTATCTCCATTTTGTTTATTTCTATTTCTGGAGTTTTGCTGCTCTTTCTTTTGGGAATGTTTGTCTCCTCATTTTGGCCGCCTCCCTGGGTTTGCTTCTCTGTATTAGGTTGAGCTACTTCATCTCCCAGTCTTGATAGAGTAGCATTTTGCAATCGGAGTCATGTGTGGGCCTGGGCACAAAGTCTCCTTGGTCACCTGAGCGGAGTACTACAGGCATATCTCTTTGTGTGGATTGTGTGTCCTCCTGTTGTAGTTGAGCCTCGCTTGCTGTTTGCACTTCAGTGGGAGGGACTGACCCTCAGGCTGATTGGCTGTGAGGAATGACCACAGTTACATGACAGAAGTTATTGAGAAGGGGTTGACCCCACAAAATAGTATTTGCTTTAGTGAGGCTCTAGTGCCTGCAGAGTCTGCCATCTGTATGTCAGATGGATGTGTCATATGTATAGGTGTTTGGGTGGTACTCTGCTGTGGTCTGAACCTGGCTATGTGTGTTAGTTCTGGGACCTCGTAGGAGAATGTTGCATACCCTTTCACTGTCTCTTTTACCCTCTTTATCTTCTATATTCTTGTACATTTTCAATTTGTAGTTTTGAACTTTTCTTTAAACTGAGGTAAAATTCACATACAGTAAGTACACATTATCTTAAGGATACAACTCTATGAGTTATGTTAACAACCACGCCAATCAAGATAAAGTACACTTCCCCCACCCCTGAAAAACTCCTTCTTAACCTCTTGCCCTCAAAACTACACCAACCTCCCAGGTAGCTACTTGTGCTGGGGGGGGGGGGGGGTGTGTGTGGGTTAGCCAGGGAGAATTCAATTGGGGGGGGAGGGGAGAGACTTATGTAATACTTTAACAACAAAGAACTTAAAGAAAAAGAAGCAGAGTTCCTTTTATGTGGCAACAGTCCTCCTTGAGAAATAATTAATTTTAATGAGATTCCTATTTATACAGTTCCTGAGGCTTTTCTTAATTACATCTTCATCCATACTAAACCTATCTTGAGTACTTTAAAAAAAAATTATTGGCACACACTATCACAAAATCACAAATTTGGGTAAGAAATGATAACCAACAAAACAGAATAATTCGTTAAAACGCTGGGAAAACTATCTTTTTTATAATACATCCCTCCTAGAGACTTTAGCCATAGCAAGTCCATTCTCTAATTTCTTTATGTCACTTTAGCTAGATGACTATAATGTATACTCAAAGCAAACTTTTTATTCTCTTTAAAATTTTAAATATTATTTATTATATGCACAACAGCTGAGAATTTCTGCTCCCCAATTTTTTATTTTTCTATGCTCCATTTAAGAAGTATTAAGGACTTACTAAATAGTCATTGGATTCCTTATAATATGCATTTTTTTTTAAAATCACTTCAGTTCTAGAAAAGAAAAGTATTGAGATAACCTTTGATAAAATTAAATATCCTACAAAGTAACAGTGATTGAAAACAATACAAGGAAATACAATAGAGACGACAAACAGGCATCAAATTGATGGTGGCTTATTGAGATGCAACAGTCAGGCTATTAAAAAAACATCAATGTTGGAGACTGAGAAAGAATATCATGATTGATTAGCAGTATCTGTCATTAATGAGAGAGAATAATATGAAAATTTTCACTCTGTTTGCCATTTATAGAGAAAATCAATACAAATTTATGGGTAAAATTCAATAAAAACTAAACTTGAACATTATAAATTATGTGGTAGCACAGTTATTTAAACAGATAACTTTATATAAAAAAAAAGGTCTTTATATTGGTATTCAATCTAAAAAAACTCATCTCTTAAAAATTTTGAGAATAACAGTTACTATACACTTTTGACTTTATAAAAGTATTTTCCTCTTGATACAAGAAAACTAGGCAAAATGTATGAGGCAAACATTTTTAGGCACTGAACAAAAGGCAGCACAAGCTTATGATCCTTACGAAAAGAGACAACCTGGCTGTTGTGGCTTAGCGGTTGAGCATCGGCCCAGAAACCCAGAGGTATCTGGTTCGATTCCTGGTCAGGGCATAGATATCTGGTTCGATTCCTGGTCATGGCATATGCCCGGGTTGTGGGCTCCACCCCCAGAATAGGCCATGTAGGAGGCAGCCAATCTGCTCTCATCAATGTTTCTATCTCTCTTTCCTTTTCCCTTCCTCTCTCCCTAAAAAGTCAATTGAAAACATATTTGAAGGAAAATAAAAAAAGAGACAAACAATTCAATTAAAAAATAGGCAAAGGACCTAAATACACATATCTCCAAAGGGGACATACAGATGATCAAGAGACATACCAAAAAAATGCTCAGTCACTAACCATCAGAGAGATGCAAATTAAAACCACAATGAGATATCACCTCTTATCTGTCTGAATGGCTACCATCAGCACAACAAATGCCAAGTGCAGACAAGAATGTGGAGAAAAGGGAACCTTAGTACACTGCTGATGGGAATGTAGATTGGTGCAGCCACTATGGAAAACAGAATGGAGTTTCCTTAAGAAATTAAATATAGAACTGCCATTTGACCCAGTGATCCTACTTCTCAGAATATATACTAAAAACCCTGAAATGCAATCAGAAAGAATATATGCACTCCTATGTTCATAGCAGTGCTATTTACAATAGTTAAGATCTGAAAACAGCCCAAGTGCCCATCAGTAGATGAGTGGAGAAAAAAGATTTGGTACATTTACATCATGGAATATTATGCAGCTGTAAAAAAAGAAGGACCTCTTAGCCTTTTGAGACAACATGGAGAGCCCTAGAGAGTATTATGCTGAACAAAATAAGCCAGAGAAAGACAAGTATCACATGATCTCACTCTTATGTGGAATCTAAGGAACAAAATAAACTGATGAACAAAATAGAAACATGGAACAAACTGATGAATCTCGGGCATGGGGGGATGGGGGGGAGGAATTAACCAAAGAACTTATATATATATATATACACACACACACACTAGGTGCATAAAATTAGTGCACAGGGAGGGTCCCTAGGCCCTGCCAGTGATCAGGGCCAATCAGGTTCCCAGCCTCCCCACCTGTGTGCCGCCACTGTGCAGTTCCCCACCTACCCGCCTTCTCTTTCCCTCACTCCCTCAGTGCCCCGCCACACCAGTGGTCACCCGCCATGTTCTGCGCTGCCCCCTGGTGGTCAGCACGTCAGCAATACTCGAACAAACTCCTGTGGGGACACTGCATATTAGCCTTTTATAGATAGATAGATAGATAGATAGATAGATAGATAGATAGATAGATATAGATATAGATAGATATAGATATAGATATAGATAGATATATAGATATAGATATAGATATAGATGTGCAAAACCCATATACACAGAAAATAGTGTAGTGAAGGCTTATGGGGGGGGTCAATGGGGAAAAACCTGACATCTGTAATACTTTCAACAATAAAGATAATTTTTTTAAAAAAATAAGGAGAGAAACAAGAGGTAACACCCATGATTGCCTTACTCTCTGTTCAAAGGCTCTTTTCTGACACAGCAGAAGGAAATGAAACAAAGGTTTCACTGAGGTAAACAGAGTTCTGGGGCGCTAAATTTTAAAACCCAGAACTTGTAGATCAGGATAGCAGAAAAAAGGGGACAAATAGAAAGGAGTTATCAGAAGTCTGTATGGAAATTCACCACAGGACCTTGGCTAAGGGTTGGGCTGCATATGTGCAGAATCCAAAAGTATAACAGAGATGACACTAGAGACAGCACAGTACTGGGAGGAGTTCTGGCCCAGCCAGAGTAAAGATTTCACTGAGAACTTCAGGTATTCAGCTGGGACCCCAGAAAAGCCACACCTTAGGAGTAAGGACCACACCCTAAGACAAAAAAAATAATAATAATAAAAAATAGGCCTGCCTCAACAAAGAAAACCAAGCCTCACAATATCAGAAGATTAACCATTAATTTAAATGCCTGCTAAAATAAAACTCAGGTATGAAAGAAAGCAGTAATCCAGAACCCTTAAAGTATCAACCCAGACTTCCTACAACATATCATCCACAGCATTCAACATATAGTTAAAGTTTACTAGACATGCAAAGCAGAAAAACATGACCAATAACCAAGAAAAAAAACAAAAGCAGTCAATAGAAATTGACTCCAAGACAAACCAGATGCTAGAATTAGCAGCCATGGACTTTAAAGCAGCTACTATAAATACATACAAGGATGTAAAGGAAAATGATTATAGTAAAGTAAAAAGCTGACAAGTCTTAGCAGGGATGTAGAAACTATAAAAGACAAATTCTAGGCCTCAAATGTACAATATCTGAAACAAACAGCCAACTACTACATGGTCTTAACAGAGGATAGGAGACTATAGAAGAAAGATGCAGCAGATTTATTTTCCAAAAATAATTCCATCTCCCATCCCACATGCTCTTCAAACAGCATAACTTTAACATTCTCCCATCAAGTGATAGAGCCTATGGTTCCTCCCTCTTGAACCTGGGTACACCCTTGTAATTGCCTCAACAAAGAGATATAGCAGAAGCGAAATTAAGCGATTGCTAAGGCTAGATCATAAAAATGTCAGGCACCATCCACCTTGGACTCTGGATCTTGGCACCAAGTTGCCGTACTATGAGGAAACTTAAACTAGACTATGTGAAAAGACATCTTGGAAAGGCCAAGTATAGGGGTTTCTGGCCAACAGGCAAATGAGGACACAGACAACAGCCAGCATTTACCAGACATGTGAGTGAAAACGCCTTTAGATGACTCAGCCCCCAACTTGCTAACTCATCTCTAGTCACTGTCTTCCCAACTCTAAAGCCCCAGACATAGTGGAGCAGAGATAAGCCATCTTCACCACACCTCCTCTGAATTCCTGTCTCACTAACTGAATATAAACGTTTATGTATCCTCTAAAACACACACACACACACACACACACAACTTATCTCACACGTATGTACTGCTAAAAATTCTATAGAAGAATTAAAATGGAATAGCTAAAAATATTCTATTAACTCCAAAGAGGAAAGAAAAAGAGGAATGCGAGTGAATGAATATCTCACAACTAAACATATACAGAAAAATGGTAGACTTAAACAAAACATTATCAATAATTATATTAAATATAAGTGGACTAAACACTCCAAGTAACATTGTTAGTGATTATACAGCAACTTCAAAATTGACTTTCATTATCTATGAAATATAGCACGTATGTTCACATATTCTGGCTGTACAGGAACACTCTACAGGCAAAATAATATACTATGCAATGTTCATATCTAAAGAAGATTACATTAATCAAATGCTAACTCTCTATACATTAATGCCACACCACTGAACTCACTACTCCACTGGAAGGAAAAGAGTCTGAGTTGCAAGGTAAGTGACTCTGAAAAGGCCTAAGAAATTCAGTTATTACTTTGGTGAAGTTACTAGAGTAGATCAGGGCTGATCCCCTACCTCTTTAGACCTCATCTTGTCAGCATATTAACTGGTACTTTTTTTCAGGGACAAAACTCATGTTATATAACTGATTTATAAATATCATAATGACCATAACCAAAATATATTAATTTACTTGAAAAACCCAATTGCCACACAAACTAAATTATTAATATCTTTATCACCAGTTCAATATTTCACCACAAGCAGACCTTTGAAAAGTGAAATCAGAATGCTGATTAAATGTGGAATCAAAAGAAAAAAGTTAAGTTAAATGAAGCTATTTTTAACAGAATAACATTCTGAAGTTTCTATCTCCACAACAGGAATGGTCTTGTCAAGAACATCTGAAGTTGATTGGCTACATTCATTTTTTTTCCCCTTGGCCATGCTTTTTCCATGTTTTAATAATAACTAATTAATCCTTCATCCCTCTGAAAGGTTTTATGTAGACAAACTATACATTTCACTGGGTTAAATCCAAGTATGTTACTGTAAAGTCCAAGTGTCATTCTGTTTCTTAAAGGTCAATTGGTGTATCTTTGCTTGGCATTGGGACATACTAATACTAAAGTTTGTATATTAGTAATCAAAGCATTATATCATTTTCAATTGCTTAGGAAATTGATAAAAATTCATCTAATATTTATTGAGCACCTGCTATGTGACAAACACTGCTATAGACAGAGGGCTAACAAAACCCCAAGTCTGACAACCACAATCCTAACCACAAATGGTTCTAGCAGCTTAAGACAGACCCAACAGCAAACCCTTTTTTTAAAGTATCTAGTTAAGAAAATAGCCTAAGAAAATTGTACTTTTCAAGATACTTATTGCCTGCTTTCTATGTTACCTTGAGTTAAATTAAAAAAGCAAAAATAAGAGCTGTAAATTAAATTCTACTTGAAGATAGTGATTCTCTGTACTAGAGGGAAAAGAAACAAGTGACCTATAACCCACTGAAAAATGCAGAAGGCTATTAAAAATATGAATAAGAAACTGCCAAACATTTCTCCAAAGAAGTATCATTTTGCATTTTTTTACAACGTGTGTGTGAATTTCAAATTGATCTACACCCTTGCCAACCCATTAGACCTTTAAGTTTTTTTAGCCATCCCAATAAATATGAAACAGCATTTTACTGTTTTAATTTTACTTTTTTGCTGATTTACTTTGAATATATTTTCATATGCTTATTGATCGTTTATATATCTTCTTTCGGAAATGCTTCTGTTCACATATTTGCCTTTTTCTTCTTGGAGTTGTCCCCATGAATTTGTACGAGCATCCGTATACTCTTTGGAATTCAAGTCTTTTGTCAGATATGCATTGTGAATAATTCTTCCAGACAGTGGTTGCTATGTTATTAATGGTATCTTACAAAGAAAATACATTTAAAATGTTAAGAAAATTTTAATTTGTCTATTTCTCCTTATGTGTGTAATTTTGTATGTACTAAGAAATCTTTGACTAAATCAAAGGTCATAAAGAGCTTCTGTGTTTTTATCTAAAATTTTTATAGTTTTATTTTACTTTTATATTTCTATGTATAATCCATTTTAAGGATATTTTTGTCTATTATGAGACATAAGGTTTATTTAATTTGCATACCGACATCCATTTGTTTCAGCATCATATGTTAATAAGAGCATCCCTTCCCTAGTAAATTATGATGGCAACTTCATTAAAAAAAAAATGTATGTGTGAGTTTCTAGAATTTGTTCTGTTCCACTAATCTATGTCATATGATCCAGCAATTCTATTCATAGGTATTTAACCAACAGAAATGAAAACATATATCCACAAAAGTCTTGTACATGCATGCTCCTAAGAGCTTTGCTCATAGTAGATCCAAAGTGAAAACAGCCCAACTGTCCATCAGAAGTGAGTGAATAAATCATATCATATCCATAAAATGGAATACTATTCATCAATGAAAAATTACTGGTACAAGTAACAACAGGGATAAATTTCAACATTATTATGCTAAGAGAAAGAAGCCAGACACAAAAGAGTACATACTATGACTGCATTTACATGAAATTCTAGGACAGGCAAAAGTTATCTACAGTGAGAGAAAGCAGATTTGTATATTTCCTAGAAACAGTATTTGGGGCCTGATTACAAAGAGGCAAGAGGAAACTTTTTATCGTAACAGAAATGTTCTAAATCTTGACTGTGGTGATGCTTACATGGGGTGCACATATATGTCAAAAACTCACTAAATCGCACATTTTAAATGGGTACATATAAATTATAACTCAATATAGTTTATTGAAAAACAATTTGATAACTATCAATTTTTAAAATGCAACTCACTTTTAAAAAATCTCAAATTTCTTTTGATTAATATCAGAGCTAACAGAAAGAGCACATCATCTTTGGGAATTATAAAACTTTTTAGAATGAAAAGCAAAACAGAACTGTCTAGAATACCATTGCCCAAAAGACCTTTTCATAATGATGAAAATGCCACTAGCCACATGTAGATACTGAGCATTAGATATGGAGTGGCCGGCGTCTCAATGGTTGAGTGTCAACCTATGAATCAGGAGGTCATAGTTTGATTCCCAGTCAGGGCATATGCCCGGGTTGTGGGCTCGATCCCCACTGGGGTGTGCAGGAGGCAGCTGATCAATCATTCTCTTTCATTAGTAATGTTTCTATATCTCTCTCTCCCTTCCTTTCTGAAATCAATAAAAATATATATTTTTTAAAAACACACAGAAATGTGACCTAGTACAAATGAAAATGAAGAAATCTGTTATATTATAATTAATTTAAATTAAACATAAATAGCTGCATGTGACTAAAAGCTACTATATTGGAAAGCACAAGTCTAAAAGTTATATAGGTATGAAAAAATCCACTGGAAGACAATACATATGCCTATTAGTAAGGTAATAGAAATTGGTATATTCCTGGAAGAGCATAAAACTGAAACAGGAAAAGATAAAATAGTAACTGAGGTCTTCATAATTGTCAAAATAGTTTTAACTACATGTAGTTTTTTAAATTCTTGATATGCTTAATTTTCTTTTTTCAGTAGATTAATAAAGAAGGGAACTACAACACTGGATATATTTCTAACTAAGAATGAAGAACAAGTTTGAGTGCAAATGCCAGGAAACGGAGAAAGTGCTCATATAATTTTAGAGTTCACGTCAGAGAAGGGAGGAAATACTGGCGTAGTTAGATATGATACAGATCAGTAAAACGGATTTCAAAAGCTTCATTTAAATAACAGGCTATGAATTCATAACTCAAAAATCAAAAAGGAAAGACTATAACTAAAATTCTGTATAAACAATTACAAATAACCCACAAAAGAGGAAAAAAACAAAAGTTATCTAAGAAGACCAATCAACATAGCTGCAAAGAATTTACCCACAAAGTTCAGATTTAAAAGGTACATATAATAACGAGGCATGGGGGAAAGGAAATAATCACAGATGAATATAAAATAGTGTACAAAAAAGAACATTAAAAAAAACTGTAAATACAAGAGAAAGGGCTTGGACTTGGGAAAATGTTTAGACCAGAAAGAACAATAAACAGGGCCGACAGCTGTATAATGCTAGAAGCAGAAAAAGAGCAGGAAATTCACTTTACACTTCCATCTTCACTGTCCAAGAGAATGTTGCTCTGATTCATATTTGTAAGGAGGGTGATTTCAAGAGTGGTGAGTGCGTAATAGTTCTCTAAAAGCATTTTCTAAATTGCTACTTAAGTAAGACTATTTCTTAAGGATATTTCTTAACAAACATCTATCAACAGAAAAATCTTTGATATTCCATGATTATATATATTTGTAAAGCAGATAATAAGCAATCAATAATTCAAAACAGAGATAGTCCGCCAAGCTCTTTATCACTGCTTCATCTGAATCTTATAAAATTAAAATGGCAAGAGAGGCAAGGCATTATAAAATTGTCTAAAGAAAAAGTACCACTAATTTTCTTATTTTTCAAAGAGATCATAAATATCAGTCAGGGCGGGGGAAACCTTAAAAAATAAATAAAACAGTTGAAGATAGGGTCAGTACACACCTACAAGCAAAGGAAACAAATATGTAAGGCCAATAAACATCACAAAGTTGTTTACCTCTCAATTGAAGAAATGTACTAAAAAGTCAAATTATAACAAATTGCAAAGTTTAAGTCCGATAATATTCAGTTTGCCAAAGTTGTGAGAGGACAACAATACTCGGCTGCATGTTGGTGAGAATATAAAATGATACCATTCTTGAGGGTAAAAGTTTAAAACACAGACCCACTGGTCCCAGCAACTCCACTGCTAAGCATTTACCTTGAAGATATACTTGCAAAAGGATACCAAGATATGCATGTGAAAAGGTTTTTAGAGGACTGTTTTAAGTAGCTGCAAAGTGGAAACAACCCAAATATGTATCAGAGGCTACCATTTATTATTGTATGATAAAATGGAATAAAAAACAGCAATAAAAGAACCAATTATATCTCCTTGCCAACATGGAAAATTCCTAAGTATGTTAAATGAAAACAAGCAAGATGCAGAAGAGTATGTTGTATGTTCCTTCCCATTTCTTTTCCTTAAAATGTAGGTATAAGATGAAAATAATTTTTTTAAGAATATATAAAACTTTTAATAATAAATATCTTTGGGAAGGAGGTTTGAGAATAGTAAGTACAGGAGAAATGTGTAAAGGATATTGTCACCTCTAGGCTGCTAAGCATTTAAAATTCCTATTGAAGAAAATTTCAAAAGTGAGAAGCAAATACTCCCTTCCCAATCTTTCTCTCGAGTATGCAGGCCAGACCATGCAGGTCTTACTGCTCTGGACACTGAGTCCTAGGTAGTGAGAATAAGGTACAGAGAAGTCAGAGATTATTTCAAGATCTCCAGAGAAGCCCCAAGTATATAAGCAGTCACCAAGACCCAGTCACGGCAGCAGTACCTGGGACAGCATGCGTCCAAGCAGCAATGTCCTAAGCAGACTCTCTTACTGTAACCTCCTGGCCATGTCTTGCTTCCCTTAGCATCTCAATCTTCAAAATTTAATTCTTTAGTTATGAGCTATGAACTACCTAATATTTTTCAAAAAAGTATTTTCTGATTAAGTTAGAATTCAGTCATGTGTAACTAAGAACCGTGACTTCTTTCCTTTACAGTATTTTCCTATAGGCTTTGTGTGTGTGTTTTTTTCTCTTTTTCTTTTTGCTTTGTTTTTGTGTATTTTTTAGAGAGGGTTTGTGAAATCATACTTTTTTGTGTGCTCCCTTTAACATTTGAATTTTACGGTTTCTTATCTAGCACTTTTGGGCACCAGCGAGACTAGCAAGAGAATAAACAATCTATTTAAAAGAAAATATCATTTTTAAAAAGGAAGGAAGGTAATTTCTCTTAAAGAACTTGAACATTACTTAGGGAAACATTCACTATGGGCTGCCCCTCCCACTTCCTCCTCCCTCCTCCCAAGGATTTCATGCCCACAACTGGCTCACTGCCTTATAAGTTTGATACAATAGAAAGGCGGAAAAAAGCAAGAAAACAGCATTTCCAAAAGGAAATGAGAAAATTTAGCTGCAGATATTTGGAAAGTAGAGACAAAAACTTAAACAACAGCAGAGAGGTAATATGAAACTTGGAAAATCAAGAATACAAATCTTTCCAACATAATTATATCTTACTTTAAAATTTTTCACTGTATTAAAATCTTAATTCATTACAAACAGTTGTGAGAATAAACACTGCCTTCATATTTTTAATCTTTACTTCCCTCAAAGAATTTCTATAAAATAGTTCTAAATAAGTTGCCTATTGTCAAAATAATATATAAGCATATATATATATTTCAACAGATATAAAAAGTTTGATTTAAAAAATTAGTCTATGGAAGATGGCAGAGCAGGAAGCACCAGGAATCCATCTTCCCACCTAGACAAAAATTGTACTGGCATAACTAATTATTTTAGAATTCTGGAGTCTATTTCAAGCTACAAGTCTATGGTAGCTTCCAGGGGTAGGCTTGAACAGTAAAGTCACAGTTAATTTCAGTCAATTTCAACTCTTAGTATGGTAACAGCTCCTGACCTGAACACTCTCTTCTACCCTCCCTCATACCTGGCAGGCAGCCATGCAGTGTTCCTAGAGCATCCTGCACCAGCATGTGGGACCTTGTCCTCCAAATATCAGGCATCTGTGTTCCTTCCTATCCTTGACTTCTGCTTCTGACTACAGATGTGCAGACAGAGAAGAAGACTATCACTACAGCAATCCTCACTGACGGAAGAAGCTTCCAGGGGATTTTAGATCCACTGCCTAGTTTTTTCTTAAAATTATTCCCTCTTCCTCTTTTGGAGACTGACATTTAAGAAGTAAGATGTTCATTTACAGGTGATTGTTTGAACATAACTTTTCAACTCCTTCAGGTAAATACCCAAAGGGATGCAATTTCTTGAGTATATGGAATCTGTTTAGTTTTGTAAGAAACCACCATCTTCCAAAGAGGCTGTATCATTTACATGCTGTAGGTTTTTTAAATACTGCCATATTGTATAGGAAGCAGTCCTTTTGTATGTTACACACTGAATAATTCCACCTAGATCATATTCTTAGAAAAGTCAAAACTATGGAGACTGGAAAAGTATCTCAATAGTCCTAGAGACAGCAACTTTTGAGTAGAAGCACAGACTACTTTTAGGGCAGTCAAACTACTCTGTATGATACTCCAATGATGAATAAACATCAATATAAATTTACTCAAAACCAAAAAATGAGCAATAACAAGAGCGAAACCTAATGTAAACTATGAACTCTGTAATAATGGAGATGTCAATCTAGGAACATCAATTACAACAAATATACCATTCTAGTGGAGAACAAAGATAATCAGGGACACTATGCATGTGTTGAAGCAGGGAGTGGGAAATGTCTGTCTCTTCTGTCAATATATTGTGAACACAAAATGGGTTTAAAAATAGTCTATTTAAATAAATAAATAATAAATAAATAAATAGCACTCCACAGCTAATATACTGTGAACGCAAAATGGCTTTTAAAAAAAGTCTACATAACTAGGCAGTTTTTCCTCTACTGTCAACAAGAAGACAGGAGACCTATTTTTGCCACTTCTAATCAACACAGAACTAAACAATTAAACCAGAGAAAAGACATCCAAATTGGAAAGAAGTAAAATTATCAGTTTGCAGATGACACAATCTTACTTGTAGAAAACCCTAAAGATTATACACACCAAAAAAAATGTGTTAGAATACACTCAGCAGAGTAGTAGAATATAATATTAACATAAAAAAATCAGTTGCTTCTCTATACACTAATGAAGAAAAATTTTAAGAAAAATTAGGGAAACAATTATATTTAGAATACCATCGAAAAAATAAAATAGCCCTGACTGGTTTGGCTCAGTGGATAGAGCGTCAGCCTATGGACTGAGGGGTCCCAGGTTCAATTCCAATCAAGGGCATGTACCTTGGTTTCGGGTACATCCTCAGTAGGGGGTGTGCAGAAGGCAGCTGATCGATGTTTCTCTCCCATTGATGTTTCTAATTCTCTATCTCTTTCCCTTCCTCTCTGTAAAAAATCAATAAAGTATGTATTTTTTAAAAAATAAAATATCTGAAAATTTACTTAACCAAGGAGGTAAAATACTTGTACAAAGAAAACTACAAAACACTGTTTTAAAAAAAATTAAAAAGACCTAAATAAATAAATAGATCCCAGGTTCATGGTTTGGAAGAATTGCTATTGTTAAGATTACCACAGCATTCAACACAATCTATAGATTAATGCAATTCCTATAAAAATTACAAAGACTTTTTTTTGTAGAAATAAAAATTCCATCTTAAAATTCATATGGACTCACAAAGGACTCTGATCAAAACAATCTTGAAACAGAAAGACAAAGTTGTAGGACTCACAATTCCTGAATTCAAAATTTGCTACAAAGTATGGTATTGGCATATGGACAGATAAGAGAACCCAGGTATCAACCCTTTTTATATGATCAAATGATTTTTGACAGATGTGTCAAAATCATTCAATAGGAAAAGGACAGTCTTTAATGAAACTAGGAAAAGTTGATATCCACACACACACACACAAAAAAAACACACATTAAGTTTGATCCTTATCTTACACTATATAGTAAATGAACTAAAAATGAATCAAAGACCTAAATAAAAGCTTCAAAATTATAAAACTTTTAAAAGGAAACTTAGAGGAAAAGCTTCACAATGCTGGATTTAGCAATGATTTCTTGGACATGACAGCAAAGACACAGGCAATAAAAAAACAGATAAATTGAACGGCAGCAAAGTTTAAAACTTTTATGCATCAAAGGACACTACCAATAAAATAAAAAGGCAACCCATAGAATGAGAGGAATATCTGCAAATCACATATCTGATAAGGGATTAATATCTAGAATATATTTTTTAAAACTCCTAAAACTCAACAACAAAAACCAAGTCATCCAAGCAGGCAAGGGACTTCAATAGACATTTCTACAAAGATATACAAATGGTCAATAAGCGTATAAAAATATGCTTGAAACCATTTATCATTAGGAAAATGAAATCAAAACCACAATGAAATACTATTTCACACTCATTTTAAAAACTATTAAAATAAAACATAAAATAATAAGTGTTGATATGGAGAAACTGTTAACACTTCTGTATTGCTGATGGGAATGAAATGGTATAGCCACTATAGAAAACAATATGGTAGATCTCAAAAAATTAAACATAGTTACCATTTGATTCAGCGATTCCACTGCTAGAGGTAAACTGAACCAAACTGAAAGAAGGGACTCGAACAGATAGCATTACACCCATGTGAACATCAGCATTATTTACAAACTAGAGGCCTAGTGCATGAAACTTGTGCACTGGGAGGCGGTGGTTGTCCCTTCAGCCCACCCTGTGCCCTGGCACAGTCCGGGACCCTCGGGGGATGTCCCGGAAGGATCGGACCTAAGCTGGCAGTCAGACATCCCTTTCGCAGTCCGGGACCCTCTGCTCCTTACCACCTGCCTGCAGCACTGTTGCTGTGCTCGCCAGCTGTGAGCCTGGCTTCTGGCTGAGCAACACTCCCCCTGTGGGAGTGCACTGACCACCAGGGGGTAGCTCCTGCATTGAACATATGCCTTATGGTGGTCTGTGCACATCATAGCAACCAGTCATTCTGGGGTTTCATTATATAGGATTGCCTAAGGGTGGAAGCAGCCCAAGTGTCCATTGACAGATAAATGGATAAACAGAATATGGTACATACATAAAATGGAAGGAAATTCTGACACATACCACAGCATGAACGAACCTTTAAGACATCATATGGTAAGTGAAATCAATCAGTCACAAAAAGACAAATATCGTACGATTCCACTTATATATAGTATCTAAAATAGTCAAATATATAGTGATGGAACAATGGTTACCAGAGGCTGGGACTAAAGGGAAGAGTTACTGTTTAAAGGGTACAAAGTTTCAGTATGAGATGATAAAAAAAGTTTTACAGATGGACAATGATGACCCCACAACAATATGAATGTGCTTAATGCACTAAGTGTCAATTAAAAATGGTTAAAATGTAGCCCAGCAGGTGTTGCTCAGTGGTTGAGTGTCAACCTATGAACCAAGGTTTGATTCCTGGTCAGGGCACATGCAGAGGATGTGGGCTTAATCCCCAGAAGGGGGTGTGTAGGAGATAGCAAATCAATTATTCTCTCTCATCATTGATTTTTTTAAAATACATTTTATTGATTTTTTTATAGAGAGGAAGAGAGAGGAATAGAGAGTTAGAAACATCGATGAGAGAGAATCATCGATCTGCTGCCTCTTGCACACCCCCTACTGAGGATGTGCCCGCAACCAACGTACATGCCCTTGACCAGAATCGAACCTGGGACCCTTCAGTCCCCAGGCTGACGCTCTATCCACTGAGCCAAACCGGTTTCAGCTCATCATTGATGTTTTTAACTCTCCCTCTCCCTTTCACTCTGAAATCAATAAAAATATTTATTTTTTAAAAGGTTAAAATGGCAAAATTTTATCTTATATATATTTTATCATACACAAAAAAGTTTCTCATCTCCAACTCTATTCATCCATCTTCAAACCCAAATTTTTGCTTCTCTCCTAAAAGCAATCACACTCAACTACTCAGATCCTTTCCCTGGCATTTAATTCAGCATTTCTATGTAATATATAGGATGATATTGAATCTTGTAGATTTACTAATTACCTACATATTTTCTGCCATGGTAAAGAGACTTACAAAACCAGTAGAACTCACACACATATATTTCACTCCTCTTAACCCCCCTTAACAGGTAGTACCACGATATTGGGTTAAATCAACCAACAAATGCTTTCTGTTTCTAAGTCACCTATTTTTCTAAGACTCCCTTGCATCTTTTCCCCAAATATTTCAATATCAACCTATCAGTTCTTTTTCTTTTTTCCCCTAAATCCCTCTATCCTGCTACTCCAATTAGAACTTGTTGCTCTTCTGCTTATAGCATAGTTGTCATCCTCGGACTTTTGTTTTTCGTTTGAGTTGGATCCTCTCCTTACTGAAGCCCTTTTATCGATATTTCATGGTTTATTCCCTTGTTTATCTGGAGCACATCTTTTACAATAGTAATCTCCTGAGAAATGTTTCATGAATATATTCTTTTTTGGCCTTGAATATTTTGTTTTTCTACTTTTGCACTTGATAGGTAGTTTATATAGATACAGAATTCAAGACTGAACATGTATAACTTTTGAAGTACTGTTTTCTCCATCTTCTATTTTTTAATTATACTGCCAAGAAGTTAATGCCATTCATATTCCTTAATGCTTCCTAATTAAGCCTAAAAACTTTTGAAACATTCTCATTATTTTTGGTGTTCAAGAAATTTTGTAATAATTTACCTGGTATTGCCCTATTTTCATTTATTATGATTGGCATTATATAGGTATTTCCAATCTGGAAATTCAAGTCCTACAGACATTTCCTGGTATAATAACACCAGAAAAGACTTTCCTTGATGATTTCCTACATGAGAGAAGAGGTCAAAAGTTGTTAAAAAGGAAAAATGAAATTGATACTTTCTTCTAATTTATTTTGAATTTCTCTATATAATCTCTAAACATTAAATCCTCTAAATAATGTCCTCTCCTCTCAATATCCAAAGGATGATAATGTAGGGGTAACAAAAACATTTCCTTTTTATTGAAAAATTAGCACACAATTAAGGTTGATAGGAAGATTAACATATAATTAAGAATATTTGAAAAATGTCTTTAGTAAGAAAATTGCATAAAACAGGAAAAAAGCTGAACTCTTAATCTGTAATAGAGTTGTTTATATATGAATAAAAACTGATAACATACAAGATACTGTAAATGTTGTTTTTAATCACCATATATCAGAAAACTGATTCTAAGCATTCCCTTACAATAAACGGGAATCTTTTCACACCTAAAATCTTTCCAATAAAAGAGGAAGTAAATTCCTACTAATTCAAACTATGGGAAAATATTGTTAAATGCATTTTTTTTTCATTTTTAGCATTTCTAAATTATGCTCCATAAAACACAACTTAGAAATATGATATTTAATACACAAAAGAAAAGAGACAAGGAAAGAAAGGAGGAAAAGAAGGGGGAGAGAATTCTAAGCATATTATAATTTCATTCGAGAGATCTACAGTAAGAAAGCCAGTTCACCTCTTTAAACCTGTATTTCCCGGATATTATTAGGTACAGAACAGTTCTCGGGCTATGTCTGCTAAACACATGAAACATTAATTGGTTAAAGACTGCTTAGATCTATAGCAGATAACATATAATTTAGATAAGACTGACATACATATCAAAGAATAATCAATTATCTGAATAAAACATTGTTTCATATTACCAGCTAGTCGGATCAACAGTTTAGTGGTAAAAAAGGAAAAACAGTCTGAGGAGAGTTAGTGCTTCAACTTCCCTTCTATGAACTGTCCTTGTCCTGCCATGTCAATCCTAATGGTTTATTAAGCAAAGCATCTGCACCCTGGCTTGGTGGCTCAGTTGGTTGGAGCATTGTCCCGTACACCAAAAGGTTGAGGGGCAACCGATCAATGTTTCTCTCACATCTATGTTTTCTCTCTCTGATTAATCAATAACAACACAACCTCGAGCAAAGATATTTTTAGGAAAATAAATATTTTTTTTTTAATTTGCAATTAGCCGAAACCGGTTTGGCTCAGTGGATAGAGCGTCAGCCTGCGGACTGAAAGGTCCTGGGTTCGATTGCAGTCAAGGGCATGTACCTTGGTTGCGGGCACATCCCCAGTAGGGGGTGTGCAAGAGACAGTTGATCTATGATTCTCTCTCATCAATGTTTCTAACTCTCTGTCCCTCTCTTTTCCTCTCTATAAAAAATCAATTAAAAAATAAATAAATAAATTTGCAATTAGGGTAATAAAAAATTTTACCTTCCCCCTTCTCTCCCTTTTTGTTTTTTACATCAATTCCTGATCCTAGGAAGTCACCTAATTAAGAAAAGTTAAATATTTGTCACAAACATACTTTGAGTACCTCATGTATAAAATTCACATTGGTTTAATAATTCATATCCCAAAACAGTTAAATAATGCTGAACAATTTAAGCATAAAGGTATTAGAAATTGGGATTTCTTTTACTCAAGGCACTGATGTACAACAATAAAATCTGAACTCTACATAATATTTACTCATGGGAGAAAATAATAGGAAAAATATGGAATTAGGGGGGGAAAAGATACTATTCTTCAGACATCTCAAATAACAGGGTAAGGAACCATCAAATTAGAAATAGTTTCATTAACAGAAAAGGTATAAGAAAATAGACTTTTTTTCACTGCTATGTTATCATCTTTGGACCAAAAGCAACATACCAATTATAACTACAATTTCCAACCTTTCCTCCTTAAAAAAAAAAAAAAAAAAAAAAAAAAAGGAGTTTGGGGGTAGGAGGGGTTAAGCAACTGAAGCCAACAAAGTCTTACTAGTCATTTATCCCTCAAATTAAAATAAAAACTAAACAAAAATATGCACAGCGCAACTATTCCACTCAGTTAATAATTCATTTTTCATATGCTATTACCATTACCATTAGGTGACAAGATCAGTCAGCTAAAGCAACCATTGGCTATATAACCAACCATATACATAAAACATTTTTAAGAATAATAGGTTGAAAAAGTTAAAAGCTATATAAAATAAACTAGACACATTAAAGCAGATAGAATAAACTTCAATTTTGGTTACACAAATTAAAAATGTGAATCTAAATTCCGAAGCATAAAAGCAGTGGTTATGAAGTCAAAAGATCAAAGATCAAAATACTTCCCAGCATAGTATTTTCTTGGTGAACTTATTACAATTTAAGGTCTGATAATCAAATGTCTGACTTTATCAGTAACCTAAAAGGATCATTTATCCTCAGTGACTAACTTAGTCAAAAAAGATTAATTCACATTCAAAAGAGAACAATGAAAAAACTAGCATACCAGATTACCACAAAAATATCCTCACAATGACCTCAGGACTCATCTTTACTTTTTCTCAGTATGAGTACTAATTTGACTTGGTTGAATCATTATTTGGTTGAATATAGAATTATAGTAATGTGTAATCATTTTATGAGATAGTTCATCTTAGCTCTAAAGAGGTCTAATAAATACTCCTGCACAACAGAGAATATATGACTGGTGACCGCACTGCCCGTTTCCCAGATTCTCCATCTCTCAATCAAAAAATTTACTTTGCTCATTCTTTTTTCTACCACCCATTGCATTTTCTCTTGATGTGTTATCACTGACTAAGCCAGATCAAACTGCTTCAATGTTAAGCATCCTTCCCCTGTCTTGCCTATGAAAAGGGCAAGTTCATTTCCTTTTTAGTTTCGTAAATAGTACTTCTGACAGCCTCGTGTATGATACCTATATTCTAACAGAAACCACAAAGAAAATAGTTTTGGGTTCTTTTGTAGTTTTTGTAGAAACTGAAATTTAATTCTGAACACAATGTGAACACTACAAAAACCCAACTGGACACAATTCAGTACTGCAAAAATATTAATATACTTTGGTTCATAAGTTGCTAAAAATAATACAAGGGTATAGGTAGTCTTATGTACTTAGACAACTATTATAAAAGAATTCTACATTGCATAATGCTTTAAAAGTGCATTACAACTAATTGAAACATTTAATTTTCATAACCATCAAATATTTAAATTGAAAATCTTCAAGAATAATCCAAGTTTTAATTTTTAAAAGCCATTGTTGTTTCTAGTAATATTTTACATTTAATTTATTCATAACAGATTTTCGCATTGACATTAGAAAATATATTAAGACTACACAGCAGATACAAATTCCTTCTCTCATAAAATATACCATGTACTGTTAGGTCATAAACACTTTAAAATTAATTAAATGGCCTTTCCGTTCAGCCTTGTTTTGAGCTGAATAATTACACTAAGAAAATTATGCAAAATTATAAAATGGACATTTAGTCTTGGTATGCCCAGCAATTTTTTTCTAGATCCTTTGCACCAAATACTTCTTCAGGTGCTTGGCATACTTAGGACCCATTATAAACTGCTATATTTAAAACTACATGGTATTGGTTTTATAAATATATTATATAGAATAAATATATTTAAGTAAATAAATGCACTCAAGAATTTTAAGCCTTACCCCCAATTGCAATATAAAAAATAAATAAATAAAAATTAGTGTAATGAATCCAGGCATTCACCTACTAAAGGGCACTTTGTATAGAGTCCACGAAAGCATAGCACATACACCTGATTAAGTAAAACGTTCATTTTTATCAAATTCAAATAAGTTGTATCCTACTGAGGCCCATTAGACATATTTTAAAAAATAGTTATAGGACACCAACATAATATCCAAATCAAGTTTACATGCCAAAGCACATCTTTTTCAGTGGTTTAGAAATATTTTCTAAATGAAAATACAACATTAATATAGCAATATTCAAAATTAAAAAGAGTTCTTACCTTACTACATCATCAATATTGTTCCTGTATACACCTTCAAGTCTTTCTGCAGGAAACCCCATAGCAATAATGTTTGGATAAATATCTGAGTACTTAGGTTAAGAAAATATCTGAAATATGGAACAATGAAAAGTACATGTACACATTTTAAAATATTATCTGGAAAGCTTTCCCCACTACAGCTTTGCTAATGAAAATTGTCAAATTTATCTATAAATTATCATGTATGATTAATATAGTTAAATGCATTCTTTTTAAAAATCCTTAAATTATTTGGTAAAATAATTTTAAAATCCCTCTACTTAGTATATTAAAAATGTACCTAAGGTAAAAGGTAGCTCCCATTCTATAGTATTTAGATATACATAGAGAACAAAAACTTCAGACTTTATAAATCACAAATACTACTGAATGTCTTGGTACAAAAACCAAAAAGACAATTAAAAACAAGACAACAAAAATTTACACAACCTCCAATGTTCCTGATTATAAGACACCATGTATAGAGAAAAGGAGATACAATTAAGAATTAGGATATCAGATTGAAGACGTATAATTTGGACAAATCACTTAACCCTTTTAGACTTCAATTTCCTATTCCACATGATTACATTGAGACAACCATTAAGATCTCCTCACCCTTAGTGTTATCACTGGACAATACTGAACTGGGATAAAATCTTATTCTCATTTCCTATCAAGGTAATCAATATTTGGCATGCCTATTCTAGTCCCTTGTTACACACTACAGTTGGCATAACAACAAACATCTACACTTAAAAATAACATATCAAACTATAAAAAACTATCAACAATCTACATTTCTATGCATTGTGTCCATCATACCAGCTCTCATTTCTTCTTGAGCTCTATGAATCCTCTCTAATCCCAGGATTTCCTGACTGGAATCTTTCAGATGAGCCAAATTAATCCGCCTAAAGCCTCCCTTCAAGACCATCTCTAAAGTTCTCCACCCACCTACTTCTGGACCCATTCATCTTCCAAATGCAATTCAAAATTCACCATATTCAGTGCCCTTTTCTGGATTTTTTTTTCCCACTTTCTGCTTGTATACTCACATTATTAAGCTGGTTTCACTATTATTTTCAAACCAAAGATAATTATCAAATTACTGAAAGCTTTTGTTTTGATAATTAAGAAAAGGTTGTTTGTTATGTGTAATCTATATTCCATTCATATTGATTACTATGTATTGGTTGGATAGATTTACAATCTAAGAAAAAAATGTGCACAACAGTGTATATATTATGTTTTGGGTAAAAATATTTTATAAAAGAAATAATATTTTCTTTTTGAGTAAAGAAATATTTACACATATATTTTAAAAAATTTAAAGGGTCTAACAGCCAAGTTCACAAGTACAATGCTGTTATGGGTACTGTTTTAGCAAACCAGCCATAAAGGACATTTTTGAGCCAACTAGAGAAATTTGAATATAATCTGGGTATTGGATGGAATGAAAATAACAGAAATGAATAATTAGACATTAATGGGTGGGGGAAGGTTTTAAAAGAGAATGTACAGATACATCCTGGTAAAAGATAAAAGGGAAAAAATGTAAAATATATATATATATTTATCTCCAAATAGTTATATGTACACAAAAAGATTACAGACTAAGGTACTAAAAGTAATAATCTCTAGGTTGCCCTAAGCGGTTTGGCTCAGTGGATAGAATGTTGGCCTGTGGATTCAGGGGTCCCAGGTTCGATTCCAGTCAGGGCTATGTGCCTTGTTGCGGGCTCATCCCTGGTGGGGGGTGTGCAGGAGGCAGCCGGTCAATGTTTCTCTCTCATCAATGTTTCTGGCTCTCTATCCCTCTCCCTTCCTATGAGAAATCAATAAAATAATTTTTTTTTAAATAATAATCTCTAGGTGGTGAGAATATGCATTTTTTCCTAATTTTTGTATTTTCTATTTTGGGAACAATGCACCTACACTGTTACTATAATAGATATTTAAAATTGTGTTTCTTTTATAATGATCTCCAAGTCTATTTACTAAGTATCATAAGAAAATACTGTCTTGGCCTGTATGACTAGGAATCATTTCTATATCTCATTTTTTTAAGTGTTGAATTTCTACCCCTCAAAATTACTATAATAATAGTATTTATGATTTAAATAACATTTTCTATGTGCAGGAACAATTCTTGCCACTTTAAGATACATAAAACCACCCCAAATCTCAAAGGGTTCTTCTGTAAAAATTCCTAAAACTATTAGGATGATAATTTTTAACATCACAAATATTAGCTATCATCTATAATCCATATACTAGAAGCCTGGTGCACGAATTCTTGCACAAGTAGGGTTCCTCAGCCTGGCCGGTGATCAGGGCCGATCGGGATAGGCCAGCAGGGGGGAGGGACCACGGGAGGTTGGCTGTGGGAGAGCACTGACCACCAGGGGGAAGCTCCTGCATTGTCTGCCCCCCCGGTGGCCAGTGTGCATCATAGTGACCAGTTGTAATGTTTGTTTAGGCTTTATATATATATATATATACACACACACACACACACACACACACACACACACACACTAGTACACACTGACCACCAAGGGGCAGATGCTCAGCACAGGTACTGCCAAGCTGTGGTGACTTGGCAGCTGCAGTTCTCAGGTGACACACCCGAAATCAGAGAGGAGGGAGCCCAATTCCAGGGTGCATCACCCAAGATCTGCCCTCTCAGAATCCGGGACCACCCGGGGGATGTTGGAGAGCCAGTTTCAGCACGATCCCTGCAGGCTAGGCCGAGGGACACCCCCCCCCCCCACATAGGTGCACAAATCCATGCACTGGGCCTCTAGTTCTCATGTAATAAAGCAGGTCCACCTAAAATGTACCTCTTGGTCAATTACTGACAATATTTTAGGGCATTATATCCATTCATGGGGGGAGGGGAGAGCAGCAGAAAATAGAGGCTCAAATCAAGCCTATTGCAGTACAATTCCTAAAAATGAATAATCTCTTCTTTTTAACTGTATCTTGGGGCACAAAAAATGTGGGGTTTTGTTAAAATACATTTTTATTATTATAGATTTGAGAGAGAAGAAGGGGGGTAGAGAAACATCGACTTGCTGTTCCACTTATTTATGCATTCATTGGTTGATTCTTCTATGTGCCCTGCCAGGGGATCAAACCCATAACCTCAGTATATGAGGATAACACACTAACTAACTGAGCTACCTGGCCAGGACAAGAAAATGTGATGGTAAAAGAAGAAAGTGAGGCAGAAAAAGCTACCACCAATCTGGAATTCCCACGATAAAATTTTAAATGCGTTTTAGTCAAAAATACCCATTCAAATCATGCAAGTTTTCCTAATATAAGAGAACTATCTTATTTCTTATTAAATAATAATTACTTCTAACAAACTTACCTAGCCTAACCATTAATTTCAGTGAGAATGCTGATTTTAACTTTATATTAAAAAGCACAGAATTATAAAAAAAATCCTTTTAAAAAAAATATATCTTACTGATTTTTTACAGAGAGAAAGGAAGAGGGACAGAGTCAGAAACAATGATGAGAGAGAAATATCCATCAGCCGCCTCCTGCACACCTCCTACTGGGGATGTGCCCGCAACCAAGGTACATCAAACCTGGGACCTTTCAGTCCACAGGCCAATGCTCTATCCACTGAGCCAAACCAGTTAGGACTAAAACCCCTTTAAATGCAGTCATTTTGACAAAAAATAAAATAAAAATATAAAAAAATAAATGCAGTAATTTTAAGCAGGACTAAATTCAAATTTATTCTTGCACTACGAATACTAATAAATAAGTTTGCAAAAAACTCAGTTAATCTACTGATAGCAAAGCTATCACTCAGAACCGAAGGTCAGATAAACAGCTTCACAAATAAAAAAAAGCTTAAGGAGTTCATCACCGCCAAACCAGAATTATATGAATTGCTGAAGGGGATTCTTTAGGAAGAGGAAGAAGATAAAGATAAAAATTATGAACAACAAATACGTAACTATCAACAAGTGAAACTAAAAGCCAAGGGAATTAAAAAATCTGATGAACAATATTAACTGGTGAATATAATAGAATCAGAGGTATGGAAGGGGAGTGGACTGACGATTCTCGGGGGGAAAAGGGGAATGGAGGTGTGGGAAGAGACTGAACAAAAACTGTGCACCTATGGATGAGGACAATGGGGGGTGGGGAAAGGACAGAGGTGGGGTGGGAATCTGGTGGAGGGGAGCAATTGAGGAGGGAGGGAGGAAGAGGAACCCATTTGTAATAATCTGAACAATAAAGATTAAAAAAAAAAACTCAGTTAACTTAAGAAAACTATTTGTCTATAACTATACATAAATGGGAATATTAAGTAGTGATTAAAGTAAATTCAATTGGCTTCCTCCTTCATTCACTTAACCACTCTAACACATATGGAACATTGGAAGGGGTACTGATAATTTAAAGTTAAGACTATTGCATTCAAGGAGTTAGTTATTTTATCCGAGCAGACATAGAGACCTATAACTGTGCCAAAGGCCCTATTATGTATGTATCAAGATGTTTTAAGAGCTAGAGAAAACAGGATTCATTCTGTAGGGGCAGAGATAAAGTTTCACAAAGTAAGTAACATGTTAAATAATCCTTAAGAAGTCAAACAGTAGAAGAAGAAAGGAGAACAATTACAATACTCCAAGCAGAGTATAGAGCAGAGATATGGAAATAAGTAAAATATTAAAAAAAAAAAAAAAAGTGGTCCATTACAGCTCACACACAAAGCTCTATGGAGAAGGCAGCAGGACTGGCAGACGGTTAGGAGCAGGACTGGCAGAAGATTAGGTCTAGTATAAGGATGCCACGGCAAGGAATTCAATTTAATCAGGAAATAAGGAATCAAAGGCCTGCATCACCCTAGCAGTCTCTTGCAGAGGAACAATCCACTGCCCTGCAATCTCCTGCAGGGTTAACTATCAAATCCTTTCTTTAAAGAGAAATCTAGGAATTCAGTCTTTTTAAGGTTTCAATTGCTTCAGATTCTCACCTTCCTTATTTATACAGTTTAAGATTTTACCCAAGATTTTGGCATCCATCATAAACTAGAAAGAACATGTATAATACCAGGCAGAATGCCAAATAACTTCTCATGTAATCCTAACAATCTTATGAAGCAATATTGCCATTTCATAGATGACAAAATTCTGAGGGTCAAAAAGTTTGGGTAACTAACTGCCCAAGATCCCAAAGCCAATAAGTAATGTTATGATTCAAACCTGTTATGTACATAATTACAAAGCCCAAACTTTTCATACTATGGTGCCTCTCATAAGATTATAATTATTTTATATTTCTAAATCATTAATGAAAATTAAAATTTTCAAGAAAGCAAGCAAAAATGAAAATGATTTACCAATCAAATGTTAAAATTTAAAATCTTATTTAAGTCAAGACAAAAATCATTTCCATATCTGATGTCAGCAACCAATGAGTGTTGAATTTTGAGGCAAATATTTCTTATGCCAAGTATTATACCAATAAACAAAATTTCTAATATAACTGTTTTGCTTCCCCATTCATTAAAATTTTTATGACAAGTTTTTAGACATTTTAAACCAAGTAAGACTGAGAGCAAAATGAACAGCCTTAACCAGCACTTACTGAATATACATTTGAATAAGTTGTGTTTAATATGAAATTTTCATCTAATGACTAAATCGTATTTTAATTATGATTACTGATAGTAAAGCAGTTGTGAACAGTTCCTTTGTTGTACTCTGTATAATACATAGATATGCTTATCCCTAAACAAGTTATAAACTAAAATGCAATGCTAGTACACAAAACAAAAACTGCATTTTCCCCCCTCATAATTATTTTAAGAAAAATTATTTCCATAGATCACATAACAAATTTTTTTTTTAATTTTAGTTAACTGCAAGTTATAGTAACAACATGAAGCCATAACATACACAGAACATGACTGGCCAAATAGAAAGTAATAAACAGATTTAGAGAGGTAGTGATTAAAATGCACTAAAAGCAAATCTGAAATTGCCTGGTTCACCAGAGGAACATTGAACTAAAAACAGCAGCAAGAGTGAAGAAAGAGCCCAGCAGGTGTGGCTCAGTGTTGAGCATCGAACTATAAACTAGGAGGTGACTGTTCGATTCCAGTCAGAGCACATGCCCAGAATGCACACTCAATGATCGTGCAGAAGGCAGCCAACCAATCATTCTCTCTCATCATTGATCTCTCTCTCTCACTCTCTTTTTCCTCTCTGAAATAAATAAAAATATTTTTTTTTAAAGAGTGAAAGAAGAGCCGAGACCGATTTGGCTCAATGGATAGAGTGTCGGCTTGGGGACTGAAGGGACCCGGGTTCGATTCCGGTCAAGGGCATGTACCTTGGCTGCGGGCATATCCCCAGTTGGGGGTGTGCAAGAGGCAGCTGATCGATGACTCTCTCTCATCGATGTTTCTAGCTCTCTATCTCTCTCCCTTCCTCTCTGTTCAAAAATCAATAAAATAATATTTAAAAAAAAAAAAGAGTGAAAGAAGAAAGTCAGACTAAGAAGAGAAAACAAGAATCAAAGCAAGTTAGCAAATACCAATACTTCAAATTTTCCAAGAATTTCTGGAGATTTTCCCTGCTTTCCATCAGTGCTCTCAACCAGCAGACACTTAATGCCAGGTATAAGGAAATTAAAACTATGTTTATATTTCTCTCAAAAAATTTTAACAAGTTTAAATTTAACAAATACTTTCCAAGGATGTCACAGTTATATTCACATTATCTCTTCTAATCAAATTATGGTTTAAATATTAGCCACTCTCTGGACTTGAACGACTTTCTCATTTAAATGAAAGACTTTATTTCTTACTAGATTTTATTTTTCCCTATTAAATGTGGTAAATGTTTGGATCTGGTTTCTAAATTGAAGATTCACACTGGAAGAAAAGCAAAAATAGGAGTTCCTCTAATTTTCCAGTTGATAAAGTGCTAATTGTTCATTATTTAATAATAATTTGTCCTAATATATAAGGCATATAGTTATTCCTGTACATACCAAATAACACAGCCTAAAATCTTATTTTCTAAATTGAAAGGGTACAAAAAGCTTAAACTACAGAAATATTAAGAAGAATGCTCCATCCTAACCAGTATGGCCCAGTGGATAGAGCGTCAGCCTGCTGACTGAGGGGTCCAGGGTTCAATTCCGGTCAAGGGCATGTACCTTGGTTGCGGGCACATCCCCAGTAGGGGGTATGCAGGAGGCAGTTGATCGATGTTTCTCTCTCATAGATGTTTCTAACTCTCTATCCTTCTCCCTTTCTGTAAAAAATCAATAAAATACATTTTTTAAAGAAAAAAAAAAAGAATGCTCCAAAAAATAGGGATTTTAAAAATAAAGAATGGCCAGATATAACAGAAACATTTAAAATATTTACTAAATGTCAAAAAAATAAAATATTTATTAAATGTCAGACCCTGTACTAAACAGTTAATGCATATCATCACTAACATAATATTATTCTCAACTTTGTAGCTTAAAAACCTAACTTCAGGTTAAGTTATTCACTATCTCTGGGCCTCACATACTTTTGTTTTAGATTTCTATAAAATAATGATAACATTAGCTGTAACTTCTTCACTGGCTGTTTTAGGGATCAAATGGGATGTCTAGAACAATCTTTAAATCCATAAAAATAAAAAGGCTTTATAACTGCAAATAAGGGGTTATTATCTGAGATTGCATGAGTTAGAAATGTCCTTTTTTAGTTGAAATGTCTCATTACAAAACAACTCAAAACAGTGTTTTTATAAATTAGAATTCCAATATATTAAGTTAAATTCACTTTAGCAGAAATGTTTGTTTTTTTTAATACTTTTTAAGGTAAATAACCCGTTTTATACGTTTTTTAATTTAACATTATTTTTATTGGTTTGGGAAAAGAAGGGAGATAGAAGCATCAGTGATGAGAGAGAACCATTCATTAGCCACCACCTGATCAAGCCTGCAACCGGGCATCCAACTGCGATTTCCTTGTTGATTGGTTGATGCTCAACCATGGAGCCACATCAGCCAGGCTCTTTTTAACACCTTTTAAATTACCTGCTCGCTGTGCCAACACAGAAAGGAAAACTTACTGAAGTTTTCTACTTCTCCAAACAATTCAAACCTCACAACTTTCTTTTACATGTCTGTAACAATCCCTCTTGACTAAAATGTTTACATATATTATTGCTTTGAAAAAAAAGTTTAGACCTCACTTTCTAAAGGGAAACAGCAAGAATTTCTAGTAATCCTATTAAGTAACTCTATAAATTTGTTTAGCAAGAAATCTACAACCTATGCCCTAGCCGGTTTGGCCCAGTGGATAGAGCATCGGCCTGTGGACTGAAGGGTCCCGGGTTGGATTCTGGTCAAGGGCACATGCCCCAGTTGTGGCTCCTTCCCCCATAGGGGGCGAGCAGGAGGCAGCCGATCAGCTATTCTCTTTCATCATTGATACTTCTATCTCTCTTTCTCTCCCTCTCCCTTCCTCTCTGAAGTCAATAAAAATATACTTTTTAAAAAAAGAAATCTACATCCTGTGATAAAGAGCTATGAAATATTGTACCTTTTAATCCAACATTCCCACTCTAATATTATCCTCTAAAAAAACAAAGACAAAAGTAAACTATACAAAGATATTCACAACAGTGCTGTTTATAAAAGAAAAAAATGAAGAGACTCCTAACACAGTGCCCTAAACAAAGCATAATAGTTAGCCTGATGAAATATTACCCATATAGCTTTAAAAATAACAAATACCCACTGACAGATGAAAGTTTGTGGGAAAAAAGCTCACAGAACATTAGAAAAATACTGATTAAAAGTATGCAATTATGTGCATATGTACATTAACAAACAGGGAAAGATAATTTCTAATAAACATTTGAAATAGAATTAACTTTTTTCTACTGAATTGTTTAAATTTCAGAATCATTTTGAAAGCATTTCAAACCAGATATAGTAAAATTACAGAGTTAAAAAATTCTTTTTTAAAGAACAATAATGGCACTCTGAACTTTATGTAAATTAAAGCAAATTAATCAGTGAAAAATATCTTATAATGCTAGCAATACTCTATAATCCAACATACAATTTTTTAGTGTATTAGCTGAGGCACTATTAGTCCATTCAGTTAATTTAATCAATTTTTCTTGAGTTCTTAATACTGAAATATTATATCCACAACTCTGCAAAGCTACATCTGAGAACTTCTAAATATTTAGGTTGCCCAACTAACTGGTTTTAACGAGTATACCAAACAATTACCTTCTTCCTAGGTCTCTGGAAGAATATGATAAGACTGATTTCCTGTTTCAGAACTCTGCTGCTGTTAAAATACACACACACACCCCTCTCTACCGTTTTGCTCCCACTAAAAAACATCTAAGATTGACTACCACTAACAAATTAAAAATACGGCTATAACTTATATAACTACCACCAAAAAGATTATCAGCTCAACAACATGCATTAGACATACTTGTCGGCATTATATACGTGAACTAAGCCAAATGCTAACTCTAATTTTCTACAGCAAAAATCAGAATAAGCATACGAAAGATTATAAAAGTTAAAATTGTAATATTGGTCCAGCATTACTATAAAAAACATAAGCGGGTATCTTTTAACTCTAATCTTTATATTAATGTTAGATTTATGTTACTACTGTAATATCATTCTATTATAAAAGCCATGTTTTTATTTACTTTACCAGAAGTGACTGCCTAAAACACTAAAATATAGCTAGTCCATAGATGAACAAAGTGAAAAAACATTAACTTTCACAGAAAAAAAAAAAAAAAAAAGACATTCAAACAGTTAAGGAACAGAAGAAGCTAAGGGATCTGTCACTAATCTGAGAACAAAGGCCTAGTAATATTCAATGGAAAATTCATTCAATATTAGCAAATTGCATTCTGAAAAATAAAAGATTACAAGATTTCCAACTGTATCAATCTTTTAGATACAACCATGAACTAATTTTCTAATACTCAAAAACTACTATACCCAAGGTACTAAGAAAGCAAGGTTCTAATATAAATGTGTCTCTGCCAAATTGGCTTTCTTTTTCCCATTAAGCCAAAACTGAAAATTTTTAAAAATTTACTACTAACAATCAAATCTAATGTTTCAAAGAAAGCCCTGTAAATTTGAACTACTTTATGGGAAAAAGCTCCAAATATGTGTGTGTTACACAGCCTCCTTTTATATTAGCTTTAATATAAAATCAAGTCTCTCTATTCTGTACCTTAAGCAAAAAAAATAATTTGAAAAGGACTTGCTTTCTTTTTCTTCTTTTCCCCCCAATTGGCAAAAATAATTTTGCGTAAGTGCACGGTGTATTTTAATCTGGTAAGAACAATATAGAAATACCTGTGGATTTTAAAATATTAAGGCATACATAATGACATTCATTACTATATTGGTGCAGTCAAATTACTGATTTTGTAACTGCCTTGTTCTAACATTGAAAATATGATTCATATTCTCACTGAAGGTATTTTAATCACTGTATCAACTTCATAATCACTTGAATAAGTGGTTATCAAAATACATGAAATTACATACACTAAACACTAGTTAAAATTCCTGTTTTAAAATTTAATAGCCCTAGCCAGTTTGGCTCAGTGTATAGAGCATTGGCTTGCGGACTCAAGGGTCCCAGATTCGATTCTGGTCAAGGGCACATGCCTGGATTGCAAGCTCAGTCCCCAGAAGGGAGTGTGCAGGAGGCAGCTGATCAATTATTCTCTCTCATCATTGATATTTCTATCTCTTTCTTCCTCTCCAAAATCAATAAAAATATTTTTTTTAATTTACTAATATGCAATTTTAAAATAACAGATATGAGTTAGTCTATATTTCTTGGTTTAAACAGATAAAACTCAATTTTAATCAGCCACCTATAACTGCTTATTTCTGAAGAGACAACATTTTAGTATGAATCCAATTCTTGTAATTGTTGGGGGGAGCACAATTACTAATCATGGTTAGTTGTGGAATCTTCATATTCAAAGGAGAATATACTAAAAATCTTAGAAAATAATGCTGAAATGCAAAAGAAAAAAAAATTAAGAAGTTAACTTTTTCAACCAGTAAACAAACTTAAAAAACAACATACAGAAAGACAAAAATACCAATAGATGGAACAAATAGAAATGAAAACAAGGAAAAGGAGCTCTTTAACACCATACCCTTTATATACTACTAACAGGTAAAACTTTTAATATTTGAGTAAAAATCTCAGCTACATGTGTGCTTCTCTAAATGTAAGATATATAATTTATGTATATATTATCTGTCTAACCAAAAAGGTATCATTCTTTTCATGGCCTACAATTCGGGCCTAAACAAATGCTAAAAACTGATGTTAGTAAAACAATCCACTTTCACCAGACATTAATTTGAAAGTGGCAAGATGTTTCTTATACAAAAAATACAGGCCACAAGAACAAAGTTGCATTTGAGAACATAAATTCAAAATCACATCTAAACTGAAATATTATATCTGATCCTATCAATCATGTGGCATGAAAACAAACTTCTCAATAAAAAAAAAGATAACAATAAAATAAAGTAGATTAATTAATCAGATCTTATTAAGCATGGTATGCAAGTTTAAAGACTTGGCAATACCAAGTGCCTGGGAGTAAAAAGAAATTAAGTTATAGAAACAAATTTTGTAGTGGCTCAAAATGCAACAGTAAAATTTTAAGTGGGGAAACTCATTTACTAGCATACAAACAAAAACTGAGTTGTAGGAAAAGAAAAAGAGCCTGAAACATATTTAAAGCAAATCTTTAAGGAATACTTAAGTTGCTTGATTAAGTTTCATAATGATGAATTCCTATATATAACACTGTTAAGAAAACTAGTTTAAAACTATCATAGCCTTGTAAATTTTTATATCAAATTAAAACATGATGTTTCTATTTAAGTATCAAAACAATCTCATAAAGTAAATTAATACAAGACAAACTTACATTGTATGATCGTTAGTTCCCAACAAGTATCTTTGTATTTTAGTAGAAAAATGTAAACAGCAGGATAACCATTGTTTCATTTCTGTAAAAGCTTACAATTTTGACATTAGTCTTTAAGATTCATACTAGATAATTCCAAAAATAGGAGTGTCAAAACCACTTATATCACTAGATTTTCCTAACTTTTCCCTATATCTACGTAACAGATGGCAAGCCTTAGTTCTTGGACACCACACAATAATCACAATCTGTGTGACCTTTTCAGTATTAAAAAGAATCCAAAACAACCTTAATACTGAGCACCTTAGCTATTTTACAGTATTATAAATAATCTTGATTACCTTGGACAACACCTAGATATGCAAGATTGTACACTTTCAGTGATTAAATAATCTATGAAAACTATTCAGATATTGCTTCTAGAGTGTTTAAAAACCTATTTGTGCCCTAACCGGTCAGCCTGCCGACTGAAGGGTCCCAAGTTCCATTCCAGTCAAGGGCATGTACCTTGGTTGCGAGCACATCTGCAGTAGGACAGTGTAGGAGGCAGCTGATCAATGTTTCTCTCTCATCGATGTTTCTAGCTCTCTATCCCTCTTCCTTCCTTTCTGTAAAAAGTCAATAAAGTAAATAAATAAATAAAATAGATTCTCCTTAAATTAAAAAAAATAAAAATAAAATATTTGCATGCTCTAAAACAATATTTTTGCCTTCACAATATTTTCTTTAACATCAAGAAGGTATATACCATATCTAGATCAAAATTTCCTTGTTTAAAAATTGAAACAATTTTTCTTCATTTGGAAAATGTTACTCTAATAAGTAATTTTGTTTTAAAAAGAATTTGTTTCTTCCTCAATATTTTTCATTCTAACTACATGAATTAATAAATTCACTGAGAAAGAAGTATCATTTGCCTGGCCAGTGTAGCTCAGTGGTTGAGCATCTGCCTATGAACCATCAGGTCACTGTTTGATTTGAGCCAGGGTATATGCCTGGGTTGCAGGCTTGATCCCCAGTAGGGGACATGCAAGAGACAGCAGATCAATGATTCTCATCATTGATGTTTCTATCTCATCTCCCTCTCCCTTCAATCAATAAAAACCTATTTTTTAAAAGAATTATCTATTAACTAATATAGTTAAAATTATTACCTTTTTAAAATTTTTAATATGTGACACAAATAGTACCAGACAGACATAACATGCAATCTTGGCCACAAAAATTAATATTGATAATAAATGCAAATATAGAGCAAACCTTCATCAGTAAATATCACCCTTAGTGAGGTAACTATGCAAATATAAATTATATCACTCAAAATATGCTCCAGGGAACAGTAACATCATGAGTCATACCCTTTTCTTTTAAAGGCAGAAAAGCAACAGATTATAACTACTTTAGTATAAAATGATGTGATAATAGTTTATCCAAATAACTTCTACATACACTTTAATTCCAAATTTTACTTCATCTCACTTAAATAAAATATACTTAAATTTTAAATATGCAGTAATTTCCCTATAAGTAAATAAAGCTTCAAGGCTCTAACACTTCAGCTAGTTTTGTGTGTAACAGATTATTTATTTATTTAGTTATTTATTTATTTTGCATATACGTATGTTCTTTGGTGTATCTCTTCCCATCCCTCCCAGATTATGATTTTATGGATCAAAATCATGAAAATCTTTCTTAATATTTAGAAATATATTGGCTCTCTTAAATCCACTCTGGAAAAAAAAAAAGAAAATAGCAAATGTATATATAATTAGTTCAATACTGGAAACAAGGAAATAACTACAGGGAAATAAATATTTTTTCTGACTTTACTATTTAAAAATCATTACTTCAGGCAATTATGAGATGTTTTGGAAGTTGTTCAAACACACATCCTTTAAATTCACTAGAATAAATTACATTTTAAAATAGATACATTTGAACAAAACAAGAAGCTAATATGGAAGCATGAAGTTGCAGAGAACTAGTACAATGGGTAAATTTGTTTTAAATTCTCTTTATGTTTCATAAAAGAAATTTTAAGTACAGTAAGCAAATGGAGTTTTTTATTCATATGCTGAAATAAATACCATAAGCTAATTGTGTGTCTTGAAATGAAAAAAACTTATATTTATCAGTATCTCTGAATAGCTCTTGTAATTTCAAAAAGAATCCTAACACTCAGTCAAAATTTAAATTTCATAAGAATTTTTATAATAGGCCTTGACATTTTGCTCTGCTTGTACAAAATGACAGGAAAAATAAATTATAAAATCAAGCAAACAAAAAACCCGTGGCAAACCATCTATTCCTAGAACACTTTCGTAATTAGGTTTGTCTGCCCTAAAAACAAAACAAAGCAAAAAAATTTTGAGAATCCACTAAGTTACTCCTTCACCTTATTATATCTGAACTAATCTAAGACTCTGTCCCGAACTTCTCCAAAAACCTCACATTAATGCAAGTTTTTAATTTCGATAAATCACTTTAATTCAACAGGCTGAGAGAAAATTTAGGGTCTAGAAATTAGCGATTCTTAGAGTCAACCTTCCTTTCTTTCCTGGAAAGATAGAAGTTTTTATAACTTGTCAAATTTTGGCATTTTACATCAGTGCATTTAATTTCACTATATCTGACTGTAACAAAAGCAGCTTTAGAATAAAAGTTTAAGTTTAAAAAATGCATTAAACAATAACAAAAAACAAGTATACTGGGAGCACAGTATCTCCCAAAATCTACATAATTAAAGGAAACAAGGATTACTTTAAAAAAAAGTTAATGCCTTTTTAAATGAAGCATTCGCATCTTGTTAGAGCAGTTCTATGATGCATCCTTATAGTGCATTACACTTATACACATCTATTGAAAATATCTTCAGCCTTTTCTAAGAATTTATAAGCAACAATTTCACAATCAGCCTAATAACACATGAGCCTTCTTCAAATAAATCTTTTTATTTACTAGCAGAGATATCTTTTGTGGACCAAGTTCTTATTATAAAGAATACAGGTCTAGCAGCAGTCAGAAAACCTAGATGGTAAAAGCCTAACTCCATCATTTATTAGCAATTTGACCTAAATACCACAACCTAAGGGCAAAGATACTAAACTTTTATTGAATATTATACTTCTTATATACCAGACACTTTATACCTTTAAACCAGGGTTTCTCAGCCACAGCAGTATTGCCATTTGGGGCCAGATAAAATTCTTCGTTGTGGGAGGGACTGTTCTGTGTACTGTAAGATGTTGAGCAACATCCCTGGCCTCCACCCACTGCAGCCAATAGCATTCCAGCCCCTTGACCCCCTCTGCGCCCACCTCCCAGGTATGGCCCCAAAAATGTCTGGACACTGACAAATGCCCAGACAAGGTGGAAGGGGGTGATCCACTCCTCGTTTCCAACTTCTCAAGACATCTGCTCTACACTTCCAGTAAGCCTAGAAATCCATCCACATATTAAGGATTTTTACACAATCCTTAGAGACCTGGAAACTAGGGGTCAGTAAGGCTTAGTGTATCTTTTATTATAATACACAACTGATAAAGTGGTTAAGCTAGATTTAAGCTAGATTTTAGGTCCGGCTGTTTCCCAAATCTCTGCTTCCCCCCCACACTATACTGCCTTTCTAAATGCACTGCCTCATCTACAAAATCAGGGTCATTCTTATCATGCTCAACTAGGGGTTAGAGATGTAAAGAGATAATATATGTGTAAATTCCATTAACCTGAAGGAGGTAACACATCAAGAATTTGGTTAACAGATCATCGTAAAATACAGTGGTTCACAAAGTGTGAACCCCAGCCACCAGCATCAGCATCAGCTGTGAACTTGTTAGAAATAAATTCTCAGGCCTCACTCAACCCAGACCTAATGAGTCACAAACTCTGGAGGTGCCACAAGGAACCTATGGTTTAACAAGCCCTCCAGGTTATTCTGATACTCTTTAAAGTTTTGAGAACTACTGATGTAACAGAATCAGAAAAGTACAGCACCAGGTGCCCCAAAACCCTGCATCCTTCTTTGCGATAAATCTTCTACCAGCTTTTAACAAATTACCAATTCTACAGTTACATTTACTATACTATAAAAGAAAAGAGGAAAGTAATGCTTGTCCTATTTCTTAGATTGCCTCTTTTTTCCTTTGCCAAATCAAACAAACTGATAATCAGCTTTTAAGAAAAGGCACTGTTGTCCTGGCCAGGTGGCTCAGTTGTTTAGAGCAGAGGTCGGCAAACTACGGCTCTCGAGCCACATGCGGCTCTTTGGCCCTTTGAGTGTGGCTCTTCCACAAAATACCACGTGCAGGCGCACACATACAGTGCTATTGAAACTTTGTGGCCCACGCGCAGAAGTCAGTTTTCGGCTCTCAAAAGAAATTTCAATCGTTGTACTGTTGATATTTGGCTCTGGTGGCTAATGAGTTTGCCGAAAACTGGTTAAGAGCATCGTCTAGATGTGCCAAGATTGCAGGTTTGATCCCCAGTCAGGGGACATACAAGAGTCAACCAGTGGTTGCATGAATGAGTGGAACAAATTGATTTCTCTCTCTCTGTACCCAAATAAATAAATAGGCTTTGTTGATTAAAAATAAAAACTAAACAAATATAAAACAAGGTACATGCTAGTTAATTCTGTTACATCAATTAAAAAGATAAAGATCTGCCCAGCTGGTGTGGTTAAGTGGATTGTTGTCCCATGGACCAAGAGGTCCCAGGTTCAATTCCAGGTCAGGGCACATGCCCAGGTTGTGGTCTTGATCCCTAGAAAAGAGCATGCAAGAGGCAGCCAGTGGATGTGTCTCTGTCATCCATCCCTATCTAAAAATCAATAAAAATATGTTAAAAAAAAAAAAAAAAGGAAGGAAGGAAGGAAAAGATCCTTCTGACTTAAATCTTCATGTTTCTAAACAATTAAATTAAAATGTTAAATTTCATAACATGGATAAATTAAGCCTGGCAAAGCATTGTTTTCACTTTACTAACACAAACCACCACCAAGAAAACACACACACACAAACACACACACACACACACACACACACACACACACACACACAGAAAAGCCCCAGAGTAATTTATAAATATGTATTTGAAAAGTAAATACCTAGAAATCCAACTCAGTATACCCCCCAAATTTCATTTTAAAAGTAGAAAAAGTTTTCAGTCCTATTTAATCTCCAATCAGTTCAGAGTAATTAGAACACTCACTTATTCATGAGGACAAAATCATTTTCAATGGGAAAAAATTGCATACATTTTAAAGCAGTTGCTTGCAACTTTGAATATGCATGCTATATTTATAATTTTAAGAATACATGATTTGAATACTTAATTCAAATCACAATGCATTTCCTAAAATCTTAAATAACTGCATCCTCTTTAAAAGATCAGAAATATTAAACATGTAAAAATAGCAGAATGAGAGAACCTTTTTATTTTAGCCTGAAAATTTACAAAAATCAATAAAAGTTCAAAACTATTCTGAAGGGCTTTAAAAATACTAAATCAACTTTAAACTTTTTTAAAAATATATTTTATTGATTTTGTACAGAGAGGGAGGGAGAGAGATAGTTAGAAACATCGATGAGAGAGAGTCATCGATCAGCTGCCTCTTGCACACCCCCTACTGGGGATATGCCCGCAACCAAGGTACATGCCCTTGATTGGAACTGAACCCGGGACGACCCCAAGCCGACACTCTATCCATTGAGCCAAACCAGTCTCGGCTCAACTTTAAATTTTAGGTAGTGATTTAAAGCAAAACATAGGTCCATGTAGCATTATAGAGAGACACAAAGTGAGAAAGTGTTTTAGACAACTGAATTTTCCTAGATGTCAAAATGCACAGTTCAATTCTACAACCTAGATTTGGACCAAAATATAGCCAGTTTTTACAACACATAAAATGTTAAAAATCACATACGTAATCAGATAGTCAAATATATAATTATTCAGGGCACCAATCATTCTGCAATGCCAAACGAATAAGCAAAAAAACCCTCTGATAATCAAGTGCTTCATATTGAGGTACTGTGACACAGCTGGGAGACCAAAATAGGCAGGGGAGGGAGGGGGATTATTTTTATGGGTACATAATAGTCTTTACTAGGCAGATCTCAAGCTTATTCAATCTTCTCCATACCAGGTAAGAATAAGTGAAGAAGAAAAATCCTTTAGCTATTTCTTGCAATTTCTAAGCCTAAAATTATATTGAGAATCTTTTAAAAAATATATTTTAATGATTTTTTAAAGAGGGGAAGGGAGAGGGACAGAGAGTTAGAAACACTGATAAGAGAGAAACATCAATCAGCTACCTCCTGCACCCCTTCACTGGGGATGTGTCCACAACCAAGGTACATGCCCTTGACTGGAATCGAACCTGAGACCCTTCAGTCTGCAGGCTGAAGCTCTATCCACTGAGCCAAACAGATTAGGGCTATATTGAGAATCTTGACTAAATGTGAAAATGGGACACAATAATACAATAGTTGACAACTAAATTTAAATTCCTATGCTGCATTGACTGCCAGATTAAGTGTAAACTATATTGTAATAAATTTAACTGGCATTCAAAGTTGCAGGACTCCCCCCAAAATCTGAGCTTAAAAAGAAATGCTAAGAAATATACCTTTTCTGACTTTTCTGATAAACAGTTTAGATAACTCTTGTACCATATATTAAGTTTTCTTTTATCGAGGCACTGATTACTCTTTGTGAATAAAAATATAGTACTTTTATTTTACACTAAAGAAAATTTAATATCCTAACATTTTTATCCTAAAACTTCCACTTTAGTGTGCCAGCAAATACTTTTTGATTAGCATAATTAACTTGTTTGGTCAATAGTAGAATAAGCAGAGATTTATATTCTATTTATGATGAAAAAGCAAAATTACAGACATGTTACATATATATACTTATATTCAGAGCTCTTAAAGGAATATTCTCTATTTTAAAAAATACTCAGAGCTTGAATCAATTAATATTCTAACATATCCAAAACAGAGGAAATTCAGTTATGATTACTGCTCCTCTCATTAGTGAACATACAAATAATTTCTAATGCATGGATTATCTGAAATTATAACTTTTAAGAGAAGCAGCTACTATTCGATATTTAAGTACTTACAATGTGGCCGGTACTATGCTAAGTAAATTACTTGCATTATCTCACTTATTACTGGGGGAAAACTTTATGTAACTAGCTACCATCATCTCTTAATTTTACAGATTAAGAGGCTTAAGTAACCTATTCAAAGTCATCCAGACACTAAGAGACACAGCAGGACTCCAATACAAGGCAGGCTGGCAGAGTGTATAGTGCTACCATAAAATCTAAAATGAAACAATGTACACACAATGTGTAAATAAAACCACTACTCAATGTTTTAATGTAATTTAAAATAGATTTAGCTTTATTTAAAAATTCTAAAACAGTATCTACCAAGGTAATCTCTTCTTTAAAGAGAAAATAAGTTCATTTTTAAGAAATATTATGGTAATTTGCTAACTATATTTATTTACCTGTATATCTAGAATAGTCACACACTTATAAATTAGATCCATTGTCCATATAGATTCACTCTTCATATTTATGGACATGAATCTAACTTATAAGTGTTTGAAAATTCTCTGTATACAGTCTTCTTTTCCACACTATGTACAAGAATCTTCTTTTGCTGACAAGTTCAGCCACAGTATCCATCTGTTAATATTCTCAACACCAAGTGTAATCCTAGTAATCTGAAGATATCCACCGTCTCTTAACTGCCAACTGCTGCAAATGAAGAGTATCTGCCTTAACTATACTGGAATTAAATTAAAACTCCCCACCCAAAATTATTTCACGCCCTGAATTATTCTTTTTATATTAATATTTTTCCAACAACCATTTTTTTTTATTATTGTGCAAGTTATAATAAAAGGACCAAATTGCTAATATCTGTAACCAATGAAAGTTTTTCAAAAAATTAGGGGATAGGTAAATAGTCAAATCTAATACACTAATTTCATCTTTCCTGACAAATGAAAGCATTTTAAATTAGCAAGTGCATATATTCAATACTTCCAAAGAGACTTATTATTCACAGACCAAAATACTTTTGGCCATCCAGCAAAGAAGGAATGTGGCTGCATATGGCTATTATGAAAGAATTATGATTTCAACTTACTCAAAAAATCTTTACCAATTTAAGTCTAACCTCAACATTATTGATATCCCTGATAGCAACTGCACTAATTTCAAAACTAACAGATAAAAAGCAACTGTAAAACAGAACTGGGTATTTACTGAAATCATTACTGACCCCAATCTCACAAGTTGATACAAATGTCTTAAATCACTATCCTTAGCACAAATCCTAACACCTTCCTTAATGAATTCAGTCCACAAAAGAATTCTATGACTATACTTAAAATCAAGTTTATCTAAGAAGGAGGGTGAGGGAAGAAAAAGAATAAGAATGAGGGTTCTACAAAATAGAAAAATTCAGAACTAATGGAGTCTTTTAAAAAAAAATGATACCAAATAAATTTCTTATACTACATTAATAACATATATTCTGGAAGCTAAATCCTGATAGTACAGCCAAGGCTTAATATTTCAAATAAGTAAAAAACTGTTATATGCATGAACACTTCTAAATCTCTCTTTACAAACTCTGATTTCACATATAATATTAATATAAAAACATTTCCCATACTTTTATCTTACTAAAAAGGCTGGGGTAAAAATTTAAAAATATAATGTTTACTGAGTGTCAATTATCGTTGAAACTTTGTGAATTGATTTTCCTATAATAAATGCTCCTCCATCAAAAGTCACTGAAGTGATTACTTCTTAAGAGCCTTAAAAATTATTTAAAATATTAAGCTATCACCAAATGAAAAACAGCAAATGGGGCAAATCTCAAAATAAGAACCCTTGAAAGTAAGAACTGAAGATTTTACTTCCAAAAAGCAAGGAATTTCCTAACATTAAGAGGTTTGTACATTATGTGTGGTTATTAGGAAAAAGCAGATAAATTGCTCCACACAAAAATTAAAATATATTGGCAGCTACCATTGTTGTTAAATGTTGTTAAAATTCTAAAAGGTAATACACACAAATGCGTCTTTATTATCTTTGGAAAACTAAATTTAAAATTAAGGTGGTTATAGCTCATACTATTCCTTTAGTATTTTAGGATATCATAAACAATGTAAAGCTGCATTGATGATAACTACTGTGCAAACATTTACAGTAGACAGCAATAAAATTCCTTTTTCCTTATATTGAATCATATAAACTGTAAGTTATTCTCCTTTCAGATGCACTTTATTCTTAAATAAGCTATATGAAATAAAGTTTTGTAAATAATCACATAGCAATTAAGTGGCCCACTTACGTTGTTTAAGAAAGAAATACAACTTGATACATAACAGTGTAAAATAAAAGTTAAAAAAAAAACAAAACACCTCACAATATGGTCATTTTAGTAATCACTAATCTTAAGAGCTAATACAGCTAATTTCAATAGGCACTCTACTCTCTCTACAACTTAAAAATATTTCCTATGAAGGTTACTATTTGAAAAGACACAAACTTATCAGACAATAAAAACACCAGAAGCCTAAAGTTTTCATGAAATCTAAAGACATTACATAGTTTATAGACTCATGTTCAGCACTATTTTCCAGACTAACATTAAGAATAAAACCCTGCCAACAAATTATTTTTAGAATAATTCAATTTTGCAAAAATCTTTTACCATTATGGTCTTCAATTTTTCTTTGAGAAATCACTTCATTATTAATCTTTCTCTATCAACTAAAATACTCCAGTTGCTACTTGCATAAAAGAATTTAACTTTCAACAGGCTAGCTGTTGAAACAGATCCTACAACCTAACCTGCCAGAGAAAAGCTTCAATGGCCATTTAAATTTTCCCCCTACAATAAACACAAAACACTAAAGTGAAACCAAGCAAACCAAAGTTTTTGTATATCAAAATTATTGGAAATGTAACTATTAAAAAAAAAAAAAAAGTCCTTCACTGACTTTTTCTTAAGCAATTTTTTTTTTCATATCAACCTTTGGCTCAATAAAATCACAACTCTAGAAATTAAATGTTATTAGTTATTTGATGCAATATATTTGATACTGCTTTCTATGCATACGGTAACTAAATATACAGTTTTAGAGATAATTTCACACATATAGGCACACATGAAATGAAAGGAGAAATAGCCAGCCACCTCAATCACCACTCACATATAAAAAATGGGTAGAATAATTTTAGTTTTATAACCCTAATAATTTTAAATCAAATAGGTAAAATATAAATAGCATAAACGAACTTTGATTTGTGTACCAAAAGGCATTCTAGAAGGTTTTTTTAATGTTTTTTTTAAAACAATTAATTTGTTCTTATATATCTACCGTAGATGACTGTCAATGACACATAATGTTTGAAATGTTACAAATCAGAAATTTTCCTACAATTAATTATTTCTAGGCAAGTGGGTCAAATTCAACCTTAATGAAGTTCTTCAATTAATGCAACCTCCAAAATTTCCAATTATTTTTTCAATATTATTTTTAACTTAGAAAACTGTTAACATTTTGAGTGTTGTCAAGCTATTTTGTTCAAGAACTTTTATCATTTCAAAACAAAACTCGGGCAAAATTAACTGTGCACATTTATGTGAAACTACATATCCAAAGGAATATAACTTCTTCAAATATAAAATGTTTACTTTATAAAAAAAACCAAAAAACCCTTCCCCACAATATTTAGCAAGACATATACACGTTAGTGCCATTCTACCTTAAAGCAAAATGTTTAATGATATTTGCTAAAATCATTTTTACTAAGAATACTCTATAAGCACTTAAGCAATAATTTTAACTATTGTCCACTGCTACAATTCACACCACCAAATTTTTGGCCTTAATAGAATCTTTCAGTCACCTCAAACCAGTAACTTAATTCTGTTTTTCATGCCTTATACACTGGCCTATCAGTAACTCTCAATTCCTGTGATACTTTCCATTTTACAAAAAGGAGGGGCTCTATCCCCATCCTTGATCAAAACCAGCTTATTATACCTGAAACTGCAAAGGTTACTGCCTTTTGATAACGACTATCTGTTCTAAGTACAAAGGCTTAACTTGTAGACAATCAAAACTATACACTACACAGTAAAAATTTCTTGGGTTTCTGTCTTATCCAACAAGCTGACTCAGTCAATTTAACACACACACACACACACACACACACAAAAAAAAAAAAAAAAAAAAAAAGCTTAACATACCTACCAACTGAAGCTGGAGTAACCCACTCACCAGCATTTCTGGTTATTAGCTGGTAAATTACACTTGACATCCTACACGAGTCAGGGTAAATTTAAGGGATACAGAAAGATGTCAGATGGCCTGAAACCTAAATAAGGTTGAGTAGCAATTCTGGCATCACAATACTTAAATTTCAAGTGAGAACTTAAGTTTAATCTTTGCGATCGCCATTTGCTACACACAATCCCTTGAACTTACACAACATTATTATCTGGGATCAAAAACCACTCAATCTCCATTCTATTAGGTGTAACAAGAGCAGAGTATAAAATGCTACTTGAACTGCAAATTTCATGCTCTATCCTGCATCACCCCATCAGGAGAGAAAGGCAAATGTAACAAAGACCTAGTCAGGGCACCTTATGAGGTATATGATGGCACTTATCTCAAAGGACAAAACTTCTCCATGCAGGTCAAAGTTGTCATTAACTTAGCTGAAACACACAAACCCTACTTTGGCCCTCCCACGGGCACCATACAGGCTGCAAAGGATTCTGCTTCTAAAATTATGCAAATCAGCTCACCGCTCACATTTTTTAAAAAAGAATCTATCAAGGCGGCCCAGGAAACTAAGAACAATCACTGCAAGATTCTGATGCAATAGGTGTAGTACGTGCAACACCAATTTTCATTTTTTAATCTGATCTCTATACCCTTCATCTAGGGCCTACAGCCAAGATTTAATCGAAATAGGCTCACCCTCAACGCGTCTTACTCTCCTGTTCCTTTAGCAGACCGGCTTCCCAAGCTCACCATTCCCCAACAGCGAACCGTATTCCGTATTAACGGACAATAGCCCTCAGGGAAGGGACCCCAAGACACCGACTGGGAAACCGATCGCTGCCTTGACACTTGCAACCAGGCATGAGAGTCCCATCTAGCCGAACACATCCTAGGTTGCATGCACTCAAGAGACACAAATTTCATATATATGTGCATATATACACATGCACATACATATATATATGTACATACACATATATGTATATATATGTATATATATATATATATATATATATATATATATATATATATATCCTCCTAGAAATTCGACCAGGGTTCAGTGCAATCGTCACCCAAACTATGGACATTTTCCGCCTCCGTCTGCTCCCACGTTCTAGAGAGAGAGAGAGAGAGAGAGTGACAGAAAGGCAAAGGGGGAGCAAAGCCGCAGAAATGGATACAGGTCAAGTCTAAGTCGAATCCATCCTCTTGGTATCTCCTTTTGTTTCTGCTGACGATCTCCTTGATGATGGCTGTCATGTCTGGGAGCCGGTGGCTGAAGAAGAAGGAGGAGAGAGACGGCAGGAGCGGCTGGTGGCGAGGCTTCTTCTGCAGGATGGAAATGGCTTTGGACTTGGCGGCCGCGGAGGCCCCGCGCTCGGCGGCCGCGGGGCTCGGCGCCGCCGGCGGGTGGCTGCTGCGGCGGCTGCCGGGCGGCGGCGGCGGGGCCTGCGGGGCCTCAGCGGCCGGGGCCCGGGCCGCGGCGGCGGCGGCGGGCCGGGGGGAAGAAGACCAGCAGCAGTCCTCGGGGCGGCTGCCTCCGCCGGCGGCGGCCTCGGGAGCCCGGGCCGGGGGGAGAGCGGCGGCGGCGGAGGAGGGGAGGCTCAGCGCCGGCCCGGGCCCCTGGCTGTGCCGCCGCCGCCGCCGCCGTGTTGGAGGCAGGAGAAGGGGAGAGACCAACTCTCCGGCGTCCCCAGCCCTGGAAATGGTGACGGGCGGCTCCGCACCGCTCCCCGGAGCCGCCGCGGCCGCCGCCGCCGCCTCTGCCCCCCGCTCCAGGAGCGGGAGGTGCCGCCGCGCCGGTGCCGGCTCCGGCTTCCACCGTTCCCTCGCCGAAGCCCCAGGAAGCGGCTGCCGCCCGGTTAGAAGAGAAGACGGAGAGGAGGAGGAGGAGGAGGAGGCGGCGAGGGACGCCGCCGCTGCCGCCGCCGCCGGCCGGCCGGCTCGCCCAGGGCGCTGCCCCCGCGGCTGCTCACGGGCGCTGAGAGGGGCTCTGGGCCGCGGCCGCCGCCGTCTCTCATCTCCTTCGCCTGCGCCCGGCCTCGCCTCTCAGCGGCTCAACTCTCAAACTTCCATCATGGCTGCAGCTTCCGAGAGGAGGGAGCTGAGCGCAGCCGCGCAACCGCGCAGCGCGCGTATCCTGCCGCGGCGCTCAAAGAGTCCAGCCACATCACCACCGCCGCGGGCCCGCCCCCTCCGCCTCCGCCGCCGCCGCCGCCGCCGCGCCGGGAGCCGAGGGAGCCGAGGCGGGGAGAGGGGAGGGAGGGGACCCGGGCAGCTAGGGTTGGGAGGAGGGGGCGGCTCCGGGTGCGAACGCCCACCCTGCGGGCGCCACTGAGCTTGCCCGGCGGGAGCGCCCGGGGCCGCTCGGGCTGGATCGGCGGTGCCCGCCCGCAGTAGGTGCACTTGCCGCGGCCGCTTCTGCAGCGGCGCGGGGCTGGGGGGGTGGGGGGGGACGCGCTCAGCCCCGGCCGGCGCCCAGAAGCCCAGCCGGAGGCGGGGTAGGGTTGCGGGGTGGCGAAGGGGAACGCGGAGGCGGGTGCTTGGCGCGATGTCACTGACTCGGGTGGGAAGGTACCTGGGCACAGGTGCAAAGGCCCGGGTGACGGCGCTGGTCATTGCACAGGGAGGCGCCAGGCCCGGTCCCTGCAGCGGGGACACCCCTCCCCCTGCCTCCGCCCTGAGATCTCCCCGGCACGGCCCACGGGCTCAGTCTCACGCCGCTGTGGGCTCCCAGCCCTTCGCGGAGGTTTGAATCCAGCGGCCTTTGCCGGAAAATCCCCCTTCTTCTCCTCCTCCTCCCCCCGCCCCGTGTCCTCAAGGTGTCAGTCTTGGCACAAAGCACAACCCCCTATTGTGTCTCCAGTGTGCACCCCCTTTCCCCACTCCACCTCCCGCTTCCCCGGCCGCTCGGCCCTTCTGCCCCCCAAAAACGAAAGTTCCCAGGGGAGCGCGCTGACTGTCAGCACATCCTCCCTGGATGTCTAGGTTCCCAAAGGACAGCTGTCAGGGGGGACTGAAAGCGGATCCCTAGGATAGCTGCACCCCGCCGCCCATGCATTGCCTCCTGGAGGGCCGCCGAGCCCTTGGCCCCGATGGAGCTCGGGTTCGGTTCACCGCGTCCAACTCAAGCTCGGTCCCCCGCTTCCGCGCCCCGCTCCCTCCCCTTAGGGCCGCGGTGGAAACGCGAGCTGGCGGACCGCCCCGGGGCCGGGCTCCGCGCCGGGGCCGGGCGGGCGGAGGGCGCCGGGGCCGGAATGAGAAGTGCGCCGCGGCGGCGGAGGCTGCAGCCCGGCCGGAGAGTGGGCGGGGCCGGGGAGGCCGCGGAGGGTTCAAAAGGAGGTGGAGGGATCCCCGGGCTGCGGCCGGGACTATTTTCAGGTCACGTGTGCTCCTAGTTGGGGAACTTTCCAAATTCCCACTCCCCTTAGAATAGCTGGGGAGGCGGGCGGTTCGCTTCCTCCGCCCGGGGTGCGCGCGCTGGTGCAGGCTGCGGGACCCCAGGGCCCCCTGGTTCCCGCGGGGGGCAAACTGGCTCGGAAGGGCCTCCCGCCGGAGCTCTGGGGGGGCTGACGGCTGGGAAGCTGGTTACACAAGCACCCACATCCAAGCACGTGCCCCCGCCTTCCTGCACCGCTGGCTGAGGCCGCTGCTTCTTGCAGACCTAGGAACGAGTTCCCAAGCTGCTCCCACCCTCCTAGCTCTGAATCGGCTAACCCTGCGCACTACCTAGCGCAGGGGAAGGGGCTGTGCCCCCGGAGGTCTGTGTCTGTCTCTGTCTCTTCCTCGCTGGTGCCGTGCTCTCGGGGCAACAGGGTAACTTTTGCAGCGGCCTGCTGCTGCTGGGATACACCGATGTTGCAACAAACTTCCAGGCACTAACCCTGAGCTGGTGAGCGCGCCCCACCTACTGTAAACTCGGCAAGTGGCAAGTGACTTATCTGGTCGGAGGACCTAGTCAATGGCCGTCAGCCCAGAACAAACCTGTCAAGTCTGCTTGCAGCCCCATTAGCAGACCTATCCCTGTGAGAGAGCTGGTTCTGGAAGCTTGAGAACTGGAGCACTTTTACCGGGACATGGATCAGCTGCAAAACGAGTTGTCCACCTTCTATCTGGAGAAAAGAGGCATCCATCAACACCAATCTAAGAAATGTCCTCCTTTCCTTTCCCCTGGGAAGTAGAACTCGAGGAGACAATTGCAGTCCAAAGATTGGGTGATTTAGGCTGAGGGGCACTGGGAGAATGGAGATCCATTTGTATGTGTGTTGCAGTAATTGGGAATAGGTGCCTAGGAAGGCCTAAGGAGGATTTCTTCAGTGTATGAGAAAGAAGATTGTGTATGAGCACATCATAGTTGCAGGCAGCCCCTGAAGACTAGAAATCTCAAGAGACCTAGCTTAGAAGCCACGGGCCATTACCTAACTCCAAGGCTACTAATTAAACCTTACAATGTTCTTAGCGATCTCTGAGGCTCCATAAATCTGGTAATTTGAATACAACATCCTTTTAAGATGGGTCTACAAGAATTAGCATCCTGCTGAGCCTTCGGTGTTGATATTTACTGGAAGCTGATTTGGTGCATGGTTCTGGTGGGCCTGGGGGAGTCAAGGATCTAAGTTAAAAGAAAATGGAGAACAACCTGGAAAGAGTGGGAGAAAAGACTACTCCTGCTTTGGTTTCCAAAGATGAAAATCCTGTCCATGCAGCCTAGTGTGAGCTAGAGACTTCTTTATTTTACAAATAACCAAGGACAAAGAGGCCCTGATTTCTAGATGTCCCACTAGATTTCATTGTAAGAACCGGAGCTGTGCTCAGCTGAATATCCACCACTGCTTGGTGGGGAAAGACCAAGTGAAAATGAAGTTAAATGAAGGGAAGTGGATTGGGGAGGAGTAAAATGTTCCACTTTAGTTTCTCAGAATGCTGTGCTTGACCCCAGAGTCCCTGGCGCCTACTCATTGTGCGGATGGCTTTTCCCGAATCTGAGAAGTTCTGAAATCCACAGGTGGGAAGAAAATGGGTTTGTTTGTGCCCTGTTGGAGTTAGGCTTGAGGAGAGAGGATTCTTTTCAATCCCCACCAGTGATTCTGGTGCAGAGAGGTTGTGCATCACCAGCACTGAAGTGTGGGAATATGAGTGGCCTTCAAGCATTTTCATCAGCTAAAGGGAGAAAATGGGAAATATTTTTGCTGCTACTCTAAGCACTGGGTCTCTGTTTTTCTTGAGGCATGAATGAAAGGATCACCAATGTTGGCAGATATTTGGTCAACCAGACAGCAATATCAGGTAGTTACTAGAAGTTGCTGAATAAAAATCTCCTCCCCTTCCCACAGTTAAGCAGGTTCCTGAAGGAAAATGTTGTTATGTCCCTTCTCAAATTTTGTTTTTCTTCTTTTTTCTTCTACCCAATAAATCTCCTAACCCAAGTGGGAGGGTTGAAACCTCTATATATTGTAGCTGACCCTATCTATCATGTACCAAAAGTTTTTTTTTAATGATTTTAAAAATTCAATACCTGCTTGTCTGTACCTTATGTTAACTTCCTGGTTTTGATAATTAGTGTATGGCTCTGTAATCTATTAAGATTAGGCCAGCTGGGTATCCGAAATATTAGAAGAATATACATCAACTCTGGCTCATTTTTGCAAGTTTTTTGTAAGTCTAAAATTGTTTCAAAATAAAAATTTTAAAAGCTATTTTAACGGTGTGTGTGTGTTTTTTTTAAGTTAGAGTTCCCTCATCACCTTTCCAACCAATGCCCCAGTCCCATAGCCTGTACCACATTTTAGATTTTTGTTATGCCACCATCTTACTGTATGCTACTACCAACTTTCACACATCAGTTTCTGTTACCTAGTGTGTGTAACACACTAACCTAAAATGTAGCAGCTTAGAAGAGCAACAGCCATTTCCTTGCTCACCATTCTATACTATAGACAGGACACCATAGTGACAGCTTGTCTCTGCTTCATGTGGTGTTGGTTGGGGATGGCTTAACTTGAGCTGGAGGATTCAACATGACTTCAGTCGCATGTCTAGTGTCGCAGCTGGAATGATGGGGATACTTAGAGGCTCACTAAACCTAGCTCCTTCTTTAGTCTCTTTTCCTCCACAAGCACTTCGCCCCTACCAGGCCTTTCTTTTCAGCAAGGCAGCCAAACTTCTTTACGTGATTATTCAATTTCAACAAGAGTTCATAAACTAGTCTCCAGGTCTAGGCCCAGAACTGTAACAGCATCATTTTTGCCTCATTCTATTGGCCAATCCAAACAACAGAGTCTGTCAAGATTCCAGGGAGGAGAAACAGGCTACATCTCTTGGTAGTAGCATACAGCAAGATGGAGGAATTATTGCTGGTCATCTACCACAATGACTGTAGCCCTTTCCCCTATCAATGACTATTCAAACATAATTTCCCATGGTCAATTCAGCCCAGTCTCTTTAGCATTTAAGAATCATCACTATTGCCGAAACCAGTTTGGCTCAGCGGTAGAGCGTCGGTCTGTGGACTGAAAGGTCCCAGGTTCGATTCCAGTCAAGGGCATGTACATTGGTTGCGGGCACATCCTGGGTGTGCAAGAGGCAGCTGATCGATGTTTCTCTCTCATCGACGTTTCTAGCTCTCTAGCTCTCTCCCTTTCTCTCTGTAAAAAATCAATAAAATTAAATAAATAAAAAAAAAAGAATCATCACTATTGGACAAAACTGGTTTGGTTCAGTGGATGGAGGGTCGGCCTGTGGACTGAGGGATCCTGGGTTCGGTTCCAGTCAAGGGCATGTACCTTGGTTGCAGGCACGTCCCCTGTGGGGGATATGCAGGAGGCAGCTGATTGATGATTCTCTCTCATAGATATTTTTAACACTCTATCACTCTCTCTTCCTCTCTGTAAAAAATCAATAAAATATATTTTAAAAAATCATCACTATCAGTTGACAATTTGATTGGCAGTAGAATGCTTTTAGTTTATTACTTATTCTTCTTTTAAAGTATTTTTAAAATATTTTATTGATTTTTTACAGAGAGGAAGAGAGAGGGATAGAGAGTTAGAAACAATGATGAGAGAATCATTGATCAGCTTCCTCTTGCACACCCCTCCCCCCCCCAACTGGGGATGTGCCCACAACCAAGGTGCATGCCCTTGACCGGAATTGAATCCAGGACCCTTCAGTCCGCAGGCGGATGCTCTATCCACTGAGCAAATCGGTTTCGGCTACTTATTGTTTCTTAATCCTATAATTTTTTCATTTGCTCACTCATCTGTTTTATATGTATAATTCTACCCTAGGATTAATATATGTCACAAAAGGATTCATTAAAATAGTGCAATAAAACAAAAGTGATAATACATACATGTGTATATGTGTTTGCATAAATACATGGAAAATATCTGGAAGAATAAACGAGAGAGAAGATAGCATGGGTTACCTCAGGATGGGAAGGGGGGGCTTCAGAAAGAAAAATTTCTCTTCTCATATATTGCTTTCTGTATGGTTTGAAAGTTCTCTACCATGATCACTTATTATTTTCTTAAGATAAAAAACTTATTTCATCCAGTAGAATCAATGCTAAATATAAATAAATGACAATTATCAAAAGAATATCAAGTAAACCAGGGTGAGAGCTCAACTCCTATACAATTTTTTTTAAAATATATTTTATTTATTTTTGTACAGAGTGGAAGGGAGAGAGAGAGAGAGTTCGAAACATCAATGAGAGAGAATCATTGATCAGCTGCCTCTTGCACACCCCCTACTGGGGATGTGCCCGCAACCAAGGTACGTGCCCTTGACCGGAATCGAACCCGGGGCCCTTCAGTCCCCAAGCCGACGCTCTATCCATTGAGCCAAACCAGTCCCGGCAACTCCTATACAATTTTTAAATAAGTGAGCATACTAAGGAATTTCCAGCATTTAAGAATAAAGATCTGCTTGATGTCTCCTGCAACAAGAATTACACTAGGGGCCCAGTGCAGGAATTCGTGCACCTTAAAAGGAACTGTGGGCTGTGAGGCGAGGGTGGGCACAGGGGCGGGTCTGGGCCCATCCTCCACACCCCGCCCGGTCCCTCCCACCGGCAGCAGGTGCGAGCAAGCAGCAGCTCCAGCACGAGCTTCAGGTGCAAGTGGGGCTAGCACAGGCAGTGAGTGCAGGTGAGCAAAGAATTTTCAGTAACCACCACCAGCGGCTCACCCCAATAACAGCGACTGGTGCCCTGCCTTGTCTGGGCCTGGCTCCCCTCCCTCCCATCCCACTGTGGCTGATATCCACCGTATTCTGTGCACACCCCGCACATGTCACCGCGATGGGTTCTTCAGCTGTTCAGTCTATTTGCATATTAGCCTTTTATTATATAGGATAAGAATATCTGCCCTAAATTCCAGTTAGTAGAGACGGTGAGTAGTAGACCAGATGTATCTTACCCTGAGTACCCTCTCTCCCTAAATCAACGGTCTCCACTAGATCTACTCTTCACTCTTTGTATTATACTATTTAAAGAAAGTTTCCTCCAGAAATAATCACATAGGGTCACTCATCACCACCACCATTCAGGACAATGGCAGACTACTTTATGATCCAAGAAACCGCAAAGATCCTTTAGTTCTTTCATCCCTTTTTACAAATGGAGAAACTGAAGCCCAAAGGGTTTAGATGTTTAGATTACATAGTTATTTAGTAAGGAATTATGGATTGGAGCCTGGGAATTTTCCTGGTATCTCTTCAGTGAATAAGGTTGGGAAGAAAACATTACTTTTATAGAAACCTAAGTAATTTAGAGAAAAAAAAATGACTAGAGAAGGCTTTTAATGGCATTTTCAAGACTTGGACAAGGGTGATTGAAGGGAACAAGAAGACTGATTAAGTAGAAACAGTAAGTAGGGAATAGGGAAAGCCAGGGACAAGTAAACAATACATTTACTGATGTTTACACTCTGCCTTTAACTGTCCTGAAATTAGCCTCAAAGATAAAAAATGAAAGCATAAATTGCTGCATGTTGCAAATTTCTCCTCCTCAGTTCCTATGATCATTTGGAGAATATCTTCCAAACCAGGGTGTAAAGGAGTTAGCCACTATATGTAGAGATAGAACCATGTAAAGAAGTTTGCTGAAGAGAAAGGCCTGGTATGGGTGATGTGCTTCTGGACTGAAAAAAAAAAAGGAGAAGGGACCATATTCTTTTGAAAAGAAGGGAACACCAAAGCCACTGGGAATAGAGGGGAACACTGCCACCTACTGAAGAGTTGAAGTCAATAAAAATGGTGCCATGCACAAAGCATCTTCAGCAGAGTTCAAAATCAATTTATCTATTTGCAGTCTGAGCAGGTCAGTGCCAAAAATTTAATTCTAGACTCCTTCGGGCTAATTTATGCTGCAGAAAGGTAAGTATGCTTCTGGTATGGGGGCAGGGGAGAGAAGCGGGAGTGGATATAGGCCCGCATCCCTGCTTCCCTTTCTTACACGAGTAGTTGTGCCTATTGACTCTGAATTTTTTCCCCCAAACCTAAATCTCAAAATAATAAAATATAATTGGTTGACACTAAATAAAAGTGATATGAGAAGAAGCAGCAATACAGAGAAGTTTATTCTTGTAATACATGCATGTGCTTTAAAATTCACAGGGGCTCACCACCACCTGTCCCCAGATAAACGTCTTTTTTTTTTTTCCCCCTCTTTCTATTTCTTCTTCTTCTATTCATTTACAAATATACATACAAACAAAGGACAATTATTGCAAGAGAGGGCTAGGAGAAAGTTGCTAGTCCTTTGTTTAAAACCTCAGTCTTTGGTTTGAAGGTTTTGTGCCCCCCTGCTTCCCCCAATTCTTGTGTTGAAACTTAACCCCCAAGGTGAAGATATTTGGAGATGGGGCCTTTAGGAGGTGATTAAGTCATGGGGCAGAGCTCTCAGGAATGGGATTAGCACCCCTTCCTCCACTCCATAGGAGGCCCTCGCTAGACACAGAAACTGATGATGCAAGCACCTTGATCTCAGGTCTCCAGCCTCCAAACCTGTGAGAAATAAAATCCCAATTGTTTAATGCCACCCATGGTATTCTGTGATAGTGACCAGAATAAACAAAAACATTTCTGTTTTACCATCCTTCTATTTACCTTTCTCCTGTCCTCTTTCTTGCCATTTTCTTTCTTCCCATTCCCATGTTCTTCCTCTTCACCTCTATGTTTAAAGATCTGATTAAGGCCACATGGCTACATCATTCCCATGTTCCTCCTCTTCACCTCTATGTTTAAAGATTCTGCTTAAGGCCACATGGCTACGTAGAGTAAAAAAGCAAATGCATGGGTGTGTGCTCGTCACAAAGCAAGGGAGGAGCAAGAGAACAAGAGAGAGTAAACTCTTCATCTGGGCATTCCCAAGATTTCATGAATTTCTGATGGGGTCTAGTCCCTAGACTAGGGGTGTCGAACTCAATCAGAGAAGGGGCCAAAATCTAAAATCCACCCTAAATCTCGGGCCGAATGGTTTACTGAACAGTCATAAACTGTCATTGTGATGGAAACGCAGCGGAGTGCAGTGATGACAGCGCGGTGCGGGCCACATTGCAAGGCCTGGCGGGATGGATTTGGCCCGTGGGCCTTGTGTTTGACACATGTGCCCTAGACCATCCACTATTCTCCAGGCTAGGCTGACAGACCAGCACCTTCCCTAGTCACCCTGACTTCCCTGTATGTGAGCCCATCTCCTCCTTTGTTCAGTCCCTTCCCCCAGTGATCTGCAGAGAATGGACCTGAGTTTCCTGGGGAGCATGAAGCCATAGCTTCCTGGAGAAGCTGCCCAGATGACCACGCTTGTAATGTCCGGCCTCCTCTTTGCTCTCTTCCTATATTAATATTAACTAGCTAATTATAACTATAGGAGGAAGACTGTTATTAAGATGTACCTTATTATTAATGTGTTCTTATGGACTTACTGTCAGATATTATATTTTATTATTAAGTCTTTATAATGATTTTTAAAATAACTTGTAACTGTAAAATAGGATTGTCTATGTTTCAAATCTTGTTTATTTCATAATGTTCAGGCAATTTGTTCTATTCACCAGTTAACTTTTCCTTATTTAAATTTAGCATATTAAATCTTTTCTGTCTTTAAAGGAGAATTCTCCTGCCTGAGAATGGCCATTATTCTATTTTTGAAATGTATTGTCCTTTTCAACTATATCCAGAAATTTCCAAACCAGAAAATTTTTGCCCTAAGAGTAAGCTACCTAAGTATTTTAATTACCTTGGTAGCTTACTTGGCTTGGGCTTGCTATCAAAATCTAGGTCAAGCAATCCTGACTCGTAGTTTTCTCAAACTGAACAAACTACTAGTAATAAATCTTCTCCACTAGACATCTGTTTGTTTTACAATTAACAGAAGTTTTAAGAGGCCTTACGGAGCATTTTTGCTTCAGGTCACAGAATGCAAATCAAGTACAGTGCTGTCTTTATGCCATCTTGGTTGATGTACACTAAGGATGCCCTTTAGAGAGAGAAAGTCATGGATGAAAATACTTCCAGAGATTGTCACAAAGCACATTATAGAACTAACTTAAGTATATCTTAAAACTCTGGTGGGTTACCACTCATTGGTCACCAATTATTTAAAGAAAGTGACCATGGTCTTTTCCCAAAGTTAAAAACCTCCCATGATTCACCTAGACTAGGGGTGTCGAACTCAATCAGAGAAGGGGCCAAAATCTAAAATCGAGCCTAAATCGCGGGCCGAATGGTTTACTGAATAGTCATAAACTGACAATGTTAACCAGAAATGTGAATTTAAAATGAGTGGAACAATCTTTTCCTTAACAGTGCTGTTAACCAACTCACATGCTATCAAGGATTTGGCCCGCGGGCCTTGTGTTTGACATGTGGGTTACCACTCATTGGTCACCAATTATTTAAAGAAAGTGACCATGGTCTTTTCCCAAAGTTAAAAACCTCCCATGATTCACTTAGACGGACATTCAGAGGGACTTCTCCTGAGTCCTTGAGAGATAAAGCAATGTCATCAGTGATGCTGGTTCCATGAAAGAGGCACAGCTTAGGAGACTCAACACTAGCAATTCTTTTACTTGACTATGAACCTGAGTAGTGGTCATCAAACTGGAGAACTGAGGAACTCAAAGTGTTAAGGAGATCAATTCCAGGCCTTTAACTTCCATCTACACTCCCTCCTAAATCTCATTTACCTGAGAACCAGTGTAGTTTAGTGGCTTTCACCGTGGGGCTAATCCCCACCTTCTCTTCCACTGACTTTAAAAGAGAAAGGTATAGGTCTCTCCTTCTGAATGCTAAAACAATTTATTGGCCTAAATTGTAAAAACCTGCAAGGAGCTAAAGAGAAAATCTGAAACAATGATATGACACTACTGAGTAATAATCCCTTTTAAAAGTTAGATTGCTTAACATTACTAGTTTTCTAGTAAATTGAGGGAAAACCTATTCAAATGGTCCACTAATAACCACTGAAAATGAGATCACTAAGAATTGTATAGTATATAACTTGGAAAGCTTTCAACTAAATAAATGACATCACTAAAACAATTCAATTGTCATCTACTTACTTCTGTAAACAATATTCCTCAGTGTTTACAATATAAAGCAAAAACTAGAGATAAACGGATGCTAGAAATAAGTAAAATTAATTTATGATATGCAAACCAATTTCTTCAAAGCTCCATTGATGTTTTTATAATATGTTAAATATTTGTCAATATTTAAAATTATTTAACTGATAAATTATGAACTAGGAATAATTGATGATAACTCTATTCAGAAGAATTGTTAGCAGGAGTAGTATGGTCAATGGATTTTACATAATTTAATTTAATTTTAATTTCTATATCAAATTTGTTGCAGAAAAATATGATAGAATGGTTGACCAGACATTCACACATAATGTATGTTACATTTTGATAAAAATTTGTGGCAGAAGTGTGAAGAAAATTCAAGTCCAAAGAAAAAAGGGAGGGACAAAAATTTCTCACTGTAAGCGAAGAGCTTGTTTATGTTATTAATATTTTGATGGATAATGGTGAGTCGCAAATCACTATGACATTTATATTCCGTAGGATGCCTTTAAGAATTCTACTTTTAAATGTTAATGTTTACATTATAAGGAAATTACTTCCTTAATAACTACTTAAGTTTATGATTCAAAAGTTTTATTCTAATTCTAAAATGTGTAAGGAGGAAAGGTCCTTCCAAATTGTTGCTAACAAAAAAGTTTAAAGTCCCCTGTGCTAGTGGAACTTCCATACGTGTGCATAAGAAAACAAATATATGAATGTTCATGGCAACAATATTTTCAATAGCAAAAAGTTAGAACTTAAATGTCTATCAATATGATGTATAAAGAAAATGTAACATTTTCATGTAGTGGAATATTATATACTATGTTGAAAGGAATAAATTTAGATCAATTTATCCATATGGAAATATCTGAAGATTTACCAGAGCCTAGTTAGAAATCTCATCCTCAGAATTATAGTGAGTTCATCTTTCTCTCATATCTATCCTCTCACAACAAAGAAACCAGTCCAGGAAACAGGAAGTCCACAGGCTGTGTGACATCATCCATACCTTGGCCCTGAAGCAGAGAACTTTGAATGGGTGTGTAATATGATCAAATCACAGTTATGATCATGAACACTCCACAGTCATCTGAGGCATTTTAATGACTACCCAAGCTGGGAGTGAAGGGGATATTAAAAAAGATAAGAGACCAACGAGAGGAAAAAGATTTCCTCATTATCTTTTTGAAATCTTTACTTATGTAGAAAGAGGAATTAGGCATTTATTTACTTTTCTAGGAAGGATGGATAGAGGAAATAATGATCTAGCAAATATCCAATGCTGAGATAAGCAGAAGTGACTCTTAGAAAAAAATTAAGTCTATGATAAGTAAAATCAGAATTTAGGAATTTATTTCTACAGGACAGCAAAATCCATAATGCCCAGTAATGACAATTAAGTTTGTTGCCCATACATATAAATTTCATTCTTCTCTTTCTGTTTAGAGACATCTACTTAAATATTTGAATACTTTGATGGTTAAATCCTATTTTCTTAATGACCCCAATATAAAAATTAGTGATAAAAAAAAATGGAGAGGTAATAAGAGCAATGATGTTATCATTTCTGCAATTTTCCACCTCCAGGAATTTTCTCCCTAAGTTCCCAGTATTCTGCAGGTACTTTCCCAGAAGACTCATCCCATCTGTTCACCAGACATGTCCTTACAGGCCCACACCTCCCTGGTGATGCAGCCTTCATACAAGCGCTTCCACCAAAGGGAGAGAGGAAATGTTGTTGGATGGGTTGCATTCATCGACTCTCATAATGTATATGTCAAAGGAGGATGCAGGGTGGTAGCCCTGGACATAAAGTTATATTCGACTACTATTAATTGATAAATATTTCCAACTTTTTGCTTCATTTAATACTTTCCTATTACTCCATTCTTTTCTTTTGAGCACACATTAAAGCATTTCTTGAGTTAATTTATAAGAAACACTTAATCTGAGTCACTTTAACTTCTCTATATGCTACTCCCCCACTGCCTTACCCTGAAAGAAAGGTAGTTCACATATGGATTATTTTCAAATCATAAATTCCTAGAGAGGTTATTTAGCATGAAGGCTAAAAGCACCATCTCTGGAACCAGATTGTCTGCTTTCAAATTTTGCTCTGCCACTTACCAATTGTGAGGTCTTTAGCAAGTTATTTCATCTTTTTGTCTCAGAATGTCTCCGTCTGTAAAATGAGGATAATAATAGTGCCTATCTCATGGAATTTGGGGATTGAGGATTATATTACTTAGAACAAGCCTGGCACATAGTAAGCACTATATAAGTACCAGCCGTTAGCTGTTTTTGAATGCAGATACTAAATCTTATTCAATTTTTCTTTCCTTGTTACCATCTCTGATACCTTGCATATTGTTCGACATATGGTAAGCTTTTAAGTAAATGTTGAATGAATGCTGAAGCACTATCAACAACTGCAAAGTAGAAGATGGTAGGATAATAAGGATCTCCCAGTCCTTCAAGATGTCCCCAATAAACAGTAGTTTTTGAATAATTTTATGTCTTTTATGGATATAATCTTATGTCATACCAGTGTTTCAGTTAAGAGTTTTAAAAAGCTGCAATAGCCTAGACTAGAGTCAAGACTTGGTAATGAAATGGTCCAATCACATTGACATGTTTCTCTTAAGTCACATGTCCAACATTGTGACATGGGCAAGAATGCACACAACCTTCCTTTTCCACCTAGTCAAAGTTCTCTGAGGGGGCCAGGCTCAGGAGATGTCACCACCCCCATGGACTAGATAGCTTCCTGGATAATGTCCCCTGCAAATTAGAAGGATGCTAGTCCCAACTGAACTCTACAAAGAGCAAATCAGTGCTGGCTTCTCAAGAACCAGCTTCATTCACCATTGTCAGAAGGTATGGTGACACTTGGGATCAAAACTTCATCTAGACTCTCTGAACAACTCCTAACTATATCTCGGTCTTTGCTTAGTGAAGCTACATACACTTTCCCCTGAAATTTCTTAGCAGTTAAAAAAAAACACTCCCCTTTGTCCTTTTCACAATGCCTAGCTGTTTTTTACATATCAGATAAACATTCAGTTAAGTATTCATAAACTCAATGACTAAAAGACTACACAAGCTTTCAAACACATTCTTAAATATACAAAGATAACTTACCAGCTGGAAATAGTAATTCGATCCTTAGATAATATCATACATATATTACATTACATTAACATGTCATGTTATATAATCCTTTTCTTTCTATACTTTGTTATGGGATATTATCTGGAAAGACTTTAATCACAATTTCCATCTTTTGTTTCCCAAAGAAAACATCAACAGAGGAAATGTCAAACTTAGTTCATATTCTGGGCTCTGAAGTGGGGGTTGGAGAGGTTAGGGGGTGGGGCTGGAAGAGTAAAGTGGGGGTGGTGGAATATCTAAGGCCTTTTTAATCACAAAGCAAACAAGATGTACTTTTTTCTCAGGAGTAGCACAAATAACCAAAACCCCCCAAAATGTGGATTCCTAATTTTAGATGAAGTGAACCTGTCTTTTTTAAACAATTTTTGACGGGATTATCATTTTCTAGTACTTCTCCTTTAATTTTCTCTAAGATGAAAATAGCCAAATCACCACTGAGGTTTAATTTCACAAATTATTCTTATTAACTCTGGGACAAAATGATGCTTTAATGAAACTCTAGTGTGGGAGGGGAAATTACTTATTCTAGAATAAGTAATATCCTTTTTATTCCTAAGTGAGTCAAGCAGCATTGAGCCATGTCTTCCGGTCAACAGTAGCGGAACTAAATAAAGCACAGCTCTGAGGAGGATAATATGGAGAAGTGTAATAGAAAAGGGAATGAAGCAAGCACACTAGGAAAAGATGAGAGACTGTGGTCCATAAAGGGATCAGCAGCTTCTTGAAATCTTGCTCTATTGATTAATCCAAACTCATAGATGTTAAAAAAAAAAAAAAAATGTGAAGAAGGGAAAAAGAAAAAGGAATGGATGAGATGGAAAAGATTAGTGGGGGGAGGGGAAGAGGAAAAAGAAATCCATTTGGTAGAGAGCAATAGAGCATAACACAAAATTGCCTTAGGTAACAAAGCTCACTGATCTATTCTAGAGTCTTCAGCCCACTTAAGACAATAGCCTAGTTCTAGCCTCATTCCACTCCAATTATGAGAACTTGTTCTTTTCTTAAAATTTCCAAGTACTTATTTACAGAAAGTACTCAGCTCTTATCTAAATCATTCAAATCATATATATATATATATATATATATATATATATATATATATACACACATATATATACATACATACACACACACACACAATATATATATAGATATGTAATGCCACTCAACTTACGTGGGCATAAGCTATCACATTCTAATTATTTTAGAAAAGCTATTTTAAAAAAGCAGAATGACTTCAAGCTCATATATTTGGCTAATAAAAATACCTTATTCTTTAAAAATTCATATTTTGCAGCAGAATAATTAAAGCATACTTCATGATGCTATCATGGTAGGCTATGAAGTTAGCTTTAGGTAAAACTGCTATACCCTTTCCTTGGCAAGCTGGGCTTTTGATCTTTCAACATGTTTCTTTTGAAACAAAAAGGGCTCCTTGTGTTTGCTGACACCAATAGTATCCAGATCAATCAGGTGGATGTGGGAGAACCCACTGAGCAAGAGGATCTTGAGGTGCTGAAAGCATATGCCGCCCAGGCCCATCACCAGCACCCGGCCCAACCAGCTCCCCACATCCTGAAGGCAGGATGACCACTTGTCCTTCATTTTTGGTGGTCAAGTATTAATAGTGGTTTTGTTTACTTTTGCATATGAATTTATTTAAAACCATTATCTGCAAAAGATAAGCAAATTCCTTTATTTTCCTTTTGGGAAATCCTATTTACTCAGTACTACTCTCCTTTCATATATATATTTTTGTTTATTTGTTTTAGGATTTTTTGCCTTTAATATATTTTTATTGATTTCAGAGAAGAAGGGAGAGGGAGAGAGAAATAGAAACATCAATGATGAGAATCACTGATCACCTGCCTCCTGCACGCCCACACTGGGGATTGAGCCTGCAACCTGGGCATATGTCCTAACCGGAAATCAAACCGTGACCTCCTGGTTCTTAGGTTGATGTTCAACCTCTGGGCCAATGCTGGCTGGACTCATTTAATATATTTAGCATGCTGTAAGTGAAAGAAATAGCTGTGGGCTTCTAACCATGTGTTTTATGAAGTAAGTCCCTCAAAGGCAAAAAAAAATTTTTTTTAAATAGCCCAAATAGAAGTTTGGTCACTTAGCCTTGAGATTTATGCAGTGAAACATTAAGAAAATTTAGTCAGCGGGACCAAGGACCAAACAATCAATTAGTAAATTAATTCAAAACATAGATATATCAAAAGATATATTGGAGGTGTCATAACTAAACATTATTTGGATTACTAAGGCTACCAGTCTAGTTTTGGGGGATTGTTTTTGTTGTTGTTTTGGTCTGGGTATTTCAGCTAGTATAATTGTTAATAAATCTTGTGGAAAATATATTCAGGTAGAACTATAGGGGAAAGTGGTGATTGAATTGGAAATATGTAGTCATGAATTCTTTCCATGACTATTTTGGCAATTGTCTTTGTCTATGCCATATAATATACCATAGACTTGGTGGCTTAACCATCAGAAATTTATTATCTCACAGTTCTGTAAAGTGTGAAGTCCAAGATGAAGGTGCTAGCCTATTCAGTTCTTGGTAAGAGCTCTCTTTCTGGAGTCAGATGGCTACCTTCTCATTGTGTCCTCATGTGGCAAGAAGGGAAGTTGGGAGGGAGAGTGAGTGAGTGAGTGAGTGAGAGCACTTGTGTCTCTCTTTTTTTTTTTTAAAAAAAAAGTGTGTTTTCATTGATTTCAGAAAGAGGAAGGGAGAGACAGGGAGGGATAAAAACATCAAAGATTAGAGAGAATAATTGGTCAGCTGCCTCTTACAGGTCCCCTACTAGGGATAGAGTCTGCAATCCTGGTATGTGTCCTGACCAGGAATCAAACCATAACCTCCTGGTTTATACGTTGATGCTCAACCACTGAACCACACCAACTGGGCACTATGTCTCTTTTTATAAAGGCATTAATACTACCACAAGGGCCCATCTTTATGACCTCATTAACTCTAGTTACCTCCGAAAGGCTTCATTTCCAAATACCATCATATCAGAAGATAGGGCTTCAATGTTTGAATTTTGTCCATAATAGCAATTAAAACATGACATATTATTCTAGTTCTAGGTAAGATGATAAAAGCACACTCTACCCTGTCTTTCCCATTGAATGTAACTATAAAACTTGAATGAAACACATGGAACAGCCATGTGAGGATGCTGGAAGTAGGTGGACTGGGGAAGATGAAGACCAAAACACCACTGAATCAGCAACGATTGTGTGTGTGTATGTGTTTCTTTCCCACCAGCAACCCCTGGTCTAGGCTTAACGTACCCTGAAACTCAGAATGAACATCAGGCCACAGACAGAGAAAGCTCCAAGAGAAGCCTTCCAGTTCTGGCTCAAGGAATAGGGAAAGCAGCTCCAAATGCTCAGAGAGGGTATCATGGAAATCTGATAGTTTCTGTTCTTTTCAAGAGAAAAGATGCATGTGTCTCTCCTTACTCAGTGTTGATTTGTTACTTCTCTGAGAGAGATTAATTCCAAACTAACTAACTAGGATAGCAACAGACAATGAAATTAACAATAAATCGGACTAGGCAGAATACATATAGAGTTTCTTACTCCTGAATTTACTTCCCAGAGAGTGACATAAAAAAAAAAAAAAAAAAAAAAAAAAGGTACAATGTTTTTTCTCTTAATAAAAATAGCAAATAATCACATTAGTACCTCCCCATTCTTCCTCTTTGGATAGCTCACAATTAAAACATGAATCCTGGGAATCTATGTGAGTGTTTTCAGAATTTGTTACAGTAATCTCTCAACAACTGTGAGTAGTGTTGGTTACATTCCTGAAAAGTGCTGTGTTAGCTAAAACCTTCATTGGCAAGTTCAAGGTTTCACAGAAAATAGGGAATTTACAAGAAAATAAAATTGCCAAGTAAACAGAAAAGAATAATTTCCCTCAGTTGTTCAAGAGCTCATGTTCTGAACACTATCATCTGCTTTGGAAGATGGGGCTTATGTTATATTAACCACACTTCTTTTTGTCAAGTTCTTGATGCAGCCCTTTCTGTATTGGCAAATAAGGCTTTCTTGCATTGCTTTCTCATTGGTATCATTAAAAAAAAATTTTTTTTATTGATTTTTTTACAGAGAGGAAGGGAGAAGGATAGAGAGTGAGAAACATTGTTGAGACAGAAACATCAATCAGCTGGCTCCTGCACACCCCCTACTGGGGATGTGCCCACAGTCAAGGTACATGCCCTTGACTAGAATCAAACCTGGGAACTTTCAGTCCTCAGGCCGAAGCTTATCCATTGAGCCAAACTGGTTAGGGCATCTCATTGGTAACATTTTTGCAAACCTTGATATATTCTTAGTAGCCAGTTGATCTTTCCAGAAGAGAAGGTCATGGTTTTTCTATGCCTGATCTCTGACTGGTACTCTTTTTTAAAAAATATATATTTTATTGATTTTACACAGAGAGGAATTGAGAAGGATAGAGAGTTAGAAATGTCGATGAGAGAGAAACATCGACCAGCTGCCTCTTACCCTTCTCCCCCACACTGGGGATGTGCCTGCAACCAATGTACATGCCCTTGACCGGAATCAAACCTGGGACCGGTCAGTCCACAGGCCGACTCTCTATCCACTGAGCCAAACCGGTTTCGGCTGACTGGTACTCTTTATTTAGAATAGCAGACCTCCTCTACCATCTGACCATAAGATTTGCACAGGGGTGAAGATGAGGGAAGGGATAATTGTACTTAAGTCCTTTGAGATCACGATTTTTTAAATTTAGACATATAACTATGAAGCCACATAGTAACAAAACTATGATTGGCAAAATGGTAGTTGACAAGAGATTATATACAATAATAAAATGCTAATTAGACCAGACATCCTTCTGGACATCCTTCCAGACGAGCTTCCTGACAAAGCCGAGGCTGCGAAGGAAGCCTGGGTCCTGGGTGCCAGAGGGAAGCCGGTGCCGGCAGCCTGGGGAAGGCAGGCCTACTCTTGCATGAATTTCATGCGTCAGGCCTCTAGTTACATATAAGTTCTTAGAAAATGTTATACCTTTTTATTTTTTAAATATATTTTATTGATTTTAGAGAGGAAAGGAGAGGAAGAAAGAGATAGAAACATCAATGATAAGAGAGAATCATTGATCGGCTGCCTCCTGCACTCCCCCTACTGGGGATCTAGTTCACAACCTGGGCATGAGCCCTTGGCCAAAATCAAACCTGGGACCCTTCAGTTCGCAGGCCCATGCTCTATCTATCCATTGAGCCAAACCAACCAGGGCGCTTTATACCTTTTTAATATTGTAATGTATACTCCAAAACCTAGATTTCAAATTCAGCATTCATTAGTTGGATTCTAAAAGGTGGGGGGAAATCCAAAGTCCTCCTGTGCTCAAGTCAGAAAGAACAAATCATAGAACCATGAAATTATGAAGTGGATAGAACTTTCCCAATTTCAGAGGAGGAAACCCAGAAAGGCTGCCTAACATGTGACAGTCACAGAGCTGACCTGCTCAATTAATACTGTCTTAAGTGAGTTTCTCACATACTGTCCTCAACTACTTGACAGAGGCTATTTGGTCTTTACCTACTTGTCACGCTGTACTTGGCAACACTGTTGGTTACAGAAACAGAGTTAGGGGATGATCCATAAAATGGAGTGTCATGGACCCCACCTTTCTATGTTGTGAGGAGGAAATGTTATCCCCCTGCAGAGACTTTTAGTTGTCCTCTGTTGTTGGCCTATGAGTGTGAGTGAGTTCATGTGTTTGAAATTCTTATGATTCACTCAACTGAAGAAATACACTTATTCACCCTCTTCTCCCACATCCCTCTAAATAACAACATCCACAAAAAACAAAACAGTCACTATATTTCATGACTTCAGACACCATTCACTTAAACTATTCCCTTTTACTTCCAAAATTCCCAAGGAAAGGGTAGGGGAGGGCACTTTGAATACTAAAGTGTGAGGACATCATGATAATAAAGTATGGAAAGCCAGTTTATCTAGCATTAAGTAGAAAGGAAGGATGTTAGAATTCTAATGCTGCTTTTATCTGGTTAAGAATCATTAGCATCTCCAGCTTTTTGCAAAACAGCCTAGGGAATGAAAACACCTCAAACTTTTTGTCTCCTTTTCTTTACCACCCCCTTTTTCTGAACCCTCCTTTACCTGAGAACTCAGAAGACATAAAGAAATGGGTGTGGCGCATGCCTCTGGCACTGGGCCTTATATGGCATTGAAAGCTCAGAATGGGTCTGCTATTTAAAGTTAATAAGCAGCAGACTAGAAAGTGGAAAGGTTTGTGAAACTCTATCACACATGCTATTGTGAAGTTGAATGGAACTTTGAGCACTGCCAACTTAGTATACTTGATTTGTTTCCTGCACCTCTGTAACTCAAGTTACTGGCTTTTCTTGTTCTTTTCTTTCTTCCTTCCATTTCTTTTTCTTTTTCTCTCCTCCTCCCCCCCTCCCACCTTTGTTTTGCTTTTCTGTTTCAAAAAAAAAAAAAAAAAAAAAAACAGTAGGGAAAGTGATTTTAATGTTAGCTTGCTAGTGCACTACTTCCCGGCCTCTCTCTAAGGCGAAAGAAGATCTAGTAGATATTTCATCCTTAACGACCTAAAAACAGCAAGTTTTGCTCTTGCCTTTGCCTTTGGAAGCCTGTGCTCAGTCTCTCAATGGGATATATCATTTCTTTGGCTCAGTAAAATTCCTTCAATGTTAGGAGCATTTCCGTGAGTGGCACATAGTCAATATTTTTAAAAATGTGTTGTGCTCAAATGAATTAAATCTTATAGGAGGAATTGTAGCTCTGATGTTATGAGAATCATGTGTTGCTCCTGTCATCACATGGAATCTTTAGGAATGGTTCCTGAAAGACCCCATTAGATATGTCAGATTGGGGGGAAGTGTCAATTAATTAAAATATTTGTTAAGCCCCTCCTATGTCTGAGGCATCATCTTTTCTCAAGAAGTTCACATCTGATAGAGAGCAGAGAAACTTAGACCCCAATTATAATGCTGTGAGATGAGTACTTTGCCAATGCTACTAAGTATCGTGAGTTATGGAAACTAACAGAATGGACACCGAGTTTAGTGTACTTTAGTGTGGTTAGAGAATAAAAGATCTCTACTTTTTATTGTACATTTTAGTTTTACTTATGCTTCAGGGTTACAAGTTATTCTGGTTACTAGAGAGACAGGCTTTCTGCAACCTTAATTTTTAAAATGTTAAGCACCAGCACACATCATTTTCCAAATACTTTCAAGGGCATTTTTCTAGAATCAGGTAAATGAGAGCAAGCAAGTGACCTACTTACAGTAAAAATGCTCCAGGTAATAAAGGTTGGGAAGCCAAGTGCATCCTGGAAACCACAGCATCTGGTCTTGTTTTATGCTTCATCTATCAATCTGCTGTTACAGGAATTGAGAATTAATGTTTCAACTACAGTACTGTTTCTTTTATGTCAGTTGATGAATTTATACCTTTGTTATTCTTACCCAATCCCTCCCATCTTCTCTCCCATTAAAAAAATAATAACAACAACAACAAACCATTTGTGCCCTGCCTGGTTTGGCTCAGTGGATAGAGCATCGGCCTGTGGACAAAGGGTCCTTCCTGGGTTCGATTCCAGTCAAGGGCACATGCCTGGGTTGCAGGGTCTGTCCCCAGTAGGGGGCTTGCAGGAGGCTGCCAATCAATGATTCTCATCATTAATGTTTCTATCTCTCTCTTCCTTTCCCTTCCTCTCTAAAATCAATAAAAATGTAGTTAAAAAAAACACACAACTATTTGTGAGGGTCCCAAACAAATCCTAGGGAGGTTACTCTTTACTCCTTAAAACTTCTGATGATAAGCTACACTATAGTAAGGTTAGCAATTCCTTGTTTTGACCAATCCTGATTTTCCACAAATGTTATCATTTGAACAGTGTATTTTCAGTACTGTATTAAAGCTAAACAACAAAATAGTGCAGATTTAAAATAAATAAGTTAAAAAATGTTTATTGGTAGCATTAATTGTAAAAAAAAAATAAAATATATATATATATATATACACACACACACACACACACACACACAAACACAATTGGCAGCAGTGCCTGAGAAAAGAATTATGTAGCATTGTAAGAGTGTGAATTAGTGCTGTCCTGATAACATTAAATTACATACATGCTCATTTTTACATAAGCATTTTAAATTATGTGTAAAGTTTAAAAACATAAAAGCATGAAAAGCAGACTTACAATAGTATGTTCTTTGGCCTTTGCTGTTGCATCTTTTGGCTCTCTGTGCTTTTTATAGAATGGAGCTATAATTCTTTCACTTCTTTCAATCTGTTGAAATTTTAATTTTCCATTATTTTTGCCTTGTATGATCTTATTTCAATGGGAGCTTCAAGCATTTAATCTTGGTCTTTCTTACTGCTTTCAGGACTTCAGGTACAGCTTCATATTCTTGCTTTACTTTGTTCCTCCTCCCATTCAATTTAATGACTTGTCAAAATACTAATTAAGGTTATTCTTTTCTGATGAAATATTTTAAAAAGAACCAAGGTTACCAAGTGACTATTATACTAACATAATTACTGCTATATAATTTTACCTATTTGTTGAAGTTCTACTCTTTCTAAATCACTGTCAAGCGAATCAGTTCTAAGGAGTAAAAATAGAGTCCAAAAATTTCAGATTTGTTTTTCCTTCCAGAGATTTTATTCCCATCATGAGTCTTCCATGCTTTTGAGTTCTAGATGTATCCCAGCTGACTTGATGGCTTAGCTGACCGGGTAGGCTTTGGAGCCTGGGGCAATAGAGATTTTTATGAAAATAACATCTGAAATTCACTGACTAGGGTAAGATTATTCGAAGTGTGGTCCAAAACTATCTTTATCCAAATCATCTCAGGGGCTTATTCAAAATGCAAATACCTAGGCCCAAACCTAGAGCAGTTAAATGGGAATCTCTAAGGCACGAACCTGGAGATCGGCCTTTTTCTAAGTTGTCCAAGTCTGTACAGATCCATGGTGAAATTTGAGAACCCCTAAATCTAAGGAATCCTTTCCCATTCAGAGTCCAGTGCATTGAATGACCTTGGCTACAGAGTAAACTAACCACACTCTTAACCAACTAACAAAAGCAAAGAAGAATTTAGTTCTATGGGGAAGTAGGGGGTTGAGGACTGGGGAGAGAAACTTCCATAAACTGTTTTAAGAGGCATTCATTAAAAAAAAAAAAAAAATTTTTTTTCAATAAATATAATAATTATTTTTAATATCTTGATTCTAACCATCACAGAGGGAAGGCCCAGAAAGCCTACCAAAAAAAAAAAAAGTCTGTTGTTATAATTTCCTGATTAATATTACACCTAATGAATTATTTATTGAGCCCCTACTGTGGGCCAAATATGTTGTTTTGTGCTGCCAGTGATTATATAAAGCTATCCTGGGATGAAAAGCATATGTTCACTCTGTTCTATTCTAAAAGAACCTACTTGACTTAATGATTGCTGAAAATAAACATATATGGTATGTGGAAAGGCAGTAATTTGATGTCCTTGGACCTAGACAGAGGGGGCTTCCTAAGGATTTGCTAAATGAAAATTAGGTCCAAAAGGTATACTACCATGTTTCCCCGAAAATAAGACATCCTCCAAAAATAAGACCTAGCACATGGAAAGATAAGACATCCCCTGAAAATAAGACCTAGCGCAACTTTGGGAGAAAAGATTAATATAAGACACTGTCTTATTTTCAGGGAAACAGGGTATATAGCTTTTCAAGCCACTGAAAAAGCAATGAGAAGCAGCATTTATATTGGGGACATGTAGACTATTTATGGTCAGTTTTTGATTACTTTATCCAACAATTTCCTTTCCTATATAATCATACCCTAGTATTAGACAGATGAATTGGATATAAAACATGAACCACTTGCAATAAATTCCATTCTGATTGTCAGTTACTCCAATCAGTTTTTAAACTTTCACTTATCCACGTGGCGGGCCAGTGTGCCTCTGTGGTTGACCTATGGACCAGGAGGTCACACTTCAGTTTCCAGGTCAGGGCACATGTTTTGAGTTCCTGGCCCATCCCCAGTAGAGGATGTGCAGGAGGCAGCCTACCAGTGATTGTCTTTCATCATTGATGTTTCTATCTCCCTCTCCCTTTTCCTCTCCCTCTCCCTTCCTATCGGAGATCAATACAAATATCTTAAAAAATATAAACATTCACACATCCCTATCATTCCATCCTTTCCCTTTAAAGCCTCATAATTTCGTCAGTTTATTTTAACTCATCTAGATTTTAAATTTTAACAAGTATTAAATTACTGTCTCAAAGACAATATATGTGTAGGGTTTGAATTAGACAAATCTAAGTTCCAATGAAAGTTTGCCCCTTTTTAGATACACACAAAATTAGGGAAGTTTATCTAAGTTTTAAAATTTGCTCATCTATAAAAGGAAGAAACTGATGGCTATTTTTAAAGGATTGTTTTGGAGAAATTTAGATTAGGGATGTGACTACTGCATGACACCTAGTACTATCATTCAATAAACTGTAGCTATCGTCCTCACTACAGTATCACAAGCTTGTAACAATGACAGCATTCACCAACTTCAACTATCAGGCTGCAGTATTGTAGCCATCAAAGGTGATACCTACAACAGGCACAAACTGCTTTTCTTAAGGGAGGGTAGGGAGGAGAGGAAAGGTCGGTCTCAACACTTCAGCCTCATGGCCTCTATCGGAACAAGTGATGCTTCTTGTACCTGAGGACAGTGCCTAATGTCATTCCGCCCCCCGCTGGCAGTATGTTTAGGACGCTCTGGCTTTCGGGTCTGCTCCCTGGGGACCTCTGGTGTCACGTCTCTCATTCTGGAAAGGGGAAGGGGTGAAGAAAAAGGGAAGTCACCGAAATGCAAAACCGGTCACCAGATGCCCGGTTCTGCCCTGACTGCCTTGGCCTGCCTGGGTGGGCTGCACGGCCGTTCCGCTGAGAGGTTTACAGGCGCCACCCGCAGGTGCAGGAGGGTGAGCTCATCCCAGAAACCGAAAGGCAGATGGCGAGGGTTGGCCGAGCGCGTCGGCGCTTTGGCTCCAGCACAGCCCAGGGGCGTGCGGGTTTGCACGGGGGTGAAGGTGGGGGGAAAAGAGGGGCGGGGGGAAGCGTTAAAGCAGGACTCGGGGAAGAACTTCTTTGAGGATGACACCGAGAGCATTTCTTTGCACGCTTCATGAAGGCTCCCCTCTTGGTCTGTGTTGCGCCCGGAGCCCGCGAGCGAGCAGGGGAAGGTCTTTATGGGACCAGCACCTTCCCCAGTTCCATAACCGAGACTCAATGGCTAAAAACGCAGCGCCTTGGCAGACACACCGGCTTCGCGGAAAGCCTCCGTCCGGCAGCTCGCGGGTTAAGCGGCACCTGCGCGACCTCGCCGCCGCCCGTTCCCAAACACCGGAAGCGCGCCCCTCCCGGCGGACGGCCCGGACTGCGCATGCTCGGCGCGAGGGGGCGGGCCGCGTCCTGCCGGAAGTGTTCTCTCCCCGGCGGCGTTTCCTTCCCGTGTGACACTAGCGGAGGGCCCGGGCTGCCGGTGTTCTTGCACTGGGGTTAGTAGCGGGTTCCGGCGGGGCCTCGTGGTGCGGACGCGGGATCCCACTGAGTTCCTTTCGAGGACCGGCTCGGAGCTGGGAAGCCCAGCAAGAAAGGTCAGCTCTCCCTTTCCCATGTCCCACCTCCGTGTCGCCCCCCGGGTCTCCAGCGGATTAACCTCCAAGGGCGTCCCCGGCCTCGCCTTGGCTTCCCGCCCGGCCTAGGCCCTCGGGTCTCTGCGGGAGCTGCTCCCAAGAGTTATGCCTTTTCCTGCGGGGAATTCTGTAAGGCATCGGGGTCACTGCCTGGGCTTGGGGTCGTCCCGGGCGACCTCAGATCCGAGGTCCTTAAAGGCAAAGGCGGCCGGAGTGAACGGGGTCTTCTTGTTGCAATGGCACTGATTCCACCTAGCTATAGTGCAAAAGCGGAGGTGATTGATTCTTAGGGCCTGGGCACACTTTCGCTGAGGATGATGTTAATTATAACTGTCCTTTAGGTGAAGGTTGGCAGTCTTTCAGTGACATAGCCATGTGCTCATTGGACCTTGATGTCTGCGAAACTGGGACTTTGGGGTTGAGAAAAACTTTGTAAAACAGCGCCCTGAATCGGGAGAGAAATACTATAGTGTGAACACTTATACCCAGTCCTTAACCTTGTCAGTAAACTGGTCATTGGTCAAGGTAGTGCGATTTCAAAAGGTTTCTACCCTGAAATGGAGAAATCTTTAACATGAACAACTATCCGGTGCCATGTTTCCCTAGCAAATAACAGAATTACAGTGTTTTGCCTTAGTTCTTAGTTGTACAGAGCACCATCTAGGTTTAGATACATGAATGTGTGTCATTGTCGTTGATCCTAGCGTTTATACAAGGTTGAAATACATTCCCTACGGCTGTATGCTTATGCAGCTTTTATTGTCAACTCTGCTGTAATGGTATTGTTACTGTAATGGTATTGTTATACTGTAGCGGTCTTACCTTGCAGGCATATCAATGTCATATGAATGATAGATCAGTGTGCAATAAAGTGTATACAGTTACAACCTACAAGTAGAAGTTTCACTTTCATTTCAGGATTCTGAGGTCATTTTAAAAGATGGATTACTATTTTAGAAATGACCATAGGTCTGGACTACTGTATGACAGCTAATGATTTAATTATAGGAAATATGTAGTTAACAGAGGTCTTGCATCTTAATGTTTTTTATAGGATTAAAATTGTTACTATCTTGGTGATTGGGATTGTACTGATAACTGTAGTTATTCATGTAGTTCAGTGAACATCCAGTAGATGGCAGTTTTTTTCAGTACTAAATTAAACTTGAAATAGTAAATGAAAACCTCTTACTCAAACATCTTTAGTTTTCACAGATTGTTAAGTTAAAACCCTTCTTTTGCCTAGTGGTTTATTTTCATCAATGAATAGTGTCCTGCATTATGATACCACATATCCTATCCAACTGCATTTTCAAATTTACTGTTGGAATAAAGGCTAAAGAAGTCAAATTTTCACATCCTATAAGAAGGGGAATATTCTTAGCCTATTTATAGAAATTTATCCTGATGGAAGAAAGCACACTTTATTATAAGAGGAGACATTTTAACTAGATGGCTTCTTCCTAGCTCCATTAAAAAAAAAACAATGAATATAATAAAACTGCGCATTCCTTGAGTAAAGTAGTTGTATCTTATCTGTTATTATATGTCCAGAATGTAGTAGGCATTATATGTGTTTAATAATTGCTTTATTGTATGAATTAAATCATTTAGCATTTCTAGGCCCTAGTTTCTTCCCCCACAATGAAGGCTTTCAATTATTTAGTTAAGTTTAAATGAAATGTCATATTGTAAAGTGAATGGAGAAGGTAAGTCAATGGAACCCTTGCCTTCTCTTTGAAAGTCATTAAGAAATTGGGCAGCAATTTTGTTGGAATGATTGAATGGGAAGTTTTATGCAGTTGCAATTTATTGGTTAAATAATTATTGAATAGCCTCTTGTTTTTGTATGTGACAGTTATTAAAATGGGTAAAATATAAATCTTGTTTATAAGGATTTAAACTCTAGTTGAGCAGACGCAATATCACATAAGTTAAATAATACAACCAAATGATTAACATAGAGGGTTAGTGTGATCTGAAAGCCTTCATGGAACATGTGAAGTTTTTAAAATTTGGATAGAATTTGACTAATCCTAGTTGAATGGGGAGAAATGGCCTATCCAGGGCAGATAGGCTGGAGGGATAATACTTGGGGCATTTTCAGATCCTGGTGATACCAACTATTGAGAATTAAGAAGCAGTAAGAAGTAAAATGCTTAAGATAGTCTTTTGGGGCTGGGTTAGAATAGTTTTTAGTAGTTGGTATTCCTGTAAATCAAGGGAAAGATTTTAGGTCTTTTTATTAGGGAGGAGTATATATTCTCGAATGGAGGGAAGGTTTCTAAAAGGAATTTCAAAATTGTGGGCACTATTTTAGAGGGAGCGACATGAAGTGGATCTTTAATTGAGTAGTGATGATGAGAAGAGAAATAATTTTTAGAGCTGGAACGACCTGCATTACCTAATTTTTACCTGCAGCTGAGCCATTTGTACAAATTCTGATTTGTTCCCTTTCACATGAGTGCAAAATATATATTCTCTTTGTATTTTCCCCCTTGGCCATATAGCATTCAGCACATTTCTGTGCTATAAGGGTATAAAGCGTTATTTGAAGCTGATATCCTATGTCCCAAAATGTGATAGTCACATTGTCCCCAACAAGGATATTCTTCTGGGTAGGCATTGCCTTTGACGGGTGTGCATGCCTTCTGTACTAGTAAGCCTGGCTATGACTGAGGTAGCTGTTCAGAGATACAAGTAAAAATAGGTCCATTGACCCCACCCTCCTGGGTTTGGGCTGTATTTTTTGTGGTTCAAAAATATTTGAAGATTTTGTTGCTTCAGATTTAGCTGGGTTGTAGGAAACAATAGTATATATAGCTTAAAAATTGACACTTATTAAGGAAATGGCATGTTTAAATTTAAGCAGGCCCTGAGGATCTTTAAAAGTAAATATTAGGAAGTAGTGAGCTCACAATTTGAATTTTACTAAAAAATTACCTGGTTTACATTATACTTAATGGAAGAAATTCTCACATTAAAGTATTTCATTTTTGTGCTGCCTTTCTATAGTTAGATTAGTGTTATAGTCATTATTTTTCTAGACTCTGAAATTATAGTTATTTTAAAGCTGTTTGAAGAATAAATAAGTACCTTAAGATATTTATTGTATTTTTCAAGTATAATTATTCTCTACTTAAATTATATAAGCTTTTAGGGAAGTTCATTAAAAATTCTAGTAAATTAACCTCAGTTTCTAATTCGTCCCTTTAGTTTCCAAGGGGAGCTTAAAGTGTGTGTGTTTACCTAATATTTAAAAATCTATTTCTCCTCAAAACAAAACACTTTTTAAAGATAGGTAATGTTGAATTTGACTAGCAGTTCTTGTTGCTCAATATAAGGTTCTTACCAGCCTCCCGGTTTTTATGACTAGTTATTATTTATTGAAATTTCTATTTGTTTTTTTAAGGGTTAACTGTCAAGATGGTACATGCTGAAGCCTTTTCTCGTCCCTTGAGTCGGAATGAAGTTGTTGGATTAATTTTCCGTTTGACAATATTTGGTGCAGTAACATACTTTACAATCAAATGGATGGTAGATGCAATTGATCCAACCAGAAAGCAAAAAGTAGAAGCTCAGAAACAGGTATGAGTAAAATATTTGAGGATCATTTTTCTGGTAGTTAACAAATATTTTTCCATGGGGCTAAGGATGTAGTAGAATTATAAGTTAAAGAGAAATTCTGTAAGATTTACATTAAAATGTTTTTGTCATATTTCGTTGTTCCTAAAAATAATTTTCTCCAATACTTTTTGATATATAAGCAACTTTTGAACAGAAAATTATGAAGAATAAAAATATAGCATTTTGTTTTGAACATTCTCATTATATTATTTTATATCAGTTATTTATTTCCGAAGGAATCTATGTAAACATAACAGGTTAAACAAAATTTATCTTTAATAAGGTGTATATTTTGCTTTGCTTGACATTTGAAATGTGGAGAATACTGACAAGTTTTCAGTCATAAATTTATAAACTACACTAATTTCTAATTAAAGAATTGCTTTAAAAATGTTAATATAAGTTATAATTTTATTTTTCACCTATTGCCTCTTGTGGTCCTTTTCTCATTATGATGATATATTTGTTTTGGTTCCTGTTTTTCTTTAAAAAACAAAACTTTCAAGGAGTCTTTCAAATTTTTCTTGTTGCTTGCGGACAAGATGTTTTATTTATGAATTTTTAGATTTCTTCCATGAATTTTGACCCCATTGCATTCAATAAATCTTTATTGAGCTTCTAGCAAATGCTTGGTGCCAAGGATAAAAGATGAATAAATCTTGTTCTTTCGAATGCTATAGGCTGGTATGAGAAAATGGGATGCAAAGAAATTACTGTTTCACAATGCTATGCATAGCTCTTAAATCAGTGAAAACTATATTTTTATAATTACTGTTTATTGTATGCTAGAGGCCCGGTGCCCAATATTTGTACACGGAGGAGGGTGTCCCTCAGCCCAGTCTGCACCCTCTCCAATCTGGGACATCTTTCACAATCCAGGACTACTGGCTCCCAACTACTTGCCTGCCTGCCTTCCTGATTGCCCCTAACCGCTTCTGCCTGCTGCAGAGGTTTTCTCTCTTTTCCTCGTCCATCACAGAAAAGGAAACAGTCCAGTTGCTGAGTGGAGGAGCTGGGGATTAAGAAATTAAAGAAAGAAAGAGAGCAAGATGTAGAAATAGATTTATAAAGCTGGGAGCTAGGTGGGCCGCCATTCTCTATGATGGAGAGGCAGCAAGCACCTGAGCCATGCAGCAGGTTTATTTTATAGGATCAAAGCAGCTTATTTGCATTCTTAAGTAAGTCCTAGCATTACTGGATTTACATATCTAGACCCACTCCTGTCGACACCTGGACAAAGGTAAATCAGAACTGAATAATACCCCCACCTTCTTGGGTGTAACCGGGGACATGATTCTGCCAATGCCTTGGACTCAGCTGACAATTTAAAGAAATGTGCATTTGCCTTCCCAGGGGCCCTATACATCTCACCCTTTTTTGTTTTTTAAGCTACTATAATAAAAGTAGAATCTAAACATTAACCCTACCAGACCTGAGGCCCTGAACCTAACTGTCCCCTATACCTGGGCTCCTGAGCATTAAAGAGAAAAAATCAACATGATATAGAAAAATGTTAGTTACATGGAAACAAGTGTTTAGAATAAGATGGAACTTGGAGACATTGTAGAAAATAGGTCTGCCTTTCATCCAGCACCAATATTCCACCAGCAGGATGAGCCTTGTCTCACAGAGGTACTTCTTACAAAGTGAGCACCAGATGTTGCTCTTCACCTTTTTGTATGGATTGTCTTTGTAAGACACTCCAGGATTTTGCTTGTTGTACCTGGAGTGCTTTTCCATGCACACAACACAGAAATGATTAGACGATGTCCCAGGGGGGGAAATCTCAGGAAAATGATTGCCTGGGGTCATCCGTTGAGGACAGGGTTCCTTTTGTGGGTGGTGGTGGGCTGATGTCCTGTATTCACAAATAAGTTTCAGGCACAGTTTCTGAATATATATGGTGAAATAAACTAGCTTTTTTGAAGCAGCTTGCTGCTTTGAAGCATACAAGATATAAGAATTATAACTGGCCTACATAAAAAGTTTTATGAAAAGCCGCCAGGCCAGTGGTAATGATGACGAGACCAGTGAAGGCGGGTCATCTGGTCATTTTTGTCACAGCCATCTATATATTTATTGTAGTCCTTCATCAGCTGTGGCATCTGTATTTCTTGCACATTCATCTTTATTTCTTCTGTTTATTACTACATTTTGGGCTGGATTGTGATAATTCAAAATAAATGTGATGGGTTTTCTATCCTGCCAAACTAAACATGTTACACTTTCTTGACATAGATAGCAACTGTCACCCCTAGTAACTTTTTTTTTAAACATTTCAGCGACTTAGGAAACTGCTTCCTGTTTTGCTGCAGGGTTCCCACAATTCCTATGTGTAATTCTGACAATGCATATTTAGCAAGGGTTACAGAGTTGTAGAACTGGTCCATGACAAGCACATGAGATTTATTTTCCATTGCACATGAGGTCTGGAGACGAATGACTATATTTCCTACTGCGCCCAAGTCTTTTATAGGCATTGATGCAGCACCAGTGTAGATTTCTGCATTAAAACTGTAGCCAGTCTCACCTTCACAGAGAAGGAAAGACTTGATGTCCCATTTGGTGGGCTTATCCTTGGTATACTGCTTTATGGCCAAGCAGTTTTTTGTCGGGATCATCCCCTCATCTAGGCTCAAATGTTGCTTTGGCAGATAGAAGTGGAGAAACTTGGGGAGCAGACTTCTAAGAAAGGCCTAACTTTATATTGTATATTCTATCTGTCTTATCGATATCAGTTATGTGTAAAAAACTCCAAAGGGCCAAAATCTGTCTCGAGTTATAACATTTTGAAATCCGGGAGTAAACCCAACAAAGTCAGAGCTTTCATTTGTCCAATAATCCTGATAGCTCAGCTTTATACATAAGTATTCCATATAAATCCTCAGTCCAAGAAAAGCCTTCATTTCTTCCATTGTGGCATCCTTGAAATTTTTAGCATTGTATGTAGGAGTTGGGCTTTGCTAAATGCAATTGGTGGGCCTGGAGGTTGGTTTTTCTCTGTCAAATTTTGCCAGAAAATGTCATCCAAAAACAAGGATAAAAAGTCAATCGGTTCACTCTCCTCTGTGTTAGACCAGGAATGTTCACTGGTCCTTTTCCACCCTCCATATCTCTGAGTCTCAGTGTGCTTTTCTCTTTCCTTCTAGTTGTAGAATTTCCACTCTGCCAGCCTTCCTGTGGTTCTGGATGATGTCCATTTTGTCTTTTAAAAATATATTTTATTGACTTTGTACAGAGAGAAAGGGAGAGAGATAGCAAGTTAGAAACATCGATGAGAGAGAGTCATCGATCAGTTGCCTCTTGCACACCCCCTACTGGGGATGTGCCCGCAACCAAGGTACATGCTCTTGACCGGAATCGAACCCAGGACCCAAGCGACGCTCTATCCACTGAGCCAAACTGGTCTCGGCCATTTTGTCTTTTAGTTGTAGTTTTGAAGTTGTTGTGCGAGGCAGTAGTTCAGGTGTTTACCTATGCCTCCATTTTGGTTTCTCTGAAGCACATTGATTCATAGCACTTTTAATATATATTTTATTGATTTTTGTACAGAGAGGAAGGGAGAGAGAGAGAGTTAGAAATATCGGTGAGAGAGAGTAATCGATCAGCTGCCTCTTACACACCCCCTACTGGGGATATGCCCGCAACCAAGGTATAATACATGCCCTTGACCGGAATCGAACCCGGGACCTTTCAGTCCCCAAGTCGACGCTCTATCCATTGAGCCAAACCGGTTTCGGCTGATTCATAGCACTTTTAAAGAGTGCTGTTATTACTACTACATGATCAACGCACATTTATACTAATCCTTTAACCACTCTATAACTAGAATGCTGTGTGATTTGGATTTCCTTGTAGAACAGCAATACCCTTGACAAACATCAAGATTTTATATAATCACAAGTATTTTAGGAAAATGTAACAAAAATTTAGGTAAATTCATGACTTAGCAGAGCACCTTCATTTCTAAAAATGTTAACTTACTTAAAATTTGAATATTATTTATAGATTATTTAAGACTCCTTAGTGATCATAAACTTTTATCATATAATTGGGGAAACCAAGGTAATATGTTTGGTGGTTAGATATGGGTTCTAGTGTTGGAATGCCAGGATTGGTATATTGCCTCTTTCATTGGCTCACTTTTAATCTAAGACAATTACTTAGTCTGAGCTAAATTTCAGTTTCTTTTTCCATTATGGGGAAAAATTGTGTCTATCCCATAGGCTCACTCTGAGGATTCAATGAGTTAATCTACTTACGGTATTTTGACATAATATTTGGCACACTCAGTAAATGTTTAACTGGTTACCTACCATCAGGAATTGACATTATAGGAGAGCATCTCAGAACAGTTTGAAATTAGATAGATTTGAACACCTATTGTCGATACTTGAGTAATTTGAAGGAAGTTAGGTACCTGTTTTTAGATATTCTGTTAATTTAAATAAATTCCAGTTTTTTTGATATTCTTAATTCCTCAGTCTTTCATCTTGAGGTTTCATCTGTACTTATTATGATCATCCTACTAGGAAAGAGATGTCAAGTTGGACCTTAGAGTCTCATTGAAGCAGTGTGAGGCCCTGTATATATATCTTTAATTATGTATTCTATTTTCTCATTTCCCCTCATTTTTCACAAACTGGTTTAAATTGTTTTTGTTTCTGTGGAGTAGACCCTCAAATTTTTCTTTACCTAAGGATTTACAACAGGCCAGGATTAGGTCAAGGGGCCTAGAATATTCCTGGAAAATTCTTGTGTATCTGTTTATTGCCTTTTATATTTCACAGATGCCTCTTTTGAAGTTCCAGTGTCTAAATATCAAACTAAAGAAGGTTGCTTGTCCCTCTTTTCCCCCCAGGCGGAGAAGTTAATGAAGCAAATTGGTGTGAAAAATGTGAAGCTTTCAGAATATGAAATGAGTATTGCTGCTCATCTTGTAGATCCTCTTAACATGCATGTATGTACCTTTAATTTTACTTAATATTTTTTGGAGGGCCTAGAATTTGTGTCAGTGGTCCCAAAGGCCATACCAGGTCTGATGATTCTGTAGGAGGAATCTCAGCATTCAGCATAGTGGTACTCACAGACTGATCCATGCTGTCTGGGCAAACTGTGTCTATTTTGAAAGTATTTGTCCTCTATTTACTTGTTATAAAGATAAGTTTTAATACTATTTTACTTTCAGTTAATAAAATTCAGAAGTCCATTTGGGTGGTATAAGTCTTTTTTCTAAAATTCACTCCTATTATGCTTTACAGCATCATACTAGTATATGAATTAGGTACACTTCTGGTGAGCCCTTCCGGACGAACGGTGCTGAATTAACGAGCTGGCTGTCAGTCTTCTAGGCAGGGTGAATTCAGCTTTTAAAGTCCCTGCAAAGTTTTGAGTGCCAGAGCTAGTGTTGTTGTTTTTTTTAATAGTAGGTAGTTGGGTATTAAATTCCTTTTTGCAGTGTCACAGTACTTTAATTTCATTATTACTACGAAATGTCTTTACTCTCATTAATATGTAATTTTAATCTTTTATTATTTATGTGTAATTATCAGAATAAATGTTGCCATTTGGGGGAAATTTTTTTATTATTATAATATATTTTATTGATTTTTTACAGAGAGGAAGGGAGAGAGATCAAGAGCTAGAAACATCGATGAGAGAGAAACATCGACCAGCTGCTTCTTGCACCCCCCCCACTGGGATGTGCCCGCAACCAGTGTACATGCACTTGACCAGAATTGAACCTGGGACCTTTCAGTCCGCAGACCGACGCTCTACCACTGAGCCAGTTTTGGCAATTTGGAGGAAATTTAAAAATATATATATTTTTATTGATTTCATAGAGAGGAAGGGAGAGGGAGAGAGAAAAATCAATGATGAGAGAAAAAAAAAATCAATCATTGATTGGCTGCCTCCTGCATGCCCCCTTTTGGGGATCAAACCCACAACCTGGGCATGTGTGCTTTACTGGAATTGAACCAGGGACCTTTTGGTCCGCAGGCCAACAACACTATCCACTGAGCCAAATCAGCTAGGGCTGGTGGAATTTTTTTTTTACTTAGGTGAGTAAACATCAGTTGTAAAATTCATGTTGACCTTACTTTTTACCAGGTTACTTGGAGTGATATAGCAGGTTTAGATGATGTCATTACGGATCTGAAAGACACTGTAATCTTACCTATCAAAAAGAAGCATTTGTTTGAAAATTCTAGGCTTCTGCAGCCTCCGAAAGGTAAAGTATATTTGCTACAGCATTAAAAATCTTAGAACCATTGAAACTTTGTCATTATAGAATTGGTGGATTTGAAGTTAGATATTTTGAGAGAATGCTGAAATCCAGTAAACTAAGTTTTCATATAATTGCTCATTCTGTGTGTGTGCGTGCGTGTGTGTGTGTGTGTTTTAATTTAATAAATCTGTTCAAATTATTATAATTGTTCCTCTTTCCCCCCCCCCATTGCTCCCCTTCACCCAGTTCCCACCCCACCCCTGCCCTTACCTCCCCCACATTGTCCTCATCCATAGGACACTCATCCCGGTTTTGAAAAACCTTATAACCGTGGTTTTGAACTCTATATCCAGTCATTTGTTTTCCTCCATTTCTTCTGTTTGTGTTCTGTTTCTTTGTTTCTGCATTTTCGCTGCTTCCCTGCTTGGTAGGGTGGCTTTGTATGCTAGGTGTCCTATATGGCCCAGTGGGTCAGCCTCCCAGTTATCTGAGGTGGGCACTCTTGGTGTACCCCTTTGTGGTCTGCGTGTTCAGCCTTGTTGTAGTTAAATCTTGATTGTTGTTGGTGTTACTGGGAGGAATTGACCTCCAGGCCAATTGGCTGTGAGGACCCACTGTGTCTATAATGGAAGAACTGCTGTGCTGGAGACATGCTTATGGGGCAGGACTTGTTTCAGTGGGACTTTGGTGCTCACTGAGTCTGCCTCTTGAATGTGTCACTTAAGGATGTGAACAGTTGAAATCTGGTGTCATCTCACACTGACCACTAGATACTCTAGCTTCTGGATCTCCAATGGGTGCATGTCAGCTACTTTCTGAGGCCACCCAGCAGGAGCTACAGCGAGAAGTACAGTTTTCTCCTCTTTGCTTGGGTCTGGAGGTTTTGTAGCTATCTGGCCAGAGCTGCAGTTAGTTAGGTTAAGCTGTGATAGGGCAGGTCATTTATATGCAAAAGCCACTGTGTGGAGCTTGGGTGGGTTTGTAGATTGTCACTAGGCTAGAGCGTGGCAAACAGCGATGGCTGCTAGTCAGCTATCTCTGCATTTCCATGTTTCCAAGTCCCTGCATCCCATGCCCCAGTGCAGAAAACAATTATTCCTGTGCACACCTCTGCAAGAAAGCCACCTTCACTTTTCGACCCGATGGCAGACAGTCCAGCTTCTTCGTGTAGGAGTTTGGGTCCCCAGCGTCTCCTTAGAATCAAGTTCAGAGTAATCAGGAGCTTGTCTCCCTTCGGCTTTAAAAAAGCAGTGCACCCACCTAGGTGCCTGCCCCCAGCCCAATTCGTGCGCCTTGGTACCTCAGCTTTTCAGTGCTTGGGCACATCTCAATGATCTTTTTCTCTTTCCTTCTATAATAGTTGTAGAACTTCCACTCAGCCAGCTTTCCTGTGGTTCTGGATGATAGACGTTTTGTCTTTTAGTTGTAGTTTTGAAATTGTTGTGCAAGGCAGCAGTTTAGGTGTTTACCTATGTATGCCACCATCTTGGTTTCTCTCTTAATTGCTCATTCTTTTTTTTCTTTTTTTTAAATGTATATTTAATTGATATTTTACATAGAGGAAAGGAGAGAGATAGAGAGCTAGAAACGTCAATGAGAGAGAAACATTGACCAGCAGCTGCCTCTTGCACACCCCCTACCGAGGATTTGCCCGCAACCAATGTACATGCCCTTGACTGGAATCGAACCCAGGACCTTTCAGTCCACAGACCGACGCTCTACCACTGAGCCAAACTGGTTTCGACTAATTGCTCATTCTTTTTGTGTGTGTTTTTCTTAATGTATTTAACACATTTATTCTCTTAGTGGGATGTTCTCTCATTCTCCTAGAGTACAGGTATTTAAAGATTAGAGCTCTGGGATAACATACTTCCCTTTGTGCTCTCAGGTAATTTCCTTAACTCCTCCATGTAGGTCTGATGCAGCTTCTCTAACTGCTCCATTGTTGGGTTCAGAGTGATGAATTGGGATTGGATGGCTAACAACAGTGTGAATAGGTTTTAGATATTAATTGCTCATTCTTTAGTTTCCCAAATTTAGATGATGTTAACATTGCAAAATAATCCTTTTATTTCTTTAAAAAATATATATATATTATTGATTTTTTACAGAGAGGAAGGGAGAGAGAGTTAGAAACATCGAAGAGAAAGAAAACATTGATCAGCTGCCTCCTGCACATCTCCCACTGGGGATGAGCCCACGAACCAGGCACATGCCTCTGCCTGGAATCGAATCTGGGAACCCTCAGTGTGCAGGCCAGCACTCTATCCACTGAGCTAAACCAGTCAGGGCCTTTTATTTCAAACTCATTATTTCCAAATAAATGGAAATTGGGAAAATCAAGGTTAAAAAAAAAAAATCCAAAGTCACAATGTGGTGTTTTTTTGTTTTGTTTTGCTTTTAAGATAAGACTTTTTTTTTAAATTAAATTTATTGGAGCAGCCGAAACCGGTTTGGCTCAGTGGATAGAGCGTCGGCCTGCGGACTGAAAGGTCCCAGGTTCAGTTCCGGTCCGGGGCATGTACCTTGGTTGCGGGCACATCCCCAGTGGGGGGTGTGCAAGAGGCAGCTGATTGATGATTCTCTCTCATCAATGTTTCTAACTCTCTATCCCTCTCTCTTCCTCTCTGTGAAAAATCAATAAAATATATTTTTAAAAAAATTTATTGGAGCAACATTGGTTAATAAAATTACAATATATAGGCTTCAAGTGTACAATAAGATTTCTTTTTGTTATTTCAGAATTCTAGCGACTTTTTCCCTTTTAATTATTTCCACTTAAGTACATCTTATTTTTAAGGGAAATGTTTTCTTGTCCTCTGTTAGTAATTACTTTGAAAGTTTTTGAACTTAAGAATTGAGTGAGATGCCCAGCTGTGTTGTGGCTCAGTGGTTGAGCATTAACCTATGAACCAGGAGGTCATCATTCAATTCCTAGTCAGTTTACATGCCTGCATTATGGGCTCCATCCCTAGTAGGGGACTTATAACTGCATCCTTAAATGTTATGCCTATTGGGAATTGGGCCTGCAACCCGGGCATGTGCCCTGACCTGGAATTGAGCCGTGACCTCCTGGTTCATAGGTCGACGCTCATCTACTGAGCCATACCAGCAGGCAGAAAAAAATGCCCCTTTTAAATAATACTGCTAGAATCACTGATAACATGCCAGATGAGAAAATATGATTAGTGGAATGTAACATATATAAGGAAATGGGGATAAAATAGTTGAATGAGTAATTATAACGCTAACACTTATGTAATTATCACCCAGGTCAAAAAGTGAACATTACCTGGCTGGACATTTTTATTGAAGAGAGGAGGCACAAGATGCTATAATCCAAAATACTTGTCATCACTGATATTGAATATAGAACATGGCTTCTTCCTTTTCTACTATTAAAAAAAATATGAATAAAAACAAGTGAATGTTGGGAAAAATTTTACTTTGGCTAGAATTAATATTATGTTGATTATCACAAACTAAAGCAAATATCTTGTTCTCTTAAAGGAAATAATAAAAGTACATGTTTATTTCCAGGTGTTCTTCTCTATGGGCCTCCAGGCTGTGGTAAAACGTTGATTGCCAAGGCTACAGCCAAAGAAGCAGGCTGTCGATTTATTAACCTTCAGCCTTCAACACTGACAGATAAGTGGTATGGAGAATCTCAGAAATTAGCTGCTGCAGTTTTTTCTCTTGCCATAAAGCTACAGCCTTCCATCATCTTTATAGATGAAATAGGTATGCTATGTTTTCTATGGGAGCATTTTAAAATGCCATATTTAAGGTTGGTATTTAGATGACCAAATTGAGTTTTGTTTTTGTGGGTTTTTTTTCAATATATTTTTATTGATTTCAGAGATGAAGGGAGAGGAAGATAGAAACTTAAGTGATGAGAGAGAATCAGTGATCAGCTGCCTTCTACACACCCCCCTTCCCCCACTGGGTATCAAACCCAAGCATGCACCCTGACTGGTATCGAACCATGATCTCCTGATTCAAAGGTTGATGCTCAACCACTGAGCCATGCCAACTGGGCCAAATTGAGTTTTTGACAATTTTTAGGCCAAATTATTAAAAGCAAAAGCGATAACCATCTTATTATGCTATGCATATTTTTCTGTGTTGCAGAATGAGTCTGTTCATTATGTTACTGGATAGCTTTTTCTGTGTTTTCTCTCTCACAAAAAGAATGCAGTAGACATCTATGTACATGTTGCCTTAAGCACATATGTTTGTCCAGGGTAGATAGCAACTAGTAGTTGAACCATTAGGCTGTGTGCTGTGTTTATCTTCAACCTCATGAGGATGACCAGTTCTTCAAAGTGGTTATACCTGTTTTCATTTTTCTGTAGTTTGTATCCCTAGATAACTCCCTAAAAATTTTTTGTCAGATATTATCATTACTTTTTGCCAACTTAAATAACATAAATTATTTTAATTTGAATTTTCCAGCTTACTGTTAAATTTGGGCATCTTTTAACATGTTGATAAGTCATTTGGATTTCTTCCCTTGTAAATTATTGGGTTTATGGGGTGATTTTTTTAAAATTATATTTTTATTGATCTCAGAAAGGATGGGAGACGGAGAGAGAGATAGACATATCAGTGATGAGAGAGAATCATTGACCGGTTGCCTCCTGCACACCCAACACAGGATCAAGCCTGCAACGTAAGCATGTGCCCTTGACCGGAATTGAACCTGGGACCCTTCAGTCCACAGGCTGACGCTCTATCCACTGAGCCAAACCAGCTAGGGTTTTTTGGTTTCTTGTTGATTGTAGGGGCCTGATGCGACAGGGGCCAAACATGGCAGGGATCTCCCTTTTCCGTGTCCAGCGCAGAAAGAGAGATGAACGAACCGGTTCTAAGTGGAGGAGGCCAGGGATTGAGAAATAATAGAAAGAAGGAAAGAAGATGCAGAAATAGATTTAAAGCTTGGAGCTGGGTGGGACGCCTTCCTTCCCCTCTGATTGAGAGGCTGCAGCAAAGACCCAAGCCACACAGTTCATTTATTTTTTATAGGCCTAGATTTACATATCTACTCCCGCCCCTGTCGACACCTGGGCTGCTATGAAGTCAGAAATGATTAACATGTCCAGCCTTACTGGGGAAGCATGTTCCCAGGGCGTGTCTCTGCCTACACCCTGAGTTCAGCTGACAATAATTAAAGAAAATGCCCATGTGTCTACCCAGGCAGCCCTCTACAGTTGATGTTCATTATCATTGCTGGATTTTATGGTAAAACTGTATTTAGCTTTGTAGGAAACTACCAAACTATCTTCCAAAGTTGCCTCCTGCACACCCAACACAGGATCAATTTAGGCCAAATTATTAAAAGCAAAAGCGATAACCATCTTATTATGCTATGCATATACCATTTTGCAGTTTCTTCAGCAATAAATAAAAATAATCTGTTGTTCTGCATCTTCTTCAGCAGTTTATTGGATTTTATTATAAGTTTTATTTATTTTAGCTATTCTAATAAGTTTGTAAGTGGTGTCTTATTGTTCTGTTAATTTGCAATTCCTTAATGACATGTTATTGAGCATCTTTTCATATGCTTATTTGCCATCTGTATCTCCTCTCTGGTGAGGTGAGGTGGGTATCTGATGAGATATTTTTGGGTTTTTCTATTTTTGAATTTTAAGAGTTTATTGTATATTTTGTCAAATATATGTTTCGTAAATACTTTCCCCCAGTTTGTACTTTGGCTTTTCTCTTAACAGTGTCTCTCCCACAAGGAAAGATTTTTAATTTTAATAGATTCCAACTTCACTATTTTTTCTTTGATGGATTGTTTTTGGTGTTGTATGTGAAAACTCATCATCATGCCTTGTATAGATTTCTCCTGTATTCTGGCTTTATAGTATTGTGTTTTACACTTAGATCTGTGATGCATTTTGAGTTAATTTTTATGAAAGGTATAAGGTTTGTTTCTAGATCTTTTTTTAAGCATGTAAAAAATATTGTAGCAACATTTATCAGATATGCATTAAGTTTTTACAAAAATACTTTATCCAACTTTTTAAATAGTATTTACATATGTCTTTTGCCATCCTTTTCACCATTCTGAGCCCTTATATTTAAGTATGTCTCTTGTAAGCACCACACAGTGGTGGTGAAGTAGGCAGCTGAACTTAAACAATTTAACTTTAAAAAACAAATTTTACTTTAAAAAATAACTTTAAATGATTAGATTTTATCATTGTCTTTTTTTTTTTTTTTTTTTTTGTGAGCTAGTTTGATACATCATCCAACAATGGATAGATTATACAAAATTGGAACTGTATAAGAAAATCCAGGATTTACTTTTAATGTCTTGTTTATTCTTAGGATGTATGTTTGTGTTTTTTTTTTCATTCTAGGAGGAAAATGCTTCTCCGCTTCTTTAAAAAATGAACATTTCATATTCATTGTAGATAATTTGGAAGACAAAATAATTCAAAACAAGAAATTAAAGTTGTCCTTAAGTATTTCACTGAGCAATAACCAAAGATACTTGCATTTTGTTTAATTTTTTACCATGTATAACATATACATGTGTGCTAGCTTGTGTGGTTTAAACCATTTTCTGTCCATTTTACCACTTAATAGTATTGACATTTTCTAATGTCATTTTATTTATTACCAGGAAAAGGCTGTGACCCCATAATTAAGAGCACAAAGGTTACAGATAATCTGGAAATTTATGGCCAAACTACACAGATTTTCCTCTTAATCTTTTTCTAGCCTTGATCTTTTTCTAGCCTCTCAGTACCAGATCCTTTACTTCTTTTATATATGTTAGCATAAATGTATTTTAAGGAAATAAATGAAGGTTGTGAGTTGATTGTGTGTTTTTTAGTTTGTCCAATAATTTGCCAAAATTGTTATATCAGAATAATGTGTGAAAAAGCATAGTAACCCTTTTTCTTGTAATCTTTCAGGAAGTTATTAGCTTTTGGTTAAATGATTTGAGATTATATAAAGAGTAAATAATAGTTAATTTCTAACACTCAGGACCTTTTCTTTTCAGACTCCTTTCTACGAAACCGTTCAAGTTCTGATCACGAAGCTACAGCCATGATGAAAGCTCAGTTTATGAGTCTCTGGGATGGATTGGATACTGATCACAGTTGCCAGGTATTTGAAGAAATGTGCCTTAAAGTTGCAGTGTTGAAGAGAAAAATCCCGGGTGAAGTCTCTCCTTGGAATTTTTAGGATCATGATGCCAAGAAAGGAAGTTACTAGTGGCTCTGGGTCTGTTTTTACCCTTGCTTAACTCCCTACTGCACTGTCTTCATTACTGGCCTCAGCCTAATTTCTTTAGCTTTTTTGCAGTTTGTCGATTAATTTATCTGAGTTTTGTAAATACTTTATTATTTATGTATGTTTTGTAAACAGAGGGGTAAAGGATCTCCTTTATCCACCATGTTACCATAAATCAAAAGAAAGAGGAGAAAACACAACAGGTGAATTTAGGTGACAGTAACAGAAACCATTTAAAAAAAAATATATACGTATTTTATTGATTTTTTTTTTACAGAGAGGAAGAAAGAAGGATAGAGAGAAACATCAATGAGAGAGAAACATTGATTAGCTAGCTGCCTCCTGCCCACCCCCACCGGGGATGTGCCCACAACCAAGGTACATGCCCCTGACCGGAATCGAACCTGGGACCTTTCAGTCCATAGACCGACGCTCTATCCACTGAGCCAAACCGGTTTTGGCACCATTTTTATTAATATTGTAATTGGTTCTGATAAAGCTCTTCAATGGAAGTAGTTCACATGTTCCCAAACTAGTATTCTCCTAAGCAACAGAATTTAAAGTACTTAGACAATTGAGTAGGTTCGGCCATGTAAGAGGAAGTAGCTTACTATCATATTCTATCCTATCATATTATAGTTTCAAAAGCCGTGGAAAGAGCGATAATTGGATGAATTTTATACTCCAGATGCACTTCAGAGCTCCACAGCCTGGTTCTGATATAGCACAACTGAAACAGTTTTCAGAACCAGGATTTCTTATCACTCTAATAGTGCTTACTGTTTTCCTTTTGCCAGATTTTTATTTGAGGGAGCAAATAAGGATGTTACTTTTTTATTTAACCCCAGCAACATTTTATTTAACCTTTTTAGTGTTGAGAGCATTAAAATTGATATTAATTTGAATAACAATTTTAAACATACTCTTATCTGAAACAGTTAGCTTTTCTCTAAAATTGTCTGTTCTATGACTATGGATGGAATTCAACACCTCACCTAGCTGTTTTTGATATGGCCACAAATGAAACAAAAATAGTAGAATGACACTATTAAACCTGTCACCACTACCAGAAATCCGAGTTAACTAATGATGTTCTTCATCTTGAGAGACATGAGACATAAAAGACCACAGTGTTTTGAGGATAGTCATTGACCTAAAGTTTTGAGGCATAAATTTAGATCTGATTATTTTAAATGTGAAATAATAAAAAATTTATCTTGCTATTTTGCCTTAAAGATTTTTAAAAGTCTTAACTAAATACCTAAAGGTGCATTAATTTTGTTGCTTAAATGCTAAAAAATTACTGTTGTTTGCCATTTTTTATTTTAGTTCATTTACAATATATAAAGGTAAGTGTAAAGGTTCCCTACCAGTTTTTGACGCTTAAAATTGCTCCTTAAAATTTGCTGCTTAAAGTGAAACTAAAAGTGGTTTCATTCACTCTTGCTTTTTCATCATGAATATTTGTTATTATTTTATAGGTATTTATTAGTAATGTTATATTAGATTTATTTGGATTCCTTGATCCTAATTCTTAGCATTCCATCTTCTATGGGGTTTTTTGTTTCATATCTCTCTTTTAAGTATTTGAGATACTTAATACTGTATCCCAAAATGTACTTTCTTATATTCATCCTCTATCTTGTGCAATTAGGTTTTTTGATCACTCCAAGACTTTTTTTGTTAAAAATGTAGTAAGAAATTTACCTTTCTTATTAATTTATAGAATTGTAGATAGGCAGTAAAAACAAATCACAAAATAAGAGCATTAATATTTTGTTTTTTTAAGACCTCTTAACCCAAATGCAATATTGCATTGTAGAACTAACATTTCTCAAATTTGTATTTGTACTTATATTTTTCCCCTCTAGGTGGCAACCTCTCACAGTTAATTGAAAGTAATTTGGCTCTTAAATATAATTAAATGTAAAATATAAGATTTAATGGATTTTTCAACATGTTCTGGAGTTAGACTTGTAATTATTTCAGAAATCTAAAACCTCTTAGGCTGAAATAAAATAATATTAAATAAAACTTGCCATTAAAATACCAGTAAATTTCATTTTGGATAGCTAATGTGTGCTGTTATTAGATTATACAGAATATCAACAGTATTGGTAATATTGAAGCCCTTCAGAAACGAACATTTATATATCTTTGTCTTTATTCATGTTGATTTTTCATCTCGACATCCTTTATAAATTAATGACCCAGAAGTTGGCAGAGCCACCCAGCATTTTTTAAAAAAATTCTACCCAGGCCCTAGCTGGTTTGGCTCAGTGGATAGAGCATTGGCCTGTGGACTAAAGGGTCCCAGGTTTGATTCTAGCCAAGGACACATACTTGGGTTTCCGGTTCCATCACCCCCACGCCCAGTAGAGGGCGGGCAGAAGTCGGCCAATCAATGATACTCTCTCATTATTGAAGTTTCTATCTCTATATCCCTCTCCCTCTCTGAAATCAATAAAAATCTTTTTTAAAAATCCTACCTAGAATTTTGATATTTACTTTTATTCTGTTGCCCTTGTTTGAGGTTGAATTGTTTGAGGTATTACTAGTATTGAAAAGCTGTCACCTGTAGTGCTTACATATGCCATGAGATAATGATGTGAAATATAGAGGAAAATGTTACTTTTACCAGTATACTTAGACTTAGGGGAAACGATTCTTTCCTTAATATTATTATTAATATCCCCTATAAACTCCTATAATATTAATGGCTTTAACATAAATGGCTTTTAGTTATTCAACATGTAGCAATTGAGTAACCATATTTCATAAATACAGTAATTAAAAAAAATCTTATCATCTTTGTTATCTCCTGATCTGTTTAGGAATAACTTCAATTTGTATGTATAAATATTTGAGTAATACATACTGGATTAATGTCAGGTTTCTTGCAGAATATTTAATTTAAATGCCACTAATTTCCTATATTTTCTAAGCCTCTTTAATAACAACTTAAAAGCATTATTATTTTAAAAAATATATATTTTATTGATTTTTGTACAGAGAGGAAGGGAGAGAGATAGAGTTAGAAACATCAATGAGAGAGAGTCATCGATCAGCTGCCTCTTGCACACCCCCTACTGGGGATATGCCCGCAACCAAGGTACATGCCCTTGACCGGAATCGAACCCGGGGCCCTTCAGTCCCCAAGCCGACACTCTATCCATTGAGCCAAACCGGTCCCGGCTTAAAAGCATTATTATTGGTGGGTTTAATACCTTTGCTTTTTTTTTATATATATATTTAGGTCATAGTGATGGGAGCGACTAACCGTCCTCAGGATCTTGACTCAGCTATAATGAGAAGAATGCCTACAAGATTTCATATCAACCAGCCAGTAGGTGCTTTTTGATTGATGATATGAACAGTTAAATATTCACTTTCTAAAGGTCTTTACCTGTGATTTCAAGAAAGGAATGATTTTTTAAAAAATAACACTTATTTCTGACAGGCAGGGGAAGAGTAGGGCAACAATCCACATAATTGTTTCTTTGTTCTTTCTAGTCTTGCTTTCCTTTTCTTTCTGTCTTTCCTATCATCCATATGACTTGCTTCTGCTCAATGTGTGTAATTATCTTAAGTTTGCCTAGATACTTTAGTGGTTTTCTTTAGACTATTGCAAGTTATCTATGGAAGATACATATGAAAGTCTAAATTGTAGTTTTGGTTTAGGGGTTGGGGTTAAAGAACTGTTCTGTTCAGAAGTCCTGACAGGATAACAACCAGGATTTATTTGACCAATTATTAGCAGCTGTAATAAGCGCTTTCCTTTGATAAGATTAATGGCTAACCAGTAGTTAAGATATTAGACTTTAACTTAATGGGAATATGTTGAAACAGTATTATATACTTTTATATATATATATATATATATATATATATATATATATATATATATATATATATTATTAACTTTTTTACAGAGGGAGAGAGATAGTTAGAAATATTGATGAGAGAGAAATATCTATCAGCTGCCTCCTGCACACTCCCCACTGGGGATTTGTTTGCAACCAAGGTACATGCCCTTGACCAGAATTGAACCTGGGACTTTTCAATCTGCAGGTCGATGCTCTATTTACTGAGCCAAACCAGTTAGAGCAGTACTATATTCTTTCTAGCATTCTTTTGTTAAGAAGTACCCTCAAGTAGATAATAATTTATTGGTACTCTGATTTTTGCACAGAATACTCAGAACCTGAATTTTCTCTGAATTTAGATCAAAGAAAAAAACAACTGTTAATAACAGAAGATATGTACTATGCAGTCGGCATGTTACATGTATAGCTATTCAGAGGAATTTTTATTCCTTTTAAATTTTGAAGTAAATAATAATTCACTTATAATCTTTGTCCCACTTTACATTCTGCAACTTAGCAGATCTGTATGTGGCAATAAACCTGTCTCCTAAAGATTGATGGTTGTAGCCTCTATAAATTTACTCTGCTTTGCTATGGCTACAACCTCTGGTACCTCTGAGCGTATGCATAATTTTATCCACTCTTTTAGGAAATTTACCTGATAAATCAGTGAAGAGAATTTTTTTAACCTGATGTAGGGGACTTTACCACTTACTTTGTATGACCAGTATTCATTAAGCATTAAGATGTGTCAGACCCCTGCAAGACTCTGGTGAATGGAACATAGCTGCTGTCCTCAAAGAACTCTGTGTTGCAGTGTAGTTAGACACGTAAATAAATAATGCGAAGTGTACTATATACACAGGTATGTTTAAAGAACTGTGAGGACCTGAGATGATGAAGAATACTAATAATTCTGTCTGGGGAGTTGATGAAATGTGCAGACTTAGCCCTGACCAGTAACTCATTTAGTTAGGCAACAGTCGCCAACCAGTGGTTCATGAGGTCTGAAAGGTTGGCGACCACTGGGTTAGCTCATCGTCCAGGTACTCCATGGTTGTGATTTTGATCCTCCATCAAGGCACATATGAGAGGTAACCAATGCATGCATTAATAAGTGGAATAACAGCCGAAGCCGGTTTGGCTCAGTGATAGAGCGTTGGTCTGTGGACTGAAAGGTCCTAGGTTTGATTCCGGTCAAGGGCATGTACATTGGTTGCGGGCACATCCCCGGTAGGGGATGTGCAAGAGGCACCTGGTCGATGTTTCTCTCTCATTGATGTTTCTAGCTCTCTCTCTCTCTCCCTTCCTCTCTGTAAAAAATCAATAAAATATATTTAAAAAAAATAAGTGGAATAACAAAGCAATGTTTTCCCCTCTCTCTCTAAAAAATAAATAAATAATAAATAAATAAGAATTAAAATTTACAGAATCCACCTGGGCATTGAAGGGTGGTAGGAAATTATGAAGTAAGAGAAGGCTTTCCTGCCCAAATGAATAAAGGCAAGAAATTTCTGTGTGGAAGCTCATGTTTAGCTGTGACTTCTGGGGTACTTCTATTAGAGCATCAAGGAAAATAGATCATGAGACTGCTGCCAGGTTTAATGAACTTGGGATGTCACACATAATTTCTGTTTTATTTTGTTAGCTAGATATCCAAACATTTTTTTTTTTTTTTTGAAAATTAGTTTACCTCAGTGGTTTGAAGACAGAGAGTATATTGATAGAATATCTACTTGTAGTCCAGTAGAAAATAAAGAATACAGTAGAATAGAACATAGGATACATAACATGGAAAGTAGACTCTACTAAAGTTAAATCCCCCCCCCACGATTTTTATATATATATATATATATATATATATATATATACATATATATATATATATAATATATATATATATGATCTTAGTTGTGGGGGGCGGGGGGAGGAAGATAGAGAAAGAAACATCATTCGGTTGCTTCTGTAGGCACCCTGACTGGGGATCAAATCTGAGACCTTCAGATACACAGGACGTTGTTCCAACCAACTGAGCCATACCGACCAGGACTAACGTTATAAGTCTAATATATTGATTTTGTGAGTTATCAAAATGAGTCGTAATAGATTTACAAATTTGTTATAAATTCGAAGACTGATATTGTAGAAACTGGTATTTTATAACCCTCTTTCATTCTGTTTATAGAGAACTGGAGGCCTGGTGCACAAGAATTCGTGCACTGTTGTGGGAGGTGGTTTCCTCAGCCTGGCCTGTCCCCTCTTACACTAAAGGAGTCCTCAGGGGATGTCCTACTGATGGCTTAGGCCTGCTCCCTGCCTAAGCTGCAGTCTGGCCTCACTCTGCAGGAGGTGACCTGGCAGATCAGGGGAAGGCGCCACCCCCATCACCCCACTGCTGGCTGCCATGGCTGCTGGCCCTCCTCAGCCCTGGCAGTCACTGTGGCTTTGTCAGGAAGGACGTCCAGAAGACGTCTGGACTATCCAGTCTAATTAGCATATTACCCTTCTATTAGTATAGGTAGGGTAGTTTTTTTTTATTGCATAACTATGACATCAAAGTGTATGATTAACCTTACCTTAAAACTCCTCTCCAAGTTAAATGTTTACTTTAAAATAAAAAAAATAGTTTTTGGACATCACCTGACACACCAAGTTAACCCTCATACTTAACATCCTTGAATTACACAAACAGCAGGGTTTGTTTTTGCTTTTCAGGTAATTTGTTTTTATATTTATTGTCCTCAGTTCTGTTTTTTTTTTTTTCAGTGGTTATGGGAATAGGGATGAGTTCAGCTATAATGATTCTTAAAAGCATTTATACTTTCTGCCGAGACCGGTTTGGCTCAATAGATAGAGGGTCGGCTTGGGGACTGAAGGGACCCGGGTTCGATTCCGGTCAAGGGCATGTACCTTGGTTGCGGGCATATCCCCAGTAGGGGGTGTGCAAGAGGCAGCTGATCGATGACTCTCTCTCATCGATGTTTCTAGCTCTCTATCTCTCTTCCTTCCTCTCTGTACAAAATCAATAAAATATATTAAAAAAAAAAAAAGCATTTATACTTTCTATATATAAGGTATTTTATACCACCTTTTATTCTCTGATATAATAATAAGATGCATCGTTGGGGAGAGCATGCAGGCATATGAACGAATGTGCTATCATCAGTAATAAAAATTCACTCATGTAAATTAATAAAAATGGAAGTGATATGTTGAAATGGAGGAACTGAAGGGTTTTTCCTTGCCATCTCTTCAATTACTGGTAAAAATTTATGGCAGTGGTGTTTTCAGAAGTTTTCTAAATGAAAATGAGATTTACAGAGTAATATTTAAGGGCATGTTTCCTGCCAGACATGTGCTAGGCAGTAGGGATTCAGAATAAGAAGATATAGTTGGGTAGGACAACCTAGATCTTGTTTTAATCAGTAGTTCCCATGACCTCTGTCAGAGTTTCTGTCATTTCCTATAGGGATTGTCAGGTAATTTATAGGGAAGAGATATTAGGAAAACTAGTTGATTTCCCCTTCATCCCCCCCCCCCCTTTTTTTTTTAAAACTAACTGGAAATTATCCTGTTTTAGGCTCTAAAACAAAGAGAAGCAATCCTGAAACTCATTTTGAAAAATGAAAATGTAAGTAAAAAATTACAATTTTTCCCTATCCTATAAATAGCATGTTTACTAGGTGTACTGGTTAATAATGTGGATTTTTTTTCAAAAGATGGAGTTACACATATGTTGATATATATGCGATTTGATACATATGCTATTTTGTTGTATTGACAACAAGCTTCAAAACTTCATATGTCAAATTTGCTAAAGGTGTTAACATCATAGATATTTTTACACTTAAAAATGTCGATTTTCATGCCAATAAAAACAGCATTTTCAGGAAGTTATAATTCATTATTTTGAAGAAAAGTGCTGCTGAATACTTCGGGGAGCTTATGGTGAACATCCTCCATCTCGAGATACTTGTGAACGCTGGTTTAAACAGTTTGAAAGTGATGATTTTGATGTAAAAGACAAAGAACGTCCAGGTCAACCAAAAAAGTTTGAAGACCAACAATTATAAGTATTATTGGATGAAGATCGTGTCAAACTCAAAAACAACTTGCAGGAAAATGAAACATTGCTCAGCAAACAATTTCCGATCATTTACAAGCAATGGGAAAGATTTTAAAGGAAGGAAAATGAGTGCCACATCAACTGAACCAAAGACAAATGGAAAACCGAAAAGTCATCAGTAAAATGTTGCTTCAATGGCACTAAAGTCTTTTTTACATCAAATTGTGACTGGCGATGAAAAGTGGACTTATTTTGAGAATCCCAACCCACAGAATCAGAGGTTGATCCATCGACTGCAAGGCTAAATTGCTTCGGAAAGAAGACAATACTTTCCTTTGGTGGGATCAGGAAGGTGTGGTGTAGTATGAACTTCTAAAACTAGGTGAAACCATTAATACTGATCGCTTCCGACAACAAATAATCAATTTGAACCATGTTTTGATCATGAAACGACCAGAATATGCCAGAAGACATGGCAAAGTAATTTTGTTTCATGATGACGCACCATCACACACTTCAAAACCAGTTAAAGACACGTTAAAAAGAAAAGTATTAACCCGCCCACTGTATTCACCAGACCTTGCTCCTTCAGATGACCACTTGTTCCAATCAATGGCATACGCATTTTCTGAGCAGCACTTTAAAACATACAAAGAAATGGAAAATTGGGTCTGTGAATGGTTCAAAACAAGAAAATGTCTATTGGGACGATATCCACAAATTACCTGAAAGATGGGGAAATGTGTAGCTAGCGATGGACCTTACTTTGAATAAAGCACTTTTGATGTTTCTCTTAGAATTATCTTGTTTTCTTTGATTACAGAATCTATCATTATTAACTGGTACACCTAGTATATCCTTAAGTCATTTTAGAGAGAAATGAAAAAGAAAGCTGAAAATAATGTAGCTTTGAACTTGATATAAATTATTAAATAAACTCTTGGCTGATCATGTAACTCAATATTATGGTATACTTGAATTACGGATTAAAATCCTCATATTTTTCTTTTCTTTTTTTTTTAAATATATTTTTTTGATTTTGTACAGAGAGGAAGGGAGAGAGATAGTTAGAAACATCGATGAGAGAGAGTCATCGATCAGCTGCCTCTTGCACACCCCCTATTGGGGATCTGCCCGCAACCAAGATACATGCCCTTGACCGGAATCGAACCCAGGACCCTTCAGACCCAAGCCGACGCTCTATACATTGAGCCAAACTGGTCCCGGCTAAATCCTCATATTTTTCACTGTTTTTCAAGTATACAAGATATGTTTATCTTTGTACAGAAATGTGGGGTTTTTGTTTTTTGAATTGTAATATATTTTTAAAAAATATTATTTTTTATTTCAGAGAGAGGAGGGGGAGAGAGGGAATAGAAACATCAATGATGAGAGAGAATTATTGACCAGCTGCTTCTTACACGCCCCCCAGTGGGGATCGAACCTGCATCCTGGGCACTTGCCCTGCCCTGGAATTAAACCATGACCTCCTGGTTCATGGGTCAGTGCTCAACCATTGAGCCACACTGGGCTACACTTTTTTTTTTTTGGTATAGTCTAATCTTGTCTTTTGCCAATCTGGTTTAGTCTGTATTACTCAAAAATTTAGATTCATGCTTTTTTTTTTTTTTTTTTTTCCACGTAACACACCCCCACCCTGTGCTCTTTAGTGTTGTCTTTATATTTTTTATTCCTCTTTTCCCCTTTTCTCTGCTGGTTTAGAAGTGACACATTCTCTTTTAGTGGCACCCTTCAATAGGTGTGTCCTCTTTTCAATATTATAATTTTAAGATTTTAGAATGCCTTAATGTAGATGTCACTTGTGTAATACATTTTCTTATTGTCTAGCATATTAGTTTTACATGGTTTCTTTACCACAAGTTATTATTATTATTACTGTTTATATAGTAAACAGTATATATAGATTTATCTATATGCTTACTATTTTTTATTTTGCTTATTATTACTGTTTGCCTCCCACCTACCTTCTGAGTTCACTTTTTTTTAAAAGAAAAAATATGTGATTTCTCTTTATTTAACCCCCACCTTTAGGAATTAGAACAGTGTCATGTGAGGTCACAGTTACAGGGCAGACAATAGACCCCATGTCCTCTCAACTCCAAGTCTCTTGGCCTTGTGTAAATTTGCTCTTCTTACTTAACACATTGCCGGCGGATCACAAGCATTCTCATGTTTTCATATTACACGGGGTTTTACATAAACGTTAAAGGCACACTTTAAATACCCATTGCATTTTGAAGTTATTTATTAAATGTTCTTACAAGCTAATATCTTTTTAAAGTATGATACTTTGTAAAAAAAAATTTTTGTACTCATTCAATAGAAACTTATCTGGCCACTGGGTAAAGCTAGCAATCAAACCACTGGTGCACAATGTGTTAACATTGGGTCTTCCACAAAAACAAATGGGAATTTAGTAACTAGCCAATGTAGCACTGCAATCAATGGGGAAAAGTAAATGTTAAGACAAATGGTTAGCTCTGTGGGGGGAAATATAGCTGGATCTCTGCTACATTGTGTTCAAATCTGGCTTTGGCAATGGTGTGACCTTGGGCAATTTATTTAACCTTTCCAGGTCTCACCTCTGAAAATGAATATGAGAATACTTAGCCTGATAGGATTAAATGAGTATAATACATTTAAAGTGAATGACACATAATCATTTAATAGATGGTAATTATAACTTTCCTTGCTTTCCCCCCTCTTCATCTATATAAACAGTTTGTATGATTATATTAATCCAAGTCTATTATGTGCCAATACAGCCCCTTAATTGGTTTGACTATATAAACTTCTGTTGAAGAGCAAAGACTGTGTTGAATTAATGGTGAGGTAATAGAATACCAAAGGATGTGAGAGTATTTCAATGGAATATGTTTTTTTGTAATGGACATGAGATTTAAATAATGCAGGCTGTTTGTTAAGTATGTTGACTATATTATAGAAAAGTATTAACTTAGGACCTTTTAAGAGCTACTGAAGTGATTCCAACATTGTTTGAATGTTTTTTTTCACTATAACATCATGATATATCTACTGAGACTTACTGGTCATAATGACACTTAATTAAAATTAGATTTCAAATTTTAAGCTTTTATAGTTAAAACTCGTTAGTGATTCTCTTTCCATGCTGTTCTAATATGCTTGCCATTATTTATTTCTAAGAAGAGTATTTGGCTACTCCTTTGCAGTATATTTTGTGTTTGTTTTCTAAATGCGTTTTATACATATTTGTTTAAGGTGGACAGACATGTGAACCTGCTAGAAGTTGCCCAGGAAACTGATGGGTTTTCAGGAAGTGACCTAAAAGAGATGTGTAGAGATGCTGCCCTCCTCTGTGTCAGGGAATATGTTAATTCTACATCAGAGGAAAGGTATGTGTGTATAGAGTTGATCTCTAATATTTATCAAATCCTTTTAGAGTTTTTAGGTTAAGTTTTTTTTAATTTTTCTTTATAATATAAACTTTGTGTATGGAATAAAAGGTAAATTGGCATTAACGATATCCCCAATTTTATTTGTCTTTTTTTTAAAGGTGAGTTCTGAAAATGGTTGTGAGGAAGGGGTGTTTTGAGGAGAGTCTAAAATGAAGAGGTAGAGATAAAAAGCCAAATTTATGCTGAAAATCCATGGACTGGTCACAGAAAGCTGACAGAAACTTAGGTTTGCCCATCTCCACTAGGAAAGTAGGGTCCTCTAGTATTCCTGGAGTGCTTTGCATCTTAAATTCCTAAATTTCATTTTATATGATAATGAGTACCTTGTGTTACAGAAATTTTACATGTAAATGGGTGGGCCTTTCTGTGGACTAGATTTCCAAATAATAATATATTTACTAAACAAATAAACCATTTGACATTGCAGCAAATTTCACTTGAAACCAGTTTCAAAGTATGAGCTTGAGAAACTAGTTTTGTACCAACCTTATTCAAGCAAAGATACTGCTGAACTGGAATAGCTCAGCTCTGATGAACTATGTCCCTTGGGAAGTTTTTCAAAAGGCTACTTGCCCTGAGCCAGTGTAACTCTGCATTCTAAACCCCTGTTCAAAGTATCAAAACTTTTTTGTTTTTTTTCAGTTCTCAGCCGAGAATATCTTTCCATTAACTTTTAGAGAGTGTGGAAGGGAGAGGGAAAGACAGAGAGAGAGAAACATCAATGTGAAAGAGAGACACGTCAATTGACTGCCTCCCATAGATGCTCTGACCAGGGCTGGGGATTGAGCCTGCAATTAAGATACATGTCCTTGACTGGAATGGAACTTGGGACCCTTCAGTCCACAGGCTGAGACTAACTGGCCAGGGCCAAGTATCAACCTCTTCTTAACGAAGAATTTCTACGACTCTGGCAAGCTAGTGTACTTTGGGGCTTGTATTGAATCTCTTACCCTTTGTTTTTGTCTTTTTTCCTCGTGCTCCAGAGGCTTCTCTCTGAGTGACCTGGATTTACCTCTTGTATTCTTGTGTTTAATTATAGTGCATTGCCATGTGGGCGGGGGGGAGGAGGGGGGGGCAGGAGCTGCTCTTGGTATAGAAAGATTTGCATGAAAGCTACCCTGTTAACCCTAGCTAGGTATGCACTAGTCCTGGACTTTTCTTCAGTGTTCCCTCGACCCCTGTCATGCAGAGAGCAGCTCCCATTTACTTATTTATTGTTCCAGATGCTCCAGTGCTAAAGTTGGGAATACTTTTGACCCCTGTAGCCAATCTACATGCCAAAGATTTTTATTCTTGTAAATAAGATTAAGAGAAGAAAAATAACATTAGTAAATTTTGCTTAAATAACATTACATCAATAATGAAAGTTTTTCTGTTGTCCTCAAAGCCGTGAAAAATTTTAATATTTCAATGTGAAAAATCTGACCAATAGATTTGGATTATCTTAAAGATTTTTCCCAAATGATTTTTCTTAAGTGTCCATAAATTACAAAGGAGACATTATATACTGTGTTTTTCTTATTATTAAAGTTAGGAGGACTTAAATTAGTTGGTTTTTATCAATAGCAAGCATTTTAGTTTGTCAAAAGCCAAACATATACATGAATTATATCTGTAAGAAAGCTACTTTTTAATTTTAGTTTTGATGGAGTATGTTTGACTCCTTGATTGGAATGAATGTTTCCACTTAGGTAAATTGGCACACCTTTATAGAACTTTTTCACTGTATGCTAATATTCTCTACTGATATTCTTAGTGTGAAGTATTTGATTTTAGTTACCACAGCTATAATATTTATAGCCAGCCATTTTAGCTTTTACCTTTTAGCAGTCAGTGCTTTTTAAAAAAAGAGATTTGTAATGCATAGATAGCTCCTGAAAAAGTTCACACGAATTTTTAATTGTGTTTGTCTTTGGGGTCTTGGTTGGGAAAGAGATTATTTTTTAATCATCGTAAAATCTTTTAGAAAGGTTTATTCTAAAGTTTTTAAATATCTGGTGGGCTTGTATTTGCATTTTAGCCATGATGAAGATGAAATTCGGCCTGTGCAACAACAGGACCTGCATCGGGCAATTGAAAAGATGAAGAAGTCAAAGGATGCAGCGTTTCAGAATGTTTTAACACATGTTTGTTTAGATTAAGAGTAAACGTCATTTGTGCAGGTCAGTGCAGCCTGGTTTGGTGTGCCCTGTTATCATTAGTGGAAACAGAATGGGAGGAGTGGTGTTCTTACACAGTGAGGGAGTTGAATGACATTGGTTTTATACTCTGACTTCTAAGTTATTGAAACATGGTTGTTATATAAATGGTATTACCACTTGTCAAAAATCATGAGGAGGGACAATTTAATCCAGCCTGCGTGTGGGTGCTTGTGTTTGGCCTCATTAGCCATATATTGCAGCCTTATAACATCTAAGCTTGTTTTAAAGTGACAGGTGAGTCATTGAGTCATTAGTGAGAAATGGAGATGTGGTTAAGTGCTGCTTTCTAGATATGTGAGCGTGTGTGTATTGAATGTATATAGTCACACATTTTATATTGACATTCTGTAGATATGTTTGAATACAGAAACTTTTTTTTACCCCCAACTACTGAATCAAAAAGTGCTAAATGCTTTATAGCGAAACTAAGATTGAGGGTTGTGTCTATAAGGTACAGCGATTCAGCCATTTTCAGTTGTCACTTGTTTCAGCTTTTTTTAAAGTTGAGCATTCTCTGAAGTTGAACAGTTGGAGTCAGCCACATCTGAATACTTAGATGTGGCTCAATTATTATAGTTGTCAGGATAATCGTATAATAATACTTGTTCAGAGATCAGCATTGAATGGTTTTCAGGCGGTTGCGTAACCAACATCAATTTCACCTTTCCACAAGCACACCGAGTAGAGACATTTATAAATTGATATACATAAAGGTGGTTGAAAGTCATTCAAAAGAATAGCTTAGAAAAAGCTCAGTGCCATACAATACATGTATGTGACTTTCCCTTTCTTCATCTAATGTTGCCTAGTTCTGTTGTAACCATAGTTTTTTTAATGTTATTTTAAAGTTATGTGTTCTTTATTTATGGTCAAATCTAATTTGGTCATCAAAAATAAAATGATTTAAAACTAGTAGCTGTTGCTAAATATGCTAAAAATATTCATTTTATAACTGAAATTTAAAAAGTTTTCTTAGCATATTATAAATTGTGCCCCAGTTAGTACAGATATACACATCAAAATTCCCATATTGTACCTGCAGTCACTGAGGCTGTGTGTGCTAACACGTCAGTGAACATTTTTTTTTGTCCACAATTTCATTAATTAGAATTCTTTATGGCACTTAAACACGCAGCATGAGGAGCGTGGCACACTGTGACAGAGGAACCTTCTGAATCATCAGAAAAATTAAATTATGCTGTTTATGTTTTTGTTTTTATTGTATTTCTTTGAAAACTCAATCTTTATTTGTTGCGTTATTTGAGTAACTTTTTGATAAGTCTCTCATTAGAACCTGCTGAATAGTTGGTTCTTCAGTTGTGCTTTGGTGGGTGGGGTTGAAGTTCTAGGATAATAAAAATCAAGTTTTGAAAAATTGTGAAGATGATTAAAAAATTGAATGCAAAACAGATACCAAAAAATATATAGTCTCCATTTTTAATAATTATACTATTATTTTATAAATGTGTAATAAAGAGGTCCCTCTTAATTGATTTTGCTCTACTGATGGCTGGTCTTTTTCAGTTACATAAAATTTTCTAGGGTGGTTTTGGTTTATAAAACATGCCCTCAGACTGGCTTTCTCTTGCTGTGTAGCATTCACACTTCTGTAGCTTACACACTAACTCATACTAGTAATTAGTAAGAATTTCAGTAATTATTTATTTTAATACTATAACTTATTGATAAAAAAATAAGGTGTGATATATTCCTTCTCAGGTCCTTTCTTTTTATCTTCTCTTCAATTCAGACTATCCAGTAGTAGTTATTAAATTTATCATAGTTTTAATCATCAAGTGAATTAGAAAAATACACTAATCCCAGCAATTATGACTCATTGAGGCATCTTAATGCCTTAAAGTAATTGAGGGAACTTTATTATTATCATTATCATTATCATTACTACTACTACTACTACTACTACTACTACTACTACTACTACAACAACAGGCCCAGTGCATGAAATTTGTGCACGGTGGGGGTGGGAGTCCCTCAGCCCAGCCTGCACCCTCTCCAATCTAGGACCCCTTAAGGGATGTTTGACTGCCCAGTGGTATCGGGCCTAAACAGGCAGTCAGACATCCCTCTCACAATCCAGGACTGCTGGCTCCCAACTGCTTGCCTGCCTTCCTGATTGCCCCTAACCCCTTCTGCCTGCCAGCCTGATTGATGTCTAACTGCTCCCCTGCCAGCCTGTTTGCCCCTAACTGCCCTCCTCTGCAGGCCTGGCCACTCCTAACTACTCTCCTTTGCAGGCCTGGTCCCTCCCAACTGCCCTCCCCTGCTGGCCATCTTATGTCCACATGGGGGCAGTCATCTTGTGTGTTGTAGTGATGGTCAATTTGCATATTACTCTTTTATTAGATAGGATTATGCTTAGAGTTTCTGGCTTGAGAAAATGCTTTTTCCCTAAGTGGTAAACATTGAGAAAGACCTCTTTTTTATTAAAGTATAGTTGAGATGCAATACTATGAATTTTAGGGGTATAATGCAGTTGTTTAACATTTATACACATTACGAATTGATCACCATCACCATGACAAATCTAGTAACCATCTGTCACTGTACAGTTATTGCAATAGTCTGCATTCCCTTGTGCTGTACATTATATCCCCATAACTTATTTATAACTGGGAGTTTATACATCTTATTCCCCTTCACTTTTTCCCTCCCCCCGCCTCAAAAGTTAAAGCTCTCACATGTGTGGGAGAAAATTCTAAGACATGTTCATGAAATTGTATTAAGATGTAGAGCAAGTAGATGCAAATGAGATCTAAGCTACTAGAAACCATTTAACAATGAAAGTAAAACAAAAGGTCCTCAGTAACCGCTGTAAAATTTGTGCTATTATGACTCAACTAGAGGCTTAGTGCACGAAATCAGTGCAAAAGGCTCGGCCCTCGCAGCTGCAGTGCCAGGCTTCATCTGCACTGTTGTTTTGTTCAGCCGTCAGGTCTAATTAGCATATTATGCTTTTATTATTATAGTTCATAAAGGTCTCATTACTGAAACACTGAACTGGGAATGTTTTTGTGATTGTCAAATATTTAGTTATCAATTTACTTGAGCACACTTTCCTTGTAAGCTTTTGTGCTTTGAAATACAGTTGCAATGAATGTGAATTCTGGTGTGGGCACCAAGGACACAGGTTGTGAATCATGGCAGCTCAGTTTTAAAACTCAAGCCAAACATATTGAAATAATAACTGTCATGCAAAACTTGGAACTGAAATGAACACAATGGTGTGTGCACCTCACTAGCTAATGCTGCATTATTGTTCCTTCAAACCTTCAGATATAAGAACAATTGATTGATCTGGTGACCATCTCATTTCCTGATTACCTACTGTGCTTGACCTAAAATTCAGGTGACAAAAAGGAGGAAGATGAGGAAAAATGAACTCTGCTGTTCTCAAGTAGCCAAGAGTTGTTTCTTCTTACAAGGAATATGGTTGGAAAGAAATCTTGTGGCCTGATTCAAGTGTTGATAACATTTTTAAGTCCACCAATATCTGACTGCTGACTGAATGATTGATCCATGCCTTTCCAGGATTTTCACACTGCCCTTTACAGTTCAGTATACTCCCTTGGCACCACTTACATCTTCATGAACGTACACATTTCCTGCCCTACTTTTTCCTACTAATTGTCACTAGGAGCCAACAAGTAAGGATCTCGAAAGGAAAAGGAAGGGGTGACAAGTGATAGCTTTGAGTTGGCTATCGCACCAGTTTTATTGGAGTGAAGCTCAGCAGCAGTAATTTTCTTTAAGCTTTCAGGACGGAAAGGAGGCTAGGGGCTCAAGGAGGAAGGAAACCAAAATGCAAGCCTTCCTGGAGGCCCCTGAACTTACGGGTGGAAGCAAGCATCCTTTTTGTATACAGAAGTAGCAATTATTGAGGTTAGTGGAGGTATGGGAGTTACTGCAGACAACACACAACTGCTTCCAGGCCCACTGGTAAAACTTCTTGCGATAACTTTGAGAAAAAGGGAGCAAGTTAAAAAAAAAATCTCAGTTCGGATCTTCAGGTAATGAAATCCTGGGGAGAGGTCCCTAAGGAACCCAGGCACCTCTGAAAACATCACTAGTGCTTATGTCACTCCCATCTAGATCGGTTCTTGAAATGACGTGGGTAAGAGCTAACAGCCTTGTAATTACGGTCTGAAAGAGTTGCTGCAGTTTCCAGTTACTTGAAGTCACCAAGACCTCAACAGTCATATGGTCAACCCACACTGAGTGTTAAACAGGCAGAGACACCCAGGCGTTCATTTTGAGAAATTTATTAACATGAGGACAAGCATCAGTTGTACATACAAATAGCCATTTGCACTGTGTGGTATTAGAGCAGAAGAATCGTTATAAATATATTTAAAAATCACAAACTATTTGGGTAAGGCACTACTATATCCGGTCTCATGTTTTCAATAAATACACTGTGTTTGTTTTTGTTTTTTTTAAAAAAAAGGCAATTATGAGTACCTCTAATTAAATGAATACAGGCACTCTATTATTAAAGACAATTGGTTGCACTTTGCTGTGACTATTGTATATTATTCTCAAAAGAACTTTCATTAGCTAAGATTAGCATTTAAGAAAATAACACATAGTATTTTTTAAAAATCACAGTTTTCTCTTTCCAGTTTAAGTCTCTTCCAGAGAGACCCATGTACAAAAGGTACTGTTTCTTCATATATCCCTTATCACAAGGAATTACACATAAAGTATAAAAAGATTGCCTCCCAGGAAGTAAAGCCATCAGAGAGGCTGGATGTCTCAGAACCAGCAGTAAGTCTTTGGAAAAAGTTGTTTGTTTTTTTTTAACTGCAGTAAAATCAGTTGAGTTTTAAAAACTCAACCTTTCAGCATCCAAGAAGGCTGCTTTGTAAGTGCCCTCTAATTACGGAGCTTTCCTAAGCAGTTGAGGGGAATCAGACCTCTGTTGTACAGTATAGACTGAGTTCAGATAGGGGATCACGTGGCCTTGGTGCTCATTGAGAACCACCGGTACTTCCTAATTATGCCAAATTTCTGTTTGCTGCCATGCTCAGCAGCATGTGCTCCTGCTTTGTCTTAGTTTGGTCACCTGTCGGGACAAGGCTGCATTCGATGGTCTCTGTGGTCTTTTCCAGTTTTAGTAGCTCACTCATGGCACCAATGGTTTTCAGTGACAGCAGCTGCTGCTGTGAAGGCATAGCCTCTTCATAGAGGAGAAAAAGTAACTTCCCACAATGTTTCCTGGGTGGAAATCTCATCAAAGCACTCTTAATGACAAGACACTGTTTCACTGGAGTTATATTATTCACGGAAGTGCGTAAAGACTTCTCATTAGTTAATAGAACTTTCATGGCAGAAGTAGGTTGCATAGATCTCTGAGAGTAAATTCACATTTTCACACATTCTCCAGTCAGATTATGCTTCAGCACCTAAGAGATTGGACAGTAAGGCTGTATACGACATGAGGAAAAATGTTAGGAAGAATCTTGCTGTGAGCCACACCTCACTCAGGGTGAGAAATTATTTTGTTAGTTGTCTAGAAGAGGCTGCCCATTTGATGTATTCTTGTGTGGAACATTGGTAGAGGGTAGGTTGGTAAAACTTAAGCTGGAAAATAGGCCTTCCTTTTTGGCAAGTAAACTAGACACATGGTCAGAGCTTTAAGAAATCTAGGACCTACCTGTTCAGATGCAGTAGACAATACAATTAATTTCATTCTAAAATGATGATACTATTGCTGTTAACCTGCTAAGATTTGGTCTTCCGTTTGACATATTTCTTATATAATTGAAGTTGACTCTAAATTTTAGACACAATTATTATTACCTCATTATAAAACCCTAAAATCAGTCATTGAGAAACAATTGGATTCAAAGCATCTAATCACAAAAATAGAAAAGGGAATCAAAAAGCACTTGGGAAGGAAACTGGAGCCGAAGGCATTTAGCTGCTCTTCTCCAGGGACCGGTAATAATCTGTCAGGACTTTCCAAGCTTTGGGGGCCATGAAGCCGTCTGGGGGATTCTCTCCTTCCCGGGCCAGCTTCCTCATGCGGGTTCCTGAGATGAAGTCGAACTCGTTGTGCCTGTCACAGGGTAGGAACAAAGAACTCCATGTAGGTAAATAACATCTTCCTTAAAGACTCCTGGAGTAGCTTATGGGTTCCGAGACCATTTTTTTTTTCTTCTGTAAAATGCTGCACCTCCTAAAATGGCAATTCTTTAATTCTTCAGTTCAGTAAAGGAACTTGCAGAAGAAGGGGACACAATGCAGCTATCCATTCAATATGTACTGTGTCTACTCTGTTCATGGAAGTGTCTAGTGTTGCTCTACCTACTTCTATGTGCTCTGAGTATGATTAGTGCATCATAATGCTCATTAAAAGGGGGGAGAGTAAAAAAGGGGACATTTGAAATACTCTCAACAATAAGGATTAAAAACAAACAATTAATTTTCCTTTGAAGACCTACCTTTCGGGATCATAGAAGTCCATGGCTTTTTTGGCTTTGTTGTAGGCAGCCACTCGGAACGGAATGATTTCCACAGAGGTGAGGCCAGGGGCCATGCTCAGGACCTTGCCCCCGTGAGTGGGTTCATACAGGTCTTTCTTGGTCTCAGGGTGGGGCATTCCTGCAGGGTCCCGGCCCACAATGTAGAAGTTGGCCCCCGCAATCATCCGGGCCCTGCAGTGCCACTGGACCTGGGAAACATCACGTAAGGGAGATGCTGGTTATCCTTGGCTAATTCTGTGGGTCCCTGTTACACACCCTTATTCTGCTTTAAAAGTAATTCAGTAATGCTGGCCAACTAATAATTGCAAGAGAGTGAGTGAGATGTCCACGATTCTACTCTATACCTGCTTGGTTATGTTGGGTGGGACAGGAGCTTTAAAAATAAGAATTCCCCTCTTAGAAACTGAGTAACATTTCCTCATCTCTCCAAGGCTAGCAAACCAGGAACACTCAGATCTCACTGCTTTACCGAACTGTGAAGATTTTACCCTCCAGTCCTCTATTCAGAATAAACCACAGTTTAAAGGAAATTACTCCAAAGCTCCAGTGTCTCTTTGCTGACTGTCAAGAATGAGCCAATTACCTTTCACATGCACTGACTCCAGTTCAACACAGCAATGGGATTTCAAAATGAACTGTCCTCTTTAAAGCTCAGATAGAAACATAGAGAGTGGAGAGGAGAACTAGGGGGCCTGGAACTTTGAAGGTTAAAGAGAATTAATTTGTTAAACTCTGGGACTTTCCAAAGGGTTGAGATCCTTTCAATTCATCATATTGCCTGCAAACTTGTTCAAATCCACTACACCGGTGGTGCCGTGGGACAGAGGTCTCTGATAGGCTGGCTATGTGATGGGAGGGGCACTTCTAATGTAGCTCATAGCGCATGGAGACTCAGAGTCACTAAAACTTCAGAAACTGAAGATTGGGTTAGACACAACTTGCCCTATAACCCAGTTAGGTTCACGATCTACCTTATTTACACGCCAACTTCCATATTCTCAAAGGTGGTGTATGACAGGTTTGATTTGATGTTTCTAGCATTTTGAAAATATATTTTATTGATTTTAGAGAGGAAGGGAGAGGGAGAGAGAGAGAGAGAAACATCAATGATGAGAGAGAATCATTGATTGGTTGCCTCCTGCACACCCCCTACTGGGGACCAAGCCCGAAACCCAGGCATGTGCCCTTTGCCAGAACTGAACCTGGGACCCTTCAGTCCACAGGCCAACGCTCTATTTATTGAGCCAAACCAGCTAGGGCTGTTTCTAGCATTTTTATAAGCATTGCATGGAAACAGGTCAGTTGCATAAAGAAGAGAGATCAGAAGATTTTAGAATTTGCTCATGATGAAGGAATATCACAGGGACTCATTTGCTCTTTAAGTCAAGTGTGAGCCTGTACTTCTGAGTCCCATGGCTCAGCTCAGGGTCCCGCTCACCTCTGTGGGGCCAGCATACAGCATGGGAGATGGGAAGATGGCGACGATGGTTGACTTGGGATCCAGGACCCCTTCCTCGAGCACAGCGGCGTGCTGCTTCATCCGCCAGTCCAGGGGCACGTCGTCATCTTTGGTCCAGCCGCCCAGAGGGTGGAGCAGGAGGACCGGGTGCTTGTAGTCCCTCTGGAGGAGGCGGCGGCGGGTGTCCTGCATCAACAGAGCGTGACCATTGTGCACAGGATTGCGCAACTGGAAGGCAAACACCGCATCTGGGCAAGAAAACAGAGGCCAAGGTCAGAGAAATGCAGTGTGGCTTGTTTGCAGGAACAGAAAGATGCAGCCGTATGTAGTGTTCAGTGCATTCATTATAGCTACTTGTTTTTGTTTTGTTTTGTTTTTTAAATATATTTTATTGATTTTCCACAGCAAGGGAGAGGGATAGAGAGCTAGAAACGTTGATGAGAGAGAAACATCGACCAGCTGCCTCCTGCACACCCCCTACCGAGGATGTGCCCGCAACCAATGTACATGCCCTTGACCGGAATTGAACCTGGGACCTTTCAGTCCACAGACTGACGCTCTATCCACTGAGCCAAACCAGTTTCGGAGCTACTTGTTTTTGATAATCAGCTGGAGAATCTATCTGGACCTCTAGGGGTGCTACTCCAAAGGTACCAAGGTCAGACTGTTTACACAGGGACAGGGCGCAGAGGCAGGAAGCCCGAGAGGGAGAGCCTGATGCAGAAATGAAAGCGTTTGTTGGCAGGACCTTTGCAGCAAACCAGGCTCAGGCAGTGCCCCCTGCAGTCATCAGTCCCACTCCAGTCTCACTCCCTCCCCCTCCCCCCGGGGGGGAGGGCAGAGGGCGAATAATAAGGGACATTTCCTGGGGCCCCTGCAAGGTCTCAACAATCTAGCAATATAATTTCAAATCTTTTCTTTATGGGAATCTTCAAAACTACTCCACTTATTGATGGATACCTGAGAGCCTTAATTATTCTTTCTGGTTATGAAAAAATACGTAACCATTATGGAAAAGTTGGGAAATACAGAAAAGTCAAAAATATAACCTTATTGTTTTTTAATCCCTCTTTTTTTCAAACTATGTGATGTGAAAACCTTCCCTCCCCTGGTCCATTTCCATCCCGGAGGTGGCTGCTGTTGTCAGCAGGCAGCCTGGTGCTCCCTGTGGGACTGCTGCTTCCAGACACAGAAAGCGCTTCGGGTTTTAAGAACAATCATCATATCTTACTGTTTTTCAGAATTGTTATGTGGTTTTGCAAGTTGCTTTTTCGCTTAACAAATATACTTTGGGCATCTTTCCGTGTCGGTGCATATTTTTAACAGCTGGTTAGTGTTCCAGTGTATGGATGTAGTTCAACTTTATAAACTGTTTCTGTATCAATAGACATATCAGTAGATGTTTCCAGCTTTTTAAAACTATACACGTGCTGTTGCTGACACCCTTAATTCGGCAATCAGAGGGTGGTAAGGAGTAGAAATGCATCCGAGCTGGCCTACGTACCAGCATTCATCTCTCTACATTTCTGCTTGAGCTCCAGAGGTGTCAGGCGGTACTGGTCCAGCCCATCGTTCCACTTTATTCTCTCCAGCACCTGAAGGTCTCCACCAACCAGCCAATCCCCGCTTTCCATCACCATCTAGAAAGGTGGTTATTAGAATTAGTCATTAATATGGACTTCTGTTTACCTGAAAATTTTTCTCTTCGTGGACCAATCTTGGGTTACCATTGACTCCTTGAACGCGTCAGCAATTCTAGCATGGCATTTATCGAACTTGTGGGTCTCTCAATCTCTTTCTACTCTGAGAACCCCCAAAGGGCGTCTATTTATTCGAGTTTTATCCAGCATTATTTTCGATGTTAGAAATTCACATAGAAACAAAACAGACAGACCAGAGGGCCACGATGACATGGGACTAGGCCAAGCACAGAAGAGACGGACCGGTCAGCTCTAGGCCAAGAGCCAGCTCTCCACACGACCACAGGCCAGCAGAACCAAGGTGCCTGAAATTGAATCTGGCCTTCCAGATTGTTATCAAAGCATAGTTGTCAAGGTAGAAAGACAAAAGATATAAATTTATTGAATATGTAACTTTTAAAGGTGGTATGTGAGTTTCTTTTGTATTTCTACTGTGGGACCCACAGCTGTGAGGTGTGAGAGAAGTGAAAGTAATGAAAAGGAAGCCATGATAGTGTTGGATGAAAGGAGCCATACAGGACAGAGCTCTGGGTGATTAGCTAATGCAGTGTTGTCACCCTTCATGGTACAGTAGAATCGCAGGCAACTTTTACCCCCAATACCCAGAACTGACCCCAAGGCAACTAAAATCTGTGAGGGGGGATCCAGTCATGGGTAATTTGTAAAGCTCCCCAGGTGATTCTGTTGGCCGAATTGACCATTTGGTCTTCACTGCAAAGCTAAAGGGAAGTCATACTCTGTTCTCCTGGTTCCCATATCTATAAAAGGGGAATACTTCACACGAGCATTGTGGGAAATAATTGCTGTCTAGAGAAGCTTTGAGAGCCATGAATGAAAGGCAACAGGGCTCCTCCCAGCACTATTTTTATAAGTTTTACCTGTTCCTCATGATTTCATTTGAGACTATGTCACATGGTTCCATGTTAATGACTTGAGAGAGAGGGTGGGGATGACTTGAATGGAAGGTCAAGGTGACTTCAATGAGGAGCAATGCAATAGAGGCAGACCATTTCCTTAGTGACTCTGACCATTTTCCATGTAAATATCAATCACATGCAAGAAGACCTATGATTACTTTTTTAGATGAAATTACTTTTGGAACATTTGGTGTGTTGTTTTTTTTAAAAAAACACATGTTTAAGTATTGCTGTGAATGTCAAGGTGCTAAAAAATACAATGCGAAGAGTTTCTTTCCCAATAAAACCCATGTGTTGTGTGTCTGGCAAACACGCCTTCAGCACTCCAAGTATAGTGTATACAAGGTGAGTGTCTCTCTCTGTCTGGTTACCCATGGCCCATTTCTCACCATTAGCTAGCTCACTGGGAATGTTTGCAGAGTTCCTCTAATAACGTAATGGTAGAGTCACTGACTATAATGTCAAGGTCACAGTTTCATCACCACTCTCCCCGGCTTCTAAGAGATTCTGAGCTCCAACTGCCAACACATGTTGCAAGATAAGATGAAGAGAGATAATTCCTTAGGTTTTGTTTGGTTGGCTGGTTGGGTGTTGTTGTTTTTCCTTTTAAAGCTAATCACGTGTATGTGGATGTCAGGCCCAAAGCGCTGAATTATCTGAACTGGCCTGACGACAGGCAACTATTCCTTAGGTCACTGAGTGAAGATGAGATCACAAATCTATATGGTTACTATCAGGCATAATGAAGGCCCAGGACAGAATTCCTCAAACAGCTGTCTAGCAATTTACAGGACAGTCTGCCAGCCTCTGGGAGAAAAGCTGTTTGGGTGGCTTTGAGATGGATGTGCATTAAGTTTGAAGAGGATTGCCCTGGCTGACATGGCTCAGTGTCATCCCATGCACCGAGGTTGCCAGTTCGATTCCCCGTCAGGGTATATGCCCAGATTTTGGGTTCAATCCCTGGCCAGAGTTTGTGTGGGAGGCAACCAATCAATGTTTTTCTCTCACATCAATGTTTCCCTCTTACATTGATGTTTCTCTTTCTCTCCTTTCCTCCCTCTCCCTTTCTCTCTCAAATCAATAAAAACATATTTTTCAAAAGATGAAATGTCAATAAAACTTTTTAAAAATGATTAAAGATGCTTATCTTCAGTGTGGAGAATTGAGTCCAACAAACGAAAAGCTGCTTTGTGGCCAACTGACCTTGTCCATCAGAGGCTGCCACCAGCGGCCTTGAAAAAGCCCTTCCTACCTTGCAACATTTCAGGTAAAAAAATAAAAATAAAAACATAAGTTTGCACGACAGATTCGAACAGATTTATTTAAACATTTTGCAGGGTCTTGGTGCTGAAAAGGATCTTGGAGTTATTCTGAGTCTGGGTCCCTCCTTTTATAAATGAGGAAACTGAGGTCCAGAGAGAAGATGTGCTTTTTGAAGTCTCCTGGGCCTCAAACTGCTCTCTATTCTGTGAAAACTCTGAGAAGCAGTTACCCCGGCTACGGAATTGGTCCAATCTTCTAAAAAGTCAACCCTAATATTTTATTATTGGATGAGGAATGCTTTTTTTGTATTCAATTTCACATATTTTTCCTTCATGGGAAATGAACCACCTCCAGCCATTCCAGAATACCCTCCACTCCCACCCATCCAATGGAGGTTGTGAGGGGTAATCAGAAGAGGTTTCGTCTGTTTTTGCCTGTAGGCAGGAGAAACTTGAAATGATCCTCGTCGGATGAATACATTTTTCAATCTAAGAAATATCTGGTGATGAAAATGTGGTATCTTCCTCTGGAAACTCTGCCAATATCCGCACTGATTTTTGTTTACTGAGAGGATGTCTCTGACCTCCACCCTGGCCACAGAGCGTGAACTCTGCGTCTCTTCCCAGGGATTGGCCGGACCCATTCTATAGGAAGAAATGTACTTCCCCTGTGAACTTTGGTTTTGTGCACAGCTACAGTTGCTTGTGACGCTAGCAAGACTAAATTATCTACCCGGCCCAGTTGTTTCCCATTTAGCTGAGGGACCCAGACATCACAGGAGCCAAGGGCACAAGAGATTATTAGAGCAAAGCCTGAAAAACCCTTTGGAAATGCATTCTCCCATCTAACTCCAGTTTTTCTCAGTCCTTCTAAGGTTTGGCAACTTACTTTGATATGGGGATGTTTGGCACATGTGGTCCCCCACACACGGGCGCAGCGCTCCTCTTTTCTATGTTCGTAGAATTCGGGGTCTTGTAAGACGGCCACCCTCCGCCCGCCGTGTGTGAGGGCAATCTTGCTGCAGCCTTCCAGCCGCGTCTTGTCGTCCGCAGACACGGGCAGCACGATGGGAATGCTCAGGTTGATCACGCCATCTGCAAGGAGAGCCATGGGGGGCGTGAATATGGGATGGAAGCGTGCTGTCCTGTAAGGATAACTCAGACGTGCACCAGTTCCCTGCCAGACACGTTGCCTGCAATCAGCCTTAAGACCTAAATCCCACGTGGTTTGTGCTAGCTGTACCCGCTCCTCCATAGATGAGACATCCTCGAGGGGCTTCTTAAGTCAGGAGGTGGGCACTTGTGAAAAGTGGGCTGAGTTTCAAATCCTGGAGGTTGTCTCAGTAATTGAGGGGACCAGGGAGGGGCGTCTCCCTTCTGAGTCCCCGTTTGAATGCTCAGGCCTGACCTCAATGCACTAGAAAGCTTAAAAGCCCAACCAAACAAACAAAAACACACACAAAAGACCCCTCCGGTCTTCCTTGGAAATGAACCTTGTCATGACACCTGGCAAGTTTCGCTATGTATTTAGGCTCTAATTGCACTGCTAACACATTGAATTGGAAAATAAAAAGGAAAAGAAAAAAAAACAACCCCTAGACATTTAATATTAATGAACAGAACCCCCAAATAAGCAGCCCTCTTGGTGGTGTTTGTTTACTGAGGTTCAGGGGCAGCATCACCCTTCAATACTTCTTTAAAAATATATTTTATTGATTTTTTGCAGAGAGGAAGAGAGAGGGATAGAGAGTTAGAAACATCGATGAGAGTTCATCATCGATCAGCTGCCTCTTGCACACCCCCTACTGAGGATGTGCCCAAAACCAAGGTACATGCCCTCGACCGGAATCGAACCCGGGACCTTTCAGTCCATAGGCCAACGCTTTATCCACTGAGCCAAACCGGTTTTGGCATCCTTCAATATTTTTGAAAAAACTCGCCAGAGAACCACAGGTCTTGCTAGCTTAACCACAATTGAGAACCATCTGTCAAAAACCCGGGAGGGGTGGAAAACAACACCACGTTTATTTACTAAAGCTCATGTCCTTTCTTTGGAGAGTGAGCACCCCTCATCTTGATGCTGAGTCTCTCACATTAAGAGGTAGTCAGGTAACCTGGGTGTACTGGCTTCTTAGCATACAGCGCGGCAAGGTGGAAGGTGAGGAATGCGGTGTTCAGAAAATTTACATTTTCAGCTGCAAGAAATGTCATATGATAGCTTGACTATTAAAGAAGAGACAGGAAAACTAGGAAAAACAGACAGAAATGAGGATCGTTAATTTTATGTGTTCACTTGGTGAGGTCACAGTATCCAGATATTTGGTCAAACATTATTCTAGATTTCAAAACCATTTCTCTAAAGGAATTTTTAGATGAGATTGACATTTTAAGTCAACAGATTTTTTAAAAAATATATATTTTTATTGATTTTTTTACAGAGAGGAAGGGAGAGAGATAGAGAGCTAGAAACGTCGATGAGAGAGAAACACCGACTGGCTGCCTCTTGCACACTCCCTACTGGGGATGTGCCTACAACTAATGTACATGCCCTTTGATCGGAATCGAACTTGGGACCCTTCAGTACGCAGACGGACGCTCGACCACTGAACCAAACTGGTTTTGGCTTAAGTCAGCAGATTTTTGAGGAAAGCAGATTACCCTCCATAATGTGATGGGCCTCATCCAATCAGTTGAAGGCTTTCATAGGAAAAGTTAGACCTCCTAAGAAGAAGAGGAAATTCTGCCAACAGACTGCCTTTTTTAAAAATTGAATTTACTGGAGTGACATTGGTTCATAAAATTATATAGGTTCCAGGTATACAGTTCTATAATGCAGGCAGACTGCCTTTGGACTTGAACTGTAACTCTTGCCTGGGTCTACCGCTGGCCAGTCTGCCCTGCAGATTTTGGAATAGCCAGACCTCCACAACTGCCATAATTGATTCCTTAAAATATAAATCTCTCTCTGTCTCTTCCTCTCCCCTCCCTTCCTCCCTCCCTCTGAAAAACCAAATACATACAGAAACAAAAAATACAGTTATGGGGAAGGGGGGGTTCCTTTAATGGGAGGCCAACAGTCCTAATTGTCTCCCAGTCCTCAGGGCACCATCACATTAGAACTCAGCACAATAGCCGGCACAGCTAGTGACAATGGAGTCATTTTTAAAAGTTTCCTTATGTTTAACACATTCTGTTATTTTTACTTTTTATTAATTTTTTTAGAGGGAGAGAGAGAAAAACAACGATGTTTCTCAGTTTGGGGCTTTTTAAAAGGATTCCCTTAGGCGCCCGGAAAACATCTGTTTTAATGGAGCCGGCCAATTAATGCAAGAGCAATTGCATAACTGTTTTTCTCCATTTGTCATGGTGCTTAAGCATCCCAATGCATGTGTCCATCTCCCTGTTGTACTCACAGGTAAGAAAACGGAGCCAGGGAAGAACATGAGGGAGATTTGTGGGGAGTTCCAAAGTTCAAGGCTCGGAAGGAAAGGAAAGGAAGGTAAATAAAACCTTGAACTCCAGAGAAAACAAATGCAGTTACTTAAGGATTTGAGGAAATGTACCATAGATGAATGAAGTCTTTTAAACCTAACTTCAAAAGCCAACATTTAGAATGCCTCCGACAGAATTAAAGATCTGAGATCTGAGTTCTGTTTTGAGGAGCAAAACACTCTCCCTAGCAGCAATGAAACCATAGTCCCCAGGCATCTCACTTTACTCCTATTAAGTTCTCTCCAGAATAAAGGATGTCAGAGAATATAGACAGCAACTGCCAGCAATAAAGAAATCCCGTCATAAAACCCTGTAACCTGCTCTGCGAACCCTTGTAAACCAAAAGGAAGACACTGTGCAGAGAAAATAATGGGTTTTGTCACTCAAGTAACTCCCCTGTTTCAAAGTTCAGATAGCAATAAGAGCCAGCCAAGCCCTGTGCGGAGAACACTAAACTCAGTTATGAGTTCTCCTCTTGACTCCTGTGCCATTCACCTTCTGTGCTCAATTTCCTACTTGGAAATAGGGATAATAAATAATTCGTTTTCCCCTGGGTTGCTGGGAGGAGGCACATTGTAAAGCATTGGATCAGCAGAAGTTTATGGGGAAAGATAATTAAACCCACTGCATAGTCTAATTGAGAAAACAGAGTGAGGTTAACAATAACACTTTCAAGGTTTCTGAAATCATGCTTTCTATGGATAAGCCACAAGTGAGTTAACCTTTCCAATACTTATTTCCTCATATGCACATCTTCACAGTGGTGTTATTTGGATTAAATATGATGTCTTATGTCAAAAGCCATGGTCAGACCACATGAAGTGCTGAATAAATGCTGACAGAAGGAAAGCCCTTAAGCCCTACCTTGGGAACTCAGAGTCTCAGAAGACTTACTTTTAAAAATGATAGAGTCTCACAAAGCTGCCATGACTTGACCCAACCTGGTGTCACCAGTGAAGAACACAAACTTATAATGCCATTGTTAAATTTAGACTTAACCCACAAACTTTATATATCCAGTGAGAAATAAATTGATATAGTACATTGACATGAAAATAGATCTTTGAGGACAATAGGGAGTACCTCATTCTACAATTATTAGAAACACTAAAAAAATTAAACTGAGCTAGTTACTTTTTAATGTGGGGGGGCATGTGAATCCTTGAGAAAAATAAAACTGACCAAATGTTTTTAGAAGATATGGTCAGAATAAAAAGATGATTGCCTACAGACTGTAGGCAATTAAGAAATTTGTAATTCTTTGTCTATAGAAATTACTTTCGATGGTGGTGACTCAAATTTTCATGAACTGGTTAAAATGAAATGATATCCATATGAATGGTATCTTGCCCAACCTTCTAACACATAAATGTTAACCACCTTTTGGATTTGGATTCTGTCTACTTAGTCCAGAGGCCATCACGCCAGGCTCTGCCAGGAGGCTATCATGAAGTGGTACAGGGCAGGGTTGCAACTGGCTTCCTCAGATGCCTCCAGGGCGGCTGTCCAGGTAGAAGGATGGCTGAGTCTGCCTCTCCCACAGGAGCAGCTCTATTTGAATCTGCTGTAGAGATTACCTCAGATTTTACTGAAATACAGTTCTTTGGGTTTTTAAAAATATATTTTTTTTATTGATTTCAGAGAGGGGGAGGGAAAGAAACATCATTGATGAGATAGAAGCATTGATCGGCTGTCTCCTGCATACCCAACACTAGGGATCAAGCCTACAACCCGGAATCAAACCGTGACCTCCTGGTTCATAGGTGGACGCTCAACCACAGCCATGCTAGCTGGGCTGGTTAACAGTTGGTTTTTTTTTTTGTGTGTGTGTGTGTGTGTGTGTGTGTGTGTGTGTGTGTGTGTGCTTTTTAATGTTTGACAATCACTCATGTGGTGATTGTCAAACATTAAAGAACCTACTGGACCAGGTTCAGACAATGAGCTGTACTGACTGTCCCACCTAGCTCATACCTGTCTTCACTAACACTCTATCTCCAGCAGCCAGAACAAACCCTGGCATATGAGAACACTTAATATTTGTTGGAGAGCTGATGAACTTATTTGTGTGCTACTTCAAACTGATTTGCCTAGAGATAAGCCTTGGTCTCTTCAAGAGTTCAAGTTCCTTTACTTGCATGCCATGGAGGCTTGTTAATATATAAAAACATTTACTATTAGACCAGGCATTCCTTTAAACTTTCAACACCCCGCCAAGATCGGTTTGGCTCAATGGATAGAGCGTCGGCTTGGGGACTGAAGGGTCCCGGGTTCGATTCCGGTCAAGGGCATGTGCCTTGGTTGCGGGCATATCCCCAGTAGGGGGTGTGCAAGAGGCAGCTGATCGATGACTCTCTCATCGATGTTTCTAACTCTCTATCTCTCTCCCTTCCTCTCTGTACAAAAATCAATAAAATATATTTAAAAAAATAAATAAATAAAAATAAACTTTCAACACCCCAATGAGGTCGCTACTGATATTATCGATAATATCTCTTTTACAGATGAAGATACTGAGACCCAGAGAGTTGAAGTGACTTGCCCAGGTTCATAGTGAATCAAGGGCATATGAACCCAGTTTGGCTCCACAGTTTCCACTCTTATCCACTATGATATTCCATCTTTACTCTGGTAGAAGTGGGCAGCATATTATATCCCTGCTATCTGTTTTATTAACTGATATCCATAGGCGTTGAGCAGGCTCCTGAAGGGCATGAGGCATTTAGGACCCTGACTATACCCAGGTTATGTCCAGTGGTTTCGAGTTGCAGGGGTAGATGGTGGAGCCAGCAGAGAATTCCCATGGGGCACAAAGGAGTATTGCAGAAAGTCCCAGAAATAGGCTCTACAGGCTGGACTTGGGTAAGGATTATGGAAACAGCATGATACCTGATCTTATCCCCTTACCCAATATAGCCTTGCTGGAAGCCACAGGAGAATAAAGGGATATGCAAGATCACAAGAGTTGTTTCACTCAGTTCTCTAACACAGTGGGTCTCAAGCAACCTTCTAGAGCGTCCTTAAGTGAGGTCAACACAGAGGAAGGGAACATTCTCCTTCCCACTTGGTACAAGGACAGCAGTGGCTGGAGTAAGCGGAAAGATCTGCACCTTTGTGGGTGCAGAGAGACACAGACCCACATGGCAACTGGCGTATGGCTGGGGGCCTGACTCTGGAGCACAGCAACACCCTTTGAGAAGCCCCATAAACACTGGGGGAGACACTGGGAAAGAACATGGACTTCTCCAGAAGCAGGCAGGAGTAAAAAACTAGTGGGAGTCAAGTATTAATGGGAAAGTGACCTCATCTATATCCCCAGATTATGGACTTGGGGGAGGAGAGAGATAGGCACATGTATTACATGGGAGGTCAGAGCAACAATGCTTCACCCACCTTGTGGCAGTAAGAACCAAATGAGAAAAAGAAAAGCAACATTGTTTTGCAGATTGAAAAGCATCATCGTGAAAGGCAACTGAAATGTTGTGAGAGGGAGGGAGAGAGATTTGGTTGAAATTATCCAGACGGGTTTTCTGCATTAGCTGTTCTTCATCTTCCTGGATTACAGACTCCTTTAAGAATCCATCAAAATCTAGGAAGCCCAAGAAAAATGCCTCCTCCCTCTTCTCCTTCTCAAAACAAACGACTTTGCCTACTCTAGGATTCTTTTTGTCCCCACACCCTGAAGGCCTAGACCCCAAGTTACCCTGATTTCCATTATTAACACTGGCCTTGCAACCACATCCATCGCCCTGGTATTTTCCTTTAAAGAACAAATCTTAGTCAAAGGTTACAGACTATGCCTGCAGTAAGGTCCTCACTTCCAAGGCGCCTCACTTTCCTTCTGTCCACAGCTCTGGTTCATACACTCACGGTCAGCCTCTCGTTCGTGGCTGATGGCTGAGTCCAGTGGCATTTACTCAATGAAGCCTGTGTTTAGCACGTGTTAAAATTAAGACATCGAGGCAAATGTCAGCCTGTAAATGTTTGCTGTACAAACTTTCTGAGCTCCTAGCTTCTGTTGGAAAGGACCCCTGGAGAGCAGAAGGTACAGAAAGAACAGCGGGCCAGGAGTCAGGACATTCTGGCTTCTGGTCTTGGGCCCCTCATTACCAATATATGAACTTCAATAAGTACTTAGCCCGAGGTCCATCTCCTTATCTGTAAAGTAGAATGAAAATAGTTGCCTGTCTCCCAGGGCTTTCAAGAGGATCACATGAAATGATGCCTGAGAAAATGCTTTGCAAGTAGTGAAATGTACAGATATGCTTTATTATTATTAAGGCAAGCTACACGTAAATCAAGTGCTTTTGGAATGTTGTTGAATCTGACAAATGAAGGTCTCAAGTTTGGGGGCATTATCGGCCACCGCTTATAATGGAAGAGCTGATAAGAGGAGTGAGAGGCGAGGATCCATGTTGACCAGAGTCTTTTTTGGCTCTGATTCTGGCTTTTATGCTCCATTCCACAGGCAGAGGCACAAGCCTGGAACATGAACATCTTTCCCAAGAAATAACATCTGATTTGAGTTTTCTTCCTAAAAGGTCTGAGCCCTGCTCAGTATTACAAATTCAGGATGACTCTACCACCACCCGTCCCACTTTAATCAGCCATTCTCCAGAGTCTTGAGACAGATAAATTCCATTTGATAAGCTCTGGCAGTTTGAAAAAGGAAATGACCATAGAAAGGTCCAGAAGTTTTCTGAATTACACTTGCTTCTGACCTTGGCCAGATCAGTACTCTAAAAGCCACCAGATTGTGCCCAGAAAGCAGCTTCCAAGCGCCCTTGTTAACATTTAGTGGGTGAAGCCATCCTGGTGCATTTCATGCATAGACATACATACTGACTCTTTAGCACACACCAACAAAAGCAGCTATTGGAAGGTGGCTTGACAGAGCACCTGGAGGATGAGTGGTGCTGAGTTCATGCTGGTTGCCCAGAGGGTCCTAGCATCCAGCCACAGTGCTTCTGCCTGTCTGCTGCCCTCTGACCATCCGGCCAACAAAGGGCGGTGGAGGAGAAATAGGCTTAACCACCCCCCGCTTGGCTTTGTGTGCAAGGAAAACCTTCAGTTCCATGGTTTTAAACAACCAATTACCCTTTGAGGATAAACAGAAAACTCCTTCAAACGGAAGCTTTTACATGATAGAACTGAAGCACCATATGTGATCTATGTCCACAGTAAGATTTACAAGCCAACCATTAGCACTTCTTGCTCCTATGAAGATCCTGAGAGAAAGATTTTCTCTTTGATAATAAAGAGTGGCAAGAAAGGGAGTGCAGAGGCTTGGTATTGTGTTCTGAAAAAGCTCTGGGGACCACGTGGAGATGGAAAGTTGACAGGAATGGGAGGAAATGAGCAAAACCAGTGTTCAGAACTGTACAGAATCTAGAAATCTACTTAGAGAATCAATCTGTATTTATATAAGGGAGGGTAATGCTGATGCAAAACTAAAGTTTCCACAAGTTTAGTGACTTTTCCAAAGCCGAGAATACGTGGCAGAGGTAGGTCATGAACGGTAGGGTTTCTGAGTCCAGGGCAAGTCCCCTTTCCTAATGTCTGTCCATCAGCTGTGGTAGTATACACTGATCAAGAAAATTTGTTCCGGTTTGGGAAATTTCATTGTATTGATCAAATAACAACAACAACAACAACTAATAATAATAATAATAGTGAAGCAAAAAAACCATACCATTTAGCAGGGTGCCGAAGTGTATAACCTGCAAGTATTCCTTCTCCCGCATAAAACCTTTGAGGGGAGTGGCCCAGCCTTCACTCAGAACTTGGACCCACTGAAGATCCAGCTGCAAAACACGAAAGCAGGTGAACATTTCCATCAGCTCTGCTGTTCAGCTGTCTGGCCCCAGGGCAGCCCTTTCATATTCGGTTGACAGGAGGAAGGCAAAACCTTTTATGCTTTTAGTGTTCCCATGTGTTATGCTGACCCGTAATCTTGGGGCCACATACATTTGAATCTAGAACTCTCCTACAGGGGAGTGGTGAAAAGATTTCAAATTGAGATGATTTATTTGAACACTTCAGGCTGTATCTATCCTTATGGTGTGCGACTGTATTGAACATTCACAATTCATTCTCTTTGCTCACCCACCCCCCCTCCACAAAAATTCTGGCTTGGCTACATTTTTTTCACCAAATGCACTATCAGGTTGACTGAATTGGGCAAACCACTGACTCTGAAATAAAATTCCAAAATTCTTAGCATGATACTGAAAGCCCTTTAAGCTCCAGCCCCAGGGGCTCACTTCTTCCCATTGCCTGCTTGGGAGCCAGTTCACTAACAACACATAGTCTAAACACATATGTGGTTTCGGGCTTAACCTCCTTTCCGCATGAAAATTCCTGTTCATCCTTTAAAACCCAGATCTTGGATCATTTCTCTGAAAAATTTCCTGTCACTTAGGACAAAAAAAAAAAAAAAAAAAAAAAAATCATTAGATTGAAGTTTTTGTTTTTTTTTGTTTGCTTGTTTGTTTGTTTTTTACTTTGAAGCCCATTTTGTTATTGGAACTATGGTTTCACACTGTACTTATGTTTCTGATCTGCCTGGAACATTGGAATGTTCAGAATTTATTCTGGAGAGCAATGTTTCCCAAAGTGTGGTACGCGTACCCCCAGGGGTACAGGAAGAGTTGGGTGGGGATACGCATTGCACCGGAGTTTGGTGGGAATATGCACTGCACCGTGCTTAGCTGCACCTAATTCTATGTTCTCATGAGTACGAGGGGTACTCAGCGTTACGAAAATGATAGAAGGGGTACACATATGCCAAAAGTTTGGGAAACACTGCTGTAGAATAAGGGGTTCTGTGTATAAATCTGTCGTGAGTCATCATAGTACAGAGGCTTCATGAGCTGAAACAGGTTCCCAATGAATTACACTTGCTTCTGACCTTGGCCGGATCAGGACTCTAAAAGCCCCCAGCTTGTGCCAGATTAGTTGCAAAGTGGAATCAAAAAGGTAAATGTATTCTGTCTCTTATAAAAAATATACAAGGTTTTAATAGACAACAAAAAGATACCAATGAAAACATGGTCGTCTTGGATGGACCAACTAACACTGACCCATACAAGGGCCAAGTCTGTGCAGAGCAGTCTGCGGGGGTTGCATCTGTGTCTCCCAGGCAGCAGAATAAATGCAACTACAGCTGCCTCCCTCTCTCCTCGGACCAGATGCTCCCTGATGAGGAAAGGGGAGAATTTGCAGAGAAGAAAAAGATGGGGGCATTCATACCACTTTAGTTCAGGGTTTGTTTTTTGTTTGTTTGTTTCCCCCCCCAAACTCTTTCTTGACTACCCAAGAAGCACTTGTGTCCCTGACAAGCAATCTTCCAGCAGCTGCCAACGATTATTGCCTACTGCATACACTTTGGCATCACTGAAGAGATGAAGGCAACCAAGCAACATTGTCCTGTGGAAATTCAGTTACCTGCCTCGTCTGCCTCTGGGCTCAGCTGCCCTGTGGCAATTCTTGGCAACAGATTTGATTGGAGAAGAGGTTAAAAAACATTTGACAAGATGAAACGTTTTTTCTTTATGAACACCGTGTTTCCCTCATTATGAAGAGTAACGGTACATGGATTATCATGACTGACATAAGCGTTATTCCCCTTGGCCAGCCCGCACCCTCTTACCTTGGTAATTGGCAGGGACGGGAGAGCTTCCGCCTCAGCTCGGACTTGGTCTAGTTTGTTTTCCGGCACGAAGAGCTCATGGATGCCATTGATGACGGTGTGGGGTACGATGCTCTGAAATGAAGCAGAATGGGGGGCAGTTTGAAATGAAAGCTATAAAGAGAATGCTTCAGTAAGTAGATGATCTTTCATGATCTTATTCAATTAAAAAAAAAAAAAAAAGAAAGGAAAAGACAAGCAGGCCACCCACCTGCTCTTGCAGAAGCTCCACCACCTGCTGGACACAGTCGCTCACGGAGGCCGAGTCAGTTTTAAGCACCAGCTCGGGCGTCTCAGGTTTCTCATAATCAGAATCGATGCCCGTGAATCCTGCGAAGCAGAAGGTGGAAATCACATCTCCCCCAACAGAACCATCTTTTTAATCAATAAGACATAATATATGTATTCAGCTGAGAATTCAGACTATAACAGAAAAGGTCACCCAGCCATCCTGGGCCGCTAGCCATACGAGAGAAAATACACAGCTGCATTTTCAATAGAGAAAGTCCCAAATGAGCCACAAAATCAGCCCAAGCCGCTTGCAGCTGATCAGAATAAAAAAGGAAGATGGAAAACCCAGGCACACTCCTAAGCACACGCTCATACTGACTCATCCTTTTTAGTTCCCTGCTCATCACTGAGGTGACAGTTCTTAAAAAACATGAACCCACAGCCCTTAGAGTGTGGTTAGAGTGCCTGCCCACAGACTGAAGGGTCCTGGATTTGATTCTAGGTCAATCCTCCAGCCCTAGTCAGGGCAGGTGTGGGAGGAAACCAATAGATGTGTCTCTCACATCAATGTTTTTCTCTCTCTCTGTCTCTCCCCCATCCTTCCAATTTCTCTAAAAGAAAAAGAAAAAAAAAAATCAATGGAAAAACATCTTCAAGTGAGAATTAACAAAAAACCAACTAACCGAACAAAAAGATTAGTTGCGATGTGGAATCTAAAATATAAAAAATATATAAAATAAACTATTAAAAAAATATGAACCCATGTTTTAATAAGCCCACGGACATCAGGGTGGGATAGAGGTTGTGTATACTATATGCAGTTTTAGAAAACAGCTTCGGACACTTCCGACAGGTTTCCGGGGACAGACCAGGAAGGATGGGTGACACACGCAAGAGGCCAAGGTGTGGCTGAGCTGGTTCTCCTACCTTTGATCTCCCCGGCTCGGGCTTTCTTGTAGAGGCCTTTGACATCTCGGCTTTCACAAATGTTTAGAGGCGCATCTATAAATATTTCAAAGAAGGGCAGTCCGGCTAGTTCATGGATTTTGCGGGCATTCTCGCGATCCTGGAAAGAAAATTTCACTTAGGAACATAAGAAGAGGTGTGTGAAGACAGCAGTGGGGTCTGGGCTCAGCAAAGGTGGAGGAAGCCTCCTCCTTCAGAGGAAGCTCAGAGGTCACTCCCGCAAACAGTCCTCTGGAGGACTTTCCGAGAAAACCCCAAGCAAACCCCGGGAAGGAATCTCTGCTAAAGTTCAGGGCTGGCAACGTGGGAGCATTTCATTCAAAGGACATTGCAAGTACAAAGCTTCTTATTGGAAGCTCCCAGACAAACTGAGAGAGGGCCACTCCCCCTCCACGAATTGAGTGAAATACACAGAACTTGAGGCTTGGGGAGAAGCAGCTGTTTCCTTGAAGTGAGCTAAGCCCTCGGAGTTTGGGGAGAAATGAAATTATAGAGCCTTGGAGTTTTTCTTGGTGAATGTTTTCTTCCTTTCGGCTCTGGCCAAGGGTGCCTTATAACTGTGTGTGTGTGTGTGTGTGTGTGTGTGTGTGTGTGTGTGTGGAAGGGTTTCTGTGGTCTGGTGCCCTGGCAACTGGAAATGAAGGACCTCTCTTTTCACCATATTAAATAGAGAAAATGAGGAAGCAAGGGAGGGGAGCAAGGGACAGGAGGGGAAATTGGAAGTCTAACACTCCTCCGGGCCCTCCCCACTCCCAGCTCCTGGTAGGGAGAGCCCCGGTCTGGCAGTGTGTGGGAGCCAAATCAGTTTACCTTGGTGAAAGGAGAAATGAAGCTGGTGATGCAGACCAGGCCAGCGTCGGCGAACAGCTTGGCCACCTCGGCAATCCGGCGGATGTTTTCCTCCCTGTCCCCCGCGGAGAAGCCCAGGTTCTTGTTAAGGCCGTGACGGACGTTGTCCCCGTCCAGGGAGTAGCAGGGGATGCCGTGGGAGACCAGGTACTCCTCCAGAGCAAAGCTGATCGTCGTCTTCCCAGCACCGGAGAGACCTGTTCAGAGCAGGCAAGACCAGACAGGCACTGTCCCTGGTTGTTGAAGATGACAAATTGGAAGCTGATCCTAATCGTGACCTGATCCTAATTCTTACCCACTCTAAGTGTAACTTATGCCCTTATTGCAATCTCTTGATTGACCTCAAATCAAAACCCTTAAAATCTAGAAAAAGTCTAGTGTGCTATATAAGTCCAACATTTGCATTTCTTTCAAATCTTGGGAGAAGGATTTGTTCCTTATTAGAACAATAGCCTCTCTAAGCCAGGGAGGTTCACACAGGGGAGACCACGTGGGGGCTGCATTTGGTTCCTGCTATCGGGTCTAGTAATAATTAATGTCGTTTTAAAACATTCGTTTAAAATCTTGCTTGGCGTTGACTTGTATTGACATAACCTTCAAACACGTGGTATCTACAGAACGTGTGAAGTGCAATTAACAAGTTTTGCTTGAAAAAGTTTGTGTTTGGTTTGGTTTTTGTTGCAAAACTAGGGCTAAGAAGATGGCGGATGAAGAGCATATTCGGCACTGCATGCTTTACGAGTTCCAATTAGGAAGAAAAGCAAGTGAGGCTGCAAAAAACATCTGTAGTGCTCTTGGTCAAGATGCAGTTAGCGCTAGAAAATGCCAGCGTTGGTTTGAGAAATTTCGCGAGGGGAATTTTTCGTTAGATGACAAGAGTGGTAGAGGCCGTGTGTCCAATTTTGATCAAGAAGCTCTTCAAGCTCTTTTGGTGCAAAATCCTCAAATTACCCAACAAGAGCTTGCGACAACTTTAAATTGTTCACAAAAAACAATTTCCAATCAATTGCGTGCACTTGGCAAAGTCCAAAAGTTTGGAAAATGGGTTCCTCATGAGTTGACCGACAACAACCGTAATCAAAGAGTCACAATTTGCAGTTCGCTCCTCTCTCGTCAAAACCGTTTGCCGTTTTTAGAGCAAATTGTTACCGGAGATGAAGAATGGGTGCTGTATGTTAATTTGAAAAGGTGACTTCAATGGTTGGACAAAAATGAGGCTCCGCAGCCCACGCCAAAACCTGACTTGCATGCGAAAAAAGTGATGTGTGTTTGGTGGAATTTTAAAGGAATTCTTCATTATGAACTTTTACCATCTAACCAAACCATTACAAGTGCAGTGTATAGTGCCCAATTGGAAAGGTTAGCCCAAGCTTTAAGAGAAAAAGAACCCGCGCTGATTAATCGGAAGGGCGTAATTCTTCACCACGATAACGCACGACCGCATACTGCAAGAATCACTGCTGAAAAACTGCACCAGTTGGAATGGGAAGTTCTCCCTCAACCTGCATATTCTCCTGATATTGCCCCTTCCAATTACCATTTGTTTCGTTCTTTGCAAAACTTTCTTCTTGGAAAAAAATTTAATAATGAAGAATGCCTCAAAAATGCATTGACCAAATTTTTTGCATCAAAATCACAAGAATTTTACAACAGAGGGATTAAAATGCTTCCTGAGCATTGGGCACAAGTAGTAGAAAACAACGGCAACTATATTGTTGATTAAATTTTGTTGTATTGTTTAAATAAATTCGATTTAAAAAAGTATTAGAAAACGACATTAATTATTACTAGACCTAATATGTTCTGTGTGGCCTGTGGAGTGTTGTTGTTGTTTTTTGAAATATGTTTTATTGATTTTTTGCAGAGAGGAGGGAGAGGGATAGAGAGCTAGAAACATCCATGAAAGAGAAACATCCATCAGCTGCCTCCTGCACACCTCCTACTGGGGATGTGCCCGCAACCAAGGTACATGCCCTTGACCGGAATTGAACCTGGGACCTTTCAGTCCACAGGCCGACGCTCCATCCACTGAGCCAAACCAGTTAGGGCCTGCAGAGTGTTTTAAAGATTAGAAAGTTGCACATAAAATCCAGATTTTGGCTTCTTTTGATAAAAACAGACAAACAAACAAAAAAACAAAAACAAGATCTGATGAGAGTGCTCTCACAGCCTCTTGGGACAGCAATCAGCTAGAGGAGAGGGGACAGCCAGCCCGCTGAGGCTGGGAGTTCACCCCCCTTGTCGATGCCCCTGCACAAGCATCTGACCACAGAGCCCATAGTCTGTCCTTTATTTTCAAAACATTTTTGACGATGACTCTTGAAACATCGAGGGTGGGAAGCGTCCTGAGTGAGGCTGTGCGTGTGTGGGGAACTGCCATACGCTATTGGCCGTTTGGAGTCTTTACATGAGAACAGTTACCATGTACCTCTGACCACGGTTTCAGAGCACAATGGCTAGGAACACACTTTATAATTTCAGTATGAAGGAAAACATTAGCAGAAAGGGAATTACATAAGTGATTCGAAAATTACTTAAAATCCTGGAAAAGTAGCACTCAACACATTCAATAATCCTAAAGGTTTTGGAACCTGAAGAATATTCCATTGTGCAAAGCCACTGTCAGTCAGCACCCAGGTGTGGAAGAGGAAAAGTTAAGGGCAAAGAAAAGAAGGTCAAGAGGTCACTACAAAGACAGAGGGTGGAAAGAAGGAAAAGGCAAAAAGTACAAGAAAAGTAGGGACAAAAGACAGAAAGCAAAGGAGACTTGATAAGAAAAATATTACATGGCCCTAGCTAGTGTGGCTCAGTGGATAGAGCGTCGGCCTGCAGGCTGAAGGGTCCCGGGACTGAAGGGTCCCGGGTTTGATTCCCATCAAGGGCATATGCCCAGGTTGCAGGCTTGATCCCCAGTAGGGGGCATGCAGGAGGCAGTCAATGATTCTCATCATTGGTATTTCTATCTCTCTCTCCCTCTCCCTTCCTCCCTGAAATTAATAAAATATATTTTTTTAAAAAGGATATTACATGAAAGGTAAACAAATAATTTCCATATTTTAGTTATCTTTTATCATGCACCTGGCCTTGAGATAGGATCATTAGGACAAGTGGCTATCTGAAGAATGTGTTGGCAATTTCTACAGATCACTGCTGACAACATCATCTGTTATGTAACTTTGTCTATTATGTAATTCATTGCCTATTAGAATTTATCTGGTTGTAGGGTAGGAGAAATTGAACTCCTGAATCTCTGGCATGCTCTCTCCTGGCAGAAAATGACAGAAATAATAGAACTTCCCTTTGATTTTGTTTCAGCTCTCAGGAAACAAAGAGCTAAAATCACAGTAATAGTATTTTTTTAACAACTGAATTTATTATATAATCTGTATATTAATACATCAAGTAAGCAGTATTACTCTCATTTTTTATAAGATTAGGTCACTCATTCCAGTAAAGTATCTTGTCTTTGCCACTTTTATTGTAGAGCCATATCACAATTTATATCAGAGAGTAGATTCCTCATGTAGCCTATTTCAAAGAACAATATTTTTTCCTGTGGAACTACCATGGGTCATACTAAGTGAATTTTTTTTATATCATCACCAGGTTTATTGAATTGACTGGACTTACTCCAAATTTCTACTCTAAAGTGAGATTAACTTTTTATTTGACTTTCTGAATCAGCTGCTCAAGAACCATTCCATCATTTCAAATCAGGGCTCAAAAATGGATGGTCAGAAAAAGAACTGAGCAATTTGAATCATGAATTTGACTTGCATTTCTTTCAAACCTTGAGATAACTATTTGTCCCCAAGAAAAAGTAATGTTTTAAGTCAATAGTATTAATTTTTTTTTTTTTAGCTATCATTATGATTTTTTAAGACATTTTTAAAAAACTGTTTTTTAAAGAGAAAGAGAGAGGGAGGGAAGGAGAAAAACATCAATGTGAAAGCAAATATGATCCCCTCCCATGGGGATGGAGCCATCAACCTGGGCATTTGGCCTGACTGGAAATCTAACCAACAGCCTTTCAGTGCACAGGCCTACGCCCAACCAACTGAGCCACACCAGCCAGGGCCATCATTATTATTTTTATTACTATTATACTACCGTGACGTTTCCCAAGGAGTGGCTAATGAGACATTATGTGAAAGTATTTGTTTTCTTCAGAGATTGAAAGTAGAGAAAAGTTGTTCTGTTTTTACACTCCTGTGCTTCCTAAACGTTTTTACAAACTACGGGAAGCTGAAATCCTGTAACGCAGCCACTGCTTTTCCAGAGGATTGCCTTTACGTGGCTTTTAAATTCTGAACATTATCATGCATAATGAATTATGCTTATGGCAGAATTAATTTTTCTCCTTTGATTTTCCTCGTGTCCACCAAGGGTTTTGTTGGACCATGGTAACTATATTAAACTAGATGGCTGCCATATTTGTTTTAAAACATTGGAGTAACACTCATTACATCTATCGAGAGCTTTACCATGGACCAGGCACTGCTAAGTGTGTATTTACTCTATTTCACTTAGTTCTACCTACAACTCTATGAGGCAGGTGCTATGTTTCTTCCTTAGGGAGGTTAATTGACTTGTTCGAAGTCACATGGTTTAACATAGGCTCAAAGATTAGAGGTATTTAGGTTTTTTGGGTTGTATGGTCAGTATCCTACCTCTGCCATTTTTCAGAATAAAAAATAAATTTTGTCCCCTCTTCTACTGTTCTTTTTCATTTTTCAAGGGTATTCCATAACAGAAAAAAATGGACTGTGTGGAAGTCCTAATTTAAAAGTTGGGCAAATCCACAAAGGCAAACACACAACATAAAGACAAGCACACAAGGAAGAAACAACTGGGACCCAGTTGTGCTTTATCAACTGCTGCCCTCGTGTAGCTCAGAGGGAGTCGGAGAAAACATTTCAGGAACCAAGCCAGGTGAATCCTGCCTTTTGGAATATAACAGGCTCCTTGCCCACTGTCTCTCATCTCCCTGGAAGCTGGGAAAAGTTGTTGAACCAGGGATGAATAAAACCAGGAAACCAAAAGCAAGTGCCACAAATCACTGGAAAAAAAAAAAACTTGAAAAATAAGAAGGAGGATGATGTAGACAAAAATGGGAAAGACTCAGGATGTCAAGAAAAGAGGCAAGGCAGGTCCCTACCTGCCACACTCATTAGAATCATTCCCAGGTAAGACTCCATCAGCATTTGTGAATGGATAGTAATACCTAAATGATTTCCTAATCTGTATTAACATATCTGTTTGTAAGAGATCATTTCTTTTTGAAATATTATGTCTATGAAATATTATTAAATAAAATAATCTTGGTTTGTCCTTTTAAGACCAGACTGTCAGACTTTTCCCAGGAATCAACTTTCTCTACATTGTACTCAGAGTATAAGTTCTAGTTCTGTTACTAACCCTTAGCTTTGACATTCTGTGGCTATAAAAACACACACAAGAAGGGAGATTCATCTGGTTACCTCAGTGGGAGTAAGTTATTTCTATATGTAAGGGCAACAATCCACAGCTAAAGAGAAATCACAAGGTTTCCTTCTTGCACACAGTTTAATTTTTTTACACAATGAAAAACAGTCTCATTGAAAGCTAAAATATCAGAAAACATAGAGAATATCTCTAAACATCCAGAACTTTCTGCTTGATGCCAAATGCTTGATGTCATGTTAGAAAAGCCACATTCATGACTGCCAGTAAATGTGCTTAGGCAGGAAATTGAGAATTATGGAATTCCTTAGGCTGAATGGGAATGTGATCATCAACTTGTCCCATCTTTTCCTGACAAAGAGGAGAAAACTGAGAACTGGAGACATTATACCATGTGATCCAAGTCCTCATTCTTACTGAGGTGGAGCTAGGAGGCAGGTCTCAGCCTCCTTCTAATGTTAAAATAAACACGTAATTGTGTTACAATGATTTCCTTAACATTGCGTGTCACACATCAGTTTTTGATTAAAATATATCAACATGGCCCGAGGCAGTTTGTTCAGTGGTTAGAGCCTGGGCCTGCGGACTGAAGGGTCTCAGGTTCAATTCTGGTCAAGGGCTCATGCCTGGATTGCAGGCTCAATCTCCAGTAGGCAGCGTGCAGGAGGCAGCCGATCAATGATTCTCTCTCATCATTGATGTTTCTGTCTCTCTCTCTCCCTCTCCCTCCCTCTCTGAAATCAATAAAGATATATTTAAAAAGTGTGTATATGTATATGTACATGTGTATGTGTATGTGTATGTGTATATGTATATGTATATGTATATGTATATGTATATGTATATGTATATGTATATCAACACAGCATACCTGTCAGCCACACGGTACATCCTCGGAATCCGCCCCTTGTTCCAACTACCTGCCCTCTCTTATTCCTGCTCACGTGGTGGGCCTGATAGATGACATTGGTGGATTTGTGCTGGTTCTCCTACAAAGAAAGACAAGATCAAGTACAATAGTTAATAAGCTAATAAACATAAGATGTATAAACATAATAAAGTAACAGATTACATTAATAGTCCTCCAAAGGAAACTCCTCCTTTATCATTGGCATACAGAGCACATTAATTAAATCTGCTACAGACACAGCCTTTAGAATTCCCATCATGACTCTTTGAAAGTACAAGTTGAATGAGATAAATATTGACACAATGTAAGAATTCTGGTTCTATGAGATTTTAAAGTGTGGCCGGTGTTGCTCAGTGGTTGGAGTGTCATCCTGTTCACCACAGGGTTTCGGTTCAACCCCTGGTCAGGGCATGTGGGTGATCAATGTTTCTCTCTCACATCGGTGTCCCCCCTACCCCTCATCCCTCTCCTCCTTTTCCTTCCTCTTTCTCTAGAATCAATGAAAAACATATCCTCGGGTGAGGATGAAAAAAATACATAAAATGCGCAGATTTTTGGTGGAAGAAAAATTTAAATGATGGGATCCAAAGATGGTGGGGTGGTTAAGTTAAAAAGGTTGGGAACTACCCACATGTATTTTTGGTGTGGAAATGAATTTCTTATGACATGTAATCCAAGTTCCTTAACTATAAAAATCTATAGAGACTTTTAAACACCACCCATCAGAGCTTTTAAAAAAAAAAAAAGCACCAATATTCTTTGAGCAAGACCCAGAGAAGCTTAGAAAACTCTGGGACACATAAGCGCAGCTATTAAATTCTGGAGCAAATGAAATCACCGCTTTATGCCACTCCCTTGGGAAAAACAAAGGGCGATAGGAGTAGGACGATTTGGAGGTCACGTAAGATGAAGGATGTGAACGTGCCCTTGCTGGCAGCGTCCTCTATAAAGGTGGATACTGCTGCTGACGACTCAGGGAGGACCCCTAACAGGAAAGGCAGGCGGGAGCCAGCTGGACAAGGACCAGGAAAATAGCTTCAAGACCACAGGGAAGGAGCCCCCTGTTGGCCTTGGGCGGTGCAACCAGTGGGGGGCAGGCCTGCTGGTGAGGCAGAGCCCCCAGCGAAGGGGCCAGCCAGGCAGGGAATGAACAGTCATAGGAAGCCAGGAGGAAGATGCTGAAAGCCGGGATCAGCCAAAACCGGTTTGGCTCAGTGGATAGAGGGCTGGCTTGTGGACTGAAAGGTCAAGGTTCAATTCCGGTCAAGGGCATGTACCTTGGTTGCGGCCACATCCCCAGTAGAGGGTGTGCAGGAGGCAACTGATCGATGTTTCTCTCTCATCCATGTTTCTAGCTCTCTATCCCTCTCCTCTCTGTAAAAAATCAATAAAATATATTTTTTTAAAAATGGGATCAGCTGGGTTGTCTGAAACCCTCCCCAGCTAGATGCTCGGATCACCTGTCAAGCAAGCCTAATGAGAGAGAACCCAGGATGTGGAAGAGGCGGGATATGGTCCAGAATGCAGCAGGCCAGATAGCAGTGGCTTTATGTATAAATGGGGACAAATTAGTCTAGTCCATGAGATATTCTAGCAGCATTTCCCCTGGTGAGCACATCCCCTGAAGGTGTCTGAGTCTTCTGTGCCAAGTGAACTTTATAGCTTAAGGACAACATTAATGTCTTTTTCTCTGTTTCCTTGTTAATCACCGCCATTAAACTCAAGAACATTGAGTCTGGATAGCAGGCCCAAAAGTCAGTTCACCTGTTCATTTACTGATCCTTTCTGTAGATTTGTATGTAAATGAGCTCTAACAAGAAAAAATCCCGAGATGTCCCAAGTTAAATTATAGCAGGTCCGAGGGTGGGAGGAAGAAGTAAGAGATGAATCAGTTAAGAGCCTCAGGCCAAAATCAGCAAAACACTGCTCACATTCCTGATTATATGTTGAAATTTTGAATCAACTTCCAGGATGCTATCTAAAAAAAAAAAAAAAGGCCAACTACCCTAGTCAGTTTGGCTCAGTAGATAGAGTGCTAGCCGGGGGACTGAAGAGTCCCGGGTTTGAATCCATTCAAGTACCTCAGCTGCAGTTCGATTCCGGGCCTGGTCAGGGCACATGTGGAAGGCAACCAATCGATGTGCCTCTCCCTTCTACTCTCTCTAAAAATCAATGGAAAAATAGCCTTAGGTGAAGATTAACAAAAAACAAAAACAATTTTTTTAAAAAAAAAGGCCAATTGCCAGGTGCCACCATATCCTGTTCATGTATGAACTTTCCCACAACCAATCCTGAAATAGGATTTCTTCCTTAGAGACTAGCATCTACCCCAGAACTGCCCCCACTTCACCTTTTCCTACCCTCCTGAGGCCAATGTAAATTCTTTCAAAACAATTTACATCTTTCGTCCCCAAGCCCAGTGTATGAAAGCCCCCGTCAGCTCCAGGATAGAGGGCATGCGCATCTTCTTCCTCTGGCCCTGCTGCTGCTGGTTTCCACCTCTCGGACCACGGGTTGGCGACTGCTGGTTAGACAGTATGTCCCGGGACCTGGTCCTTTTTCTGACCAGCATATGGCTCAATAAACCCTTTCTTTCTGCAAAGCTTTCTGCCTCAAAGCTACAACTACAGGCCCTGGGAATATGGTACTGTACTAAACAAAGCAGAGTCCCTGGCATCATTTTGGGGGCAAATACAACTAAGAAGATAAGTATCTGGGACCCCACTCCCTGGAGGAGGGGGAGGGTCTCATACATATATCTGTGTACTATATGGAGATATAGAATCACCTACAGCTCAATAATATAAAGACAAGCCCATCTTTAAAAATGGGCAAAAGATCTCAACAATCACTTCTCAAGGGAAGATGCACAAATGGTCAATAGCATAGGAAGAAGCACTCAGTGTTATTAGTCATGCAAATTAAATGCAAATTCAAACCCAAATGAAATGTGACTACTTCCATCTAATGTCAGCAAGTGATCTCAGATGTTGACAGTGGAGGTGTAAAATGGCCCACCATTTCGTTTCTTATTAAATGAAATATCTGCCAGCCCTATGACAGCGATGTCATAGATATTTGCTCGAGAAATGAAAACCTGCATCCTGAAAAAGACTTGTACAAAAAGACTCAGCAACTTTATTTGGATAAAAAATGGGAAATAACCAAGTATCCATCAATAGGAAAAACAGGTAACAAAAACAAAATCCACAGCTAAAAAAAAACCCAAACACACACACACACACACACACAAAAACACAACAAAAACAAAACAAACAAACAAACAAGCAAAAAAACCTTTAAAAAGCCCAAACTGAAGAATACTTTTAAACAGAACCCTACTTGTCAATAAAAAGGAATGGACTACTGACACATGCGACGCGAATGATAAATGAAAACGTTATGCGGAGTCGAAGAAGTCTTCCACAAAAAAGAACTGCATGAGATTCCATCTATACGAAGTCCCCAAATAAGGAAAACTAGTGTGCTAACTCAGAACAGCCGTTGCTTGGGGGTGACAATGTTGTATGTCTTGACAAGGGTTTGTACACAGGTGTTTGCACTCTTGCTGGAACTCACTGAAATGAACACACAAGATGGATTTTTCATTATATGAAAATTCCGCCACATGCAAAAACAAAACCACAGAGAGCCATTTAAAAAAGGAGGCAAGCCAGAAAACAGATAATAAGATTCAGATGGCGGAATTGTATTGTTCAGCACGGCTGCCTTTATGGAAAAGGGCTCTGATCCCAGTCACAGCATATTGAACTTAAGGGGCTACTGCCCACCTGTGCACATGAATGCCCATCAGAGCTTAATTTCCCACAGACATTTCTCTCCCCCCCCCCCCCCCCCTCTCTCTCTCTGTCTCTCTCTCATCTGTTTCTTCTCCCTGTGGATGTTTCTTCGCCCTATAGAGGGAGGTCCAGAATAAACTCCAGGCTTTCTTGGTTTTCTGTGGAAACTTTGCTATGATCTTGTTAAATTGCCTCCCAACCAACTCCTTGGTTTTCAAAAAACAGTTCAGAAATCATCAGAAAGAACTACTCTAAAAGTGTTTAATAGTTAATCTCTGAACTTTTGGGTTTTATTAGCTGAATCTTTTTTATTTTATTTTATTTTATCCTCACCTGAGAAGATGTTTTTATCGATTTTTAGAGTGAGACAGATGAAGGGGAAGAGAGGAAGAGAAACATCAATTGGTTGCCTCCTGTACATGCCCCAACCTTCACTCACAAACCCAGGCATGTGCTTGACCGGGAATCAAACCCACAACCTTTTGGTACGCCGGATGATGTCCAACAACCGAGCCACACTGGCCAGGGCCATTAGGAGACTCTTAATCGTGGGTATTTGTGCACCTTTTCTGTCACTCTTACAATGTTTAAACAAAGTTTTTTTCAGATGTCCAAGTATGGGGCTTTTTTGGTTTAGGAAGATATTTTATCTCAAATTTACCCCTGATTTTCTTCAATAGGCAAACAAAATAGAAGCAGATGTTCTGAATGATATTTAAACTGCAAAGGGACCGGACAGCTGAAAACTTCTCTTTCCTGACAACTTTACTTCCTTCTAAAGAGCATATGGTGTTCGAAGCTTTGGGAGGAAAGTGGCTGTCGGAAAAAGGATTTCTCCACGAAAAACAAAACACATGGTGAAGAAAATCCTTGCCTCCCTGAGTGTAGAAACAGCACACAGACATCCCTGGCACCTCGTCTAACAGTGCCACTTAGTGGGAAGTGGCCCAGAAACCAAAAAGTAGGTGGTATACTTCCATTCCGCATCCCTAAGAACAATTGTGCAAAAATCCCTACCTTCTTCCAGCTCACTGGCCCAGGAAAATGCCCTTCACATGCACAGCAGCAGGATGAGTACGAGCTTTGTAGTCAAGCAAACCTGAGTTGAAAATCTGCTTTGTAGCCTACTTGCTCTGTGGCCCTGGGCAAATATTTAACACCAGAGGCCTGGTGCATGGCATTCATGCAGGAAAGTTCCTCAGCCTGGCCTGCACTCTCTCACAACCTGGGACCACTGGCTCTTAACCACTCACCTGCCTGCCTGATCACCCCTAACCACTGTGCCTGGCTGCCTGATCACCCCTAACCACTGTGCCTGGCTGCCTGATCACCCCTAAGCACCTCTGCCTCAGCCCCCGCCTCCACGGCTTCTTCCAGAAGGAAGTTCAGTTGTCCAGTCTAATTAGCATATTATGCTTTTATTATTATAAACTAGTGGCCTTTTGCATTAAATTTGTGCACATTAAAAGGGAATTAATTAGCCCTAGCCACTTTGGCTCAACTGATAGAGTGTCAGCCTGCGGATTGAAGGGTCCCAGGTTCGATTCCAGCCAAGGGCACATACCCAGGTTGCAGGCTCCATCCCCAGTGTGGGGTGTGCAGGAGGTAGCTGATCAATAGCTCTCCCTCATCATTGATGTTTCTATCTCTCTCTCCCTCTCCTTTCCTCTCAGAAATCAATAGAACAATTATTGTCAATTTAGCTTAAGTAAATGCATAAAAAATTTTTTTTTACAGGTTTGGATGTTTCTTTCATCGATAGGTTTAAGAGTAGTTTCCTCACAGGGTTGCTGTTAGGATGAAGTGAAATGATTTTCTATATAAAGTATCAAAGAAAATATAAGACACACAATAAGATGTTGAATCTGATGAGGCTCAGGCAGCATTCGATCTACTCAAGAGAATCATGGTAGTTTGAGTCTAAGTTGCCCAAATTTAGAAGTGTCCTAGAAATTTGGTCCACTCGAATGGAAAATTTGGAGAGGTGGGGCTCATGATCAATCAGACAATGTATAGAATAGCATTTGGTATGAGTGGCAATTTACACACACATACACACACACACACACACACACACACTCACACACTCACACATACATTGTTGCTGCTACTACAATTATTATCTTCTTTCAAAATATATTTATTGATTTCAGTGAGGAAGGAAGAGGGAGAGAGAGATAGAAACATCAATGATGAGACAGAATTGTTGATCGATTGACCCCTACATATGCCCTGACCGGGAATCAAACCTCCTGGTTCATAGGTTGGCACTCAACCACTAAGCCTTGCTGGACCGGCCCAATTATCATCATCTGTGGCCCAAAGCCCAGCCAGTATGTACATGCACTCAGATGCACTAGTTTGAAGCCTCCTCATTCTAACCCAAACTTACTGCCCTCCTACTGCCTCAATCATAAATAACCCTTAGTTACCAGTTCTCAGATGGCCTTTTTCCCAGGTGAGCCTCAAGAGCTATTAGAATTGGGACCTCAGCACACAGCCCAGGACCTGTCTCTCAGCCATACCTTCCCCATGAACGATGCAGACAGGGGGAGAGCTGGCGGAGCTTCTGGAACTCAGGATGGGGAAGGCCTAGTCAGGGTAGACACCCTGGACTTGATTTTTGCATGACTAGGAGAAAAGAATCGACATGGAGAAAAAACTTCATATGATTTCACAGAGGGGCGGGGCACCCCCAGAGCCAAATGCCAAATGTGAGCATATGTCACAGTGAGCAGTGTTATGAAAATGAGGAAACTGGAAGCTGGAAACCATGTGTCAGGCTATGAGACTCTCAATGCTCCAAGGTTTTTTATTGTGTTTTTTTTTTTTTTTACATGTGCATAATGCCTTCAATAAAAAAAATGAACAAATAGATTTGAAATTACAGTCTCCTGGCTCCTACGCAGTGCAAACAAATCCTCCTCCTTACTTAACAACTCTATTCTGTTCCCTTTGAACTCGGCCCTTATTGCTGTTGGACTGTTATTTTATTGCTCTCTTGCTGATTAAAAGTGTTCTAAACCTCCATGGCCTCTGTGTGCAGTCTGAAGATTCATTGAAAGATTCATTTTTTAAAAGCAGCCAACTTCAGTAACTGCTCTCTCAGCCTCTCAGTAGAAGCTCCACTTTCACAGGCATTCTCTTGCCTGTTGCTCAAAACCTAGGAGCTAAGGAAGCCGGGCATTGTGAGCCATTTACAGATCCGAACGCTACTGGCTGAAGCCCCACCCTTGAAAGGTGCAGGACATGGAGCCAGGCTGCCTGGCTTAAGTGCTGGTCTTACTCCTGCCTGGGCTCAACTCCCGGTCTCCACCCCCGGCCGGCGACCTTCGTCACAGCTTCCTCATTGTGGACTGAATGAAATCATGTATATGAAATGCAAACTAAAATAAAAATGTAAAAAATGTATAAAAACGTAAACCAAAAAAATCATTATCCATTTTCATTAACACGAGTAGCTTACAATGATCAATCTTTCTTTATATTTCTTTCAGAGTATTTCTTTGGGTGTATAGCCCTAGGTGAAATAATTGAGCATTAAAAGTTATAAACTATTTAAAAGAGCTCATCATGTATCTCTAGTTCATTTTCCAAGTTACTAAGCTATACCAATCAAAATGCCTATCAATTAAAAAGACTATGGCCACCCTAGCTGATTTGGCTCAATGAATAAAGCATTGGCCTGAAAACTGAAAGGTCCCAGGTTCAATTCCAGCCAAGGGCACATGCCTGAGTTGTGGGCTCGGTCCCCAGTGGGGGTGTCTATTTATTATAAATAAATAGACTATGGCACACCCATAGGATAAATATGCACATCTAGATTTATTGACCTAAAAATATATCATGATATAGACCCCAATGAGAAAACAGGTAACAAAGTAATGTTGATTCCATTTTTTAAATATGTGTTTATATGTACAAAGATATGTGCTTATAAGGCTACAAAGATATGTATAAAACAATTATTTTTCTTCTTGTCTCTATATTCTGATTTTTCTATATAAACTGGGAAATAAAGATATTTTTTAAATATGAAGAATTTCTCTCTGAAACCGGTTTGGCTCAGTGGATAGAGAGTCGGCTTGCGGACTGAAAGGTCCCAGGTTTGATTCTAGTCAGGGGCATATACCTTGGTTGCAGGCACATCCCCCGTGGGGGGTGTGCAGGAGGCAGCTGATCGATGATTCTCTCTCATCGATGTTTCTGACTTTCTATATCTCTTTCTTCCTATTTGTAAAAGATCAATAAAATATATTTAAAAAAAAAAAGAATTTCTCAGCCAGAAAAGTGAGGCCAAAAGGTTTGATGCTCAAAGGGTAACAGAAGTGTGAACATAAGCAAGTCATGAGAGACATTATAACCAGCAGAACAATAACCGGACAATATCAACAAATTAAAAAACTATTAACTCGGATATCTTGAGAATAAATCTTTGAGACTACTAGTCACTCTGTTTACATCACGGAGTACAGGAAATTCTAGCGAACAACCTTTCAAGTACAGCCCCTGTCACTTGATCACAGTGGTTGTTGTTTTGGCATTGAGTTATTTCATGCAGAGAAAAATTGCCCGTGGAGAAGCTATTGTGGCTTTTGGAAGTGGATATCACACTTGGGAACCTCTGTTCCCTCTTCCCTATATTCTATTTAGAAAGCTAGTCGGAATCAGCTGGAGTCACCGCATAGGAACCTCTTAGAGAAAGTATCCTAACGTTCTTAGTAAAATCTGTAAACAGCCAAACAGCTGGAAGGGCACCTGACTCCACTTTAATTCAATCACTACCCACTGGACATTTAAGGTTCAGCTTCAATCCTGTGGCTATTCCTTTCCCCGTCTCCCAAAGCTGAAGAAGTGTCACTTCGGTTAAACGTTATGCTAACCACACCTCCCTAAAAATGGCCAGCTTCAAGGATATACTTTGGCTAAACTACTCTTGAGTTATAAGGGAAAGAACCATATCAAGTAGCCTGTAACAAAATACCAGTTGTGAGAATTGAGACAAATGAGCTGGCAGATTTCTTCAAAGAGCAAATGAAATAGTTTGTCAAAAACAGCTATTGGACAATACAGAAATAACCCAAATCTGGAGTTTATAAATTAAATGTGATTGCATGAAAAAAGTTTTAGGATGGATGCAAAATTTCTTTAAGACTAAAAATGAGCATTTTCCCACCCATTCCTACCACAGAAAGATTTATTACATAGGCTAAAACTGTAAATAAGAAAATAATTTAAGTTGGTTTGACTTTTGGAAGTCACCACTACAAAATGAACCACAGACAGATGTCACATAAACAAGAATTTGAATGCTGTGAAAAAATGACAATAAAAAAATACAAGGGAGGGACATAGTTAAGACATCTTTAACATTTTCATATGGCTCTGCTTATTAAAATCTTTTACAGTGTTTACTTGTTTTTCAAAGCATCTGAAACACATGCAAATAGCTGAAAAACCTTGGATGGCAAATTCAGAGAGTTTGCACGCATCGTTCCAACGTTTGCCAAGGAAACGAAAGAGGCCCCTCTCTTCCCGGGATTGGGTCCTCTAGGTTCTGTGCTGTGGAGCAGGATGGTGGGAGATTTCAACACACCCCTCACTCAGAACTGTGTTCCATTAAAAAAAGTATGAATTGCTCAGCTGGTGTGACTCAGTGGTTGAGCGTCAACCCATGAAACAGGAGGTCACGGTTCAGTGCCCAGTTAGGGAATTTTCAGACTGTGGTAACTGAAACCACAAAAGCACTTACAGCTACATTTTGCTCCTCGGACCCTCCTGATGCTAGTGAGCAGCTTCTAAGCTCTGGCCTTTGCTTGTCTCCTGGCCCATGGTTTGGAGTCTCCTTCTGGCTCTCGTTACATTTCCCCCGGCCTGATTACTGAGCACAGTTCCTGAACTCTGCTCCTTCTGCATCTGCGCTACACTGTAAAGCATCTGTCAAATGTTCTCTCTCCCTTGGCTCAGAACTCCATCAATGATCTCCAGTTTTATCACTTCCTCCCATGGACAATCAGATTACTTTTATATTCACAACTTTCAGTGGCTTCCTATTAACTACAGAATAAAGTCCTGATTCTTAGGATATCCTTAAGCAACCTCCGGTCCTTATCAGCACATATGCTTACTGAGTATCAGTTCTCAGTAACACAGCATATTCCCAACTTCGTCTATAGGCACCTTTGTGTTACATGCTGAAGTCTTCTTAAAGTGAGACCTGCTGCATCCCAAGTCTTCTCACAGATGCCACTGCAGAGCAAGGCCGAAGCAGTCCTATCATTAAAATCAACAGAGCTGCCATTCACAAGTGCATGTGTGAGCTATTCTCTGAAATAGCTCACACATCAAGGAACTACACATAACAATTTGTGATTATCGTTTTTCATGAGTTCCCCATATTCTTTGGAGATTCAGTTAAGCTGATGTGACCCAATGCATTTCCATTAGTGCTGAAATTCAAGTCATCGGTTTTATTTTAAACTCGACACTTATAAAATACACTGCTTGAATGAGCCAATGAGCCCCACACTAGTACTCTCTGAGCACATCCTCACACGAATTATTCCATTGCTTTTCCTCTCACAAATATGACATAAACGATCCAAAGAGAGCCAACTAACCTGTATAGCATTGTGAACGAAAGGAGTCCTTCAGTTTGGAAGAGTCTGAAATGTTTACATCAAAAAGCTGGCGCATGCGAACATTGCTTATTTTCTGTTCAGGCACAACCAAATTAAAATGTATCTGCTACGCTGCCTATACCCCGTGCACACTGGGGCGTATTCCTAAAGCAAGAAAGGGCACTAAACCCATCATACTCCGGAATAAACAGATTCACAGCATTCCTGCCCAGTTCAAAGGCCTCCTTCTATGTGCAATATTTTGGTGATTCAATTAGGAAACGTCAGGAAATGACATCTTGAGGATGTCATTTGCTTTCCCCCTGCACAGTTCCTAGTGACTCTCATCTGCTCCCAAGACTTTGTCTATTATCGATATGCTATGGGTTGCCAAATCTTTATCTTCAGCTATTCAAATGTCTAGCATGTACGTCCCCCAGAGCCCCTGAAAATCAGCATGACCAGGACAGAATTCACCTTGCCATCAGCCCTTGCTCCTCTTCCAATATTCCTCGCCACTTGCAATGGCTCATACTTCTCTCCATTATCTAGAATAGGAGTCCTCCTACTGCCCCTTCCTCACTTAAAAAGAAAAGTCAATCTATCACCAAGTCCTGTCAATTTTAGCTAAGAAATACCTCTCAAACCATCCCACTATTGCTTGTTAGCTAATCGCTCATGAGCATGACTGTGACAGCCTTCAGGCTGGACTCCCCTTGTCTCCCTCCCAGAGGGCCACCTGCTTAAACTCTGTGTGGCTTTTGGAAAGTCCACAGACATCATGTTTGGGGCCATGACGTCCCTTTTCAGCTTTACCTTCTGCCCCTTTTGGCCTTAAATTCCATGCACCCATCACACAAATCCCACGAAGCATCCAGAGCAAACCGTTTCACCCACAGTCCCTTTGGTTGGACTCTCCTCTCTACTTATCTCCTTACTCACGAAGGAGTGGTTTACATATTGTTGTGGCGCTTTGGCTAATTTTCACAACCACAGACAGACTTAGCTTCCTCCTCTGCCCCCACAGGATCCTGTTTTTTTTCCTGACCCCAAACTCAGAAATATAAGGCCTCGCCTCACATTTATTACACACATCAGCCATTGGAACACTGAAAATGTTGAGCTCCACAACTCATTTTTTTTTTTACCCCATTTCAAAAATTCTCCCTTTAGAAATTCCTTTCAAAGAAATGCCTTTAGGTGTCATCTCAAGAGACAAAAGTTTTACAACCAGTTCTAAAATTTCCGACACAAGAACTCTTCAAAGTTTAGGTAATTTTCCCAGCAAGCCCTAATACCCTAAATTAAGAACATGCAGCTTTCACACGTCCCCTTGAAACCAGTGGTGAGCAGGTTCACTGGCGACGGGGTGGCTGAGATAGAGGCTGAGATAGAGTACAGAATCGGGGTGTGTGGGGGGCCAGGGGTTCGGGTGGGGCAGGAGGACCACATGAAGCATGAAGATGTTGGGGGTCGGGGGGGGGGGAGGGGAGAAGGCAATTTCAGAGTCAAAGAAGACTGAACACAGACATTCCGACATGGCTAGCCTCACCCTCCCCCCTCTATCGACCAATGAGTAAAATAGCCTTTTTGTTGGAAAACTGCCACTCTCCTGGCGGGCAAGTCTCACAGATTCCACAGTGGAAAGAGTGTCTGGAAAAAAGGGATGAAGTTCGACAGAGGGCGGCCTGCACATTCAACTTTTCTAAAATGCCTTTAGAAGAAACAGTTTTAACCTCTCTGCCCATATGTACACAACCAACTTTGTCATTAAATTAAAGAAAAAGCCTTCCATTCAGATGTGAAGACTTCTCCAGAGCAGGAAACGGTGTGTGACTTGCCTTGCGGCTGAGGGAGTCTCTGCTTCTGAGAGGAGACGTGGCCTCCTCCATACTCTCTCTTGTCCTCACAACAGAGACCCCCAGACTTCTGGGCTGTTCTAAGATGCTCAGGGAAACATTCAGGGGCGGAACCTCATCCCCCAGATAAGGGATTGGGGATGGTGGCCCTCCTTCCACAGCCTCATGCCCCTCCACTTCCATCGGGAGAGGCCAGAACTGACCTCCCTCGACTTGCTGGCATTGGGTTGCTGACACATGGCTAGGAAATTGATTTCTTTTTCGTGTTAAATCTGTAGCCTCTACTTGAGCAGCTTTCAGGAAGCAACAGACAGAAAAAACTGCATTTGTGAACATTTTCTAAAAAACAGCATGTGAGTATTTCTTTTCTTACAGACAGCCCAGGAAGGCTCCAATATAGGGAAAAGAATTCCTCCGAACAGGAAAAATTAAAAAGTAAAAAACTCCAAATAATCCTCAGGTGTTTTCATGTTCCACATGACAAGAGTAGCACCTACCCAGTTAATGCCAAAGCTGTACTAACAAAATCACGTGTTAAACTCTCAAGAGTCAAGTTAGCTTTTAAACATGCTTTTGAAATTGGGCCCCCCCTCCCCTCCCCACTTAAGCCTACACAGGATTTACCAGGGATTCAGACATGTCAGGTGAACTAAGGGGACCAAGCACAATAAACCTGACCTAGGAACAAAGCTACAGGGAGGGACGGGTCCATATACAGCTGGTGACAGAAATGCTTGTCTCATGGTCCAGCTCCCACAGCCTGGAATCCTTTAAAGGGATAGAAGAAAGGCAGAAACAGATCAAAGAGCTCAGTCAGGCGCTGAGTGATAATAGAGTGAGGGTGGAGAGCAGGAGTCCTCGAGTCAGGCTGCTTGGGCTCAAAGCCTGGCTAGACCACAATGACCTGTGTGACTTGAGGTAAAGGAATTCTAAAGCTGCACAAAGCCTCAGTCTGCTCACCCACAAAATGGACAAAAATAATGCCACCTACCTCATGGGATTGTTATAATTATTTAAAGACACCCAACTGTCATTCAACAGTAGTCTGGTAATCATAATGTCTCTACACAAAGGAATATGACTCAGCAATGAGAATAAACAAATTACTGCAAGACACAACAAGAATAGGTCTTACACACACAATGGAGAAAGAGGCCAGATATGAAAGGTGCACATACTGTCTGATTCCATTAAAACTCAAAATCAGGCAAAGCAAACTAAGAGTGTTCAAAGACAGGGCAAACATCCTGAGTTAGCTGACTGTGCATTTGACATGACACCATGAACAGGACCTTTTTCCTGAGGACTTCACAAGGCATCAGAAGGCTGGGAGGAGAGCTGGGACACATGGCTTACCTTTGAACTACAGCTGGAATGATGACAAGCTCTACATTTAGTCACATACTCCTTGGCTGCTTTCACACAATTATCCATCTAGTCAAGAAAAACTCTAGGTTCTGCTGGGCAAGACTAGGATTTTTAAAAAATTTTAAGTCTTCTTTAATTTTATTAAAATTTTTTTATTGATTTTAAAGAGGAAGGAAGAGGGATAGAGAGATAGAAACATCAATGAGAGAAACATTGATTGGCTGCCTCCCACATGCCTCCTACAAGGGGGGTGAGGGTAGGATGAAGCCATCAACCTGGGCATGTGTCCTTGGCTGGAATCGAACCTGGGACCCTTCAGTCCACAGGCCAACACTCTATCCACTGAGCCAAACCAACAGGGCAGGACTTTAAAAAAAACAAAAAAAAAACAAAAAAACACACACAGAATTAACCTGTCAGTCTGGTTTCAATCTTCATTGATCATGCACTGCAATCACCGTGCAACTTTATCTTGCTGCATTTTGTAGTCAACATGTATTGACACAAAGCAACTATAAATAGATTAAAAAGTGGCTATGCAGGTGGCATATCAATTCTCTACCTTTTTCGTATACCATGTGGTATATGCAAGACGTTTCCTCTGATTTAAGTGGAAGAAGCTCAGAACAGCTATTAGTGAGCCTGATTCTTGAACCATGAGTTTAAACCTTCACGACTCTATATGAAGACAAACTATTTTTGACCACAGTATGCAGGATGGTCCTGGAGCAATCTGGCACACTAATGCAACCTGGCACACCACCGAGCTCTGTTTGGTGATTGTCAGGTGATGGAAACAGGATGAACACAGGTACATACCCTCAGCCACTCACAAGGCTCACATTGTGGAAGTCACGTGGTTCTGGGCCCAGGATCTATGGGGAAAGTACAAACTGTACCTCAGGGCTCAAAACCATAAGCCTCACCTTGACTCTCGGCACTGCCACCGGGCTCAGCTCTACCTCCAAACCTCTCAATCTGACAATGAGTCCCCCTGTGCTCCTTTTTCTGACAGTACCCACTTCCCCTTACCTCTGTAGAGGAGGCTAAAGGGGGGCATTGCAGCCTCCCCACTTTAGTGTTCTGTGTAATATCTTCTGATTCTACACTGTTGGAAGCAGCTTCATCTGATGCAGATGGCTTGACGTTGATGGTGGGACTATTCTTTATCATTTCATGCCTGTTTTTAGTATTTTCTTTCTCTTTCAAACATCTTGTAAATGCTGTGCTTCATAACTTTTCTCAACCACAAAGACTCTGTGTGTGACTATTATACATGTGCTTCCCATCTTAAGGACTTAATCTTAAAACTCTAACTCAATAACGGAGAACAACTCCCATTGACTCAGGTGGTTTTACGGCCTAGGAAGTCCTCTCAGAGTATACATTATAAAAACGTATTGTTTGAATGTTATTTATTTAATCTGTCCAAGGAAAGAAAAGTCTTCTTGGCTCAACTGGAAAAGTAAGCCTCAAGGCCATGCCAACTGGATCCTGTGGAGCCACCTAACAAGCTGTCGCTTTGTTGACTTGTGCCAGCAAGACTGGGGGGTGGGGGTAGGAGGAAGGCTATGCTTTGCTTTTCTATGTAGACCCGCAGGAAGAGCTAACCTAGTAAATGGAAAGCAAACAGATCATTTATGGACATGACTATCAAAATGGAAACCTGGATCCGGTTTCCTCTCCTTTCCCCTCTCACCCAGCTCTCTCCTTTCTCTCTTTTCTCTTCTCTCTCTTCTCTCTCTCCTCTCTCTCTCTCTCTCTCTCTCTCTCTCTCTCTCTCTCCCTTTTTTTTCTTCCTTCCTCCCTCTCGCCCTCCCTCCCTTTTTTATATAGGACATTTGTCAAACTTGGATAGAAATGTACAATAAATTTGAATTTCTCTGAATTGACATGACAAAAATATGGTTTTAAAAACATGGCTGTCATTGACATTTTCCAATATTATACTTTAATATTTGCTGTTATTTACATAGAATTTCATGTTTTATGGCAGCCAGAGTGCCAGATGAAGTCTGAAGACACAAACACTAACATAAAAAACTATTCAACTAAAATTAGGCAATTCAAATGTTGAAGATAAGATTTTATGAAGAATAATTCATTCTGGTGCAGCAATATGGGCTGGTGAGTTGTGCCAGATGCCATGTTAGTTATGACCAGTGATAGAGACAGCCCGCCTCACCGAGGCACCACACAAATCTGATGGTTTGTTGAACAGGAATGAGGTGGCACTCATCTAGAATAATCCATCTGACTCTTATGAGAGGTCCGTCCATAATGGGAATAAAGAGGTAATAATAAATGAAGAAATTTGTATCAACATTTTATAGCTCTGTTTTTCAGACTATCCCTTGATTTAATATGATTTTCTCTGGAGAAGGGAAATGGGGAAGGCATCAGCTAGATAAGCTTGGGAAACACTAAAAGGGTTGCCAACAATGTGGACTTGACCTTCTGGTATGGTTTAGTTTCCTTTTCAGTAAAATGAAAAAACAAAACAAAACACACAAAAAAACCAAAAACATCAGAATAGAAGAATTTTTTGTTAGTTTTTAAAACAGTTCAACTTCGTTTTGCCTACTGAGGATATGTTATACATGTAATACTATACAAAGAAACTCTTGAAAAGGATATCTTTTTGTAATGTGAAAATTCCTTTATCTTGCTGATTCTATTGCAAAAAAATATTTTTTTAAAAATTATATAAAAAGGTTATCCTTAGAATAAGGAAGTGAGAAGGGAAGGAAAGGACAGTCAGTATAAGTGTGCTGACCCTCTCCATTCTCCCCCAGCTCCTCTCACCCACACCTACAATACAATGATTCTGATCTAATAAAATGGAAAACTTTCATTCCCTGAAGCCCCATGGTCCCACGTGGCTAACGAATAGGCTTCCACTCTCTGAACACCCTCACTAAAAGGGGAAAAAGGTTGAGTCTGGGGTTCACTGCTTCTGGGGCATCCCCTTCCACCAGTACTTGGCACAGGTTCACTTCCTGCAGAGGCAATTCTGCCTCTAGGTACCTAACTCCTTTGGCTCTCAGTGTCCAATTTCCATAGGAGAGGCCTCGGGACCTTTCTTTGCACAACAGTGGCCCTTACATCCGCCTAGAATGCCTTATGCTTTAAAGAGGGTGTATTTCCTGCTACTCCTGCATCCGATCTTCCCCATCTTATGAGGGGGGAGCCCTGACTTCTACCTGCATGCCCTCTCTCTACATCTTCCTCTACTAAATGGATGTATTGGTCCCACATGTGTCTGTTCTTGCACGGTCTGTCCTTTTTGAGTTACTAATTATTTTATCATAAGATTACTAACGTGCAGCACGTTTAGCGACTTCTCTTAGTGCAACCAAACAATAATCTACTATCTTCCCTTTCAAGGCAGAGCTTTTCTACCCTGGAGCTTAGCCTTCTTGGTTACAAAATGCCTTCAGAAGTGTGAGGACCCGGATGGGTAAATATCAGACGTGTCCTTTCCCTGGAAGTCTAATATGCCTTATATCACTCTCTAGTCTTTTCCCTTTCCTATTTTTTTTAAATGACTCAAATTATCCTTGAAAATGAGATAGGTCATCTGACCCCAGAATCACAGCCCTTCTTCAAAAGCCTATTTGTGTTTGCCATTTACCTAGCTGTGCTTCAAATTCTCCATGTTCATTCTCTCCCCCCACCCCCCATAACAGCCCCAAACAGCAAACCATGTAAATATCCATCAACTTGTGAATGGATGAAAAAAAATGTGAGCTATCCATACAATGGAATAGTACTCAGCTATAAAGAAAAAAGAAGTAATGATACTGACTACAACATGGGTGAACCTTGAAAACATCATGTTACTGAAAGAAGCCAGTCACAAAAGATCACATATTTTGTGATTCTATTTGTAGGAAACATCCAGGAAAAGAAAATATTTAGAGATAGGAAGTAAATTGCTCGTTTCTTGGGACGTGGGGTAGAAACAGGACTGACTGCACAAGGAGTCTTTTTGGTGTGGTGGAAATTAGATTTTGGTGATAGTTGCACAACTCTAATTTTACTAGGAATCTTTGAATTGTACAGTCAAATTGGGCCAATTTTATAATATGCAAATTATGCTTTCATCAAGCTGTTTTTAAGAACAGTCCTTCATGAATTTATTCATTAATGAAAATCTTGAGTTAGCCCATTTCATTCTCTTATTCAGAATCTCTTCAAATTCTTGTAGTGGTTCTAAAATATATAATTTTTGTCTTTGACCACAGCTATACACAATAATTCATTTTACCTCTAACACTTATCTTAAATGTAAAAACACCCCTTGTTCGCTAGTTTTGTTATTTTCATGAGACTGTGGTAGGCATGGATTCAAGAATCTCAAAGCTGTGGCTGAGCTGCGTAATGCTAACAAATGCCAACTTAAGTTGAGGCTCTAAGGAAGACGTGAGTAAATAAATGGTGGGACATTCACACAATGGACTACTACTATACAGCAGTATTTCTCAACCTCTACATGGGGGGTGGGGAGGACGAGCCTGTGAATTGTAGGATGGTTAGCAGCACCTCCCCCCCACCCCACCACCTTCTTGTGGCAACCAGCAAAGTCTCTAGACATTAACAAATGTCCCCTGAGGAGCAAAATGACCCTTGGCTGGCAACCACTGCTACGCAGTAATGACAATGAACAGATTGTAGCCAAACACAACACTACGGACAATATTGATGACTCTCACAAATATAACTTTGGCAAAAGAAACCGGATAGAAGAGTGTATTCATGGCTTTCATATAACATTCAGAACCAGGCAGAACTAATCTTCCTTGGGAGAGCATGTCAATGACTAGAAGTAGCTTCTAGGGTCCAGGTAGGATTCTGTTTCTTAATGGGGTGCCAGTTACACAAGTGTATTCACTTTACGAAAATTCATTGGCAGCCCACTGAAGATTTATATATTTTTATATGTATATATTAAACTCTAATAAACATGCTCGGTTGCTGCTGCTGCAGAAAGAGGGTATTCAAGGTAATTGGGGAGCGGCTCAGCACCTTTCTAACAGGATGCTCATTCATCCCCCCACAGTCACACCGGGGCTCCCCGGGCCCACCCTGCATCGTAAGACAGAATCCAGTGTGTTCCTATGATGAATGGAAGCTTGTTCCTGAGGAACTTTGTTATCCAGATGCCAAAGCCAAGAAACCCCTCGCCCCAGCCCATTTTCAACTCACCCTTGCCAAGCCCAGGCCTAAAATTGATTTTGGTGTGAAACTGAACTAAATGAAGCCAAATAAAAGTAAAGCCCATGCCAAGGCTAAAGAAAATATGGGTCTAGTTCCCTAATCTGAGAGCACTACGAGTGCCCAAGGCGGCAACTCCTAGTGTTCATCGCAGAAGTGGAGAATGAATTGTGCTGGTTCGTTCATGTTCTCCCTCTCTTGGGGCCCCTCCTGACTAATCACTCGCCCTGGCAGAGAGTGGACTGGGTGCCAGAGTGGAGACTGTGGCCATAAAGACCTTTGATCTAGGCAGAGTTAGGTGACTTCGGACCTAGGCCTAATCATCTAATGACCAATGAGCTCATGTTCCAAACAACTTAGCTGAATGCCTCCAAGTATCAGGAGTTACTATTAACCTTCAAACCGTGTGTGTGTGTGTGTGTGTGTGTGTGTGTGTGTGTGTGTTTACAGATAAATAAATAAGAGAGAGACAATTTTCCATGAGTCCTTCCTGAGTCAGGTACTAACTGCCATTTATTATTCCATATTCACTTTCAAGGATTTTTGAACAGCATTGGACAAAAGAGATAGTTTCCCTCCAGATTAAGGGCTAGCCTTCCTACTGCCCATTTAAAAAGATTTAGGTTCCCTAAGCTTAGAGTTCCTGTCCTGCAATGTAACTCAGTGCTTGTGTGTGTATTGATCATGGAAGATGGGACTTAGGCCTAATCATTAAGAGAAACACACACATGCTAATGCTCTTGCTGCTTGTTGTGCTATAGGTAATAAAGTCCTTTGTCCTGACTCAGGAGTCTCATGCTTTCATGCCAGCACCCATGAAACTATGGCAAGCTAATTTATTAGATTACAAATGGAAGAAAATCACAGACCCTTCACAGTTCTTGACTATATAATTGATTGACTGATTGATAGATAAGAGTTTTCTGTTTTTGAAAAGTAAATCTCCTACCCAGCCACACAGTTCTCTTAGTTTACCAGGTATACTTCCAGAGATAGTCTATGCATTAATAAATATATGTATCTTTTTTTCCTTTTCTCCCAAATATTACCAGGCTATAGACACTGTTTTGCACTTTGTCTTTTTTTTTACTTAACAAATGCTGGAGTTCTTTTCATCTTGGTATATTTTAACAGTTGCAAGTTAGCCCTTACTATGGATATATTATAACAACAAAATAGTACAGATAATGTACTTAAGCAATTCTCCTATTGATATTCAGGTTGTTTCCAAGTCTTTGTTTCAAAATGCTGCCAAGAATAACTTTGCACATTCATCATCTTACCATTTGCAAGATTGGCGTAGAAAAAAAAACCTCTAGAATTTGAATTATTAGCTCAAAGAATATGTTCACTTTAATTTTGACATTTCCAAACATCTCTGTGGCGATGGTAGTAATATACATCTCCACTAGCAATGTGTGAGTGCTTGTTCTCTCATGTTGAGCACAACATATTGGCTTAAGTTTTTACTTATGCCAATCAATAGGTGAAAAATTGAACACTGAACTCATACTTTTAATTTGCATATCTTACAATGCTTTAGACCACCTGTGTCAAACACAAGGCCCGCGGGCCAAATCCGTCCCGCCAGGCCTTGCAATGTGGCCCGCACCGCGCTGTCATCACTGCACTCCGCTGCGTTTCCATCACAATGACAGTTTATGACTGTTCAGTAAACCATTCGGCCCGCGATTTAGGCTGGATTTTAGATTTTGGCCCCTTCTCTGATTGAGTTCAACACCCCTACTTTAGACTGAGCATTATTCATATGTTTAAGGGCCATTTGTATTTCCTTTTCTGTGAACTTCATATTCCTTCCCCACATGTTTTTGCTATTAGAGTGCTGATTTTTTACATTGATTTGTATAGAAACTCTATGTATTTAGAAGGCAGCTATGGTCACCACTATTCAACCAAGAAACTCTATATATTTGGGAAAGCAGCCCTATGTCTTCTATAAGTTACAGAATTTCCCCCAGGTTGTTGTTTATCTTTTGTTTTAATTAAAAGGAGATATTTTTCCCTGGCTGCTTTGGTAGATTGGCTGGGTGTCATCCTGGGCACAGATAGGTTGCCGGTTCAATTCCTGGTTAGAGTATATGTCTGTATTGTGGGCTCCATCCCCAATAGGGGTGCGCAGGAGGCAGCCAATTGATGTTTCTCTCATATTGATGTTTCTCTCTCTCTCTCTCTCTCTCTCTCTCTCTCTCTCTCTCTCTCTCTCTCTCTCTCCCTTCCTCTCTCTAAATAAATAAATAAATACACACACACACACACACACACACACACACACACACGTATGATATTTGGCATGTAATTTAAAAAGTGATTTTGTACTCAACTGTATTTTCTTTGTGTGTGGTATCTGAGTTTGTGTGACATTTAGAAAGGTGGTCTTCCTGATTGATTCTGAGATTATAAAAGATCCATGTTTTCTTCTTGTAGTTCTACGATGTATTTTTTACAGCTTAACTCTTTGCTCCATCAACCTCTTCTTTTCAAAATCAATTATTAAGACATACATTAAAATGCTTATCATTATTCATAAGGCTAAGCATAGGTTTTTGTTTGTTTGTTTTTAAAGATGGTTTTCTAAACTCCATAATCACTTTTTAAAAAAATCCCCATCCTGTGACAGGTGTGGACCTAGATATAGATATAGAGTGGTTCAAAGTACAACCCACTGAGTATATGTAATAATGAACCTTATATAATTAATGTTGTTACCCTATAAAGAGATAGTGGATAGAGCTCTTCAGTAGTAACCCAGTAAAAGGATTTTATTCTTCAAAATTTTGCAATTATATTGCCTAAGAAAATGAAGACAGCCCAGAAGAGGCACACAGCACTTCCTTGGGAAGGCAATTTACTTGACAGGTCTCTCTGCTGGTTCTGCACTGGGCTGGTGAGAGAGCTTGCCAAGAATTCCCTTTTCTTATCCACCTGGTTACGAGAGGCCAAGCTGTTTTCTCTCTGATGTTTTTGGCCCCAAAATATCCTGACCTGCTGCAGGTGAAATTTATTTTCCACCCTAATAGCCAGATAGAATTATAGAAAAAGAAAAAAAAATTTATTTTAGATTATATACAATCAAAATAGCTGTGACCAAATTCACTTCAAAAAAGGCAGACGGAAAAAAAATAAATAAATAAAAGAAAGCTGCTGTCCAAAGAAATCAATGTTAAATCAGAAAACCTGCTGCTAATTTAAGACCTGCAATTAGCTTGAGTCAGCTAATCCTTGTAGTCTTAAATACCTACACTACATGCCTATCTTTTCTTTTACTTACTACATTAATAATGAATAATCTGTGAAAATAAGACAACATATTATTTTAAAAATCCAATGAGATCAAAGTTAATCAGAACGCACAATCAGATAAACCACGGCAAGAAATCTATTAGCTTGGGTAGAAGAGGCATGATTATTTAATTTGATTTATTCTAAGTAATTTTAGATGATAGTTATGAAATACATATATATGGACAGCATTTCTGCCCAGGAAGTACAAATATACTTTCCTCAGAAATGCTAGAATTACACTAGCAATGTACCAGGAAAAGAAAGGCCCATTTTTGGAAGGCTCTTCCAATGGGGTTTCTTCATACCCATGGCCGCCAATGTGACAAAGGAATCCTTTTAGATTTATTCCCATTGGAACATGCCAGGTTTAGTAGGGAGGTCCGGAGAATTACATTATCAAGAGTCACAAGCTACTTAAAAAAAAAAAAAAATCATACTACCCTCTTGATTGTGATTGGAAGCAGGACAAATTTTCCAGGAATAAATAATCCCCACAGCCAAGAACAGCTGACTAAGAAGGAACGATCTCCAGATTTTTCCAGAAAGCTGTCTGCTCATTAGGTAATGGTAAAACAGCACAAGAATGGCAAGCTTTAAAGTATTCCAGCTGGAATATTTCATTTTAAATATTCCATGAGGAATGCAACCATCAGAGAAGTCTGTATTAACTGGTAAACAGCCTAACCTTTTTGAGAAGAAAAATAAATCTGAAAAAGGGCGAACAGTATCCTGAAGTAGAGAAAACCGCCTGTTACTAACCACCTGGCAGCCCGGGGGCATGGCACAGGGCTCCATTTTGTGTGGTGAGGGAATCAGGGTAGGCCATGGTTCTCAAGCCACACGGAAGTGAAGCACCTCAGAGCCAGCTTTTAAAGAGCCCAACACAGACCAACGCAGCCGCATTATCTGGGAATGGGATCTAGGCATCAATACCGCGTGAAACTTAGCAAGGGACAAAAACTAGGCTCAATAATGTCTAAGGTCCCACTGAGATCTCAGTAATGAAGGGAAGCATTCAGGACACGTGTGATGTATGGAAAACAAGAAAGCATAATTCCCACACAGGTGTGAAGAGAATCCTAAGAAGGAACTCTTTGAGAATGATATTCTCAAATGAGCCTTGGGTCCCTACATATGAACAATAAATACTCTTGATTAATAAAAACAACAGCAGCCTGGATGGCATGGCTGAGTGGTTGAGCACCGACCTATGAACAAGGAGGTCGAGGCTCCATACCCGGTCAGGGCGCATGCCTGGGGTTTCAGACTCGATCCCCAGTGTGGGACATGCAGGAGGCAGCAGATCAATGACTCTCTCTCATCATTGATGTTTCTATCTCTCTCTCCCTTTCCCTTCCTCTCTGAAATCAATACAAATATTTTAAAAATTATAGCATAATAATAAATATGCTTCTTTATCCATATATTGAATAATAAGATCTAGCTACTTAGGTAGACAGTTATAATGACTACGGTATCTTAATTTTGTTGTAATAAAGAGCATAGATATTGTTGATATCAAGCTCTGTCTATATCAACTTTTTAAGGTAATGACTATTTCTACATTTTTAAAAAATGAGAAACTTTTTCGCCAAAACTGGTTTGGCTCAGTGGATAGAGAGTCGACTTGCGGACTGAAAGGTCCCAGGTTCGATTCTGGTCGGAGGCATGTGCCTTGGTTACAGGCACATTCCCAGTAAGGGGCGTGCAAGAGGCAGCTGATTGATGACTCTCTAGTCTGTATCTCCCTGCCTCTCTGTAAAAAATCAATAAAATATTTTTTTTTTTAAAAGAGAGAGAAACTTTAAAAAAATTCCCAAAGACAGCTTTTATTGATTTTGGGGAGAGGAAAGAAGGGAGGGAGAGAGAGAGAAATATGGATGTATGCAAGAGTGAAACTTAGATAGGTTTCCTCCCACACTCTCCCCGACCTGGAATAGAACCCACAACCTTTCAGTGTACGGGATCAGGCTTCAACCAACTGAGCCACATCAGCCAGGGCCTACTTTTACATTTTTTTATGCAACGATTCACAAAGCCAATCAGGATGAGATCATGAAGACTGACACGGCTTCAGAATCTTTTGTTCCATGGACATAAAAAGGTAATCAGGATGAATTAGCAGAAAGGAATTAATTTAGTTCCTAGTCTCCTCGTTAAAATAAATGTATATCCACAAAGAGAAAAATTTGAAAGTATACACCTCTTCCATATCAAAGCTCAAGTGTTCAGTTTTAGAAGTGTAGAAAAATAGGTATAATTAGCGGAATCACTTAAGTCATAGGTTATGGCACTTATAGTTCTAGAACTCCCAGTGAAAAGGAAGCCATCGTGTGTTTTGCAGCACACAGTTAACTTGGCATAACCCCAGAAAGAAACCCTTCATTCCAAACATCCTTCAGGTGTCCTTGAGTTCCTGCCTGAGACAACACGAAGTAGTAGGCCACTGCAATGGGCCAACTTGGGGTTGCCTCTACAATTATATTAGCTCACAAGAAGGCCCTAGAAATTTTACCTCATCTCTCTACGTTAGTGTCTTTGTTTATGAGTTGCAACATTTATAACTACCCATAGTGGGGAGCCGCTAGGGTAGATAAGAATTTCTCAATAAGCTTTGATGAGCATGATGAGATAAAGGGAATGTGCATGCCTAGAGGAACCCCACTATAATTCATTACCTTCAAGGACACACCACCCGTATCAAATCAATTCTCCTAGAAGTGTGTTAACTACATGTAGAAGATGCTCTAAACCACACTATTCCAGTGTTCAACTTAGGTCTCAGCCACCCTTCTCAATGTGGCCCTTTAAGTGGCCCACTGAAGGCTGTATTTTGTTACCCCTGTGTATTTTCTTACACATTTGCAACTCGTTCTACAAACGAGGCTGTCTGTGACACAGGCTTCTTGAACCATGAAAGATTAAGATTCCGTGCTGACCTGTGGAAATGCCAATGAAACCATCCAGAGAACAGGCCTGTAGCTTGTGGGGCTTTGGGAACTTGTAACTCATGAATGCCCGACTGTGCAGCGCTCACATAATGAACAAGGCAAGGTCTAGAGTTACATGTAAGTCACTGCAATTATTTCTAAGGACACTTATTCTTGAGTGTATGCATTCACCCAGGAGAACACTGAAGCTTTGTATCATTAAGGTGAAACGTTGGGTTCGATTCCAAGCACCACTGTTCCTTAAGCTGGCCACAGAGCCTCATCCAAACTAACATTTATTGCCTTTTCACGGCATTTGCTAAAATCCACATCTTATAAAGATTACACGATATTCTGAAAAGCCGCTGAGGAAAATTCCTCTCAAAGTAACATCAACTTTTTTGATTCTTCGCTGTGTTAATCTGAAACCACTAAAATGAAATGAATATGTATATTGAAGTGAATACTCTTTACTCTGACCATCTTTATAACAATGATATCTGTTACACGCATGGAAGGGAAAAAAAGAATTAGACTTAGGAGGCAGTCATTTCCAACTCTGCCACTAACAGTGGCATCCTGAGGTGCTCTTTAACCTCAATAAGCCTTCCAGTTCTCAACTATAACACGGGGATAAGAAAATCCTACTTCATAGGATGGGGTTAGATCCTGTAGGGAAAGTCCTAGGATACATGCTTGCCCCTTTCCCTTGGGGAGCCCAGTAGGATCAACAAGGTACCTTTCTGAAAGCCACGGCAGACTTATAATGTCACCAAGAACTAATACTGTGTGATATTTAAAAGGCTTATTAGCTCTGGCCAGTGGGGCTCAGTTGGTTGGGCATTGTCCCATGCACCAAAAGGTTGCTGGTTTGATTCCCAGTCCGGGCACATCCCTGGTAGGAGGCAGCTGATGGATGTTTTGATTTCATATCCATGTTTCTCTCTTCTCTCTCAAAACCGATTTAAAAAATCTTTTTAAGAAAAGGCTTAGTACATAAAAGCCTCAACACTGAGAAGAAAATGGAAGAAACCAGGTATTTATGATGAGCCAGATTTTTCCATTCAATAAATGTGGCTAGACAACATATTCTTGTTGTCTGTGCTGAGACATTTGACATTATTTTGACATTATTTTGTTTCCAAGGTGTCTTGCACTATGAGGAAATGGATTCTGTGATTTAATTTCTTTTTAAATTGATTTCAGAGAGGAAGAGATAGGGAGACAGAGACAGAAACATCAATGATGAGAGAGAATCATTGATGGGCCGCCTCCTGCATGCCTCATACTGAGGATGGAGCCCACAACCTGGGCATATGCCCTGAATGGGAACCATGACCTCCTGGTTCACAGGCCAACACTCAGCCATTAGCCACGTAGGTTGGGCAAGATTCTGTGATTTAATTTATATACGGTTACACTCCTCTCTTCATTCAAATAATGTAACCCCTCCTCAGCAAAGGACTTCAACCTCATGTCCGACAATTACACCCACCCAATACAAGGCTCCTCCAAGTGAGCTTGGGCTCTAGTCTCTTACACAGTGGTCTCCTCAGAATCAGAACCCAGGCCTTCGAGGTGCCTAATGTTGAGGCTATGGCCCAGGACAGCTTTAAACATGGACCTACATTGGTAGAACTCATTCTATCAACTCCCTAGATGCTTTTTCCAAACTCCATGGAAGATGCCTTCTACAACCTCACAATTTATAGGCACTCCTCACCGATGCCCAGGGAAAGGGAGGCATTATCTGGTTGCCGATATCCTTCAGCCTTGATCTCCAGTTGGGGTCGAGTTTTTATTGTGGGAAAAATACATTGGTGGCCTGGTTTCCTTTTATCATCTACAAATCACAGTTAAAACTTGGCTCAAGTATTAGCAGATTTAGTGGAAACAAATCATTCCAATTATGCTGCGGAATCCTGACATGGTTTTAAGGCTAAGCAATAAAGACTATTACCCGTACTTGTTGCGTCTGAGAACAAAGAAAATTTATTTTCCAATTACATACTTTATGTCACCATAAGGAATGAAATGTGTGTGATGGTGAGGGTAACATGCATTTGCTAGTGTACATACCATTTACTCTTTTTTAAAAAGCACTGGGGAATGTCTCTAAATACAATTCATTATTATCATCTTGAGATATATTAGCAGTAGGCAGCTGCCAAAATGTTTTACAAATGAAGCAGTATTAACTATAGTTTTTACCTAAGCCAGCTGTGTTTGCTACTTGGCATTTAGTCTCATTCCCTCTATGAAATCAACCGCTTATAACCACAGAGGAACTGATAAGATTTTAGCTTCATTTCTGTTAAATGAGTTCCCTTCTGAGGTCACAAATTTGCTTCATGAGATGGGGGAGGACTGCCTGAGTGACAGCACAGGAAACCCGGGAACAGAGCCTGCCACATAAGAAGTGCTCAGTGCTGGCCATGAACAAGTCACAACAGAGTAGGAATATTCTCACAAAACATACCTTAAAAAGGAAGCTCCTGATAAATACCCAAATTCCATAGGTGGGATTTTAGTGTATGAGTTTACTAGATGTCTTCTTATTCTAGTTAACAATGGAAGAATATAGATCTTTATTTTTATTTTTCAGTAGCTACTTAAACCGTTTATTAGTGACTCGGTCAGTCAAGAATAGTAATTACTCATATAATTTAGGAAAAGACTCTATTGGGACTCAGCAATGTAGTGTAGACTCACCTGGCGGACCACATAGTTATTGTCATTGATGTGATCGCACATCATGCACTTTGGAAACGATGGAAATGGATGGATTTGGAGGTAAGCTGGGAATTCTCAGACCTACAGCAGGGACTGAGAGGCTTTAGTATATAACTAAACTTGGTTAACTTTCGCCTAGTGGTTTTATCTGTATTGCACACTCTACAATCACTGGCATCTTTTTAAAAAATATATTTTTATTGATTTCAGAAAGTAGGGGAGAGAAAGGTAGAAACATCAATGATGAGAAAGGATCAGTGATCAGTTGCTTCCTGCACACCTCCTACTGAGGATTGAGCCCACAACCCTGGTATGTGCCTTGACCAGGAATCCAATCATGAACTCCTGGTTCATAGGTTGATGCTCAGCGACTAAGCCACACCAGCTGGGATTTAAAAAATTTTTTTTAATTTATTTAATAGGATTAAATCATTTGAGAAGGCGTAAAGAAGAATAAGCAAGATTGGGGATAGGAGTTTAATTTTCGAAAGAGAAATAGGCTAGCCAATCACAAAGTATTTCAAAATAGTGAAGTTGGCGTTTTCCATGCACTGTTCTCTGGTCTGTATATTCCATCTCCAGAATGTCAAATCAAAATGCTAAAGTTAAATCACTGATAACCAACCTGGAAGTGGGGTTTGTTTAGTTTTTGGTTTTTGCTTTTAGTGGAGGGGAAATATTTCCCAGTTGGTTTTGTTTGTTTGTTTGTTTGTTTGTTTTTAAAGAAAAGGAAACAAAACTGTATAGAAAAGGGGCACGTGGTAGAAAGAAAAGTGCAGGGAGAGCAGTTAGGTGATGGACCTCTGGCTTAGTGGCAGCATCATCAACTAACTAGCCAGAAGGATGGCCAGGAGCTTAGCAAAGCTCTTAAATGCTGTGTATTAACTGTAGTGTAAAGAGCATGAGGATGAGCTCTTAGTTTTCCTTCCAGAAATTCAATGATAAAAATACATTTTAAAGAGGAAGCAGCCTAAATAAAAAGCAAATAATTTAACATTTTAACTTAGTAGCTTAAAAATGTATACAACATCAGTTGGGAATTTTATTGCTTTGGGCCCGAGGCCACTGTAAGACTGACTGGGCAGAAAGTTGAAAGAATATCAAGGTTCTGGGTAGGGTGGTGCAATTAGAAAAAGTAAATGCTGTGTTTAGAAGAGATTTAAAGACAGAGTTTGAAAGAACTAAAAAACTATAATTAAAGAATATAAAGGCTTTAGTAGCTATAGTTAATTATGGCAAGCACAGTTCCTGGTTGGACTATTCAATAAATATATATCCAGTAGATGAAGTGAACAAACACATACATGAGACCTTACAGAAACTAAAAAGGGAAAGAATTTTAGAGACTTTAGGAAAACAAAGTAATACACAATGGGACCACCACCAAAGGACCAAAAAGTTAATTCAGGATTTTAGCAGTAAAAAAAAAAAAAAAAAAAAAAAGCAAATAAAAATCATCACCAACGTTTTGAATTGCTGATTCTGCTAGAAGTTGGGAAGGCATGAATTATCCATAAGTAATGATTGGGGAAAGGTGGAGATGAATGAGGTAATGGGGAGAAACCTCAGACTTTATTATAGGCAGTTGGACTTGCTAAGTAAAGTCTGCAAATGATTTTTTTAAAGCACATATGGGGCATAAATTAAAAAGAAAAAAAGTAATTGTAGTAAAATTAGAGTGGATGTAGAAGCTTAGGGGGAGAATACCTTTCTAGTTAATAGATGGGATGCTGCCTGATTTATGAATCACTCAATAAAGCCAATTAGACCTTTAATTTAAAAAAAAAACTTAATGGATAAAAAAGAATGTTTTAAATAATAAAACATATAAAGCGGACGTTAACTAGATATTTAAAGCAAATATAAACCTGCCCTAGAAATGATCAAATTTAATGATGCAGCTTTTGATATATTTATGTGTTTTATAAAAGCTTACTTTTACTGTCAAAATTTAATATGTGGTGTTCAACTGGGCTTGTCATGTTTATGTTACAGTCGTGTTTCCACAGCACCAAAATCAACTTCAGTAGTAAGTCTGAAATGCAGAAAGAGTTGCTGATAAGATGTTAAAGGAAGTCACACCAACCAACTGATGGAAGTCATTTTACACACCATGTGTTATCAAAGGTAAGTTATATTTCAAGTGTTAACACAGTGGCTCTTTTGCAGAGAGAAAAAAGTATTTCCATCTTGTGCACCAACTTGTTCTAAATCAAAGCAAAATATTTGGTCATCAAAAAGGCAGAAGAAAATAAAAACCAAATTCTTAATAAACCCCGTATTTATGATCAACCCATGAACCTTCATGAAAAGCTTGAGAAGAGAAGCAAAGGGAGCTTAGACCCCGGTGTGAGCCCGAGGAAGGGATTGCCCCTGGACCTGGAGCTGGGCTTGGGTAGAGAGGGACCAGCGAGCATTAGGGGCTCTGAAAGTGGAGGGCACTGGGTGTGCTTCTGAGTTCAAACAGACCCCAGGGGAGAGGAGGCGTTAGACTCCCACAGCCCGCAGAGCCCTGAGAGTCCCAGCACAGTCCCAGCAGGGCCCCCCCCCAAGCCTCACGCCCCCCCTCACTGTACAGGAACAGCACAGTGACCTCGGGATCTCCAAAGAGCAGAGCGTGGAAGAAGCGAGGAGAGGTGCGGAAGCAGAAAGGACTTGCGGACAGGGAAACAAAAGCAAATATAGCCGAATCCGGTTTGGCTTAGTGGATAGAGTGTCAGCCTGTGGACTGAGGGTCCTGGGTTTGATTCCGGTCAAGGGCAGGTACCTTGGTTGCAGGCACATCCCCAGTGGGGAGGGGGGAAGTCGGGGAGGGGGGAATGGGGGGGGGGATAAGGAGGGAGGGGGAGGGTGCAAGAGGCAGCTTATCGATGTTTCTCTCTCATCCATGTTTCTAATTTTCTATCCCTCTCCCTTCTTCTCTGTAAAAAAATCAATAAAATATATTTTTAAAACAACACACAAAAAAACACACCCAAAAGCAAATGTAAGGGGGAGGGGGTCGCGGGAGGCCATTCATCCTAAGCCTCGAAGAATCCCTGAGTAATTTTTCAGTGGTGATGACAAATACCCAGGCAAAAATAAGCAAGCCCACAAGAACAGACAGATAAGGGGGTGGGGGTGGGGGGGGAGCGAGGGAAGGATGTTGGGGATCAAAGGAAAATCTAGATCCTAAAGCAAGATAAAAAAGAATTCTCTAATGAATTCTGTAGCTGTTTATGCAACCAATATGTATTAAGCACCTACTCTGTGCCAGGCTCTATGCCAGGATGCCAGGCATGCATGCCATTTCAGCTGTGATTAACCAATCACCCAGGGATGAAAGGAACTGCCGTTATATTTATATTTACTTACTGTTCATTTCTGTGTTTTCCTAAGACTTCCAAACGCGAGGGCCCGTGAGTGCCCATTATTTAGTGATAGGTTTTGAAACACACAATAATCTCCTAGGACTGAGATTGACACTGTTGATTCCTTTCCTAGGCTCTCAGTCCCTAAAGGTTCCATGTTCGAGTTAAGCCTAATTATCCCCTAAGCAGGGCCACAGGGCCACGTGCAGAAGCAGAAAAGTGATGAAAGACAAGGAAAACTTCCTCAGAGACTAAGTATATCTATCAGAGTTAAGTACATCTATCTTTACCTGTAAAAGTCCAAACAGATAATCTTAAGAAAAAGGTGGGAATTAGACATTAACTTTAAGGTAGATCTGGAAACAGCTGACGGCACAGGAGGGTGGAAAGGATTTAGTCCATAATTTACTTATATTGTACATAGATTGCCTTTCTTGGTCCGTGGTCCGCAAACTGCGGCTCAAGAGCCACATGTGGCTCTTTGGCCCCTTGAGTGGGCGAGTCTATTTTGAAGAAGTGGCATTAGAAGTTTAAGTTGAAAAAATTTGGCTCTCAAAGGAAATTTCAGTCATTGTACTGTTGATATTTGGCTCTGTTGACTAATGAGTTTGCCGACCACTGTTCTTGGCCAAGGTGGTTGGCAAACTCTTGCTAATATTGGGGTTACTCTGATGCATTTTTACACTAATTATCAACCTTTGTCTCCTGACTAGCTTTTCACAATAAGGATTTAAATAGCCTCCACCCTTCAACATTTGCTTGTTCTTATTATATATTATATAAATATTCTGGTGGTTGTCACTTACTGAGCCTTCAGAATGGTATGACTTGTGCTTTCTTCTCCTTGTTTGCCAGACCACAGCAGTGTCATAATAATAATAATAATAATAGCAATAACAACAACAACAGCTACTTACTCTTGGCCTGGAACTGTACAAGACACTGCGTAGGAGTTATTTACCCAGAACAATTGTAAGGGCTAAGTCATTGCTACTACCTTTCTGTGCTCAAAGTTGGACAGACCTGAATTCAAATCCTGTCCTGCTTTTGTCACTTCTCCTCCCCTGAGAGATGAGGCTCAGTTTCCTGGATGAAGGCTACTCTGGGGATGCAATGAAATACAGTGAGGCTGAGGACCTGGCCTCTACAAGCTGACATGGGGACTCTCCATTGTGAAATTCATGTCTTGCCTTAGGCAGCTGCTTCAGCTACTAGCTAGACAACCTCTTGCATTTCTGCAAAGAGTTACGCTGTCAATACCCCTCCACCTCTTCCCAGCCACTGGCTTGTTTGATCCTCTGGAAAATCTTTTAATACCTTAATATTGACTTTTTGAGATTGTCCAGTTACTTCAGGACATAGTAACTGTCAGCCTTGAAAAATGCTAATCCAGGAAATGATGCAAGAAGAAAGGACCAGGACTCGGCCTTCCTTTCCAGTCCTCTGAAGGCAGTCTGCCTCCTTCCTTCTCCTAGCTTTATGTGTGTCAGGGGTGTGGGGGTGGCCAGTGTTGGAGGTAAGTCAAGTGGGGGGGGGGGGGTAAGGAGGTTATGTAATACGTAGGTGTCCTAGGTTTCCAAAAAAGAAATGTGTCACCTTCCCTTATGAAAGAACATGTCTCTTTTTCTTTTTCTCGAGCTTGTGAGAAAATCCTCCTACTTTCCCTTATTTAAACAAAACGACATACTTACACTCTTCTCACAGCCGTCTGGATTAAAAGGCTATATTCATCAGTGTGACAGAAAATCCTGGGAAAGATGTATTCACCCAGTATACCACCCGGCACACAGTAGGGACTCAACAAATATGTGAAGTTACTACAGTTACTGTAGTGTGTCCTCTGCTGGTAATGCAGAAAACAATGCAATGGTTCCTCACTTTTAGATAGCCTTCTCTATCAGCAAGATTCACCTGTCAAATGATTAATTAGTTGAGAGGTCACACAGGTGGACAGATATGCATTGGGCCTGCAAGGTTTCAAAATACATTTTGAAATACCATGTATTACATTTCATCCCCAGAGTAGCTTCCATATACATTCATATACATTTACAGCTGGCTTGCTCTACCCAAGAGTATCTACCTGGTCCTTGTGCCGGTGCCTGGATTATAAATGTGTTCTCAAAATCAAAGTTCACAAGTCCTGTGAGCTATAGCGGGTGTTAATTTGATCCTTAGAAAGACTCCCCCCACACACACACACCACCACCACCAAACTAAAGCTATTGTAGAAGGTTCAAAATGTGTAAATACACAACCCAAACCCTCCAGCCCTCCAATTCTCTCTGAAAACTTGACTCTGCAGTTCCCGCTATCAGCTTGTAAAGCCCCGTTCTCAAACCCTCCACTTCTCGGGTTCTTGCTAACCAGAGGCATGAAGAGGAAGGACCAGGGCCCCTTCTCTCCTGATGCCTGAAAAAGCCCCCCCCCCCCCAAGCAGAACTGGGAAGGAATTCTTGACGCAAGCAGGGAGGAAGCTTTAAAACGACATAAAAGGCTACTAAATGCCACAGTCACTTGTCACTTAGGAGGTGCCATTTAGAATGTTATAGAAATCAATCAAATTAAATAGGCCTAAAACGCAAGTGATTTTCATTTGACACTATTTTTTAAAAAAATGTATATTACAATACTGAGAGTCTTCCCACTTTAAAATAAAAATCATTCCTATAAAGGCAGAAAGATTGTGACCATTCTCCCTTTTCACATGGATGCCAGCTCCCTCCTGGACCCTCCTTTGCTGGCCCAGTGTGGCCCCCTGAAACCACAGAGCCCCCTTTCCCTCGCTGCTCAAGCCCATGCTCCTAGCCCCTGCATGCCCCCTACACTCTCCTTCCCCCAGTCTGGATTTTCCATCTCTCCTCAAACCCACCACGAATACTCCTTAAGGATATCTCAGTAACAAGCATTATATAATACTTATAGTTATGGCATGATTATACATTACTGATACATTACATTAATGATACATTACTACTTATAGTAATGAATATTTATTGAGCACCTACTATGTGCCAAGCACAAGTTTAACTATTTCAGAGCTACCCCCACCTTCACCTGAGGTTTGCAGTGTGGTAAAGATGAGTGCCCAGCAGTCAGACTGCCAGCTGGGGTCTTAAGAAGGCTCGCGGACCCCCTCTGGTGTGGTCCAAACGCTATCTACAAGGCTCCTTAAGACTGTGATTACTGTTGCCACATGTAAGGATGTGACATTGACAGAAGCCCCTATTGCTAAGCGGAAAAGGAACTTCTGTCTTTGGCAAGCCCCCTGCTTCCCATCCAAGGGATGCCCCGGTGATTCCTGATAAAACGGAGCTGACTCCAAGGCGAAGGAGGCGTCTCCCCTGCCTGGACCTGAGGTGCCACCAGAGCTCACGGGGAGCTGCATTAAGCGAAGGGTTCAATCCTGCCAGTGCAGACAAGCCATTTCCTCCAGTAAGCCTAGATCATTGCAGTTTCCTCCGGGCAAGTCCGTCCTCAGAGCCCCCAACGAGAAGGGTCAATGGACAAAGTTTCAATGACCGTGGCCCGGGTGCGCCCCGAGGCCAGCCTCGGCAGAAGCCCTCCGCCCGCTCCCTATCGCCCGGGAGGAAAGGCGTCCGGAGAGGCTCCTGGGGAAGGAAGGACACGTCCCCCCGCGGTCCTGCCTCTGGACCGGGACCCGCTCTGCAGGCTCCGGGGCTGAGCCGGGGCGGGACGGCTGCGCGGCGCGGGGCTCCCGGAGGCTGGGGCGCCGGCGGCGCGGCTGCCCGGGGATCCCGGCTCCCAGCCGCCCTCCTCCCGGCCCTCCGCTCCCTCCTCCGCTCCCTCGTCCTCCTCCCCCGGCCCCCAGCCTCCGCGCCGGGCTGCTCCTCCCGGGGAGGGTGGGATCCCGGGGCCGCCCAGCTGGAGGGGAGAGGGAGGCGGGCGACTCGAAGCCTACCGTCCTCGGCTTCTTGACCCCCGACATGCCGGCGGCGCGCTGGCCTCGGAGCCGGAGTGGGTGCGGAGACGGAGGGCGCACTGCTGCCGGCCTCCCGGGAAGGAGGAATAAAAAGGCTCCGCAGACACGTCGCACTTCCCTTGACCAGCCCCCTCCTCCTACTCCTCCTCCCGCCGCGCGCCTCTCCGCCCCGTCGGCTCCCTCCGCCGGCAGCGCCCAGCCCAGGGGACCGGCCGCCGCCTGGGCGGGGTCCGACCGCGCTCCCCACCCGCGGGAGCGGCTGGGCCGGCTCGGGTCCGAAGCAGGACCTGGCAGCCCGAGGGGCAGACCCCCAGGCCGTGCGCGGAGCCCGGGGTCAAGTTCAGCCTCTCCTTTCCCACTCCCAGCTGGTCCCAGAGCATCGCCACCCCCATCCTCATCCCCACCCCTGTCCCTGTCCCCATCCCCATCCCATCCCATCCCCATCCCCACCCCATCTCTACCCCAATCCCCATTCCCCCATCCCCATCCCCATTCTCCCATTCCCATCCCATCCCCACCCCATCCTCACCCCAATCCCCATTCCCCCATCCCCATCCTCCCATCCCCATCCCCATTCCCACCCTGATCCCTATCCCCATCCTCCCTTATCCCTATCCCTATCCCTATCCCTATCCCCCCATCCCCACCCCCATCCCTATCCCCATCTCCCCCCAATCCCTATCCCCATCTCCCCATCCCCACCCCCATCCCCATTCCCACCCTCATCCCTATCCCCATCTCCCCCCAATCCTACCCATCCCATCCCACCCCATCCCATCCCAGCCTATCCCGAGCCCGGATCCCCTATCCCCCATCCCCACCCCCATCCCTATCCCCATCTCCCCCGAATCCCTATCCCCATCCCCCCATCCCCACCCCCATCCCCATTCCCACCCTCATCCCTATCCCCATCTCCCCCCAATCCCTACCCCCATCCCCCCATCCCCACCCCCATCCCCATCCCCATTCCCATTCCCACCCCCACCCCTATCCCCACCCCCATCCCATCCCCTAGCCTCTTCCTGCCTCTGGGACCCAGAGCTTATTTGGTTAAGGACAAGGATGCTTGAAATCTCCAGACTCCTTGGCATGGTCCTGGGGGGATTAGGGGATTGGAGGTGTGGGGCACGGACGCCCAGCTCGAGAGATCACCCGTAGTTCGATCACCCATAGTTCTAACAGCGGCGGCCAGCTTTGACCCATCCTCACTCTGCTGAGCTCTGCCTGCAGTCTCACGCGCCCCCCGCACCACGCATTGCGCCCTACATCCTCCTCATTTTACAAGGGAAGCAGCTGAGGCTTTTGGACGTTCTTGAGATGACATTCCCGGTGAGGGGATTCCAAGCCGAGCTGCCAGCCTGGGCAGCCCGGGTTTTCTATGCCCGTGTCATCATACACAATGAGGATAACTCACTCAGTCGGGATGCTGGCCCATGTGTTAAGAGCCAGGTGTGGTGCGAAGGGGGTTATATGCATGCCCTCCTTTGGAGCTCACACTTTCCTGTGTTACAGACTGGCCGGTTGAGGCTCTGCTCCTTCTCACAAAGTCAAGCAAGCGAGGCCAGTGGCCCCAGAAGATGGCCAGTGGTAGAGCAGGGACTTCCCCAAATATTCCTATAGTGTTTCTATGTGTTTGGAAAGAGCAGAAGCATGTCCAAGGTGAGAAGGCTTAAGGCTAGACCCCAGGGCTCCAAGGTCTTATCAGAGGACAGCTAGAGGCCACTCTATTCAAGAGCTTGTCTGGGACAAGCTGAGGTAGGAGGAGAGGAACTGGGATTAGTGACAGGCACCTTGAGGACAATAACTGGGCCTCATACTACCCCTTTGTATCCGGGCTCCTGGCATTGCATAACGCCACAAACAGAATAGGACGTTCCGGGAAAGAACAGTGAAGATATACAAGAGCCACACTGCTCGCTCCAACATTGAGAGGACTGGAGAAGCTTACTCTATAGGGGTGGGGATGGAACTTTTCTTTCATACCTAATCGTCTGGCTGGAAGGCCAAACACCTGAAGATCTGAGTGTTCATTGACTGTCCTTCTTCTCCATGGAAAGATGGGGAAGGAAAATAAATCGGGAGTCAAAAACTTAGAAGGCAGCCTACATGTTTTCACAGTGTCCAAATGTCAGTCTGTATATTTATTTTCTTACTCATTTGGAATAAGCTGCCACCACTCCCTTCAACTGCTAGAGGGGAAAAACCAGGTTTGAGTTTCTGTACTGGATGCAAAGGAGCACGTTTTGAATTCATTCGATTTAAACAGTAATACCCCATTCTATAATAATTTCTTTGGAGAAAAAAAAACAAAAACATTTGTATCAGTTCCAACCACATCTTGGACTGTGCCAGATCCTGCCCTAGGAGAAAAGGTAAATTAAGTACCAATGGAGAAATAGTATTGTAATTTGCATAATTGGTTTTTGGTTTTTTTTTTAACTTTGTCTTTAAAAAACCCCAGGTTCTTGAAAAGAAGGAAGTTAAAGGCAAATTCCTAGGACTGCTCCCCTGTAATTTATAGGAGGGCAATAACCTGGGTGCTGAGATAAGGGGGAATCTGAACTTAGCGTCTAGTTGGACAGAGTTGAGACTCAAACCCCAAATGCTCTGTGCATGGCACTCACAGCCCCTGGGTCAACTACTTCAAGACCCATGATCATTGTAAATTACCTTGCTTTAGATTTGATTAATTCTCAAGTAGTGCTTTCAGAACAGATATTATTTTACTGCTTCCAAAGACGTGTGAAATAGCAGGCCTGAGCTCCCTTGGGCCCGAGCTGCACGCTGTTTAACATCATCAGTGTAGCTGCAATGCAACATGGCAACTCAGTGAGAAGCAAAATATTCTCTCTCTCTCTCTCTCTCTCTCTCTCTCTCTCTCTCTCTCTCTCTCTCTCTCTCTCTCTCTTTTTTTTACTCTTCCAAGGTTTTTCTCTTAAAGGGATCGTCTTGAAATCTTTTTCATCTCACTACCTTAGGAGAGGTCATTCCTTCTGAAACCATATGAGCAGCGAGCAGCTTCATTTTTGGAGTCTATGGTTTCAGAACTTTAGAAGTGGGAGAAGCCTCATTCAGGGAAGAGGAGGAAGGCTTGGGCTCATCCTTTCCTATGGACACACTCTGCTTATCTTTCTCAGGGATGTTCCCTCCAGATTCCACTGTGAAACTCTGCAGCCTATCCTGATTGTGCCAACTCATAATCCTTGAGACTACTCACAACATTTAACTAGATCCTTGAGACTTAGTCACAACATTTGCATGAGGTTGTGGGTGTGTTTTGTTTTTTTTTTTTCTTCTTCTTCCAGGAACTACATGGGCTTTAATAATTAACTTAATGAGGTGGTGACTTTGTCCTTTTTGTGTAGAAAAGATGGTATAAGTCATCTCACCCAAATAAGCAAGGGAAACACATACCGTATACAAAGAATGCCAGTGTTGATGAGATGTTTATGCCATAGGTTATCCAACACATTTGGGGGTGAGAATGGGGGGGACTCATCTCATTTTAGGGGGACAGGCTTTGAGGTACTGCCCCTCCATAATCATTCCAAAGAAATGCAACTACATTGCCCCCTAGTGGCTGTGATCCTCGGAGACCTAATGATTGAAACCCGCTGTGCAAAAGTATTGTAAGTTCATCTGTTCCCTTGGGTCAAGTAGCCCTTAGAGACGTGGGCGAGGATCCACTCTTCCCAAGCACAGGAGCTACCGAGACCAGCAAGATAGGGTCTCTGTCTTCAAGGAACTCACTATCGAGTGAAGGAGACAGACTGTGTTCTTCCACCCTGACCCCAATCATTTCAACTCAGTACATGACTTGCACAGGAAAAAATGACATTTTATTTTGACACAAAACACACACACGTCACTGATCTTTAATGTAGGGCTAAGGGCTTCTATTGTGGTATGGGTATGCTGTGGGAGTTCCAAAAATCGCTCATAAGGTGTCTTCAACAATTTCCAGTTTGGGATTTTATAAGGTGGAGTTAAAAGTCAAGAGCACTTAAATAATCTGAGAGGAGATGCGAAGATTTTTCTATACCCCTTCCTCGTCTTTGTCTGTTCTCTCGCCTACACCCAATTCACCAGTACTATTTTTTAGCAGCTTATCTTTCCAAAGGACCCATTCATAGAAAACACAGTTCTCTCTCTCTCTCTTTTTTTTTTCCACTCGTATACTATTTAGTTAAGTCACATCTACTAAATGGCTTATTTACAGTCACAAGCACAACTGGCACTAATGGTGTTGGGAACAAATGCAATGGATCCCGGTGAGCAATGGATAGGAGGGTGATCTGTCAGCGTACTAACGGCCCAGGCTGTCCGGGCTGTTGTTCTTGGCTGTTTGAATCATTCACTTCCTCCCCTGCCATTCCCTGTGCCACCCTGGAGTTGCCCCAGCCTGTCACTAATGACCCAGGTGGAGCACAGAGAAGCTGCTTACCTCCCCCCACCCCCCCCACACACACACACACTGCACAGCATCGCTGGCCCTCTCACCAAAAGGCTGCCACCGAGCTTAGGCAGCCAGAGGCACAGCCCACACACCCAGGCCAGAGGAGTGCTGCTCTTTTCCCACTTCTTGGGTGGAATCCAGTCCAAAAAGAAGTGCAAGCATTAGTATAACCACACGTTACTCAAAGTAGAAACAGGACATTTAGGGAAATTCACTCCAAAACTCAACAAACCTCAGTGAAAACAAGTCAGGCAAATTGTATACTTCAGTCAATTAATTGCCTGAGTTTTCAGCCTTCGACAGGTTCTTTTAACAGATGTTTAGCGAAGTGGAAGATAACTTAATCCATATCTCTTTGAGGTTTTAAATTATTAGGAAAAGACCAAACTATAAACTTACTTAGATTTTAAACATTTTATAGGAAGAAAAGAAGAAAGGACAAAAGGAAGAAAAAAAAGGAAAGAAAGAAATGGTCATTGTGATATCTAGCCTAAAATATCACTAAACACAATATTTTCAGAGAAATTAGAGTTATAATTAGAGAAATTTATCTCTAATGGTAGGACAGAAATATTCCATCTAGGAATGACTTACATGGTAAGTACTCTCTTTCCCAACATATCTGAGATATGTGGTGATATATATTACTATTAGAATTATTAGAGAATATCATAGAACTATAAAAGGATGGTAAATTTGCAAAAAATACATATATATTTTATGTAATACATATATATTAAAATATGTTGGACATAATTTAATTTATTAGTGGGACCCAAACCTTCTGGAAGGATTGTATAAATTTGGACAGTCACTTCATGGAATGATAAGCAGTAAAAAAAATCAATATAATTATTCTCCCTCCTCTTCTCTCTCTCCCCACTCTTTTATATAAAAGTAAAAAAATCCTCATGCAACTTGAAAGTATTGTTGGAGTGTTTTCATGGGTACTAAGCATTTTCTAAAAAGTAATAGCTCTAGATCCATATTACTATTTTCCAAATGTATTCAGTGGAAGCAGTAATGAATCAAATGCATACTCATTTAAAATATTAGTCAAATTCATTTTCTAATTCTTCATATAATATTTTCAATCATTAAAAACTAGAAATACAACTATAATCATAGGGGTTTTCTTGGTCTCCTAAAGATAAATGGGGCAATAAAAATAATAATTTTGGCCAAAATTACATGGTAATCCAAAACAAACATATTTAAACCTTGAAATCCACCTATTTTTAAAACATTATCCATTTTCTATTTACTCCATCCCCAAACACACACACTTGTTTTACTTTCCTTCAATTAAAAAATTTTTTAAATTGATTTTTAGAGAGAGGGGAAGGGATAGAGAAAACATCAATGTAAATATCCGGCATGCCCCTTACCCAGATTGAGCCCACAACCTGGGCATGCGCCCTGACCCGGGGTCAAATCCTCGACTCTTGGTGCATGGGACAATGCCCAATCAACCAAGCACACTGGCCAGGGCTCTTTTCCTCACTTTTTGTTTAGAAAGACAGTTCTGCTCTGGGCAGGGGGCAGTTCTACTAAAGCTTCAAAAGGTCTCAAATTTCGCTGCTTATTATAACCATGTGAAGAATCACCTGGCTCATTAGATCTAAATCTGGGGGTGGGCCCCGGGTATCAGTAGTCTTGTATCAGTAGTTTTGCTTCTCAAAAGTGAAGAATCATCAAGAGGACCTGTTAAATGACAGATCGCTATCCCTCCTCCACACGCAGAGCTCCTTTGGAGGAGGTCTAGGATAGGACACAATTTGCATTTCTAACAAGTTCCCAGGTGCTGCTGCTGCTGTTCCAGGGCCCATGTTCTGTGGATCTCTGCCTTAGATACAGGTCTTCCAACTCACCCACACCTTTCGATTTTTTATAGGAAATTTAGAAAATAAGGAAACTAGATGTTTGCAGAGACAACCAACCCTGGATAGTCTTTAAGAATCACCCGCGTGATGAAAATGATGTCTTACAGGGTTAGTGGAGAAGGAAGTAAGACGTTATCAGGAGTTCCCAACTCGGACTAACCATTAAAATCACTCTGGCAGTTTGGGGGGGAAAAAAATGCATCTGCCTGGGCTTCCCTCCCAACGTCTCCATCTAAACGCCTCTGGGTGTGATTCCACTTTGCAGCCCGCGGGGAACCCGCTCTCGCCCACCGGTTCTCCCACTTCACCGGGCACAAACCCTCGGGGGCGCTTGTAAAAACACACATTCCTGAATCCCACTCGAAATTCCTTGCTGAGATCACTTCGCTCTAATTCTGGCGGAGAGTTTCTAATGAGGCCCTGGTATTTTGGCTCCCAGATGCTTTGCTTAGGCAGAGTTCTTTCTTTTCCTATAGGGCTGTAGGCTTTGGATCCAGAAGTCTCTAGTTACATTTTCTACTTTGTAGCCTGAGCCCAGAATGGTCTTGCTTGAATGGTAGAGGACCAGGATGGGGAAATACGAAGCATAAAAATCAGCTAATACTTTGAAAATATTGTCCCACAGTACTATTTTTTTCCGAATATTACTTAGCGAATAATTTATCCACTTTTCTATCGGTTTGTGGTGCTTCCTCCAAGATGCATAACCTTAGCTGGCAGCGGTTTGTTAATATAATAAATCCCCCAGCAATTGTTAATATAATAAATCCTTATGACTATGAGCCCCTATGAAAAGCGACTCAATTACAGATAACTTGGAACTTTTTTGCCCATTTTCTTTTCTAGACTAATTACTGAATTATTTTAGTAAGCTCCCTAAAATTGTATAGGGCCTGTATTAAATTATTAATAAAGAAATTACATACTAATTTGAGAATTGATAAAATAGTTAAGTTTATTCTCTTGCAAATGGTATCTTTATTTAGATTTCCTGAGTCTCATACATGCAGTAAAGTAATTCCTATGGAATTATAAATGAAATTCCTACCTCACCCCCCTTTATATCATTGCTGTTTTGGAAGAATACTAAGGACAATATTTGATTAATTTTGTTTTGATAGTTAGATAGTAACATTATGAGAAGCTGGGTGAGGAGTATACAGAACTATCTGTACTACTTCTGCAATTTTTTCAGTAACTCTAAATTTATTTCAAAATAGAAAAGTTAATAAAATGCATCACCAGCAATATTCTGTGCTATCACAATCTTAGTAAGGTTCATATTTTATTTTATTTAAAGGAAAAGAAGAGGCAGAGAGAGACAAAATAAGAGGAAAAAGAAATGATTAAAAAGTATGTTCATTTTTTTTTCTTATGAAGAAGATATGAGTTGGAATTAGCTGTGCTGTGAGTGGTGAGATGTTAAGGGCTGCCCTTAGCTTTGTCCATGCTCACCCTGAGTGCATTGGAAAGGACAACATGGAAGTTTTAAATGTGATGTGTCTGTACGTTCAGAACTAATGCTTTCACCAGCCCAGGACAGATTGCTATGAAGAGGACCAGGCAACGACTCCAAATTTGGAGAAGGCAGGCATTTAAATGTGAGACAGAGAGGAACTCTATATTGGCAGCAGAAGCTAAAACATGACGAATCCAGAAAAGCCATTTGTCAGATGTCAGGAGGCAATGAAATCCGTGAGCAAGCAGAGCTTTGAGGTACAGAGAAGAAGCACAGACACCACAGAAGCAGAGGCCTGGAAAGGCCGTGTCAGAGAAGGGAGGACTCCCTGCAGTGGGAGCAAAGGACGCCTGGTGCTGGGCCAGGAGAGCTGCAGGGGTCCTACGTCCTGCCCATGTGCCTCTCACAGTAACCCAAGCAGACCTTCCATCACAGGGAAGGCTCCTCAGGTCAGAAACGCTGGGTTGACTGTAGATGTCCTTTCTCTTCAGTCCCACCAAACACAACAGCGCCTTGGGAAGCTGCCTGCCCCTGAGTCTCTGCCATTTCTGTGGCCCTGCACCAGGAGACTTGGCTGGGTTCAGGCTCTGCCTGAGGCTCTGGGCTAGGGCTGCTTCGGAAACAAGCCTTTGGCTTCGGACCTCACCAAATTTCATTTGGAGACACGTGGGGGAGTTTTTGCAGTAGTTCATCTCTCTGGGGGCTGGTGCTTGCTGAAGGACTGAACGTCCTGGGACCTCTCTGCTCACATCTTTCAGCACCATTAAAACTTCAGAACTTCCCTCTCTAGTGTAGTGTTCCAGAGTTTTCACCGATTACTGTTACCTTTAGCTTCTTACCGTGTCCTGTGCAGACTTGGAAATGAGTGGGGGTCAACTGAGACCTATGCCTTCAAGCAGGAGGTCACAATTCACAAGTAATGACAAATATCCATACTCTCTACAGTAAGTTCCATAGAGCTGATAGATTTTTGCAGAATGTGTTCTTAATTTTCGCCAAATTCTTAAATTTGTAGCCAATCTATGGGTATAATTCAAGGGTGATTTGTCAATGGGATTGCATCCTAATAAATTTATTGTCCTTAGATCTGATATGTGATCTACTGTGAAATTATTCAAATTGGACATATAAGTCAGCACTACCATGCCGGACTTCACTTGTTCACCAAATGACAGAGCAGCTTCTGTGCTGTATCACAGCTTTTGAAGAAAAATACATCCTTTCTTTCTATTTTTGTACTATTCACAATATAACACCTACAAACATGACTCATTTTAAGTTTAATCTTCATTATTAATGTTTACTATTTTAAATCTAGACCAGAGATCAGTAAAAAAAAATATGGCTAAGATAGAAATGGTTTTAACATTTTAAATGGCTGAAAATATTCAAAAGAAGAATATTTGATGACATGTGGGAATTATATGAGAGTCAACTTTTGGTACGCATAAAGTCGTGATGGGCCCTGCCGGGTCATGGCTTCACGCATGCAGGGCCACTTGTGTGCCATAGCAGGGTCTGGCATAGTTGGAAAAGAGACTGACTGCATGTCCTACAACGACTGAAATATTACAGAAAAAGGCTCCTGACTTCTGCTCTGGACAATCAGCAGAAAAATAAAGCAAGCCTTGCTTTGTAGTATTTGCCTGTTTCTATAGTGAAAATACACCCACCAGTTTCAGCTGGGATTCCAGTTTGGGTTTGTGCTTCCATTTTCATTCCACCTATCATTCCAGAGTGGCCTGAAACGGTAACACATTACAGTTCTAACACATTCCTGTAACATATGACAGTTCCAATTGGCCCCCTTCTCCTCCCCTTAGACCATTTTAGAAATGACTAGCAATGTATCAGTTCTCAGGTGTCAGATCCATGAACTCAGACACAAGTCACTCCTCTTTGTCTCTTGGATTAGCTGTTAATTCAGTTTTATCTACACACCTGCATGCTTTCCAATGTTATGGGCATGGTCCTTTCAGAAGAATAACCATTTTTTCAAAGGTGAGGATTAAAACATTGAATTTTTTTAAAGAGAAATGTATCATCTATTCTAAATTATGAACCAAAGATATTTCCGTATTTTTAAATGGTAACATGTCAAACTGGCAGCATAAACAACTGGCTCACCCCATATTCAGTCAGAGCAAACCTTACAGAATAAACAGGGAAGTAAGAGCATGGTGGGAGTTGTGATATTGACAATTTTCCTTCCATCCTGAAATATGACTGCATTGTGAAGTGCAAAGAGGGCTTTTAACAAAATGAGATCCTGGGATTCCTACCTAAATCAATTATCAAGTGCTTTCTGTCCATACCCATTACTCACTCCTCTTTCACGTTGGTATGTGAAATACCTACTTCCATTAAAATGAGTCAGCCACGTTGGGAATGTTTTCTCAGCAGATTTAAAATAAAATGCTAATATGTTGAACATGTATGAACTTGCACCATACAAAAGCACTTGTGTCTAATAGGAGCTATGGAAGAATACAGTATGTAAAACCTTAAGAAGCTATTCTAACAGGAAGCATAGCTTGCCAACGTTGACGTAAGTAGTAGATTCACACAAGATACAAACTTTCTCAAAAATGATGGCGGTATGAGGGTTCCTCAAACTAATGCACAGTGCTCTTTTTTAAGTAAGTTTGGGAGGAAAAAAATCATCTCTGGAAATTCTGTAAAACTGTTCTCAAGTTTAGTCCTGATTATCCATTCCATTCCTTAATCCATTTGGCCATGGACACCTTTCTTCATATTAGAATTTGGCTGAGAAAGCATTAGCTTAACCCATCGGTGGCCTAATGATCGGGTTCTTTTACAAATACAAATTCCCAAGGGAGCGCAACGAAGTGATGGTGAGTTAAGATTAATTGGTTGTTTTAGGCCCAATGCCTAGTTGGCTAAGTCATGACAATAAAGATAATGCACATAGCACTTGATATTATTCTAAGTGCCTTACTTATAGCAACTTACATAACCTTCACAGCCACCTACAAAGCAGCTGATATTGCATGCTCACTACATAGAAGAGGAAATGAGGCACAAATAGGCTAAGTACCTAAGTAAATGGCAAAGCTGGGAGGCTGGTTCCACAGCCCATGCTTATAACAACTATGCATGTAACCCATCCTGTGCCTGTGAATGTAATATATTAAAAACTCACACACAACAACAACAACAACAGACGGTCTGAACAGAAAAATGTTCATTAACCTGCAGTTTTTAGTAGAAAAGTCATTCTGCATAAGTGAAAAGAGGAGCTTAAATGGTTTTAGAGACAATATCAACTTTTATTATAATGCTTTAAAGTAAATTGTTTTATAATTTTTTAAAAAAACTTCTTCCAAGAACTAACTCCCAACTCCTGAACTATGTTTCCAGTCAAGACCTTGCTAGGGAAGGAGTAGTTGTATTGACTAGTTTTGTTCATGCATGTTCATCTGGTGAACTTTAATACAGATTGTTCTCTTAAGTAGGGTTAATGAGTCCATGAAAATGTATTCACCATGTCAAGTTGCTTAGCAAACCCTTTATTGAGATAATGTTTTTGCAGTTATATCTTGAGCCCTGCCCAGGTTGAATAATCAGAAATTTCATATCACTTGAGTCCAAAGAAAGGAGCTTGAATCCTATATTTTAAAAAAAGCAGACATCAGAGTGTTTTATTGACCAGACTTCTTTCCTTGCTAGTTTCTAAGGCAAAAGAATAGACTAAACATTATTTAAAAATTATAAATAAACTCTTCTTATTATTGAATGGGATAGAGTTCTTTAGATAAATTCCGAAAGTTCCAATCTAATGTTTGAAAAATGGTAAATGCTCAGCAACACAAGTCCTTTTTAGCCTTGCCATTGCCTCTGATAGGAGAATGGGGGATTCTGTCACTTACTTTTACTCCACAGAAAAGCGAGTGTCAAATCCTGTGCCCTCCCTAGCTGACATGGAGGGAGGGGCCGACGAGATGGGGATTTGCTAAGCTTGAGTCTCATGCAACTTCCTGGAGTCAGGAGGTTTGCAATGTGGTTTTGTCTGTTCCATGAGACAGCAGTAAGGCTTAGAACAATTTCCTCTTTCTCTTTTCTTTCTTTCTTTCTTTCTTTCTTTCTTTCTTTCTTTCTTTCTTTCTTTCTTTCTTTCTTTTTTAAGAAGAGGCTTTATTGAAATATAATTTACACACCATAAAATTCCCCAATTCAAATGTACTGTTTGGTGGGTTTTAGTATATTCACTGAGTTGTGCTGTACATCTTTCCCCCAAATTAAATTTAGAATATTTTTATTACCTCTTTTTGGCCACCACCCCACAATTCCCCTATCCTTCAGCCCCTGGCAAGCACTAATCTACTTTCTGTCTCTATAGATTTGCCTGTTTGGATATTTCATATGAATGGAATCACACAATATGTGTGGCCTTTTGTGTCTGGCTTCTTTCAGTTAGCATATTTCAAGGTTCATCCATGTTATAGCACACATCAGTACTTCATTTCTATTTATGGCCAATGATATTCTATTGTATGGAAATACCACTTTCTCTATCCATTTTGGTGGACATTTGGGCTGCTTTTACATTTTAGCTGTTGCAAATAGTGTTGCTATGAACATTTATGTGCGAGTTTTTGTGTAGACATATGTATCCATTTCTCTTGGGTATCTATATTAATAAAAGGGTAATATGTTAATTAGTCTGGGAGACCTTCCAGACAAAGTGTTAGTGGTGGGGCTGAGGCAGAGGCAGTTAGGGGGGATCAGACCAGGAGGAGAGGGCAGTTGGAAATGATCAAGCTGGCGGGGGGAGGGAGGAGAGGGGGGAGGGGCGGGAGGGGGGAGGGCAGTTGGGGGCAAGCAGGCCGGCAGGCAGAGTGGTTAGAGGTGATCAGGCAGGCAGGCAGGTAAGCGGTTAGGAGTCAGCTATACCGGTTATCTCAGGGATGCCTGACTGCTGGTTTAGGCCGGATCCCTGTGGGTTAAAATTGAAATGTGGGCTTTTATTTTAAAACTGGAGGGGTCCCAGATTGAAGAGGGAGCAGGCCAGGCTGAGGGACAACCTCCCTCCCCCCTCCCCCAATGCAAGAATTTCATGCACTGGGCCCCACAGATCAGCTCTGATCATTGACCAAGCCTAGGGACCCTACCTGTGCACGATTTTGTGCACTGGGCCTCCAGTTTTTAAAAAGCCCACATTTAAATTTTAACCAAAATAGGTAAATATTTTACAGGACACTCTTAACCTTTACTAGAAGGGGCAAAAATCTCAAGTCACTTGAATGCAATAAGCGATATATGTATATAATTGTAGGGATTCTCTTTGTAATGAGAGGGGAAGGGAATAATTGCACTGAGACAGGAAGTCTGCCTTCTGAGAGGAGACAGGCATGTTAATATGCCTCATGCCATAAACCTAAGCTCTATGGTATTAAGAAGAAAAAAAAGCTATAAACATGAAGTGAGTTCTTCAACCTTTCCTTCTTTAAACCCACCCATTACACTATGTGCATCAAATCAGATCATGCCAAATCCTTGCCCAAACCTTCTCATAGCTCCTGACTGATTATAAGTTTTTAAAAATATATATTTTTTTATTAATTTCAGAAAGAAAAGGAGAGAGTGACAGAAAGATAGAAAAATCAATGATGAGGGAGAATCATTGATCGGGTGCTTCCTGCATTACCCCCCCCCCCCTCCAGTGGGGATGGAGCATGCAACCCGGACATGTGCCCTGACTGGGAATCATACTGTAACCTTCTGATTCATAAGGTTGACCCTCAACCACTTAGCCACACTGGTTGGGCCTGACTACAATTCTTTACGAGGTATCCAACTCCTTTAAGATATGGTTCTCAAGCCATATATCAAACCTTATCCCCCACCAGTCACTGGTCTCAAAGCGTCTAATGCTGTAGACGTGGCCACCATTCCCTGAGGGAACCTTGCACATGGTACATTCTATGCCTTCACCCACACTGTTCCATTTTCAAGAATGACATTCTCCTTGTTGAAACCCTACCATTTCTCAAGGCTCAAATGCCACTCCCTCTGCAAAGCTTTCCAAGCTTACCCCAGCAAAGCTCTCTATGATACAGTTGACAGTGAGGTGCCAGATGCCCCTGTGAGCTTCCCGAGGACAGAAACACATCTAGTGCTTGCATGGGCAGCACAAATACCAACATTGGATGACACAGAGATTAGCATGGCCCTGTGCAGGGATGACATGCAAATTCCTGAAGCAGGAACATGTCTCACCGAGCTTCCTCTCATCAGCCAGCCCTGCCCCTTGCATATGTATATCACCAAGTCAATCTTTGTGGAATAGTGTTTTTCGTACATTACATTTATGTGAAATGGCACGAAGTTTACTAATCTAGCAGGACCATGTTTAATCTAGCAGGACCATGTTTAATTCATTAATTATGTTATTATATAGTAACCCTCTCCTCCCCTTTCTGAGATTTCACGTTCTGAAGTTTCAGTTACCCATTGTCAACTACAGAGAAACAATATTAAATGGGAACTCCAGAAATAAACAATGCCTACGTGTTGAATTGCATACTGTTGCAAAGATTTGAAATCTTGAGCCATCCTGCTCCGACTTACCGGGAATGGGAATCATCCCTTTGTCAGTGTATCCACGCTGCAGCCGATTCCTGCCTGTTAGTTCTCTACTTGCTGCCCCTGTTATCAGACTGACTATCATGGTGCTGCAGTGCTTGTGTTCAAGTAACTTTCATTTTACTTAATAATGTCTCATTCACCCCACTTCATCTCTTCACACACACAGTGTATCATCTTCACCTCACCGCACGAAGAAGAGTGAGTGCTGCACGGTAAATTATTTTGAGAGACCCCTTCCCATAACTATTATTACAGCAGACGGTTATAATAGTCCTTTTTTAGTATTAGTTGTTGTTAACCTCTTACTGTGCCTTTCTCATAGGTATATAGGTATAGGGAAAAACATAGCAGAGATAGGGCCTGGTACTATCCCAGATTTCAGACCCCCTGGGGGTCTCGGAATGCAGCCCCCATGGAAAGGGGGGATACTGCCTTAGCCATTCACTTCTTGTTCCCAGCCTTCCCAAGCCATCAGAAAGGGGCTCTTGGTGGGTGGGATGGCGCCTGCAGTGAACTTGGGTGTGAAACACGGCCTTTCCGCATTGACTGACAGTAAACAATTCCATGCTGTGCCCAGGGAAATTCTGGATACTGATTTGAAACTAAACATGATAGTTTATTTCAAGGAAACACGAATAAGGACTGCACTAAAGAAACTGGACCGCACAAACGTGTTTATGGTTTCCCCTCACGCCGCCCCAGCGCACAGGCGCAGTCCTGCCCCACACAGACCTCCGTGAAATGAATCTCTAGTGTGTGGCTGACAAAACCATCTTGAAAAGGGCTTTAGAGCAGCTTGACGTGGTGCTGGGACCTCAAGACGAGATGAACCAAGAGGGCCTTGTCCAGCGGTTCAATTGCTTTTCACGCACTTCAGTCTGCCAGGCGCGGGCGAAGAATGTCGCTCTGTGTGTTGCATCCCACAGCTCGGAGCGCTGGTAGGAGACTGACCTCAGAGGCTGGCCCATAAATAAGTCTGCACGGCTTTTCCAAGCCTGGCCCAGGATGTCCAATGTACACAAATGCAGGAACATTCGGAATGTGTTTTGGGAAATCGGGGGGCTGACATTTGAAACTGTCCAAAGGAGAGAGCCCGTCTGCATCTCAATGAGAAGCCCAGGAGCCTCCTTAATGGTCACTGGGCCCAGCACTGAGGCCACAGGCCTCCAGCCGAATGGATGCGGGATGTGGAGAAGAATCACACCCATCGCTGTCCACATGGCGCTGACAAGACAAGCCTCTATAGCAAACACCTTAATTCTGTGTAACCAGTGAATTCTGGGGGGGCTCTGGGGCTGAGCAAATAGAAGAGACTTCACACACTTCATGGATTTGGCAGGATAAGCAAGACCTTGAATGTGAGCGAGGGACAAAGGGCAGCCCAGGCAGATGGAGAGGTGTGTACAGAGAGGCACAGCAGCATGAAAACACCTGCGTGGTGCAGGGAATTACAGGTGCTGCAGGGAATTACCACGGAAACCTAAAGTGGATGGCAGGGGAGACGCAAGAGGTGAAGCTGGTTAAGAGAGGGAGGGCTGAGCTTAGAAAGGATGCGGCCAGCCAAGTGGGCCAGAAGCTTCAGCATTGCTCCAGCAATGATGGGGAGGCAGTGGAAGGTCTTCAGCCATTAGCAGCACGGCCAGATCTGTGCTTTAACGTGCCTCTCTATGGGAAAGTAATTGTTGCTGTTGGATAGTTTTGAATTGACCTTCCACATCCCCCCTCTGTTCCCTACTCTGTGCCCAGAAGGCTGACCTATGCAGACAGCATCCATGGGCCCTCATTCCCCCAGCTTGCTCGCATGTGGCAGGCACTGGTAGGAAACCAAAGGGTAGGAGGAGCAGTTAGGTACTGTATTATTCAGGGTTCATCAGAGAGACAGAACCAATAAGGTAGTATGTTCATGTAGTTATATACACATATATGTATGAGTGTATGTAATTATATTTACACATACTAGTATATGTATGTAGGTACATAATTATATGAGATTTTAAGGAATAGCCTCATTCAATTGTAGACTGACAAGCCCAGTGGTCTGGAGACCAGAAACAGTTGTTGCAATCTTGAGTCCAAAGGCCGTCAGTCTGGAGGCAGAATTCCTTCCTCCTCAGGAGACCTCAATCTCTTTTTCCTATTGAGATCTAACAGTATCCTGCCATTGCCAGCCCTTGACTGCTCTTAATCTGCCCAGAACTTCGTAATTAGTCCCTTCATTAGACTCTTCTCAGTGACACCACTTCATTATTGTATTTCTTTGCTGTCAGCATTCTGACAGTGATTTGTGTCATCTTCATGATCATAATCTTAAAAACAAACAAACCACACAAAAAAACCCCACAAAGAAAACAGTATGCATGAGCCAATTAGATACAAATCATCAGTGGATGGTAAGCCCTACAGGGTGTGAATCATCCAGTGATTTATGTGCCTGCTACATCAAAGTAGATACTCAATAAGTATTAATTAAATGAAGAATAAATATATCACAACTTGAAGAGCACAAACTTAAACAGTTCTTAAAGAAGACAGATATGAATCCATGGCTGATCTTGGTCAAGGGTAGATTCTGGATCCACTGAGTGAGATAGGAGAGGCTGCCCTTCCCAGAAGCCCCCAGGTGCTTCTGCTGATGATGATATGATGATCGGCAGTCCATGCATTGATTAGCAAGAGCCATGGCAGAATGAGCTGTGGTGCTTTTTAAAGCTACTAATTCTCAGTATTCACTTAGAACCTATCAACTCAGAGTCTCTAGAGTGGGGCCTTGGAATCTGTATCTTACTGAAGGGCACCCTGATTTGCAAATTACTGGTCTAGACAAACGAAATGTTTATCTGAATTGCCCTGTTACAATTCCTGATCACCCTGTAGCTAAGATCAGACATCTGAGTTAAAAGATGGTAATTAGGACATTGAAAAATGGTTGAGTAACTATATCCAAAATATATATCAACCCAGAGACAATCTGACCTTCCCCCTAGGTGAGATATATGTAAGTGACCTACCTAAAATCAGAAAGGTATACCCATCAGTTTTTAGATGGTAAAAGTCTGGGTGGGAAAACTAATGTGGCTGCTAAAAGCAAATCAAGATTTCATAGGCTAAGATACTGAACTAAGAACATAAGGTTAAGTCCTACAATCAGATTTATAAAATGGATTGTAGAAGTAAAGGTTAGAGAAAACCTGGGTTGATTTTTTTTTTTTTTAATAAAAATAACCGAGAGATGCCGAAATCGGTTTGGCTCAGTGGTAGAGCGTCAGTCTGCGGACTGAAAGGTCCCAGGTTCGATTCCGGTCGAGGGCATGTACCTTCGTTGCGGGCACATCCCTGGTAGGGGGTGTGCAAGAGGCAGCTGGTCGATGTTTCTCTCTCATCGACGTTTCTAGCTCTCTATCCCTCTCTCCTCCTCTCTGTAAAAAAATCAATAAAATATATTTAAAAAAAAATAACCTAGAGAGTTTAGTTAATCACTAATTTAATATAAACCAACAACCAAAACACTTCAAGCCATTTAAAGCCATATTTCTTTTATTTATTTATTTATTTTTAAAAATATATTTTATTGATTTTACATAGAGAGGAATTGAGAGGGATAGAGAGTTAGAAACGTTGATGAGAGAGAAACATTGACCAGCTGCCTCCTGCACCCCCCCCCACTGGGGATGTGCCTGAAACCAATGTACATGGCCTTGACCGGAATCGAACCTGGGACTCTTCAGTCCCCAGGCCGACGCTCTTCCACTGAGCCAAACTGGCTTCAGCTTAAAGCCATATTTCTATTGATATAGAAAGGTATCCATAACAAGAAAAGTGATAGCCTCATGGTTCTCTGCCTGGACAGAGCAGAGCTGGGTGTGCCATGTTCAGCTGGGTGAGTCAAATAGTAAGAGTGGCATTAGATTGTGAAGAAAGATCAGGTTGGCAAAGAGTTTGTAAGTAACAGCTCCTAGAACTAGATGAAAAAATGGACACTGCTTTGAATTGCAGAAGACAAAAAGAATATTTGACCTCCTCTTGGCTCAGTGCTTGAGTGTTGACCTATGAACCAGGAGGTCCTAGTTCAATTTCCCAGTCATGGCACATGCCCCAGTTGTGGGCTCTCCAGTGAGGACGTGCAGGAGGCAGCTGATCAATGATTCTCTCTCAGCATTGGTTTTTCTATTTCTCTCTCCCTCTCTCTTCCTCTCTGAAATAAATAAAAATATATTTAAAAATTGAAAATAAAAATACTTGAAAGCTTGTTGTCTGAAAGAGAAATGCCGTTATTCTAAGTAGCTTCAAAGAGGCAGAAGCAGCACCAATGGATGGAAGCAGAAGTGAGGCAATATTTTAGCCAGTATAGATGGAAGAACGTTCTCAGACTCTGATCTAATTAGTGGTGGAATTAGAGGCTTGGTGAGAGATTCAACTCCGTGTTCCTGAAGGTGCTCAGGGAGCTGTGACATAGAAAGGATCCTTTTCGCTGTGTGGAAGGTTGGGCTAGATGGCCTGTGACATGCCTCCAGCTGAAAAGGATCCGAGATTTTGATAACATGTAGACAAAGATGCATCCATATGTTATCAAGAGTTTGCCTCATCTCCCAGAAGGTTTAGCTTTTGTTTCCTCTTTCTCGAAAATAGAAATAATTATGTCCACATTTAACATCCTTTTTTAAGGGGTTCGGTGGTGCTAAAAATAACATGTTGGCATAAGAAGAATTTCCATAGTTTCAGTCAATGTATTAGTCATGCACTGTAATTGACAATAATTAATCATGATAATAACTAACGCATATAGAGCTATGGTGTCAATCATTGGTCTTAGCACATTGGTATTAGCTCATTTAACCTTAGTCACAACTCTGTAACTGTATGAAGGTATTATCCCTATTTTTCAGATGAGGAAACTGAGTCACAAAGACATTAAGTAACTGCTCTCAGATCACACAGCTAGAGAAAGACAAAGCCAGGAGCCAAAGCCAGACAGCCTGGCTCCAGGATGCTTCTCTTACTCTATGCCAACTTCCTCTGTATGCTACATTACAAGATTCAGTCTCAGAGCTGACTGCCCATTAGGCACAATTCCTAGGACCCCAGGTACTACTAGAGGTCCACCCAACTTTTAATTTCCTTTAAAATCAGCAGAATAAAAAATGAATGCAGGATTTAAGAAATATTTCTCTTTTTTCCAAAAAAAAGACAAATTTAGGGCTAATGAAAAATCCATTTTGGTGGGAGGCAGCCAAATGTGGCCCTATCAGTTCGACCTACAGGAATTTTTAAAACACAGTTTTTGAAAAAGGTTGTATTTTCCTTTTCCCTTCCCTTTTCCCACATTTTTCCATGTATAATATCTGCCTTTTTAAAAGTAGTTTGCCCTTCCCGTATCTCTGATTCTATTATAATCAACAGTTAATATTGTTCATCAGGTTTTTTAATTTCCTTGGGTTTTGTTTGTTTGTTTGTTTGTTTGTTTGTTTTTTAATTAATATACGGGAGGGGAGTGGACTGACAATTCTCGGGGAAAAGGGGAGTGGTGGATGCGGGAAGAGACTGAACATAAACTGTGCACCTCTGGATGAGGACAATGGAGGGTGGGGAAAGGGCAGAAGGTGGGGTGGGAACCTGATGGGGGGGGGGAATGAGGAACTTTTGTAATAATATGAACAATAAAGATTGATTTTAAAAAATAAAAATAAAAATAAAAGTAGTTTGCCCCCACGTTCGGCTGGTGGCTGGTTACAAAAGCTGTGTCCCATTCACCTTCTGCCTGCCTGCCAGCCTGAGGCTCAGGTACTGATTAAAGCTGGAAATCTTTGGTGACTTGGGGAGTAACATGCAATTCTTTTCTGAGCCCCTTCTGAAAGGCAAATGACTACCATCACACTTTCAAAAAGGTGGTATTTTGACTCCGCCTTGTGATTAAGCTGATGCCCCTCTCTCTTTGAGGTGACATGAGGAGAAGGGGTGTGATAAAGAGGAAATTCCAGGTACAGGCAAGAACATGATCAAAGGCATGGAAGCTGGAAGACGGGGGAAATATTAATCCAGCACGGGTGTTGGAGAAGAGGAGAGTGGCAGGTCAGAAAGGAATTTACCCAACCTCCTTGCTAGAAGAACCGGACCTCTAGGGAGTGGAGGGGGAAGGCGGCTCAAGTTAGCACAAATGAGTGCAAAATCCATCTTTGTGCTGAAGAAGACAAGCTTGTCTGGAAGCACAAAAATATTTCCACGGAGACTGATGCGCAGAGCCTTGGGGGTTGGAAGGCAACCAAACTCCTTGTCAAGAAAGTAGCATTTACCCTGGGCTGATATAAAAGGAGGCGTGATGCTGTTTTACAACACAGATGTGAACATACGTCCTGGAAATGGAAATAATACAGGCAATAAAGAATACCTTCCAGGGAAATTTGACCTGTTTAACGTGTAGAAGAATCTAGAAAGAGATTTTGCATGCAACTGAGAGTCTGAGAGATGTGTGCAGGTTAACAACCCAAAGGCTGAGAGAACATGGGGATTTTGTAGCACTGAAATGCCAAGGTGCTCGAACAGCACCAAAGGTGAGTGTTTTTGAAAGAAAGATTTTCTTGGTAGTGGTACTTGATCTTATGCTGGGACAAAAGAAGCCTCTACTTCGGCCCTGCCCCCCAAGTCTCCCACATTTTAAATTATCTTCTTTGAAAATGTCTGTCTCTTTTGGTCTAGAAACTGGAATGGGACCCACTTGGCCCTGTATCTATTTTCTCCTCTGTAGAATGTTCTCTCACCTCCTGCCTCATGCCTTTGGGGCCAACCAGATGCCCCTAGGAGCACTGGGACTAGCATCTATGGGATCCTCCCAGGGGAACTTTGGGTGTCTACTTTCTATGAAAAAACTGAACAAACTATTAAATTAAATTAGAATAGTTATAATTCTATATAGAATTCTAATTATCGGCTTCTAAATCAGTGGTTCTCAACCTTTTTAATGCCTCGACCCTTTAATACAGTTCCTCATGTTGTGGTGACCCCCAACCATAAAATTATTTTTTGTTGCTACTTCATTACTGTAATTTTGCTACTGTTAATGAATCGTAATATAAATATCTGTGTTTTCCGATGGTCTTAGGCTCTACAGCAGCGGTTGAGAACCGCTATGACAGGTTTGAGATGGTACTTCATTGCTGTTTCGATTTGCATCTCTTGGATGATTAGTGACTGAGTGTGCTTTCATATGTCTCTTTGCCTTCTGTGTGTCCTCTTTCAAAAAGTGTCTACTTAGGTCCTTTGCCTATTTGTTGATTGGATTGTTTATCTTCTTAACTAGTTTTACTGGTAACCTTGTTATAATGCTGGCAGTACTTACATTCAAGATGGATGACTTTGAAATGAATGCCTTGGCAATGAACAGCTTAATGTCAGGCACATTACAGAAGTGATCTTGTGGAGTTTTTCTATCCACTATTGCAGATGCACCTAACTTCCTTTAAAGAGCACTGCATGAGGGTGAAATCCCACGTCATTGTTTTTCTGTGCAAATTTAAAAATCAAATGTGTTAGCAATAACATTTCAAACTGAACACGTAGTCAGGCATTGACAGTTTGATCAGTATCTTCTAAATGTCTAAAGAACTGAAAAATAATTACCCTTTAATATATAAGAAGTGATCACAATATATGGCAAGTATGCTTTTAACAAACATAATAGAACATATGGTCCCCTTATATAGTTTAAATGAGTCTATAGTTTTTTCTAGCTGTGCAACACACACACACACACACACACACACACACACACACACTTTTTTTTTTTTTAAAGATGTAGAGTGCAGAATTTATGAGTTGAGCTTCAAGAATTTGGACAATCTTCCACCTCTTCCAAATATTTCTTTAAATCGTGCCACACATTTAACGATCTTTTCCCACTGTGTTATTTTAGTCCAAAGTTTTATGGAAACACCAATGTCTGGGCCTATATGAAATGAAATTCATACCAACTGTATCTTTTTCTTATTCCTGCCAGTTGTCTGAATTTCAAAGTCCCAGTTCAATCTCTATAGTAGTTATTGCTCTGGATCAGGCCGTAGTGGAGATACAAAGATGACTAAAGTAGGAGTCCCAGTTTAGTGAAGAGCAAATAACCGGAAGGAAGACAAGCTTTTGATAAATGTTCTAATCCAGCAATGAAATATTATGAAGCATAAAGGGAGGAGGGAATGACTCAAATGGAGAGTCAGGGAAAGGGGTCCAGGAGAAAGCGACTGTTAAGCTTTCCTAAGAAGCTAAGAAGACTTTGGCAGGGACTGGCTTTCCTGAAAAAAATCTGGTTTTCTTATTGATCAGGCCCACAAAAGAGAGCTCTGCCTTCAAACCCAGAGGTAGTTAAGAATTCAAGAGACTTTTTACCCTCTGGGGAGAATGAAACCTGAGCCAGGAAAACTTGGGCTGGATCCAGTTGGCTCAAGAGAGGCTTCCAGAAATGAGAAAATTCCGAGACTTAACTCCTAAGCTTCACTTCAATTGTTAACACAGAACCTGTAGAATGAGGGCTTTGGGTCACACAGTATATAGATCAAGCTGGAGGCGTGTTCAAACCTGTGGTCCATCACTCACTCGGTGATGTCTACACAATGGAGCCACAATAAAAACTGTGCACACGTACTACATTAACATGTAGTACACCTGAAACATAAAAGATTAATTTAAAAAATCTCTGAACTCTGAGGCTGAGATGAACATCTCTGGTTGATGACAATCCATGGGCATTGTCACACGCTGATGCCAGGACAATAATGCATCTTGACTATATAGCTTGTTTTGAAGTGTGGATTCTGTCCTCAAATTCTGTAGTTTGATTAACTCTGGCAAACATTTCCAAAACGCACCAGGTATTAGCTATAGAACATGTCAACAAAGTTTAAGAATCAGTATTATGCACATTACTTTTTCTGGTAACAATGCATGACCTAAACATCAACAACAACAAAAAATAGAGACCCCCATATACTGGGGATTTTTGAATCACATATAGCTTATGTGTAGAGAGCGCCTGGGAAGGCACATGAGCATTTCTTTGATTATTGTCAGCTGAGTCCAGTGGCATTATCAGAACCACACCCTGGAAACATATCGTGCCAGAGGCAGATATATTGTCAGCTTGACCTTTAGCTCAGGTACCAGGGGGTGGGTTTCATTATCTAAGTTCAGCCAGGTGCAAGGAACGGATGCAATTATCCAGGCTCAGCCAGGAGTGACAATTACAAAGAAGTCAAAAGAATGAAGATTTACAGCTTGATCTTTAACTGAGATTTCACATAATTTCCTTTGTTTAAAACTCTAGTAAAACTTTCTGGAATCATGCTACATATAATTAACGTGCTATATCAGCTCTGGGTCACTGACTCTCCATCAAAGGGCCAGCTGTCCCACTGGGTCCCAGCTTTCCCTACTATCTCTGTATCTGTCTCTTTCATTTTTCTCAACCCCCTGTTGCCCCTACTCAGAACTCATGTCTGCTCTCTAACCATACTGGTCGAGGTCCAAGAGAGAGAAATACTTATACTTATGTATCAACATAGAAATGCTATGGAACTTAGAAAATTCAGAAAAGTCAATGATAATAAAAATACTCTCTCATCTTGTAGATGAAACTAAAGCAGCTCCTAGAGGAAAATTTAAACACATGGGGTGAGGCTAAAAATTAGTAACACCTGACTTAGGAAGTTTAAAAAGAACAGAATTATCCCTCAGAATATAGAAATAAGGAAATAATAAAAGCAAGCAAAAGACAATGAAATAAAAACCCCCAACAGATTATATTATGTAATTTTAACTATTAATATATACTTTTTTATATAAAAACATTTAATATATACATATATATATATATATATATATATATATATATATATATATATATTAATTGGTTTCAGAGAGAGGAAGGAAGAGGGAGAGAGGGATATAAACATCAATGATGAGAGAGAATCATGGAATGGCTGCCTCCTGCACGCTCCCTACTGGGGATCCAGCCTGTAACCCTGGCATGTGCCCTGACTAGGACTCTAACCATGTTCTCTGGTTCTTGGGTCACAATAACCCATTGAGCCACATTAGCTGTGCTTAACTAAAATAATCTTTCTAAATGGACATATAAAATTATTTTCTGCAAAAAGGCTATGGATTAAAGAAGATACTAATGTAAACACAAGCAAATAATAATAAAATTGAAGAGCTGATACTTCTCACACTTCCAACTAGATTTAGTCCTCTTTAGACAACAGCTAACAAACTTGAGCTATGAGAAGATTATATTGTAAACCAATCCCTGAAAATGTTTTCATCCTCCCACAGTTTTTGTTGCTAAAATTAAAAAAGCATAATGACACCTTCTAAAAATTCTTATGGTTGCATTTTTTGAAATCATGGAAAAAGAATTTGCTTGTTTTTAAAATCTTCTAAATGAAGAATTTCAGTGAGTTTTGTATCTGCGTGTTAAAAAGGGGGGGAAATGCAAGGCCTTACCATTTATTGGTTTGCTAGATCAAGTCAGACATCAAAAAAGATGAAACTCACTAGCTAGATCTTCAGCCAAACATTTGCACACCTAGTAGATATGACAAAAAGATGATTAGTAAAAGGAGCCAAAGATGTATTTTTTTCCCATTTGATCCAAGAATCTTAGTGAGTTATCTTTTCAGTATTGAGACATGTAGGTAACTAGAATAGAACTGAGAGTCCAAAAATAAATTCAATTCATACCTTTATGGTCAGTTTATTTTATTTTATTTTTTAAATAGTTTATTGATTTTTTTTTTACAGTGAGGAAGATAAAGGGATAGAGAATTAGAAACATTGATGAAAAAGAAACATTGACCAACTGCCTCCTGCACAACCCCTACCAGGGCTGTGCCTGCAACCAAGGTACGTGCCCTTGACCGGAATTGAACCCTCGGACCTTTCAGTCCACAGGCCGACGCTCTATCCACTGAGCCAAACAGGTTTCAGCTGGTCAGTTAATTTTTGACAAAGAATGCCATGCTAATTCAACAGGGGTAAGAAAAGTATTTTTAACAAATATGGTGGGACAAATGGCTATTCACATTCAAAGAATAAAGTCGACCTTTACCACATATCATATAAAAAATGAACTAAAAATTAATCAAAGACCTAAATGAAAGAGCTAAAACAATGAAACTCTTAAAAGAAAATAGTTGTAAAGCCTCATGACCTTGGAGTAGGCAATAGTTCTTTGGATAGGACTCCAAAAGCATAAGCAACCAAAAAATAATAATAGATAAATAGACTTTTACAAAATAAAATCACTTATCTTGTAATGGCCACAAACAGAAAATGGAACGATACTCCACAAATTGAAAAAAAAAAATGTAAATCACATACATCTAATAAGGGTCCAATGTCCAAAATATATATTTAAAAATATATAATAAATATATTTATTGTCATTACTTTACAATAAAAGATAAATAACTCAATTTAAAAATGGGCAAAGCACTTACATAGATATTTCTCTAATAAAAAGATATGCATGTAAATCACCAATAAGCTCATGAAAATATGCTCAGCAACATTAGTGAACAGGGAACTGTAAATCAAAACTGTAATGAGATACCACCCACACTCACTCAGATAGTTATATGAAAAAAAGGAGGAAAATAACAAGTGTTGGTGGGATTTTAAAATGGCATAGTCACTTTAGAAAACAACCTGGCATTTCCTCAAGTAGTTAAATGTAAAGTTAGACCTGGCAATTCCAGTCAGGTATATACCCAAGAGAAATGAAAACATATCCCTGTGAAAGCTTGTACACAAATGTCCATTCATAGCAGCATTACTCATGATATGCAAAAAGTAGAAATAACCCAAATGTCGGTCAACTGATAGATGTACAGATACATGCTACAACATGGATGAATCTTGAAAACATTTTGCTAAGTGAGAGAAACCAGGCTCAAATTCTATTTATGTGAAATGTCCAGAAGAGGCAAATCCGTAAAGACAGAAAATAGATTAGTGGTTGCCAAGAGCTAGGGAGGAAGGTAATGAAAATACTAAGTTAGAATAGTGGTAATGGTTGCATAACTTTCTGTATCTACTAAAAAAAATCCTGAATTGTATACTTCAAAGGGGTGAATTCTATGGTTTGTAAGAAATCTCAATTTTAAAAAGATTAAAACAAGATAAATATTGTAATAACCTGAACTAGCCCTAAGTTTTGTATTGCAGTGTCACTAGGTCATAAATCATGTTTTTTTGTGTTTTTTTTTTAAAGAAGTATGTTTAATCATATTGTTTTAATTAGTGAAAGCAGTGGTTGTTGCACAGTAACTAAATCAAACATAATTTAAAAGTACTTTGCAAACAACTTAATCTTTATTTTCTCCTTTAAAATTTAATCCTGGCCTATTTTTATCATACATAACTACTAATGCAGCAATACAGGGATATGATTTATAAATGCATAAACATACATATATTGGAGACTAGAGGCCCAATGCACGAGATTCATGCATGGGTAGGGATCCCCTAAGCCCAACCTACACCCTCTCCAATCTGGGACCCCTTGGAGGATGTTGAGCCTAAACCAGCAGTCAGACATCCCTCTCACAATCCTGGACTACTGGCTCCTAATTGCTCACCTGCCTGTCTGCAGGTGACAGAATTTTATGGTTTGTAAGAAACCTCAATTTTACTTATGCCAGGTTGTTTTCTAAAGTGACTATGCCATTTTAAAATCTCACCAACACTTGTTATTTTCCTTCTTTTTTTTTCCTTATAACTATCTGAGTGATTGTTGCCCCTAACTTCCCGCCCCTCCCATCAGCCTGGTTGCCCCAACTGCCCCCTCTGCCAGCCTGGTCACCCCATGCAGTCATTTGGTCATCTCTCACTAACCCCCTTGCCCTTCTGGTCATAGGCAACCATCTTGTGAGGGCATGATGGTCAATTTGCATATTACCTCTTTATTATATTGGATTAATACAGAAAGATTTTTGTTTCATTTAAAAAAATATATTTTATTGATTTTGTACAGAGAGGAAGGGAGAGAGATAGTTAGAAATATCAATGAGAGATAGTCATCGATCAGCTGACTCTTGCACACCCCCTACTGGGAATATGCCCACAACCAAGGTACATGCTCTTGACCGGAATTGAACCTGGGACCCTTCAGTCCCCAAGCCGACGCTCTATCCATTGAGCCAAACCGGTTTCAGCTTTTGTTTAATTTTTTAAACCATTGTTTTTTTTATTGTAATGGTTTTGTTTTATTGATATTTATTTATTTATTCTCACCCGAGGATATTTTTCCATTGATTTTTAAAGAGAGTGGAAGGGAGGAGGAGAGGCACAGAAACATCAATGTGAGAGAGACACATCAATTGGTCACTTCCTGCATGTGGCTCAACCAGGACGAGGGATGGAGCCTGCAACAATGGAACATGCCCTGGGCCGGAATCAAACCCAGACCCTTCAGTCTATGGGTCAATGATCTATCCACTGAGGCAAACCAGCTAGGGATCAAGGATTTTTATTGATGGGACACAATTACCAAAGGTTAGAGACCACTGCTTTGATGTCTTGTTAGATAACAAGGGGGAAAAAACTCAGAGAAATTTATATAAGAAAATCAGCAAGAGGTACTGACATATGAACTTTTAGTTTATATTAGGAATACTGAGGTAATTTGTCTCTATAAATAAAATAAAAACACATCTGAGGGTCTCTGTAGGAAAATTCTCTGAAGTTATATACAGGATTTGTTGATTTTAACTACCTAAATTCTTCATTGTGTGGTGGCAACTGGCAAATTTCCATTCTGTGTTGCTCCCCAGAAGAGGGTCACACCTTATACACAGTGTACTAAAAATACATTCTTTGAGAATAATAACTTTACAGTTCTTTCTTCAGTCTTGCCCCTGACTGCTAGCCTGACACAGGCATGCTGTACCAATTTAGCTGGTACCGCAGACGTTGTCTGGTTCGGCATCCAATTTCTTTTCCCAGCTTGCCCTGGAAAAAGACAGTGGTGTCCCTGTAGTCTGTGATCTGTCTCTTCAAATGTTTGCCTGACCTCCTTATCCAGAACACTCTATAAATACTCCTGCACAGCAGTGAGTCTGTGAAGGAGCAGGATACTCCCTTGGAAGTGACAAAGTAAAACTGAATAATATGTCTGGCCAGGCTTGGACTATACACATGCCAGGTTGCTATTGGGTTTAACAAAAATGCGCTGGCCACGGCCCTCTGTTCCTGAAACCCTACCATGAACACTTTTATAGAAGAACCAAAACCTGGGAGGAAAGTCAACCCCCAGCCCCTGGGCTGGCATCCCTGCACCCCAGCTGTTGTTCAGGAAGTGCTTAATACTTTACAAGTTGTCACAAAACCCAAAGGCTGCATCCGCCAGTGCCAGCCAGCTAGCCTACGAATCAAACATCCTTCCTCTCAGCCCGGTGACACCATGGGAAGGACGCCTAGGTTACTGTGTTTGAGTCCCAGGTCTTCCACTTACTGGCCTTGGGGAGGTCACTCGACTCCTGTGTTCTCGTCTGTAAAATGGAGACGATGGTTAAGTATTGCAGACAGCTGTTGTGAGGCTGAAATAAGAGTAAATCATCTACAAACAGCACAAAAGTTGGCACACATTAGGTACTCAGAGAACATTAGATTTTTTTTAATTTTTTTTTTTAATAAGTCAGGGATGCAGGGTGCTTCCTCTTCATTATCCTACAAGTACTATGGCTGACACTGTTGTGCAGCTTAACCAACAGACAAATAGCCATGTGTTCTTCCTCTTGGGAGAAAACCCTGACTTTATTTGGATGATGTTGGAACTTGGCTTCTCCTGAAGGCAGAGCCATGTGAACAAGCCCAGGCTAACTTGCTGAAGGATGAGCGGCCACAAGAAGCCATTGAATTTAATCCAGCCAGGACCATGCTAAACCAGCACACCAATGAATGAGCTCAGTCAAAAGTCTGAAGTGCTGCCCACACATGTACCACAGCTGACTGCAAATATATGAGTGAGTCCAGCCACAAACAGAAGATCAACAGACCCTTAAGCAATAATAAATGGTCACTGCTTCAACTCACTGAATTTTGGGATAATTTGTTATACAGCCATAGCTCCTTGCGATAGCCTAGAAAGCTTAAGGCACTGGGCTGGTATTCAACCAATTATTATTCTGTGCTTAATAAATGCCTCGCCCCATGTTCACGTATGATTGCTTATGGAGATGCTCATGGTAACCCCATAGGTTGTTTATTTGTTGGTTTTAAAAATGTCGCTCCTCTCTACCTGCATGTTTTAGAGAGTCAATGCTTCATATGACTGTATACTGTTGAAATGGTAATTGGGAAATATTATTTTGAATCAGAATGTTTGTTTTTTACTGGCTTTAGCTTGGCCCATCTCATTGCCAAAACCAGAAGGAAATTCGTTTTTAAGCAAGATCTTATGACAAGTTATTGAGTACTCTAAGCAGGGACTGTTCCTACCATCTCCACAGCCTTTATTCCCTCCAGCACAGTGCCTTGCACATGTTTGAATATTGAAATCTGCCAGGGCAAACCTGGCAGTTCTAGTCAAAACTGGAGTAACCTCAGGTCTGTGAGTCAAACCACAAAACACCCCTAACCAATGTACTCAGAAAGCTTGAGTCAGTTCTATGGTCACTTCTGAAAAATTCTAAAACGGACTAACCATTGAGAGCCCATGTATAACAAGGGGACTTGTTACAAACAACCAGGTTTCAGAGAAGCAACTCACTTCACAGGCTGGAAGGAGGGATTCGGGTAATGGGAATGTCTGATTTCCTTAGGCTTCAACATAAAATTTGAAAAGCTGTGTTCTAACCTGGTGCCTAAAGCCAGTGGTATGTATAGCACAGTGGTTCCCTTGAAAATGAAAAGCATGAACGTATTTACAATAACATCTATCCATCATTTTTGCTGCACAAATTTTTTTCTAACAAAATCTAATTTTGAAATATCAGTAGTAACTTTAATTTTCAGCTCCAACAGGATCTAGAAGATATTTTTGTTGATTGGCACAAAACGGTTTCCCCCAAATACAAGGAAAACCCACTTGGAAAACAGGTTTCCCAGTGCACAAACATATTCTGACAGTGGCTCTGGTTACAATGCAAAGCAAGCTCCGGGATTCCTAAGCAATCTATTTCCTTTGCTTGGATATCACGATAGAACAAGTCTTCCAAAAGGCACACAGGGAATCAAAAACTAAAACTACTTAAGGCTGTCATTTAACACTGCCGGTTTATTGAGATAAGTTACTCAAACAGTAACCTCAGGAACTCCTAGGAAACGAAACAGTTCAGTCGTTTCCCATCTTGCTCCATGGTATTTCCGATTTGTCAGGCAAAATTCTAACTTATCAATGATTATTTCAAAAATGTCTTATTGCTGAAAGGAGGAGCAAATGAAACCATAAGAAAAACAAACTTTATAGCATAAAACACCATTTGGGAGCATGAGAAGAAATTGGAAATATAATTAGCAATGATGAAATCATCAAGGCAACAGTTGATTCCACCTTTGTGAAGTTGGCTGTCATAGGCTGCATCCATATCAGCAGGCCTAAATGTGCACTACACCTAATCAGAACCAGTTGGTTCATGCTTTTTGTTCCATATTGAGCAACAATAAGCAAAGCTAGAGGCTTCCAATGTGAGTTTCTCAACATAGCCTTAAGAAACTCAAATTCCTTAGCCTGTCCAGCAGGACTCGGGTTTCAAACTAGAAGTATTAAGAGGAAAAAGCTAAATCTCTTCCAAATCCAGATTACTACTTCACTTGATTATCAATCTCAGATTTCCAAAGTTAAAGACGCAGTTTCTTCTCACTTCTTGTCATTGGCTCTGTGCAGCTGTTAAAGCTTCAGATGATAAACTTGTGCATGCCGACAGTCCTGGCTCTTGTGATTTTGTGTGTTTGCCTTAGTCTGCCTTGTCATAATATTTCAGCTATCTTATCATAACAAACAGTCCTTGTTTTATTTGCCTTTTGGCTTCTTGTCAAGGTTTGAAGGAGGAGAGAAAGGAAAATAACTTCCTAGCTCCTCTCTGGAGAAATAAAATTTTTTATAACTATTTCTTTTATTTTTTTTAAATGTATTTTTTATTGATTTCAGAGGGGAAGCGAGAGATGGAAACATCCATGATGAAAGAGAATCATTGCCCCCTACTGGGGATCAAGCCCACAACCCGGGCATGTACCCTTGACCGGATTTGAACCCAGGACCCTTCAGTCCTCAGGCCGATGCTCTATCCACTGAGCCAAATTGGCTAGAGTTTCCAACTATTTCTAAGTGGGTCAAATGCATTTTAGAAACCTCTCTGTTTCATCACCATGTGTTACCCTCTCAGAAGATAGAAAATAGAAAGAGAGGGGAGGGAAGTATTCTTGGTCTCTCTCCCTTACAAGCTTCTTGCTGTTGGGACATTTATTTCAGTTTAACCCATATATAATATAAACAAACTTTTATTGTTCCGTGCCTATGAATACTAAGGTGGAGGGTGAGCTTCCCAATGAGAATATTCTCAAAGTCCCCAAAGAAATAAATTTAAGTGGGAATAAAAGTCACAAACAAGAAAAAGTTTGAAGCTAGAACTAGAATCTACTGGAAATGGTAAAATGAAAAAACACAGTTATTGAAAAAAAAATTCTAATAGATGAGCTTCATAGCAGCTTCTTAACTGCTAGAGAGTGAATGAGTCAACTGGAAGGTCCAACAATTTTATTTCTATCACAATGCAGCTTATAAAAAGAGAATGGAAACATTAAAGAAAAGTTCCAGGAGGACACACCCTGAGCCTTCAATATATATTTAACAGCGTCAGAAACAGAGAATCAAAGGAGCAGCGAAAAAACAATATTGAAGAAGGGCTAGCAAGAATGTCCCAAAACTGCCAGGACCGGTTTGGCTCAGTGGATAGAGCGTCGGCCTGCGGACTGAAAGGTCCTGGGTTCGATTCCGGTTGAGGGCATGTACCTTGGTTGCGGGCACATCCCCAGTAGGGGGTGTGCAAGAGGCAGCTAATTGATGATTCTCTCTCATCAACGTTTCTAACTCTCTATCCCTCTCTCTTCCTCTCTGTGAAAAATCAATAATATATATATATATATATATATATATATATATATATATATATATATATATATATAAAGAATGTCCCAAAGTGGGGGAAAAGGACTCTTCAAATGGAAAATTCCATTAAGTGGATGGCAGAATAAACTGGGGATACACTCTTAGGTACATCATGTAGAATTCCAGAGCGTCTGAGATAAAATAGACATTATAAAAGCTACCAGAGGGAAAAGACAGAATGTCTATAAGGAATGATCAGAAGATAGTCAGCAACATTAAAGACCAGATATCAACATGCTAAAGAAAAGTCATTTTGAAAAAAAAGTAAAGGAAAGTCATGTTGGAATTAGAATTCTATGTCTAGCCAAATTATCATCCATGGGTAAAGGCAAAATAAAGAGATTTTTCAGACATACAAATATTTGAAAGTTTGTTAGCCAATTTTTTTCTCTGTAAAAAACTAACCTAAGATGTACTCTAGTAAGAAGAAAAAAAAAAAGTGAATTTAAAGGAAGGATGCAAAAAGTCACAGTGAACAAATAAAACATTAAAAAAATGTAGTAAATCAAAATGAGTACATTTAAAAACTTGTGTGTTTAAAAACAAGCTGGAACCAAAATGTCAGAGAGTAGTAACGTGGAGTTGGGAGGAAGAGTGTGGAGAGAAATACAGTGTCTTAAGTTTTTGAGTTGGAGAATAAAGAGATTGAATTTAGACTTTCAACAAAGTCTAAATTTAAGGATGTGTTTAAATATTCAAAAAAAAAAAAACCCCACTTATACACACTCATGCACACACATACATAAAACAGTAGAGGAGGGAAATGTGGGGAAAGAGAAAATGTAGTCAATACACAAGGCAAAGTGAAACAAGAGAAAGAAAAGAAAAAGCCAAAAGAAAAAAAATATATAGCCTCATGACATCATCCAAGCCCCTACATTCAGCCTTGGGTGAAGCTAGACACACTTCTGGCCTTATTTACTAGCGGCAAGAAATCATCCTTTTGGCTAAAGTTAGATTTGATGGGTTTTTACCACATGCATCCAATTCAGCTTTCCTATTCATCACTTACATTTTTACAATACTTCTCTTCGTCTTCATGCTGAATTAAATGCTCACACATTTACAGAATGTGTTAACACTTATTTTTGAAAACTTCCAGGATATAAATAATGAAAACCAAAAGACAGCCACCATTCATTGCCTTGCTGGATCCCTTCCCTCTCCTCTCTGACTTTTCAGCATCCCAACTTTGCCATTCCCCAGCCCTGCATAGAGAATGCTATCTATTTTTCACTTCAGTGTCTGAGATACTTATTGCGGGGGAAGGGGGGATGTCACAAAATAAATCAATTGCTTCCACTACAAAATTATGCAATTGCACCTTTTTGATCCTGTTTCTTACTAGATTCACACATGGCACTAATGTGTGAAGTCTAGTGATTTAACATCTGTGAGCTTTGGTTTCACAAGCTGCTTAACATCCGTGAACCTTAGGTTTGCATTTAGAATGTGGTTCTAGGCCCCTCCCATTAATGCAGAACCCTCAGTATTCTATAAACATTTTGGCCTGCCAGGACTTGTTGTAGATCCATTCACCTTTTTGCTAGGTATATTAGTCACCTATTCTGCATAACACTTGATTCCTAACCTTAGCAACTTAAATCAAACGCTTTCTGTTTTCTCATAGCTTCTGTGTGTCAGGAATAGGAATGCTTTTGGCTCAGGGTTTCTCACAGGCTATATAGTCAAGGTGTCTGCTGGAGCTGCATAAAGTTATCTTAATGCCCAACTAGGGGACGCTCTATTGCTAAGCTCACTCAAATTCTTAATGGTGAGCTTCAGGTTCTGATGGTGGCTGGCTGGAGAACTTCTGTGTGTGTGTGTGTGTGTGTGTGTGTGTGTGTGTGTGAGAGAGAGAGAGAGAGAGAGAGAGAGAGAGAGAGAGAGAGAGAGAGAGAGGCTGAAGTCACAGTCTTTTTATAACCTAATCTCAGAAGTAGCATCCCATTTTTCCTGCCATATTGCTTTTAGAGGCAAATCACTAAGCCTAGTGCACACTCAAGGGCAAGTTATTACACAAAGGTGTGAAAACCAGGAGTATGTTGGGGTGTTCTCCAACAAGCCTCTTCTTCACTGAAGAGTGACTGAGTAAACTGGTGCCATCTTTGGGGCTGTTAACAGGCCAGGCAACCTAAATATTCACGGGGGGGAGCCAGTAGATTCTTCCTTAAAATCTATCTCCTCCTGAAAATAACAACCAGAACATATAAGGGCACCATATACACGGGGGCTTTAAAGGTAGGGACTGAAGTTCCAGTCTGACAAGGTGAGTGCAGTAAACAACCAACAGGAAAGGGAAGGCAACTGTCCAAAGGCAGATCAACTGCAGGCCTTCTTCAGGCTAGCGGGTTAGATCAGTGGTTCCCGACCACTTTTGTCCTTGCCCCTCCTAAGCAACTCTAAAATCCTGATGCCCCCTCTCATGACATATAATTCTTATTATTCAAAAAGTGAACTCCTATTCATGTGGAGGAAGCCTAAAAGGCCATTAACTTGGTCTAAACAAGCTTCCAAAGAACACGGCATTCATGAAAGTGAAAAATAAAAGAACAAAAGGACAGTTGAAGTATTAAGGAAGAAATTACTAAGAAATTGTTAAAAAAAAAAAAAACACACACACACACCAAAAAACACAAAACACACAACAACAATAATATGAAGTGATAATAGCAAAAATAGCAAATAAAATTTCAAAACGAATAGAGAACTGAAATGCATAAATATATCACTATAATTATAGACTGTATATGAGGCCCCTAGAACCATAGAAATGCAAAAAATTCACTGTTAGTAACTCATTCTCGAATTGCCCCCCTTAAAAACCAAATTGCCCCCCTGTGGAGTGCGGGCACTACGTTGGGAACCACTGGGGGCTGAAAGCTAAGTGGAGCCAGAAGACTCACTGTTCATCCGTTCTTTTCCTGAGTCTTCTGAGCATACGGATGGCCATTGTTTTAAACTCATCACTTCAGATAAATTACTTATGTCTATTTCATTAACCTTCTTTTTCTGGGATTCTGTCTTCTTTCCTTTGAAACATATTCCTCATTTTGCTTGTCTCTCTGTGTTTATTTTTAATACTAAGCCAAACAGCTACCTCTCCTAGTCTTGAAGGAGTGGCCTTATTGTTCAACTTTGCCCTCATTCCTTGTTCCTGGAACCTTCGTGACTGTCTAAGCACCCTCCCTGAATTCCTGATAGGTCCCCGTGGCTGAGGTTGTGCCAAGCTCTGGCCCTGTTGCAAAGGGTGGGATATCACTCAGCACCCAGCTTCAGATGGATTGAAAGCCAGAGCCCCAGGCAGCAGCTTTTATTTTTTATTTTTATTTTTATTTTTAAAATATATTTTATTACTTTTTCACAGAGAGGAGGAGAGAAGGATAGAGAGTTAGAAACATCGATGAGAGAGAATCATCGATCAGCTGCCTCTTGCACACCCCCTACTGGGGATGTGCCCGCAACCAAGGTACATGCCCTTGTCCGGAATCGAACCCGGGACCCTTCAGTCCGCAGGCCGACGCTCTATCCACTGAGCCAAACCGGTCCCGGCCAGGCAGCAGCTTTTAAACTATGCAAATATATATAGTCCTGCTGGCCTCCAGACCTGGTGAATTGGAGTTGCCCCCTCGGTGACAGTTTGAAAAACTTGGGGCTCCAGAAGAGTGTATAAGCTTCTTTTTGGGAGGACCCAGCCAATTGTAGTGAGGCCAAGGGAGAGTGCAAAGATGGCGACCCTCACCTGCATCCCCGAGAGCTCCTCTGTAGCCTTAAGATATGAGGTGAACAGGCCTTTTTCACAGGAAGACTAGGGGTAGGTTTTAGTCTGCTGTCTGAAGCATGCCCTGGGCATGGTATCCAACCAAGAACTGTCTCTCCCATTGTTCAGTCCCATGGGGCCACCCGAGCCAGGCGCTTAAGGGGCATCTCCTTGTGGCCTGCACATGCCCATTGGCTTTGGCTGGCTACTGGGGTGTCGGGGGCCAGGGCAGACCCTCTGGATTTAGTGGGGCCGAGTGGGTAAGCCAAGGCCAGGGTAAGCCCACCTGCTTCAGTGGGTCCAGGTCCTTCCTTTCTTGTAATCACTACATGATCCTTGCAATTTTAGGTCCTTTCATTTCAGCCTCTTCCCATGAGATGAGAACCAGGTAATACTAGGGCCTTGAGCATTCTACAAACTCGTTGACAATGCTACTCATTCATTCTGATCAGTTCCTTTCTCTGTTGTCGTTGTAAGAAGCATCCAAACATGAGGAGGATTTTCCCAAGAGTTTATTTGAGCCAAACTAACATGGCGGGAAGCAAGATGGCCAGTGTTCTGAGAATAACAGATTTGCAGTTCTCTTGACACATTTGGAATGAAAGAAGTTTACAGGAAGGTGGCAGAAAGCAAGGCTGGGAAGACTCTATGCTTGGATTACAGGATGGTTAACAAGATTATGTGCTGACACCTCTGAGAGGTCCGGAAAAGAGGTGTGTTAACCTAGGTGCATAGGAACAATGGACAGGGCTTGCTTAAAGAAAAGATAAGCTTTTTATAGGCCCAGGACGTGACTACTCACCATGATATGACCTGCCCCGTGAGGAATTTATGATCAGATCACCCTGTGAGGTTACTTCCCATCACGAAACTTGTCAGATTTAACAAAGAGCGCTTTCTCCCCCCTTTTTTTCATTCACACTATCCTGTGACATTATCACCCTTAAAATAATATGAAGCTTCTGGGTTACCTGTAGAAAAGGATTATGAGATGTAAGATACAACCTAGAGTTGAATGAAGTTGGTTTAGAGGATTAAACTTTTGACCTCAAATACACTTCATTTGTCTGATGATCTAGCATGGGTGGGGTTCAAAATTTTGTACTGGGTCCCCTAAATATTCAGTTGATGTGAATCCTGGAGCCATTAAATTAATATTATCTGATATTATAAAGCAACTTTTCACAGAAAAAAATTTAGTATGGATCCAGGTTGGGAATGCACTTGATACTTCAATTACTTTCAATCTGAGCAGTCACCTTTCCACATATCTCCACATCTCTAAGAAACTAATGAGTCATAATTAGTGGCTCTGTACCAAGTGATTATGAAATCAGCTGTCCTCTCTTGTCTTCCATTGAAATAATGAGAAATTCTCTGACCTTCTACTCTGAGGATACAAACTTCAAGCAAAAAATAAAACATAATATATGCCATTTATAGTGTTTTCACGTCCAAATTAATTTAAGACAATAGCTTGGAGGCAATTAGCCATAAAATAAATCAGCCTCAGAGAACCTATTTTCCAGGTCTATCATCCAATAAGATTTCCAAACAGAGAACTGCCTAATCTGTTTTATTTACACAGGAAAATATTTTCAGTCACTTTTTTTTTTCCTCTCCCTGCTGCACTCACCAGCCAGGATTACCTTCTAACCATCTGGGACAATGAAAAATAATGCCTACATGAATCACTCTTTCTCTGTTTATAGAGAACCTAGAGGCTCCCCCCCACCCCCCCAATATATTTTATTATTGATTTTGTACAGAGAGGAAGGGAGAGAGATAGAGTTAGAAACAACGATGAGAGAGTCATCGATCAGCTGCCTCTTGCACATCCCCTACTGGGGACATGCCCACAACTAAGGTACGTGCCCTTGACCGGAATCGAACCCGGGACCTTTCAGTCCCCAAGCTGGCGTTCTATCCATTGAACCGAACCGGTTTCGGCATCCAAACCGGTTTCGGCACCTGGAGGCTTTTAAACATTCTACCATCAGCATTGATCTCACTACAGTGTGACTGCTGGCTTCTTTCCCCTGTTTGATTTTGGGCCCTTTTGGCCAGAGTCTCTATCTTGGTGTTGTTTTGGTCCCTGAAATTAGCTCAGGGACTGGCCCTCAATACTTAACTCAGTAAATACTTTCTAAATGGATGAACTGGGCTACATGCTTTTCCCTAAATATATCTTCATGCATCCCCGTGTCTTTTTTCTCTCTCTCAATATCTCAAATGTCATCTTCCCTGCTACCTGGTACCTACTTACATGTCCAAATGGAACCCTTTCTTCAAAGCCCAATTCTCTCAAGCCTGTCACCACTTATCTCTTGCTTTACTGTTGTAATAAGGGCTCTCACTAAGCTTTGTGCCATCTTTGTGCAGCTGAGAAAAAGGTGCCCTCTCTGGACAGATGCACCCTGAGGTGCAACAGGGCACATGGCTTTGGGAACCGAGAACAGATTAATCTTTGCCTTTACTCGCCACGGCAGAGCCCTGGTGCCCTTGTGCAGCGAACCACATACAGACCTGAGGGGGCCCTGAGACAGAGCCTCTCCCTCAACCAGACCACACACCAGGCAGGCTGTGTCTGACAACCTCCCACACCTTTTAAATTGGCTTTGTTTTGCTTTAAGCTCCTTTTTACATTCCCAGCCTTTCATCTCCCACATTCTCCACTAGTTATTATTCATTTGCTGATTCTTGCTAGTTATTAGTTTTCTATTAGGTAGGATAGTTAAGTAAAATGCTGATATCTCAAAAACAGAGTCCAAATTATTGTGAAGCAAGTATGCCTGCATTGAATAACAGTTTTATGGAGACCCAATTCACATCACATTCACCCTTTTAAAGTGTACAATTCAGTGATATTTTTTGTATATTCATATAGTTTTGGCACCATTACCACCATGCAACTTTAGAATATTTTCTATCCCAAGAGTAATTCCATACCCGTTACTAGTCACTCTGCTTTTTCCTCTCTTTCCAAGCCTCTGGCAACCACTGATCTTTCTGAATTTTTCTCTATGGATTTGTCTTCTGGATATTTCATATAAATGCAATCATACTATATGCTGATCTTCTGTGACCATCCCATTTCACTAAGTTTAATGATTTCAAGATTAATAATCATTGTAGTACATTTAAGTGCTTCATTTCCTTTAAGGCTGAATAACAGTTCATTGTATGAATTCACCACATTTTATTTGTCCATTCATCAGTTGGTAGATACTTGGCTTGTTTCCACCTTTGGTTATTATGAATAAAGCTGCAAATTTTTTTTTTTTTTTGTATACTTTTATGTTGACATATGTTTCCACTTCTTTCAGGTTTCCACTTAGGAGTGGAACTGCTGGGTCAGATGGTAAGTCTGTGCAAAGAATGGCCTCCCACCATTGTTGTTGTCAGCTAGTGAGCCATTCTATCTTCAAAGCACTCTAAGTTCACTAACAACCAGGCCACCGTCACAGAGATGGCTCTGAACTCCACTGCCATCCCACCCCCAAGACAACCAATCTGCAGGATCATCTGTAGAGTGGTTGTTCTCAATTTAAGGCTATAAACAGGTGTATTACTATTGCTGCTGTAACATTTTAGCACAAACTTGGTAGCTAGGAACAACTCAAATGTATTGTCTTACAGTGCCTGAGGTCAGAAATCTGAGCAGGGTCAAGGGGTCACAAGGGCTGCACTCCCTCCTGGGGGGCTCCACAGGGAAATCTGTTTTCCTGCTCTTTCCGGCTTCTACAGGCCACCCGCATACCTTGCAATATGGTGTCTTTCCATCTTAGAAGTTAGCGACATCTGGCTGAGTTCCTACCGCTTTGCTTCACTCTTCCACATTCAAGGACCCTTGTGATTGATTCCATTGGGTCCACAGGAGAATCCAGGCTAATCTGCCTCTCTTAAAGTCTACTGATTAGAAACTTGAATTCTATCAGGCTGCCTTAATTTCCTTTTGCCATGTAACCTAAGAGGTCTCAGGGATTAGACTAGAGCCATTGTTGGAGTTCCATTTTTCTACTACCACAACCAAGCTTTGCTGCAGGCTACCTTAACTTTTCATTAGCACTTCCAGAGAAGAATGGTAATAAAAAGTAAAATGTTGACATTCATTGATAATGGATAAAAGTTTGATAAAGGGGAAACCCGAGATGAAAGGAGTGGTGATTGAATCAGATAATGCAGGAGAAATCCTCTACCCCAAGGCTTGCCACAGAGCACCCTTGATTAAAAATTAGTGGAATCTGAAGTTGATCTCGCAGGTCCTTCCAGGGCATGGCTGCCAGTCTGTGTGTGGTCTTTCATCTAATTTTGCACAAAAAGTCGCCATTTCACAAAATTTCCACTATCATATTTCTATTCTCCTCCCTGTCATCCTTAAGATATTTTTTATTTCTTCCCTAGACACCTTCAACATGAAAAGGAAGCAATGGCTATTGTATTTATTTTACAGTTGTAAACCAGGAGTCTTTCTAAGCTGAAATTATGCATCCCTGATATATATATATAATGTCCCCCTAAAGTGTATACACACACTTTAATAGCTGATAACTGTTAAATGAAATGTATTTTAATTAACACTGTCTTTATAATTATTTAAAATGTGTGTGGAAACACAACAGCAATTTAAAAAAAAAAGACACAGTTCCTATCCCCATGGACTGTACAGAGGCGGATCAAACACACTGAATTCACATAAATCCACATTTAGTTGCCATAAGAGCTATGAAAGGACAGGGGCCTGAGATAAAAAGGAACAGGAGGGAATGCTTTTTGATAGGATAGTCAGAGAAGGTCTCCCTGAGAAGGTAATATTCAAATTTATTTGCAGGGAAAAAAGGGGGGCTTTTGGATCAGGTAGAAATAAAGTTTTAAGGGCTATTGGAAACATATATGCAGAATGTATATAAAATCTTTGTTCAGTGCCTGGTTCATAGTAGACGGCAGATACTAGATGACGATGAAAACACTTTTCTGCTCATCCATATCTTCTTCTTTTAAGGTCCATTCCAGTCTAAACTACCCAATGAAACCTTCTTCAGTGAATCCAGCCCACACTGATATTTTTAAATCATGACATGTTTCTGGGCTTCTCCAACCAGCTTGGCTTTCATAGAACATCTGTAACAGGAGGTGACTCAATTTAGCAATTACCTATCTTTTCTTTTTCAGACTCAGTAGGATGATAAACTTTTTAAAATATATATATATATTTTATTGATTTTGTACAGAGAGGAAGAGAGAGAGATAGAGAGTTAGAAACATTGATTAGAGAGAGTCATCGATCAGCTGCCTCTTGGACACCCCCTACTGGGGATATGCCCGCAACCAAGGTACATGCCCTTGACCAGAATCGAACCCGGGACCCTTCAGTTCCCAAGCTGATGCTCTATCCATTGAGCCAAACTGGTTTCGGCAGGATGATAAACTCTTGGAGGGAAGGGGACTGATCTTGTTTTGAATCCCTCCCCACAGTTCCTGGTATAAACTGTAAAGTACCCCACCCATCCATTAGCTAAGGATCTGAGACCTGGCAGTGCTATTAGGAGTGAGAAGAGAGTAATTGTAGAGTCTGACACATTAAGGGCTCAAAAGCTGTTATGTCTTGAAGAAAGGCCAACCACTATACCACTCCAGTGTGCTGAAATGTTTAAAGTTGGAAAGTGCCAAAACCCAGGTCCTGTTGGCACGGCCCTTAAACAAATGGTTCTTAAAGACTTGTTGACGTTGTTGGTAACCATGAAAAAAAAATTTTCTTAAGAGAATATGTTCAACAATCTCGGAGAAGCTTTTGGATTCTACCATTAACAACACCCTTCATTTCCTCACTGCCCTCTGCAACCCACACATATGTGTGTGCATCCACATTTGCATACTATGTAGAGTCCATATTTGTATTTCAAAACTCCTGTTCCCAGCACTGAAAACCCCAAAACAACAAAAACATATTGCCACAAGTTGTTGAGCGACAGTTCACTTATTAGTGTTTATTATTAGATAAAATAGTATAGGATGCCCAGTTAAGTTTGAATTTCAGATAAACAACAAATAATTACTTAGTGTAAGTATGACCCATGCAATCTTGAGACATATTTACACTTAATTATTTGTTGTTTTATGAAATTCTATAACTTGGTATCCTGTATTTTTATTTACCAAATTTCACAATCCTATTATAGGTCTATGTAAATGCTATCACTCATAATCCCTATAAAGCACACAAAATAAGAATATGTTAATTTTACAAATAAGGAAACTGAGGCTCAGAGATAGTAATATCCTCAAGATTATAGCTGATACATGCTTCAAATCAGGATTTGAAATTATATCTGTCCAAACACAAAGACCCTGTTTTCATACTTCTCAAGAAAACCAAATTTGCCACAATCATGTTCAGAGTTAGATAAAAAAATACTGAAATTTTATAATTGTGAGATAAAAGGACATACTCTTGAAGTTCCCTAAACATAGCTTTACACCAAGCTGAGACCTTGGGACCATTTGCCTCTTCTCACCATGAGAGTGCTAGTTGGCCTTCATGGTTCAGCTGAGGAAGCTTCTCTGACCTCCCATGAAGAGGGGATCATCCTATGCCTCTATTTAACCCCTCAACCTGTATTGCAGTGATGTTAAGGGTCTGTCTCCCTCGAAGAGCATGAGTTTCATTTTTCCAGTGCCTGGCATAGGAGTGGAGTCTAAGTAAATGCTTAGAAGACTAAAGCTCAAATTCTGGGCATCAGATTTAGGTGAGTTCTGCTAAAACATGTTTGGGATTGCCAACTGGGAGACAATGGATCTCCTGTATCGCTATGAAAAATGTCATCAAAGAATGGATACTAGAAACTAACCTCTATGGAGAGACAAAGAGAAAACCATAACCCTTTACAATTAAACTTAGGAAAAACCCTACCAGTTACCGTCTTCGTAGAGTCTGTCTTGCTGTGACCTTTGACACAGTTATAACGTAGGTTATTGCACAATTATATTGAATGGAACATCCAGGATAAATCAGGTTTAATATTCATAAATATCTGCAGGAGAAAAAGGAAGAAGTGAAGAAAATTTGAGCTTTACTTTCCTAGTTCAGCAAATTGCAAACCAGTCATTTTAAAAAGTCAGTTTTGTATGACAAATGAAGTCATTTTATATGCTAAAGATACATGTGCTTGGCACATGGGAAGTTATTCCTTAAAGCATTTCCTTGAATATATTCCAGATACTATTTTTTTTTTTAACATCTATAAGTAAATTATAATTCTGGTGAATGCAGGGTTTCTCCATGTCTTTCCTTTTTCTTTAGACAGACCTGGTGATTCCAAGGGCCTTCCATTAGGTTACTGAAAACAAATATGGCATCTTGTCCCTTGGCTGACCTGATCATCATCCTGAACTGAAATTCATTTTATTGTAGTTCCAAGAAACCACTACTTCACTGAGAACAGAAATACACCCACTCCCTCTGGCTTTCAGTTGTCCTACCATATCTAGGTTCTTTGGCTCTTTTTAAAAACTATTCCAGATAAGAATAATTATGGGTCAATGCCCTTTCCAAAATAACATGTAAATGCTACATACATAGCTATTTATATTACTCAATAAATGTTTTAGAAACGATTGACAAGCTCAGATTTAAATAATTTCTATTAAGATAAATAATTATTAGATTCAATTGGTAACTCTTGGTAGAAGCACAAAGATAGAACAATCCACTCAGGAAATCAACTAATTTATTCTTTCACGCTAAGGAAATGACTGATGCAATCAGTGTGTCACTAAGTGTATTGGATAAAGCTTTTAAGTAAAAAGGAAGTCTGTCTAAGGGTGGAATCCCAAACTTCAACCATATAGCGTGGGATGTGTCCTGGGAAGCAGGGGAACTTCCTTCCCCTTCAGAAGCAAACTCTTCTTGTGTGTCAGCCAGGCTGGGCAGTGGTAAGCACACTGTTGACTGTTCCTCAGTATGCAGGAGAGCGGGGGGGGGGGGGGGGGGGGGGGGGGGGGGGAGGACACGCATGTAACAGGAACACTGGCTCAAGTTGCTGGAATGTGTCTCCTAGACCTAACCCTTCCTGATCTTGGACAGGGTGCTTCTCTTGGAGCCTCATTTTCCTCATCAGTAAAATGAAAACATTAATAGTATCACTCCATGGTTTACTGTGAGGACCAGTAAGGCTGTACGTAAATGATTTAGTCCAGGGCCTGGCACAGTATGCCCATAATCTGTTAGTTCCTCTTGCTTTTCTTTCTTGCCTGTCAGCATGACTAAAATCAAGGGAACAGTAAGTTGGCATGTGGATGGGCAATGTTTCAGCTTCTGACCATAGCTTCCTCCAAAAAGATTTCCATGGATATTGTAAGTCAAATTGAAAAAGAGCAGAGATTTGCATAGAGAGGGAAGGATGGCAGGAATTTGGGATTTCAAATATATCTCTTCTTTCCCTTTCCTCCCCTTGGCCCCCTTTCCACATTAAGTTTTATGGGAAACAAAAGGACAAACGACAAGGCCAGGCAGATGAACATTGTAAGTCTTTACCCCCCCACTCCCACCCCCAACTGCAGTAAACTGGGCTTGTGGAAGATCTCTTCTATGTGACTCAAGGCAAGCCTAGGGCCTGCAGCTCTTTCCTCCCAAAGCCCATACTCAGGTTGCTCTGGATCTGACTACTATGCCAGCAGAGAAGAGGGAGTGCAGGAAGACCTAGCTAGTCAGCAAAGAAGCAGCACACTCAAGAGAGCACGTGTCCCTCACCGAGTGCTCACTCCAGGCTTTCTCAGGAAGTGTGAGCCCTGGGACTGCTGGCCCATCGGAGGGAGAGAAAAACGTCAGAAGACAGAGTCAGCCGAGACCGGTTTGGCTCAATGGATAGAGCGTCGGCTTGGGGACTGAAGGGACCCGGGTTCGATTCCGGTCAAGGGCATGTACCTTGGTTGTGGGCATATCCCCAGTGGGGGTTGTGCAAGAGGCAGCTGATCGATGACTCTCTCTCATCGATGTTTCTGACTCTCTATCTCTCTCCCTTCCTCTCTGTACAAAGTCAATAAAATATATTTAAAAAATAAATAAAATAAAATAAAAACTTATTAAAAAAAAAAAAAAAAGAAGACAGAGTCAAAAGCAACGACCAAACCTGGCTCAGAACTTTAACTCACTCAATTCATTCAACATTTATTTTATTGAGCCTCTATTATGTGCAGCACTCTTTCCAGATACTAAAACCTACCCACGTCAGTTTAGAAGTTAGTCAGTCACAACCATAAAGAGGATTCAAGCCCTTGACCCTGGTCACCTCAAACCTGCCCTCTACTCTCTGAGAGCTGAATTCCTTCCCTTCATGCTCATGGCTGTGCCCTTTAGTCTGACCCTTCGTGAGGGCAGGGTGTGACGGAGGGGATCAAAACAGGAGGTGATTTTGGTTGTATTCCCCGGTTTCACTTTCTCCAGCGCTAGGGTCAGAAAACAGTGCTGACCCAGGCCGGGACTGTGTTTTAGGTTTTAACACAAGGAACAAATGCCCCAGTCCCTCTCCCTCAGTTCCAAGTCACTACGAATCTCATATTTCTTGTCCCTGGACTGTCATTGGCCCAAAGGAGAAAATTAGCATTTGATCTGAATTGAGGAAAAAGTGGCTGTCACAAGACTGGAGATGCAGGTAGATAGCCTGTGCTTGTTTGCTTTGGGAAATGATTCGCCTGCCTTTTATCACAAGCAGGAAGATTTCAGCGTAAGTTCAGGCAAGAGAAATAATCCACTCAAGCACCATGAGCTGAGGTGAGGTCAAATGCTAGAACAATAAACAGATGTTCCACCACGATCTTCCTTTCCAGGCCAATCCAGACCATTGGTTATGCCAACACAGGTCCAAAATGAGGCTGGAGGTCCATGAAGAGAAAGCTCAGGTTAGGCTCTTCACAATCATAATAGGGCTTGATTAAAAAAAATAAAAAATAATATATATATAATTGATTTTTTACAGAGAGGAAGAGAGAGATAGAGAGCTAGAAATATCGATGAGAGAGAATCATTGATCAGCTGCCTCTTGCACACCCACTACCGGGAATGTGCCCGAAACCAAGATACATGCCCTTGACCGGAATCAAACCTGGGACCTTTCAGTCCACAGGCTGACACTCTATCCACTGAGATAAACCGGCTTTGGCAGGGCTTGATTTTTTGAGCTGTCATTTTAAATTCCCACTCAACTACCCCTGTGATCTTTAAAAATTAAATCAATCACATTAACCTGATTTACATTTTTACTTGGGGGTTTTGAAATTGAACTAATTTGACCCATCAGAGCCTTTTGTACTTTAAAACAAACGACAGAATTCAAAGAGGAAGAAAAAAAATAAACCCTCTAGACTTCATGATAGATGTATTTTCTTGTTCTATCACTAGCATGTGCTCTATGGCACTCTGGTCATCTAGATGAAAACAAAAAGTGAGATGTGAAGGTGCTAAGTCACCCTCCTCAAATCACATGGCTACTTAGTTGCAAATGTCACACTAGATCCCAGCTTTGCTTGTTCTGTACAGCCTTCTTATTGTCCCTGAATTGATGTCTTAAGCTACTCTAAGAAGTTAGCATGTCAGAACAGGAGCTTTGGTTTCTTTAATTGGCTGAATGAATGTTATTAGTTTTTTGAAAGTCTCAGATTTTGTGGCTTTTAAAAACTACCTCTTTAGTTGGTTTAGTTAGTAAATAAAAAGCAACAGGGGCTGGGACCGGTTTGGCTCAGTGGATAGAGCGTCGGCCTGCGGACTGAAAGGTCCCGGGTTCGATTCCGGTCAAGGGCATGTACCTTGGTTGCGGGCACGCAGCTGGTCGATGTTTCTCTCTCATCGACATTTCTAACTCTCTGTCCCTCTCAGTTCCTCTCTTTGTAAAATCAATAAAATATATATTTTTTGTAAAAAAAGCAACAGAGGTGTGGCCTCTTTGGAGCGTGCCTGTGCCTTTTTCTTGGGCACATACTTAAGAAAACAACAACTCTGGGGGCCCCCACTGGACTTGCATCAGGGGGCCAGCAGGCAGCAAAACCCCTGAACCTGTCTCCAAGGCTCCTTTACTCTGATTTTTCAGTGATTCAATAGCAGCCCTTCCTTGGCTCTTGTCTTTCCTATAGCATTTCTAGGGAGCCAAAGCAGACCTGTCTAAGGCTCTTTCCTATTGCTTCTTCTATCCTAAGCCCTATCCTTGTTTTACTGTCCCCAGCTTTAATAAACACGTTCTCTCAAAATCACCTGGACTCGTGTTGTGCAATCTTTCCAGCATGAAGTCAAGAACCACACACCACCAGTGGCCTGAGGCAGACCTACTCTGCCTGATCCCCATTTGGTAACTTTGGTCTCTTCTCTTCTTCACTCTCTCTCTAATTCATCTTTCCCGTCACTTCTCATCACTGGTGTTGGGAAACCTATCCGTCAGCAGTGGAGTAAATCCTTTGTCAAAATGCGCCTTGTCAACACTGAGATGGAAGGTTTCATCTTAAAAAGCCACGGAGAGAAACACTCCAAAAATGGGTGGATGGATTTGTCAGTTCTTTGCCAACATTTGGGTGGCAACCCATTCTTAAGATCATACCTTTAAACTGGATGAAGATACATAGAACTCTAAGGAATAACTGAATTGGCACTTTATCCCGTGCTCTACCTCCTGTTATAGAAATTCTCACAATCAATCACCAGTTGAATTGACCAGGTAAAAAGAGATAAAATGGGTAGCGCCAAAAGCATTTCCAGAAATCCATGCTGAAACCGGTTTGGCTCAGTGGATAGAGCATCGGCCAGCGGATTGAAAGGTCCCGGGTTCGATTCCGGTCAAGGGCGTGTACCTTGGCAGCAGATGGATGTTTCTCTCTCATCGATGTTTCTAACTCTCTATCCCTCTCTCTTCCTCTCTGTAAAAAATCAGATATATATATATATATATATATATATATATATATATATATATATGGTATATATATATATGGTATATATTGTGTGTGTGTGTGTGTGTGTGTGTGTGTGTGTGTGTATATATATATATATATATATATATATTTATATATATATATATGGAAATCACTTCCTCCTCCTGCCCCATGGTGTCTCCTTAACAATTGGGCTGCCTTTAAGGGTGAGGGTCAAAAGAAAAAAAGTTTTTTTGTGGGTTTTTTTTTTTTTTTTCCGTAATGTTGCCTGGCCTCGATACAGACCAGGCGACGGGAAATCTGGCCTGTAAATGGATCTCTGACTCATAACACTATTTCCCAGTTCTTAAAAAAAGCAATACACATATATTGCTTCCTTGGTATGTGGTAATTGTTTTTATGATCCAAGAACCATACCTTGTTCATCTATTCCTATTCTGCAACAGGTATATTGCTTACACTGATTATACCTCACAGTTCCCTGAAATTGTAATAATTATGCTCAAACACTTTCTCAATTGCTGCCCTTTGCTCTTTGCATAAAAATCAACTCATGTGTTAGAACATTGTAAACATGCTGACCACTCGCCTTGTTTTGCTTTTTGTGATCTGACTGTTAGATAAAGCTATGGCTTACAAGGCTGTGTCACTGTGCCTCATTTAGGCACAGTGATCCTACCTAGCCCCAACTGTATTCTCTTGTCTGTCTTCTTTAATCTTTCACCATCACTCCTCAGGTTCACCCCTGGCTGCGCTGGATGCGATTTAGAATACTACTCAGCCATAAAAAGAAGGAAATCTTGCCACTTGGAAAAACATGGATGGACCTTGAGTGTAAAATGCTAAACAAAGTAAGTCAGAAAGCGTTAAATACATTATGATTTCACTTATATGTGGAATCTAAATAACAAAAGAAAACTCCTAAATATAAAGGATAGCTTGGTGGTTATTGAAGGGAAAAGGGCTGGAATGGGTGATATAGGTAAAGGGGATCAATTGTATGGTGATAGATAGTAACTACACTTATTTTGGAGATCATTATATAGTGTATACAAAGACTGAATTATGTTAAACAACTAAAACTAATATAACATTATCTACCAATTTTATCTCAACACACACACACACACACACACACACACACACACACAAAGAAAAAAAAAAAAGAAAAAAAAAAGAGCCAAACAAACCATTTGGAGGGGTCATTTGGTATTTGCTGTTAACACACTTTGTTACTGCAGTGAGAGTCCAAGTGGCACACTCATTTTGTAGATGGAGCAGGGCAGAGATCATTGCCATTGTGTACCATATGCAACTTGTGGCAAATCTTGCCTTTTCATCCCTTAGAATTCTGTATCAGGTTCATATATGGTAAAGCATCTGCTTGCTGTGTGCTCAGCGAGCCTGGCTTTATGGGCTCTACAGGAGTGAGGCTCTGAGGGCTGACATAAGGAGCTGCTTTGCTGAAAGAAACAATGGAAAGGAAAGTACTAGTAAGTACACGCTGTACCTCTATTTCCCGTTATTCTGGAATTCAACCCGTCTAGAATCTCCAAGAAGGTCTGAATCGTGCTCTGCTTTGAAAAGTAGGTACAATCCTAAGAGATGGTTCATATTACAATAATCAACCAACCTGCCCCACCCTCCTCGTTAACTCAGAAAGCCTCCACAACAGGTGCATGGTCCAGTCAGCTGAGCCTGGGAAGACAGAAGAAACTGATTTGTCTTGGAAAACATTATGTAAGAGACTCTGACTACTTTGGTCTCCCTTCCATTTCCTGTTGAGTGTGCAATTTCTTGGCCTCACAATTACAGCCAATGGCTACAGGAAAGGTCAAAGGGTGGCAGTCATTTCAAAAGCATCTTAATTGCAGTGGTGAGCAGAATCAAGAGATTTAAGTAGTTTATAATCTGTGTGTATTATTCAAACAATCTACATACCCAAGTGCCCCAATGACCTCCGTCCAAATTCCACTTTTATCACTAATATAACAAATTTGAATAGTGCTTAAAGTATAAAAAATGCACTTTCATTCTCAATCTCAATTTCCTCATCTGCAAAGAGGGTTGTATATTATCATCTTCATAGTTTACAATGAAAAAAAAAGTAAGTGAAATAACAGGTAATGCACTTTCTCTATAGTATTTGGCTGGTGAAGATATTTCAATTACCCAATGGCAACTATTACTTCACACATATAATTTATTTTATAGATAACCTAGTTAACATCAGGTACATTGCTAAGTATTGAGAATTTTAAAGTGCCTGTAACATTATGGCTCTGTAACATGAGAGGATCTTTCTCTTAAGAGTAGACTTCAGCCCTGGTCTAGCCTAGGCCTGCAAACTGGGGGGTCCCAGGTTCGATTTCAATCAAGGGCGCATGCCCAGATTGTGGGCTTGATCCCCAGTGGGGGGCGTGCGGGGAGCGGATGATCAATGGTTCTCTCTCATCATTGATGTTTCTCTCTCTCTTTCCCTTCCTCTCTGAAATCAATAAAAATATATATTAAAAAAAAAAAAAAGTAAAAAAAAAAAAAGTGGACTTCACACATCTGTGTTGGGCAAATGCTAACAAATACATGTACCCCTATCTACAATACTGCTTATAAAGTAGTTAGTAACCAAAGAGATTTTAGAGCTGTTTAATAAGGCAGTGCTTTGAAGCTCCTATAGGTCTGTGGATTGGAGGAGTCTTCCAGCCACGCTTCTACTTAAAAAAAAAAAAATATATATATATATATATATATATATATATATATATATATATAATTTAAGAAAGGAAGAGATAGATAGAAATATCAATGATGAGAGAATCATTGATCAGCTGCCTCCTGCATGCCCCACACTGGGGATTGAGCCTGAAACCCAGGCATGTGCCCTGACCGGATCGAACCTGGTTCAAAGATCAATGCTCAACCACGGAGCAATGCCAGCTGGGCCAGCTCCACTTATACTTTTTTTAAAAAAATATATTTTATTGATTTTTTACAGAGAGGAAGGGAGAGAGATAGAGAGCTAGAAATGTCGATGAGAGAGAAACAACGACCAGCTGCCTCCTGCACACCCCCCACTGGGGATGTGCCCGCAACCAATGTACACGCCCTTGACCGGAATCGAACCCGGGACCTCTCAGTCCGCAGACCGACGCTCTACCGCTGAGCCAAACCGGTTTCGGCCCCACTTATACTTTTTAAAAAGCTAAGCTGATGGCCCCCTTATCCAGTTCCATTTTCCATGATTTCAATTATGCCATCAACTGAGGTCCAAAAATATTAAACGAAAATATTTCCGAAATAAAAAATTCATGTTTTAAACTGTGTGCTGTTCTGAGTAGTCTGATAAAAATCTCATACCATTCTACTTTGTCCCACCTGGATGTGAATCACACTTTTGTCCAGTGTATCCACATTGTATATGCTCCCTGCCTATTAGTCACCAAACACCCATCTCCGTTATCAGATCAACCACTGTAGTCACAGTACTTCTGTTCAAGCAACCCTTAGTTTACTTAATAATGGCCCCCAAGTATGAGTGTAGCAATACCAGCAATTTAGATATGCCAAAGAAAAGCCATCAAGTGCTTCCAGTGAAAAGCTGTGTATGTATGGGAAAAAAACAGAGTAAATATAGAAAGACCTGATGCTTGCAACCATACTAAAGATGCTGTAAAACCCCAGCCACTCCTTTTAAGTATCTTGTTTTATAGATTTTAGAGAGAGAGAGAGAGAGGGAGAAAACATCAATGTGAAGAAAAAACATCAATCAATTGCCCCCTGTACAAGTCCCAACCAGGGATCGAATCCACAACCTGGGTTATGTGCCCTAACCAGGAATCGGAGACCTTTCAGTGTACAAGCCCATGCTCCAACCACCTGAGCCATGCTGGCCAGGCCCCAGCTACTTCTGATTCCCCGACAAGGAATTTCATGTTTTCTCTCTCAGCAAGGAAAAGCCAAGGATTGTTTCTATCTCATGTCTTCAGTTTTCTGCCCCCTAAGTCTCAGTATCTTTCCTCCGATCTCTCTTAGCTATCCCGTTCTAAAGTAGCAAGAAAAGCTGTGAAAGTCAGTGATATTTTTCCCACCATGGGTAGTACTTGTAGCATTCCTTAAGGAAACTACAAAACTATATTTAAAATAATTAAATTAGAAAACCAAGCTCTCATCCTAATCTACATATTGCAAAGAGTGACAGAGCTTCAGGGAGCAACACTGCAGACAGAAGAAAAAAGCTCTACATTGTCTTGCCAAGACTTGTCTTCCTACTTTCCCAGAAAGGCAAGGAATAGAAAAAAAATTGTAAGGAAAAGAAAGGAATGAATGGCTGGAGCAAAATTCGTGTTCTTCCTATCTCCAACTTGGAATGTTTCTCATTAAAGAAAACTTTCTCATCTGTATGTATCCAAAGATATGTTTCACCAGTATATCCATAGTAATAAAAGCATAATATGCTAATTAGACCGGATATCCCGGATCACCTTCCAGATGAAGCTGGTGCAGAAGCTGGTGCAAGCAGCCGGGGGAAGGCCTACTCTTGCAAGAATTTCGTTAATTGGGCCTATAGTTTTTATATAATTTACATCAAAACTGGATTTTTTTAATTTTTATTTTATTTTTTGTTGATAGAATAAACTCTAATGAAAAAAGCTGAGAATCTGTAGATTGCTATCCCAACTTAATTTTCCATATTCCCCATTTCAGAAATGTAAAATGAATATTCTAATAAAATTTTCTCATTATACTAGGAGTACTATTCAATTTGGAAGCCTGCCATTTTAATGAACAAATATTTTTCTCCCAGTACAACAAACAAAAGTGTGAACATGAAATGCTTGGGTCTAAATAATGGTTTAAAATCTGAGAATATTGTGGAATATAATGACCAACATAAACAGATGAACAAAAACAGACCCAGAGACAGAGAAGCATCAATCAGACTATCAAACCTCAGAGAAGGTAGGGAAGGTTGGGCATAAGCGGGAGAGATCAACCAAAGGACTTGTATGCATGAATATAGGTAAGCCTAATCAATGGACACAGACACCAGGGGGGTGAGGGTATATGTGGGGGAGCAATGAGGGAATAAGGACACATATGTAATAACTTAATAAAGAAAAATATTAAAAAATAATAAAATCTGGGAATAGTACAGGGAAATATTAAATTATGAATTTTAGAAATAAAATTAAGAATCCTATCTTAACATGTATTACCTAAGTAATGATAGTGAAACAAAGTTTTAAGTTATCCTCCTCCTAAACTGCCAGGCATTGAGCTCTAACTACAAATCTTATAGCTGGAAAAATATGACATATTTTTTCTTGCTGTGAAATTTTCTCAAAAATACTATCAGACACACACCAATTAAAAATAGCTTAACAGATTAATGTGAAAGTGCTTAAAAGTAAGTTGAGCTGCTTAAAATGCTTGAGAAAATGAATGATTAGAAGAGAATTAAGTGATGTGTGAAGTACAGAAATTAGATATAGGCAAATTATATGACAATGCAAATATTTATTTTCAGTTTACATTTGGGAGAAGACAGTCCAAATTCCAAAGATAATTAAGGAACCATATGAAATGCCACCTTAGAGAAATACAACCCCAAAATTTATACTTATATATTCTAGTTCTGTTGCTTATAACTTCCAAAATTTAAGGGCCTCTATCAGTTCTACAGTTTACAAAAGAAAAGCATGGCCGAAACCAGTTTGGCTCAGTGGATAGAGCGTCGGTCTGAGGACTTTAGGATCCCAGGTTCAATTCTGGTCAAGGGCATGTACATTGGTTACGGGCACATCCCCGGTGTGTGTGTGTGGGGGGTGCTAGAAGCAGCTGGTCGATATTTCTCTCTCATCGATGTTTCTCGCTATCTCTCTCCCTTCCTCTCTGTAAAAAAAATCAATAAAATATATATATTTTTAAAACAATCTATTTAAAAGAAAAAAGAAAAGCATTCAAGTAAAGATATCATAAAAGTTGATTATACCTGGAGAAAAAAAAAGCTTTTTTTCCTTTACAAGTTGGGTTTTGCTTTCAGTATTAAAATTAAGATCAAGATTACAGTATATACAAAAATAGTATCCAGTGGATGATTATGTGTTTTGGAGAGCAGAAACTTCAAAATGATTAGAAAAAATAGTAAGTATCATACACTGCACTCATGAAATTGTAGGTTAGACAGAAAAATGGTGAATGTCCATAGACGAAAATGTCATGTCGGACAGGATTAAATTTGGCTTAACTGAAGTAATTTGGTCACCTATTATGAATGAACTCTTGTTAGCCAAAGATTATTTTTTTGATGTTCAACTTCTGATATATCCTATCCTGGGTAAGACCTTTCGTTTTCATCAAGATATTCTTATTTCAGGCATTTCCAAAATGAGAATAGCACCAGAATAATCTCTATCTCTATCATCTCTGTATTAGCAAAAATAGACCACTTTTACTCTCCATCCTGAAATATTTTACTTAGCAATGACTACAAAGGTGACATCGTTCTATTTAATAATGAAATTAAACAACTGCTATAACTTTCACATCAAAGTTATAAGAACTATGTTCATTCAGCGTTAGATGCCCACAGACTGGATCTAGTGTTTGTATGTAAAAAGTACTCAACAGGTATTAATGAACTGATGGTACTAATTTGTGACAAATGACGGATTAACAAGTCTCAAAAAACAAATACAGCAGATTCAAGAATAATATGCACAGTATGTCCTCTTATAGAATACTAGTGGCCCAGTGCACAAAATTGCATGCAATAGGCCGCCTGATGCAGGAGCTGTTGGGAGCCGCACCGCTTCTGAGGGAGGTGGGAGCAAGCCCCCGGCACCCTAGGAGGGAGCCTCTGCTGCCTGTGGGAGTCAGGAGGGAGTCTCTGCCTTCTCCAGCAGGAGCTGGAGGAACCAAGAGGTTCTCCATACATCTCCTGGTGACCAGTTGTGCATAGCCCTGCCCACCCATGTGCGCCTGATGCACACCCAGCCTCCTCCTGATTGACTCATTCGCATATTAGCTCTTTTATTATATAGGATTTTAAAACTTCCACAATAATACTACAAGCTTCCAGAGTTAAGCACATAATGGAAGGGTGATTACTGAATTTTATGCTGGCAAGGAGTGAGGGCAATAGCATCAGGAAATGCATAGAAGTCCTGAATTGTTCTTATTTGGATCTAAGTCAAATATTATAATACTAATTTTTACAAAAGAGGACAATGGGCATCAATGTTCATTACCTTATTCTCTTCTTGTCTACCTATTTACATAGTTTCTAAAAAAAGCAAGCACCAGACATTTTTGCAGGAACAATCAGCAGTATATTGATGGATCAACAGGATTTACCAGCTAATTATCTATTTTAGGACCATTATTAATTTGAAGATCAATAATCTGTGCATCTTATTTTTATAGTTGCAATATATAGTTGTGATGCACCTTAGATTTTTAATAAAGTGGACTTCCATTTTTTAAAGAAGTTAAAATTTATATGAGAATATTTCAATTACAAAAAAATTGCCTTACATTGCCTGATTTAGTCAAAGCTGCTTCAAATCCCAAACTTTTATCATTAATGACTGATTGTTTATCAACATGAAGAGTAGAAAAGACCAAGAATTTTGTTTTGTTTAATCCTCACCAGAGGATCTTTTTTTCATTGATTTTTTTTTAGAAAGTGTAAGGGAGGGAAGAGACAAAGAGAAATACTGATGTCTCACACTCAGTATTGCTGGCTCCACTCCCCACCCGCACACTCCGACAGGGTGGGGAGTGGAGCCAGCAACTGAAGTATGTGCTCTTCAGGGGAATCAAAACCACAACCCTTTAGTCTGCCGGCCAATGCTCTCACCACTGAGTCAAACCTGCCGGGCAAGAATTCTGCTTATTATAGCAAAAACTTTCATGGTATTTGACAGAATTCAGAGCTCTTTTTAAAAATGGGTTCATATCTGTGAAACTAAGTCAGCCAGAATAAAGTCTTTGTTTTAAAAAAGAGCCTGACCAGTATGGTTCAGTAACTGAGCATTGACTCCTGAGGTCAAGGCTTGATGCCTGGTCAGGGCACATGCTCAGGTTTTCGGCTCAGTCTCCAGTAGGGGTCATGCAGGAGGCAGCCAATTGATATTTCTCTCTCTATCCCTTCCTCTCTGAATAAACAAAAATAAAAAAAAATTAGGCAACCAAAATGTATTTCAAAAGATATAATAGCAAAATTGATTTTAACAGCTGATTCTACTACATTTTGAAAATGAAATATCTTTTTATAAACATTGCTTTTATAATTACTCAAAATGTATACATTTTTTGGGACACCCTGTATAAAAACCAAAGCAAAGTGACAGAATGCTAAAAACTGCTAAGCAATGGATTAAAGAAACTTTGCTAATAGTCCTCTTTGTCCTTCTATTGTTATATATATAAATTAGGTATGATAATTAAACACTGGCCTTGTAGGACTTAATAGAAGTCTAAAAGTAATTATTAAAAAGTCTTCAAATACTTTATAAATACTATTAACAAAAACATTTATTGTATTTTATTTTTTGTCTTTCTTCAATGAAAGTGTCCCTTTACATCAGACTGCTTCATATTGTTTCGAATTCTCAGAGATCTTAGTTTTCTTCCAAAATGATATTCCCAGTTTATCAAAATATTTCTGATTATGAAAGATGATACTAGTACTATGCTACTTGAGGGGGAAAAAGAGAGAATTGCAGCACAACTGGTAAAGTTCCTGGACTTGGTTCAATCAAGTTATGGATCATTCAACTGACATACTTTGTTACTCTAGCATTTTCAAGCATTATTTTGAAAACATATTCTCAGTGTGAGATTTCTTGTAAAAATAGGAAGAATTTAACTTCTGTAAACATTTGCAATGCCACCTATTTCTTTGAATATTTTTCCCCTTGAGAGAGCTGCTCCAGTGAAGAATTGTTGCTTACACGTTCATGTCCAGATTTAAAAAGAAACTCAATGTTTTTCTATGAAGACAGAAATGCCCAAGTAATGTGAAAGCTTTCTGTAACCAGGGATTGCCCACCTATTCCAAGCATGTAATCACACCCTATAGATTCCTGATAAATTAAAAATGTTCTCCAGTTACTCATAGTTCGTCAGATGTGTTGTTCACCTTTGGTATTTGACATTCTTCACTGGTATGACAACTCTGAAGGATGTCCTTGTAGTGGTCCTTCAGATCATCATACAAAGAAGCAGTTTCTTGCGAGTTAGCCAATGGTAACACCTTTTCATTCAATAGCATCTGCACTCGGAATTCTTCTTTAGGAGTCTTAGCATTTTCACAATGGTAAAGCACAAATATCAGGTTTGAGGCATAAGGTACAATGTGACCGCTTCGGAACTTCCGATGCATTTGCTCCTTGTAATTGTATGCTGTGAGGGGCTCCTTGTCTTTGAAGTAGCCCATGAGTGAAAGCAGTGGAAGAAGGGTCTCTGCATGACCAAACTGAAGGATGACTGGAGAAGAAATTGGCTGAGACCTTAAATGAGAAATTGAGAAAAAGAATGTCTATGTATCTGTGTCAAAGAAAATAATTTCTACACTTAGAAGCATACAACATTCTCATCAACAAGTGTTTGTAAGCCTCTCTTCTTAACTGGTACACATTAAGCAGGGCATCTAAAGCATCTAAAGCCTTGTATTTATTTCCAAGAAGCATCCCCTTAGGTCCCCAAAGCAGAATCATTCAGACCATAACTATATTTGATTTCACCTGCATAAATAGTTTTCAATTTTGCATTATTTTGTCAGTATTTCAAAACTAGGTGATTTCAGATTCTTACAAATCCAGATTTTTTTTTTTTTTTTGGCTCCTCTTGAAAAAATGAAAGATCGGGCAACATATATATTCACACAAGGCAATAATCAATATAACAGGAATGAGGATTACCCTCCAGAGGGGACATAAATGTGTTACACAGGACATACATCACTCCATGCTATCTCACATAGGATATTTCATTAGTTCCCAGATCTCTTTATACATTTGAGCATATGCAAATCAAAGCTAATACCACTTCCATAATGTAAATATAATGCAATTTAATAGTGATACAAGTTAAAGAAAAAGAAATACTGGTTTACAGTTTAAGTCCTCTAGCCATGATGCAATAACTCCAAAGCTGGGACCCATTCTAAGAATCAATGTTTTTTAAAATTTCATTCTTCTTGATTTTTGCATTTCAAGAAAAAATACAGAGCTCACTGAATGTCTAGTTTGGGTTTTAAGAGTAAGAAGCAGAATTTAGCACACTTTTAAATAAATTACAAGATCTAAAAGAATGTTAGGTATTTTTTGCATTAACTCAAAAGTATTTCCATTAAATAACAGCTTAAACTATGAGTCACTTGTCTCAAACATAACTGCTTTTCTTCACTATTCTACTTTATAAGCTGAAATTCAACTTAGTAATCTTTAGTGGTTCAAGTGTTGAAACTAGAATATATATGACAAAGCAATCTTCTTCAAGGAGTAAAACACCTAACTAATAATTATGACAAAGGAGCAATGACAATACATTGCTCCTTTGGAGCAATGGAGCAAATAGTCTTTGCAACAAATAGTGCAGGAATACTAAACATCCACATGCAAAAACAATGAATTTGGACAGATCTTAGACTCTTCACAAAAATTAACTAAAAAAGGATCATAGACCTAAATGTAAAACTCAATACAATAAAACTCCTAGCAGATGACAAAGGAGAAAACTTAGATAACCTTGGATATGGCAATGACTTTTATATATAACACCAAAGGCATGATCCATGAAAGTTAACTGATAAGCTAATCTTAATTAAAATTAAAAAAACAAAACTCTCCTCTGCTAAAGTCAATGTCAAGAGAATGAGAAGACAAGTCACAAACTGGGAGAAAATATTTGCAAAAGACACCTATGACAAAGGACTGTTATCTAAAATATACAAATAATTCTTAAGACTTAACAATAAAGAACAACCCAATTAAAAGATGGGCAAAAAACTGGCTGGTGTGGCTCAGAGGTTGAGCATGGATGGACCAAAGAACCAAAAGGTCCTTGGTTTGATTCCCAGTCAGGGCACATGCCTGGGATTGCAGGCTCAATCCCCAGTGGGGGGCGTGCAGGAGGCAGCCGATCAGTGTTTCTATTTATCCATCTCCCTTCCTCTCTCAACTTTCTCTTAAATTAATAAAGATATATATTTTTTAAATGGGCAAAAGACCTGGAAAGCTCACCAAAGAAGATATACAGATGGCAAGTAAGTAAATGAAAAGGTGCTCCACATCATGTCAGTAAGGAATTACAAATTATAACAAGATACCACTACACATCAAAATCCAGAAAGTTGACATCACCAAGTGCTGACAATAGGAGTTCATTCAATCACTGCTGGTATGAATGCAAAATGATATAGCTGCCCTAGCTTGAGTGGCTCAGTGGATAGAGCATCAGCATGCAGATAGAAGGGTCCCAGGTTCAATTCTGGTCAAGGGCTCAAGCCCAGGTTGCAAGCTCCAGTATAGGGTGTGCAGGTGGTAGCTGATCAATAATTCTCTCTCATCATTGATGTTTCTATCTCCTTCTCCCTCTCCCTTCCTCTCTGAAATCAATAAAACAATATATAAAAAATAAAAGGGCTTAATGGCATCTTATTAAAAAAATGATATAGCCATTGTGGAAATCAGTTTGATAGTTTCTGACACAAGTAAACATACTTTTGCCACATGATCCTTATATTCCTTGGTATTTATGCAAGTAAATTAAAAACATATCTATACAAAAACCTAAACATGGACATTTACAGAAGCTTTTTTTTCATAAATGTCAAAACTTAGAAGCAACCAAGATGTTACTTAGTAGGTGAATGGATAAATAAATGGTGGTACATCCAGATAATAAAACATTCAGTGCTAAAAAGAAACAAACTCTCAAGCCATGAAAAGACATGGAGGAAACTTAACTGCATATTACTAAGTGAAAAAAGCCAATCTGAAAAGGCTACATAGCATATGATTCCAACTATATGACATTCTCAAAAAGGTAAAACTATGAAAACAGTAAAAAGATCAGTGCTTCCAAGGGGTTGGAGTTGGAGGAGGATGAATAGGGCAAAGAACAGAGGATTTGTAGGGCAGTGAAACTATTCTGTATAATGGGTACATGTCATTAAGCATTTGTCCAAACCCAGAGAATGTGCAACACCAAGAGTGAACTCTAATGCAAACTAGTACTGACTTTGGTGATAATGATGTTTCGTTGGAGGATTATCAATAACGAATGGACCACTGTGATATAGAATGTCAATAGTAAGGGGTAGGCAAAGGAGTGTATGGGAAAAGAACTCTCTGTACTTTCTGCTCAATTTTGCTATAAACCTAAAACTAATCTAAAGAAGAGTTTATTAAAAACAAAACAAACAACAAAAAACCTACTGTCATGGGAATATATATGACTCAAAAGTGGTTATTTTTATTCCAAAGAGTTAACATAATCCATCTTAAACAGCTGCTCATGCTTATACCAGTTTACCCTTTCAGATGACTTACATTTCAATTTTTCTTTACAAAGTAGCATTAAATGTTAAATGGAAAAATACTTCTATTCTAAATTATATCCAAACATCAAAACTGGAGACTTAAATATCTTCAATTAGTGGGAGTTAAAGAGTTATGGAATTTGTGTGTGGTCACAAATACAGGTAGGGCTTTTTTATTGGTTTTTATAACTCTAAAGATGTCAAAGTAAATACACGAGAGTCTTTATGATCTAATTTTTATCAAAGGCCATTAAAAGTATGTGCCAAGTTTCTGTAAAATAAATCAGTATTTCTGTTAAGTAAGTTGTTCCTTTCAGGAACACACTATTTTTTGCTCTGTCTCCCAACAAAGAGTGTCACACATCTGCTAGGCTCTTGAGATCTATACCCAAGTCCCAAGGAAGGACATTCTAAAAAATGTAAAGTATCAATACAAATATAAGAAAACAAGTGATTAATCTATATGAATGTATATATAGAAATACACTGTTGGAATAAATGTTTTAGTGTAGAGAAGTAGTCAAATTATCTCATTTTAGAAATAAGAAAGACAAGTGAATTGCCTAATGTTATCTAGCAAGATAAGAATTCAGTGCTCCAAATTACAGCCTTCTTTTACTATTATAAGCTGGTAAAATTTTATTAAACCTTTAATTAAAAGTGAAATTTAATTTGAAGTCTAAAATTCTGTTGTTAAATAAAGGCTGATTACTATATGTTTTTCAAAATAGGTAAAACACTCCAAAAAAAGCACTTCAAATCATTCAAAAAGTTCAACCAGAAAAACAATCAATAATTGCATGTTTTTCCCCTAAATATACTCATCTTAGATCTTTCTAAGCTCTTAATTCAAGTTTCACACTCAACTAATGTTATGAAAGAAGTGTTTTTAAACATGATCCAAATAATCCCATTACTTATGTAAGTGCACAAATAAGCAACATGAACTGCCAGAAATATGAGTAGCTTTGGGAAGAAAATTAACAGAAATTTTTTTTTTATCTTCTTATACATCTGATTGAAATATCAGCTCCAATGAGGCATCTGGAGAAGCATCTGTCTGACAGCTTAACACAAATGTAGAACTAAAATGGCTCAAGCATAAAGACTTTTTTTCAAGCAAAGACATAAAAATAAATTCTGCTTCCATTCAAGATGGAATAACAGGGACCAATCTACCTTCCTGCCTTGAACTACTGTAAAATCAGACAAAATATAAGAGCATTTTTCAGACATTCAACAATAGAGTAAGAGTGAAGGAAGGCAAATCAGGTGAATCCCAACAAGTGTCCCAGATTACTGCCTGGAGTTTCCAGGCTGCAGCACAGAGAAGGGGAGCCCCGCAAAATATGAAAGGCAGCTCAATATCATTCATTTTTAGGGAAATGCAAACTAAAACCAAATAAGATACTATAAAATACCCATTATAAAAGCTAAAATTAAAAAGATCTACTATACCAAGTATTTATTAGGATGAAGAATAATAGGAACTCTCATACATTGGTGGGAAGACATTGGCAGTTTCTTAAAAAGTTAAACATACAACTATATATGACTCGGCTATTCTAGCTCTAGATATTATCCAAGAGAAATGATGTGCATATGTCCATATAAAGATCACAAAGGTCCATAGGAGCTTTATTTTTAATAGCCTCAAGCTGGAAACAACCCAAATGCCCATCATAAGGAGAGGGGAGAAACAAATTGTGGTGTACCCATGGAGGGAATATTCCTCAGCCTTAAAAAGGAATTAACTATTGATAGCCACAGCAATATGGATAAATCGCATAATATTGAGCTGAGTGAAAGAAGCAAAAAAAATAATAAAAATGTATGTATTATGATTCCAGTATATAAAATTCTAAAAAAAACACACAAATTAATTTATAGCGTCAGAAAGCAGATCAGTGGTTGCCCAGTTTGGAATGGGTGTGGGGTAGGGAGGGTGGAAAGTAGATTACAAAGAATCACAAAGAAATCTTTGCATGTGACGGATATTTCATTACCATAATTTTGGTAACAATTTCATGGGTATAAACATATATAAAAACTCATCAATTTGAACACTTTAAGTATGTGCTGTTTATATCAACTATACCTCAATAAGGCTATTTAAAAAAATAAAAAATATTAAGGGTTGATAGGCTGAGGTTAGTGACAGAAGTTTTCAATAACCAATCTCAAAGATTCCTCCCTCCCATCAAGCCTTTATCAAACCCCAGTTCAAATTTATTCTCCTTCAGCACTTTTTTTTTTTTTTAGTGATTTTACAAATATCCTCCAAACCAGACATGAGTTCTTTGAGACAGTAATTTAAATGTATTCACCTTTTGCCTGCATAAGCTGTTAGAACGGAGTAATACTGAAATTTAGGAAAGCACGTAGGAGGCAGGTACTAAAATCTAGGAGAAAATATTAGCTAGCATAAACTGAGCTGGTAGTGATACCTATGTAATTAGCTAGGGATTGGTAATAGGAAAGGAGCAAAGGGAAGGCCAGACATTAAAAGCGTGGCCATTGGGCAGCTTGCAGATCACTGGGGGTAAAGGAGTCCAACAAAGGGGACACAGATGCATATACAGTGAAGCTGGGGTGACTAGGGAAGGTACTTGTCTGACTGTCAAGCCTGGAGAACCATGGATTGGCCAGAATGGGTGCAGCCAATGCAAGCCTGTGAACATTTAGGAAGACATAATCCCTAAACAAAGAAACCGTCTCTCTTACTGCTCTTGGCTCACGGAGCTCTCTTGTACCCGGTTCTTCCCATTTCCCCTGTAGGGCCCACAGCCATGCAGACTCCACACACAATGGACTAATGGACTGAAGTTGGGAACACAAGCTAAGCTAGTCTGATACTGGACTGGAGTGTGCAAATATGGAAAAAAATTCTAGACACTGGCTCTGATTTCAGCCCTGATAAGGCAAAATGGGACTTCTTCTTTGGTGGTAATGAGGGAAATTAAACCTTGAAAACTAAAGAATTTGAAATAAAACTTTCCACAGAAATAAAACTTTCTACAATATCTCATCATCCCCTGTGAATCTCAGAAAATTCATTTTCTCAGGATATAGCAAGAAGCCCACTCCCATTAGTAACAGATGGACACTACTTTCACCAATAACAGTAGCAGTGGGGGTGAAGAAAAGTGGGAGATTGATATAAAACTGGAAGTCAAAAGAAAAAAAATCACAATATTATGAGTAGATGTAGTAGATGAGATAGACAGTAAAAATAATGCATGGGTTTGTGCTTGGCTGCCTGGGAGGTTGATGGTGTCATTGACTAAAACAGGGAATACTGAAGAAAAAGAACTGTGGATAGTCCTTCATATCCACTGAGCATTCCAACTGCATTCCTCACTTGTTCATAGGCACTGAGGAGAGAGCAGTGAAATAAACAAAGTTCCACTGAGAGTCAAAAAGTATCTTTCCAGAAGCAACTTGGCCATTTGAATCTGCATTCAGAGTACATTGCTTTTTCCCCTCATTTAGATCGTCTCTTTCAATAACTAGCACTAAAACTGAGTTGGCACCTCCTGGTAGACTGAGCTAAAATTCCCTGGAACACTGACTTCAGAAAGTTAGCAAAAAGATCATTAAAAATAGGTTCTGAGGCCGAAACCGGTTTGGCTCAGTGGTGGAGCGTCGGTCTGCGGACTGAAGGGTCCCGGGGTTCGATTCCGGTCAAGGGCATGTACCTTGGTTGCGGGCACATCCCTGGTAGGGGGTGTGCAAGAGGCAGCTGGTAGATGTTACTCTCTCATCGACGTTTCTAGCTCTCTATCTCTCTCCCTTTCTCTCTGTAAAATATCAATAAAATATATTTTTAAAAAAAATAGGTTCTGAGGACTTAGAATCTACATGCATTTCTAAGAACTTTAAAAGACAAAGCTCTCCTATTAAAGTGGGCTAATTAACCAAATGGCTATTTTATACATTTATTTCAATGCTGCCATCTTATGTTAAAATATGGAACTACACAACCTTAAAAGCCATACCCTTATCCAGTGGAAATCTGAAAATACCAGAGATTTGAGAGTCAATAAAAAGTTAGAAAAAGGATAATGAAAGTTATTCAATGAAAATAACAAATATTTATAGCAATTAATTTTGGTGTCTGAAAGTATCACTCACAAAAAGATCTCATGAGGCAAGCAATTACATTCCAGAATATAAACTTTACTTTGAAAAAGCAGAATAGAAATACACTGATAGAAATAATGGGTAAGGAAATAGTAGAATAAAATGCAGGTACATCACATTTCTTTGTTAAATTCATTCTGTTTTTCTAATCATAGCCGCCCAAAAAGCAACAATGGTTAAATAGCAAATCTAGGCTGTTTTGCTGAGTAGAGCCAAATACACAAGCAAAACCTATTTTTAAAAATCACCCATAAAAAAATATTTTCCATAAGCTTAACTGGGCATTCAGAATATACATCATGCCCTGTCAGTGTGGCTCAGATGGTTGGATATCATCCTGTACTCCAAAAGGCCTTGGGTTCGATTCCAAAAGGCTCGAGTTATAGGTTTGATGCCTGGTGGGGGTACATGCAAGAGATAACAAATCAATGTTTCTCTCTCTCTCAAATCAATAAACATGTCCTCAGGTGAAGATTTAAAAAAAAATTATTTTTTAAGTTTTTACCTTTTTTTCTGTTCAACTGCTTTGTCCAAGTGCTGAAAGATATCCTGAAACAGGATGCAGCTGGACCGACTATTAATAGTATACCCATATCCTCTTTTCCAATATTGTTTCAGATCATTTAAATATTCTAATACCTAAAAATAAAAATTTTTTAAATCATTTTTAAATCATTACATTTTTATTCATGTAACAGATTCCCTAATTTACATTTACCGTTTCAAGTACTTACTAATTGGACCCAAAGATTTATGCCACACAGAGATATGTGTTGACATGTAAATTTAAATTGTGGAATTAGAAGACAGCATATAAAAGCAAGTTAGACCTCACGGTCAAAAGTCCAGCATCCATAACAGTTCAGAACAGTGGGTTATTAAAGACATGTGTTCACATCCCCTTTCTTCTAAAATTATATTAAGATGATAGCAAAAATATATAAACATAAAAGATACACATGGAATATTATTACAGTACAGAAAGATGCCAAGAACAGATCAGGAATGTTTAAGAATTTTAGAAAGGTAGAAATCAGGAAATGAGTTACTTTGATTAATGTATCAGTTTGGCAAAAATATGGAAAACTGGTACTGCTGAAAGGAATGTATGTTGTTATAGATATTCAAAGGGCAAATTGGCAAAATCCATAAAAACATATATCATAAGACCCATTTAATTCCAATTCTAATAAAATAATATTCACAGAGGAACACAGGAGAGAACATACAAGAATGTCTTACAGCAGCACTGCTTACAGGAATCAAAAAAAATTCCAGAAATAACAAAATATCATTTATAGAGAGTTCACTAAACTATAGTATACACATCCTATGGAATATTATGCAGTTATTAAAAATTCTACTCTGTTGTCCTGGCCAGTGTGAACTTGTTGGTTGGGCATCATACCATACACCAAAAGGTTGCTGGTTCAATTTCTGGTGAGAGCGTTGAACCTGGCTTGATTCCTATAGGGACCACTCAGGAGCAGCCAATTGATGTTTCTCTTTCTCTCTCTCACTGGCCTTTCCTCTCTCTCCCTCCCTAAAAAAAAAATTAAAAAAAAAAAATTCATTGATATGTATATCAATGAAAAAAATTCTATACTGCAGATCTACAAGTACTGACATGGAAGCTCTCCAAGATATACTGCTGAATGAGAAGAACAAATTAAGAATAAAAATAGTAAAATGACCATTTGTTACCAAAACACACTCAGACACTAGACTGTTTGCATTTTTAAGAATACAGATTATAAATAGCATAGAAAAGGGTGGAAAGATATATATCAATTAACAACAGTAATTAATCTGTGGAGTTGTCTTGAATAGGAATTGGTGATTACGGTAGTCTTTTTTTACCTGAAAGTTAAACTTTGTATTCAAGTATTATTTGATCAGATAAACAACCAAAACTAGAGAATTAAAACCTGCAACCCAATAGAGGTACATGAGAGCCTGTGTAGTAGTTATGAGCCATTCTCCCAAGAGACCCTAGGCAAGCATGTCAAACTCTCAGGCGGTGGGTCATATGCCTCATTTAATGCCATGAGTTTGACATGCTTGCAAGAGAAACTAAGTAAGAATAAGCAAGAGCAGGCTAGTGCCATATAACCAAACCAAAACTAAACATACAATAAAGAGGCATCTAAATCAGAAAGTTAGCAAAAAGCCCAAAGTAAACATTTTTAAAAAGTAAAAATAAAATAAAATTAAAGTTCTATCAAATCTATTCAGAAAATAAAACAAAATGGTATCAGAAAGGAAACAGTAGCCGAAACCGGTTTGGTTCAGTGGATAGAGCGTCGGTCTGTGGACTGAAAGGTCCCGGGTTCGATTCCGGTCAAGGGCATGTACATTGGTTGCGGGCACATCCCCAATGGGGAGTGTGCAGGAGGCAGCTGATTGAGGATTCTCTCTCATCAATGTTTCTAACTCTCTATTCTTCTCTCTTCCTCTCTGTAAAAAATCAATAAAATATATTTTAAAAAATAATAAAATAAATAAAAACCAATTTTATTTTTTTTTTAAAGAAATGAAACAGTAGTTATAACTGGAAATTTATAAAATAAATTAAAAAAATTAAAAATCCTATTTGCACTATTAAAACTTTACATCAAAAAGACTTGAGCTTGGCTTGCTTGGTTCAATGGTTGAGCATTGACCTATGAACCAGGTCACGGTTCAAATTCTGATCAGGGCACATGCCTGGCTGCAAGCTTGATCCCCAGTGTGAGGTGTGCAGGAGGCACTGATCAATGATTCTCTCTCATCATTGATATTTTGCTCTCTCTCTCCCTCTCCCTTCCTCTCTGAAATCAATAAAAATTATTATATATATATACCTATGTATAGCTACAAATATAGAGCTTTATTAAGACAAATGTGAAAACTTGAATTCAGTATATTAGAACAGTGGGTTATTAAAGACATGTGTTCTATATATATAATTATAGTTTATTATGGTTATGTAGGAGAATCTTCTTGTTGAGAGGCATGCCCAAGTATTTAAGGGTGAAGTTTCTTGAGGTTTGCAAAAGAAAAAGATTACATATATGTGTTAACAGAATAAATTATCTCAAATATGTCTATATCCTAATCCCTAGAACCTCTGAATGTTATTTTACATAGTAAAAGAGAATTTGTGATTAAGTTAAAGACCTTAAGATGGGAAAATTACCCTAAACTATCCAGGTGGACCCAATATAATTACACAGATCCTTTTAAGTAGACAGGAAGGACAGTCAGGGTAGAGCAATATGTGTAGGGAGAAAAGGGAAATGCACTATTTTGACACATATATAAATGGTGACCATAACTCTCAGTTTATATCTGTACCAGCATACTTATTAATGGTGTTCATTTCACTTTAAAAGTATCCCATTTAAAGGGAAAGTTTTATCATCATCCTAAGCAAAGGGCATAACAAAGAGAGAACACAAGTTTCTGAAAAGATGAGTTGTGGAGATAAGAGAGGAGAGAAAGATCCTGGGTACCCAGGACAAAGAAAAAGATCACAGAGAGAAAATATAACACACCTATTACTTTTAGTGCTTAGCATCCTAAAGCAATCATCTACTGAGGGCCCTTCCCCCTTCTTCCACCTCAGCCACTAAGCCTAGTTGCACATTGGCACAATATAACATACAAAACCTGCGTGCTGGTCACTTGTCTGTGAGAACAAAATAAAGCCCTCCTTTACCTTCAAAGATGCATTAGTTCTCACCTTAAAAGCCTGCTTCTATCTGGAAAATAGTATACCACTTTTCAAAATTTGAGGTTAAATTTTGAAGTTAATTTATTTTCATATGGAATATTGAAGGTTTCATATGTATGCAAGAGATAAAGATGACTAAGGTTTCAAAAGTCTATATTCCTTAATGAGCCGTACATAAAAACATCCTATCTCATCCCCAGGATTCTATCCAATGCTGCAATCCTCAATACTTAAAAAAAAAAAAATTAATGCTCTCCCACCTCACCTCTCTGGCTTCTAAAATCTCAAAACTGGCCAGAATTTACCTCCCTAAAAGTTACCAGAGGCCTGTCTCCAAAGAAGGTATATGACTGAGGAGGAAAAAATATGATGTACCGTATTTTTCGGACCATAAGACGCACCGGACCATAAGACGCACCAGTTTTTAGAGAAGGGAAATGAAGAAAAAAAGATTCTGAAACAAATAGTGTCCTAAAATATTTTATGTGCATTAAAACCCAACATCACAGTCATAAACACATGTAATCAACCCTGTAAAGTAAACAGCAGCATTTAGAACCATTTTAGAGCCGGGCAAGCACACAGCGACCACACAGAGCCGGGCAAGTAAAAAAACTTTTTTTTAAAAGTATATGTGTAGGCTATATTTGGACCATAAGACGCAGGGACTTTTCCCCCCCCCTTCTGGGGGGGGAAATGTGCGTCTTATGGTCCGAAAAATACGGTAGGCAGAAAGAAACTGTACATGAATTACTGCCATCACCAGGTGGAACAGAACTCAATTTATCATGCAAACTGTTACAAAAGAAACAGATATTTGGAAAATCATTCATCCTCTCTGAGCCTTGGCTTCCTATAAAAAGGAGTTAATCCTCTCCAGCAATAAAATCTGATATTGGGTTACATTTGTTTTTAATTATAGATGGGCCTAGAAATCAAATCACAATGGAAGAATGTTTTCCAGAGTTTTATGAACCCAAACTAGTTATAAGTAGGTGGGCCCTATCTTTAGGTAAGAAAAATTATGAGTTAGTCAAAGATAGTTAATATTCAATACTCTGATTATTTTTTGAGAAGATACTTTAAGCAGCAACAAATCACGCAAAAAAGAATAGAAACTGCAAAATTAACACTTACCATTGCATCATCTGTGTCAAAAACATCACACCAAGGCGATTTAACACCTTTAATTGCCAGGTCAAATGAACAGGTGAAAAAAGCTACCTGAATCAAATCTGAGGGGGGAAAGGTAAAATTTGTAGGTTACTACTTCGCAATTTTTCAAAGGCTAAAAATCCATAGAATGCCATGTGCAGCCTGGATAAAGTTAGTTGCCACTTTCTTCCTGGCTATCAAAGATTAAGGCTAACCCTGTATAATCCAAAGGGGAGGAACAGGAACTGTTTGGAGAAACCATGAGGATATCTAAATTTCAGCCCAATTAAACTAAAAAAAATTTGTACTACAACAGCTCCAGTCCCAGGATTCAGGCTTGATTTCCAGTAGGGGGCGTACAGGAGGCAGACAATGGATGTTTCTCTCCCTCTCCCTCCTCTCTCACTAAAAATCTATTTTAAAAATCTAAAAAAAACCCACCACAAAACAAAACAAACACCAAAAAAATTGGCAAGGAATGATTTAAATGCTCAATTTATTACAATTTGCCTCTGGGGAGAAAAGGAGATGAATGAGATCCTACAGCAGAACCAAAAGACCTCAATATTCTTAAAACAACTGAAGCATAATATTAAAATTTGATAAAAGTAAGTGTGGGTATAACAACATTCATCATATTAGCCATTATTATTATGTATATGCTTGAATTATTTCCTAATAAAATAAATAATTTTTAAAACTGGCAGTGACCAAACAATTGGGAGAAAGAGAAAAAATTCAAGTTTAAATGCTAAACTCATCTAGGCATTTTCACTTGCTTGATCCTTTAAATGTTAAGCATTCAGTCTCCACGATTGTCAGATTCAAGTCTACATTTTTATCTCCAATATCTCCTATTTCTAGTCTTTTGGAAATTTATTCACAATATAATGAAATCCACAATCTCTGTATGAATATCTGTCAACACCTACTCTTATGCATTACAAATTCCTAAAAAAATTATTATTTTTTTTCTTAACTTCCCATTTCTAAGTGACCATATGTCCTGGTTTTCCATCTGCTTTCTTGGCATAATTATTAATAATGTCACTTTCACCCTCAAGTCTCCTAGGCTGCATGATAAACTGCAGTCAGCTCATCTCTACTTCAATACTTTATGACAGACACCACTGTCCATTTTCTCGGCATCTCTAAGTTTAAAGCCTAAAAAAATAAAATAAATCACACTACTGTGCCTTTCACTTTCTAAAACTTAACCCTTTCAAAACATGAACACGTACTTCTATAATTGCTTTAAAAGCACTTGTATGAGGAGATAACTTGTATGAGAAAAAATAATTTTTGTTTTATATATAATGCTGAAAGTTGAAACTTTATATACCTCTGCCTTCAAAAAAATTCCAGTATAGTAAGAATCTTGTACATTAACTTACATAAAACTCAAAGAATTTCAATCTAAAAATAGTTAAGCATGACCAAAAAAGTATTTTCTTTTTTTAAAAAAATATATATTTTATTGATGTTTTTAGAGAGGAAGGACAGGGTGAGAGAGTTAGAAACACTGATGAGAGAGAAACATCAATCTGCTGCCTCCTGCACATCCCCCACTGGAGATGTACCCACAATCAAGGTACATGCCCTTGACTGAACTCGAACCTGGCACCCTTGAGTCCACAGGCGGACACTCTATCCACTGAGCCAAACCGGTCAGGGCAAAATATTATTTTCTTATTGTAGATTCAATTGTGGGCCTTTTAAAAGGAATAACTTTATTCTTCCATATTTTTTCCATTTTCAGAGTTCAAAAACCATTTAACTACTTCAGAATTCAAATGAAAGATAATAGGTACGTTACCTGCATTTAAATTGTTGACTGGCACTTGCAAAGTAGCTGCAACTTTTTTTAAAATGTGCTGCATTTCTGGTCCAGTTTTGAAGGCTTCTACATGATAAAGAGCCGTATCATTCCTTTCCACTTCAGTTAAAAACTTTTCACAATGATCAAAGAACCTCATTAGTTTATCATTAATTCTTGGAGGTCCACACTCCATGTCTGAAAAGACATAAGCGACAATTTCAAATTAATGAATGTTTTGTTTCAAGGGTAAAAAAAACAACACTAAAAACCCATTTATTCATGTTTAAAATAAGCACATATTATTCAAAAAAGATATAGGGCAAAACTACTCCCTTTCGTAATAGTAATTCATGAGTATAAGCTAGAGAAGACTAAAACAGAGTATCAAAAGAAAATGTGTTATAACAAAACTACACAATAAAGATAATTCAAATGAATGCTTTCTTAAAGAAAGCAAAAAAAAAAAAAAAATTAGCCATGAAAGTCATAAGACATACAAAAATGTGTTATGTAAGTACTATTTCTGTTAGGCACAGAAAACTTGAAAAACTAAAAATAGCAAAATTTCTTTTTTTTTTAGTTCTTTTAAAAATATATATATTTTATTGATTTTGAACAGAGAGGAAGGGAGAGTGAGTTAGAAACATCGATGAGAGTCATCGATCAGCTGCCTCTTGCACACCCCTCACTGGGGATATGCCCGCAACTAAGGTACATGCCCTTGACCGGAATCGAACCTGGGACCCTTCAGTCCCCAAGCCAACGCGCTATCCATTGAGCCAAACCGGTTTGGGCAAAATAGCAAAATTTCTAATTACTAGGTTAGAGATCATTCAAAAGATATAATCTATTTTTCTACTCTAAGCCAAAGCCTAAAAACATTTTATTTTCTAAATTAACTTCCTCAACCCTACTACTAACAATGGCACAAAATACATCTACACTTTTGTTTTTCATTGTGCTAGGAGCTTCTGATTTGGTTTGTTTTCTAACTGAAGCTCCCCCAAATTTCCCATTTAAAATTTTACAAGTTGTATTATTTCCTCAACTTGGGAACAAGTATGTATTGGAAAAAGCATTCATAATCATGCATCAACCACTGGGATGAATTTTCATTGACCATGAAAAGAACACAAGTATACTATTTCTGTATATAAAATGAGAAAATTAAATCTAGTTACACTGTTTTGCTTTAGATGGGTGTGGAAAACACACACACACACACACACACACACATATATATGTGTATATATATATATCCACTTCAGGACCTGAATGTATAATTCTGCCCACTTTAATTGCAAATTAGATTACAATTCTTAAGAAAGCATGTTAAGTAGGAAAGTAAGTGATCTGTCATCTTTCTGTGATCTCAAAACACAATTTTCCAGGTGGGTCAGGATATTTCATCCTTGCTATTATCTAATACTGCTGCTCTTTAAACAGAAACAAAGGCATTGTTGTTTCTGTAAGAATACAAAATTTAATTATGTCCTCCCTTAAAAGCCCAAATGTACACAACAGCCAAATTGTCTCCAGATAATAATTAGGTAGGCAAAAATGTTTATTCTGAGACTGAAAACGGTGAGGGGGGTAGGCTTATTTTGGACTCTTCTGATTCCTGGCTTCGTACTTCAAGGCCAATGTCACCTAGAAGGTCCAATGGCCCCTTTTTGTCTATACTATACAGGGTGGGCCAAAAGACGTTTACAGTTGTGAGTATGCAAAACAGAGTTTATTCCTGTATTATTATTTATTGTATTGTTTTCCATATGAACAACTGTAAACCTACTTTTACCCCACCTTGTATAAACTATGCTATACTAAAGTATATTCTACTTTCAACATTCAGTTAATTTAACTTCTTCATGGGGAATTTTCACTCATATTAATAGAAAAGGCCTAGCTATAACTAAAAAGCACAATTCAACAATGACTAATTCCAAGTCAGCCAAATAAATCACAAGGCATGGAAGAACCCTGGGCTACGGCTGCACTGCTTAGGGATGCTACTGGAGAAATGAGAAACCAGTCTACTTCATTTTGCACTTGGACTCGGAAACGAAGTGATGTCTCTCCTCAACTCTGACCTTAAAACTGATCAAAAAAGTATTCACACTCGATCATGTCTCCGGCACAAAAATGTGATGTTTTTACTCTTATCCTTAAGATACAGACAAACAGAAGTTATTTATATAGTGTGAGGATTAAGAGACAAGCTCTAAATCAGATTCTCTGGGTCCATAGCAAGCTATATCAAATTAGACAAATTATTTAGTGTTTGTTTCTCAAAAAATACTATCCACCTCAGGGAGCTGTTGCACACATAGCAGGTATTAAATGTTTGCTATTAGTGTCTACTGAACATTTTCTGAAGGGGGGAGCATAATTCCTGGGAAACAGAAGACCTGGAATCTGGGCCTGAGTCCACAGGGCAAATTCTTGGGCTCAGCTCTCCCACCTTTAAATTAAAAGGGCTCTGCCAGATGGAATCTCAAATTTTGCAAAAGAATAAGTAATGACATAAATTAGTGAAGTACTGCGTGTTACCACGGACCACAGCTACAACGAAGGTCACTCTACAGTACACATAAGAACAAAACAGGAAAAAAAAAAAAAAAAAAAAAAAAGCAGATCAGTAAGGAAAATTTGAGAATATCTTCCCAATATAGGAGATAGGTCTAGAACCAACATCTGGGGGGGGGGAATGATGTAAAAAAAAAAAAAATCCAAATAGTATCAGAAACAAAGCCTGAGGAAGAAAGTTCTAGATGGTATTTAAAGCGTGCCCAATTGCAGAACGAGCAGCCAGGGAGGGAAGAAAAGGAGGGCTTGTTTGCTCAGAGGGGGCAATTCGATCTGGGAATGGATGATCAGAAACGGCCCTGGTCGGTCTCTTTTTCCTCCTGGATCCCCTGATGTCTACTACCACCACGTCCTGCACGTGGAAGATGCCATATTCACACCTGATAAACGAACAAATAAATGGGGTATGTATGAGAAGCGAGATGGCCAAGTCGTCCAAGTTCAAATCCAGACCAAACCATGGGAGAGATGGGGGTTGAGAGACAGAGGGGAGTGAAAGGCCGGGACTGGGGAAGTCCGGGATCGGGGGCAGGGGACTGGCCCGGCGCCCCCGGAGGTCACCTGCCACGTCGGGGGGCGTGAGGCCCGGGTGGTGGTGCTGCCACAGCCCCTTGAGGAAGGCGGCGCCGCTCTCCACGCAGCGGTGCTTGGAGCTGGTGACGAGCTGCAGGCGGCCGTAGTTCTCGCGGCGGAAGAGGGCCGGGAAGAGGGCGGCCAGGCGCTGCGCCAGCTGCCGCATGTCCTGCCGCCCCTTCTCTACCAGCTGCCCGTCCATCCAGTCCGCGTACCACAGCGGCCAGGCGGCCAGCGCGGCGCCCAGGTCTCGGCTGCCGGCGGCCGGGTCGGCCCGGGGCCCGCGGGCCTCCAGCAGCCCGTGCAGCTGCCGCAGCTTGCGGATCTGCTTGGCCGTCGGGTAGCGGGTGCCGTGGCGGATGAGGCCGACCAGCTGCACCGGGGTGCAGGTCTCCTCCAGCAGCTCCGGGTCGCGCCGCGGCGACACGGGGTCGCGCCGCAGCCCGGGGTTGGCATCCTCGTAGCGGGTTTTGGTGCCGAAGAAGGGGCTGAGCGCCGAGACCGCGGGGGGCTCCGGCTCCGGGAGGGAGCAGCGCGACAGCGACGAGAGCAGAGCCACCGCCAGGACCGCGGAGGGAGGCGAGGGAGCCCCGCGCAGGCAGCGGGCGCCGCGGAGCATGGTGCGCGTGGGCCCGCGAGGGGGGCGGGACCGGGCGGCAGCCGCCGACTTCCGGCTCCGGCGAGCAGGGGGGGCGGGACTAGGCGTCGCTTCCGGTGGAGACCCTCCAGGAACAGCCGCTGGTGATGGACCTTGGGCGCCGGCGGGAAGAGGCGAGGAGCCGCGTGGCCCTGGGCTCAAATGAAACCGGAGAGAAGCCCGAGGAGCTTTGGGGACCGGCGGTTTGGGCGGCGCCGGCGGCGCTGGCCCGGATGTGGGCGAGTTTCCTCGTCGGGCGCAGGTGCCTCAGGGCTGACGCCACAACGCCCCCGCTGTCTGAAGGGTCAAAGGTGTGAATAAGCCCGGACAAAGCCTGAGCCTCCACAGTTGCAAAACAGGAACACCTTTGTACAGCTGGCTCTGTATCACCATCCTTACCCGTTCTGTTCTGCTTTTCAAAATATAGTCTGAACCATCTCATCAAGTCCACCCGAGGCGGTTGGTAATAGTGCAGACCCTGGGCCCTGCCCTGCCATGCCTTCTGAGGCCCTAGGTTAGTGGTGTCGAACTCAATCAGAGAAGGGGCCAAAATCTAAAATCCAGCCTAAATCGCGGGCCGAATGGTTTACTGAACAGTCATAAACTGTCATTGTGATGGAAACGCAGCAGAGTGCAGTGATGACAGCGCGGTGCGGGCCACATTGCAAGGCCTGGCGGGATGGATTTGGCCCGCGGGCCTTGTGTTTGACACATGTGCCCTAGGTGTTTGTACACAAACAATTCACAGCAAGGCGGAGGAGAACCTGGAAGGAGGCTCAGTTCTCCAGGAAATTTAATTCCTTAGCGTTTGGTTTGGTCTCTTGACCCAGACCAGCAATGCTGACTAATATGTGAGGCCGCACCCCAGGAGTATTATTGTGTGTGTTGATCCTGAAGGCTAGAGAGTAAGATCCGGATCATTTGGGTGCATTGAGTCATGGCCCAACAGATTTACTCCGTTTTTAAATGTGAGTTCATCTGCTTATGTGAAGCAAACAAGCTCTGCCACTGTTAGAAGTTCAAACTCGATGCAAAATGACTCACATCAGCAGCTAGGTTTTTTTTTGTTTGTTGGTTATTGCTCAGAAATCTTTGACACTCCCCCACCCCAACCCCACCCCCAATCGTAACTCTGAACAATATCTTATTTTCTCCACTTGAACCCCAGTTTATGGGCCAGTTGGAAAAAAATGTAAGTGTTGAAGTTTAGGTCAGTCTTTGTAAGTGTAGCTTTTCCTTCAAAGGCACTAGTAAACTGCTCTTGGCAAGTCATCTCCATGCTTACTCTGTCCTTAAGTGCCTCTCTGATCCAGAGGGGTGTGCCTCTAAACGTTAACCTATGAAGAAACTATCAAGTCTTCCAAAGGCATCACTCCTTCCCAGTGAAGCAATCTTTACAGACCCTAACTATTTACAGAACCTATATCATGCATTTGATATTTGGCCCTAGCTTGATTTTATTTTTCCTTTAATCACTCATCTGTTAATTTTATGCTGTTTATATACTCACTAGAGTCCCAGTGCAGGAAATTCGTGTGTGTGTGTGTGTGGGGGGGGGGGGGCGGTAGTAGGGGGGGAGAGGCAGGGGTCTCCTCAGTCCAGCCTGCCTCCTCTTACAGTCCAGAAGCCCTCAAGGGATGTCTTACTGATGGCTTAGGCGACAGGCTGATCAGGGGAAGGCGCCACCCCCATTACCCTGCTGCTGCTGCCACTGCCAGCCACTGCAGCCACCAAGGCATTTTCATCAACACAGACTCCATTCCCTTCCCCATAGAAAAAAAATGATAACTTTCTATAGGCATTTTCATGATGTCTCTTTCATAGGATATGACATTTCTTTCATTATTTTTATTTTACTCTCACCTGAGGATATTTTCCATTAATTTTTAGAGAGGATGGAAGAGTGAAGGAAAGATAGAAACATCAATGTGAGAGGGACACTTCGATTGGTTGCCTCCTGGGCCCTGGCCAGGGAGGAGCCTGCAACCTAGGTACATGCCCTTGATCAGAATTGAACTTGGACCCTGTGGTCTGCAGGCTGAGGCTCTATCCACTAAACCAAACCGGCCAAGGCAGGATATGACATTTCTTAGCCCCTCCAGCAGGGAACCTTTGTTTTTTCCTACAAGAGTGAGGTGGAAAAACCTTATATCACCTTCTTGGATTCTTATTACCCAAGTTACCAAGAACACTGTGAGTGGCATACACACACACACACACACACACACACACACAGAGACCAACTTCAGTTATTTTGATGCCAAGCCAAGATGACAAATGATAAGATAAAATTAAGCAATGCCTTTATACTTTTGGTTAGAAAAAAACAAAAACAGATATAGTATAAAGAGGACATAAACTTTGGATCCAGACTCCAAGCTCAGCCACACACATTAACTGAGTGATCTTAGCCTTAGGTTCTTTATCTGAAAATTAGGAATATTGGAACTACACCATATAATTATTGTAAGAATCAGAGATTGTAATCAGAAAAAAAACATGAGTGATCTTTCTCCATTGTTAATGGGAGTTGGGTACTTGGGTTACCATTGGGATAAGCATTTCTGGAGGCCCCCATGGGAGGCTGAGATATGGTAGAAAGCTTTATTTTTGTGGAATTAGATTTCTCCATTTCCAAAATCCCATTTCTCTTAGTTCAGTCATGGAAGTATAGTTGGGGTTTTAGTAAAGCTAGAAGCAGAGCCAGTGTCCAGTTTCCTTTCCATGTTGGAGCTGGGTCCGGTTCAGCATCAGGCTAGTTGCAGTCTATTAGTCCATTGTGTGTGGGGGCTGCATGGCCGTGGACCATGTAGGCAAATGCAAGGTAGCCCTACAAACCCAGAGTCACACAAGTCCCAAGAGTCCCCAAAGCAGTAAGAGTGCCAAGAGCCCAAGAGAGCAAATTTCTTTGTTTAGGAAATTAAATATCCCAAATTCTGCACTCTTGTAGTGGCCATGCCCATTTTGTTCTCAAGGTGTGACTGAGAGTAAGCACCTTCCCTATGTCCCACTTACTGGGCAGGCGCCTATCTCCCCTTTGTTGGTCCCGTGGGGAGTGTAGTAGCTTCCTAGCGAAGATCTGCCCAATGACATACCTATGTCATTGGGCAGATCTTCCCTTGGCTCCTTTCCTGTTAATAATAACTGGTTAATTACAATAGTATTAAGATGATGTATTTAAAACCCATAAAATAGGCTTCTGTGAGTTGTATTCTTATCATTAATAATGTTCAACATTATTATTCCAATATTAACATTCTTAGCGTTCTAGCAACTATACGATATAAACTTGCTTCCACATCAAAGTGAATGACATTCACGGACAAGACATGCATCAAAGATCATTTCAAAACTTTTTTAATAATAAAAAATCACCTCACTTAAAGATGGGTCTCATGCTTAAAGCAGTGAGCACTTTTGAGAAGTTTTAAGAAACTGACAGACCCTGCTTATCTTTTCATGACAGGAACATGTCTTAATTCTTTGGCCAGCCTATAAGTTAGCTACCCTTTGAAATAGTTGCCCACATTGTCCAATTAGTTGGTACATAGAATTTACATGGTATAAAATATAGCTGCTCTTTTGCAAAAACTATGGATGGATTGCTCTCCCTCATAAGAAGTTGTGGGTATGGTAGTAGTGTATTTGGCAAATCTACAACAGCACAAATGATATGATAGAAAATTAATGACTCAGGTTCCTTAAAGAGATGGGAGGAAATGGAACCAAGAGCACTGCTAGAATTTGATTTGAACCAGAAGGAGAGAAGACCTGAGGGGAGATTGGAAAGGATGTATATGGGTAAATCTGTTAGTCCAGTAGGAGAGAATTCCTGGATTTCAAGCCTGGTAGCCTCAGTTTTTTGTTTGTTTGTTTTTTTCAGTGATGCAGTAGGCAAAAACTTGTCTGAAGAAATGGAATGAGAGTTAAATCTTATGGAATTTGGAAATGGCATAGATTTGCAATTGAGAGAAATGGGAAATGATTTGAGAGAAACAAGAAATATGTTAAAAGTTGGATGGTCAGCTCTGAGGATCTGAGAATATAACACTTGAATCTGTTATACCTTTCAGAATGAAAAGGAAAAAGTTGAAGTCTGTTTTCCTACATTATTTCAACTTGTCTTAAGTAGAATTTTTTTTTATTCAATCAACTACATTAAAGAATAGGGTAATTATTTTTGCCAGATTATTCATAGGACTTCTAAAATAGGTATTTTGTCTTAAGATTGCGTGATGTCATATATGGTATTTTAAGTTACAGCTTTCTACTGTACTTTTAAAATATTTATTTTAAAAGATGGTTTTTCTGGTGAAGAAACAATAAAGGAAAAAGCTAAATTATGAGGGGAAAAGGAAAGGCTGTCTATGTAAAGTAAGAACTCAGTTTCTGAAGTTAGACTTTCTGGTATCTGAATTCCAGCTTCATCCTTAATATCTGTGAGATCTTGAGTAAGTTAAACTCTGTTGCCTCCATTTGTTTTCCTTTGTACAGTGGGGATAAACCTATGTCATGGATTGTTGAGAGGATTAAATTGGACAATTTACATAAAGACTTTATGTATAGTTCCTGGCCCCGAGTTACTTTTAAGGAGCATTAGAGTGTTTCTTATTATCACTTTTCCTTTAATCAAGTAAACTGAAAAAAAAAAAAAAAGGCCAGTTTTTCATAGATATGGGTTATCTCACAACTACATTAAGCAACTAAGTTTCTCTGTAGGCCAAGAAGGTCTTAATTCCAGCATCTTACTTCCCTAACATTTTATCTTTTCTTTGCCAGTTATTGATATAGTACTTTTTATTATTGCAGTAGAAGAAGGCAACAGAAGAGTGGCCCATGTGCATGGACAGGGCTGGAGTGATTCTTGCTTCAACAGCAGTCCCTTCAACCTTGCTTGAATGGAGGCTGAGTAGATCACAAGCTTCGCAGACTACAAGATACCTTTGCTCAAAAGGAACCACAATTGTTCCCCAGATATCAAAGCTAAGCAGAGTTGTAAATTGTTTCAACTTATGAATAAAACTCCCCTGAACCACACCAAAGCTATAAACTTGACATATAGTTTTACCCTGCTAAGGGAGTTATTTTGTAGTGACAAACTTTTCTTCTGGTGGCCTGACACATCCTAGGAGGACTTTGAGGTTGGGAATTTTTCCTTCCCATCAAATGCTGGTTCTAAATCCACAAAACTGTTTGAGAAACCAGATACAAAATTATGGTAAGTTTAAATTATTTTAATGATTTGCTATTCCCATTTAATAGGGTAAACTGAAGCTATTTACTTTCTAATCTTGTCATATTATTACTTTCCTACACAAGCCAGCATTGTTGCTCAGAAACATAATTTCCTCCAGAAATCCCCTTCATCCAAAATATATTGTTATCCCATCACAAAGATAAATAATGGATTCCAAATCCTGGTAAAAAAAAAAAAAAAAAAAAAAAAAAAATCCCTCTTATCCCTTGTATTTTTTTTAAGAACAAGCATAGGAAAAAAAAAAAAAAGTAATTGTGTTTTAACATCTTACATTTTTCTGAAATGTGAGAAAAAATTCCCAAAATTGAAAAATCTCTTTGGGCTATTGGGTTCTTAAGACAACCGGTTAGTTAGCTGAGTTTAAAGTCATCAATGTTTCCTTGTCATTCCAAACAATGAAGAGCTTTCAGAACAGTTCTTTATTAGTTCATCAGGAAAGCTGTTTTTTTCCTTAGTCCATTAATGTCAATTTCATGTTGTCTCAGGCATGAACCAATCTTCTTTCAGTTTTTGTTCACTATTTTATTATAAAATTTATTATTTATTAAATCCATATCATTGCTTTGCCTATATTACATACAGTAAATATTAAAACCAAACAATACGTAAGCTAAGAAAAGCAATGTAGGCACCTGTGGATTCACACATTTGGCTGCAGGCACTTTTGTAAACAGGACAGTTCACATTCCAGTTGAAGCAATCATTATGATTACACAACACCTCTCATTACCCCACTTTATCTTTCTTGTATTACATCTTACACTGCCTTATTGATTCTATACTCCAAGAGTTAAAACAGTTTCTGCTAAGTAATTCATTGGTTAATACTTTAGATATAGGGGCCATGATGAAAACTTTTTGATTCCAAAGTATTCATCCAATATCTAACTTTAAGTAGACTGTCAGCAACTATTTGTTGAAAAGATGTATACCTGAATGAATACATGAAAATAGAATAAACAGGCAGTGTGGGCAGCTAAGATGTGGAAATGATACTGCTTTGCATTTATGCAGTGTAATTATCTTTCCAGCTATCCCATGACAGATATTTATATCATGTTGTGAATGTGGAAATTAAGACAAACAGAGGTCAGATGCCTTACTTAAAGTCATCCAACAAGAATTTAGTAGAACCAGTTCTAGAATGTGATTGATAAAAACAGCTATTTTTGTGTTTCTTTTCCTGATACCTACCTTATTCTTGACAAATGAAAAGTGACTTCAAAAACTGTCACATAGCTAGGACTAAAAGCATAAACGTTAACACTATTGCTATACAGTTACTATTGGTTAACTATCCAACATTTATTCTTCCTTTTGCCTTGGATTCTAGGTGTAGGTATTCGAAGAAGATCTCTCTATCTCCAAATCAGGAAAAAAATCATGATTGTTTTAAACCAATCCTATATTTTTCTTACCGGTTTTGGTTTCAAAAGAGCATGTGACTTAATTCTGGCCACCGAACAATGAAAGAGACAAATGATGGGATGCTTAACAGTCAACACTTTACAGAGTCAGTGAATTGGAGATCTTATTGAGCCACAGGAATATTGCAGTTTGCACAATAAAATATGCTGGAAGGAAAGAAGATGATGTCCTTTGAATAAAATGCTTAAAATGAATATTGTGAGGTGGTGCAATAGTTGTTATTGATGGAATGAGATTATGAGATTAAGAAAGGTGAGCCAAAACAAGTTATAGAATACAAATCTTTTAGAAGGTGGTAAAAAAAAAAAAAAAAAAAAAAAAAAAAAAAAAAAAAAAAAAAAAAAAAAAGAGAAGAAATTAAGAGGCCAAGAAGTCCTAGCTCAAACCTTTTGTTCTTGGGTCTAAACTGTTCCCACTGGATTTAAGCCTACTAGCTTCTCACCTTCCAATAGTCTACACTCCTCTCCTCACCCCAATCCTAAAAATCCCTAGTTCACTCAGCAACTGTTCCATGAATCTTACTAAAATAAATTATTTTACACAGACATTTTAATTTTAATAGATACTATTGGTGATTTGATTCGAAAAGATGAAATAGATTAACAGCACGGAGATGCCAAAATTTTTAAATATAATCTTTAAAAATTTCATTCTTAAAATGTGAAAGGAAGATCCACACAAGGAAAAGGCAATTGTCCTGGACACCTGCTGCAGCCATCTTGCAACCACAGAGGAGACAACTTAAAAACAAAGCCAACACAATGAAATGACTCAGAAGAAAGTGGAAAGACCTGAGTCCTTGATGATGCTATTGAGCTGATGAATTAAACCTGGAGTATTCCAACTATGGGCTTCTTTTCAAAGGTAATACCGTAAATGTCTTTATTGCTTAAACCAGTGTTTCATTATTTTCTGTAGAAAGCCTCCCAATTCAGGTAAGTATCCATTAACAACCCCTTAGTCTAAACTTTAGACTAACTACCCCTTAGTCTAAACCACATGTGTCAAACACAAGGCCCGTGGGCCAAATCCGTCCCTCCAGGCCTTGCAATGTGGCCCGCACCGCGCTGTCATCACTGCACTCCGCTGCGTTTCCATCACAATGACAGTTTATGACTGTTCAGTAAACCATTCAGCCCTCGATTTAGGCTGGATTTTAGATTTTGGCCCCTTCTCTGATTGAGTTCGACACCCCTACTAAAGGATGTCTTTTCGAGCTTTTCGATTTCTGCTGAAGTTTTGTTTTTTTTTTGTTTTGTTTTGTTTTGTTTTTTTTTTAACAGAAAATCCCATCTCCTTAGATATGATCATGAGTCTCTAACTCAGAAAAATCATAATTCTGAAACATAGGAAGCACTGGGTAGGTGGGTTGGATGAGGTATCTGGTAATGGAGGGCATCCTGGGTCAGGTAAGATGAAGTGTGAAAGCAAAGCAAGGGATGCAGATGAAAATCAGAGAGAAAGTAACTCTTCTGAGCAGACCTTTAGAAAAGGACATATGAGCTACATCTTTGGGGAGAATTGTGGAACCCACATTATAGTAATTGTGTCAATTACAGCCATGATCTTTTCTCAAGAGGGGAAAATCAGTGTTTATAGAATGACAGGTGGTTCTTGTCCTGCTTATTTTCTTCAGAAACAGACCAAATTCTGATATGTCTCATGATGACATGATAATCTAGAAATGAGATTTCAATTTTTCCTGTAAATACTCAGGAGGCCCATGGTATTGCTCTCTTTCAGTCTGGCACAAGTCTCACAAAATAGAAGATGCCTTAACATATTCTCGTCCACGACCTCTTGCCTTTTCCAAATATCTTTATAAAGACGTAGTAATATTCTGTTGTGAATTATTTGAGAGCTGTCCATAAGGATTTAAACAGTAAATCTAACCAATAGACTGCTCTTGGCCTCAGGACTCAGAAATACTTCTTTATTCGTAGAGTTTAGGCATTTGAGGAAAAATTAATTCTTGAATATATTGTATTCATTGAGTTTGTAGCCATAAAGAGGAAGGAAATAAGATTAGAGCAGAAGTAAATGAAAAAAATAATCAATGGAAAAAAAATGGTTCTTTGAAAAGACCAATGGATTAACAAATCTTTAGCTGGATTAACTAAGGAAAAAAGACAGTATACTCAAATTACTAAAATCAGAAATTAATAAGGGGACATTGATGAAGGTCATAATGTAGATAATATACAATTTACAATTCATTTGCCAAATACAAAGGATTGTACTAAAACCTTTACTGACTTTATTTCAAAAACCTTTACAACCTTTTTAGATAGGTATCATTATCCTCTTTTACAGGTGAGAAAACAGGCTCTTTGAGGTTAACTAATATATTTAAGGTCATGCAGTCATGGTATGAATATGCATGTGCTGAAAGAGAATGGAAAAGTCAGGAGTTATTTTTATATTCCTATAATAGTGTAAGGATAGTTGTTATCTAGAAAATGAAAGTCTGAGCAAAATAAAGCAAGCAGAAAGAAACATTAGGTTGGACAATTTTCTTTATTCAGGATAGCTAGGCTATAGTGCAGACAAGAATTCAGGAAAGCAGTAGACAACCAGAGATTTCTGTGTTGGGTATTTTAAAGTTCACAAACCTTAGAAGCTCTTAAAAGAAGATTCCATTTTTTAAAAACTTCTTTGTAAGAACATTGCTACATTATACATTAGGCACACATTTTATTTATTGAAGTTTTTGTAATTTTTATTACTCATACAACTAGAATATTTCATGTATATTTTACATGTATGTCTTGCAAGTAATAGCAAATCTACCATGCTTTCTTTGAAGCAAGAAGCAGTGGTACTTAGTACACGGCTACTTTTATTTGTTACCTCTGTTTTGCATAGGAATACAATAAAACATTTTTAAGAAACTCAAAATTGTAAAGGAGAATGGATAAAAATAGTTGATGATTTAGGATTTAGATGATGGATAGCTGGTATTTCTTTTAAAAACGTTTTTCTTGATTCTTAATATTTGAACTAATTACTGCAGTGGAGTTTCTGCCCTCAGATCAAATTCCAATGATAAGGTATCTGTTTTTGACATGAGCAATAAGTGGAGTATTTAGGATTAAACAAAATACCAAAAGTCACAGGACAGAGGGGGTGAGGAAAGTGTAAAGTGATAAGAGGCCCGTCAGCCTAGCGTGGTTGTTTTACCGTGATAGAGCAGAGTAGAAACTTGTCAGAAAGGAAAGGTGACAGGCATAAGATAAATATGTGTCCACATTATCCAATGTCAAGAGCTGGACACACTATTTTTGAATTTTTATCCTCAAGATGCAAATAACAGCCTTATGAGAAATTGAATGTTAAATATACATATATTAAAGTGATTTTGCTTAGTGGCACATATATTCATTCATTTATTTGACAGATAGTTACTGAGTGGCTACTTGGTAGTTTTTAGGCTTCAGAAGTAACCCAAAATTATAGTTTCATTTCAGTCATTTTACCTCTTTCTACTGTTCTCATTCTTGACCCTTCAGCTTTCCCCCTCCTCCATCAGGCTTTGGGACTTAACAACTAATAACGTTAAGTCTCCAGTGAAAGGAGTAACAGGGCATTTAGAGTGCTTTCAACTTTACAAAACTATCAGTGGAGTAGAACAAATATAACTTGTTAATGTTTTAAACTCAATATTTGTTCAAATTATTGCATTGCCTTGAGGTCTTGAAGGATACAATATACTGTGAAGGAAAAGCAGAAGGTGCTTATGAGAGAAGTAGATTAGGAGCACCTATTTTATCTTTAAAACATTAGAACAACCCCTTTGGAGAAGTGTCGTTTGCCCTTGCCCAACCAGTCTATAGGCACAAGGGGCCAACGTATAGTTTGACAAAGTCAGATTACTTGCAATGAGGGAGATCACACAGAAAAACTGTGAGGCATTTGACCAAACAACAAAAAGATAAATGTTATTGTAGAATTTTGGGTAAGAATGGAGTTTGGGCGACATTTAAGAGAGCTCCAAATCCTAACCACTAGACCACCAGGGATGCTGGCATTGGGCGACATTTAAATGAAGCAGTGTTTGGATAGATTCAAAGTAAATCAGAGGTCAACATCAGGTCTGGGAAGAATCCAGGGTCGTTTTCTTGGAAACTACATAAAGTTAAAGTAGATGTGGACTGTTGTGTCCAGAAGCCCCTTATCTTAAGCTCTTTCCTTGCTTGAAAATTGAGGCTAATTCCCTATGAGATTCTCAAGAACCTCATTCCCAGACAAGAGTGGGATGTTTTATTCTTAATAATGTAGTTTTAAATAACAAAACTTCTGATAGTCTGTGGTTTTAAAGAAAAGTTTCCTTAGCAATTAAGAAGATAGTAATCACTGAAAGGAGGGATTGTTAGAACTTTTTATAGAATGTTCTTGGAAGAAATAGTTTCCTATAAACTTTGCAGCTGGTTTTATCTATGTTTATTATACCAGCCTGATGAGTGATGGAGCAGATATTTACTTTCTAAGTCTTAGCTAATACTTAGTCTAAAAGAGATAACCAGCCAAGAGAGTGGAAAAGAACTTCCCAGGCAGAAAAACAAATATGAAGGTTGTGAACTTGAAAAGATCTTGATACATTCAAGAACTTAAAAGCTAATAGAACAGTAAGACTTGAAATGAGATGGGAGCAATAGGCAGAAAACTGTTAGTTTTATTAAGGATTTTACATTTTACCAAAGAGCAAAGAGAAATTACTAAAGGGTTCTAATTAGAGGAGTTTCCCAATCTTGAAGTACTACGATGGAGAATGCATTGTCGGGGCCATAGTGGAAAATGGACTCATTGCAAAAGAAAATGGTGGGGGTTTTTTGTTTTTGTTTTTTTCTTTCTTTTCTCAAACAATCCACCAAAGCACCTGTATATTTCATGCAGATATGAGTCTGTTTTTGTATCTGATGAACTTTTATATTGAAAAGATGACCTGGGCTACAGATGACTCTATTCCATGGTTCCTACACTGTATGGCCATAGGATGCAAAGCCTAAATTAGGAAGTCTTAAAAATTTCTCTCATAACTTTAAAATGGTGTGTAAAAGCTAGATAATGTATTATATTTATTAAATCTAGCTTAATTATACATCCACTAAACTGATTTCAATAGCAGGTTTAGATGGATGAAAAGATTAAGCACAGATACCACTTGGACAAAAAAAAAAAAAAGTTTATTTATCTAAACAACACAAAAGAAAGTCAATACAATTAAAATACATGGGCAAAATTTTCCAAAACATACTACATGTGTATGTAGCTTCCTGGCCCAAATACCTCCCCAGAGAATGTACTTGCAGATGATGACTGTTTCATAAGAATCCTATCTACCAGGAACTCACCAAACTTTGCACTTAGCAGTGGCAGTGCCCTTGACTGAACAAAAGGCCCTGCAAATTAGCCTTCAAAAGAAAAGCACATACTTGGATGGTGTGTGGAGGGGCAGTGGCGTGACATGCACAACTCAGTCGTGATTGATTTTCCTCATAAAAAGCCAGGTTAGGTACATTATGTGATTTTCTAACTGATGGAGTAGCAGTTACAGGATATTGGGTCCTCATATATCCTTACCATAAATCCAAAGAATTAGGTCTCAAATCTTCAGTTTGTTCTCTGGAAGCAGAGAAGTCTCTCTAAGTCTAGTCATATATACATATATACACACATACAGTGCTGGCATATTCCTACATGTATTCATGTCTAGTTAAGTGTAAGACAGTCAAACTCATTAGTCAGCAGAGCCAAATATCAACAGTATTTCAATGATTGAAATTTCCTTTGAGAGTCAAATTTTTTAAACTTAAACTTCTTCTAATGCCACTTCTTCAAAATAGACTCGCCCAGGCCGTGGTATTTTGTGGAAGAGCCACACTTAAGGGGTCAAAGAGCTGCATGTGGCTCACGAGACGCAGTTTGCCAACCACAGGTGTAAGAGACACCCTTAACTGTCCAAGTACATCTCATCAATGTGGTGGTTTCACACTGCAGAAAATATATTTGCAAGGTACAGGTCTTCAAGCATAAAAAAAGCCATCCTCCATCACTCTCAAGTTCTTCACTCTAGGTCATCCTGAGGAAACACAGCTGGGGTCAGATTTCCAGGAGATATTTGAACAGTTGGCTTATTTTGAATGGGTTCCCATAGAAGCCTACATTTACCTCTATAGCACTTATAACAAGTAGAAGCTTTTTTATAGCTCCTTGAGGACATGGATTTTTATCAGTTTTGTACATTGGTCTATTCCGAGTGCCTAGAACAGTACCTAACATGTTAGAATCTCAATAAATATCTGTCAATGATTAAATTAGAGATTATATATCTAGTGTTTCTCTCCTCCAATGGGCCATAAACTCCATAAATGGATTTATTGAGCTGGTTACCATTGTAGGCAACTCAGTTTTACTGGGGTCCTCCTATACCTAACACAATACTTATCTCATAAAAGGTGTTGCACAGATTTTGATAAGCTAGTGAATGTTTGCATGAATGAAATTTGGTAACATTCATTCAACCAAAATTGAAGTAAAAAATAATAGCATTTTCTTATTACAAAACCTCGTTGAATATAAACTTTTTATGATAAACTAGAGGCCTGGTGTATGGATTCGTGCACTGGTGGGGTCTTTTGCCTGTGCCCTCTCACAATCAGGCACAATCCATGCCTGTGCCCTCTCACAATCTAAGGCCCCCTCAAGGGATGTTGGAGAGCTGATTTTAGCCCTATCCCCACAGGCCAGGTTGAGAGGCCCTACTGGTTCATGAATCCATGTACCAGGTCTCTAGTCCTATATAATAAAGAGGTAATATGCAAATTGATCATCACTCCAACACAGAAGATGGCAACCCCAGTGGTCAAAGATGGCTTCCCCCTTGTGTACAGGAGATGGCTGCCACAAGATGGTCATCAGGGAAGGGCAATTGTGGGCAATCAGGGCATCAGGGGAGGATGTTTGGGAGGAACCAGGCTTGCAAGGGAGGGAAGTTGGGGGTGACCAGGTGAGCAGGGAAGGGCAGTTAGGGATGACCAGGCCTGGAGGGGAGAGCAGTTGAGGGGATCAGGCATGTAAGGGAGGAAAGTTAGGGGTGACCAGGCCTGAGGGGAGGGCAGTTAGGGGCAATTGGGTCAACAGGGGAGGGCAGTTAGGGGTGACCAGGCCTTCAGGGGAGGGCAGTTAGGGGGGACCAGGCAGGCAGGGGAGGGTAGTTGGGGTTGTCCAGGCCTGCAGGGGAGGACAGTTGGTGCAGGCTGGGCTGAGGGACACCCCCACACCCCCGTGCACGAATTTCATGCACCAGGCCTCTAGTTATAACATTTCAATTGTTGGTAAAGCCAAAATTCATTTCACATGTACACTGAGTGGCCAGATTTTATGACCACCCCATCAGTACTTTGTTGGGCCACTTTTGCCTTCAATACTACGGCGATTCTTCTTGGCACTGATTCCACGAGATGTTGAAAGGTGATGTGAGGAATCTGACACTATGCCTGATGAGTAGCACTGTCCAGTTCTGTGAGATTTGATGGTTGTGGCACCAGCTGCCCGATGGCTCTTTTAAATTTGTCCCACAAATGCTCAATTGGATTGAGATCTGGTGATTGTGGGAGCCTCCTAAGTAAGGTAAAATCTCCCTCATGTTCTTAAAACCACTCCTGCACAATACGAGCACCATGACACATTGTCTTGTTGGAAGAAGCCATCTCCATTGGGATATGCCATCAACATGTTAGGATGAACTTGATCAGCAATGATACTTAGACATATTGTGTTATTCAGATGTTGTTCCACACAAATTAAAGGGCCCAAATCATGTCAGGAAATCATGCCCCAAACCATAACACTTCTTTCCACCAGCTTGAAGGATTGCATTTATGCATGTGGGGTGCATGCTTTCATGCTGTTTCCTCAAAATTCTCACTCTGCCATTTGCATGATGCAACTGGAAATGTGATTCATCGGACTACATGACTTTTTTTTCCCAATGCTTGACTGTCCAGTCCTTGTGTTCCTTTGTGAATTGGAGACGTTTTATCTTGGTAACTGCAGACAAAGATGTTTGAACAGGTCTTTGGCTTCCATATCCCATATAATGCAGTGTACGGCTAATTTGCCTACAAACGTCACGTGGTCATAATAATCTGATATATGCTGTATATATGAAATGATTTTCAGAGAGGAAGGGAAAGGGAGAGATAGAAACACCAATGACTAGAGAGAATCATTGATGGGCTGCCTCCTGGGGAACCCACAACCTGGGCATGTGCCTGACCAGGAATTGAACTGTGACTTCCTGGTTCATAGGTTGATGCTCAACCAATGAGCAACACCAGCCAGACTCTAATTAAAATGTTTTATGCCTCTGATTTTCTTTAGAGTTTCCAGATTTACTAGAAGTAGATGGTGTGTGACTGCATTGTATTAAAACATGTTTTCAGTATAGATTTACCACTCAATATGACCTCTTCTTTCCTCAAAAGGTTTGTTATTAGCCAGGGAATTTAAGATAAAGGAGCTGGAAAATATTTATGAGACTCAGGAACAAAGCTATTATTCCAATTGCAAGGCTTTTTTTTTTTTTTATAAGCTGTTAAATAATTAACAATAAGTTTCCAACATCTGTCAGGACTGACTAATAGAGCCTGAGCAATGAATGAAAAAGAACACTAAGGGGCTGCTTGGCAGGAGGCACCAAAAGCATCCCCAATTGCCTGCCTCCTTAGGCTTTTATTGTAACAACAGCTTGAGCTAAAATGAGCCTCTAGAGCAGTGGTTCTCAACCTTTATAATGCCACAACCCTTTAATACGAGTTCCTCATGTTGTGGTGACCCCCAACCAATGAAAATAATCTTATGATTGGGGGTCACCACAACATGAGGAACTGTATTAAAGGGTTGTGGCATCAGAAAGGTTGAGAACCACTGCTCTAGATACAATCAGCAATGTAAGCATCCTTGAGAAAGCACATGCTTCTGTAAGGCTGGGTCTAAAAGTCTAAACATAGAGATTGCAGCAAAACACCCGGGGGCTCAAACTTGTTTGGAAAAGTCAAGACAAGGGGCTGCCACCTTTGGCAAGGTCCCCCTAAGAGGCTCCAACCTTTTGGAGAATCCTTCTTATAGATTTTCCAACCAAGTCCCATGCTTCCTCACAAACATCTGATAAACCAAAGGTGCTACTTACTTGGTTAGACCCAATAAATATTTGTTTCCCATTATTTTAGGTTTGCTTTTTTTCTTCATATAGATAGGCATTTTATTTATTAAAAGAAATCAATGTCTGTAATAAAAAATAACTTAATTGTGAAATGATTTTATTTAAATCATCATTTTCTAGTTATTAAATATTTTATATAAATAAATTTGAACATGATGGTTTATATGAAATAGCTTCCCAATCCTTTAAATTGTCAAGGCATCTTTTCCTAGCATGAAAATACTAAAGGCATTTTGCTGTCACATGGTTTATTAGCAGAACAGGAAAATTAATCTATCCTAAGCAAAATCAGAAATATAATTAGCTAAATTGAGAAAAGTATGACATTTGCCCATGAACTCTTCCTTTTGATAACACATCTATTTTGGGAAATTATAAGACCAAAATAAAGTAAAAATATGAAACGATAATTAGGCTACTCTAACTAGTTATTATGAGGTATTAGGACATGAATATGGCTTTATCTGTGACTTTTTCAAAATTTATATGAAAATAAAGTAATGTATGAAGTTAAAAGCTATGTCAGTTATTAATAGCAGTTGATTGTTACAGAAAGCAAATAGGCGTGTCACTCTTTGTAGTTAGTGCTAGGTGAAAGACTGAATTTATCTCATTTTCCCTCATACTCTCATTCTCCCATTCTGGTTCTAAGCTGCACATAATATGGAATTTTTTTAAAAATATATTTTATTGATTTTGTACAGAGAGGAAGGGAGAGAGAGATAGAGAGTTAGAAACATCGATGAGAGAGAGTCATCAATCAGCTGCCTCCTGCACACCCCCTACTGGGGATATGCCCGCAACCAAGGTACATGCCCTTGACCGGAATCGAACCCGGGACCCTTCAGTCCCCAAGCCGACGCTCTATCCATTGAGCCAAACCGGTCTTGGCAAATAATATGGAATTTTTCATATTGCACTATACTAGAAACCATTTGCTTTAAAATTTTAAAAATTTAAGAGCTGATGTCCTCAACCTGCTCCTCAACCTTGAACTTGCTAAGCCTCTAGCTCTAGGATAAAATTTTGTTAGAAAAATTTTTGTGCATAGATTTTCGTTTGGGTCTAAATTTTCTAGGACAGAGGGTCTTTCGTTTTTATTTTCTCACACTGAGAATGTAAGTTTGTTAAGTTGGAGAACCTGACCCTTTTCCATTATTACTTTATTTATTTTATTTTATTTTTATTTTTATTTTTATTTTTATTTTAGATAAAGACATTTTCACTGTAGAGGGAGCTATTGTGCAAGATTTCATAATGTGTGTGTAGTGGGGGCATTTCGTGTCTGAAATTCATTTCACATATGTGCTCAGTTTTGTATGTATGTGAGCATGTGGATATAAAGTGAACAAAAGAGACATGTTGGAGGGGCAGGTTCTCTAGTTCCAAAAGACTTGCTGAGGTGCCACACACTGAGGATTTTCTGTGTCAAGCACTGTGCTAATATTTAACATGGTTAACTAATGTGGTGTGGGTAGCTTTACCATCCTAATTACAGATGAGGGGACAAATGAGGGATTACAGTTAGGTGAGAGAGGCCAAGCAGCTTCCCCAAGATCTCTTGGCAGGTCTGCAGCACACAGCATGAGTATTAAGCTGTTCTACCACATATGGTGGTTCTATCACTCACTGTACCTTGCCACCCTTTGGTGCTGTCCATTTCCATCAAAAGGAAACCATCTGCTTTCAGAGAAGCTCAGGATGGCCCACAACATACCTGCTACCAAAAAGCATGAAAATTAAACCAGAAATAAAAGGAATAAACTTCTGATACACAAGTGGATTAATCTGAAAAGTGTTATGCTAAGTAAAAGAAGCCAGACACAAACAACTATACATATTCTACTTTTGTGAAATTCTTGAAAGGCAAATTCTAGAAAATGCACAACTATAATAATAAAAAAGCATATCACAAGTTGCCTGGGGCTGGGAGGGGACATGGGAACTGACTGCAAAGGGGGTAAGAAATAATTTCTTAGATGATAGAAACATTCTATACTGAGTGGGGCAGTGGTCACTTGACTATTTACATTTGTCAAAACCCATCAAAATGTGCAACCAAAATGGGCGAATTTTTTTGTGTGCAAATTGTTTCAGTAAAACTAACCAAAAAAGTTTATTTATTTTAGTAAATTTCCTTGAAGAGTTATTACTTTTAAGTTTTGCATGTAAGTTATCTTCATTATTCTTTGGAAAACTATAGAGGTAGTTCTGGAGTCAATTTAGGATAAAAAGTGATCAAGTGAACTCAGGAAGAACAAATTAACTGTAATACAAATGTAACTGTGTATGGTCCCCTAGTGGCAGCAACTTAAAATTTCAGTTCATTCATTCATTCATTCAGAAAAATATTCATTATGTTGAACCATTTGAAACTGCCATTTTTGTGGGTCAAACATTGCCATCAATACTAAATGGTTTATCCTATTATAAAGGACCTTCTGTGCACTTAGGTAATATTGTAGAAGCTGAAAATATAATGTTACGTAAGGTGGGCCAAGTTGAGATAGATGATCCTGTATATGGGCCAGTTTGTGCTTCCATAACAAAATACCACAGACTGGGTGGCTTAAACAATATACATTTATGTTCTCACAGTTATGGAGGCCAAAATTCTGAGATCAGGATGCCAGCCAGCTAGCTTGCTTTCTAGGAAGATCTCTCTTCCTGGCTTTCAGACAGCTGCTTTTCACTGCGTCCTCCTTTAGAAGGTGGGGGTGAGGGAGAGAGAGAACACAGAGGGATGAAAGATAAACAGAGGAAGGGAAGTGAATTTGGAGAGAGTGTGAGGGAGAGAAAGAAAGAATGTACAAGCATATGGATATGTGTGCAGGAGCTGGTGTGGGTGAGCGGGAAAGTGGACAGGCTGCTGGACTTTCTAGCCAGCCCTCTCCCCTCCTCACTTTCTCACTAACTCTGGGCCCTAGCCTTGGATAGGTACTCTTAGCCTGCTGGTCTATTTAAAGCACTCAGAGGTAGCTGGACATTTAATATCATAGTCCAGTCTTCGAAAATCGCAAACAAATTTTTCATTTATAATCCATTATAATCTTAATGGACCACTGTTGTATATTTAGTCCATTATTACTCAAAATGTCATTATGTCGTGCATTACTGCATTCTCATTGCATAGGACATAACCTATAACTTTACTGTTCAATATTATTGTTCATCTTGTATTTTGCCCTTCACAAAATATGCTATGAATCTTGGAGCATGATCACAAATTACAATACTTTCTTTGGGGAAATTCTAGCCACGTTCAAGCTTTGTGCTTTATGGCATAGTTTACAACTACACATTGTAGCAAAAGTGAAAGAGAACTCCATGTGTCTCTGAATATTTCATAAGTCCTATCACCAGGTGCCTTGGATGTGGATAATATAAGCTCAATCAGTATTTGTTTTTATACTTTTTAATTTTTTAAATATATCTTGCTCTTCTTAAGTTCTTAGGCCCTACTGTAATGCTCTGACATAGTAACAAGTTTTGGTTCAGAGAAGCAGACAAAGGTTTATAAACAGGGATGCTCCTGGCAGGGTCATTTATGGTAACTATAAAAATAGAGCATTTTAGATTTCAAACAAAAGGTGAATAGTCCAATAAATTACTACATATTCAAGTAACTATATATTATACTAGAGGCCCAGTGCATGAAATTCATGCATGGGCAGGGTTTCTAGGCCTGGCTGGTAATCAGGGCCAATTGGGGCCTTCGGCTGCCAGCTGGGGTCCACCTTCATTTCACGTTGCCCCCTCATGATCTGCGTATGTCAAAGGGAGTGATTGAACTCCTGGTTCTCTTGGTTGAACTCCCAAGGGGACACTGCATATTAGCCTCATGTATCCTATCTAATAAAGCAGGAATATGCTAATTGACCCTCATGCCATTGCAAAGATGGTGGCGCCCACTGCCAATAAGGAGGGAATATGCTAATTGACTGCCCCACTCTCAAAGATGATGGCACCCACAGTCAATAAGGAGGGAATATGTTAATTGGTTTTAGAAACATATAATAAAAGAATATCCATATTGTCCTTTCTCAAACATCTAATTGTTCAGATCCCAAATTTAGGAAGGTTTTGCATTTTATAATGTACCTTTCAGTCTATATAGATTTATAGCAAAATAAACATCATATATCTACACTAATAAAAGAGAAAGATGCAAATTATTCATTTATTTGTAACGCCCACCAGCCAATCAGGAGAGAGTATGCAAATTAACCCAATAAAGATAGCAGGTTAACTTGCATACACAGACACCCAGTGGCCGGGGGTGGGATGGGATGCCCCAGAAGCTCCAGGGCTCTGGGCAGTATGGGAAGGCAGAAAGCCAGCTCCAGGCTGTTGTGAAGGCAGTTCTGGCAGCCAGGGAAAGGAAGGCCCATTCTTGCACGAATCTTCATGCATTATACAATATCATGACTTTACTAATTTGGTTAAATTAGCTGAAGGCATTGTTGACTTCATCATTAAAATTCATTTCTCAACATTTCTTAGCTTTATTGATTCTTTCATCAATTCCTTTTCAGTTATGTCATCATTCCTTTCGTCCTATCTCTTTAAATTTCCCATCTAAAATGTTCCACAAATAATTATTATAAAAATAGAGAAAAAACAATGAAACTTTTTTATTAGAAAAAGATGAACCTTCCAAACTCATTCTCAGCTCATCATCATAGCATCTAGAATATGAAGTGGAAATTCATATCCTGAGCGTGCTTCAGTGTTTAAGCATGCAGAACAGATGTTTCATTTAACAAGTTTTCCTAACTTATTACACATGATATATATATATTTGTGTTAGAGGAACACTGCCTGGGGAATAGGCCTTCCCGTTTACTCAGCAAGCTGATGCATGGAAATAGACTGTTAAATCAACTTGTTCTCACCCAGGAGAGGAGATTTTCAAATGCTGTTTGTTTTCACAAAATGACATCCAGTTCCATGCTCTCACCTCTCTGCATATGCCATTTCCTTACCTGGAATGCATCTTACAAAGCATGGCTTAACTTCATATTTTTTTATGAAACAGATGAAGCCATCTCAGAGTGATAGCTCTTTTTGTCAAGCAGCTACACAATATCTGTTGGTGTTACAATTTTCATTTTCATCATTAGTAATGTGGGAGGGGAAAGGTGATATTGGACAGGGAAGTGATATTACCTTGAACTTTTCCTGTTGCACTGTAAGTTCCATGATGGCAGAGACCATTCTTATCGCCCTTTACCACCTCTCACAATAGCCAGCATAATGTCTTTCCCACAATTGGCCTTTTAAGATTGCTTAGTCGATCATATCAAACTAGAAGCCTGGTGCACGAAAATTCATGCACCTGGGAGAGTCCCTCAGCTTGGCCTGTGTCCTCTCACGGTCCTGGACTCCTCGGGGAATGTCCTCCTGCTGACAGTCAGACATCCTTCTTGCAGTCTGGGAGCTCTTGCTCTTTTCTGCCCGTCTGCTCGCTGCTCCTTACAGCTCGATTCGCTGCTCCTTAGTGCTGCCTCAGAGGCAGTAGAGGCTTCTGCCATTGCCATTGCCACTGCACTTGCCTGGTTTCTGGCTGAGCGGCGCTGCTTCCCCTGTGGGAGCGCACTGACCACCAGGAGGCAGTTCCTGCATTGAACATCTGCCCCCTGGTGATCAGTGCATGTCATAGTGATCAGTCATTCCCCTGTTTGGTCAATTCATATTACCCTTTTATTATAAAGGATAGCCTTGTGCATGGGTAGCCTAACTTTGATCTTGGATGTGGCTAAAAGAGGGGGGGGGGAATGAATAATAAAATACAAATGAATTCTGAAAGGTATGGGGCAAAGAAAGGTAAGGAACAAAGTTGGCATTAGTACAAAAGCACAGAAATAAGCAGATAATTTTCAGGTCTGAAGATCAAGTTTCTCTCCTGGCCTACATACTCACCCACTTCTGCTTTTTTCTTTCCTACAGTGATTTGGTAAACAACCCTGAATAAATCTTCTAATTTCACATACTTAAGAATATCCTCATTCATAGTGTTTTCTCTCAGGGGACGATGACTTCCCCTTTATTTCATCCTCCTGGCGTAAGCTAATATTGTCAGGCATGTCTTTCATGAGTGAAACCCAGTATGGACCAGGACCAATTCCCCTCCCATGGGTCTCCTTAACTCCTGTTGAAATCACCAAACATGTTTCAGTATCTACAAGCCTCCAAGACCTGTAAGAAGCTGCCAGGCATTCTCTGGCTGTACACCACAGACCTCTAGGGGGCAATGTTGTCTCAGACCACATTTTTGTCTACATGTAATTTAACTTATTCTCAGCTCTAAATCAGACAAATTACCATTACATCAGTATTTTCCAAATTTCAGTGAGCATAATAATCATAAAAAAGAATAAGTTAACAATAAGCTAAAGAAAGCAGGGAATTATTTAAACACTAAGCAAAATACTAGGGCATTGCCTAAAATGTAAAAATAGCCTCTGTTTACAGTCTACTTTGTCAACCATCTCTTTCTCTGTTAACTTTTCTCATGACTCAAAGCTGAAAATTATTGCATTATTTAGTTGGGTTGCTAGATTATATGGCTCTTTATTTTAATTTTCCATATTTAAAATAGCATTAAAGCTTCTAAAATAATTTTAATAATATCCTCTAAGTTTCTCAGGGGAAACTCAGAGTAATGCTTGTTCACTCCATATTGTACAAAGATAGCAGAGAACTAAATAGATGGATATTAGTCTTAGTTCTAAGAAGAACAAGGGCATGAGTTTTGAGTCTTTTGAGTTGGGCTATTTGACTTCAGTTAGTTCACCCACACCCTCCCTGGGATCAACCTCCTAGTGATGAAGGGAGTTGCAGGTCTATCAGGTGTGTAGCCAGGGAGAAACAGGCTGACCAGAGTTATGGGTTGGAAATAAAGATAACCAACCCATGCCAGATTCTTAGTAGAAACCAACTCTTGCCGAAGAAAATGATTCATTCACCAAATGTTTATAGAGTGCCCTCTACTGGTCAAGAACTCACTGTTCCAGTGCTAGGAAGATAGTAGAAACTACACAAACAAAATCTCTGCTCTCAGTGTTTACATTCTGGGAATGAGAGGGAGATAGCTACAAAAGAAAAATAAAGAAGGAAAGTATAGAGACTGACTTGTGAGGGCTATTTTTTTTTATTAGGGAGTCAGTGAAGTCCTCTTTGAGGAGGTGGTGCTTAAGTTGAGATCTGAGTGATGAGGAGCTATTCGCGAGAGGATGGAGGGGTTGAGGGGGAGTTCCAAGGGAGAAGAAAACACCTAATACAAAGGCTGGAACGAGTTGAATGGGTCCAGGAAACAAAAGTAAGCAAGAATAATTGGAGTACAGCAGTGAGGGATAAAGATGAAGTCAGAAAGGTAGGTGAAGTCAGGTCAAGTATACATGTTTAAAAGTAAGATGTCTAAGATGGTTATAAAATGGTAAAGCTGCAAACAGCTCTTAAAAACATAATATTTTTGAGTACCCCAAAGCTTACAATGTAAATAAGTGCCTCAGCTGTTGACTACAAAGCTGGAGAATTTGGGGAATTTTAAAGTGTTACATTTACTCATAGAGATTCTGAATCATAGTGCTTAATCATATTCTTCTCCACTTCATTATTGTGAGTACTTTTGTTAATAATTAAAAAGATTCTTTTAGGTCCTAACCATTTTTGCTCAGTGGATAGAGCGTTGGTTTGCAGACCAAAGGATCCTGGGTTCCATTCAGGCAGGCTTCTCCCTGGTAGGGGCATGTGCAGGAGGCAACCAATCGATGTGTTTCTCTCACATCAATATTTCACTCTGTCTTTCGCCCTCTCTTCTACTCTTCCTAAAAATAATTGGAAAGATATCCTCGAGTGACGATTAACAAAACAAAACAAACAAAAGATTCTTTTAGTTAGAAGGCTTCCACAGCTTTGGCTTACTTTTGGGGAATGAAATCTGCCCACTTTAGCAAGTTCTTTATGTATTGGAGTCTGCAGTGAGAGTCATATTTTCCTGAGAATTGACGGGTACCCAGTTTAGCCATGAAGAGCTGTGAGGTTCAAGAGCCTGAGGGCTGACCCCAGGAACCAGAATCTTACACCATACCCCAAATTTTCCAAAGCAAATAACCAGGGAGGGCCTATTGGGCTTCATCATCTTCATCTCCCAATATTTCCCTTAGATTGCTTTCAAGTTCCTCTACTCATCCCAAGGACAAAGAACTTTGGAGCATGATTGAATGGCAGAACTTGGGAGTATATGTTTTGTACCTACAATCCTTTTGAGCACCATGGCATGGCCCAGGAAATCCCTCTTGCAGAATATGAATCACTTGTAGAACATAACTGAGAAATTCCAATCCAGGACTATCCAACATTACAATGGCCTCCTAGGCTCTACACTAACTGGTTCCCCGTTAATCCCCTGTATCCTACCATTGTATCCTTGGTTCATTATGCTCCAGCTACTCTGGTCTCCCTGTTTTTACTAAAAAACAGACACACTTTACCTTGGGGACCTCGCCGTTTGGGGGGTCGTCTCCCTAGAACACTCGCTAACTGTGTCTGTACAGCTTACTCCCTTACCTCCCCTGGCTCCAATATCACTTTTTAAAACTCCTACCCACATTAACCCCATTTAATATTGCTAACTTCGTAATCCACACTTGCCTTGCCCATTACCCAGCTCTTTTTTTTCAAAGCATTTATCACTTTCTAATATATATTATTATGTACATATGTATTATATTTATTGTTTATTATCTATATCCTCCCACTAGAATACAGTTCCTCAAAAGGTAGAGTGTTTGCCTTTTTAAAATACATATATTTTAATTGATTTCAGAGAGGGAGGGAAAGGGAGAGAGAGATAAACATCAATGATGAGAAAGAATCATTGATCAGTTTCCTCCTGCATGCCCTGCTGGGGATTGAGCCCACAACCCAGGCATGTACCCTTGACTGGAATTGAACCTGGGACCCTTCAAGTTTGCAGACCAATGTTCTATCCACTGAGCCAAACTAGGTAGGGTGTTTGCTTTTTTGTGTGGTCACTACCTGGCACATAGTGGGCTTTCAATAATAATTGCAGATTAAATGACTGAACATAGTTCATCTGAAAAAAACTAAAGCTTGCTATGATCCCTGCTGTCAACACTAGCACCCAGCACTGCTGACCAGCTTCCAGTCAGTCTTAATGAGCCTGGGAAGTACCTGGCTTTGACCCTAGTACCTGCTCAGTCATCTATCAGCACCCATACACCACCACTATTGCCCATGACCCGACCCAGCCACACAATGTCAACAGTTGTCCAGGTTTGAAACTTTTCAAGTGTCGAAGTCCTTTCTCAGTTTGCCTGCTCCCTGTGTTTTTGTACCGGTTCACATCACTGCAAATGTCCTCCTCTCTTCTGTCAGAAACACAATAATTTCCTTAGTTTTTTAGTGGTGTGTGCCTATGGTAATCCACTGAACTAGTATTTTATTGAGTACCTTCAATGTGACAGGTAATAGTCTAGCCACTGAGAAAACAGGTAAGCAAACAAACATGGCCCTTGCACTTATAGAATGTGTGTTTCTTCTTAAAATCAAATTCCTGGCAATATATATCAATAAAAAGACTTTAAAATATTTATAACCTGTAACCAAGAATCCCTTTCTGAAAATAAAAATACTCTGAAACAGATACAAATAGTTAAACATAGAGATGTTTATTGGAGCACTATTTGTAATGGTGGCAAATGGAAACTACTGATATGTCCAATAATGGGGAAACTATTAGGTAAGTTGTAGTACATCCATTCATTGGAATATAATAGCGATCCTATCTAATAAAGAGGTAATATACTAATCGACCCTCACACCATCGCAAAGATGATGGCACCCACAGCCAACAAGGAGGGAATATGCTAATTGACTGCCCCACCCTCAATGATGACGGCACCCACAGCCTCAAGATGGTGATACTCAGTCCCCTCAGTCCTGCTGGGGTGGCAGATGTGCAGCCGCTCCACACACCTACCTCTGGAGTCTTCCAGTCCCCTCAGTTCCCCAGTTGCCCAGGGCTGGCTCGAGGCACAGGCAAGCTTCAGATGGTGGCTGCCTAGCCACCCAGGGCCGACCAAGGCTTGCGCTGCTGCCAGCAGTGGCAGCAGTAGAGGTATGATGGGGCATTGCCTTCCCCCAATCACTGGTTGCCCCCTGCCTCTGAGGGCTCCTGGACTGTGAGAAGGGCAGGCCGGGCTGAGGGACCTCCCCTCCAACGCATGAATTTTCATGCACTGGGCCTCTAGTTCACTATAATGTTTCAAAAATATTTTATATTATGAACATATACTTAAATTTGAATATTACATTAGAAAAGCAAGCGACAAAGCAATTTGTTTAATATGCTCTTAAATATGTAAAATAATATGTATTAACATTATTTAGATAAATTATGGCAAACTATGTGAAATTAACATTTTTATAGGTCAAAAGGATCAAATATCAGCAGTTTCATAATGGAAAAACATCTGAAACAAATAAGACAAAATATTAATGGTGATTAGTTCTTGGTGGTGGGATCATCAGCAATTTTTATTCCCTTATACTTTTCAGCATTTTCAAATTTTAAACAATGTACTTGCATTACTTTTCTAATAAAAACATTATTGTAAAACAGAAAGAGAACAAATGTTCCCCTTTCAGCCACTTTACTAAATCATGATGCTAAGTGCACTTTGGTTGAGTACCTGTAATCCATCATGTCAGTAACTGCAGCAAATGTAACAATGGACTGTAATTCCATTTTATACATATTGCAATAGAGATCCAGCCCAGAATGATATTTAAAGACAACAGTCTGAAGCAGGGCTGGTTCAAATAAAATAGATGCCAGACTATCTGTGCTTCATAGTGATGGGAAACAACTGTTTTGTACTGACTGCAATAGAGACATGTTTCTAGGACCTGTTCATAATATTTCCAAGAAAACCACCTGAATTTCTTATTGTCTTAAGTACCACCAAAGTATTAAAAAAGATTTTTTTTAGGAAAAGTATATTATTAAGCTTTAGCTCTTGGGGACAATGCTAGAAAGAGAGTTTCTTTTTAAAAAGTAGATGATCTGAAATAACATCAATTCTTCATCAGTCAATGATTGTGAACAGTCACTTCTGTTAATATAGTTAGGAACAATGAAAATTTAAAAAATTTAAGTAAAACAGGTCATCTTTTTAAAAGGGTTCTTCTTTTATACTTACACTTTATTTGTGTAAGTTATACATTATACTAGAGGCCCAGTGCATAAATTCGTGCACGGGGGTAGGGGTGTGTGTGTGTGTGGGATGTCAAGTGGGATCAGGCCTAAACAAGCAGTTGATCAACATTCTCACAACCCAGGACTGTTAGCTCCCAACCACTCACCTTCCTGCCTGCTTCACTGCCCCTGCTTCTGCCTGCCAGCCTGATCAACCCCCTAACCACTCCCCTTCCAGCCTGATTGATGCCTAACTGCTCCCCTGCCAGCCCAATTGCCCCCAACTGCCATCCCCTGCAGTTCTGGTTCCCATCCCAACTGCTCTCCCCTACAGGCCTGGGTCCTCCTGAACTGCCCTCCCCTGTAGGCCTGGGTCCCCCCCAACTGTCCTCACCTGCAGGCCTGATCACCCCCAATAGCTCTCTCCTGCTGGCCATCTTGTGTCCACATGCGGGCAGCCATCTTTGACCACATGGGGGCGGCCATTTTGTGTGTCGCTGTGATGGTCAATTTGCATATTACCTCTTTATTATATAGGATTATATAGGATATGCATTATAGTGAGTGCTTACTGTGAGACAGCCACAGTATTGAAACCAGTTATAGATTAGTGAAAAAGACTGACAAGTCTCTTACCACCCATTGGCAGAGACAGACAAACATACAAATAAAGTATAAAATTATCCATTATGAGAAGTAAGATGAAAGCAATGTACTGGGTGCTATAAGAAAGAATCAGGCTCAGAATAAACTAAACTGTGAAGAACTTGTTATCTAAATTATCACAGGGACATTTAAATAAGAGGGTGGGCAGAAGGAAAAACCTTCTTGTGGTTAAGAAAAGATTTAGTAAGGTTATGACCCAATGAAGAAGAGCTAGAGGTACTAGGAAGAGGTGAGGCTTCCTGGGATTTTCTTGAATAAGGCATAGTCATCAAATGGTGTTGGTGTGGAAAGCCACAGCCACATGACTCAGAAGTGTACATATCATGTTAAGGATTTATCCAAAATAGAATAGGAATCTGCTAGAGTATTTTAAATAGCTATGATTAGAATATTTTAAAAACATCATTCTATGCCGAAACCGGTTTGGTTCAGTGGATAGAGCGTCGACCTGTGGACTGAAGGGTCCCAGGTTCGATTCCGGTCAAGGGCATGTACCGTGATTGTGGGCACATCCCCAGTAGGGGGTGTGTAGGAGGCAGCTGATCAATGTTTCTCTCTCATTGATGTTTCTAACTCTCTATCCCTCTCTCTTCCTCTCTGTAAAAAATCAATAAAAAATATATTTAAAAGAAATTATCATTCTACTAAAGTGCCCCTTTGGGTTCTACTGGTTCTACCACTCCATTGGGTAAAATTCTGTGATATCTGGCGTTTGTTTTAAAATATTTCAGATATAAAGAAAAAAGGAAATAAGGGTAAGTGACAAGAGAGTAGTGATAGATGAAATAAAATTGTCAATATACTGAAAATTGTTGACCTGGGTGAGAGGCACATGGATGTTTATTGTATGTTTATTGTATTTTGGGGTCTATTTGAAATTTTTCATGATAAAAAAACATTTCAAAAAAATATGTAAAGAGCCCTACCTGGGTGAAAGAAGCCAATCTGAATAGAGCCTGCAGAGTGAAGGGTTCCAGGTTTTATTCCTGTTAAGGGTACATGCCAAGGTTGCAAGCTTGATCCCCAGTGGAGGTTGTGCAGGAGGCAGCTGATCAGTGATTCTCTCTCATCATTGATGTTTCTACCTCTCTCTCTCTCCCTCTCCCTTCCTTTCTGAAATCAATTATATAGAGAAAGGGGAGATGGGAAGGGAGCTTTAGCTCTGAAATCAAAATCTAGTTCTGTCATGATTAGCTGTGTAGTTTTGAAAAATGACTTTTTTTCTATAATCCTTAGTTCTCATATTTGTGGAATAGTGAAACTTTTAAAAATTAAGTACAAAATAGCAGAGTGTCTGGTTCACAGTCAACTCTTAGGAAATGTTAACTATGATTTTAATATTTTCTCCAGAAATACTATACTGTTATATCGTTTTAAAAAATTCATCCTGGTGTCTGTGTGAAAAATGGATAGGAGAAAAGAATGGTGATGTGAAAAGATCACTGAAGGGCGATTGCTAGGGCTTAACTGAGCGGTATGCAGCCATGGAGGAGTGAGGTCTGGACTGCAGATGAAAATCAGGGCGTCATTGGCATGTGGGTGGGGCTTACACTCTTGTGAAAGATCAGGGCCTCTTGAGAATTCTCAGGGGTTTTTGATCCCCCTCTTTTTGCCATGGACCCCTTTGACAGTTCTGTGAAGCCTACCGACTCCTTCTCAATATCCCATCTGTGTGTAGGGGAGGCAAAATTTTACCCCTATTCTCTTAGGGTTTTCTGCTGGCCCTGAGAATTAAATAGATTAACAGGATAAAAGTGTTCAAATTTATTTGACATAAATTTTATGTGATACGGGAGCCCTCATAAGGAAACTAAGACCCAAAGAAGTTGTTAGAGTTGAACATTTATATACTCAGTTGGACAAGTTGTGTACCGTGACAAAGCAAGGGGGCTTGGGCTAGGGCAGTCAATAGTGGAGCTGTGAATCGGAAGATAAGGATTAGCTTATAAAGTTTGTTTATATAGATTTCTCTCAACCATGACTCTAATTCTGAAGACAAAAATGTTGTTTTCCTCCTGGAATAGGGAGGAATCTTATCTTGTGCTTTCAGGAAGAAAAAGAAGGAAGTCAGAGAGCTCTTCCTGAACCTGCTAAAAATAATCTTATACCAAAGTGGCAGATTTTAATCCCCCAGTAAGACCAAACTACACCTTGAGTACTTGGTGTCTAAGAAACACCCCTGTATTTTTTTTAAGGACTTCATTTTTTTTAGAGTGGTCTTAGAGTGGGCTCTTGGTTCACAGCAGAATTGAGAGGAAGGTACAGAAATGTTTTGTATACGCCCTACCCTCACATATGCATAGCCTTTTCTATGATAAACGTCATTCACCAGAATGGTTTATTTGTTACAACTGATGAACCTTCACTGACAAATCACAATCACCTATAGCACATACTTTATGTTATGGTTCACTCTTTTTTTTTTTTTTAAGATGAATTATTATTATTATTATTATTATTATTTATTGATCTTAAAGAGAAATGAAGGGAGAGGGAAACAGAGAGAAAGGAAAATATCTATCTGTTCCATTTATTTATGCATTCATTGGTTGATTCTTGTATTATATGTGTCCTAACCAGTAATTGAATTCGAAAACTTGGTATACCAGGACAATGCTCTAATCGATTGAGCTACCTGACCAGGCTTATAGTTCACTCTTGATGTTGTACATTCTGTGGATTGAACAAATGTCTAATGACATGTACCCATCATTATGGTATCAGAGAGAGTGTTTTCACTGTCCTAAAAATCCTGTTCTTCACATATGCAACCCTCCCCACCAACGCCTGATCTTTTTACTGTCTCCATAGTTTTGCCTTTCCCAGAATGTCATATACTTAGAATTACACAGTATGTAGCTTTTTCAGATTGGCTTTTTTCACTTAGTAGTATACATTTAAGTTTCCTCTGTGTCTTTCATAGCCTGAAAGCTTCTTTTTTAGCACCCCTATATCTTTATAACAATTTTTTTTTTCTTCTCGTTGAAGCTGGTTTCAGCTGCTTCCAAGCTAAAAAGAACCTTGTTAAAAACAAAGAGACACTTTTAACACCCCCTTCCCAAATTCTTGAAATCTGCAGAAGTCTGGGTTTAGGGACATCTGTCAACAAACAAGGAGTTGGGGTGATTGAAGAATGAGTGCTGAGTTGTGTTAAATAAGGCTGTGTGATCTCCATGAAAATATTGATGTCTTCTTTAGAAGCCCTTGTTTTATTCTTATTTCTTAAATATATTTTTATTGACTTCAGAGAGGAAGGGAAAGAGAGAGAGAATGAAAAACATCAATGAAAGAGAATCATTGATTGGTTGCCTCCTGCATGCTGGGAATCAAGCCCACAACCTGGGCATACACCCTGACCAGGAATTGAACTGTGATCTCTTGGTTCATGAATCAATGCTCAAACACTGAGCCACACTGGCCAGGCAAGGAGTACCTTGTTTTTATATCCTATAACTTGCCTACAAAAAAAATTAAAATTACTGATTTTTAATATATTGCTATAGGCTTCAACATTTTGATGCCACTCTTTAAAATGGGACTAAATATAGCTATTATATTTTTTAATTTGACAGAGCAAGCAGGCAATAATGAAGTGTCATTCATCTGGATAGCAACCTTTATTTTTAAAAACCAAAGGTAGTCAATAATGTGATCTATGGACTTTACTATTGTGATGACATACAGCACATAAAATATTAATCACATCTTATATTAATGTATTCCAATCATTAGTCTGTCAAAATATAATGAAACAACAAGAAAGTCTACTAACAACTCCCCCACAAACACTCCCTATTGAACCACTCTGCTTTTATATGCAGTCATGAAGCTTGAAAATTGCCTCTAAATTTTCATAGCTATTCCACATTATATCCACAACAATAAAGAAATGTCACTGTAACAGTTGCTAAGTACTTTTTAATGTAAAACTGATGTTAGTGACAGATTTTTAAGCATGTAATTTGTCTCCACTTGTGTCATTTTATTGGTAAAAAAACCCAGGACTGAAAAATGAAGTTTCAAAAAGTTATTTATTTTGTGTCCTGGAGGGGTAGAATTTATATAAAATAATCATCCAATAGAATGGTGTTATGGCCTATTGGAATCATAATTATACCATTGTTATAGAGGGGCAGTAAAATATATTTCCCCTACTCTATCCCCCTCCCCTCCCCAGTAAAATGTGATGCTCTCTGCCCTCCATTGAGAAGTGAAAAACAAATATACTACATAAACATATTTGAATTTGATTTTATTATTTGATTTGATAAAGCAACATCTTATAAATGGAAGCAAATTTTTAAGAAACCATTGGTGAGGATGTGGAGAAAGGGTACCCAATAACTAATAGTTATATCCCTTAAGGACCCACAGTTAAGTATGAAAAAAGATTTTTAGGGAAACAGAGGATTAAATCTTCTAGTGGATGTGATACACAAAGATGTGGTGCAACCAACCTTGAATCAAAGAGGATAGGACAACCAGCTTCAACCAGAGGAATGAGGGAGAATTCACCACAGGATCAGCTGAGACTGTGTTTGAGACTGAGTCACAATTGGATTTCTCATTCTACCCCATTAACTCTAGTCCTGCATGCTAATTTTTATCTCAGAGTTAGTTCCCCAGGGAGCTCAGCACTGAGTTATTCTGTTTTACATCCTCCCTGATTTTACTTTTGAACTATCTCTCAGCAAGCCTGACACGTTCTTCATCCATATTTTTCTCCCAACAATTTCTGGAAAATGGAGGATCTGGGCAGATAATCAAGAAAGAGATGTAGGCATAAGGGGAAAAGGGCAAAGTTCAGTATGAGAACTGAGATTGAAGTAGTCTCAACCATTGAATTGGGGTAAAGATGAGGGTTGAAATAGCAATAAATTTGGTATTGAGTTTGGAGCTTGTTCAACATCCTCTGGCTCAGAATTAATCTCAAAGTCTGAGGTGATAGGAAAGGATAAGTGTGAGATAGCAGGAGGAAGAAGATTTTGAGCCTAGAAGGTCTGGTGAGAGGGTTGCATATAAAGACAGAAAATAAGGCAAATGAGAAAGTTACACACACACACACACACACACACACACACACACACACACTGATGCTTTTTTTGGGGGGCGGGGGACTGAATTTAAGGACTACTATGGATTTGAATTAGCTCTCTTTCCAAGCCTACACTCTGCAAAATTAAAAACTAACTTTCATATTTAAAATTTCTCAATAGATTTCTTGTATTCATTCTCCATAACATACATTATATATGGATAACAAATATGCAGGAAACCCAGTAGAAACACAAAATATAAATAGGACATCTATATTTATGAGCACAGGAAGGAAGTGTCAGCCAATGACAGGAAACAAGAAGAGGGATGTTAAGGTCCAGAAAAGAAGTAGCTAGGGATCTGGCCACTGCTCAGTTCCTTCAGGGTTGGAGAATTTGCATTTTGAGAATATCCAGCAGATGGTGCTGCTGAGTAGAGAGCAGAAAAATTGTTTCCTCAGAGGCGATCTATCCTGTGTACAGTTTTGAAATGATATAATTTTTGCCATAGTAAAATTCCAACTCTATGTCTGTTGTTGTTAATATGCATACAGAAGCTAGCATTTATAACAAATGCTAATCTTAGTTTCATCAATGATCACCTATTTGGGTCTATCTCCAGAAATGCCACTGTTAATGCATTGTCTGCCTCTATAAATACACTAAGGTATATTTATATATTTTGTTGTATATAACAGCCATAATAATATGAATAATATTACATGGGCAGAAACTAAGTCAGTAGATCACTAAAAGATCACTGTCCTAGTCTACTAAGGCTGTCATAGCAAAATACCATAGGGCAGATGGCTTTAACAATAGACACTTATTTTCTTATAGTTCTGGAGGCTAGGAAGTCCAAGATCAGGCAGCAGGTATAGGTGTTTATCTATGCCTCCATCTTGGTCCTCCCAGAACTTACCTATTTTTGAGCCAGCTCCATCTGTGTTTAGAGGTGTCTGGTTGTCACTAAGTTTTATGTTTAGAATAAACTGAAATCTGGCCCTCTATAACTTCTCTCAGACAAATTAGTTCTACAATAGTTTCTTTCTTACATGACAGCTTTAAGATGTTTGAAGGCAGTGCTTGTGTCCTCTTCCTTATTCTGAGAGAAGAAAGACTAACCAACCCTGATTCCTTCATGCCTTATTTGGAGTGGTAAGGAATCCTTACTTGCTTAGGTAGTAGGTTCACATATTTACAAAATGTCACTCAACATTGATAAGACAATGAGGCTTTTTTGTCTTCTCAAATGAATATATTTTTCCCCATTGGCCATGCCAGGCAGCTCAGTGTCTAGGGTATGCAAAGATTGGAAATCCCAAGATACTCCTTAAGGTTCCATAATTCAGTAGAAGATTTATAGAACTCACTGAATACTCACAGTTAGGGTTTATCATAGCAAAAGTGATAGATAAAAATTGGCCAAGGGAACGGATGCCTGGGGCAGAGTCTAGGAGAGTTCCAAAGCCTCCAGTTATCCTTTCCCAGTAGAGTCATCCCAGTATTGATTTGTGACAACACACACAAAATATTGCTTCAGGGGAGCTCACCTAAGCTATGTTGTCTAGAGTTTGCACTGGAAGCTTGGTCACATGGTAGACCATCTGCATGATCTTAGCTTCCAGCCCCTCCTGAAGTTGAGTTGATAGGGGTGGCCCAAAGCCTCCACTTTCTTAGCCTAGGTCACATTGTTAGCATCCAGTGTTTCCCAAACTTTTGACATATGTGTACCCCTTCTATAATTTTCGTAATACCGAGTACCCCTCGTACTCATGAGAACGTAGAACGCAGCTAAGCACGGTGCAGTGCATATCCCCACCAAACTCTGATGCAATGCGTACCCCCACCAAACTCTTCCCATACCCCTGGGAGTACACGTACCACACTTTGGGAAATACTGGAAGACTATCTGGTATGTCCTAAGGCTCCCAGGTAACCTCTTAGGGCAAAGGCCAGACTTTATGGGCAAAGTTAATCTGTCCTGTGTAGAGCAGATGAACCATCTTTCAGGTTTCCTTCCTGTCCATTTCTCACTTCTCTGTCTGCACATCTCTGCCAGCATGTTGTTTAGGCATGTGACAAGAGAGACTAGACTTGATCTGAGTGCAGGTCCTGTCCTGTCCATGCCTCTGCTGTAGGGTTGCTGATCCAGGCAGGTTCCTGGAGCCTTTCTGTGGTGCTTCCCCCTGTGCAGTATTGTTCTTTGGTTCAGTTAAATCCACCCACCTTACATCTGCCAGGACTTGCAGATTTCATCGAGTCTTAGCCAGATCCTCTCTTTGGTCCTTGGCATAGGCACCAGCCTTGATATTAGATTTAGAGTTACCTCACACTTAGCCCCAGAGCACCTACATTAGCATGTTCTGAGACTACCAATTCCGTTGCTTACTTTATTTCCCACAGGAGATTGTGGGAACTTCTGGAGCCTTTCCATGCCCCCTTTAGAGCCAAGGCAGGCATGGGAGGGGGCACACAGGCCCTCTCTACTGAACTGTGCCTCCCCACTATCTTCATTGTGCTATGGTAGTCCCAGGATGGTGTGGGCCATTCTAGATGGCAGTCTTATCTCAGAGTTCCAAACAAGGACTGGGGAACAAGCCCCTTCTGCTTCTTTGTATGGCTCTTCCTTAGTTTATATATCATCTCTCATCTCTTAACCACATTCATCCAGATTGTGACCTGGAGGGGATGACCTTGCTTGTCCTTTTGCCTTCTGTTATTTCTCCCACAAACCACCAGCCAGAAGGAAGGACTTCATTTATATTATACTAGGGTCCCATTGCATGAAGATATGTGCAATAAGCCTTCCTTACCCTGGCTGCAGGCACCAGTTTTTCTCTGGCACCTGGAACCCAGACCTTCACTCCGTCTGCATCATGGCCATAGCAGAGAAGCCAAGCCTCTTTAGTCTTCAGTTTTCACTCTTTGCTCTGTATCTATGTATGCAAATTAACTCACCATCTTTGTTGGGTTAATTTGCATACTCACTCCTGATTGGCTTGTGGACATCACATAGGTATGGTCAATTTGCATCTTTTTTATTAGTATAGATTTTCCTCTATCCTAATTAAGAATATCCTCAGGATATACTTGCTAAATGGCTGGATGTAAGAAGCAAGATTTATAAAAAAGGGAAAGAGAAATAATTTCAAAACATTATTTATCATACTTTATAAAGTTTGGCAACAATAAGAGCCTGAAGCCCACTGAAAGTATGAAAACTTATTCTTGCCTCATTTTTTTTAAATTTCTTTCCATCTTCCTTATAGTCTGAAGAATGAACAAATAGCTTAGCAACTGCAAGGTGATGGTTTTGGAAATGGGAAGCAGTTCATGATTCACTGGAATATCAGTGTCCATGGTAATGATAATACCTGCCATTTATGTGAACACTATATGGCAAGCATTGTGTTGACTTCGTTTATTCTTCCAAAAGCCCTATCATTACCCTCATGTTACAGATGAGAAAACCGAGGCTCAGGGAAGTTAAGTAATTTGCCCCAAGTCTTACAGCTGGTGAGTGGTGTCACTGGAGTTAAAAAACCCAGCACCATCTGACTACAGAGATCATGCACGAATTAACCACCACCCTGAGCTACCTTTTGATGAGGCTTTCATATTTCTGGTTTTTCAGTCAGTAAATTACTACTTTACCACTGTTTTGCAAGCTTTCAAGGATCCCTTGGTGCTAGATTAGTAAATGTGGTATTTAAAACCTAGCCTTATGTTGGCAAACACTTCAAAAATGTTGCTGGGATTATTGAGGGAATCAGACACTTGGGATTCTTCTTCTCTAATCAGTTCTTAAGGGAATTTGTAATAAATCTAATTGGAAGTATCTACTTGATTCCCTAAAGGATTATGTCACCTTCCCATCAAGGAAGGTACTAAAATCAATACAAGAAAGAGGGAAAGTGGGGAATGGGAGAGAGAAGAGAGAATTGAAAATGTAAAGCTAAGGGCTGGAGGGCAGGCAGGACACTGATTTTGTAGCTCAGGAAGCAAGTCTTGGGGACTTTTTAATAGTTGCTATATGTGCAAAAGAAAATTATGATTTAGGTATGGGCACATAGTTTCCTTTTGACTTTTGATAAACTGAACTATAGAATTTCTATGGGAGTTGATTAAAAATGAGCAGTGCTGCCCTGGTGGATGAGGCTCAGTTGGTTGAGCGCCAGCCCATGCACTAGAAGGTTTCTGGTTTAATTCCCAGTTGGCACATGCCCAGGTTGTATGCTTGATCCCTATTGTGGGAGGCAGCCCATCAATGTTTCTCCTCACAGTGATGTTTCTCTCTCTCTTTTCCTCTCTGAAATCAATAAAAATATATTAAAAAATAAATAAAAAGAAACAGTGCTGGGTGTGGTCTTTCTCTCCGGAGCATGCCCATACCTTTCCATTCCTCCTGTTCTGTCTCCAGTCACGTTACCTTTGCCTTTCTCTTTTCTAAACTCCAAGGGCCCTTCTTTTGATTTTATAGCACGTTCCCTGAAGCCTATTCAGTCCAGTTGGCTCACTTCCACTACCTCTGTAACTTTCTAAATAACCTTTCTCTTATAATTTGAAAGGGGAAAAGAAGTGCATTGCTGATGTGGTCAAAAGGGCAGCACTGTGGTAAAAAGGCCACACTGAGAACCCAGCTATATGACTGTGGTCAGTATTGTTGTGGGGCCTTCATTCAATTATTCATTTGCCCATTAAAGAGTTGAGCTGGGGCCGAAACCGGTTTGGCTCAGTGGATAGAGCGTTGGCCTGCGGACTGAAAGGTCTCGGGTTTGATTCCGGTCAAGGGCATGTAAGTTGGTTGCGGGTACATCCCCAGTAGGGGGTGTGCAAGAGACAGCTGATCGGTGATTCTCTCTCATCAATGTTTCTAACTCTCTATCTCTCTCTCTTCCTCTCTGTAAAAAAATCAATAAAATATATATTTTTTAAAAAAGAGTTGAGCTGGGCTTGAAGGATTTTCATAGGTGGAGATGATGGAGTTGGATATTATCAGTGGAGTCAATAGTGAGCAGAGACCTAAAGATGAGAAAATCTGGCACATGTTTGGAGCACAGAGAGTTTTTCTTTCATCCAGAATTTCAGAAGGAGGAGAGAGAAAGGAGAGACAAAGTCAGAGAGTAGAACAGGATCAAAGTGTAAATTGATGACTGCTCAGACCTCAGGAAAAATGCTTAGTGTGAATCTGCAGTGGCATTGGGAAATTCTTGGAGTAGGAGAAGCAGTGAGGTTCTTAGCTTGCGGGGGGATAAAGAGGAGAGTGGGAGAGGAGATAAAGACAGCTCTGATAGATGATGGCAGCTCACCAAGAGGAGGAACCAGCAAAACACATATGGTGGGATGGTCATGAAACAGCAGTTGACTGAAGGACTGTGCTGTTATAACAGCCAATGGGGAGCAATATGAAGAAGGAGGGCATGATGCTAAAGGTACTACAGGAGGTAATTCATGTACAAAAGGAGAAGGCAACAAGAAGTGCAATGTATTAAATGGTCAGGCTAAAAACAAAGTTTTATCTAAATGAATTGAAGCTACTCAAAATTAACTTCTTGTTTATCTCCTCATTTCAAAAGGTCCCTGCCTGTGGAAATATTTTCTCAGTTCTTTTCAAGATAGCATCTTCTCAAAGCAAAGCCAGCAATAACATAAAATCCATTTTGTCATAGGTTTAAAAAGTCATTCATCTGAATATTTAATCTGTATAAAATCAAATGTACAGATAGACTGAATTGTTGAATGAAATTTTTCATCCCATCCCATCAATATCTAATTTGTGTCCTACCATCTCCATAGGATCATTACCACCCTTGTGAATTCCTAATAATTTCTGCCTCTCAGAGCTCTCAGTTCTCTTATTTCTGAGTAATTCATTCCAGCATCTTCCTCCTCTACCAGTTCTTTTAAAAATATTCTGAATTCATTTTTCTTCCTTTTGGCACAACAAAAACTTATATAATAATAGGTCTCTATTTCTTTTAAGATGTAAGTATATGTAATGAATTTTTTATTCTTTTTTTCTGGGCAACTCTGGCTGGGAGTAAACAACTCCACTTTGAGTATGGATATATTTACAATTTTTCTAACTTTCTTGAGGGTAACTGCTCCTTTATAATAACAACCACTATTATTATCATACTATATAATAAAAGGGTACCGGTAATATGCAAATTGACCATCACTCCAACACACATGATGGCTGCCCCCATGTGGTCAAAGATGGCCACCCCCATGTGGACACAAGGTGGCAGCCACAAGATGGCCAGTAGGGGAGGTCAGTTGTGGGAGATAAGGCCTGCAGGGGAGGGCAGTTAGGGGTGACCGGACTGGCAGAGGAGGGCAGTTGAGGGGGACCAGGCCTATAGGGGAGGACAGTTGGGGGGGGGCAGGCCTGCAGGGAGGGCAGTTGGGAAGACCAGGTGGGCAGGAGAGGGTAGTTAGAAATGATCAGGCCTGCAGGAGAGGGTAGTTGGGAGTGACCAGGCTGCAGGGCAGGGCAGTTGGGGACAACCAGGCTGGCAAGAGAGGGAAGTTAGGGGTGACCAGGCCAGCAGGATAGGGCAGTTGAGGGCAACCAGGCCAGCAGGGGAGGGCAGGGGGGGACACCAGGTCAGTAGGGGAGGTGACTGGGTTGGCAGGGGAGAGCAGATAGGGGACACCAGGCTGGCAAGGGAGGGAAGTTAGGGGTGACCGGGACAGCAGGGAAGGGCAATTGGGGCAACCAGGCCTGTAGGGGAGGACATTTAAGGCAACCACATTGGCAGGGGAGGGCACTTAGAGGTGACCAGGCTGACAGGGGAGGGCAGTGGGGGTGATTGGGCCGGCAGGGGAGCACAGTTGTGGGTAATCAGGCCGGCAGGGGAGTAGTTAGGCGTTGATCAGACTGGCAGGGGAGTGGTTAGGTGGTGATCAGGCAGAAGCGGTGAGAGGCAATCAGGTAGGCAGGCAGGTGAGCAGTTGGGGGTCAGCCAGCAGTCCTGGATTGTGAGAGGGATGTCAGATTGCCTGTTGGGATTGTGCCTAAATGGGCAGTTGGATATCCCTTGAGGGGTTCCAGATTGGAGAGAGTGCAGGCTGGGCTGAGGGACTACTCTCCACCCCACCCGATGCAAAAATTTCATGCACCTGGCCTCTAGTTATTATTATGATAAGAAATGTCTTAAAATGCAAATATCATTAGGAGGGGGCTCATTAAAAATGAACATTCTTATTAAGAAACAAATAACTAATACTTATAAGCTCTGGGAAGGAGAGGAGGGGCAGAAAGAGAATGCCTGAATAGACTCCTAGACCCATGATGAAACTATAAACCAAACTAGATTTACTCCCCAGTTTTGCCTAGGGCCATCCATGTAAAGGCAAACATTCAGACTGAGTGCATTTCTCTTTGTTTTTCTTTCTCTAAATTTGAAATCTAAGTTATCAAGTGCATTCACTAAATAGGATGCCCCTTTTTTTGTTTTCACTGTTGTATAGAGACACAGCTATATTTATGCTCTGCCAGTAAATTGGAATAAATTGAGTTTAAAATGATTTTCAGAGATATAAAATGTGTTGACTGCTTTGAAGAGAACAAAAGCAACTCTGAATAATGCCTATGGAAAATTGCTTTATACTGTTAAAAAAACATCACCTGTTTACAAAGAAATGCTTCTTTAAAAAATGGAAACTCTATCATTGGTGTAGCGTTACCTATTTGCAGCTATTTGTTCCTAAAAATAGTGAACTCTTAGCAAGTGCATTAATCAGGGTCAAATGGATAGCAATATCTGTTAAACATGGGACTTCTTCCATTCGTTACTGCCTGTTTCATCAGATAGATAGTTCTGTCTTTTAATTGCACAAGCAGGCAGTAAATTATAGTCTTGAATTTCTCTACCAGAGGCCCAATTAGGTTAATGTTGAGATATTAGTGCTTTACAACTTGGCCACGACAGAATCCCATGATGTATTACTAGTAAGAGGCTCTTTACATATGGGATAGATGCACAGATGATAGGAATTGAAATGGCCAGTACCTTCAGGCAAGCAGTGCCCTTTCCCAAACCCTAGGTGAAGAGTGACAACTAATGGAACTGAAGCAATGAGGCTGAGCAATTTAGATAAATGTTTTGATTGATCGTTTTTTCCATAAGAACCAGAGATCTAAACACCTGCTATTCTAATTCTTGTGGGACTTCTAATAGTAAAGCCATTTAAAGCCTGCTTCTGGACCTTGGCTACAAATATTTTAAAGCTGATGTCTAAATTCCTCTCTCAATGGTTTTGATTTAATTGGTCTGGGATGCAGTCTGGACCTCATGATTTTTACAAGCTCCCAAATGGTTGAAAGAAGCAGCCAAGGTTGTGAACTTCAGAGGCTTACAGCTTTACAGGTTTGGCAGCAACCCCACAGCAGCTGATGATTTCCTGTTCCACTTAATGACTCCATTCAAATGGTGATGTCTCTCTAGAAAATAAATGCCCATATTTGAGCTTTCCTTGGACTCATTGGATCAGAACTGCTGAGAGTGGAACCCTGGCATGAGAACTTTTTATGTCCCCCCAAGTGGATCATTTGCAGCCAAGGGTTGCAAAATCTTGCTTTGTAGTTACTAGACCCAGCCATGAGACACTCTTTGAATATAGTAACTGAAGAAGCCACACATGATTATTAATTCGAACATTTTATTTAAAAAATGGAATTTTGTTTAATAACATTTGATCACTGTTTATCTTACACATCTAATAGGTTCTGATTAGAATAGGTTTCTTGCCCAGCTGGTGTGGCTCCGTGGTTGAGCACTGGCCTATGAACCAGGATGTCATGATTCGATTCCAGGTCAGGGCACCTGCCCAGGTTGTGAGCACGATCCACTATGAGGGGTGGGCAGGAGGCAACCGATCAATGATTCTTTCTCATCATTGATGTTTCTATCTTTTTCTCCCTCTCCTTTCCTCTCTAAAATCAATAAAAACAAATTTTTTAAAAAAAGAAAAGAAAAAAGAATAGGTTCCTTGATGTTATTTATTGTATCTGGGAGATAAAATTCTAGTACCTGGGCAAAGTGGCATTATGAACACATTTAATTCAACCATTTTCTTACCTTAACATTGAAAAATCTGTCACCCAGTTGCCAATACCAGAATGTTTTTGGATGGCTTGTCTACTATTTATTGTGGGTTACTTCAGGATGCTCATCTGAGGGCAAACGTTATTTTCCTTATTAAAATTCTCCCTTTGTTAACACTAAGAAGTTCCTGCTTGGTGCCTCCCCATTGGGAAAGTTTTTATTATAACCTCTCAAGTGAGGCTATAACCTGCTCTTCTGTGCTTTTGGTCCCAAATGCCTTCCTCGTGTGGAGTAGGGGCCCCTAATAGTCTTCATTGTCCTGCATCGGGATTTCTCTTTTAGTTACCGTATTTTTCGGACCATAAGACGCTCCGGACCATAAGACGCACCAGTTTTTAGAGAAGGGAAATGAAGAAAAAAAGATTCTGAAACAAATAGTGTCCTAAAATATTTTATGTGCATTAAAACCCAACATCACAGTCATAAACACATGTAATCAATCCTGTAAAGTAAACAGCAGCATTTAGAACCATTTTAGAGCCGAGCAAGCACACAGAGACCACACAGAGCTGGGCAAGTAAAAAAACTTTTTTTTTAAAAGTATATGTGTAGGCTATATTTGGACCATAAGATGCAGGGACTTTTTCCCCCCACTTCTGGGGGGAAAAAAGTGCATCTTATGGTCCGAAAAATACGGTAACACCCTTTTGATTTGTGGCTCAATTACATTTTTAGCTTACCCTTAGTTAAAGCAATTATTCTTTATTTAAGAACTTCAGACTAAATATCTTCACACCTAAATAAGGTTGCAAATCCTTCTCATGTAGATAATTGGGAAACCATTCTTTGGAAAACATTGATTACTCTATGTCACTCATTATTAAAGATAAGGCGTTTTTTAAATATATATTTTAAAATATATATTGGCAACAGTTTGAGGCAAAAAAAATCTTGTGTATAATATGTATTTTTTAATGAATAAAAACAAATATTTAAGGCAAGTAGTTTTCCCCAAGATTTAAAAACTTCTGAATATATTATTCTACATTATATTACCTAGTTGTTCTTTCTTTTTATCATCACTTTATCAGACATTTTGTAAGCGCTTTCTACAGTGTGTAGCAGATCTAGATGTTGGGGGTCAAAAATGAGTAAGACACAATGTAACTTGACTACAAGGATCATGTCTTGGATTGTGTCTAATGAGTAGAGAATCAATGGATTTTTGGAGTGAATGAATGATAAATCACAAAATGAGGAGAGGAAATGGTAAAAAATGGCCACCTCCAGGTTGAATGATATTGTGACTCAGAAAGACCTCCTGATTTCTTCTTGTGCAGGTGCTTAAGTGAACCTTCATAATGTCGTGTTGTAATCAGTGGGGTGCTTTTTGGTTCCCTATCTGTTACTGGAGGAAGTGGAGTTTGTGTGATGTCACAAGTAAAGGAATTTCCTGAGACTCACACAAGAGGATGAGTGATCTTTATTTCTGTGTCATTAAACCCTTGAGTTTCACCTCATTCCACCATGGAAAAAGTCCAATCTTGTCTTCAGTATGGCAAGAATTAAGGCCACTGGCCAGAGTCTCTGCTCCATGTTGATTCTAGTCCCACATCCTGGACCATGTGGTTGCTTAAGGCCACATGGCTATCCTGAGAGGACGGGGTGGGTTTGGGTCCTGGAGCAAGAGAGGAACAAGCGGCAAGAATGAAGCATGAGAGAGGGAACTCTTTGCTGAGGGTTTTACTTTTCTAATATTTCTCCAACGGCTCCACCCTCCTAGCCAACCTATTGCTTCCGAAGGAAGCACCTTCCCCAGTCACCTTAACTTTACTGCAGGTGAGCCCATCTCCCCCTTTGTTTGAAAGGACCTGTGGTTTGCTGGGGAATGTGAAGCTGTAGCTTCCTAGATGACCATATATGTCTGGCCTCCCCTTTGCTTTCTTCCTATTATTAATAATAATAACTAGCTAATGATGATGATAACAATATTACAGAGGTATTGTGAAACATTAGGAACACTTGTTTTTCATAAGTGTTTCCAGAGATATGAGCAAAGAGGTTCATCTGGGGCCTAATGTTCAGTCTAAAACTCAGTGCAATATTTAAAAAACAAGTACAATTCAATGATGTGAATCCCAGCTATTTTTTGGGGGGGTGGGGAGATGGAGGGAAGGCAATCTCAAAGTTAAAGCATTAAAAGGATTTTTATGTTCAAGAAAAGAAACCAACTGCTCACAAGGTTGCTGAACAATTTTGTGAAGTTCTTAATGCAATTCCTACCCAAATCCCAGCAAGCTTTAAAAATAAATATAGACAACATTATTCTAAATTTTATATGCAAAACCAAAGGCAATAGAATAGCTAAAACAATTGTGATATGGAAGAATAAAGTGAAAGGAACCAGCCTACCTCGGTTCAAGACTTATATAGCTACTGTAGTAAAGACTTGGATGGTATTAACAGAGGAATAGATGTGTAGATTGATGGAACAGAATAAGAAACACAGAGTTTGGCTCACACAAATACAACTGATTTAAAAAAAAAAAAAAAAAAATATATATATATATATATATATATATATATATATATATATATTATTGATTTTTTACAGAGAGGAAGGGAGAGGAATAGAGAGCTAGAAACATCGATGAGAGAGAGTCATCAATCAGCTGCCTCTTGCACACCCCCCACTGGGGATGTGCCCACAACCAAGTAACATGCCCTTGACCAGAATCGAACCCAGGACCTCTCAGTCCACAGGCCAATGCTCTATCCACTGAGCCAGACCGGTTTCGGCACAACTGATGTTTTGACATAGGTACAAAAGAAATTCAATGGAAAAATATGGCTTTTTTAACAAATGCTTATGGATGCTCACATCCATAAGCAAAAAAGTGAACCTTGACCTAGGACTCACACTTTATACAAAGATTAAATCAAAATGATTCATAGATTTATATGTAAAACATAAAACTATAAAACTTTTAGTAACCCACATAAGAAAATAGTCATAATCTAGGACTAGACAAAAAGTTACTAGACATGATACCAAAAGCAGATTCATAAATGGAAAAATTGATAAATTATGCTTCATCATAATTTAAAACTTTTGCTTTGCAAAAGTCTGTTACCATTATAGAAAAACAGGTTAGATAAGTGGGGGAGAGGGGAATCTGCAAACCACATACCTAACAAAAAAGGGCAAGTATCTAGATATAAAAATGAACTCTCAACATTAAAGTCTAATAAAGACAAAAGATACGAACAACACTTAACCAAAGATAATATGCAAATGGGTAATAAGGACACAAAAAGATGTTTGGCATCACTAGCCAACAGGGAAATACAAATTAAAACTGCAGCAAGAATAGCTTAAATAAAAGAACATGACACAAACTGACGAGAATGAGAATAAACTGGATTATTACATTACTATTGGGAATGTAAAATGGTGCAGCCACTCTGGAAACATTTTGATAATTTCTTTATTATGACAGTTTCTACATATTGTTACCATATAGTCCCATAATTATACCATCGGGCATTTATCCTAGTGAAATGAAGACTTATGTTCACACAAGAACCTGTACACAAATACTTGTAGCAGCTCTATTTATAACCTCCAAACACTAGAAACAACCCAGATGTCCTTCAGCATATGGATGGTTAAACAAACTGTGGTAAATCCATATCATGGAATACTATTATTCAACAAAGAAAGGAAACAAACTAGTGATGCATGCATCAACCTGCATGAATATTCAGACAATGATGTTGAGAGAAAAAGGCAATTCTAGAAGGTTAGATACTAGAGTATTCCATTTTTTGGTAACATTTTTGAAGTGACAAGCTTATAGAAATAGAGAATATGTTAGTGGTTGCTAGGAATTAGGGGGTTGAGGGAATAAGAGGAACTTGGCATGGCTATAAAAGGGCAACAGGAAGGGTCCTTTTTGTATTGAGAATATTCTGTATCTTGACTATATCAATGTCAATATTCTGGTTATGATATTGCATGATAGTTTTACAGGATGTTACCATTGGGGAAAACTGGGAAAAGGGTTCATGGAATCTCTCTGTATTATTATTATTTTTTACAACTTCATGTGAATCTACAATTATTTCAAAGTAAAAAGTTTATTATAACCCAAATATTACCATATCACCTCTCTTCAGTAACTTCCCCATTGTTGTAAGATAAAATAAAAAATGCTTCACCGTGCTTGATTAGAACTTGTGTGGTCTAGCCCAGTGATTCCCAGCCATGGAAGCCTGTTAGAATTACCTATGGCTCTTAGAAAAAATACTAATGCCTGGACCCTACTCCAGCTCAATTAGATCAGGATCTCTGGGGTAACTAGACATTGATTAGTGTTTTATTTGATTAAAGTTGGTCTTACCATCAGACCATAGGTTCCATGAGGGCGAAAAGTAGACTTCTTTTTACCTTCCATTCTCCAAGTCCTAAATCAGTATCTGCCACATAGGAGGATCTCAGTAACTTTATGTAAAGTGAATGAATGAATGAATGAATGAGTAGAGGGGAAATGGATATATCCTCCTGCCTCTCTTACTGCCTCCCTGAACTCATGAAAGTAGAGAAGGAATAAGATGACTTTCCTGGTCTCATTCCTATCTTTCAGAGCATCACTATGAAATTGCAGCAGGGATCATAGCATTGCTCCTAAGAGATCTAACCCATAGCAGAAAATCTGAAAATGATGACAGTGCCTCCTTCTTCACACTCAATCAACAGATTAATGAGAGTAAAACAGAAGCTGACAAGGAGGCTGAAATGACATACAATCTTACTCATGCAGAATAAAAAAAAACATTTTAAATGCAGTTTAATAAACTAAAGGCATGACAAAGAAATGTATAAAAATTTTAGGAAAAGAGAAAAGCCAGGGGAAAGGAAGCACCCAGCCTTTGACCTAGTAATCACATTTACAGAAAATCTTTCTTGTGCACTGCTCATCAGAGTGTTTTACTTGATGTTAATGAGGGAGTAAAATAATGCCATCAGCCACTGAATTCAGCAAATTCCAAGGTAGTCTGGGGATGTTCTGATTCTGTCCTACTGCCCTCCCCTCCCCCCTCTGTCTATATCAGCATTTATAGTCTGAGCACAATAATTAATGCTTTAAACAATTGACTTGAGACATTGCAGGTTCTGGAATATTTTATGAATCTCAGTCCACAAATCCCCAAACAAATGTGTGAGAAATACAATTTTATTTCCAGAAACTCTGTTGAATTTCCATTTCTACACCACCATGGCCACTACCACCACCTCCATTACCACCACAACCCCTTCTACCTAGCTGGTAGGAAACTTACCTTCTCATTTTTGGTGGAGGGAGTGTTTATCAAGTGTAGGGTGGTGAAGCATTGAGGGGGTTTGGAGTATATTGCACCTTGAGTCCCCTTTTCACTCAGGTGAAAGGAAGCAAGGCCCTTTATGTCTAGCCGCTCCACTGTTTCTGTTTGGACTCGTGTTTTAGGCTTGGAAACCTTTATTAGGCTGCTTATATTCACATCTGTGCAGCTGTCTCAGCAGCCCTTCGCTCTGTGGGCTTGCTTTCTCCCTTACAGGTATGCTGGGAAGCTGATACCCTTTTCTTTCCTCCTCCCTCCTTCCACTCAAAATCTCTTTGTAGTTTGCGGTGAAAAGAAGTCCCACCCATTAGTCCCTTACCCATCCCAAACTCTGTTTCTGGCAAAGACACTTTGTCTCAAACTTTTAGAAACCAAAGTCAGAAAGGCTAACAGGTTCTTTCCTCACCAGAGGCTGTGAGAGCAGGACAAACCATATACTCAATTGGGAGTTGGGTAGAAATAAATGAAAAAGGAGGAAAAGGGTGATGAAAAAGAATGCATGATCTCAAACTGTTATCTTGGAGTAATACCTTGTTTCCCCGAAAATAAGACAGTGTCTTTTATTAATTTTTCTCCCAAAGTTGCGGTAGGTCTTATTTTCAGGGGATGTCTTATCTTTCCATGCGCTAGGTCTTATTTTCGGAGGATGTCTTATTTTTGGGGAAACACGGGTAGCTAGCATTTTTTTACTTGCTTGCACAATGTGCCAGGTACTATATTAAGTGCTTTGTATGGATTATCAAGTAATCCTCACAAGCAAAAAGTAAGTTATTGTTGTCTACATTATACAGGTCAGGAAGCTATGTCTCTAGGAGGTTTAGTCACTTGACCAATGTCACACCTCTAGTAAGTGACAGGGTTGGAACTTGAATCTGCTTCCAAAGTCCGTTGTCTTGCTCCACTTTCTGGCTTCTGGTTCATGTACTTCACAGAATTAATTTCTGCTTCAACCTTGCAGTTGCTCAGGCAGCTTAGCCGAAAATATAGATGGGTCACCAAAGTTCCTGAACTAAAAACAGGAAGAATTATGGCTCTGGGGCACACAAACACAAAGATGAGGAAATATAAAAGGAGAAAATAATTAAAATAGTTATAATAGAAAGACACTTGAAATTTGTTAATTTACTGAGTTTTGTCCTTTAGAATTTCCCCTTCCATGAAGCCTTCTCAGGTCCAGATATGATTACTGATTATTAATCTTCTGCCTTCTTTACCTACATGTTCTTTCAATCATTCCCAAAACCCTGTGGAGAGGTAATATCACCCCTAGTGTAGACATGAAAGAATGTGGTCTCAAGAGGTTAATGAACATTTGGGTAAGGCCTTGGGATCCGGAAATAATTTTTCTCTTTCTGTTACATCATATTGACTCTAGTAGGTTCTTTAGGAGTGGATTTAAAGACTTTAGGAAGAGATCACATATCTGAATTGCTTGGCCTGCTGGTATTGTTAAAATTAAAACATTTAATCACTGTCCCTTCTGCCTTTGTGTAGGTTGACCTGGGCCAGACGTAGAAAGCATTATATTTGCAATATTGGAAGTTTCCCTTCCCTTTGGCAATTGAGGATAAATTCTGTAGAGCAGTGGAGCACACTGGGGAGCTTTTAAAAATCTCCATGCCTGAGTGGCATGTCTGAGAATCTGAGGGGTGGGACCCAAATACCAGTATTTTTGAAAAACCCCTCAATGTTTCTCCTCCGCCGCCATGGTCAAGAACCTGCCGTCTAAAACTTGAACATACACCAGAATCACCTGGAAGGCTTGTTAAAATGCTGATTGCTACCTGGCCAGTATCATTCAGTGGTTGAATATCAACCTGTGAACCAGGAAGTCACAATTGGGGGTACATGCCTGGGTTTTGGGCTTGATCCCCTGTAGGGGGCTTGTAGGAGGCAGCCATCTCCTGGATTGTGTTAGTATTGTATTCTTTAGGTGTCAATTCAGGTGAGAAAATGCCTGGGATACATAAATTTTGTCTCAATCCTCTAATTAGTTCTGGCCATCTAAGACATGTTTTCAAATAGTAGTTGGAAGACACTAACCCAAAATATATTCATTATTTTGTGTACTTCAGCTGTTACTATAATCCTTGTATTTAGAATCAAGCTGATTGCTAAATACAACAATAAACATTCAGACCTTGAGTACCTCATGTTTTCATTATATTTACCTCTAGTTCAATAACACATTTTATAGACATACATTCTTATTAAAGACCTAATTAATTCCCATGATACCCATGTGAAGAAAAGAGATGGGTTACACTCTGCCCATTTTAAGAGGCGATAATTAATCCCTGCCTGGAATTACAATGACTATTTGAAGAGCCAGGAGTAAATTGCAAGACTTGACAATGGTGCTGTGTCTGTTAGTAAGTACCATATTCTGCTGGTGTCATTGATTCATCAGAGTCTGTTTAGTGCCCCGTTATAAATGTTTAATTTAAAAATCATTTAAAATGCGCTAAGTTTATTCAGCAGATTGTAAAGGGTGGTTTCTAATTAGAGAAGAACAAGAAAGCTAGGACATATCATTCCTAAAGGTTTACCCTTTTTAAACAATACAGCAATAGAAAAGTGAAAAGAAACCTATATATTACAGTTTAATAAATATCTACTATGGGCTAGGGCTACTTGGAGCAAGTCCTATTCTAAATACTATGGAATATGAAGCATCCTATATAATAAAGAGGTAATATGCAAATTGACCATCACTCCAACACACAAGATGGCCACCCCCATGTGGACACAAGATGGTTGGGAGGGGATGGCAGTTGGGAGGGACCAGGCCTGCAGGGAAGGAAAGTTGGGGTGACCAGGCCTGTAGGGGAGGACAGTTATGGGTGATCAGACCAGCAGGGGAGGGCAGTTAGGGGCAATTGGTCTGGCAGGGGAATGGTTAGGTGATCAAGCTGGCAGGTAGAAGTGGTTAGGGGTAATCAGGCAGGCAGGCAGGTGAGTGGTTGGGAGCCAGCAGTCCTGGATTGTGAGAGGGAGTTGGACTGCTCATTTAGGCCTGATCCCACTGGTGGGATGGTGCCTAAATGGGCAGTTGGATGTCCCTGGAGGAGTCCCATATTGGAGAGGGTGCAGGCTGGGCTAAGGGACATCCCCCCCTACCGTGCAAGAATTTTATGCACTGAGCCTCTAGTAAATATATGGATATCCTCAATATGTCATATTAAATGTGCCAAAGATGTGTGTATAGGATGCTTCTATGTCTTTGGTGGTAGAGAGGTTTTTATGAAAAAGGTGAAAATGGACATGGGCCTTGAAATATTAGTAGGACTGGTTCAAATGGTCAGGAGGAATCCAGCTGCTGGACAAAGGGGTAATGAATATAGGTGGGGTTGAACCGGACAATTAGTGGGTCTAGACAGCCTGTCACTACTTGAGCCTATTAAGCAGAGACAGGGTTGAATCATTTTATTCCAATATAACAGCATTTATTCCAATAATGCTGGCAGTAAGGGAGGCAGCAGGTCATCCATAAAAATCTACTCTGCCCCTCTCCACAAGTCAGCAGCTTATATTGGGTAAAAGGACAAAGATTACATGGGGAAGAAGAATTACAGGCATGGGAAAGTAGGCAATGGTTATAGGTTATAGGCAATGCGGACTGGGTGGGAGGTGGGGGTGCAAAGGGTGGGCACCTTCTGGACCAAATTACAGGCAACTATTCTAGGTTGCTAATCTAGGCAGTTTTTGGAAAAGAAGGAAGGAGTGCATTCCTCCCATGTCCCAGGGAGGTTAGAATGTGTTTTCTCTTATCAGAAGAGAACAATCAAAATTAACTAAGCATGATTAATACTTTTTATAATCATAGCTAGTCTCCAATATTTGATTTCTGCCCCTAACAGGGTCATCATACTTGTTATTGTCTGGAAGAGGAAGTTAGGAGTTCTCCAATAGTAATTTCCTGCTATGCTAATTGAAGGCAGAAAAAGCCAGAAGTAAGGGGCGAGAATAAACAGAATTGCAGAGGAAATAGGGAGACTTCCTGAGTTTTTATCAATATTCCAGTTTCTGGTCCCAATCTCTGCTTGAGCCTCAGCTCATTCCTGATCTACCCCAGTGTCTTCAAATGAATCTCAGTGTTTGGTTGATCAACAGGAGAAACCAAGAGTTATTATTATTTTGTTGTTGTTGCTGCTAATCTTCACCAGAGGATATTTTCTCCATTAATTTTTAGAGAGAGTGGAAGGGAGGGGAAGAGACATACAAAGAGAAACATCAATGTGAAACATATCAATTGGTTGCCTCCTTCACTTGCCCTGAACAGGGCTGGAGATTGAGCCTGCAACCCAAGTATGTGCCCTTGACTGGAATCGATGCTCTAACCACTGGACAAACTGGCTTGGACCAAGCAGTTATTGAAGACAGGAATCTTAGCTGCAGAGTTTAGGAATGAGCCAAAAGGGTTGAGTGTTATCTCAAGTATGAGCCCTGGGGCAAGTACTTGAAAACAACCCAGTCATCTCTGGTTTAGAAACCACATTGTGGGTTGGCCATGTGGGCAAATGGGGCCACTTCTTAACCTGACAACCTCAGGGGAGGCCTGTATGGCGGTCTTGCAGACTTAGAGACCTAAAGTAACCACAAAGGATGGTCTGAAATTAAACTTTAAAAGCAGTTACGGTGGGTAGTTATGTCTTAGGAGGGTATCTTTACTGACAAGGTCAACCTTTACCTTAACTGAGCCTATTTGCTTTTTACATTTATAATAACATACCCTTTGAAATATCTGGGTAACTTGTAACTTCTCTTTTTATGGACCTCTTGGGGCACAACCTAATGTGCTGGGCATCAGGACAGATACACACATTCCTTCATTATCATGTTAATTGTTCCTGCACCCACCTAAGTATATGTGTCTATCATTTCACTCTTTAGTCAATCCTAGGGGTTCTCTCCATCACCCTCCAACTCCCACTACCACCGCTTTGTTTTCTCCCACCTCTCTAGTCTATCACCAATGGATTTCATGCAACCCACCTACCTTTTCCTTTGATTGCAATGTATAAATAGAGATGTAACCTGCCATTCTCCAGAGCATATTTCAATTCATTGCGGTTTTGCTCCCCAACATACATATGTTGACAGTTTGGCTCAAATAAACTCACAAAAATTCTTTACAGGTTTCAATTTTTTGTTTGTTTGTTTGTTGTGCTTTTTTGTTTTGTTTTGTTTTGTTTTTACGTTAACAGCCAGATAGTTAAAAGAGTGAAGGAAGCTCACCAGGTCTTATTCCTGCTACTAAGGCTATGTGGCTTCAGATTCTTCCACTGAGATAAATTGCCAGACTCAAGAACCTCCTTGCTTCTTGGGCACTATTTGAGTGATGGCTGCTGCTTGTAAGTTAACTGGATAAAAAACATTTTTAATCAGGTAGGTTGTCTTCTTTCTAAAAGCAGAAAGAGCCGTTCACCTGGAATTAAACCGCCTACTTGAGAATAGCTGTTTTGGTAAGAGAATTGTTTACCCCAGTATTTGTTCTTAGTATTATTTTTAATGTATTTAAATGACAGATTGTGTCTTGGAGGTGATTCATTTTTATTTCCTAGTTGTCTTGACAACAATGTACTTTATGATATTCTATGTACTTGAGAAGCATGAAATTTTATAATCAAGTAACATAATGCTTATTAAAATTTTGATTCAAAATGCATTAGTAAAATTCTGTTGGGTTGGGTATATTGGAGAGGGACAATTGTTTTTATTAAAACATTTTCTAAGAGGTCACAAACTATTGTAGGCAGTGGGAACCAGTGTTAGACCGTAGGGTCAGATTCAACCTGGGTTCAACAACCTTGGTACTTGAGTTCTGGCTAGGAAAGAATTCAGAACCAAGACTCAGACTGTAATAGGACATTTATTACAAAATCACAGAGGTGGGAGAGTAATTTGTAGAAGAAATGGACTTAAGAAACAAGTTACAGAAGCAAAGGGATTTAGAAGTGAGGAAGATAATGGTAGCACACCTGGGCGATGGGGAAAAGGAAGGGAAAGATGCTGGTGAGCTCCCCTAAGGACTTTAAGGGTGAAGAATTTAGAGAGGGTCTCAGGGGAAAATCTCCATAGATTATTCAGCCATTTTCCATGTATGTCCTGTCAATAAGTTGTGATCTCCACTTTTTTACTGATCTCCAAATTTTACTGAATAACTTTAAAAATCAAATGACTTTATTCAACAATTCATGAATCTGATGGCACCCTATCTAGCAAACAGAAAGGCACTATGAGGACATGGAAAGCCTTTAATAGGCAAAAAGGGGAGAGAAAAAGTTTCTAACAGAAACTAAAGTGTTTCCTTTGGGGGAGATAGGGACCTATCATGCAGGTTACCTCACTAGTACTAATCAGGTAATTCCAGGTTGACTGACTGGAAAGGTTCTATTCCTGGTAGAGGCTGAAATTGTAATGAGGTTAGGTGTTAAGTTTTCATTTGTTGATGTGGGCTTTAGCACAACGAACTCCATTTTGGGCCTGTTGTCTCTCTTTAACAATTTTCGCCCTCAACTGAGAGATGTTATCTATGCTTTCCTCTGATAACAATATGATTTCCAGTCAGGGCACGTGCCCGGGTTGCAGGCTCCATCCCAGGTAGGAGGTGTGCAGGAGGCAGCCCATCCATGTTTCTCTTTCCTTTTCCTTTCCTTTCTCTCTGAAATCAATACAAAATCTTAAAGAAAGAACAGTGATTGATCATATAAGCTTTTTAAAAACTGTTTTGCTAGAAACTTATGAACAAGATGCCAGAGTGGTTTTCCCAAGGGCTTAATTGACTCCAGGAAATCATATTAATTCCTTTAAGGTGTCTAGTCATATCTGAGTCTACATGTTGGAAATAAAAGCAGTATTTTGAATTGTATCCTGTTACAAGGAGAATAGATTCATATCAAACTGATACAAATAACTATATTACCATGAAAAAAATACTTAACAGTTTCTAAATGGGATCAGGTAGGAAAAAAAAGTGTTTCACCTTTGTTTAAAAAGGTAAAATTTACCAAACTGTTGTAAGTCATATGTAGTTTAAGAGAAAAAGTTTCTTCAAATCTGGGGGAAAAAAAAGACACCAATTAAAAAACCAGCAACCTTTCAAACAAGGAGTCCTAAAAATTATAATCATCCTCTGTTCATTAAGTCCCATGTTATTAATTTCTGTTCTGCTTGAATCCAGTTTTTCTACTAGTTCCCAAAATTCTCACCCAGTTTAGTTTTATGATCTTAAATTTATCAGAAACCTTTACTTATCAAAATTATTTCCATGAATCTCCTTGAAGAAGAAGCACTTTTGCTTTTATAAAAGCATCAGAATAAAAAAACTACCCCTGAAAAGACTTAATGATGCACATTTTTAAAGATATTGACACTGTTTTGATTAACCTCATTGTTAAATAATAGGAAAGGAACAAAGGGAAGACCAAATATTATTGTCATTTGTGCAGCTTTGCCAGGAGGCTTCAGTTTAATGCTCCCTAGGTCTATTCCCTATGGATCGCTGGGGGAAGGGACTGGGCAGGGGAAGAATGAATGCATGCCCAGTAAAGTCTGGGTGACATGGGGAAGGCACTTGTCAGTCTGTCAAACCTGGGAACAGGTCACTGACCAGAGTAGGCGTGGCCACTGCAAGCATGGGGAAATGTGAGATATTTATTCTCCTGAACAAAGGAGTTTGCTCTTGTTCTCTTGCACTCCTGGTTTCTCAGAGGCACTCATACTCCTTCTCTCCTGCATTGGCTCACATGGCCATGAGGCCCACACAATTGGCTGATGGACAGTAACTAGCCTAATGCTAAACCAGACCCAACTCCACCGTGGAATAGAAACTTTGGACACTGGCTCTGCTTCTACCCTGTTTCCCCCAAAATAAGACAGTGTCTTATATTAATTTTTTTCTCCCAAAGTTGCGCTAGGTCTTATTTTCAGGGGATGTCTTATCTTTCCATGCGCTAGGTCTTATCTTTGGAAGGATGTCTTATTTTCGGGGAAACACGGTAGCTCTACTGAATCCAAGGCTAGATTAAAAAAAATGAGACTTTACAAACCAAGGGATGTAATTTCACACAAATAAAACTTTCTATCACATCTGGTATCCCTTTGGGAGCCTCAAGAAATGTTTATTCCAGTAGTACCCCTATCATCCCAATCCCACTAACAATGGAGAAAGACTATCTATGATTTCCTCTGATAACAATATGAGAGTTCATTTTAATGGAATTGGCAAGAAAATTTGGTTATTTCTGTGACACACAACATGTAAAAATAATGACTAAAATTATGAGGACAACCTTACACCAGGACATGTAAGACTTTAGGGATTTCATACAATTTCTGGAACACTTATACCATATATCTATACAAATACAACATAAAGATGCTTCAGAAGTCCTCTGGAAAATCCCAAAGTTAGTTTGAGGTCATAAAGTCTTCATTTAGAATTTGATTTTGGGAAGTTTATAAAAATTATCAAAAGATTTAAAAACACTTGGTCAAATAAGGTCATAGGTTGATGTGAAATAATACTTAGTTATCTGTTTAACCATACTGACAAAGACTTTGCAGGCAAATATAGAAAATTAAATAGTTGTTTGTTTTTTTTAAAAAAAAGCACCAAAACAACCCTTAGTTGTTGTTTTTTTATTATTATTATTTTTTAGTATATTTTTATTTCAGAGAGGGAGAGGGAAAGAAAGATAGAAACATCAATGATACGAGAGATTCACCGATTGGCTGCCTCCTGTGTGCCCTCTACTAGGGATGGAGCCCACAACCTGGCATGTGCCCTGATGGGGAATCGAACTGTGACCTGATTCATAGATTACTGCTCAATTACTGAGCCACGCTGGCCGGGCAACCCTTAGCTTTTTTAATAGAGAAAATTCAGCATTATTAAGTAATCAAAGACCTGATAAAGACAACAGAAAAAATTATTTTGACAAAACACAGGATTTCATTTTCTAGGCAGACTATTTTCAAAGGTAAAGAAAAATCTGTTACCAAGAGTAAACCAATAATAGCCCAAGAACACTTTATCCTTTTAGCAGAGAGAAAACCTAATTCTAATTTTGCCCCAGCTTACTTTTTTCAAGAACCAATTTAACTTTAAAAAAAGGGAAAAACCACCCTGATGAGAGAGATAGAGAGATAGAGATAGAGATAGAGAGAAACATTGATTTATTGTTTCACTTATTTAAGCTAAATTTGATTGATTCTTGTATGTGTGTGCCCTGATCAGGGATCAAACCTGCAATCTTGGCATATTGGGATGATGCTGTACCACCTTACTTTTGTTATTAAAACTCATTCACTTAGCCCTAGCCAGTTTGGCTCAGTGGATAGAGTGTCAGCCTGTGGACTGAAAGGTCTCAGGTTCGATTCCGGTCAAGGGCATGTACCTTGGTTGTGGGCACATCCCCAGTGGGGGGTGTGCAGGAGACAGCCAATCAATGATTATCTCTCATCATTGATGTTTCTATCTCTCTCTCCCTCTTCCTTCCTCTCTGAAATCAATAAAAATATTTAAAAGAAAATAAAACTCATTCACTTAATAAACAAATTTTAAAATATATTTCATATGTCTTTTTATTAATAGAAGCATATGCCTTTTTCATAGTCAATTTTTCAATGTGGTAAAAAATGTGTTTACTAACACACCCAAATGTTTTGGCAATGAGAATTCAAAAGTAGATAAACCTATGTTCAGTAATTAATGTTTTAATATTTTATCTTATTTAAAAACTAGAGGCCCAATGCACAAAATTAGTGCAAGAGTAGGCTTTCCTGGCTGCCAGCACCGGCCTCCCTCTGGTGCCCAGTACCCTGGCTTAGTCCCGAAGGTAGTCTGGAAGGATGTCTGGTCTAATTAGCATATTATAGATGATCTAGATTAGGGGTGTCAACTCAATCAGAGAAGGGGCCAAAGTCTAAAATCCAGCCTAAATCGCGGGACGAATGGTTTACTGAACAGTCATGAACTGTCATTGTGATGGAAACGCAGCGGAGTGCAGTGATGACAGCGCGGTGCGGGCCACATTGCAAGGCCTGGTGGGATGGATTTGGCCCGCGGGTCTTGTGTTTGACACATGTGATCTAGATACTCAATGGATTTCTATTATTTGACTAATGCAGTAAAACCTTAAAGCTTCAGGTTACCAAAAATATTTGGGGAAACTACTTGAAAACTTCACCTAAAAAAACCCTTATCCTACTTACATCTATTTAATTTACTTTTGTAACAATTATGTTTAAACTAACCACAAAAACTTCTTGAGATAGTAGACAAAGTCAGCCATCATCTCAAGCTATTTTTCCTCCCCTGAAATATAAGCTATTGTAGAATGAAAGTTTTGTATGTCTGTATTATTTTTAATGCTGATAACTTTGAAGGCACCTATTTTATTTAAATCAACAATCTCAAGCTAGCTTTTACTTACTAAAGGTTATTTTAGATCAAGTGAACTTAAAAGCATTTAGCTTAGTTTCTTTCATATTTCTCAGTGTTTAATTTATACAAGCATTTAATTATCTTTAAGTTAATTAAATAAATTGTCTTACACATTAATTTTGGCAAAATCACCTGGAGGTAAAAAATACCATTATATATATATATTCACACACACATATATATATCATATATCATATATGTATATATATAGAGGAAATATATATATACTATATATATATATATATATATATATATATATATATGCAAAAACAGACAGATGCAAACAGAAATCTTATGCTTTCATTCTAAAATTTGTCATTTGTACAATAATATGAAACTCACTAGTTTATAAGAGAACATTTGGATCCAGATTTTGTTTTGGCATTTGGATAACTGGCGAGCAAAAGTAGGTTTATAGTTGTAATGCAAATAGTACAATAATTAATAAATAATAAAGAAAAAATCTGTTCCATGCACTCCCAACTGTAAACTATGTAAGTTAAGTTTACCCGCTCTTGCCGGGACCAGTTTGGCTCAATGGATAGAGCGTCGGCTTGGGGACTGAAAGGTCCCGGGTTCGATTCCGGTCAGGGGCATGTACCTTAGTTGCGGGCATATCCCCAGTAGGGGGTGTGCAAGAGGCAGCTGATTGATGACTCTCTCTCATCGATGTTTCTCACTCTCTATCTCTCTCCCTTCCTCTCTGTACAAAATCAATAAAATATATTTAAAAAAAAAAAAAAAAGTTTACCCGCTCTTATGGCTGAAGAATTTTAATAATATTTTGATACTATTACAATAATCCCGGTTATTAACTGGAAAGGAACAAAGGAAAGGCCAAATATTAGACGCATGCTCAGTGAAGTCTGGATGACATAGGGAAGGTACTTGCTTGTCAGTCGCACCTGAGAACAGGGCATTGGCCAGAGTAGGCGTGGCCTCTGTAAATACTAGATTTGAAATACATAAGCTCCTAAACAAAGGAGTTCCCTCTCTTTGTTCACACTGTTTTCTTTTGGTTTGTGCTCCTGGCTTGTGGGGCTCTCAAGCTCTTGCATTTGCCCCCACAAAACAGACTGATGGATTGTGACTAGTCTTATGCTAAACTGGACCCATCTACCATGAAACAAACTTTGGACTCTGGCTTTGCTCCTAGCTCTGCTGAATCCCTAGCTGCACCTCTTTCAGGACTGGATTAAGGAAATGGGACTTCGGAAACGGAGGGATTTTCTACCACATCTCATCCTCCTGAAATTCTTATTCCAATGGAACCCCCCTCTCATTATCAATGGAGAAAGACCATCCATACAATTCTCTAATAACAATTCCCATTGTGACGCTTGTATTGAGGGAAAATTGAGGAACCAGCTGATCTTAACAAATGGGGACTACAGACTAGGGGCTCTACATAAATGGGGAACTGCAAACTGCCAACCCATGTGGATCTTGGGACAGAATCAAGGGATGGAGTTTTCAACCAGTTAAATGAGACTCGTGTCTGTAAGAAAGGCTAGGGGTTTGGGCTCTGGGTAGAATCATTTGTCAGCTTTAGCTGATTTGCTTGGTATCTGAAAGCCAAGTAGACTGGGAGCTCTAGGCAAAGAGAGTAGAGGTTGGAATAAAGAAGAACTTATTCATGGCGCTTGGAAATGGTTACAAAGGCAGAGAACTCAAAAGGGGTTTGTGGGTGCTAGGCCTGTTTCTTGTCCCTAAATGCTGTCAGAAGTGTTCTTTGGCACTGGCTGGGTAGCTTAGTCGGTTAGAACGTCGTCCCAATATGCCAAGGTTGCAGGTTTGATCCTCGGTCAGGGTACATACAAGAAAGCAACCAATGAGTGCATAAGTACATGGAGCAGTAAGTCCATGTTTCTCTCTCTCTCTCTCAAAATTGACTTAAAAAAAGTTTGCTTTGGATCCCACCACTGCCACCAAATCTGTTAAAAAACAAAAGTCAACTGAGTAAATGTAAAGATCAAATTTTCTTTATTAAAAAAATCACAAATTGGGCAGCATCCCATCTAGCAAACAGAAAGACCTCTGAGGAGTTGTATACAATGGAAGGCTTTTATAAGCAGAAGGGGGCAAAAGAAAGAAGTTTTAACAAAAAGAGGATTGTTTCAGGCCAGGCACCCTCCTTTGAGCGAAGGGTGTAGTCTATCAAACAAGATTACCTCACTAGTGTGGGTCAGGTGATTTCAGATTCAGTGGTCAAAAGTTACATTCCTGGAAGAGCTGAAACTGCAATGAGTTAGCTATTAAGTCTTGGTTTGCTGATGTGGGACTTAACATAAGTGACTTAATTTTGCGTCTATTGTCTTTTATTTAAAAACTTACAGCTTTTCTCCCCTCCTGAATTATTTTATGAAATTGGAATAAAGTAGAAATAGTTTTATACCTGGCTTTTTTCATATAAATAGTCTTAAAGTTACTCATGGAAAACAATTTAAAATGTTTATTATAACAATTTCAAACACAGAAAATTAGAAAAAAAAATATGAGCACCATAGTAAAACCACTTACAATCAATTTAAAGATTCCTTGACCCAAGTCTACACCAGATGCTTGAAGCTTACTTTTAGGAAGTCCAAACAAAGCTTAAGCGACATGGCACAAATAGCACTCCAGAGAAACCAGCTAGTGGTTTTCGGGCATTTCCTTAATTAGAAAAATTTACATTACAAAAAAGCAAACTCTTTGACCTCTTGTGCAAACTGAGGAAAACTCAGTAGGGCTTCTGTAACTCCGTGAGCCTTACTCTCAGTAGATACTCAATACATGAACTCAATTTCAGTTATTTTAAAGTCCGACGTGACAACTGCACCTTCTCCTCCCCGGGAGAAGAGCAATCTAGTGTCACGGGGTGAAGAAGCCAGCGCTAAACAGCTGCACCGAGGCAGGCTGGCTCGCTCTGACTTACCCACTGCTCACTGTCTTTTAGGATCAACAATATAACATTAGAAAGGCAGACTTGTGAAGGGGGCGGCCCTGAGGCTCAGTTGATATGTCCAGGACAGCGGTCGGCAAACTCATTGGGTCAACAGAGCCAAACAGCAACAGTACAACGATAGAAATTTATTTTGAGAGCCACACTTTTTTAAACTTAAACTTCTTCTAACGCCACTTCTTCAGAATAGACTTGCCCAGGCCGTTGTATTTTGTGGAAGAGCCACACTCAAGGGGCCAAAGAGCCGCATGTGGCTCGGGACCAGCAAGTTTGCCGACCACGGGTTTAGGAGAACCACTTGGAGAGCTTGTTAAGGAGACCGCAGCATCCCACCCTTTGCATGTCCCATTCCGTGGTAGAATATTGCAATCCTAACACATTCTCCTCTGACGGTCAAAAGCCTGGTCCTGAGATCACGGGGACCCCCAAGTGCTTGCTTCGTGGCAGGAGCTCAATAAATATCCCCATCCAAGCTGCCCACCGGAAGGGGCTGATGTGGGACTTAACATAAGTGACTTAATTTTGCGTCTATTGTCTTTTATTTAAAAACTTACAGCTTTTCTCCCCTCCTGAATTATTTTATGAAATTGGAATAAAGTAGAAATAGTTTAGGGAACAGTAGAAATAGTCGCAGGGAACAGCGACCGACTCTGTCCAGGTGTTTCTGCCAACACATGGCACTTCCTCTGCAGGGTCCGGGCAGCCCAGGGAGGCAGCTGGAGCAGCGGCATGGCCGTCTCACCAAAGGGGGCCCCTTCCTCCAATGTCCACCGGAGGCCATCCGACCCGGAGCCCGCCCCGGATTCCCCAGCCCCGGCTCCCCGCCTGGTGGGAGCTGCCCGGGGCGGGCAGTGCCAGGACCCCAGCGCCTCCGGGGGAACGGGGGCGGAGGCAGGTGCGGAGGAGAGGAGGCCAGAGCCCCGCGGGAGGGCGTGGCGGGGACCAGGGCGCTCGGCTCGGCTCCCCTCTCCCCGCGCCGTGCGCTCCCTCTCCATCCCGATCGCCCGCGGCCGCCGAGGGCCCGGCGGGCGGAAGATGGCTGCCCGGAGCGCCACGGACAGTCACGTGTCCCCGCGATATCGTCGTGCGCCCCCTCCCCCGCCAGGCGAGTCTCCGACACCGTGGGAGGCGCTCCCCGGGCAGCCCTTCTGCTGCTGCAGGGGGGGATCGCGCGAGGCCCGGGGAGGAAGGGCGCCGCGGCGGAAGGTCGCCTCTCCTCGGCGACCGCCCCCCGACCCGCGCGCAGGGGGTCCTTCGAAGAAAACCTTCCTCGGGGCAACCGGCACCGGCGCGCGCTACTGGGCATGCGCGGCGGACGCTCCGGGTTTTCCGAGGGGCCGGCGGGGGGCGGGGCCCGGCGGGCGGGGCGGGGGCTTCAGGAGACTCGCACCGGTGACCGCGGGCCCCGCCTCCTCAGCGCCCCCACAGGCCTCCAGCGGCGGCCCCGCAGGTGGCTCCCTCGCTTTTGGGGTGCTCGTGTCCGGATAGGGTTTGAAGGTGATCGGTGAAGCCCCAGGCCCGCCCCTTTGAAGCGCACGTTCGATCCGGAGTCAATCCCAGGTGTCGCCGCTCCGGGCTGGGTGCCGGAGAGCCACCTCGGGGCGCTCGCCAACTCGTATCCGGAGCCCGAGGTTCCGACCGGCTCCGGCTCCAGCCCCAGCTCCCCGGCCCTCCGGCTCCGCCTCGGAGCGGGCAGCTCGGCTCTGATCGGCTCCAGCAAACCGCCCCTGACCGTGTGCAGGCGGGGCCGGGACCGTCCCAAACTTAAAGAATAAAACAAAGAGGCCGAACCCCAGCTCCCCGGCGGGGCGCAGTCCGGTCCCGAGCCTCGGTCCCGGGAGAGCCCCGGCGGGCCCCACCCTCCCGCCCCGCCCGCCCTCCCGGCCGCCGCGAACACCCGGAGGAGCCGATCCGCGTGGCGCGGGAGCCGGCGGCCCGGGCCGCGGACTGGGCATGCTCTGCGGCCCCGGCGGCTCGCGCTGGCCAGTCGGGAGGGAGGCTTCGCACCGGGGAGGCAGCGGCGGCGGCGGGCACGGACCGGAGCGCGAAGGGCCAGCGGAGGCTGCTTGGTCCCTGCGCCCTGCGAGCCGGCCGGAGGGCGCGATCCGGGCGCAGCTCCCCGACGCTGCCCTGCACCCCGGATCCCAGTCCGCGGCGCGGGGCTCGGCGAGCGGAATCCCGGAGACTGCTACCACTCCGGTGCAAGTGAGTCGTGGGGCGCGGGGAGAAGGCGATGTCGGGGCGGGGGGGGGGGGTGGTGGGAGGAAGGAGGGGCGATTGGACACCCGCCTCGGGCCTGGGCCTGACTCCCCGGGAGCCGAGTGCGAGCACCCGAGGGGCGAGGGGGCGTGAGTGCTGCCCGCGCCGCGCCGCGCGCCTACCTGGCGGCTCTCCTCCCCCCGCGCGGCGCTCCAGGGAGTGGGCGCGGGGCCGGGCGGCCGGGCGGGCGGCCGGTCTCGGGGATCGGAGGGGGCAGGCTGCCTGCTCGGCTCCTGGTCCCAGTCGGGGCGGGGAGGAAGGCGGGGGCGCCCGTGGGCACCTTTTCCGAGGTGCTGCGTGCGGGCTGGAAGACCGCCTGATGTCTGAGCCGGGCGGGCGGACCGTGTTGGGGGCCAAAGAAGCGGGGGCACGGGTTTGCCTCCGGGCAGTGGCCCGGCTAGGGTTCGGATGACCCCCAGGGAGCCGAGCCCCGCAGGGATCGACCCCCCAAATCACGGCCCCACCCCCACGCCCCGGGCGGCGGCGGCGGCGGCGGCCGCGGCGTGACAGTTGGTACCTCCCGGTCCGATCGCGGCCAGCCGGCCCGGCGCCCAGGGTGTCAGGATCCTCCGAACCCCCAACCCCCCCTCCCCCTTGCCGTGGCCGCTCTGTGCCCCTCTTTCGTGTAGCTGGTGGGACCCCCCAGTCCCCGAGGAGCGAGCTCCCCTCCGCGGGTCGCCAAACAGCCTCCAGGTAGGAGGAGGCGCCCAGATCCCGCCGGGTGGGTGAGGGTGTGCCGGGGTGAGGCCTGGGGGAGCCGTGGGCGCATCCTGGGGCTGGACCGTCCCCCCGGGACGCGGCTGTGCCCCGTGAGTGAGGGGTCCCCGCGATTCCGAGGGGGCTTGTCAAGGGCAGAGCCAGCGGCTCGGGTCGCAGCAGCGTGTCTGGTGGGCCGATGGGCTGGCTGTCCGGGTCCGGCTAACGGACTCGGTCTGGCGCGTTCTGGTTAACGCTTGCCTCGCTCTTGGGAGTCGCGGGTAAAAAAATCGGGACAGGGGCTGAGGAGGCTGGAGGGAGCCAAGAGCATCCATGGAGGCGCTTCTCAGATGTTTCTTTTCACCTTCAAAACTGCACCGGCTCCTGCTGCACACGCTTACGAAACCAAAGAATGAAGGCTGCTCCCTGAAAGGGAAGTTTATGTCGTGCTGTGGGGCCTGCCTCCTTTTCTAGCTCCCGTGGCATTTAAAGCTGTTTGGGCAGGTTATGCTGCTTTCAGATTTGGGGGTTGGGGTGGGGTGTTTCTGCTGGCTGCCTGGCTGTGGAAGTGCTCAGTGCCTGTCCGGGTGTGCTGTGAACTCCCCACGCCTCCTGGCTCTCTCTGGGGGTTGGACATTCAGGGGGCACGGAGTGGGCAGAAGGAGAGGAGTGGGCTGGGGGTGTAGCAACTTGGCTGGGAGTTGCCTAGGGCCGCCCAGACCTAACAGGGCTGGTGGCTCTTTTGGCCTGTGCTGGAGGGTGTCTCCTTGGGCTGGGTGTGAGAGGTCCCAGGGAGAAGGAGGGGGGAGGGGGAGGGCGGGGGATGGGCCCTGCGTGGTCAGTGCTCCAGGGAAGCCCAGGGAGGTCTGGTGATTCAGCAGGTGGCAGCCTTCCAGCTCTGAAGCCATGCCGTGTCCACGCCAGCCAGAGCGCCGTGGCTGCAGCTTGTGCCTGCTGCCAGAGGTGCCAGCTTCGGGGGAACCTCCAGGAGCTAGCTGCCTCCCTCTCGCCTACAGCAGCTCAAGTTTCCTATTGGCTTTCTGTTTAGGTGTGCAGGCCCCGGGCTTTGGGCTTTCTTTACTGCTTCTCTTCAACTATGTAGCATGTGTTTGAGTGTCTTCAGGGCTGTGACCGGCCAGATAGCAGGAGGGGGCAGCTGCTACCACACACAGTTTACGCCGTTTTTCTTCAGAAGGTGATGGCAGTATGCAAAGCCAGAGAACTTGTCTTTTCCTTCTTTTCTGCTTCAGAAGAAATTTACATACTTAGTAAAATAGTTAGGTGTATTTCTGCAACTCTTCCGAGTGCTGTTAGCTAACTATTTCAAATATAAGAAAGCATTTAAAAAATTAATTCAAGAGGTGGATTACACTGGCATTAAAGGGACACTGTTACTTTAAAGTGTCTTATTCATTGGAGGATCCCTAGCATCTTGCCCAGTGTCTACCTTGAAGGTACTCGGGAAATGCTTATTCAGCTATAATTTAAAAAGTGTTTTCATAACAGTAGCTTGTCAGTGAATTTTGACACCTAAATAACCTTGTGTGTTTTCTTAAGTCAGGATTGCCTGTGTTGACCATAAACATTCAGTTTTACCTTAAAAAGTTAACTCTTTTACTCCCTCCCCCTTCCGCCCCCCTGATTTTCACATTGTAGCAGATCCTGTACCTCAGCTGGAAAAACGTGGGCATGCTTTGCTAACCTATCTCATGAAAATCTAAAGGATTCTTATGTATAACTGTTATACTAAAAAAACAACAACACTAAAAAGTATGCCTGCTGCCTATCAAATAGACTTTATTAACAGAACTTTATTTTATACAAAACATTCCAGGAAAACCCTAGAATCTCCAAACCTTTACCACCCAATGGAAAGTGCTATTGTAGAAAAGACAGTGTTTTGGGAATAAAAATTCAGGGATTGTTTGCACAGGGGAGTAATCTCCCCAGTCTTCTGGGGAAGTATGAGTGTTTGGCCCACTCATTACTCTGTGTTTTACCTTCGCTCTTCCCCTTCCTCTAGTTGTCTAGCTATTTCTTCTTCCCCTAAAGACATACTTTCCTGGCATGGGCTTGCTTACTTAAGCTGCTGCCGGGAGGATCTGTTGTATTTTCTCACACAAATTCACTCAGTGGGGATTTTTCTCTTCTTAGTGTCTCACACACTTTGCCACTACTTTGTACGATACACTGTTAGATGGTCTTTGGAAAAAGCTGTGGCCAGGTCACAACTGATTATAAAAAGCTTTTTCTTTGCCCCTTTTTGGATGGTAGTCACAGCAATCTCTTATGGAAGACCCATATGGCATTCTTAGTCTTAAGGATTTTGGAGTTTCCGATAAAGGCTCTCGGTCAGGAATATAAATGGTCTTGTATCGCTGCCTGGCACATTCCAGGAATTTGGGCTGCGAAGTTTGTTCCTTTAGTAAGCTGCATAATCAGCAGAGGATCATATTTTGGATTAGCCCATTTGGATGTGGGAGTAGGGGAGCAGTGTTGGCTGTGGGTGAGGGGAGAGCGAAGAAAGGGGAAGGGCTAATGGGAACAGGAAGACGGCTGGGTTTTGTAACTGTGACTTCTGTTTCAGTAAAAAGGAATTGAATGGCTCATCAACAAGGGTGGCTCAGTTTCCACTGGAATGCTCTGCTACCCTCCAGGTAGACATTCTAGTAGGCAATGGTGCAGACACACACTGAAGAGACACAGGCACAGAGGTAGAAAGCCAAGAACCCCAGATTCTTTAAAAATACTAAAATGGCAAAGAGGGAAAATTCAGGACTGACATCACCTTAAGTTTGTATTTCATAAAGATCCCCCTTTCCTCTCTCAGGCAAGCTTATCTGCCTCCTTAGCCTGCAAAGCCCTGGGGCTTTCACTGAAGTTGGTAACCATTGTATCTCAGTGCAGGAGAGTGGGCATTTAGGGATAGCTTTGGTGTTTGTTTTTGCTTCAACAACAGATAGGAATTTTCTCAGGACTATAGAGGCTGGAATCCCAACATCTAGGTGCCAGTGGAGTTGATTCCTCCTGAGGCCCCTCTCCTTGGCTTGCAGATGGCCACCTTTTTGCTGTGTCCTCACATGGCCTTTCCTCTGTGTGCCTGAATCCCTGTGTGTCTTCCTCTTATAGGAAAAAGAGTCCTATTGGGTTAGGTTCACCCATTTGACCTTAATCCCAAATACAGTCATATCTTAAGGTGGAGAGGCTGGGTGGAGAAAGCCAGGCTTGTTGGGTTAGGAGATTCATGGAAATGAAGGAGAGGGAAATTTGGGGGTGGGAGAATGAAGGGGTTAGATTCATACCGATTTAACGATTACCTGGCACCGTATGCACCATTGCCTACTAGAATGTCTACCTGGATGTCCCAGGCGCTGGTAATCAGGAAGTCCCAAGTTGAACTCCTTCCCTGCTTCTGTTGAAGGGTTGGTGAACATTCCTCAGGTTTTGGCACAAGATTCTCTCCCTGTGCAATACTTCTTTCCACTCCTATTCCTCTCAGAGGAGCCTGCTCTTCTGTGTTGGATATGTTCATGGATATATCTGTGTCTTTGCTAAAGATGTGCATTATTTTGTGCATGTTTTCAATTTACATTAATGGCATTGTTCTATAGCTTTCATTCAGTTTCTTTTTCAGTCAACATTAAAACTTCTTATTACAGAAAATTTCAGACATTCATTAAAGTCGAAAGAGTTTCATTCAACGTTTCATTTGTGAGATCTAGTGCGTTGCTGTGACTGCTGCGCGTTATGGCTGGCCTGCTGTGCACCCCCCAGTATCTTGCCTCCACGCCAGCTACTGGGAGCAAATTTCCTGTAGCAGCTTCTTGATGATACTTGTGAGATTATCTCTAGGCTAGCGGTTTTCAAAGTGGTCCACACCCAGTAGCAGCAGCAGCAGCAGCATCACCTGGGAGCTGCTGCAGATTCTCAGGCCCCAATGTACTCCTCCTAAATCAGAAACCCCGGGAAAAACTCCATCAGTTTCTGTTTGGTCATGTCCAGCCTTAAGAGTCTCATGCATGGGAAAGAACCTCCTCATGAGTGAGGTGGGTGGTAATAAATATGCCAAATTCTTCTCCAGTGTGGGTGCTGTGGTTGACACTCACACAACAGTGCATACGATTTCTGATTCCCCACTTCCTCACTAGTGGTTGATATTAGCCATCTTCCTAATTTTGCCAATATTTGGTGGCTATAAAGTGGCATCTTGTTTTAATGTAAGTTTATTAATGAATTTGAGTATCTTCTAATATATTTGTTAGCCATTACAGTATCTTTGATCAGCTTTAGTCTGTTTTTCTAATGCATTGGTTTGCAGGTGTTTCTTGCATATTCTAGATAGAAATCCCGTTCTGCCATCTGTCTGTCAATGGTAACTGTCAGAAAGCTTTAGTTTTAATATAGCCCAAATCCATTAATTTTTTTGCCTTATGTTGCACTTTAGGAGTCTTAAGATGTTCTTCCTTCTCCAAGGTTACAAAGATACTTTATATTCTGTTCTATCAGCTCCCTAGTTACTTTTTGCAATGAGAGCTTTCATCTCCTTGAATTTTATCTTCATTTATGGCATAAAGAGGAATAAACTTTATTTTTTCCCTTTCTATTACGTGAGCCAGTTACCCCCAAATAATTTGTTAAGCAGTACTCTTTTCCTAATTTTTTTTTTGTGTGTAGCATCCTTTATCATACATCAGGTTTTCTCAAGCATATATCAAGTCCATATTTTCACTTTATGTATGGTAAACTACATCCATTTAAAGTATACAAATGGATGAATTTGACAAATGAACGTACCTATGAGACAACCACACAAACAAGATACAAAGCGTTTTCATTACCCCAAAATTTCCTCGGGCCCCTTTGCCTTCATCCTTCTTTCTGTCCTGATCTGGGTAACCACTGGTCTGCTTTCTGCCACGACCAATTCGTTTGCATTTTCCAGAATTTTATATAAATGGAACCATCCAGTCTGGTACTTTTTGTGCATCTGATTTCTTTCACTTAACATACAGGTTTTTTATTTTTATTTTTATTTTAAAAAATATATTTTATTGATTTTTTACAGAGAGGAAGGGAGAGAGATAGAGAGCTAGAAACGTCGATGAGAGAGAAACGTCGACCAGCTACCTCCTGCACACCCCCCACCGGGGATGTGCCCACAACCAATGTACATGCCCTTGGCCGGAATCGAACCCTGGACCTTTCAGTCTGCAGACTGACGCTCTACCACTGAGCCAAACTGGTTTCGGCCATACAGGTTTTTAAAAAATCTTTTTAAAAAATTGTGGCAAAGGAGACATAACATAAACTTACCATTTAACCATTTTGAAGTGTACAATTCAGTAGCATTAAGTACCTTCACAGTGTTGTACAACCATCATCACCGTCAATCTCCAGAACTTTCCCCTCAGCCCAGATTGAAACTGTTCACATTAAACCCAACATACTGATTTTGAAATTCTTAATGGGCGTTTGCTTTTGAGTTCTGTGTTCTGTTCTAGTCGTAGCTGTCTGTTTATAGGCCAGGTTATTTTTATTAATAAAAAGACACACAAGCTTTGCAGTGTGTCTTATATGGCTCCTCTTTTTCAGAATTGGTTGTTTGTGGACCTTTTCTCTTCCATATACATTTTGTAATGCTTGTCAAGTTCTCAACAAAGTCCTGGAAATGTGATTGGCATTGCATTCAATGTATAATTCAACAGGGGAGAATTGACACCTTTTCTGTGCTAATATTGGAATTCTTTCCGCTAACATGGTTATCATGCCATCTTTTAAAAATGACTTTTTAATAGAGTTTTAAAATTTTTCTCCCATAATAAAATTTTTTTTTTTTTACAAAGGTGATATGTTGCTTTGAGGAGATTTGAGTGTGGGCTTCTGAGTCTGAACCTTAGAGGAAGGCAGGGTAGGGGCTTTGGGGACAGATCTAGTTTCAGTATTGGTTTCCCATTCACCAGCCTTGAGAGTCATTGGGCAAGTTACCTTTCAGCAGTACCTTCCTCACTCAGACTGAATCCAGAAGCCTCTCCAGGAGGCTGTTGAGGGGGTTAAATGAGATAATGTAGGAGAGGCAGGGAGGACAGATCTTGGAGCAGTTGCTGCTCAGTGAATGCTGGTGTAATACCTCTCTAATGCTGGCTTTGAATAGCATAAACTTCATACCTTTATTCTGCCTCTTAGGGATTGATAGCAAAGAAGTGTCTGAAAAGCAAAGTGAACAACCTAATCAGTTAATCGTGTAACACCCTCTAAGTCTGCATATGCAGCCTGTGCGCCTACCTAGTTTAGTGGAGCTTCACAGAAATCAGAGATAATTCCAAAGAATTTTACAGTCCAGTGGGGAAGAAAAGACACATACAAGAATCAGAGAACGCTATGTGGCAGATGGTGTATAATTAGGGGTTAAGTGGTGTGATGTCAGGGGAGTTATGAGAAAGATAAATGCTGCTCTGGAAGAGTTTTGACTTGATTTGGGTAGAATTGGATTAGGGGGAGAGGTGGGACTGATGAAAGCAAGGATAATTAGTATTTCTGCCAGTGCCTTGAGGGCCTATTGAACCCTTCGACAGTGGATTTTGTCCCTAAATTTAAGTGCTTTGCAATCAGTGATAACAAGTGGCTAATAGATGCCTAGATAACTAGTGTCTTACATACAATACAGCGGTTAAGAGCATTGACCCTGGAGCTAGAATGCCTGGGTTCAGATCTTGGCCTTACTTTAGGAGCTGTGGGGCCTTAGGCAGGTTAGGTAAACCCTTGCACCTTAGTTCCCAACCTTGGAGAGTGGTGTGGTAACAGCAGGTGCCTCACAGTGTTGTTGTGAGAACAACATAAATTAACATGCCCAGCACTTAGTTCTTGGCACAAGACAATCACTCTAAGGTGTTAGCTCTTTTTGTGATGACTAGTTCCTACCCATTGTGTTTCTCTCCCATCTTACTGGGGTCGGTACGTGAGGTCTTCTGCCCCAGAGTTGATGGCTTTTGTCCAGAAAGACTTGCTGGAGGCACAGTCCTGCAGAGTGGGCTTCCCTGCACATTGCCGGCACGTGATGGGCACTCAGGCTGCAGACTTAAATAAGTACATGTTTGATAGTGGGTCACGTGCCGTCTCTCCATCTGGATGTCCTTGGTCAGGGCTCCGGAAAGGCTGGATAGAAGAGGTCAGGGGGTTAGCACACAGGACTAAAGTGGCATTTTGCTGTATTTCTAGTTCTGACAAAGGTGTCGTCATAGGGATTCATATGTGTTGAGGGCTAACCACCTACAAGGCACTAAGACTAAGCCCTTGCCTTGACCCTTTTGATAGTCCTATGAGATGGTTATTACTACCCCCTTTTTAGAACGGAAGAGAGCGGGGCACAGCGGATTTGCCCAACAGAGAAGTAGTGCTTTGATGGAATTTGGCGTTTGGGGCCTTTGCCAGTTGGCACAATGACCAGAGTAGGTGCTGTCGGTGGAGGGACATGATTTATGTCTAGTTGTGAAACACAGGGCAGCCCAGCAGGGCATTCCCATGACCTTGGAGGTTTATCAGCTTAAGCTGGTGGCTCTCAGATTTCAGCTGTATCACAGTCACCCTGAGGCTTGTGAAAACACCTTGTGCTCCGCTCACCCCCTGGGTTTCTGAGGCAAGTAGGTGGGGTGGGGCCTGGGAGCTGACGCCTCCTGGGGCTGCTGACACTGCTGGTCTGGAGACCACCCTGCGAACCCTGCGGGGAGCAGCGCTTTGAGGGCCAGCTGTCCCCCCTTCTAGTTGCAGTCCGGTGAGGTGACTTCAGGTTCAGAAATTTAAAATACTTCCCACCTCCCGAAAGAAAAGCGGAACGCACACAGTCCTGTTTATCTAGGCCAGCAGAGGAGTGTGTGCGCCCGTACAGGGTAGAAATGGGCTTTCTGTCCCTCCCAGTATTTCCCACACGGCTAAGGTGGATGGTGATCCAGGGTGGAGAGAACATTTGGAAAATGCAAGTTAAGACTTGTTAGAAGCATGAAGTAGCATCAAATGCATCTCATCTTAGGAAGATGCCCTGATTTGTTTTATTTTTTATTTTTCCAGCGATAACACTTTATTTGAGTCATGCACAAGTAATGTCCTTATTTCCATAATTGTACATTCGATACTCTCTGCCCCCTTAAAGAGGGTGGGGAGTGAGCAAAGATGAGAAGCACATAGCTTTTATACAAAACCGTATCTACGTGAGTGCTTGAGAAAAGTCCGCTTTTAATTTAGTTTTTCCTTCTCTAAAAGGCACGTCGGTTTTATTTCGGAAAACTAAAATAAGCTAGTTCTTCCACTGAGGATGAAGTTTCTCCCCAGAGTTACTTATGAAATAACGTAGCTGCCTTTTTCTTTAAAGGGATTTTTGTCTTCTGGAATGCCTTTCACCAGAGGGTCCTCTCCAGAGCGTTCTTCAATGTAGTTTTTTATTTCTTCAGAACATTTAGACACCTGTTGCCTCTGCAACTTCACTTCTTTGCGAAGTTGCTCAACTTCCATCTTCAGCTTTTCCTTTTCTGGCAAATCTTCGATGTGCAGGGGCAGCAGAGCAGCTGGAAATGCTATAAAGCATGGCGTGTCCCAAATGGATTTGTTTTAATTTATATATATATATATATATATATATATAATTAAAAAAAATTTTTTTTCCACCCTACTCACCATACGCACCTCAAAGCTTTGGGTTCACCATGTATGCCTTGAGGAAAATTTAGGCACAGAGAAATGGAAAGTGTATTAAGATCCATAGTCTGACTGTGGAGAAGCGGGAGAAAATCTTATTTGCCTGGGTTCATTGTAGTAGAAAACTGGCTCAGGAAGCCTCTTAAAGAAAAGGAAGGAAAAGGAAAGGAAGGGCTGTGTACCCATTTCCAGCTGCTGGGAGGTAAAGTAGCCACTTTTGCATAAGCTCAGCACAGTGCCTACACACAGGAAGCTCTCAAGAAGTGTGAATTGCTATCATTATAGCACAAGTTTTCTGTTTTGCCATTAAGGCTGCATTTCTCTCTTCTGAACAATGTTACACATAAAATGTGAATGAGAAATTTTAGAAATGAAAGCTTTTGTAGAAAATCGGAACTTGGAACCACTCAGAGGAGCACACACAAGAACACTGTGTTTGGGAAGAAACTTAGGTCCTTTGCTTGGTGAGAGGATAAGGGGTGGGGGTTGGGAGCATAGGGGGGTGAAGGGGTGGGAAGTATGGGGGATGGGGTTTGCTAAGGAAAGCCTGGGGAGGCCAGAGAGGCCTGTTCACATGTGCAGATGTTCTCCAGTCTGATGTTTTTATAGCTTGGGGCTTGCAGTGGCACAGATATGTGCTAAGGCGCTGTCTGCTATGGGCTAGGCCCTGGTAAGGCTTGAGATCAGAGATGAGTAAGATGGGGTGTGGGTCCTTGAAGACTTGGGGAGGGGGAGACAGACATGTCCACAGATAAACGACATCGCCGAGGAGTGAGTGCAGTGTGGCAGCTACACACCAAGCCTCCCGGACAGGGTGGGCTGGACGGAGGAGGAGGTCACCTGTTCCAGGTTTTCTGCACAGCAGCAGCGTGAGAAAGTAGAAGATGCCCCAGGTCACTGTAGCCGGAACTGGAAGTGGCATTGTTTTGTTTTTGTTTGGGGGTTTCCATTTTGAGTGCGGTAAGTCCCATGGCAGGGAGGAGTCTAGGAAGAGGTGTGCTATAATGGTCAGCTAGCAAGTGGAACTGGGAACTGGAACTGCATTTCAAAACCACATAGGGAGTCTTAGGAACACTTGACAGTTTATTTTCTTTGTGCCTAAAAAATGGAGCTAAATTTTAGCTATATCCTAGGAATGTAAAATCTGGAGATGAATAACTCTCTTTAAGGTAAATCAGCTTTTAAAAGAAATACCTGATTAAAAGCAAGGTTTTATTTTTTTATAGCCCAATTTCTGACCAAGTGCTAAATTCCACTTTCAATTTTGTTTTCAATAGTTCGCTTTTCTCATTTTCTTTGTCCTCTCTTTTCCTGCTTTACCCTCTTTTTCTCCCCTCTCCCTTCCCCCCCTCCCCTTCCTTAATACCCTTATAAACAACTTGCAAGCTAAGGCCCAGGTGCCAAGCTATGACCTTGGCAAACTTGGTCTCTGTTTCCTTGTCTGTAAATGGTGAGTTTGGATTCGCTGACCCCTAGCTTTCTAGTCTCCAGACTCCATGAATTCTGTGATACCTGACAAGAGTGTCTCATGAGCTCCAATTATCAGCCATTTATTATCTATACTAATGAAAGTGCAATATGCTAATTAGACCGGGTCAACTAGACATCTTCTGGTCATCCTGCCCGCCTTCTGGACAAAGCCATGGTGTCGGGGGTGAGGCAGAGGCGGTTAGGAGGCAATCAGGCTGTCAGGGGAGGGCAGTTAGGGGCGACCAGGCTGTCAGGGGAGGGCAGTTAGGGGCAATCAGGCAGGCAGGATGGCGAGCTGTTAGGAGCCAGTTGTCCCGGGTTTCAAGAGGGATGTCCAACTGTTGGTTTAGGCCCAATCCCTGTGGCAGTTAGACATCCCCTGAGGGGTCCCAAATTGGAGAGGATGCAGGCTGGGCTGAAGGAACCCCCCTCCCCACATGAATTTCGTGCACCAGGCCTTTAGTTCTGTTAATAAAAAAGTATCCTATTTTGGAACTTCCTCCCCCAATCCTATTTAGTTGTGAAATGCGGAAACCAAACTGAAAAGCGTGGTTTTTCTCTGAGTAGGATACAAAGGTGATTTCTTTCCTGGGTTCTTGTCCAGGTGGAGTTGAAGAATGAAGCCACGGACAAAAGGTGGTATAGGGAAAAGTGGAAATTTATTGGAAAACAAGCACAGACTCCCACGTGGGGAGCGGGTCCCAAGGGAGTGACCACCTAAGCTCCCTTTTCCTAAGGTTTATAAAGGCAGCAGTTCTTTGGGTCCTGATAGTCCCCTCTGATAGGTCCCTATAGCAGCTTCAAAGCTCAAACCCCACGTGGGCCCCCTTTATCTCCTCTCTCTGTGGTAGCCTTCTCTGTCCCTGTGAAAATCTGTTTTCCTCTCTCTCCCTTTTGTTTCTCTGCTCCTAGTGGCTTTCCCCGGTCTTCTGTGAATGGATGTCTTCCTCTCCCCTTAGGCTGTGGCATCTCTTCTCTCTCTGGGAATGTATGCCTTTGGCAGCTCCCAGCCCCCAGCTTTGCAGTCCTCCCCCATGGACCCTCTTTATTTCTAAAACTCCCGAAGCCTGCCTGTTCTACCCCTAAGAACTCTTTTCAGTTGTGTGCCCAAACCACTTTCTTTAAAGAGCAGTGAGTGGTTGATTCTTCACTGTCCGTATTTTCCCCTCGGTGACTGATGCTCCTGGCAGGCTAGCTCTGCCAGCGGTGTAAAATGTGGGAGATCCATCCAGTTTTTTAAAAGTTTCAATCAGGCATACTCTGTGAAGTCACGAAGGCTGTTGTGAGTAACATTAAATAAGGACAAATTGTAAAGGATGTGATGATTAATTTCAGGTTACGGGGTGGGGTGGAGGGAACCACAGCTAAGCCAGTGGCTGGGTGATGCTCAGGTCAGGAATGGCCCTCCTGAGTCACAGGTTCAGAGAAGGCTGAAAGAAGAGAAAGATCCCAGGGGTAGGGCGCTGGAGAACAGACCTCAAGAGCCCTGTCCCCGTGGGAAGGGCTGGCTAAGGGGGTGTCCCCTCCCCGTGTAGAAGAGGCCGGAGAAGTCAGGAAGGGAGAGAAATGGCAGCTGAAAGGGGGTGGGAACAATCACCCTCCCGAGAAGCAGGCCAACAGTTGGGGCAGCTGTCTGAGCAGGAGATGGGCGTGCGGGTGTTCCTGAAGCCCAGGGCGAAGAGGAGCTCATTTCTCTGAGGGAGCTGGAGGGGAGAGGCAGTGTGAGGAGGCAGGGTGATGGCTGAAGGTGCTCAGACAGGGGGCATGCTGGAGGAAAAGGCCCGGGACCCGAAGGGTGTCAGAAAAGAAACACCGTGTGTGGGAGAATCCATGGCTCCAGCCCAAGGCAGGCTGCCGTGGTAACCCGAGACTAAGAGGGAGCAAGTGGGGACAGGCGTGTCCGTCTTTCTGGGGCACCGGCTTTTTCTCCTGCTCAGTGGGATAATAAGCACTCCCTCTCAGTGTTGTCAAGTGCAAGCCCTTGGCGTGTGCCTGCGGCAGTGCAGGGCCATCCGAGGTTGCTGAGGTGACCTTGGGAGTGGCAGCAGAAGGTGACCCGGGTTCTCTGTCTGAGGGGGAGGGAGTGCTGGTTCCCTTTCTGCTCCCTCAGGGGCGTGTGGACCACTCACATGACCAGATGCACTATGAGTGAGGCAGGGTCAGTGCACTGGGGCTGCCCAGATGTACTCAGATTTGTGGCTGCCTGTTGTTGAGATTTCACCATGTGGACTGTAGGCCCCTCTCTTGTGTTTCTGCCTGATCCCAGAGGCTGTCCCTGTTCCTCCTGCCATCAGTTCACTCTTCTCACCATCAGATCCCCAGGGCATGGAATGTCTCCTGTATGCCTTACAGAAGTCTCTTTGTAATGGCCTAAATCTCTTGCCTAAACTTCCAGACTGTTGGGACCTGCTGCTTTGGCTTGGACAGAACAAGAATACAGTATAGATGTGAACCAAGCTAAGGCTTTGTCTGCATGGAGTTTTCTTGGTCATGGGACGGACACTAAGCAAGCCGGGGAACATACATGTAGCATGCCAGGTGGTCAGGAGGCAGAGCCTCCCCCTGCCTCCTAAGGGCTCTGCCGCCCATTCACAAGGTGGGTGATTTGGCATTTGCTTTGCTGCTGCCGTGGAGTAGTGACACCTGAGTTACTCTGGAAGGCTCTGCAGAGTTGCCAGCAGCTGTTCTGGGCAGCACTCCAAGTTTCCATAGGCCCTGAACCTGGCCTCTTCCCCTCCCTCTGATTTTGGAAACAGAGACAGCATGGTGAGAACACTCAGGAATGTCTCAAGTCTCCTGATGGCCTTTTGTTTGAAGGCCCTATCAGTGGCCCGGGGCTTCTTGATGGGTTTCACAAGCCACTGAAGTAAAATTTATCATTTTAGGTGTGTGCATTTTTCGGGAGAGAGTGTTTAAAACTTTCTCTAAATTCACTCAGAGGATCTTGGAAAGGTCCATTTTTATGAAAATGGACAAAAGGTTAAAATTGTGCCATTGAGGCCGAAACCGGTTTGGCTCAGTGGATAGAGCGTCGGCCTGTGGACTGAAAGGTCCCGGGTTCGATTCCAGTCAAGGGCATGTACCTTGGTTGCGGGCACATCCTCAGTGGGGGTGTGCAGGAGGCAGCTGATTGATGACTCTCTCTCATCGATGTTTCTAACTTTCTATCCCTCTCTCTCCTCTCTGTAATAAATCAATAAAATATATTTTTTAAAAAAGATTGTTTAAAAAAAAATTGTGCCATTGAGGGTATTTACTGCTGTCTGTCTCCTTTTTAGAAGAACCAATGAGAAGTAAACGCCTGAAGGCAAGAGGCAGACACACACGGAGCCTCACTGCGCTGAAAGGGACTTGATATTTCTGTGACTCAGGGGTGGGACAGGGTCAGCTATTCTTCTAAGGAAACAAGAGAAGCAGGTATAGCTGGCTGGCGTCATGGAAGACCAGTGACCTTAGTGGGAGAAGGGAGGGGGAGGGGAGTGTGACACTACAGTGTGGTTTGCTCTCCTCTAAAGCAAGAAAAGGAGGTTGAGCTCTGGAGGAGAGCAGGAGTCCACTTGAGCAGAGATGCTTTTCTCAGATTTCTGGCTCTGATGGCACCAAAAATAGGTCTGGAGAGGACAGTTTGGGAGTCTGATGTCAAAGACACCTGTTTGAGGAGAATCTTCCGTGTGAGAAGTCCATAGTAGTTTACCTAAATAATAAAGTTAATGTCAGTTGTCCTTCGCCATAAGGGTTATGAAAGGGTAGCTTTTAAGAGAATGACATAAATACTTACACATTATTTATCCAGCAATTCAACTTCTGGGAGTTTAAGAAATAATTAAGATTATTATTTATCCCAGAGCTGTTTATCAGAATGAAAAGTTGGAAACCAAAATGCAGTAATAGGGGATTAATTAAATTATGTATATTGCACAATGGAATACTAAGCAACACTTAAAAAATAATATCTAAAAGAATACTTATGTAGAATATTCTTCTAAAATATTGCTATGTGCAAAAAGATATGCTTTTCTTTAATTTATTGATTTTAGAGAGGAAGGGAAAGAGAAAGAGAGAAACATCCATTTGCTGTTCCACTTATTTATGCATTCATTGGTTGATTCTTTTATATGCCCTGACTAGGGATTGAACCCCCAACCTTGGTGCATGGGGACAGTGCTCTAACCATCTGAGCTACCCAGCCAGGGCTGTACTGATTTTGTAAAAAACAAAACAAAATAAAACAAAAAAAACCAAAAAAAACCCCCAAACTATTCAGAATATACCAGCTGAGTGCCTAGTATGAGCCAGGCACTGGTGACATAGTGATGAGCTAGGCAGGTATGGATCCTGCCCTTAACAGGCGTATAGTCTACAAGGGAATAGTCGAGCCATATTGACTTTCTCATAACAAGTTTGTAAGTACTTATAGGAGAACTACAAAAAGAATGACTCCGTAGCAGGCAGTTTGTCTGTTAGGTCCATTGCTGACCTGAAATCACTGATGTTCTAGAAAGCCTGAAGACAGTCATTAAGATGTCTTACTGACAGTGCCCTCCTGTTGAACTGTCGGTCTTCCTTTCTCCGAAGCACAGTGCAAGACTCTGGGTGGAAAGGGGTGGTGGCTTTAGAAGTGGGGGATAGTCCTGCCTACTTTCTGGCTTCTGTCTTTGCACTAGAGTTGTCACAAGCCGCATCACTAGTTCACCTGGAATTGTCTCTTGCTGGTCACTGCCACCTCTCTTGGGCCTCATGTTCTGAGTGTTGGGCCTCTGAGTTACTTTGTCTGGGGCGTTTGCTGTCATGTGGAGTGGTGCTTTATTCTTAGAAATCATCTGGCTCAAATTCCTTCTTGGAGCCTGCAAGGTCTGGATTGGAATCGGGGTGTCCTGATTTCCTATGGGTTCTTTGCCACGAGGCACAGCCGTGGCCTCTCCCGGTCACCACAGGCATGGCTCTGGCTTTAAAAAGGAGGAGGCATTTTAATCCCTTCACCACACAAAGCTCCAATAAAGGTTAATGCCTCCCAAGGCAAAGCACATTTCTTGAGGAGGAGGAATTAATGACTGTCTTTGGTAGTGCGGCTGCCTGTCACAGGCCTGAGGTGAAGGAGAAAGGCTGTTGGCACCATTTGGCAAGTTTGTGAAAATGTGCTCTTTGCTAAACTTGGTGCGCTTCCCTGTGTGTCAGGCTGTGTCAGGCTCGCAGGGTCCGAACAGGAAGGAGTTGTGGGCCTGCTTTGGAGCTACATTCCGGAGAGGACAGCTGAGAGATGGTCTCATGGCTGTGCAGAGTGGTTAAACGCTGTCTGTACTAGTGACTGGGACTCAGGAATTTTGGCTGAAATGTGCATGGAGGCATTTGCTGAGGAGAGCAGGTTTGAACTGGACATAGATAAGGGTAGGCTGGCCAGAGTAGCCTTGAACAGTCAGCACAGCTGTACACTGAATGGCAGTCCTTGGAGTTGGCAGTGTACAGCTGTGCTGACTGTTCAAGGCTGCTCTGCATTTGCCTTTTAACCTGTTGGCTTTTTCTTGTAGAAAAACTTGTCTTTTTCTTTCTCCTCCTCCAAACCGCTTTTACCCCATTCCCTCCCTCTTCCTCTATTTAAGGTATACAAGCAGAAAAAATGCCATCCATAACCTTATCCCCATAAATAACCACTATTATTTTGGTATGTATCCCTCTAATCTTTTTTTCTATAAATACTGGCTGTGCCACCAATAAACATTTTGATCAAATGCTGAAAGACGGGATGTTAAAAGGAATAGAATTGCCAAAGCTAAACCTCACTGTTCTAGAATTGGCTTCTGGGATACAAGTATAAATCTGAAATTTTACAAAAATGATTACATGTTATTAACATTATGATAGTCATTGCATTGTGGTACAAGAGCTTAATTGCTTAGCACACACAACCAGTGCAGAGAGCTGGTGCTACTGGGTAGGTAGTGACTTTCAGCTGAGGGAGGAGCAAGGCTATTATTTATTTATGTCTTTGAATTATTATTATTTTTGCTAACTTTCAATATATAACCCTGTAAGTGGTAGTTTACCTCCAGCTTATTAAACTTTCGTCAGATAACTGGCTTTTCTGGAACAAAAGGTTGCCTTGGTGGTGATCAGGCAGTTTCGTTGAAGTTCCCCCTCACCCAGCTGTGTGCAGCGCTTGGATAATCGCAGACACAGAGGAAGGCTGTGGCCTGTATACAGTTTCTTCCCTGGTGTTGTGCTCGCGCTTGCTGCTTCTCACAGCCAGTGAGAGAGAGTCCGGAAGCCTTGGCTCTGGAGCTGTGGCCTGGGAGCAGCGTAATGAGCTTTCAAGATAACAAAGCTGTTTTCCAGATCTCCATCTGCATCTCGGCTTTCACTGCCTGCTCACACTTCAGCTCATACCCCGGAGAAGAGTGACAGAGGACCTTCAGATGTAACATGGGAGAAATGTCTGCTCCCTCAAGCACCTCTGCTTCTAATAGTTAGCTACTTTCTCCACGTAACCATCGGCTGTTAGCATGCTCTTTTTGTTAATCCTCACCAGAGGATGTTTTTTTCTCATTGATTTTTAGAGAAAGTGGAAGGAGGGAGAGGAGAGATAGAAATATCGATGTGAGATAGACAGATTGATTGGTTACCTCCTGCAAGCCCCTTGACCGGGGCTGGGGATCAAGCCTGCAACCAGTGTACCATGTATGTGCCCTTGACTGGAATCGAACCCGAGACCTTTCAGTCCCAGGGCCGATGCTCTCTCTAACCACAGAAAAAACAGCTAGGGCTAGCATGCTCTCTGATATTGTTAGTAAACACACTCTGTTGTTGCTGTTATCTGCAAAGTATAGTGTTACAATAGAATTTTCTGTTATTCAAACTGCCTTGTCAAATACGTAATAACTAGCCATTCATCCTGTTCTTGGACATCACGACAAAATCCTATGGGTGTCATATAAGGGTGCCACCCTTGGGGGCGTCTTTGTGGGGAGAAGATTTTTATTCTAAGATACATCTGGAGTGCTCGCCAATTTTTGGAAATGGATCTTAAAATATTACGGTAAATATTTGACCAGTGTGCCTTGTTCTTATTGCTGATGTTGCCATGCGGATGAGGTGCAATCCTTGACCATACACTGATTCAGGGCCACCAGAAACAGCATTTCACCAAGGTTCTGTTCTTTGGCCTTACAGATTTGGGCCAAGTTTGGAAACGGAAGTTTTGGTGGATCTTTAAATATACATAGAAATACATATTTCATTTGTATAGGTTTAAGATATAATATTTCTAGTATATATATGACTGAGAATGTTTTGAATCTAATCTACCATATTTTTCGGACCATAAGACGCACTTTTTTCCCCCCAGAAGTGGGGGGAAAAAGTCCCTGCGTCTTATGGTCCAAATATAGCCTACACATATACTTTAAAAAAAAAGTTTTTTTACTTGCCCGGCTCTGTGTGGTCTCTGTGTGCTTGCCCGGCTCTGTGTGCTTGCTGCAGCCACTGTCCATTCCTCCGTGCTCAGAGTGTCTGCCCCGCTCTGTAAACCCCGAGTGGTAGAGGAGTTCCCATGTATGGTAGTCAGCCTCCATGCCCTCGCTGCAGCCATATCTCCATGTCAGCCCAGGTGCGGTGTACGGTAACTGCGTAATCCAAACCGTAATCATCGCCTGTACCCCTTGCTGGCCCGTACTCCGTGCCCGGAAGAATGCCGCGTCTCTTCCCCCAGTCATTCCTCTCTGCCCTCTGTTGCTGTGCTTGACTACTCTTGGGCGTACTGTAGATCTCCGCCCACCAGTAAACTCCGCCCTCCGCTGGATGCCCTGATTGATAACGCCGCTACGTCAGAATTTCTCTTCATACTATTATACCGGTAACTGTCAAAATGTTTGTACTGCAACAATCTTCATACCGGTATATTGTATGCAGAGACTTTCTGTGATACCAAACCAATAACATTTACCATAATGTAAAACACTCTCCAGCCTCTTCTCTCACCACTACAATGTGTAGATACCCATAAACTATGCAAAGAAAGCATAGAAAGTCTCTGCATGATTTATGGGTTTATACATTGTAGTGATAACACTGAACTTTTTGTTTCAGAATCTTTTTTTCTTCATTTTCCTTCTCTAAAATCTGGTGCGTCTTATGGTCCGGTGCGTCTTATGGTCCGAAAAATACGGTACTTTTTAAAAGGCACACACATGTTAATTTAATTAGTAAAATACATGTAACATAAAATTTATCATTAAGTATATTCACACTGTTGTGCAACTATCACCACCATCCATCTTCAGAATTTTTTCGTCATCTCAAGCTGAAACCTTGTACCCATTAAAAAAATAATGTTCCCCTCCCCGCCTCACCAGTCCTGGCAAACAACCTTTCTACTTTCCTTATCTATGATTTGACAATCCTAGGCCTGTTATGCATGGAATCGTTCAGTATTTGTCCTTTTGTGTCTGGCTTATTTCACTCAGCATAATGTATTCAAGGTTTATCCATTTTGTAGCATATATTCTTTGTAAGGCTTAATAATATTCCATTGCATGTATATACCACATTTTATTCATTTATTCATTAGTGGACAACTTGGATTTGCTTCTACCTTTTGGCTATTGTGAATAATGCTGTTGTAAATCTGTTCAAATCAATCATCTTTAAATAGGCTCTATATATATATATATATATATATATATATATATATATATATACACATACACACCCAATATATATATCTTCTCATGATTTGTTTTACTAGAGGGCTGCCATATCCAAGTTTGGTCAAGAAAATGCCTGCTTTACTGACATGAAAACATCCAAGCACTTCCAACAGTGTTCGGCTGAAAGCATTAATAGTTGCCTGAGGTCAAGAGAGCAGTTTCACAGAACTGCAGAGCGCTCTCACAGTGAACTTGGCAGCAACCTTGAGTGAGGCCCGTCAGGGTTGTTGGAAAACAGCCTGGTGTTTTCATAGCTTTTGCTCTGATAGCTCTTGCCTGTTAGTACCTCAAGAGGGAAAAGCTGGCCATGGTGTTGGTTCCTGAAGTCAGTGTTAGCTGGTAAAATTCTCATCAGAATTCTTTCTGGATATGCAGATCTGATTGACTGTCTCTCCTAGCCACTCGGGAATTTCCGACTAGGAATGACAGTCTGGAGGGGATCTGCAATTCTGGGCTGCAGACTGTGTGCATACAGCAAGCACTCTTGATTTAAACCTGTATATTTTCCCAAATCTGTGTGGCAGAAGAGGCCTGATGGAGAATATAGAGTAACATATTCTTCACAGCCTCCTCCCGGTGGTCTACTGGCTCGGGCACAGCCATCTGCAGTGACATGATTTAGGTACTCTTTTGTGGAGATGTGGGAAATTGAGGTTAGCCTTTTGCTTTGTGGTAAGAGTAGTGACATTTTGTACTTTTATAAGCTAGATAAGAATCACATGTGATTAACCCTAGTTTAAACAATGCCAGTCTAGTCTGTTTCTACTGCCCACATTTTCCAATGGTTCGTGACATATCAGAAGCAAGACAGAGGCTCCTCATGAGTTTACTGACAGCATTGTGGATTTTATTTTTATATTAAAAATATGTTTTCTTGCTCCATTATCTTTTTTTTTTTTTTTAAAGGGGAGGATAGCTGGGGGATTTTTAAAAACTGGTATTTTTTTATTTTATTGATTTTGTACAGAGAGGAAGGGAGAGAGATAGAGAGTTAGAAACATCGATGGGAGAGAGTCATCGATCAGGTGCTTCTTGCACACCCCCTACTGGGCATATGCCCACAACCAAGGTACATGCTCTTGACTGGAATCGAACCTGGGATCCTTCAGTCCTCAAGCCGACTCTCTATTCATTGAGCCAAACTGGTTTCGGCGCTCCATTATCTTTTTTAAAAATGTATTTTTTATTGATTTCAGAGAGGAAGGGAGAGGGTGAGAGAGACAGAAACATAAATAATGAGAGAATCATTGATCAGCTACCTCCTGCACACCCCGCACTGAGTTTGAGCCCGCAATCTGGGCATGTGACCTGGTTCATAGGTTGATGCTCAACCACTGAGCCTTGATGGCCAGGCGCTGCTTTATCTTTTATGTTTAATTATTTTTTTGTCTTTGATTTAAATTAAGGTGACTTCTACAACAAAATAACATGCATGTTTAATACTTAGTCATATAATTTACATATTTAGTTAATCACTTTTGGCAATCAGTCAAATATTCTACTTCAAAGAATAATTATAATACTGCCTAAATAAATTTTTGGGTTTAACATGCAAGACATAAGCAGAGATATGTCTCTGGGAAAAAACGATAATTGAGATCCTTTTGTACCATTTACATTTTGAGTGTAGCTCGCTAATCTGGCACTGCATCAACTTTCTAGGGCAGTAGTAGGCAAACTCATTAGTCAACAGAGCCAAATATCAACAGTACAATGATTGAAATTTCTTTTGAGAGCCACATTTTTTTAAAACTTAAACTTCTTCTAACGCCACTTCTTCAAAATAGACTCGTTCAGGCCATGGTATTTTGTGGAAGAGCCACACTCAAGGGGCCAAAGAGCCGCATGTGGCTCGCGAGCCACAGTTTGCCAACCACAGTTCTTTGCCCTCACTGAGATCGCTTGTATGGCATTACTTCTGACCCTGTGGTACCGAATGCTTCTTTATCGTCCTCCTCCTTGACTGTCATGTAACACCCTTCTTTCCTTTCCTTTTTCCTCTTTGAGTCTTTGAGGCTTTCTATACTTCTGGTCCTTCTATCTTCCCAGTGATTACTTCTTTGACTCTTCCCTGGAACACCTGTCTGATCCGAACCTGTCCATGTCTGAGGTTCAGCCCTCAGCCTGTGATGTGCAGCTCTGCTTGTGCAGGCTCAGGCGAGGGAGCAGTCCCCTCTCTTTGATGTGGAGTGGTGGGGGAATGGGGATCCAGCTGGTAGATGCTGAGATATATTGTGTGGTTTTGACTCAGAAAGTTTCTCCTCTCTGGGAGATAAGGTTAGGGCAGTTTTGGCCCCTTAAATGTAGACTGTGAGGTGGATGTGATGGAGAAAGTGCTGGGCCTTCTATGCATTGAGGCCTCTATTTTAGGAATAAACTCTAGGCGTCAGAAGTATTGATGCATAGATTAAATCTGACCTTTTGCATTTTCTCATCTGTACTTCATTTCCAGAATAGTTAATGTGACTCTTATTGGAATAATCAATGACGTGTATTACAAGTGCTATGTTCTTATTAACTTTTGAAAATGCAATCATAATAATGAAAGGCCAAGAGGCGTCTCGACCAAAATGACCAAATGACTGTTCACCATGAGGTGCATGGCACACCTATCAGGCCCTCCCCCGAAGCCCACAGGATCCTATCTCAGCAAGGCTGGCAGCGGGCGGGCGGGTGGGTGGGGTGGCTCGGTGAGGCAGGTGCGGCTGTGAGTGCAGCCCACACAGGTGGGCAGGGCCGCACGATATCGCATGTTGGGCCTCTAATAAATAATAAAATCTCAACCTGCTCACATACGCTCCTGTTTGTCCCATTCCTCTGTCTCCATGTTTGAGACAAATGTTGTGGACTTCTTACAGAAGTAACAAATGTTTGAAGATAAGTAGTATTAGATATTGACTTTAAGAATTAATTTCTCACAGATTTGTTGCCAGTTGCATCTTTAAAGTCTCTTCAAATGTTATGGCTGTTTGATTTAAAATAATTGTGCAATATTTCTTTTATGACTGGAGAGGATTGTACAGTTTAGTTTTCTTTGCCACTCAATTTTCTTTATTGCCTTGAGTTAATATTTGGAGGTACTGTTTCAGATACTGTATATCTTAAGACTGTGATTTCTTGTTTTTCTTTTTTGTATGTTTTATTTACTGAACTGCCTGCTGGAAATTTTATTTGTCAGATTCACTCATTTGTGGAACCCATAAATTTATAAAGAATGAGAGAGGGAATATTAGATATTGGGAGGCATACATTGTGATGTAATGAAAATACACCAAGGCTTTTGATTCTTGGAGGAGTTGGGTTTGGGTGCTCCACTCTGTCAGTCATTGGGAATGGGATGTTGATCAAATTACTTGAGTTGTTTGAATCCTAATTCCTCATTTGTAAAATGGGGATAATAATGCTCATTTTAAAATATTTGTTATGGGATCATGTCTGTCAGGCCCTAGCACTTTATAGGTATGGAGTACATGGTAGTGATCATTGCTAGGGCGTCCTCTCCTAAAACCAAACTATATTAGCGAGTGGTAATATTTTCCTGTTGTTTTCTTCTATCATTTACCATTACAGAAAATACAGACAGGAGAGGTAGATAAGGAGAGTCTAGACTGACTAAGGACCTCATTTTATTGTTTGCTTGAAATGACAGTCTTAATTTCTCCTGATTGCTCTTCAGATAGTGGTAGAGTATGATGTTAAAAAAATATATATATTAAAATAAGATCTCTCTCTAGTCTAGAACCTTTGCAAATTAATCTGCTTGGCTATTGAGTTCTTTCCTCAGGAAGTAGAGGTTCTACATTTATTTATTCTCATTTTATTATGAAAATATTTTAAACATAGAAAAATATAGAAAATAATACAATGCACATATACAATCCCCAGCTCCCAGTTTTAACATACATTTTGTGTGTTTGTTGTATGTGTTTTATATATGCATGTTTATATATAAAATATCCACCTCCACTGGAATCTCAGATGAAGGGCCTTGCTGTCTGACTCACTGCTCTCTCATGCCTAGGATAGTGCTTGTATCCATCTCCTGAGGCCTCCCCCTCCATTTTCCGAGAGCCAGCACTGTCACAGGAAGCAAGCTATTGAGGTGGGAGAAGTATCCTACTAAGTTTAGCTGATACAAATAAGGTAAATAAAGACTGCCCTTGAGTTAAGGAACTTTTCATGCCATGATATAAGGTAGGACAAATGAATTCAGAAATAGCTCCAATAGAAACCAGAATATTCTTTCTGCATTTGCAGAGCCGGAGCAGCTGGCTATCAGAAATAGCTGTTGAATACATTTTAAGAAGCAGAGATAAGGCAGAGCTTTGTAGTGTACCAGGACAGCTGAGCCAGAGCTCAGCAGTGGGAATCATGTTTCTGGGGATTGAAACTGGTAGGTCAGGTGGCTGGGACTCTGTTCTCAGAAAGGAGTCACAAAAGAAGAATAAAGTGGAGACCAAGATTATCGAGTCCTTATTGCATATAACTAATAGTACTAGGCCCTTAATGGAGCAATAGAGCATACTAGATGAAAAGCATACATCCTGGATTAGAGTTTAGTTCCCTCTTTTTTTTGGCTATGTTGGTCTGAAGCAGTGGTCGGCAAACCACAGCTCAAGAGCCACATGTAGCTCTTTGGCCCCTTGAGTGTTCTAATGCCACTTCTTCAAAATAGACTCTCCCAGGCCAAAAACCGACTTCTGCGCTTGGGCCACGAAGTTTCAATTGCACTGTACGTGTGCACCCGCATGTGGTATTTTGTGGAAGAGCCACCCTCAAGGGACCAAAGAGCCGCATGTGGCTCATGAGTCGCGGTTTGCCGACCAATAGCCTGGGGTAAGGACACCTATCCTCTTTCATGTGAGGACTGTTCTCACTTTAGCCACTGAGAAGTTAAGATCATGGAAATGAGTTTTTGCCTAGACATCCCATTCTGTGTTTGTTTGTGTTTTAAATAATTTTTGCTACCTTTATTTTTAAAAAAATATATTTTTATTGATTTCAGAGAGGAAGGAAGAGGAAGAGAGAGATCGAAACATCAATGATGAGAGGGAATCATTGACTGGCTGTCTCTTGTACATTGGACTGAAGCCTGAAACTCAAGCATATGCTCTTGACTGGAATAAAACCTGGGACCCTTCTGTCTTCAGGCCAACATTCAGTCTACTGAGCCAAACTTGCTAGGGCCCATTCTGTTTTAAGAGGTCCTCTTGGCTCTGGGAATTTTGAATAGCTAACTAAATGATGAGAAGGGTGATGGTTTAGTTGGTCACAAATGTACAGAGTGGCCTTCTTCTGTACATGAAGTCATGCACAGAATGAATTCATCTTGCCTGCCAAATCTGCACTTTCTCTAGTGTTTTGTAAAAGCCCATCCTCTTCTCAGTCATCAAGACAGAAAGAACCAGGGACTCATTCACTATTCCTTTTCCTCTACTCCTATATCCTTCCAGTTATCCAAGTAAGGTCATCTTACCTCTTTTAAAAAAATACACATTTTTATTGATTTCAGAGAGGAAGGGAGAAGAAAAGAGATATAGAAATATCAATGATGAGAGGGAGTCATTGATTGGCTGCCTCCTGCATGCCCCCTATTGGGGAACAAGCCTGAAAACGGGAATGAAACTTACGACCTTTTGGTGCATGAGAGGCCCATGTTTACTGGTAAACATGTTTGCTAGGATTTCCTTTTAAAGTTGAGTCCCGTTAGCCATCAGGAGTCCTTCTTGGTAGGTATCATTTTTCCCAGGGTCCACACAGGTATACTTTTTAACGTAATTTCCCTAATCTTCCTTCAGTTCTGATTAAATGCTCAGAGTGATATGTCTCCCTAGATTCATTTGGCTGAAAGAGTTGAAGCCCATTAAATGGTGTTCTGGGGTTTGCTCTGGACAGGATTTGTCCCATTTCACTTGGTCAGTTTGGGAATATTACTGACTTCAAGTTATTTTTCTGCTTCACAAACTAATAAAGTGGCCATAAAATCTTAATCCTTAAGTAGTATTCTTTACATTCTATTAAATCCTTTAAAAATAAAATGTTTCCATCCTAGAATTCTGGAGTTGTTGCAGAAATGGTTCACCGGCACTCAATAGTCATATTCTTAATTTCCAGGAAATTCTAAATTTTGAAAATTGCAGCCTCTGAAGTAGGCTGCTGCAGGAAAACTACGCCTACATGTTTTATTAAATTCTAGGCATCTCACAGCAAAGATGAAGGCAGAGTGAGATTGAAAATGCAAGGGTAAAACAACTAGGATACAGTCAAGATGTACTCAGACAGCATGCAAAGTTTGATGTAGTCTTTTTTACTTTTTTGGGCAATCACTCACTCTGTTGATCTCTGAAATACCCTGTTTCCCCGAAAATAAGACAGTGTCTTATATTAATTTTTGCTCTCAAAGATGTGCTAGGTCTTATTTTCAGGGGATGTCTTATTTTTCCATGAAGAAGAATATGGTACACATTTATTGTTAAATGAAAATAAAGGAAATTTATTACCTGTATACGGTATGGTAGTATGGTAGTTGTCAACACAAACCAGACAAACTGTGAATCCTACAGTATCAAGAATTTACTCATTTATTCAATGACAATCATGTCATCATCTTCTGAAACATCATCATAACAATCCAATTCCTGAATTTCCTGGTGAATTTCTTGTGACTCCATTTCTTTCAGAATCAGTGGACCAAATCTCTCATGTTTAGCCTAGGGGGGCCTTATTTTCAGGGGATGCCTTATATTTCACTCAGAAGGAAACCTGTAAGTAGGTCTTATTTTCAGAGGATGTCTTATTTTTGGGGAAATATGGTATCTATGTTATCTGTTGTTTGTTTAAAAACTTTTTTTTTTTAAATTACAGTTGAAATAAAATGTTATATGAGTTTCAGGTGTACAACATAGTGATGAGACATTTATATAACTTGCAAAAGTCTAGTACCCACCTGACACAATACATAGTTATTGCAGTATTATTGACTATAGCCCCATGATTATTTTGTAACTGCCAATGTGTACTTTTTCCTCTCTTCCCCTTTCTCACCCAGCTTCTCAACTCCCCTTTCATCTGATAACCATCAGTTTTTTCTCTATATCAGTTTCTGTTTTATTTATTTCGTTTTTGTTTTTAGATTCCACATATAAGTGAAATCACGTTTTTGTTTTTGTATGTCTGCATTATTTCACTCAGCATAATACCTCTTAGATCCATCCATGTTGCACAATGGTAAGATTTCATTCCTTTTTAGGGCTGAGTAATTCCATTGTATATATGTACCTCCTCTTTTTTATTCACTCATCTATTGACGGACACTTAGGTTGCTTCCATATCTTGGCTATTGTAAATAGTGCTGCAGTGAACATAGGGATGTATATTTTTTCAAATTAGTGTTTTGGATTTCTTTGGTAAAATGACCAGAAGTGGAATTGCTGGCTCATTGCTAATCTTGTTTTATCCATCCTCATTCAACTTGACTCTTTGGTCCTTGAGTTTTGAGGGGTGGTTTTGAGCCCTGGTTTTCTGACTGTGCCTGCTAGTCTCATTGGCACCCACTCCATCTCTGCCAGTCACGGAGGGATGGCAGGTGCTGCTGCTGCTCACCAGGAAGGCCAGTACACCGTCTCCCAGTGTGGCCCCTGCTTCCTTCAGAGGGCCTTTTCTGGGACCTAAGGTCAAACTTGCCTACCACACGGCCTCAGATGGGTTACTTTTATTTGGTCCAGAAGGCCAACTGTAGAAAGAGCATGAGCTCTACAAGGTTCAAGTGGCATCTCCGCCATTTTATTTTATTGCCTATGTGATTTTGGTCAGATTACTTAAACTCCCAGGATCTAAGTTTCTTCAACTATAAAATAGGAAGAATACATGCCTGGTGGAGATGTGGGGAGGATTAGAAATAATGCAATAGAGCACCTTAAAAGTGCTTCGCATGTTGTAGGTGCTTAGTGCTTGGTAGCTACCATTTCAGGGGCTCTGGCTGCTCTTGGCGGGGGGTGGGGGTTTGGGGGGTGGGCTGACAAAGCTGCCTAGAAGAGTGTTGAAGAATGTGGATTCTAAAATAAGCCTCCTGGGTTCAATTGCTTGTTCTACCACTTACCAGCTGTGTGATTGTGTACACTAAATTGCTTTTTGTGCCTTAGTTTCCTCCACCTGGAAAAAGGGTGTAATAATAGTTCCTGTCTGATAGGGATAAATGATTGTAGAGAGACAAATAAGAACCGTCAAGAGGTTGAGTTGAAATGACTTCATTGTGGTCATCTAGTGCCATTTTTTTTTCTGCGACATGATATGAACCTCCTTGAAATTTACAATAATATTTCTTCTCTCCTTCCTGTTCCAATTGAAATATTTTTTTGTATTTAATGCCATATATGTTTGATTTTATTTTTACTTGAAATACAGATACATTATCATAAATATTACTTTTGCCACTTAAGAAATGGAATGAACTAAATATAAAAGAACACCTATTTGTGTAGAGAACACATACTTTTAAAAAAATTCTTTAAAAAAATACATTTTATTGAGTTTTTACAGAGAGGAAGGGAGAGAGAGAGAGTTAGAAAAATCAATCAGCTGCCTCCTGCACACCCCCATGCTGGGGTTGTGCCCACAACCAAGGTACATGCCCTTGACCGGAATCATACCTAGGACCCCTCAGTCCACAGGCTGATGCTCTATATACTGAGCCAAACCAGTTTCGGTGAGAACACATACTTTTTTGTGTAGAATTACTACACATAAAATTAGATAAGTAAATAAAAATCTCATCTTATAGATGAAAACATAAAAAACATAACCAGCTCTCACACACAATTTCATTGAAGTAATTTGACTTTCTTGCTTTAATCTTAGTTTGGCCGGGTTGCATGCGAGTTAATTTCCCCCCTCCGAGATAACAATGATAAGATGGGACCATGGCTGTGAATCCATTGGGAGGAAAGCAGTCTGAATTTAACATCAGTCTAGAAAACCAATTTGACTTGTCCCTGTGGGCAGAGTGTGGTGCTGGCCGGGTCTGCATCTTTATTCTGAAGTCTGTGCTGATGTCCTGTGACTAATCTGTTCCAGCTGTCTGGGTCACTGCTCTGGAGTACTATTTATTTGCAGCAATGATGCTGCAAATAGGAAAAGCTTTCCCTTTGTTGATTGAAAGCTTTACTGGTAATTAGCAAAACAGACACGCCTCTTATTTGGAGACAGACTAGAAAGGCGGCTTAAGAGTCAGTTGTACACAATCCCTTTGGAAGACTGTTGGACACTCCTCAGGAGAGTTGAGCGTTCAATCCCAAGCCCAGCTCCCCTCTCCTTGGTTTGTGCCTTTGGAGGAACTTGCTGGCTAGGAGCACTAGAATGTAAATGACAGCCTTATGCATACAGCAAAAAATTGAAAACTTCCCAGATGATCCTCCGCAGTAGAACAGAGCAGTAAATTGCGGATATGTTCATACAGTGAGAACTAGATAGTGGTGAGAAATCTACAGCCACAGGAGTCAACAGGAATGAATCTCAAACTCTTTAGAGGCAAGTCTTAGAAGAATATGTATAGTCTGTTTCATTTATAATGCAACCGTGTATTGAGAATATATATGCGGTAAAATTACAGACCAGGACAAAGGAATAATTAACTCAGAATTCAGGCTGGTGGTTATCTGTGCAGGGAGGCGGGGCTAGGGGTGTAGAGAGAAAGGTGATCAGAAAGGGGCACATAGGTCTTCTAAAAAACAGCCAAACAAACAAACAACCTGAACCCCTGCAATATCAACTGGGTATTAGATACATGGGGTATATTTTATTGTTCTTTAACCTGATATGTTGTATTATATATATAACCAGCAGTTTAAAACATGGTTACATTTATGATCTCACACAGTTTCTGTGGGTCAGAAAGTCTGGAGCAGCTTAGCTGGTGGTTATAATTTGGGGTCTCCAATGGCGTTGCCCTCCAGATAGCTGAAGCAGCCATCCTCTGAAGGCTCGGCTGGGCTGGAGGTTGTGCTTCTAAGAAGGCTACCTCCATTGGCTCTTGCAGGAGGCTCAGTTCCTCAGCACATGGGCTTGTCTTTAGAGCATTTGAGAATGCAGGAAATGGCAGCCAGCTTTCCTCCCAAGATAGAGGGGGAAGCTGCTCTTTCAGCCAAGCCTTTGAGTCACACTCCATCATTTCCCCAGCATCCTACTGGCTAGTCAAGCCAGCCTATTATTCATTTTGGGAGGAGTCCACACAAGAGCATGAATATTGGAGTCGGGATCATTGGGGACCCCCTGGGGGGCTGGCTACCACAGTTATGCGCTTTTTAATATATTTTACAATAAAAAGTATTTAGAGGCAAACTAAACTGGTAAGCTTATTTTTCTTTAGTAATGATGCAGCATGCATGTAAATGAAAATTGCATTAGTGCTGAATGTGTCAGCAGTCAGAATGGGGTTGAAGAAAGTCAGTGATGTAAACTGGATAACTGAGGGCAGGAGTGTGGTGGGGCTGGGAAGCTGGTGGGAAGGGCAGTGAAGAAAGGAACTTCTGGAATACCTACACCAGGATGTGTGGTGTAGAGAGGGGACTATATATATGTGTGCCTCTCCTTCAGTCTGCCTGACCTAGATCTCGCAGAAATCTGGGATTCCTGATTTTGAAGAGAATTCTTTAGACCAGTGGTCGGCAAACGGAGCCAAATATCAATAGTACAACAATTGAAATTTCTTTTGAGAGTCAAATTTTTAAACTGAAACTTCTAACACCACTTCTTCAAAATAGACTTGCCCAGGCCCTGTTATTTTGCGGAAATGCCAAACTCAAGGGGCCAAAGAGCCACATGTGGCTCACAAGGGCCATTGGTAGCCTTCTGGGCTCACTGTGATATAAAATCCCTACCAACTTCACGCTTTCTCCCAAGACCACCTTTAATGATAAAGGAGAGAGTCCATCCTCATCCCCTCCCCCCACATGAAAGGGTATGGCCAGAAATGAATTAGGAATGTAAGGAGTTTTAGTTAAAAATGCATGCCAAGTGACATTCTACTCCAAAGGCATATTTGTTTTACTATTAACAACTTTTAAAGTACTGGTTCATTTCCTTATCATCACCAGAACTTTGAGTACAGTTGATGTTTCCAAAGGTATATCATGTTTCTCCCTTGGTTTTGTGTAGCTCCTGGCAAAACTTCTTGGTGAGTTTCCTGGGGTCAGAGGACTGGGTCTGTGAGTCATGGAGCCACATCTTATCTCCTTTGTGGGTCTCAGTGTCCTTGTGAGCAGGTGTTCCAGCCCCCAGGCCAGGAGGTGCTTGCAGAGGTTCTGGAGTTTTACTCACACAGAGGATGGAAGAGACAGGCCTGCAAGCCAGGTGTGGGGTTCCCTGGCCAGCTTCCCTCAGGCTCACGTGGGCCAGCGCCTTCACAGGTGGAGGTTAGACATTGACACCTCTAAACCTCTGTGTGTGCAGAGTTTTGGTGACCAACAGATGAAAGGCCACGTTAGGCCATCACATAGGGATATTACCTTCTCCAGCTGTAGTTCTTTTAGTGCTGCTTTCATCTTTATTAGTGGAGCAGTGTCTGTGCCATTATACAATATTATACTAGGGGCCCAGTGCAGGAATTCGTGCACCTTGAAAGAAACTGTGGGCGGTGAGGCTGCAGTGGGCACAGAGGTGGGTCTTGGCCCATCCTCCATGCCCCACCTGAGTCCTCCTGCCACAGTCCCTGTCCCCTGTCTGCTGGCAGCCCTGCTTCTGCTGCTACTGCAAACTATATATAAACTGTATTTTGCCTTTTACAAAAATTTAAACGGCAAGTTACTGCCTTTTGTTGTGGCAAAGATAAAAATCACCAAGGGTGCCATGTGATGCTGGTTTTACTCCGATTGGCCAACAGTGTGCTTTCTTGAGAAAAGAGGGGGAAAGGTGTGTGTGTGTGTGTGTGTGTGTGTGTGTGTGTGTGTGTGTTGTGTAATGTAAAAAATAGGGTTATTGTGTTTAAAAGGAAACTAAATTACTAATAGTAATTGTAGTAATTGATAATCATAAATTATAGTACTAAGGACCCTGTTAAGAATGATTATTTATATATACTGTCAGGGGACAAACTGTCATCTCCATCCCCCACTGGCAGGTGGATGTGATGGTTGGCCATTTTGCTTGGAAGCTGGCTTTTAGGAGAGCATGGTGTTGAGGGGGAGTGAGAAGGGGTAGGGATGACCTGTATGGTGAGCTTAGGGTCAGAAGTTGAAATTTCATTTCTGATATTTTCTAGTTGATTGTTATTATTATACATCTTCTCTGACACTTAGCCACCGCCTCTGGAAAATGGAATCAGTAAATTTTACTTACCTCACAGGGCTGTGTGAGTGGGGGGTGAGGGAGGGGAGGGCGTTGTAGGAGATAATGCTGAAATGTAAGGTGTGGCAGCAGGACTATGACTTGCAGGTCACTACCACTGTGCCCATAGCATGGTCCCTAGCTGATGCAGTAGTAGATTGGGCCCAAATAGCTTTGCCTGAAAGGACTCCAGGGGATCAGCGGTTCTGGTGTGGTTCTGAGAGCATCCTCGATGCCTGCTAGGTGTGGTCTCAGAAATCCAGAGCAAAACTCAGGTATTGAAGCTCCAGTTTTTGTTTGAATGGAGTTCGGACTACGTCACTGCCCTAAAATCGATGCGAAATCAGAGAAGCTCACTGAGGAATTCCTTTGTTCCAGGCATTTGCAGGATGGGTGAAGTTTACAGTTGTTCCCTACATTCAATATGTGATGGGGTCATTCTTTTCTCTTTTTGCTTTTTTCCTTGCTAAAAACAAGTAGCTGCAGCAGTGCTTTAACCTAGAGACTTGCCATTATATTGAAAATATGTTCTCAGGTGAAGTAGCATTAATATTCAAATCTTTGGTGATAACAAGTTGTTTTGCTTATTCTTGCAGGATGAGGGCAGCATGAACGACCCCTGAGTGTGCTCTGGGGCGTAGTTATCGGTCATTTTTGATTAGGAAAAAGAAGACGGCCTCCTCTTGAAAGGTGAGTAGATGTTTCTATGCAACTTCTTATTATAAAAACTTTCAGACATCCTGAAGAGTTAAAAGAATGTGCAGGAATTCTTATGTATCCACTACCTACATTTAACAGTTGTTGGCATTTTGCCGTGTGTGTGTGTGTGTGTGTGTGTGTGTGTGTTTCTGTGAAACGTGCATATTACAGCCATCATGACACATTATCATAAATTCTTGAGAATGAGACTCTTGAAAATAAGGATATTCTTCCCTGAGAGCCATTTTAGAACATTTATAAACCGTGTGACATATAAGGGAAGTTATAATTTCCTGTTAAAAGATGTAATAGCTGATATAAATAAAGTCAGATTTTAAAAAAGGCTTTAAACAGTGGCTTATTAACAGACAGATATGCAGTATGAGTTTGTTGGTTCTGAAAAACATCTGAACATGGAGGAGTGAATTTCTACCACGTGGGCCTGTCCAGGAGGGGATAACTGTGCTTTCTTCCCTCCCTATGATCTGCCCGTCTGCCCGCTGTGGTGACGTCTGTTGTTGGGTCAGTTGTTGATTACCACTCCTGCTTCTTTCTGATCAGCATATACAGTCTCTGTGATCTAAGGTGATCAAAGGTCTTAATTGATTTTTTAACCTGAAATTATTAGGAGAATGTATAAAGAATATGAGTGGTTATATTAAAATCAACATTAGAGTGATTAAAAAATGATTCTTAGCCTATAATTTGACTCCCTGCATTGAGACTTTACATAAAATCCTAAAGATGTGTTCAGCTATGATTATAATTGTAGATTATTATCCATTATCCATTATGGTCCATCACACAGTCAGTCAGTACAGCTCTGAGGTTCTTACAGGAAGGCTGTCAGCTGTCCTGCCTTCTAATCTCTGCTACATTTTATTTATGGCATCTTCCTCTAAGTGGTTCCCTGTGCATCTAAGCATTCCTTCATAGATGTTTATAAACTAGACCTGCCCATTTAGGACATCATTTTAAAAGAAGTCCATTTAAACGAGCCATTTACGGCAGCAGAGACTTCTTATAGTATCTTGTCTCATTTAGAAGACAGAGGTAACGACAGTAGTAAAGTTCCTTCAAAAGACACTGCCATTCTGAAGGACTGTAACTGTAATTGCAGGCATCTCAGAATGATCTCCTGTGCTGTTTTGCCCTTTGGCCTCTCTGGTTATACTTGGAAAAGACAAGGAGGAGTTGAGAGGGGCTCCCGTGAAGCAGAAGGCTTGAAGGACATGGTCAAGGGGAAGGACGTGGGGCCCTTCGGCTGGCTCTCTGGCCCTGGACCACTTAGATATGGGGTGATGATTTTTACTGTCTGTTCCAATAGAACACACACACACACACACACAAAATACACATATTGTAAGTGTGCAGCTCAATATAATTTTACAAACTGAACTCACCCATGTAACCAGCACTCAGATTAAGAAACATGCTTCCTCTAGACACCCCACTCCATGGGTAGCTCCTCTAGACTTCTAGGAGCATTAATTCATTCTGCTATTTCTCTCCTTCTCTTTCTCTCTCTTTGTGATAAATATGCAAATTGTTCTTTTTGTGTTTGGCTTTTCTCATTCAACAATATATTGAAGAGATTCCTCCACTTGGTTGCATATACAATAGCTATAGAATGGTTATTTTTATTGCTCTTGAGCATTCTATCATAGGGGAAATACAATAGTGTATTAATTCTGTTAGGTGCAGGTAATTTTTTTGTGTTCACACACCCAGAGCATCCTCTGGCAGGAATGGAGGATAAACAAGGTTTTATCCTCATTATGGTTACAGTGGAGGTGGCCATGGTTGTCCTCCCTCTGCCCAGCTCTGCTGTGATGTGAAGGAGGAAGCCAGGTGGCAGAGAAGGTTGAGACACAGTTGGGAGATGGGTGTGGTTTTTCAGTGCTGTAATGACTGCTGCTTTCCCTGGGACTCTGCCATGTTCCTGCTGGCACCTGTTTTCTCCATGCCCTTCTCTGTCCTTTTCACTCTTATACAGCCCCTTTGAGGAAACGGGGCAGAACACACCAAATAATGGCAATCAGTGGATAATTAAAGTCCTTAAGTGTTGGTATTAGCTGTTAGATAGGGCCATTTGTATATTTTATAGCATCATCCTCAGGCCACACAAAATTGTCAACTTAAAAATTAGCCTGCTATGTTTGGTCAAACATTTAATTAACTCACCCCTAATGCCTTGGCAGGGCCAAACCAAATGATAAAGGCGCATGGGCCGGATGTTCCCCACCCCTGTGTTTGATGAAGGCAAAGTTGTGGGCTTTGAGGAGCCTGTGTTGTGGTTATAGTTTCACAGGAAAGGATATGGGCCACATCCCAGGAAACCACTTGTACTATAGAATTCAGGAAGTAAATTCAAAGGCTTGCATGGGCCAGGCTTGTAACATGCAGGTTGTTTAGTAAGGAGTGGTGGGCACTATAGAGAATGAGTATATAATATATGCTTTACCCACTTTTTGACCCAACGAAACATGTCTGGCTGAATTTAGCAAGTTAACCAATTTCCAGTCTTTAGGGAATAGTGTTCATTGTAAGAAAGTGTTTCCCTAGGGATTTGAATGTTTTTTTTGTTTTTGTTTTTAAAAAATATATATATCTTATTGATTTTTTACAGAGAGGAAGGGAGAGAGATAGAGAGCTAGAAACGTCAATGAGAGAGAAACATTGACCAGCTGCCTCTTGCACACCCCCTACCGGGGATGTGCCCGCAAACAAGGTACATGCCCTTGACCGGAATCGAACCCGGGACCTTACAGTCTGCAGACCGAAGCTCTACCACTGAGCCAAACCGGTTTTGGCAGGGATTTAAATGTTTTTATGGATTATGGATAATTTTATAAATAAAGTTTTAATCAAACACATTCATGCTCACTTGTTTATATGTTATCTGTATCCACTTTTGTGTCATAACAGCTGAATTGTTTAGTTTCAAAAGAGGTCAGGGTTGAGTAGTTACAATAGTAATCCACAACAACTAAAATATTTACCATCTGGCCCTTTACAAAAAAGTTTGCCAAGTCCTGCTTTACTTCATAAAAGCAAGGACATAGTAATTTTTGTAGTCATAAAATAGTCTGATCCCATTCATTTTAGTGTTAATACCTTTATTTGTTCATTTACTATTCAACAAATATGTATAGAGTCTATTACATGTCAGGCACAAAATAGTGATAGCAGATATGATTCTTGCCCCTGAGGACTTTAGAAGAAGCTCCTATGAACTTGAAGTTCCATTCTGGGATTGTGCTTTTTATGAATCAAAACAGATGTATAATATGAATGGAATTACCAAATCTTCAATTTTAAGCTAATATATTGGCTGTATTTATTAATTTTAGAAATAGGATTAATTCTTATTTTACATAATCCAATGGTTATTTCACTTATGTAGTATGGGATACATAGAAATGACTTTGTGTTTGAAGGTCCTCCTTGTTTACATGTAGTAACACCGGAATGTTTGGGAGCTAGCATGTCTGCATAGGGCTGTGAGCTTTGAAGTGCTTATCAAAGCAAGACAACAGACCCCCATCTTAGGCCACTTTCAATATAATAAGAAAGCTCAACAGAAAGAACAGCATGCAAAGTAAAAAAGTTTTGAATGTAGTAGAACAAATGTGTCTTTGTTGGTGTTCTTATCTGTTTGCTTACTTGAGGTCATAAAAGTTTGTCTTCTTAATAGGAGCCTAATGAAGGCATTTCAATGAACATAGAACTACTAGTCTAAAACATCATGTTAACTCAGCATTTTCATATATGCTCAGATATGTCTAATGGATGGACACAGGCTAAGGATTGCCCCTTCACCACCCTGTACTGTCTTCGGACAGATAAAAGGAAACACAGTTGGCCCAGCTGGGTTATTTGGCTGTGTGTAATAATTTGAAGATGTGAAAATGCATGAGGTCCTGGTAATGTTTCCACATTGCCTTAGGAGCCATCTGACAGACATCAAATGGATTCCACTCGCCACAGTTGGAGGCAGTATCGGGGTGAGCAGTAGTGCTTTCCTCTGAAATCTGAGGCGCTTGTGAGGATTGGTCTGAAGTCCCTACAGAGTAAGGAATGTCATTTAGTGCAATAAATAGTTTCATGGACGTGGTTAAAACTGCATACTGGTTTGTTTTGTTTCCAAAATTATTGAGTAAAGTTAAGGCTTAGTTCCTCTTTATGAGGAAGAAGTGATACTTACTGCTTGTGTTTAGATACTTTAAAAGTTAATTCTGTTCTTCATTTAATGATTTTTATAGTGGTTTGCATTTAGGATTAAATGAAAGTGGAAAACGAAAAAGACTGAGTGAAAATAAATGTTACAGTTGCTTTCCTTACAAAACTGGAAACTGCAGACCTAACTGCTTTGGTTAAAAATAAGGCTTTTTGAGCCCCAGCTGGTGTGGCTCAGTTGATTGGAGTGCCTCCCACACAATAAAAGGTCATGGGTTTGATTCCTAGTCAGGGCACATACCCAGGTTGTGGGTTTTGACTCCTAGTTGGGTGTGTGTAGGGAAGGCAACCAATCCATGTTTCTGTCCCTCTCCCTTCCTCTCTCTCAAAAATCAATAAAAACATATTCTTGGGTGAAGATTAAAAAAATAAATACATTTTTTAAGCAAAGTTTATAGTAGGTCAAATCATTTGATCTGTGGCATTAGAAAAACTGAATTTTGTGTTTTACCTAATATGGAGTACGTTAGTCAAGAACTCCAGCCCCAGGAATATTTTATTTTAGAGGAATGGAACAAAGGACAGAAAATACAGATGAATATAGCTTGATAGAATAAAACATATTTAAAATGGGTACTAGGGTGATTCTTTTGCTTGCAAGTGACAGAAAGCCCAATTTCAAACTATTCTAAGTGGGGGGAGAAAAAAGCATTGGCTTAGGTAATTGAAAGTCTAGAAATGGATCTGGCTTGAGGAAGGGCTTGACTGGGGATCCAATGATGTCATGAGGATTCATCTTGGCTGCATGTTCTTGGGCTACGAATCAAGACCTCCAGCAGCTTCAGGCTGATATCATTATAGTGATTATCCAAGGAGCTGTACAGATTACATTCCTGGCCTCGTGCCTAGAGCATCGGGCCAGTCACTGGGGCCAGGGACATGGGCTTGTTCTGACGGGAGTGCCCAGGGCATTTGTTCACCCCTACCTACAGCCCAAGGTTGAACCTCTTCAGCCGAGGATGAAGCATTGACTGATGACAGTGGTGGATGAATCCCTCCAGGAGTAAATCAGGGAAGTTACCAGGAGGGTTGGTGGGTGCTGGGAGGCAAACTTTAATAATAATAATAGTAATACTAATACTAATAATAAGGCAAACTTCAATAATAAATAAATAAATAAATACATACATAAATGGTATCTTTGTGGTTTGCAAAGCATTTTCAGGTGTATTATTTTGTGTGATCTGAAAGAAGCATCAGGTTAGTCAGGATAAAGAAGTGATTAAGAACATGGGTCCTGGGTCAGACCACATAGGTTCAATTAGGAGCCACATAAGATTTTGACAGGTTAATGTCTCTGTGCCCCAGTTCCCTCAACTGAGAGATGGGGACAAAGGTCTCCGTCTACCTTACAAGGCTCTGGAAGGATTAAATTAGTGGCTATTTGTAGGGCACTTCGTGCCTGATGCATGTTTAGTCTCTCTGTCCCTTGTTATTATTGTTAATCTTTAAAACAGCCCTGCCATTCACAGGCGAGGATGCTGAAGTCCAGATTCACATGGCTCTGGGAGCCAATAGCATTCAGGTCTCCTGGCTTCCTCCCTGGCCCCACACTTGTCTTGTGTAATGATTGTGGGTTCAGCTTCATAATAATTCGAAGAAGGAGAGAGGAAAACACTCCTACAGATAGGCCTGCTGTTTGGAATCCCCAAGTGTACAGAGGGCAGCGTCACTTACATCTTCTACTTGCAAATGGATCTTCATCCTCCCATGTACACCGGGCCTCCAGGTACACGTAGGCAATATTACTTCGAAGAAGTTCACATGGTGTTGTTCCACCTGGTGGGTACGTGCTTGGACAGTCAGCCATGTGTAGGGTTGGCATTCACTAGGGACGTGTTTGCTGATTGTTTAATCAGGTCCAGTGCTCTGAGCTGTGGAGGAATCTAGGACTTTGGTGGTCGGGAGGCAGATTGAACCTATCAGTTTGGTGTGCGGACTTACCTTCTGGCGGAGAGGCTTGGACTGCCCCAGAATACTACTTCCAACGCATTTAGCCTGTCCTATTTAGAAATGAACCCCATGTTCCTCATTACAAGTATTTCCCCACAGTGTTAAGAGTGTTTTGTGGGGAAGTTATTCGAGTGACTTAGTAGGGAAGGCTTGCCCTGGAGACTCAGGCTTTGGTGTGACCCAGACATGTACGAGGGTCATGCTGGTTTCTTTCTGAAGACAAAGACAATGATTTCTTTGTACTTGCTGTGGACTCAGGGCACTGGAAACTTAGAGTATCACTGAGTGTGGGTAACCTAGGATACACCTCCCAAATATGTAGCTATGCACAAAAGGAAAAACTTAGCAGAAACCACGATTTTGGCTTTCCTGCAGTGATTTTGAGGGAAAACGGGCTATTCAGTGTTCCCAAAGCTTGCTTCATCACCAGACCCACTCGCTTTACTGCATGAAAAACTCTGCCCTGCAATGAATGACGTGTCCTCCCACGCTGCCTCTGTGCCGGGCATGTAGGAGGCACTCAGTTATTTCTTGAATGAAGAGACCTGTCTGAAGTTATTTACCATGAAGATGTCTTCAGGATTTCTGCTCTGAGTCTTACATTACCTTCTGCATCTGAACACAACGCCTTATATTACTTCTTTAGGTGAAGGTGATGGTGTCTTGAGACTTGATTCCGACACTTGGTTTTACAATGATATTTATATTCTAAATAACAACACCTATTCATAGAGGAAAGGGATTAGCTACTAATTCTGCCGAAATGACTGTTGATTTTGCAAAATGCTTGTGGGAATTGTAATAGGTTCTTAGATTTAATCCCACTTACTTTATTTTTAGCTCTTTGGGAGCTTTTGGCCCTGCTCATTAGTCTGGGATTGAATAGTAATAGTTTCTTCATTGTCTTTAACCTGACCCCATTTTATTAGCTAGAAAAACAGGATCAACCTTATTCTCTGTAATGTCAGCAACAAAAGTGATAGCATTACTATCACTGTGTGATGAGCATTACCCTGTGTTCTTTTGTTGATTATCCTATTTCATATTTTTAGCAACTCTGTGACCATCATTTTGTAGATGATGAAACAAACAGGCATATAGTGCACCGTCAATCTGTGTGAGCTAGTGTACCGGCCAGGGGTTCTCAAACTGCCTGTGTATTGGGAATTATTCCAAGGGCTTTCATAGCACTCCATGTCAACCAAGAGGTCACTGGCTCCATTCCCGGTTAGGGCACATGTCTGGGTTGCAGGCTCAATCCCCAGTAGGGAGCATAAAGGAGGCAGCCAGTCGATAATGTTCCTTTCTCATCAATGTTTCTAACTCTCTATCCCTCTCCTTTCCTCTCTCTCTAAAAATAAATAAATAAATAAAAACATACTTAAAAAAAATAAAAGCACTTAATGTTTAGGTAACACCCCCCCCTCCCCCCTCCAGCCTCCTTTCCTTGTAGTCTTATTTACTTGGTCTGGGGACTCAGGTAAAGGTGCTGCGTTTAGGATTGAGAACTCGAGCAGCAGCATTATTTGGTAACTTGTTAGAAGTAGAAATTCTTAGGTCACACCAAGACATACTGAACTGAAACTGTGGGTGAGGTCTAGCAATCAGTGTTTTGTTTTGTTTTTTTAAAATACTTTTTTATTGATTTCAGAGAGGAAGGGAGAAAGAGAGAAGCATCAATGATGAGAGGGAATCATTGATTGGCTGCCTCCTGCATGCCCCCTATTGGGGATCGAGCCCATAACCCTGGCATGTGCCCTGAGGGGGAATCAAGCTATGACCTCCTGGTTCATAGGTCAATGCTCAACCACTCAGCCACGCAGGCCAGGCTAGCAATCAGTATTTTAACAAGCCTCTAGGTGAGTCTTTTGACTTGTAAAAAACACATAACATTAAATTTACCATCTTCATCGTTTTTGAGTTTACAGTTCGGTAAGGTTAAATGTATGTACCATGTTTCCCCGAAAATAAGACATCCTCCAAAAATATGACCTAGCACATGGAAAGATAAGACATCCCCTGAAAATAAGACTTAGCACAACTTTGGGAGAAAAATTAATATAAGACACTGTCTTATTTTCGGGGAAATGGGGTACATTGCTGTGAAACTGATGTTTTCATCTAGCAAATCTGAAACTCTATACCCAGCAAAGCACAACTAACTCTTCCTTCCCGGCACTCCCCTGCCCTGATACCCACAAGTCTATTTTCTGCTTCTATGAATTTGACTGCTTTAGATACCGCATCTGAGTGGAATTCCATGTGATTCTTACGCACACTCAAGGTTGAGAACCACGGAACCCCAAAATTTGATTTGGCTCATCCCCCTCCAGACTCCCACGCACATCACAATATTAACTATATTGTACATCGCAAACACACCTGTACTCTTCCTAGTCTTGCCTCTGCCACATGGTTGTTCTGTGCCACTCTGATCAAGTTTCATAATTTCCGGAGGTGGTTTCCGTATCTGTGAAAAGGGGTAACCTAACTTGCAGTTTAGTAAAAGTTAAGTGATTAGACTCATATGAAAGTGTTTTGTAAGTGTCAGGTGGGGAACTAATGAAATACTAAGTGTAGATGTAACTCTCATCTCTTTTAGTTTTTATTGAGGTTATATAAGCTTGATTTTTAAAAATACTTTTATTGATTTCAGAGAGGAGGGAAGAGAGAAAGAGAGAGAGAGAGAGAGAGAGAGAGAGAGAGAGAGAGAGAGAGAGAGAGAGAGAGACATCAATGATGAAAGAATCATTGATCAACTGCCTCCTGCACACCCCATACTGGGGACTGAGCCTGCAACTTGGGTATGTGCCCTTGACTGGAATAGAGCCCAGGACCCTTCATTCTGCAGGCTGGCCCTCTGTCCACTGAGCCAAACCAGCTAGGGCTGTAAGCTTGATTTTTAAAGGGTTACATAGTAATTCCACAAGGCCTCTCATTCTCTGTTGTCCACCCTCCCTTATTCTCCCCACCCCCACAATTTCTGACTTGGTAAGTTGCCATTTAAAAAAGTATATATTTTTACTGTTTGTTCTTCTCTTTCTGTTAGATACTTTATGTGTCTGATGATCCTGTTCATGTTTAAGAATGGGATTTCAGTCTGGCCGGCGTGGCTCAGTGGTTGAGCCTCGGCCTATGAACCAGGAGGTCCTGGTTTGATTCCTGGTCATGGCACATGCCCAGGATGCGGGCTTGATCCCCATTGTGGGCTTGCAGAAGGCAGCCAACCAATGATTCTCTCTCATCATTGATGTTTCTCTCCCTCTCCCTTCCTCTCTAAAGTCAATAAAAAAAGAAAGAAAAAAAAGAATAGGACTTCACAAATGGGAAGATGAGCTTCTCTCAGTTGTCATCATCTATTTGATTGCCAGCTTCAAAAAGTTTAAAACTTGAATCTCTCCTCTTACCTTTGGCTTTTTGGACTTATGCTGTTAAAGAGAAGTAATTGTTATATTGGGATTTTAGGCGGGAGAGGAACTAAGTATGAGTGTTTACCTACCGTCTTACCCGGAAGTCAGTGTAGAAATCTTAAAAAGTAACCTGGGCAGGGTTTGTAGCACGGGCATCGGGTCAGCACAGGCCTGCAGTGGCCAGCCTTAGCTGCCGTGCCTTGTTTTCAAGGCATGAAATATATTTAGGTGGCCTCAGCAGAGATTGTGGCTTTCTTGTTAACTCTGCGGCAGCTGCCTCTTCTTTGTTAAACACTTTCACTTCAGATATAAAATACCAATGAATTTATAAATAATTGGGCTTTGCTATAAAAAAATACAAATCCTTAAGAAAAGATCCCTTTTGATGTTTCTAAAAGGTATTTTCTGAGTATAAGGGTATAATCCTTAGATTAAAATGCAGCTGACACATTAAGCCTTCTTACACGAAAAGCCAAATAATAGGCTTTAATGCCATTTGTCCTTTACCACCCACAAAGGGCATCTGCAGGCCGGAGGGATTGGACCTACGTATGGCACAGGGAGTGAGGCTGTGTTTGTGATTTTGATCCCTGGTAAACGCTTCAGCAAAGCATTCAAGCTCAGATTGCCAGCGAGTAGGTAAAAAACTGTTGTAAAAAACTAGCCTTGATTCTGACATCTGGTCTCTGCAGAAATTGAACAGTTTTTAGGAGGACAGCATGGGACTTTTCATATAGGCCCACTGACCTTGGATCATTTCATGACGTGTTTCTCGTGGTGACAAATTCAACTGCTTTCTGTCCCCTCTGAATGTCGGACATGCCCTCTGTCAGTATTCATACCTCCTTCTCGCTTACTGGAGCTCAGCCTCTCGGAGGAAGGCCTCGGTCCTTGCCTGGCCCTGGTGCTGGTCAGATAAGAGAAGTCCTCTCAGCTTTGCAGCTCTGTGCAGCAGCAGCTTTTCCATAACTGTGGCTTCCCACGAGAAAGGAAAGGCAGCCTCTCTGTCCGTGCTGATTGCTATGGAAGCGTGCCCAGCCTTCCGAGCAGGGCTGTGTGCAACACCGAGAAATTGCTTTCCACCGAACAGCACTGGCCTGTCATTACACTGTAAGCCTTTGAGGAAACCAGGTTCATAGGACTTTTTGTTTAGAAAGTTACTGACTCTTATTATTAAAGCTACTGACAATGTAGGGGTAATTTTGGTTATTGTCTTGAGGTTGAATTAAATGAATAGGAAGCACAGTACTGCAGAGATGCCTGGTTGTTTGTTGAGTTCAAAAGAACGCTCATTATAATTAAATTAGGAATCCTCGTAGTTTAGGAAAGGTCCCTTTTTGTTAAGTTACCAACTCCTCTCTTTCTCTGTATTCCTCTCTCCCCCATGCCATCCGATTCTGTCTCCGTGTATATTACTTAGAAGGCAGAGAGCAGAGTCTTTCGTGGAAGGAGGAAACCCTCCAGATGACAGTTAGCTGGCCAGGGCCCAGCCTGAGTTTTGTCATCCTCACTGATTATCAGTGTTGTTGCCTACACCACACTTCCACTTTTAAAGAGTCGAGCCCAAGTATGAGCAAAATATTTCCTCGGCTACCCTAAGCTTAGCTGAAGTAGCCTGGGTCCTTTGAAAGACTTCTAAGTTTTGTGAGTTGGCAGTGGAAAATAAACTTTATATATATGGAATATATATTGTATAATTGATTTCAGTGAGGGAGAGATAGAGAAACATCAGCAATGAGAGAGAAACATTGATCGGCTGCCTCCTGCACACCCCCTACTGGGGATCGAGCCTGAGGCCTGGGCACTCAGATGGAATTGAAATGTGACCTTCTGGTTCATAGGTTGATGCTCAGCCACTGAGCCATGCCGGCTGGGCGAAAAGAAAATTTGAAAATATTTAATTAAAAGGAGAACTGCAACTGATCTTTGCAAGCTACGAGTTTCTGATCCTGCTAGAGCTACCTCACTCACTCCCAGGGTTTACAGCCCCAGCTCTGCAGTATTTACATAGACCACTGCATAAAGAATCAAGGAAGAACCAACTACTTAGGCTTCCAAATCATTTAATATGCCTGCAGCGCAACTATTATTTAAAATTCCGTTCTGTTGCCAACATGATGTTGGCATTAGTATGTGGTAATTATAATTTGTATTCTTTAACAAACTTTTATTGGCAGAAGGTTTATCACATACAGACATTATATGTAGACATTAAAGGGTGATATTAAAAACGCTCTCAGGAAATGAAGGGTTAAGTTTATGAGACAGATGACTTTGTGATTCAAAAAAATGTCTGACATAGGCTACAGCTTTGTTATTTATGATTTGAGATTGTCATGAATAGACCCCTCATCTGGTTGAGAATTTTAACTACCCAGTTTCTCTATGGAAAAATTGCTCTTCAGACAGAGTGTGAATGAAATATTCTGTCCATTGTGGGACTGCCTGCTCTTGTAGGGGATGAGAAGAAAGGGTGGCATTTATGGAATTTGGCTGTCCCGTGGAAAGGGGTGTGTTCCCCTAGCTGCAGCTGTGGTGTCTGCCGGGAGCTAGTGGGGAAAGGGTGACTCTACGAAGCCCCAATATCAGTGTTCAGTGCTTGGTGAGGGCTTCAGAGGTTGGCTTTTGTAGAGGCCATAGCTACAACATTATGGGAGAGACTTACTGTGGGCCCATGATGAGGACCACTGGCCATGTTTCTGTTTAAAGAAGTTGGGTGTCAGTGGTAGGATGAACTGCTTCGCCTGCCCATCACCCACTTTCTTGGGGGGCGTCTCTTGGATCACAAGCTGGGGCTGTGTGAAAGGAGAGAGACACCTGAGGTTCGAGTACCTATACATTAGTTCCCAGTTAGGGTCCTCATAATAACATTGTCTAACATGGGAAGTGTGATGCCGGAAGGGAAGGAAGAGGCCGCACCCGGTGGCTGGGAGGGCGGTGCACTGTCAGACACAGCTCCAGCGGGATGGGCTGGGGCCTCGGGAGCAGAATAGCTCTGGGAAGATCAGAGAAGTGGCTTTTTGAGGTGAACGCCTACCCTTTCCTTTATGTATTGTTTTAAACTTTACTTCCTGTAGAACTTAGAAGAGCCTGTCTGAAGTTGGAAATGCTTTTGCCCAGGCCATGGCTTTCCAGGTCACATGTGTGCCCTGGAGCCCCCAGCGCGGTGCTGCCTGCGGCGATGCCATGGGGGTGGGGGAGTTCTCAAGAACGCTAGCCTGGAACTGGGAAAAGATGCCAGGCTTTGTTTGAGTTGCATTGAGGTTCTAATTTGTTTTTCTTCAGCTTGTTCTTCTAACTCTTAAGCCTTGGTCTGCACCACGTTCTTTGAAAGTCTTTAATTATTGAAGTGGACATGACGTTTCCCTGGGGCAGGGAATATGGGCAGCCTGGCCCCTGGCAAAGGGGCCTCATAAAGACGTGTTTCTTAATCTTTTTACCTTTTTTAGGTTTAATTTTTCCTCTTTGGTATTAAGGGAGAAAATATTTACTCATAAAACAAACTGAATTTATTAGGCAGCTTTTAGTTTGTCCTTCTTTTTGTTAGTTATTTGATCATAGCTTTGGTCAGCAAGAGATGGCTAGTGTTTGCAACTGGACCTGATAAAATTCTTCCCAGGCAAAGAGTATTAAAAAAAAAATTGATTTGAGGGAGTGAGAGAGGAAGAGAGAGAGAGAGAGAGAGAGAGAGAGAGAGCGAGAGAGAGAGAGAGAGAGAGAGAGAAAGGAGATTTGTTTCATTTACTTATGCGTTCATTAATTTTGGCAGTTAGATTGACCAGAAGGATCAGGATAGAAGCTGTTTCTTTAGTCTGTTGCCTCACACACATGATATTCTTTTAAAAAGTGCAAATAAAGACCCAGTGAGTGAAATGAGCGATACGCTTAAGATACGCTAGAAAAAACTCACCAACTCCAAAATGTGTGCTTTTCCTGCTGTGTCATGTTATCCTTACTGTTCATCCCTTCCCAAAACCCAAACTTCCATTCACACCATTTACTGCATCTAGTGTAGGCACAGCCCTTACAGCCCTCACAAAGAAATACCATCTCTGTGCATTGTAGATTGTTTTTCCTTATTTATGTAGATGGAAAGTGATCACAGGAAAGTAAATATAAGTTTGTGTGTGCTATTTTTTTTTTTAACCAACCTTTACCTTGACAAAGGTTTAGGAAGAGGAGCCTAGGGATTGCGAATTGGGGAGCTCTGATGGTGTGGGCTTGGGGAAGTAGAAGAAGGGAATCAGGTGCTGGAGCCACGGAGAGCGACGCAAGGGGTCCTCAGGGTCCTCGGGCTCAAAATACGGTTACTCTGTTCTTCCCTGTGTTCGTCCCTTCATTCATTCCTTCTTCATTCAGGTAGTCAAGCATTCACCAAGCGTATCGAATGGCTGAGTTTTCAAGCTCTTTTTGGTGCTATGCAAGAACAAAAAGTATGATAAATTTTATATGCCTCTTTTTAATGGGAGGAAAAGGAAATTGGAGGAAATGAAAATATGTATATTATAGCTGTTTAAGAATATTGCTCTTATAGTACCAGATGCTTTTTGCTTACAAAAATAGGATGTTTGATATATTTTAGAAATGTATGCTCAAGGCAAAAGTGTTTTAAAAACTGTGAGGTTCATACCTTATTTGCTTCTTTTTCAAGTGAACTAGACAAATGTTCTCACACTCCTCTCCCTCCCACACCTGAAAGGTGGCAATGTGAGTAAAATGGGAGGCATAGCATTTTGTCATTTCCCGAAAGCAGACATCTAAATATGAAACATAGTGATGAGGTAAGAGATAGTTTATATGTTTAATATTTATGAAAAGTCTAAAATCTAAGAAATGTTTGAAGTGGGAAAGAATACTTTCTCCCCTTTATAAAAGAAATGTTTAAGACATTTGTGTTAACTGTGTGTTTCTATTTTTTTTAAAAGTCCACTTTATAATGTATCTAAACAAGGATCCCAAACTCGAATGCTTCTTGGGGCCAGGCAAGCAGCCTACTTTGGTGAACTAGATTGGATATTAGGTAAGAGCAGGTCCTGGGCCCTGTAACACACCAGAGAGCTGCCTGCTGCTTATAACAGGAGCAGTTGCCGCTGCAACCCCTGCCCCGTTGTCCGATGGCGCCCCCGTGGGGGTGGAGGGCAGATCGTTCAGTTTTCATAGAAATACAGTTTTTTCTAAAGGGCAACACCATGCCTTACGGGTCAAATCAAACCTGCCTGTGCATTTGACTCAAAGGTCACCACTTTGAAACCTCTTGGCTTTGTACCGTTAAAATATGTTGTGTATAACCCATAATAATCAACTTGGTGTTTTACATTTAAAAATAAAAATTTCATTGTGAAATTTTTATTTTTAATTACGAAATTCCTAGTTGAATTTGAATGGAGATATCTGCAGTTATGGGTTTGGTTATAAATGCATAGCATAGTGCCTTGCATACAAAAGTTCTTTTTTTTTTCTCTCAAAAGTTCTTTAATAAAGATTTGTTCTTTAATAAAGAGTTTAATAATCCATAACCCTTCAGTTAGAGAGTCAGAGAGAAACTTGAGAGCAGAAGACTCTGTCAACAGAATAAAAGACTGTCAACAGAATAAAAGAAAATCAATGTTTCCTGGTTGTAGTGTCCTTCACTGTCTCAAGCAAACAGAAAAAGCATCTGTTTTAAAAAATGAAGGAGCTTCAAAGAGGTTAAGGTAAAAAAAAAAAAAAAAAAAAAAGAGGAGGGCAAACTCATTGAGTACTTTTCAGTGTGAATCTTATTTTCTAAGTGATTGCTTTTCTGGTTTAGCTTCTTTGATGTTTTGTTTTTGTTATCCTCTTGCACTTCTGAAAGCCAGAAGTCCAAATTTTCCCACCCTGTCCATGTGTTCTTGGAGGCAAATAAGAACTTAAGCAGAAAAAGCATTTATGGAAAGAATGCCCAGCAGTTACCAAAGGAAGTTAGGTTGCCAGAACCACAGAGAAAACGCTTCCCCAGGAACAGTGGCCAGCACCGGGCCATGGACGTGAGTGAAGATGGCCCTGTTGGCTCCAGCCAGGCCCTGGTATAGAGTTATCTCACGCCACTCCGCTGCATTCTGCTCTCTCCCTGCCTCTGTGTCACTAGCTTCAGATTCAGTCCTAGATGGACACATGACAGTCTGAGCCTTGGTGACTTGTGCACACCCTGGTGGCATTGCTGGAGGAGACCATGCTTTCCTTCTCAGCATCTGTGACGGGGTACAGGCCCCTCGAAGAGATGAACGGTGGGTAAATCTCATCCTCGTATGTTCTCTCTTGCTTATAAAGTGCTGCCTTGGCATTAGAGTTGTAGAACTCTGAGAGCTCTGACTCTGCTTCTGGGTGTGTGGCCGCCAGTGGGAACATCTGCTAAATTCTGATTGTCTGCGTGCTTGTGTTGTGGTCTGATCAGCCCCATGCCTGTCAAGGGTGTGTGATCCTAACACCTGGAGCACTGGTCTTGTACTAAATTCAAATTCATGCTCAAGATGTGAACACAGGTTAACACCACCCAGGCCACAAAACAGACATTTTCCAGTCCTCTAGAAGCCCCATGTGTGCTCCCCAATATGACTTCCCCCATTCCTCCAGAGATAACCACAGTTCTGAGTTATACCGGTCATGTCCTTGTAGCACATGTCTTCCATTTAGCACTCTGCCAAATCCTTTCTGCTCGTTCAAGACTGTGTCCTGTTCAGGGAGTGCATGAAAGCCCAGGTTATAAATGGCTCAGGTTCTGGCTATGTGACTGGGACAGGAACGTGCTTGGGTGCGAGGGTGTTGCTCTCTGCACTTCAATGTCAGATTGAATGACAAGTCATTGTGCTTGGCCCGGGGCCTGGTGTCTCATGACCCTGCGTGATGCCTGCTTCTCTTTTGGGCCGAGCCCCCTCAGCCTCTTATGGCACTTTCCCAGGGAGGCGTGGTGTGAGGGCCGGCCTCAGAGCCCTGGGAACTGTCTCCACGCTGCCTTTGGCACTGGGAGGTAGCTTGCCAGGCCCTTCCTTCCGAAGCATACACAAGTGTAATTAGACACCCTGCACCTGTGGATCCCTGTAACGCAAACCCAGCCACTCTGGGACTGATTGCATGGGAAACGAGCTCCATTAAGAGTCTCCTATGTAAGAGGATTTGACATGGTTTCAGTGTCAGGGTGTTTTAGAGAAGGGCATTTTAACTGGTGTAATGCATTCCTTTAATTGAGTTAGCAGCCTCTCAGCATTGCTTTGTTTCAGTGTGCGCAGGATGCCCTACCTGTTGGCCCAGCCTGAGCCATGGCAGTCCAGCCTCCCATCTGCCCAGGGAATGATGGACTCACAAGCACTGATAATCAGGGGCCGATCATGAGGCTCTTAGTTGCCCCCAAGTGTCTAATGAGAAGTTAGCATCTGCTGAGCTGCTTATAGTTCATGAATGAAATTATTGTTCCAAGGCTCTCAAGGCGGACAGTTGAGGCTGCAAATGAATGAGCTGCTGAAGCTGCCGGGAACTTTGTCACTGAGGTTTTCTTTCGCCAGGAAGCGCTAGAACCCACCTAGTAAGGGTTACAGCAGTGACCAGATCCGGGGAGGGACGTCTGTTTCGAAGCTGGAGCACCAGGAATCATGGGCAGATGTACAGGGAAAGGGGGGCATATAGAGAAAGCCCCTTCTGCACCTACACAGGATGGAGACAGCATGGTCTCTCACCTGTAGGAGGGGATACAGGGTACAGGTGTGTATGGAGGGAGTGTTAGTCAGAAGTGTAGATACCAAACCCACCGAACCACAGTCTATGGGCATAGAGGCCAGGAGCCTTTATTTTAATCAGACACCTCGACTTTGGTGCACAGCAGAGTCCTAGAATCTCTGACTTGGAAAGTGGTAGTTTCATTCATTTATTTGGGTGATGGTTAGTTGGATTGGGGAGAGACTAGGACTGGAAAGAAGAAAGAAGGGAAAGAGTGGCCTTGGTCTTATTTGTTGATCAGTAACTCTGGCCAGTGTGTCTCAGTTTGTTGAGCATTGTCCAGAGAGGTGGCTGGTTTGATTTCCGGTCAGGGCATATGCCCACGTTGCGGGCTTGATTCCCAGTAGGGGGATGTAGGAGGCAGCCAGTTGATGTTTCTCTCTCTCATTGATGTTTTTCTATCTCTCCCTCTTCCTTCCTCTCTTTAAAATCAATTAAAAAAATACTTAAAAGAGATTATATTAAAAAAAATACAGGTAAACTAGGGTGGGTGTTTCACACTCTCATTATAAGAGACTCAAATTTTAAGTCACCCTTTTGTGAAATGTTCTGAACCCAGATGAGATATGCTCTCTTGTGGCCTGGAGATGCCACTGCATCTCTCCTCCTCGCTTTGTCTGGTTGGGGAGTAGCAAGCAGGTCAACTCCTTGAGTCCTCCGTGGGGAGAGGCCCATCTGAAATATTAGTGAGCAGAGACCAGCTGGTGAGCCCTGAAACTGGCTCTAGTTATATTTCCAGTCTCATTGATTCCAAAAGTGAAATGCTTTTTGTTTTTTTAATCTGGCATCCTCCTGTCTTTCAATTTAGCTAATAACTTAGTTCTTCCTATATCAACAAAGAATGGAATTGTCAAGAAGCGGATGAAGTGCCACATGAATTTCTAGTTTGGTTTAGGGTGACCTTTCATTAAGTCACTGTCTAAAGTCAATGTGTTTGGTAGCTGCTTTACATTTGCCAGTGTTTGAAGAGAAACATAAAAAAAACTGGCATAAATGTGGCCAGCTAAGCCCAACTCATTCCTGAAATGTCAGTCACAGTTGGAGCTGGAAGGAAATCTAGAAATCCTCTAATCCAGCAGGGAGCTCTGCCAGTTGATGCTAGCTGTATAACCTTGTGCCTCAGTGTCCTCAGCTGGCAAATGAAGGTAGTGGTACCTACTTCATAGTGTTGTCATGGGATCCTAATGATATCCAAAATGCTTGACTAATATCCAAAAGGCAGTAAATACTCATATGCCATATTACAGGTGAAAAGACAGACTCAGAGAAATTCTGATTTGCTTGAGGTCATATCAATAGTTCAGAAACCAAGACTTTTAACTCCTAGTCGTGAATTTGTTCCTATGACTGTACCAGTTAACTGGTTCTTAAAGCATGGGTTTAAAAGTTTAAATCTGTTCAGGATAATCACTAAAATATATGAAGCTCTGTTTAGCCTCAATGCTCAGAGATAATTCTTGACTAACAAGGTGTGATTATAGCATAAAAAGATGAACAGAACAGCAGGACTCTTCTATGCCAACAGTTGTGTTCCCTTGCCAAGTAATGCAGCCTTTACTAATGGCTGTTAGAAAAGCTGTGTATCAGGATACAGAAGATGTGTGTGGACCGTGATCACAGCTGTGTGAAAACACGACATGAAAAACAGAAGGAAATTCACTGAAATGATGGCGTGTAAGGAATGGGGTTATAGGGTCAAAGGATATGATGCTTTTGTGGTTGTTGTCAGATCTTCTGCTGAAGGGGCTGGGCCACCAGGAATGTGGGGAGAGGGCCTCTGACTCCATTGACTCCACTTACACTTGTCATTGGTGATACTTTTTCCTCACTTTCTCAGTGGCTGGCATTAAGACCTGGCAGTTGTATTGCTGGAATCAGTAAGAAAAACATTAAACAGCACACAGTCACACATCTGTACAAATGATATGTCTGAATGTATGTATATGTAGCAACCGAAGGAAAAATTGTGAAAGTTCCCACTAAGAAACCACATTCTGGCTGAGCTATTTGCACCTGCTTTCCCCCTCTCTTCTGTCTTAACAAACTCTTCTGTGTTTAAGGAAGAGGTGTCAGATGCTTCCTCCTGTTTACACAGAATTGAGATTGCTTATAGTTTTACATAAAGGAGAATGGATTTTGTTTTTGGGAACTTCTGAGTGATGGAGTGAGTATACACTGAAGATATCCTTGTGTCCTGCGTGGCTAGTAAACATCCACTCCATGGTTTGGTGTCCCAGAGCTCCCTAGATGAGAAGCTCAATCCTTCTCTGCTGGTGAAAATGCTTCCTGTGGCCTTGGGCAGGCACAGGTTATGAGAAAGCCTGCTAAAACTCTATTGATAATAAACAGTGAGTACTTGGTATTAGTTTACACTCAGACAGACCCATATGACCTTGGACAAGTTACTTCACTTTAGGGTTCAGTTTCCTTACCAGGAAAAAGGGTTTAATTCTAATATACCTGAGATTTGGCCAAGATAGCTATATTCAATCCTTTCTCCTTTTCTCCAAAAGCAGGTTGGGTATCCATTGCATGTGACTGCTTGTGTGGGTGGGATAACAGCTATAGCAGCACACACACAAGATGAGTGATCGCAAATGACTTGGAATGACAGTTCTGGTTGTACCTCTGGCAGCTGGATGGGGGCGCCTGCGGGGTTGTATGGTTGGTTTGGATACTGATGTTGCTTAAAGAAGCAAAAGCAAGTTAAAATGAAAGGTTACGGTCAGTAGAACAACATTTAGGGGTTGTCCTGTTCAAACTTTGTGTTTTAGCAACAGGTCTCTGATATGTGATGTGTGCCATGTTAACCAGTGCGTTAGCATCATGGCCTGTTGTAGGTCAGAATTCTCTTTCCTAGGTTGTCCATCTGAATGGCTCGTTGCAGGGCAGTCCTCAATAGCTCCCAGACCAGTATGTACTTAAGTGCAATGAATATTGTGTTCAGGCCTTGAAATTTCATGTCCTTGAACTCTGACAGAATCCAGTTCTCTAGTTAATCAGGAGGGATGCCAGGTGCCATTTTCCATGGTGTGTTTGGCTCATTCCAAGTTGCTTATCTGGGGTATTGCAGGCACACAATTTAAGCAGCCAGGAGTAACTTGTTTTTTAGGCAGGAAGCTTCCAGTCTGAGAATTACAATAGATTCCTCACAGGGAAAGGAAAACTTGTGTGTGCCTTTAAATAAAATGCCCTTACAATTTAAAAAATAACCAGATACACAGTAATCATAAGAATGGGGATGATGATGATGTCAGTGAGAGTTCATGGAATCATTTAGCACATAAAGTTGTCAGCCACACGGAAATTGTCGGGTCCAGGTGAAGGAGCAGACACACAGGACAGTGTAGTGATCACTAGCATAGACCTAGAGCCAGAATTTGGGTTTAAATCAGGCTCCACCCCTTAGTAGCTGTGTGGCAAGTAGCTTGATTTCCCTGTGCCTCAGTTTCTTTATTGTCAAGATACAGGAGGAGGTAATAATAGTACCCGTCTCTTTGGGTGGCCGTGAAGATTATATAAATAAATATAAGTTAATTGCCTGTAACTGTGTCTACCACTTAATAAGTCTATGTGTTAGTTACCTCTATAACCCTAATACTCACCAAGTTCCACTATACTTTAACCTTCAGTTCCCATGGGTTTCTCTTGTGAGTAGAGGCACTGATTTCCCTCATTTGTGCAGTGAATAATAGCCTTGTGCAGTGAGAGAGTGTTTTTGGAGCAAAGGGCAGGCATGCTTACAGCTTGTTATAAAACATTTGGGTTCCCTAAGCACATACAAACTCATTTTTTTTATAACAATAAAATCACTTTTCTGGTTGTCTTGGTTTGGCTTTGCTGTTAAAATTGATTTTATTTATTTATTTATTTATTTATTTATTTATTTATTTATTAAAATATATTTTATTGATTTTTCACAGAGAGGAAGAGAGAGGGATAGAGAGTTAGAAACATCAATGAGAGAGAATCATCGATCAGCTGCCTCTTGCACACCCCCTACCAGGGATGTGCCCGCAACCAAGGTACAAGTCCTTGGCCAGAATCGAACCCCGGACCTTTCAGTCCGCAGACCAGCGCTCTACCACTGAGCCAAACCGGTTTCGGCTGAAATTTATTTATTTATTTATTTATTTATTTTGGCTAGTTCAAATTTTAGATCAAGCTCTGATTTATACATTTACATCTTTTCTTTGCATTTATTCCTTGAAAGCACATTTTCCTCTTTTTATTAAAAAATTAACATTTAAAACATATCTAGTAAAAAGTTAATTGACTTACTTTATTTTAAAATACTTTCAACATTCTTGTTACTCTGTACTCATTATTGTGGATATCTAACAAATTGTTTAGTAAATAAGAAGTACTAAGTTTAGTATCCTATATTGAATATTCAAACACTGGAAATGCTTGCTTCTGAACATTTTCTGTTAGTGTGTGAATAATGTCAACATTTGGGTCTTCTAGCAAGATTAACAGCACTCACTGCAGAGTCAGGATTGCATGATGCACACTATGCATAGCTTACTTATATTAACTTTATTTGCAAGATTGGCTCAGCATTGGCAGCAGACAGGACCATAAACAGACGCTTAGAACATGGTCAGAGCTACAAGCAAGACTGAGTGGATTCGGGCAGCTTTGCCTCTACATGCTCTGGGCCCAGTTCTCAAACATGTTGGCCCGAACCCACACCTCCATCTGTCAGCATTCCTGCTCTTGCTTTGGCCTCGATGTCAGTGAATTCTCTGTTGATTGCTAAGCAAGCAGGAGAATTATAGTATTTCCCCCCCCCCCCTATTTCTGGACTGGTTTTTCTTGGTGTTCCCAAGAATTATACATTTCCCAAGGAGTTCTGGGAAGGAGTTCCTTCCCATTTTACTCCAAACGATCTCCCAGTTGTCATTGTTCGCTGCTCTCTCTGATCGCACATCTGAGCACTGCCCCTCTCCTCAGTGTGCTCCAGCCACGGTGGCCCCTTTGCCTTCCGCAGATGCACCAGGCACAAGCTCCTGTGATGCACCTGCTGCCTCCTCCACCTGGAACACTCTTCCCCTGTCACATTTGTCCCTTCCCCTTCTGTTGGGACACACTCACATGTCCCTCTGAGATGAAGCCTTTGCTGAGGCTGACTTAGATCAAATAACCCTTCCTCCAAGCACTCCCTCCCCCCTGCCTCCTTTTTCTCCAGGGCCCTGATCACTTCCCTGACACCCCCTGAGGGTGCACCCTGCTTTATCCTCCATGCCTGGCCCAGTGCCTGTTGAATAGTGAGAGTTCTGTAAATACTTGTCAAATGAGTGAATTTTCAAGATTACTCAGGCAGTTTTATAAGGAACAAATAGGAGAGGGGGAAGATTGGGGACAGAATTAATTTGGAGGCTATTACCATGGTCCCCCTGAGAATTGGTAAGAACCTAAACCAAAGGGTTAGAGAGGAAAAGGAAGTCAAGAGACAGGGTGGCTGGGGTGTGTTTCTGATGGATCTCACTTGAGAATGGAAGAGAGGAAAAAGAGAGCCATCTGGAATACTCCCTGTTTCTATCGTGCAATAGGTAGATGATATTTCTGCTCAGCTAAGATAAAGATTACCCGTGGGAAAAACAAACTCTGAGCATTTCTGTTATAAAGCAAATTGTATTAACAGGTTGCGAGAATAACATTTCTGCAGTTTGTGTTTATCTGAAATATAGTTTCTCCAAGGCTTGGAATAACCCGTGCATCAGTGATGATGTTAATTTCAGGTCAAGTTTCCTAAAATGTTTTGAAAGCTAGCCAGGGAGGGAGGCTTTGGCCTCTAGGGAGTTTATATCTTTAGATGGAGAGCTTTTTCAGTATCTGGGAGCTAAACTAGAGTTTCTGAAGGTCTGAATACTTAATTAGCTTTTCAGTACCTTGAGTCACTGACTCAATATTTTGAATATGAAGTTTACAGGTCTTCCTTTTTACAAATGTTTCCTTACCTGAGGATGGTCTTTGGAGCAGAGACCTCAACCACATCCTTTCTTCCACTGGTGCAGCCCTGGATTGACGCAGGAGGCCCCGTGGTAGGCACTGGCTGGGATCAACAGTTTGTTTGTGAGCCAGGTCCTGCCCTGTTTCTTTAAGGCTTTGAGTCAGGAAGATGGTGAACTTCATGAAAATCTCTGTTAACTCCACTTCCAGTGTACTCATGTGGAAGGCTGTCATGGCACATTGTTGAGTGAAAAAAGCAACTTGTAGAACATCTTGTGTGTCTAGAAAAAGGAGGAAACATAGTGAGCTAATGTGTTAACAGTTGTAGGAGGAGCAGGGAAGGACTTTCACTTCCCAATTTATATTCATTGGAACTCAATTTTATTCACTCATTTAACTCTTATCTTAAAAGAAAAACAAACTAGAGAGCCAGTGGCTCTGTGATTCTCTAAACGGCTCTGCCAGGTGCAGCCCCTGAACCATGACAGATGTCTGTCTGCCCAGGGACTGCTGCCACCTGCCCCTGGCCCACACTCGCCCTGGCAACAGCTGGCGTGGGCTGAGAGGTGGCTGTCCCTTTGGATGAGGCGTGCACCTTCTGGTTTTTCATATCCTCCAGCTGACCCAGTTGCCCTCCCAGCCTAGCTTGCTTGGCATTGAGCTTCAGCCTTAGTTTTACAATGTAAAAACAAGGGGAGTGCTTCTTAAAAATCCCTAATGTAAACTTTTCATTAGTTTCAGCTTGCTTCTCGGAACTAGCAGATCTTGGTGAGGTTTTGGTGTGTCCCAGCATGGTCTTTCTCCGATAGACATGTGCTGTGCGATTGTGCATCTATTTCTAACTGCCAACGGTGTGATATATCTCTATTTCTTGAATATGACCAGAGATGTGACTTGAATATGGCCAGAGGTGTGACTTTTGCGGGTTTGTTTTCTTCCACAACCCCTTAATTGGGATAGTTTCTGTGGTAACTTGTCTGTGGTTGTACAGCCAATGGTACAGTAATCTGTGTAGAGATTCTGAACTCCCATCAGCTATGCTCTGAGACCCATACTTAGTCCCTGCTTCCCTCTGCATGATGATTCAAGACCTTTCAAGTTCTTTCAATCCTAATCCTTAGAGTTGATCTCTGCCCAGCTGCCTCCTGGCCACTCCTCACAAGGCAGATTGACTTGGACTGGCATCTAGGGGTCAGGTGGGTGGGAAATTTGTTGGTTGTGTGATGCTACTCTTTTTTATCCTTGTCTTATATGACCTGACAACTCTGGTGGTTGTGACTCTTGTTGAAGTGAGGGAGATCTCTGTCCATCTGTCATCTGTCTCTGATGCTCTGTTAGAGGGTGCTGTCTACTTGGGACAGCCCCTAGAGTAGGGGTGTCGAACTCAATCAGAGAAGGGGCCAAAATCTAAAATCCAGCCTAAATCGCGGGCCGAATGGTTTACTGAACAGTCATAAACTGTCATTGTGATGGAAACGCAGCGGAGTGCAGTGATGACAGCGCGGTGCGGGCCACATTGCAAGGCCTGGCGGGACGGATTTGGCCCGCGGGCCTTGTGTTTGACACATGTGCCCTAGAGGGTGAGGTGACTTTTTTCAAAATCTTTGTTGGAGGTTCTTAGTGCCAGTGTCCTAAAGAGATGGTGATCATTTTTCTTGTGGTATCTACTGGAATCTCATACAAATGCTAGTCTTTATGGCCCATAATATGCCACCAGGATTGTAGAGGATAGATTAGGTTATTTGAGCCACTGTTTTCTTCATAATTCTTGATTGTGACACCCAAAAGAAGAGTGAAAATTGTATACTTTTTTTTTCATATCATTTTTTAGAATCATTCTGTCTTATGTCAATCTTACCTTTGTTCTTTGACACTACTGAGTCCTAATAAAGACTCAACATACTAACTTTCCTAAGGATACCTCCATTTTAGTAGAAGGCTTTTAAAGTCTTTAGGACTCAAAGCTCTGAGTCTCACACACCTTGTGACCAACGGTGACTCAGTATTATGATCGGTTATGTTGTATGTAGCTGTTTAATCACCACGTAGGCTGGCTATGCTGTAGGATGTGGAGCAAGTAGCGCTGAGGTTGTCCATAGAGAAAAGTAAAAGTGAGGACAGACCAAGAGATGGCAGGCGTACTTGGTACATTATACCAAGACCCTTCATCTCCTTTGCTGGTTTCAGGGACCTTGTGCCATTCTTATATTGGGACCTATCAGAATAATTTCATCTATTGTTCTGAGCATAACCAAGTATTAAGATGAAGACTAACAAATGGAGTAGTAATTAAGAAGATAGACCTTTGTTGGCACTTTGACCTAATTAATACAGAGAACCCATGCAAGAAGAGTAGCTTTAGGCCTTTTATTGAGTGACTTGAGTTTAATGCATGATATTAAGCGCATGTCTTAGAGCTGTTAGCTGTCATATCTAATCAAGTCAGATTCCTAAAAGCTGTGATTCAAAGAGGCAAGCATGAACTTTTCCATCTGCCTTACCTTGCTGAGGTCATTGAAGAATCCTAAGCTAGAAACTGTATAAAGATGTATGGTCTTAAACTGAGAATAGCCCTGACTGGTTTGACAGTGTTAAGAGCATTGGTCCTTAGACTGAATGGTCTTGGATTTGATTCCCAGTCAAGGGCACATACCTCGGTTGCACATTCAATCCCCAGACCCCAGTCAGGGAACGAGTGGGAGGCAACCAATCAATGTGTCTCTCTCACATGTGTGTTTCTCTCTCTCTCCCTTCCTTCCACTCTCTTAAAAAAATCAGTGGAAAAAATATTCTCAATCCTTGGATGAGGATTAAAAATAATAATAATAACAATAAACAACTGAGAATAAAAGAATATAAGATTTAGCTTGGGGCAAAAGTGGATTTTTTTTGGCCTCTAAATAGCAATAATACTATAATATAATAACTGTGGTTTTCACTTACTGAGTGCTTATGCATATCAAGAATTAAATGTTTTTTATACATGATCTTGTCTAATCCAAAAGTAACTCTATGAATATAGCCACATTTTCTAGATGAGACAACTACCGTATTTTTCGGACCATAAGACCCACTTTTTCCCCCCCAGAAGTAGGGGGAAAAAGTCCCTGCGCCTTATGGTCCAAATATAGCCTACACATATACTTTTAAAAAAAAGTTTTTTTACTTGCCCGGCTCTGTGTGGTCTCTGTGTGCTTGCCCAGCTCTAAAATGGTTCTAAATGCTGCGGTTTACTTTACAGGGTTGATTACATGTGTTTATGACTGTGATGTTGGGTTTTAATGCACATAAAATATTTTAGGACACTATTTGTTTCAAAATCTTTTTTTCTTCATTTCCCTTCTCTAAAAACTGGTGCGTTTTATGGTCCGGTGCGTCTTATGGTCCGAAAAATACAGTAAGTCACAGGATAAACACCTTGACCAAGGTCATGCAGTTAACTCGTGAATGTTAGAGCTGGCCTGTGAACCCAGGTGGTTTAGTGCAGGTCCAGAGTCCTAACCGCTGACTTACACTGTTTCCCTTAAATGGATGATGAAACCGCACTAGCCAAGGCTAATTGTGGACAAGGCTAATTTGACTTCATTTCAGAATATTTAATGTCAGCAAAAAAACCACTATGCCATGGTTGGCATTGTGGCTGTCTTAGTTTTCTAAGCCTGTTGTAGCAAAGTACCACAGACTTGGAGACTTAAACAACACAAATTTATTTTCTTTCAGTTCTCCTGGCCAGAAATCCCAAGTCAGTTTCATTGGCAGAAACCAAGGTGTTGGTAGGGCTGTGCTCCCTCTGGAGGTTCTGGGAGAGAAGCTGCTCCTTGCCTCTGCTAGTTTATGGTGGCCGCCAACATTCCTTGGCGTGTGGCTGCATTATTTCAGCCTCTGCTTCCTGGTCACATTGCCTTTTCTTCTGTCTTGTGTAGATCACCCTCTGCCTTTCATTTATAAGGACATTTAGGGATCCTCCTAATCAAGATCTTTAACTTAATCATACCTGCAAAATCCGCCCCCCCCCCTGTTTTTCCCCCCCATATAAGGTAACATTCACAGATTCTAGGATTTAGGACATGGGTATCTTTTGGGGGACCATTATTCAGTCTACCACAGTGATAAATAGAAAGAGTTAGGACTTTCAGTCTGCCTTGTAGGAATATGCTTAATTTTAACAATTTCTTAACTGATGCTTCATTTCAACAATTCCCTAACTGTTCTGCAGGACACAGATGCTAAAAATGTGAAAAAATTCCATGGCCAAACAGATTTGAGAATTACTGAATAATATGTTTCTTTTAAAGGAAATTCACAAAGTACAATGAAGGCTTTGAAAATCCTTGTGACAAAGAAAGCTGCTTAACTTAGTTGAACTCAGAATTCCCCAGACTTAGTTGAATAAAAAACACTTCATTTTAAAGGCAATACCTATTAACATGTCATGAAGTGCTTAGAACATTCAGGATGTATTAGTTCTGGTGTACGTAGGCACCTCTCACCAACACCAAGAGGTGTTATCAGATAGGACAGCGCCCTGAGCCATGGGAGAGGGCTGTCCCCAACCTCAATCCTTGTTTTCTCATATAAATTAATTTATACTCAAGAACTTGACTGCATTGTGAAAAGCCAGTTGATTAAAGCAATTAAAGCATGCACCTTTATTGAAATAGCAAAGCAAGCAAGCAAACCTATGTCTGGCTTATGAAGCACAGACCGGCTCTCAGCTAATCTGAAGAGCAAGTTGGCTAGGAGTCTGAGATGTTATATACCCTCCTGTCTGTAGGTCTCAAAATTCCTCTGTGAATATTCTGGTACAGATTAATTCTAAGGTCCCTTTTCACTTCATTGTGGCCTTCCCAGAAATCAGGAGAAGCACCTGGCAGCTTCATCTTGCCAAGACTTGAGACTGCTGGCTTCCCTGCTTAGGGAGTAAAACTGCCCCCCTTCCCCCTTTTCCCTTCCCTCCCCCTTCTGCATTATCTCCTTAGGGAGGTTTTTTAACCATTTTCTCTAGTGTCCTTGGCTAGAGAAGATAATGGTTTGTTAGTTACAAGCTGGCTGCTAATTGCCCACACTCTTTGGCCTTGTTTTAACTTTTCTGTCTCAGTTTCCCTATTCCTCCTGCCCTGGAATCCTATAACAGAATTGATTGGAAAGGACAAACATGTAGGGTTTAGGCAGAGGTAGAAGTTGTCAAAGGAGGCTGAGGAGGAGGGTTAGAGAACCAGGTGGCCAACCTGAGCCATACAGTAGGATGGCCTCCTGGGTTGTTGAGCATTTCAGTCGGGAGACTGGCCTTTGTAAGTCAAGAACACTGTTGAGGGTTAGGTAGTAACTCCAGTCCGGCAGGAGTGGAGGGCTGGGAAGGAAGGGCAGTAGGGAATTAGGTTAGGGTTGGATGTGTTGGAGGAGGGGTAGGTAAAGCTGATAAAAGCAATGCTGTAGGATAATTAGTTTGTCAGCTACACACCGATTAGATAAAGGAATCAGCACTGTGGTTGCTTCACTGGTGCCTGGAGAGACCATTATTAGCTCACCAAAGATGTCTGCATATGGTAGGTTTTTCCATAATGGAGAAAAATAGAGAGGAATTAGTGATTAAGCAATCTATTTGCTTATAAACAATACACTTGAAGCAATAAAAGACACAGGTCTTAAAATATGTACCCTGCCTTGTAATTATGAATGTGTATGGTTTCCTTTTCTTGGAGAAGAATCAGAGGTGAACTTGAACTCCACTCAGCTGGAATGTCACACAATCCAAGTTAATGGCATATTAATTTTTAATTTGGTTTTCATAGGCTGTCTACAGTCAATTTCAAAATTATTTCCTGTTGAACTTCCTGCATGATCCTCTTTTGGCGGTGATTTTCTTTGAGAAGTTGTGGTGCTTCTGAGATAATTGATGGCATGCAGGGGTCTTCAAACTACGGCCCATGGGGCACATGCAGCCCACAGAGGAGTCTGATCCGGCCCGCCAGGATTTTGGGCAGTGAGCGCAGCCGAGGTGTTACAGTAGGAATTAGTAGTTCATATAGTCCGGCCCTCCAGATCTCTGAGGGACCGTGATCTGGCCCCCACTTTAAAAAGTTTGAGGACGCCTGGTAGAGAGACTCACTGAGCCGAGGCTGTGTTGAGAAAATAATCCTGGGAACTCTTCTTGTTTTTCATTGGTTTCTGTCATCTTGAACGTGTCATTTCTTTTACATATAAGTAGGAGACAAATGCTACTATTCCTTAATCCACATGCTTTATAAAAAGGGAAGCATAGCTCTAGCTGGTTTGACTTTGGGGATAGAGTGTCAGCCTGTGGACTGAAGGGTTTTGAGTTTGATTTGGTCAAGGGTACGTATCTCCGTTACAGGCTCGATACCTGGCTCTGGTTGGGACACATGCTGGAGGCAACCAGATTGATGTGCCTCTCTCACATTGATATTTCTCTCTGTGTCTCTTCCTCCCTTCTACTCTCTCTAAAAAAATAAAATAAAATAAAAATAAGGGTAGCATATTCAGCCAATAGTGGTATGACTTGAACTTTTTAAAAAGCACCCTGTTGCTCCTGAAATGTTTCTGGGCACAAATCACCAATTCTTAAGTAGAGCTGTTTTTTTTGTATTGAATCAGCCAGCTTCAAACGTTGTGATGTGTTTGGTTCAACAGAAATGGCGAATAGCCCTCCTGTACCTCCTTTCTACTTCAGTCTTCTCTGGTGAGGGAACCTTCTCAGTAAACCGGAGTGCTCTCTTCTGTGTCCACCAGTAGGTTCCTGTCAAGGGGCCTCTATTGTGACAGTGATACCCACTTTGTGGTGGAAACAACATTTCATTAAAGAGAAGTTCAAGTTATTTTTTATCTGTAAAATGAGGATAAAGATACCTGCTTTATGAGTACTGAGGCGGTGTAAGGGATGCAGTGCAAGTTTTGTGTGTTCTAAGCAAAGTCTGTTAGAATCTGCTTATAAAACCCCATCTCCTCAGGTTTGACTGCAGTGGTTTGTGCCTTCTGTTCGTTGCTACAGAGTGCTTTTGTTTTGTTTTGTTTTGAGCAACCAAACCTTTTTGGAAGCAGAAACAAAAGAGAGAAAACCATTTGGGCTCCTTCCATGTCATCCAACCAACCAGGGGACACGCCAGCACCTCTTTCAGAGACCACAGCCTACAGAAACCCCAGAGGAGAAGTCACTTCGAAAGCACGATTGGGAATGGTCTCTCTCTGAGCGCCTCAATTTCAAGTGTGCCAGGGGCAGGGCCTGTGGTTCCCGTTAACATTACCAAGCTTGTCCTACGGGGGAAAAGAACTGATGCTCTGCATGTGCTTCGGTGGAATACTGCCATGTCATCCTCAGGGCTAGTCATGTCCCCTTTCTTTGACTTTATGGATGCGGGACACAGGCTGCCATTTTCTCCTGAGCATGGCAGCGTCCACCAAGGCGGCATTCATTTTACTTCTCTTATTCCTCAGACAATCACTTATTTATAAACCCAATTATTTATCAGCTCCAAATAGAAGAGGACGGTAGTTTCAATAGATCGAACACATCAGTGAAATTAAAGGGCCCACATTTCACGTTTGCAGATGAGAAGGGGCTTGTGGCATGCCCCGTTCCTTGGGGTTCATGGCGTGTCTGAACTGAGCTTCTGCAACCAGGATGCTGGCCTCAGCCTGGCCCTGCACATTCTTTCTGTTTCCCCTGTTTATTCCCATCTTCAAAGCATTTCGCCCTCTGAAACGCCAAGATGGTGCTTCAGTTGACTGTTACACCAAGGATCTATTTTGGTTCTCTTGGACTTTGCAGTGAGACCTAACACATTGTCTGTTCTTAGCTTTTCAGCAAAAGCTTTTGATTTAAACTTTCTCTTAAGGAAAAAACGAAATGTGAGCAAAAAGGAAACTTAGTTGCAGCTGAAAATCTATCTCTGAGAGGGAAACACATGTCGGGGAATGAAGGAGGCCCTCAAACCCGCTTTCCTTCCAGAAGCAAGATAGGGCCGTGGTGAATAGAGTGTTTGGTGGCGGGTGCAGAATTACCTTGTCCGGGGCTCCGGCTTCCTGTGTTTGGGATGGGGTTTGTGAGAGCAGGCCCTGGTTCATCTGCTCCATGCCTCCCCACTTGACCTGGGTATTAAAGTCACCGCTTCTGCTCCCTTCCCTGTGAAATGAGGACACTAGAGCACCCCAGGCACTCCTCGCATTCACTGCTTGTTACCTGATGTTGCTGTTATTACTTTTCTACAAGTTATGTCAGCATGTGTAAGGACAGCTGAGAAGTAAATAATGTCAGAACGTGCACATCCCAGAGTATTCTCTCCACCTGCCTCCTCTGCACGTGAGCATTAGTCACACTTCGCATCAGGGCTTCGCTGGGAAGCAGGTCAGTCCCTACAGAACTCCTTTCCTTACAGCCAGTGGGGTTGTTTTCTGCTTCACTTGCAGGTTTGCTTTTTTCTCTGAACCGGTTGATAATTTTTAACAACTAGATGTATAACAAGTGTATCTACTCATCTCTGCTTTAAAAATAACTTGACTGAGGGCCAGCCCAGGCCTGCGCTGTGGACGTGCTGAAGTGCAGTGCCTCTCGTCCCTGCTGTCCTCTCCCTCCACGGCTCCCGGGATGGGAAACCAGCCGCAGCCGGAGAGAGGCTCAGAAGCCAGGCTGCCAGCCTGCTGCAGGCGGGGTTTCCAGCTGAGCATAATGTAATGGAAAATCTAAGTTTGTCTTGAAATGCTCACTGCTCTGCGGAGCGTCAACATTCGGTCTCCAAGATAGTCTGGGTGCTAATGTTATTCTCCTGCCCTGCCTTTTATGATAAAAACTGGGAGATTAGAAAACATTTTTTTTTTTTTTGCAGTTCTCATTACGTTACAATAACCAAAAACCCTGCATGAATGGTAGCTGAAAGATAAAAATCAATTAACAGAGAAAAATTGGGACTTTCTGAAAAACATATTAATATATTGTAATGTGTAAGTTATAGATAACATAACTTTTTATATTTTATAAAATATATGTGACATATTCATATATAATATACATATGATATGTAATATGTAACTTCATACATTTTAAATATTACATATATAGCTTTTCTGTTTTCTCACAAATTTTTCTTTATGGCACTTTGCTTTTACTTTGACTCATGTTACTCATTGTTTCTCACTGCCTTGACCTCTTTTTTTTTAAAACAAATAAATATGCATATTTTCTGCTCTAAGCCCAGATTGGTGGTATCATAGAAATCCTAGTTTTTTCCCTTTATTTCAATCTCTGGGTTTCTCATAATCTGTCCTTAAACAGATTGGTGGTATCATAGAAATAAATGAAATAAATTAAGAAATAAATGAATGGCAGCACTTCAAAACAGTGATTTGTAAATAAACACATATGCAGGTCAGATCTTTTTGAATTTTTAAAAATAATTTTAAGGAGAACAATAATTGTACTTCTGGCTATTTTTCACACATCGAAGCTGAGGAATTTTGTTTACATTCTTCTCGGATGCCATACAAGTCTTTGAAGCATGAAAAGCGGAAGTCCTAGGGTGGGGTTACCTTTACTTTTCTTTCCCACCAGGTCTGCTCTGGCTGTTGGAACTTCCGGCTGTGCCTTGAGAACCTGATGTTAGCGGGGGCGGCCCTGGGAGGATTGAAAGAAGAAAAAGGACCGGGTCTGCCCAGAGGGCTGGGGGGGGGGGGGGGGGAGAGAAGAGGGGGGATTTTAGGCCAAAGTGTGAGACACGTAGACTCTTCCACCTCTGGGAGCCAGCGCCTTGAGCGTTTCCTATTAATCCCTTGTTGGCAGGAAACTATCAGAAACTCTCTTGAAGTGAAGATACTGCCAATGGTAGTGCTTTCTTCCTGGGAGATGTGCTTTTTAGCAGAAAAGAAAACATCAGTCCAGGAATCAAGTGCTTTTTTTAAGTGGATGAGTCTTACAGTTTGGGTCTAGTCATACTTTTGGAGGCTCCACCCTGCTTCTCTAGATTAAATTTAAAACAAGCCTTTCTTTCACAAAACCTCAGAGTGGGTGGCTTAGCCAGGGGCCAGCATCTTTATTACGGTTTCAAGGATCTTGGCCTCAACTCCTGGCCTGGCCTCCAAATAGGGCAACTCACAACTGCCCTGGGCACTGAGAGTATGACAGATGAGGTAGCTCGCCAAGCTCAGTCTTCTTCTTTCACACAGCCAGGACTTTCTGGGGGAGGGGAAGGGTGGAGTGGAAGAGAGGGGAGGGCTCGAGATCATGGCAGAATTAATGTAAGATACTAAATTCCTAAAGGAAGATGAAGTTATGTTGATGTGCCACACTTAAGGCAGTAAAGTGCAAAATCTTTACAAAATTTTCAATAGGAGTTTTTTAGTTGCTTGAGTTAAATTATTATGGGAGGTAAAAAAAAAACACACTGCAGTAAGTATTTTAATTTAGAAAATCAAAGACTTATATGATAATGCCTCCACTGGAATAAGTCTTTACAGGTGTAGCAATAACCATGATAAAATTTAACCAGATTGGAAAGCAGAAGATATAGGAATAATGTTTTTGGTCTTATCATCTTCCCTTCCTGCGATCCTCCAATTTTCAAATCTTAAACCTTTCTTAGGTCTCCAGTCCTGGCTGGTCCAGCTGCCTTGTAGTTTTCACCTGAGTGTATCCTAAGCATGTTAAACAGAGCTGCACCTTGGTCTGCTCTCTCTCTCATCCCCTGTAGTCACTGTGGATTCTGCTTTTAAAGTGATCTCGCACCCACCACTGCTCCCTGTCTCCCGGCCACCGCCTGGCTCATTGCTTGGGTGGAATTGCTCCCCGTACTCATTGTGACTCTTCCATTCTCTTGATGAAACACAAACCTGGTAACTCACACTCCTTCCCCTCAGAAAAACCAAACAAACCAACCTGCACCACCCAGCTTTTCTGTAACTTCCCATGATTTTACACTGAAATCATAACCTCACAGCCTCAAAGTCCCCAGTGCCTGGTGCCCTTCCCTAGCCCTCCCCAGTCCTCCTCCCTCTGCGATTGGCCGTGGTGGCTCCGTTTCTGTTTCTTAGGAAATGGCCTTCCCTTCCACTTTCCTCCCTCCTTTTAAAACTTTTGTTGACTTCTGTTGTTTTCTTGTTCTCCCCTTAATTCTGTGTTGTCAGGTAAAGCCTTAGTGAGAGACCACCTTACCGTATCACGGCCATCCCATTGGCAGTACTTACACCTCAGCGGTATATTCCAGTACCTAGCACAGTGTCTGGCGTATAGTACAATAGATACTGAATTGTATTTGTCAGGTGAAAGTAATGTTGTTTATAAACATTTTAAGTGCTTCTAAATAAATAAATGGCTAGTGTATGTGTGCACCTGTGCTGGTAGCAGACGCTGCTCGTAGGTGACCACTCCTTCCCCCTGGCTGGCTTCTCAGTGTGCATTTTAGGCAGCTAGGCAGCTGCTTCTGGCTGCTGGTCTTTCTGAACCGCCATGTCCATGAAACCTGTTGGCCATTGCTAGTTTAGCAGACAGAAGCATAGCAATCTGGATGTTTAGTTCTTGTGTTGATCTTTAGACACATCGTGTAAACTTATGTTTAGTTTGCACACCAGTCTGCTGTGAGTGATCAGATGGTAAGATAAGATATTCTTTCTTGAGGATAAAGTAAGAAACATTGAAAAATTAGCAAAGCTTATTCAAATATAAGGTTGTATAGTTACATTTACTGTACTTTGATATAACAATACTCATCTTGTGATCCGCCACTCTTTTTTGGTGACTAACATGTAAATTGTTGCCCTAGTGGGTTTGGCTTAGTGGATAGAGTGGTAGCCTGAAGACGGAAAGGTCTTGGGCTTGATTCCTGTCAAGGGCACATGCCCAGGTAGTGGCCTTGATACCCGTGAGGGGTGTGCAGAAGGCAGCCGATCAGTGATTCTCTCTTGTCATTGATGTTTTTAACTTTCTCCCTCTGAAATCAATACAAATATGTTAAAATGAAGAAATAAAATGTAACTTTTTTATTCACATAAATCTGAAATTTAATCACAGGCTTATCCTATCTATATATGGGCTTTACAACAGGGACTGTTTTTCTTTCAGAATTAAGTTGATATCTTGTTTCAGTATGTACTAGATGTTTACTTTTTATTTTGCTAGACAAGAGTACATTTCAAGGAGATAGAATGCAGAATGTCAAGGAGAGGCTAGTTTTTGTTTAGTTTACTGTCATTCTGTGGCAGTGTTTCACAGGGTGCACCCTGGTCACCTGTATCAGGAACACCTGTGGGTAGTTATATTACAGTTCCCACCCCCACGGCTTACTGAATCAGACTTTTTGAGGCCTGAGAATCTGCATTATTAAGCTCCAGAAGTTTGAGAGCCTCGCCCATGTAATGCCTGATATATTGTGCACTATTAGTAAGTTCTGAATGGGATCTGTAAAGGATGGCTCACTCACTGACCTTCTCAGTCTCACCTGAGCATAACAATGACATCAGAAAGCAAACATACCACTTCCAACGCTGCCCAATAAAAGGCAAAGCTATTGATTGTGGCTAAGGCTGGAAACAGTCCGTGACCTTGTTCAGCCGGAGCACAGATCAACAAAGGGCATTGTTCCCAGAGGCTTCACACACTGGTCCCCTGGGAACAGTGGCCCTTTGACCACAGCTGCCGTGGGCAGAAAGGAGCGAGGCAAGGTTCTGCTCTCCTCAGTGCCGAGCGAGGGCCAGTCCTGCAGTGAAGGGCGGTGCTTCTGATTTCTCCCTGTGGCTGCCCAGCAGGACCAGGCCGGCAGTGACCTTCACCTTTACATTCACCTTCACCTTCACGTTCACTTTCACCTTCACCTTCACCTTCACCTTCGCCTTCACCTTCACCTTCACCTTCACCTTCACCCACTATTTTCCTGTGCTCTCTGGATACCCTGGATGCAAGGGGAAAATTTGCTCTGAACTGGAAGGCAGAAATAATAACAGTGATTTTAAAAGCTGGCACTGCCAAATGGGTAGGATGTACTTTACCTACATTAGCTCACATAATCAGCTTGAAGCTAGGAGAGCCAGGATGTCTATGAGAAAGCATTTCATGGCAAATCTGAACCCTGGTCTGGTCTACTAAGGGAGGTTACAGGTCTCCACCTCTGTTCACATCAAGGCTTCTCTGTGCGTTCTGCTTCCTTTTCCTTTATGGTACTTACGGTGAAGCTCTTGCTCTTCTTGGATTCAGCTCCGCAGCCTCACCTTCCTGATGGTACGATGTGGACGATAATTATGGTCCAGGAAGTAATCCTGAGCTGCTACGACTGTCTCCATCAGGACACTCTGATCTTAGCAAATGCTGCTGCATGTTGTTCCACTGACATCTTGGTCCCACCTAGGTCAACAGGGAGATGCTGAGTCAGTGACGTGTTATATCCTGAGAGGGAGAAGGCAGAGAACCCAATGTGTCAGCACCGACACCATCCCAGGGGAGCCTGCTCATAAGACTAGTGTCTCACAGAGTATATTCTGAGAAAAGCTGCCGTGTGGACATCCTTAGCAGAAGGAGGGTTTGAGGTTTGGAGGCACTTGTTCTGAGCTTCCAAACTTTTTGCCTGTGGATTAGAAAATTACTCTGGGGAGAAAAGAAGGTTTGAACTAAGGATTAGGTAAGGTCAATGCAGGGTCCTGGGTTATTTGGTGATCTGCTTTAGTCATTCAGTTAGAGATATTAGAGAAATGACAGATGGATAAAAATTAAAAAACCCAGAAGGACGAGCAGACCAGATAACTTCAGGTGTTGTTTTAAAGGACTCAGAGACTATGCCAAGTCAGATCGCTTATTGAACTAAGGCTGTTCAATAGACTATAGAATTTGAATATCTTGTAAACCAGATTATAATTGGACTACCAGTAAAGACAGTAGGGACAGACTGGGAAATTCAGCCACAGGGGGTTGAGAGAAGTGCAGACTAAAGTGATTCAGAGGCCTGTTTTGCCTACAAGGCCTCCGGTGACTACATGAGAACAATGTGCTGATCCTGTGACTCAGTGAGCCTAATTCTAGGAGTAATTTTTAAGTAAATGATAAGCTTAATGTGTTCAGAGAGATAACTTTGAGGATGCTTAGTGAGCATTGTTTGAAACTACATATTGAAGCAACCCAGATAGCTCCTCCAAAGAGCGATGGATAGATCCACTATAATTCGTCTGTAGAATAGAATATTGTGTAACCATGACAAAGACATTGAAGAAGAATATTGACATAGGACAAAAACATATGAAAAATAGGCTACAATAGAATTTCTAAGGTTAACATACTAAACAAAGAAACTGTGTAGTACAGGGGGAAATCCAGAAAGCCATTAATCAGAATGTTCCCTTTGATTATCTTTAAGTGGTAGAATTTGAAGTACTTGGAACTTTTTCTTAGGGCTTTAATACTTATAATATTTGATGTAAGCAGATAGAATTATTTCTGTAGTTAAAACAAGTAAACTAAGTAGAAACGTGATATGATGTATTTAAAGGTGCTTTGTCAACCTTTTATCCAAATATTTCAATATTTAATCATTTTTAAACCCAAATATTCCTGTAGTTCAGAGGAGCTGGTAGTCCCTCACATCATGTGTGTTTTGCTGACTTTTCCGCACTGACTTTGTTGCCGTTGCCTTTGGACAAGCTGTACTCCACCATGTCCCCCGGTTCCAGGCTATTGGCATCACCAGAGAGCTCACTGCTATGGAAAAAGATTCCCTTATCATGCTTGGCTGTTTCAGTAAATCCAGGATTATCCTTCAGAGTTCCACATAACCCAAGAGCCTCTTAGACTTAGAATTATGACCTAAAAGTCACACACAGGCTTAGCTGCTCTCCAGCCCTCTGCCACTAATAATAAATTCAACCTTATCCCCCATTTGAGGAGTAGATCTGTCCACATCCTTGGCTTGAAAAGCAATAGTCAGTTTCACCCCACAAACATCATAAGCAATAATAACAGGATTAATCCGCAGCCTCCTTGTCTTGGCCTTATTTGGCTTAGTAGTTTCAGGATTGGGAAAGTAGCTTCTTTCTCTATGTGCCCAGAAAATGACCTGAGTGGGAACGGAATGAGATCATGCCCCAGGGAAGTTTATAATCCTCATGCATGATTTCATGGGCAGAGAGCCTAACAGGAGCCATAATACAGTCTCCTGCCTCTGCAACATGGAACTGGTTCCCTCCAGAATTTCACTCTAGTGGAAGAACATACGAGCATCACGATCCACACGCTTGATGAAACCAAAAAAAACCACCTCTCATGGCAGCAATTACACCCATTTCTCTGGCTCATTAGTGAACTAACGTGTAGAACTTCTGTGTTGGTTGCTTGTTCTAATTTGTCATATCCTAATGTGGTTGCCTTCCAACAGGGTCACCTTGTATTGGGTCGGCAACTAAGTAATTGCGGGTTTCACACATATATGGCTTCAGTTGAATTTTTAGGTTTGCAGACGAAGTACAAATGTAAAACACATTTTGTTATTTGATAGTTGGCTATCCAGCTGTTAATCAGTAAAAAAAGTTTTTTGATCTGTTTTGTAGTCTTCGTTTGGCATTCGTTGAAAAATGGAAAATCAAAAGGAACATTTTCGTCATATTTTGCTTTTTTATTTCCGCAAAGGGAAAAACGCATCGCAAGCTCATAAAAAGTTATGTGCTGTTTATGGTGATGAAGCCTTAAAAGAACGGCAGTGTCAAAATTGGTTTGCCAAATTTCGTTCTGGTGATTTTTCACTCAAAGATGAAAAACGCTCTGGTCGTCTAGTTGAAGTTGATGACGCCCTAATCAAAGCAATAATCAATTCGGACTGTCACAGTACAACACGTGAGATTGCAGAGAAGCTTCATGTATCACATACATGCATTGAAAATCACTTAAAACAACTTGGCTATGTTCAAAAACTCGATACATGGGTTCCTCACGAACTGAAAGAATCACAGTTAACGCAACGCATTAGCAGCTGCGATTTGCTAAAGAAACGTAATGAAAATGATCCATTTTTAAAACGACTGATAACTGGCGATGAAAAATGGGTTGTTTACAACAATATCAAGCGGAAAAGATTGTGGAGCAGGCCAGGTGAACCAACTCAAACAACATCAAAAGCTGATATTCATCAAAAGAAGGTTTTGTTATCAGTTTGGTGTGATTACAAAGGAATTGTCTACTTTGAACTCTTACCACCCAACCGAACGATCAATTCTGATGTCTACATTGAACAACTAACGAAATTAAACAATGCAGTTGAAGAAAAGTGGCCCGAATTGACAAATCGAAAAGGTGTTGTATTCCATCATGACAATGCAAGGCCACACACATCTTTGGTCACTCGGCAAAAATTAATGGAGCTTGGTTGGGATGTTTTGCCACATCCACCATCTAGTCCTGACCTTGCATCATCTGATTACTTTTTGTTTCGATCTTTACAAAACTCCTTGAATGGTAAAAATTTCAATAATGATGATGATGTCAAATCGTACCTGATTCAGTTTTTTGCTAATAAAAACCAGAAGTTTTTTGAACGTGGGATTATGATGCTGCCTGAAAGATGGCAAAAGGTCATTGATCAAAATGGGCAATACATTACAGAATAAAGTTATTTAGCTCCATGAAAAAATTGTCTTTGATTTTCCTTTAAAAATCCGCAATTACTTAGCTGCCGACCCAATATTTTTATCTTTGTTTCCAAAGGGAAGTTTCGTAGGAATCACAAAGTCACCTTTAATGCATCCTGGCAATGGGCCATTTTGTTTTTTTACTGGGTACTTTTGGGATAACTTTTGTTGTAGTTCTTTCAAAATGTCCAATGCTGGTATCTTAAAAAATATCTGTTCTCTGAGGCAGTAGTCTGATGTCTGTAGCCACTTCTTTACCATTTCTGACTTTGTGAATTCCACACCATCTCCAGGCTGTACAGCTTCTCAATACCTTGATGGGAGGGAGGTGGAGGAGGGGAAAAGACCTTTATATTATTCCTTTGATCAGAATGTTGTGCCCTGCCCCATTTCCCATTTTGTTTTTGCCACCAGAACTTTAGAAATAATTTTCCTATTCAAGCACACCAAGAGTATTATCTGATGATTGGAAAATTACCTTATTTTTTTATTTCATGACTTTATATTTATGACTGTCCCTTCCAAGTGCATATGTCTTATATTCTTAAATCTCTCTTGGAGATGGATAGCACTCAAATAACTTAAAAAACGAACTGCTAGGTATTGTATTATGATTTTAGATAAACCATTAACTTAGCTTGTATCTTTAAGATTTTGGGCAGAATATTTAATATAATTTTAATCGGCTATAAGAAGGCCCTGGATTCTGGAGGAAGTACCAGGGCCAAAAATCTTTTGCTACAGCCTAAACATCTAAGTTGTGTGTGAGTTTAAGCAGCTAATATTACAGTGTGGTTGATCATGAAGATCTTATCTAACTAGCATACATTAAAGCAATGTGCAGGTTTTCATGGAGATGGGATGATAATTGAGGAATGTGGCGACTAAGTATTTATTATTTAGATGGGCTGTGCTGCTTTTTTGTTTTGAAGGAAATAATGAAGATTAGACAAGGAAGCTGCAAAGGCTATTGGGGACAAAAAGGCTCTTTTTCTCAATGTGGGATTGAAATGTGCAGCAGGGTTAGTTATTCCCTCCTCTGCACCCTCCTGCATTTGGTTCTACTTCGCTGAAAGCTCTCATTGTATGGCACTGTAATTATTTGTTTATGTCTGTGTCTCTATGAAATTATAGTTGGCCCAGCCTTGGTCTTGCTTTTGTCAGCTTCATCTAGCACAATGCTAGCTGTGAGTTTTTTGCATATATGACTTATATTTCTGAAATAGCAGATTAGCAGGCATATTTTAGTCCAGTAAGTATTTCAAAATATTAGCAAATATTTTGAATAGTCAAAAGAGTTTGGGAGGCATTTTCGCCCCCAAAGCATATTACATGTTCATTCAAAAAAAAGTTCTGCAATTTCACATTTCTGTAGCTAGTAGGTTCCAAAGAGCAGTGTGGTGCTGAGACCTCCTGGAATGGGGTAAGAAACCCTCCCTAAGGCAGGTCTTTAGACCTTTCCTCCTCTATAGCTCTGTAATGTGCTGGGTGTGGACACCCACCTTTGTTTATTGAAGGCCTCAGTACACCTGGCTGTATATTGTGCTGAGGGTACAGTAGTGCCCAAAACAGGGACTCTGGCCTCAGGGATAGACTTTATTTCTGAAGTATTGGAAGCAGACTGAAGTCTTAGGAGTTGCACAGTGAATGTTCCCACTGTCTTCTTTTTCTCTTGAGGGCACAAAGAAAACTTTTTGTTCCCATGTCTCTCGGTGACACATAGAAAACCATAAATCAGAATGTACCAGAGTCAAAGATTTGCTATTTGGGATAAGAATGCTCTGCTACAAGCAAAATTAGAAAAGGATATTTTGATTTACATTTTCCTTCTCTGTCTACTCTCACCCCAAACACATATTTGTTCATAACACATTGATGTTACTCCATTTTCACCAGTGTATCAGCCCTAGAACCCATTTTTTGTGTGGAAATTGAGTCACTTTTGAATAACTGTAGTGATTTGTAGATTACTCTTCTCTGACTGTTCCTGAGGGACATTATGACTAAACAGGATGATAGCAGGAGATTTGTACCAGCAGGTCACTTTGATGGGTGGACATATCTCAACTTGTCAGTGGCTGGGGGTTCTGTAAAGCACATCTTGGGGGTGAGAAATGGATTTCCTTGAATGTTGCTCAATGAAGTTCTGATTGGTGCCAAGGCAATGCTTGTGGAGTAGCTGTACGACCCCGAGATTATGGCCCTGCTGGCATCTTTCCTTTTTAAGCAACAATCTCAGCTGCTTATTGTAATGCCACATGGAGCCCATCACTTAATCCGAGTCTCAGGATCCTCATCTGTAAAACGGATCATTCGATGAGCCTCTGAGTGGTTTTGACGATTGAAGAACATCTGTGAAGTGCCTGTTATAGGGCTAAGCACAGAGTAGGCTCTCAGTGCATAACAGCTATTTTTACCCTATTTATAATGGATGCCTTAATTTTTTTTCTAAGCATTTTGAAACAGGTTTATAATACTGTCTGGATGAAATATTTTGGTCTTTATCATCATGAGTATCATAGTTGATATTAGCTTATGCACATCTTTGTTATATTATCTTCTGAAGAATTCTGATGAATCTTTCACATTTTACTTTATTTATTTATTTATTTATTTTTTAATCCTTTTAGTGTTGCCCTGAGGCCACCATTTGTTGCTGCTCTGGGCCTTTACCTGGAAACACTGGTTATGCTATTAATTTTCCATTCAATGTATCTGGTGCTATTTATGGAAAGGCTGTAAGCGCTTTGGTCCTCCACTCCCCAGCTGAGTGACACTGGGAAGCTGCGGAGCCTCTCTTCCCCTTTGCTTATCTGTAGAATGGGCTGAAAACAGCACCCACTGTACAGAGTTTGTGTTTGCAGTCCCTGAGATACTACATATGAAGTACACTTAGAATAATAAGTGATTATTACAAAGGTGAGCTTAGGAACTGTGAGAATATGAAGGTTGAGACACTAACCCAGCTTTCAGTGGAATATTCCCCAGAGGGTGTCAAGCCTCAGTGAGTTAGTCAAGAGAAGAAAGGGCAGAAATGTCTACAAGGAATTTACTAATGATGGGGCAGAAACTGCTATAAGGTGAAGTAGAGAATTCAGCAGGGAGCAGATGTTTTTCAAGCCCAGAGGCTCTGATTATATTCCTGGGAAATGAGGAACCACGGAGGACTTTGTACTATTGTGCTGACATTGTGGAGTTCAACAGCCTCCACATGGAGACCCTGAGTCCTGTAGGAAGACGGATCCAAGAGTCCCTTTAGGATAGGGACAGCGAGGAGGGCCAAGGGACAAAAATAGACACTTCGTTTGCATCAGCTGATCGCCTTTAAGTTCTAGAGGACTTGAAGTAAAACCAAAGAAAGGAATAACTTGCCATGCTTTGATTCCCTTTGTGGAAATGGATTAGGTGGCTGCAATGTGAATTAAAAAAATATTTTTTATTGATTTCAGAGAGGAAGGGAGAGGGATAGAAACATCAGTGAGAGAGAATCATTGATTGGCTGTTTCCTGCACACCCCCTACTGGAAATCCAGCCTGCAACCTGGGGATGTCCCTTGACTGAAATTGAACTGGGGGCTCTACAGTCTGCAGGGCAACAGTCTATCCACTGAGCCACACCAGCGAGGGCCATCTCTGTTATGGAGAAAATCTGCTCGGGAAGTAGAAGGAGGTCGCTCCACATTTCTGCCTGGCACACTGTGGGGACGCTGCTTGTGTGTGCGCATTAGGGGCACATGCCAGCAGACTTGTGTCCCTAGTGGAACCACTGCTCTCCATTTTCCTGTAATTGCAAAGTTATCTTTTCTCACAGTGTGTTCTTGTTAGCCAATTTCCTCTTGATTAACTTTGTGTCCGGGATTGCCAGTTTTCTTTTTGACTGCATTCCCCCCACCCCCAATTATTTTCTTACTGTGGTTAGAAGTAGAAATGGAAATACATCAGAAAATAATTTATATGAAAAGGAATTTTCTCCCCACCCCTAAGTACATGCACATAAACAAGAAAAATGAAGACTAGCAACTAACTTTCATTTCTTTGGATAGACTATTGTGTTTTGTTATGCCATTTGGAAGAAGAGTAATAGAAATAAATGGAAATGTGTGTTGGGGTGACACACAGCTGCCTACCCGAAGGGAGTATCAGCTTTGTGAGGAAGAGAGACATTTTCTGGTCATTTTGTTTGGAATTGCCTGGTAGCTAGAGAGTGTTTCTCTTGCCACAGCACTGCAATAAAAGTAAAACATACTTTTCCAAGAATGTGTCTTTGAAATGCTTAAATAACGAGCATTTACAATATGCTCAAAGTGTTTGATTCTTAGCATCTCCAATAGTCAGCCCCACGGCCCTCAAGCATCACTAATGCTGAAGGCAGCAAGGAGGCGGGGAATCTGGTGCTAGACTTGCCCTCCTGTGGGAAACTAGAAAACTGGACACCATATGGGGCCGTTATTATTTGTCATTGGGCAACAGGCAGCCAGGACTGTGATATATGTACATATATATATATATATTTATTATTGATTTTTTTACAGAGAGGAAGGGAAAGAGGTAGAGAGCTAGAAGCATCAATGAGAAAGAAACATTGATCAGCTGCTTCCTGCACACCCCTCACTGGGGATGTGTCTGTAATCAATGTACATGCCCTTGACCGGAATCGAACCTAGGACCTTTCAGTCCACAGGCTGATGCTCTGTCTACTGAGCCAAACCGGTTTTGTCTGTAATCCTTGAGAGAAGAGAATCAGGTGAGGCGAGGCCCTCATCTGCCTTGCTGTTCTCTAGAGCACATGTGTCAAACACAAGGCCCGCGGGCCAAATCCATCCCGCCAGGCCTTGCAATGTGGCCCGCACCGCGCTGTCATCACTGCACTCCGCTGCGTTTCCATCACAATGACAGTTTATGACTGTTCAGTAAACCATTCGGCCCGCGATTTAGGCTGGATTTTAGATTTTGGCCCCTTCTCTGATTGAGTTCGACACCCCTACTCTAGAGCCTTTGTCCTGGACTCATGGAGCTACCCAAGAGGCTGGGATGTGTATGGCAGGGCCCTGGGGAGGAGGGAGCTGTGTTAGGGGAGCACAGAATGTGTACATACATTAGGTGAGATCAGCAGAGAGCAGCTCTATAGGTTTAGAAGAGAATGGCCATACCAGAGGTCATGTACCTGAGACAAAAGGAGACTTCTGGCCTATTGAGGGGGAGAGACCACACTGAGCACCTTAGCCATTCTACTGAGACACCAGAAAGACCACATCTTAGGAGTAAGGGCCATATCTTAGAGTAGGACCCTATGCTAGAACCATGGACATCGCTGAAATAGACATAGCTGTCTTAAGCAGGTATAAAACCAAGGCTGACAGGATTAAGAGGATCTGCCAATAATTTAATTCCAATGGAATTAAACTGAATACCTTCTAATTGTCTACCTTATAATGGAAGGAAAGCATACAAAAAGCAGGAAAATATGACTCATATTTAAAATGAAAAGCAGTCAATGCAAGCAGACAATGCCTTTAAAACTGTGTTATGTTAGATCTTTGTCTCTAATAGCATTGGGACTTTTTGGAGAAATGACTGCATCAAAGAAGAGATGGGATAGGTACAAGATGAGCCAGACCTTTTTTTTTTTTTTTTTTTTTGTAATGTCAGCAAGTAAGGATATAAGAGTAAGAAAAAAAAAATGATGAGGCATGTCACAAAGATAAAGGGCCTCCCATTGGCTAAATCTGAGACAGTTTGAGCACCAGAATAATTAAGTCAGTGATGAATTATAAACCATCGAACAAGTAGGACTTCACGCGTCTGTATTGATCATAAGTAGATAAATAGATAAATAATGTACAACGCTGAGTACTGACTGACAATGTGGAGGGAATGCTGGCATTGGAGCGATCAGCATGTTGTGGCAATAACAATCCAGTTTAGATCACCAATGGATGCTAAATCTAGGAGAAAATTTTGCCAAGGGACAAGGTATTTTCATGGTCTCAAAGTACCTCCCCGCAGGTAACTTATTAGTTGCAAGCGAAAACATAGTAATTTCCCATTGAAGAAATTAGACAAAACCTTGGCAGGCTGATCAAAATTAACCTTGCCAAGGAGGGTCCTGGACTGTGTATACATACCTGGAGAGGAAACCATCGCCTCAGTATTTTTTGGCTGATAATGCATGCCCCGAATTGAGTCATGAGGAAATGTCAGACAAATAAAAACGAAATGTTTTATTCATATAAATAAGGGGGAGAGCTATATTTTTTTAAAGTGTCAGTGTAATAAAAGACAAAGGAAAGCTGTGTGCTTCAGATTAATGGCAATTAGTGTCAGACTTGACCCTGAACTGGATCCTTAGTTGGAGGAAAATATGCTCCAGTGCGTCTGGTTAATTGGAAATGGTGGTAGATGAAAGTATTAAATCTAAGATTGATAACATTATAGCTATTTAAGTATTCTGCTATTTATAAGAAATAAATTCACTTTTTATTTAGATGTAACTTATTAGTTGCAAGAGAAAACATAGTAATTTCCCATTGAAGAAATTAGACAAAACCTTGGCAGGCTGATCAAAATTAACCTTGCCAAGGAGGGTCCTGGACTGTGTATACATACCTGGAGTATTAAATGATGAAAGTATTAAATCTAAGATTGATAACATTATAGCTATTTAAGTATTCTGCTTATTTATTTATTTATTTTTAATTTTGAAAAATGTGTTTTGTTTTGTTTTTATTGCTTTCAGAGAGAGGAAGGGAGAGGGAGAGAGAGATGGAACCATCAATGATGAGAGAGAATCATTGACTGACCCCTACTAGGGATCAAGCCCACTAGGGATTATCACCATGTGGCTCAGAAAAAAAAATGTTGAGTGAATGTATCTGTAGACAAACAGTGAATTATTAAGTATATGGGTTAAATGTTATAGGAGGTGAGTTTGGGTAAAGAATATATGGTGTTCTTTGAACTAGTCATTATTCTACAACTTTTCTATTAGCTTGAAGTTATTTCCAAGTTTAAAAAAACACACCCAGCAATATAACAATGACTTAAAGAGAAAAGGAGAGTATGTGGAAAAAGATGCATGTGTTCCTTAACTATCTTGGTGTGGATTTTCTGCCTTTTGGTTGTCTCTGGCAAATGAACATTTAATCCAATCACACAGCATCTGTGTCATTCAGCAGGCAAAGCCATTTCTATATCTGTTAGCTAAGAAAGTAAGTCTACCACAAGAAGAAATAAGATTGCTTTCCAAGTTGAACCCATTATCTCATTTCGTGCCATAGAAGAATTTAGAATGAGGAGTCATAGAGGTGGTTCTAATCCCTCCTTTGATACTTGCCAGCTGAATGGTCATGGGAAAGTTCTGTAACTTTAGGAAGTTCAGATGCTGCTTATTTATTTATTTATTTTTAATTTTGAAAAATGTGGTTTTTTTTTTTATTGCTTTCAGAGAGAGGAAGGGAGAGGGAGAGAGAGATGGAACCATCAATGATGAGAGAGAATCATTGACTGACCCCTACTAGGGATCAAGCCCACAAACTGGGCATGTGCCCTGATTGGGAATTGAACTGTGTTATGATCCCCTGGTTCATAGGTCAGTGTTCAACCACTGGAGTCACACCGGCCAGGCCAGCTGCTGTATTTTTAAATAATACTTGCCTATTTTCAAGGTCTTATGGCTCAATGAGAAAATGCATGTGAAAGCTCTTTGTAAATAATGGTTTCCTGTACAAACTTTTAAATTACTAATAGTTGTGGCTAAAGATGAACAATGGCTTACACTGAGGTAGAGATTTTTTTCTTAACTCCAGGGGCTTTTTATTCTTTTAAATGTTAAGATTAATTCTAGAAGAGAGACTTTCCCCGGTAGACCCTTTGGTTCCTTCCAGGTGCCCTCTTCCTTATTTCTTATCTTTTTTGTTCCAGGCAAAGCTCCCGTGACTGCAGGAGTTGTGGATTCTCTGAATTTCAAGAACAGTGAAGTGGGAGCATAGCAGATGGTGTACGAAAGCCAGCATGTAAGTCAAATTCATTGTTCTGCCTGTTTCCAGACATCTCACGGATCTGAGTGCCTCAAATAGCTCCTTCTTTGCTCTGAGATGGTGTGTGAGGCTCTCATGGACGGAGGGATCTTCTAAATCTTTGAGGTGCCCAGGTCAAAATCAGCCAAGGTTTTTGAGGAGAAAGGGCTGAGAGACCAGCTTCCTCAAAGGAGGATTGGGCCTATATCAGCAATAGGGCAATCCTCTCACAATCCGGGACTGCTGGCTCTTAACCACTCACCTGCCCGACTGATTGCCCCTAACCGCTTCTGCCTGCCATTCTGATCACTCCCTAACCACTTCCCTGCCAGTCTGATTGATGCCTTACTGCTCTCTTGCCATCCCAGTTGTCCTTAACTGTCCTCCCCTGCAGGCCTAGGCACCCCTAACTGCTCTCTCCTGCCAGCCTGGTCACCCCTAACTGCCTTCCTCTGCAGGCCTGGGTCCCCCCCCAAATGCTGTTCCCTGTAGGCCCAGTCTCCCCCAACTTACTCTGCCTGCCTGGTCACCCCTAACTGCCCTCTTCTTCAGGCTTGATTGCCCCCAACTGCCCTCTCCTGCAGGACTGTTCACCCCCAATTGCCCTCCCCTGCAAGCCTGGTCCCCTCCCAACTGCTCACCCCTGCCAGCCATCTTGTGACAATGTGGGATGGCCATCTTATGGTGGCCATCTTGTGGTGATGTGGAGACAGCCATCTTGTGACATTAGGGTGTGAGGGTCAATTTGCATATTATCTCTTTATTATATAGGATTAGCAATCTCAAATGCTTACTGTATCAAAGTTTGATATCCATGGTAAGTAGGTAATCACTAAAACGTTAGTTTCTCTTAACCTGTTCTTATTTTAGCTTGAAAAATGGGCATTTTGCTGAGACTGCTTCATTTAGAAATACTTATGACAGAACACAATGGCCTGTGGGCAGAGGCATAACTGCAGTGAAGTGCAATTTTGCACTTGTAGTTAAATTATATAAAATATTTTTTGTTTAGTGCTCATAAGCTGCTTTTTGATTTCTTGTTTGGGTCTTTTGAACCCAACATGTGTTTCCTTCCCTTGGGTAGGAGGACAGTTGGAATTGAAATGAGATTTCAGACTTAGTTTTGGTTCATAGTTATTTTTCATGGGTTTAAAAATATAAGGGGTGTAACGTTTCCTCTGGGTCCTTTTGTAAGTAGCTCCTATAGCTCTTTGGAAGCATTCCCCCACTGAAGAATAATCCAGTTCCAGTTTCTGATGTGAAGTTGTAGTTGGAAATATTTGTGCTAAGTATCTTATATGCAATAAAAATAGTATATGCTTAAGTGGATTAATTTTGAGGTTCATGTAAAGTTTAATACTGATCTCATAAATTTAGGACTATGTGTTTAAGGTATTTTTAGTGACATCCTTTAAGTAAATTACTGTGATACCTTTTGGGTGAATGAGTTCTTGTGAGATATTTTAACTCCTCTATCTGGTCTTGAACTATTATTTCAACCTCTTGAGTGGGAGAAGCCTCCGTGTCTTTCCCAACTAAGTCCATTTCCTAACTGAACTGACTGGGAAGGGGAGTTTTGATTTGGGATGGATGGTAGAGAAGAAGCAAAGAAGATGCTTTTAGAGCAGGCGTCCTCAAACTTTTTAAAGTGGGGGCCAGATCACGGTCCCTCAGAGAGCTGGAGGGCTGGACTATATTAACTACTAATTCCTACTGTAACACCTCGGCTGCGCTCACTGCCCAAAAAACCTGGTGGGCTGGATCAGACTCCTCTGCGGACCGCATGTGGCCCGCGGGCCGTAGTTTGAAGACGCCTGTTAGAGCCTTGAGCACTGGTATTGGGGGAAAATGTGCATGTTTTGGAGTCATACTGAGTTGGTATTTTGGGAGCCAGAGGATTGGATCAGTGTCTAGTGACCCTTATGAATTGGAGGCAAAAAGACAAGAACACATGTAAAATTAGTGAAATCTGAACAAGGTCTGTAGTTTTGCTAATGAAATTGTACAATGTCAAGTTTTGATCATTGTGTTGTTGTTATGTAAGATAAAAGGGGGCCATGGGGAAAGGATACATAGGAGCTCTCTACTATTTTCACAACTTCCAAGTGGGTCTAAAGTATTTCAAAATCAAAAGTTAAAAAAGCCTTGGCCAATGGGCTTAGTGTTAGACCATCAGTCCATGCACTGAAGGGTCTTGGGTTTGATTCCCAGTCAAGGGCACATACCTGGGTTGTGGGTTTGCTCCCTGTCCCTGGTCAGTTAGCATGTGGGAGGCAACCAATCAATGTTTTTCTCTCTAGCCCCTTCCACTCTCTGAAAAGCAATAGAAAAAAATATCCTCAGGTGAGGATTACCAACAACAAAATAGTAAAACAACAGCAACAACAACAAAAAACAAACACACACAACACAATGAGATACCACCATATACTTATTAAGATGGCTAAAAATCAGGCAAAAGAAACAAAAATGGTTAATACCAAGTCCTGGCAAAGATGTAGAACAACTAGAACTTCTTGCTTTGCTAGTATAGCCACTCTGGAAAACAGGTAGTTTCTTACAAAGTTAAACATATACGTACCATACAAGCCAGGAATTTTCTAGCTAGGTATTTACCCAAGAGATATGAAAACCTCTGTTCACACAAAAGCCTGTAGGCTAATATTTCTAAAAGCTTTAATCATAACTGCCCAGAACTGGAAAAAACACAAATGTCCTTCAGCAAGTGAATGGATAAATAAGCTAATATATCTATCAACGGAATATTCAGCAATAGTAAAGGACAAACAGAACTATTGGATGAATCCCAAATAAATTCATTATCTCATGTAAAAGAGGCCAGACTCAAAAAGGGATATCCTGTGTGACTCCAAAGGGTACTTGCTTACTGTATGTAGTTCCATTTGTGTGACATTCTGGAAAAGGCTACAGTGTAGGATCAGGAAGCAGACCCATGTTTGGCTGGGGTTGGGGAAAGGATTGACTTGCAATGGCATAAGGAATTTTGGATTGAACAAAATGTTTTTATTCTGATTGTGGTGTTGATTTTGTGACTATGTTTTGGTCAAAACTCATAGAACTGTATATTAAAAAGAATGGGTTGCTGCATGTAAATTATACCCCCAAAATCTGACTTTAACATGAAAACAATACCACCACCACCAACACACACACACACACACACACACACACACACACACACACACACACGATGGGCTCTGGCTTAAACCCCCCTGAAGAATTCAGTGTCTGCCACTAGCCTATGATTGGCTAAGGATTTGTGAGGTCATTAGTTACACAAGATGTCTCATTCAGACATGAGTGTAGCCTCTTCAGTGCTTTGGTCTCTAACTGAGCAATGGAAATAACTATTACCATAGAGCTGAGTGCTCTAACATTTGTGAAGCAGAATGCTGCAGGGAGATTAAGACAAAAGCTCCTGGCTCTCACTTGCGGATATAGCCTTTAGCATATGAACATTTAATCAAATATCACTCTATCTCCTCTCCTGGGTCCCTGGTCATTAAATAAGCCATTCATTGAAAAGACTTGAGTTGTTGGATTGTTTTAAATCTCAGCTTTAACAACTGTACTGTCCTTAATGGACTATAAAAATGCCCTATTTTCGCAGCAACACAATTGATTGGTAGGAGGGAGGGATGATTTCAGCACTTCAGCAGGTAGTCTAATTTAAATGTAGCTCACACATGCTTATAGCAGGAATGGGAAGATTAATACCGGAAATTTAAAGTGGTAGAGCTCTGAAGCAGTGTTTCTTGATAATCAAAACTCTCTCTGTAAAATTTGATTTTGAAAGAAGATTTAAACTCTGATCTCTTGGCTATAATTTTCGGAGTTGAAGGATATAACTTTTACTTTTATGGGATCTGGATAATGCATATGAGATAACTAACAACAGTTTTTTCCTCCAACAGAAATCTTCTTGTTAACTTAAAACTGAGTTTTATTTGATTGGTTTGGCTTTAATGCTATCCAGTAGTCATTTCAGCTGAGCAAACACTTAGTAATTATTAACCAAGTCATGCCTATTATGAGGTGTTGGGTTTGCAGAAGCAAATGAGCCTCAAGCCCTGTTTTCAAGTAGTCCACCAGAAAGCAGGTGGACCAAGCTATGTGCAGCTCCCTTAAATTCAGCCTCAGGGGAGACCCCTCAGCAGGAAGCCCTTACGTAAGAGATGACACTTGAGTTAGCCTCTGTGTGTAAGTAGAATTTTGTTCTCTGCAGAAGAGAGAAAGCCTAGATTTTGCAGGCAGAAGGAGTTAAGTGCTATGTGAAAGCTTTTGTAGTCAGGGAATCATGACTTAGAAACGGGGCAAAGAATTTCTTCTTTTTCTCCTCAACTAAATAAGAGTTCAAATAAAAGCAATATACATGTAGTAAATAAGATATAAAACTATAAGTGATTTACCCCCTTTCCTCCCCTGTATTAGTTTCTATCGCTGCTGCAGTTAATTACCACAATGTTAGTGTTGTGAAACAACACAAGTTTGTCTTATGCTTCTGTAGAGCAGAACCCAGCATGGGTCACCCTGGGTTGGAATCAATGAGTCCGGGCTTTTGGCCGTTTCTGGCTTCCAGAGGCTGCCAGTATTCTTTTGCTCTTGGTTCTTCCTCCATCTTCCCTCTGACGATTTTTCTGTAGTCAAATCTAAGAAGGGGGTCTCTGATTTTAAGGATCTGCGTGATTAGATTGAATTGGGCCCATCTGGATAATCCAGAATACTCTTCCCATCTCAATATCCTTAATTAATTAATTTAAAAATATTTTGAAGTTTAAGTTGGCATACAATCTGATATTAGTTATATTATTGAAGTTTTAGGTGTACAATATAGTCATTCGACATTTTTATACCTTACAATATGATTACCCCACTCATTCTAGTAATCATCTTTCACCATGTAAACTTTTCACAGTATTATTGACTATCTTCCCCTCCCCCTTTTCACCCATCCCCTCACCTCCTCCCTTTGGTCTCTGTTTCTATGAGTCTATTTCTGTTTTATCTGTCTGTTTTGTTTTTTTTTTTGGATTTCACATATAAGTGAAATTATATGGTATTTGCATTTTTCTGCCTATTTTATTTCACTTAGCATGATATCTTATAGACCCATCCATATTGTTGCAATGACAAGGTTTTATTCTTTTTATTGCTAAATAATATTCCAGTGTGTGTGTGTGTGTGTGTGTGTGTGTGTGTATGTGTAGCACATCTTCAATACCCTTAATTTAATCATACCTTCAAAGCCTCTTTTACCATGTAAAGTAATATATCCTCAGGTTTGGGGGCTTAGGATGTAGACATGGGGCCATTATTTTGCCCATCACATCCTCCATCCTTATTCCCTTTTTTCCTTCCCACTGGTAAACTGTTTGTGCACCAAATATATGTGTGTGTGTGTGTGTGTGTGTATAAAATTATATATGCATATAATTATATATAATTTCTATTATATATAATTTTAAAATTTATATTTAAAAATAAAAGCTTTTTCCTTTTTATTGAATTTATTGGGGTGACACTGGTTAACAAAATTATACAGGTTTCAGGTGCACAATTCTACAACACATCATCTGTACACTATGTTGTGTGTTCACCAACTCAAGTCAAGTATTCATCCATCACCTTTGTACCCTACTCTCCCTTTCCCTACGCCCCTTCCTCCCACAGTCATCACACTGCTGTTCATGTTCATGAGTTTTTTTGTTGTTGTTTTTTTTTGTTTTGTTTTTGCTCAATCCATGTTATATCCATATTCGGTCATACTATAGAAAGTTATATCTTGAAGTCCTTTCCTTGTAGTGTAATAGAATTCTAGTTAACAGGCATTACTTTTGTTGAAGGGCACAAATGTGTTGAAATGACGATCATTGTACATATAGCTTGATGTCTTTCTCACATATTTCCTTAGGGAAAATATACTCAATTGCTGGAAAGGAGCATATGTGAGTTGTTCATTTTGGCAGAATTGGAGAAATTAATAAAGAGAAAAGAAACACTTGGTACTAAAGAAAGGAAGTTCTCGCCAAAACCGGTGTGGCTCAGTGGATAGAGTGTCAGCCTGCGGACTGAAAGGTCCCGGGTTTGATTCCGGTCAAGGACATGTACCTTGGTTGCGGGCACATCCCAGTAGGGGGTGTGCAGGAAGCAGCTGGTCGATCATCCTCTCTCATCAACGTTTCTAACTCTCTATCCCTCTCTCTTCCTCTATCTAAAAAAATTAATAAAATATATATATTAAAAAAAATTTAAAAATTAAAAAAAAGAAAAAAAGAAAGGAAGTTCTCTAAAAACATTGATGATGGAAATGAGCATTAATTTATGGCGAAGCAGGTGCCAGTCACTGTTAGAGGATGACTTGATTTTTCCCATTTGTATTTCACTGTGATGCTAAGAGAGATGTTAACCCCGGTTTATTGACCAGGAGAGTGAGCAGTGGAAGCCTGAGTAACATGCCCCAGGTGGTGGCTCTGGGATTCCACTCCATCTGCCTACCTCTAGGACAGTAGTAACCCCTCAAAATAATCCTCTGCTTCTCAGCCCTTAAGCGTGGTCAGCAAAATGCAAATTGTTAATATTGTTAGATTGTTGAGCTCTTCAGATGTTTGTGGTACTCTGATGTGCATCCTCATTGATGTTTTACTTTAAAAACGTCTCACAGAATGAGTTGTTAGCAGAGCCTTGCTGTAGCACAGCAGCCTCAGGGAGCCCCTGCGTGGCCTAGAGCCTGAGGTCCAGCGGCTCTGGCCCAGTGGCCGGGCTGATGGGAGTGGGGTGAGCCGCCTGCTCTGGGAGTTGTCGCTCCTGGGATGTGCTGTGTGAGAGGGAGCGGCTCCCTCCTGTCTCAGGCTGAGCTGGGAGCCTCGGTCAGAACAGGAATTCTCCTGGTGTTGCTACTCTGGGGTGTGAGTGTATTGGGGTTTGGAGCTCCAGAGGGTGGCATGAGGCCATTAGGGCTGCTTCTCCAAAAGCCTCCATCACCCAGCCCGCATGGCCTGGCAGGTCCAGTGGTGGCCATAGTGGTAGTGTATAGCAGACTGTTGGCGGTTGGCTGATTTGGGGAGGGGGAGAGGTGGTTGGATTCCATCGTAGCATACAGGTGATAGGACTTGCCTCAGGGATCATAAAAATCAGGGTGTAGGGTGCTTCCAAATGTCAGGCCTTTTCCACGCGCTCTTGGACAGGAAGCAGCGTGATTGCTTGCTCCGTCAGATTGAGCAGCGCTGGATAAAGCAGTGGCTGAGCTGCGTGCCTTCCAGCCCGTTTGGCTCGGCCCCAGTTAGCCTGGGCTCAGGGCTCCACGTTCCTGGGCTCTGTCATTGAGAGAAGAGCTCAGCGCAGAGACAGGGAGCTACTTACATGAATTCAGACCAGTGGCAGCTGCAAGAAAGGAGAGTGATCGAGTCCTTCTGTTTTGCTTTTGCTCAACTCTAAAGGGTGCTTCAGGATTGTTATAATATTGCAGAGTTCCTAAGGAGAATTTGACTTAGGGCATTTATTCCTAAGGTTTTGGGGACTTTCTGTGAGGATAGGGGCTCTCTGTCAGGACAGTCTGACAGGGATGGACCTGTTGGCTGGATCTAGCTACCAACAGGCTGTGTGATCTTGTCTCAGTTACTTTCCCTCTCTGGGCCTGTAATCCAGGAAGCTTGGATTAGAGCAGCTGAGTGATCCGTACTCAGTACCAGCACTTTGGGTCCATTGGATGCTAGAGCACTGGGTCCTACTTGGCATGTTTTGCAGAGCTGCTTCTGATTCCTGGGTCGCAGCACTTACCAGCTCTGTGAGCGTAAGCAAGTGACTTCTCCTTCACCTCTTTGATCAGATGGGGACCAAGGCGCTTGGACCACAGTGTAGCTGCAATGATTCAGTCCATTAAGTGAGGTATGTGTGAGTAAAGCACTGAGCAGGTCTCTGGCGCCTGCCTGGGAAGGGTACAGCTCTTGGGGGACAGTCACCTTAGCATATGGACCCCCTTAGCACGTGGTCCGTGAGGGTCTTACAGCACAGAGTGAGTGGCTCCCATTGGCTTTAATAAGAACAAATTCTGGTATCTTCAGACCGGAAAGACGTTCTTTCCTCCCTGCTTTCTAGTCCTTAACATCACGTGACTTTGCTCCTAGAGGGGAGTCAGTGGCTGACCTCTGGGGTCTCAGCGGGGGCAGCTGTGCTCTCTGGCTGCCCTTTGAAGAGGATTCCATAGCAGGAAGTGAAACTGCCCACAGGCATGGTCTAAGTGGCTCAACGTGGCATTTCTCAATTTGGGACTTCATTGTTTCAACATAGCTTTTTCATAGTTCCTTACTTTCGTTATTAGAAATTTGTGAAGCATATACAATGGAGTGGAAAAACAGCTATGTTTTCTTGAGAGAAAACAGGGAAGCGTGTAAAGGAAGGCTTCATCTCCTCTCAGATATTTATTGAACTCTGCTATTTTTAAGGCACTGAAGATGCAAAAATGAGTGTCACCGATGTGGTCCTTGCCATCATGGAGATTAGGTTATTGGGGGAGGGCCGACATTCCACTGCAGAAGTGATGACTTCGGTATAGCTGACTGAGGTTGGAGAAGTAGTGCGGATAAGTGTGTGACGTAGGATCCCATGTGATGGGGGGATGAGGACAGTCACCAGGGGTGACAGGTAGCTTGAGTTGCGAAGGAGGAAAGGGAGAGCATGCCAGGGCGGATGGCGAAGGCGTTTTTTTCAGGCAGAAAAAACACGAGCAAAGTTTCCTGGCAGAAAGGAGCTGGGCCCTTCAGAGAGTGTGAAAGAAGCCATGGTCACTTGGAGGCTAGTGAGCTAGTGAGCTTGGGGTGAATGATTTAGATAGAGTGCTGGTGGCCTGGACATGGAGGAGCCAGGTTTTATTCCAAAAAGCAGTAGGAAGCTTTGAGCTACTTAAGGATGGGCCATGATATGATTCCATACGTGATTTTATTTTTTATTTATTTATTTTTTAAATATATTTTAGCCGAAACCGGTTTGGCTCAGTGGATAGAGCATCAGCCGGCGGACTGAAAGATCCCGGGTGCGATTCCGGTCAAGGGCACGTACCTTGGTTGCGGGTACATCCCCAGTGGAGGGGTGTGCAAGAGGCAGCTGGTCAATGTATCTCTCTCATCGACGTTTCTAACTCTCTATCCCTCTCAATTCTTCTCTGTGTAAAAGTCAATAATATATAAAATAATGGATCACATTTAAAAATAAATAAATAAATAAAAATATGTTTTATTGATTTTTTACAAAGAGGAAGAGAGAGAGACAGAGAGTTAGAAACATCGATGAGAAAGAATCATCTACCAGCTGCCTCTTGCACACTCCCTATCGGGGATGTGCCCGCAACCAAGGTACGTGCCTTTGGCCGGAATCGAACCCGGGACCTTTCAGTCCCCAGGCCGACACTCTATCCACTGAGCCAAACCGGTCTCTGCCCATGCGTGATTTTAGAAGGTTGCTTTTTTCTTTAAATCCAGTGTTAGATAAGATGAAGAGAGCAGCTATGAAATGTTTAAATATCACATATTTTTTTTATTTTTATAAATCGGTCTAAAAACTAAGATATCCATCTGTTAAATTGTTCAGATTTTGGGGCTAAAGTATAATGCGTTGTAATTCCATGCTCTTCTGGGAGGGGCGGTTGACTTTTTGGTGACATTTTTTACTTTCGGGAGAAAGGTATGGAGGTTACCATCAAAACTACCTCAAAGCAGAAATTTGAGGGCAGCACTGGATACAAACCTTTTGTTAGAGATATTGTTGGATCTCTGTGTCTCTGCATAGCCAGTCATTTGAAAGGACTAATAATTAGATATGTTCCTAAACCTCCTAATTTTGAGAATAAATCTTTTGCCATCACTTACAAAAACGGATCTCTGATTGTGAAAGAGGAGGCTGTATATGTATAGTTACGAATATAGTGCTGTTGTCACACTCCTGTTTGAATCACCAGCACTTACTAGTTGTGTAACCCTGCACATGTTACTTAACTTCTCACTTTAAATGGGTGCTACCCACATCGTATTGTTACTTGAGAGGTTACAAGAAAACAAATAAGCATTGTTGTTAAATTTAAGAGCTAACCTAACTGATGCTATTATGAAATGGGATTTAGAGGTAGAAGTATCGTACAGAGAACCAGGTGTTAGAGAATATAATTGGCCCACTCCAACGCTCCCCAGACCTGCCTGGGCGTAAGAATATCCTTGGGGTGCCTGTGAAAATGCGCGTTCTCAGGCGCCACCCAGGTTTGCTGAATCGGCTCTCCGGGGGCGGGTCCTGGGAACCGTGCTCGGGGAGGCAGGTGATGGCCCACCTTTGCTTTTGCGAGCCTGTCCTTGGTTTCAGACACTCTGCCCGGTGGAGTTCAGGTGTGTGCTTATCCTTGCCGGGTGATGACCCAATTTTCAGACAGGAAACGTGGCCACTGTTTGTATAGGCCGTTGCATCCAGAATCCCCTCTCTCATCAAAGCAGATGTAACTTGCTCTGGTTCCCAGCAACAGGAGATGATGTGCAGCTACAGAACAGCGTGGCGGTGGCCTAAGTTGCTCAGCCTTGTTGGCCTTTTCTTTCTCTTTAAAAAACCTGACAACCTGCTCTGTGAAGTACTAGTACATACAGTGACCTGGCCAACGTATCTTGACAGCCCCATCCTCCCAAGCCTCTGAGGCTTGCAGCCCGGCTGTCAGGGTGGCAGTGACCCGGGAAGTGTCTGCGCTGCAAGGCGACCCCTGCCCGGTGTTGTTGTTGGAGGCCCGGCCTGCGGAGCTGCTCTTCCTCCTCCGAGCGCTGGGAACCAGGAAGGAACGTCCCACTTGACTGCACTCAGGACAGCGTGTTCTTAATCAGCTGTTCTGGAAAAACAGCTTTCTGTTGTTTTCACACAAGCCGGCAAGTTCATTTCCCCTCGCTGGCCCAGGCAGTCATTTTCCTCTCAGCGACAAAGGGACAGGAGCAACCGAAACTGTGACTGCCAGGGCTGCGCTCTCTGCAGACATCACAGGAGGAGTTCACCCCCTGGGAGGAATCCAAGGTTTCCATTCTCAGTGAGGCGGTGGGACCCCCCCCCATCGGCTGGGACTGCTACTGGCTGGGGCTGCGGGTGGTTATTCTCTCACAAGAGCCTGTGAAGACCTAAAGAATTTTCTCCAGCAGCCGTTTTTTTATTGGTCATGGTTTTGTTCTGATGCTTCACTTCACTTGACCTGCTGGGGATCACAACTACCTCAAAGCAGAAATTTGAGGGACACAAACCTCCTGTTGGAGTTATTGTTGGGTCTCTGCATAGCTAGTCATTTGAAAGGCCTAATAATTCAGATGTGTTCCAAAACTTACTAACTTTTGAGAATAAATCTATTGCCATCACTTGTAAAAAATGAACAGTTTTGAATCACTAGTACTCACTAGTTGTGTAACCTTGCACAAGTTACTTAACCTCTTACCTACATGGGTGTCACCAAAATTGTATTATTATTTGTGGGGTTAGGAGAAAATAAATATGTGTTATTGTTAACATTTAAGTGCTAGCCTAATTGGTACTATTACTAAATGGGATTTATTTCAGGTTGACCTTAACTGTATTTTTCTGTTTGCATTATCACGGGAGAAATTTATTTGTGCTAAGAATATTATTTGGATGTTAAATTCATTTTCTGACTCATGACACATCAACCCATGTTTAGGAACGTTTTAAAAAATTGAAAGTTGCCTCGGCTGGTTTTGTTCAGTGGTTAGGGCATCAACCTGTGGACCAAAGGGTTGCAGGTTTGATTCCAGTGGAGGGCACATACCTCAGTGCCAGGCTCCATCCCGGACCTGCACTGGGGAGCGTGCAGGAGGCAACCAAAGTGTCTCTCTCACATCACTGTTTCTCTCTTTCCCCTTCCTCCCTCCCTTCCACTCTAAAACTCAATGGAAAATATCCTCAGGTGAGGATTTAAAAAAAAAAGTGGAAAAGTTGATGTGTGTTTGTAGTTCTGCATATTTTTATTCCTTAGAAAAAGCCTGTGAGGTCTTGAGGACATCTACCTAAATACTGCACATTTACAGTTAAGAATCTAGAGCACATGTGTCAAACACAAGGCCCGCGGGCCAAATCCGTCCCGCCAGGCCTTGCAATGTGGCCCGCACCGCGCTGTCATCACTGCACTCCGCTGTGTTTCCATCACAATGACAGTTTATGACTGTTCAGTAAACCATTCGGCCCGCGATTTAGGCTGGATTTTAGATTTTGGCCCCTTCTCTGATTGAGTTCGACACCCCTAATCTAGAGATTCAAAGGGAAGGTATTTCTTATCCTTTTTTCCTGGCCTTCATATTTTTATGTGAGAAAATTTTGTATCTGCAAAGCATTAAATGGCGGAATCCTAAACTTTTAGTGAATTTAAAAACAACTCATCGGGGAAATGCTGTGAAATACGGGCAGAGTTGGCACGCCTAAAGGACTAAACCTTCCAGACAGAAGGCCGGGGCGGGGCTGGCAGCGGGTGAGTGAGCTTTCTTCTCTCAGGTGGGCAGGCAGAGGAATCTGCCCTTCCTGGGGACTGACCCTCTCCCTCACTCGAGCTCCGTGATGGGACGAGTCTAGGCCTGCATTGCTTTCGTTCCTGAATCCTTGGCTGTTCTGGCTTTTTTTTTTTTTTTTTTCTTTCCTCATTTGTAAATCATCTCTGGGTGGAAGTTCAAGAGTCATCTGTTAGCATGCAGTAGAGATGATCACCCAGGTAAGCCACTCTGATCCGTTGTAGCCACAAGTTGGTGCCTTGTCAGGTGAGGGGCCTCTGTGGGAGGAGGGAGTTGGTGCAGAACAGCGGGACCTGGCACTCAGGTCCTGCTGCCAGGAGGAGGCAAGGCCCGCGCCAGGCATTTGGAAATTACAGATACAGTACACACTGAAGACAGTCTGTCTACAGAGGAAGACCTCTGTTCAAAGAAACTAAAAACCCCAACTCCCCCAGCAAACATACAGGCACAAAAACGGACACTAAGCAAGATGCGCAAGTTTAATTTTGTTAAATACCCATACTTAACATTGTAATTGTTAATGTAATTATGTCTATTTATCTAAAAAGCAGTTCTAAGATTTTTTTTATTAGGGTTTTAATGACAGCATGTATTTTAACATCTCACCATATTGCCTAACCTTTCTAAAAGTGGGATTCCTAACTTATATTCTCTTTCTAAGTTCCTGCTGCACCAAACACAGGACAGAGCACCATATGAAAAGGATTTTGAGATGACTTGAATTGATTTGAAGTGTGACTCAGTTGATTTATGTAGGTGGATTCTACACTACTTGCCTGTGGGTGTTCACATATTCATGATGTTTATTTACAAGCTGTTTCAGTTCAAGAAATGCTTGCAAATTTTTCTTAGTCTGTGTGTGAATCATGTAGAATTATCTCTGCAAATTAGTTTTCTTAATCAACACAGAGAAGACGGAAAAATCAAGCATATTTAATTAAGTGCCCTGCCTAGGATAGTTAAAAATGTAACAAAGTACTTTAGTATGTAATATAAAATTTTGCATAAAATCATGTATACAAGAGATAATTGTAAGTAGTTGTTATAATGTTCACATAATTCAGAACTCTGTTTTTATTTGCGTTAGAATGGTGGAGCTTGGGGACTGGATTCCTTCCCTCTCCCCAGTTCTCAGCATTGAAGGAGAGTCCCCAGGGAGGTGCTGTGGGTGGACAGGGAGAGGGGGTCCTGCAGGTGGGCTGAGGACTTGAGAAGCGGGGACAGGGCCCACTGGGGGAAGCTTAGGCGTTATTGCTAGAGAGGATGCCAGAAGATGATTGTGACTGTGGAGAGGCCGGGACATTGTGCAGGAGGTTCTTACTTACTCTTGGGTTTTAAGCAGGAAGTGACATGATACAATTTCTGCTGTAGGAAGATCTCTTCTGCCTGGTTTTGGGGGTGGACTGAGGGCCACAACAGCATTTGCACATTCAATTGCTCCTCCCTCAGGCCTCCCTGTGCCTGCCTCTGCTTTATTTTCTGGGAGGCACTTGTCACCAGATCACACAGCATTTTATTTATTTACTTGCTCATTGCCTGTTTTCCTAACTGGAATGAAAACTCCCGAAGACAGGGATATGTCTGTATCGCATTGCAGTATCTCCAGCGCCACCACGATGCCCAGTAAGTAACAGGTGCACAGCAAGGATATACTCACCAATCGAATGCTTGAGTCAGTTTCTGAAATCAAAGTGTGTCATTGCTTTCCCCCCAAATTTAATAATTGATTACAGAAGGAAAAAATAGTAATGGAAGTGGAAAGTCTGGACAACACTTTAAAGGAGGGACCAAAATTTACATCACAATAAAGGACAATGGTGTCACCTGCCTCTGGATGTCACACCCCAGTCAAGAATGGGGCATCTGAATCTAATCATGAAGAATCAGCAGAGAAGACCAACTGAAGGCTGTTCTCTAAAATGACTGGCATGCATTCTTCCAAAATATCAATGGCATGAAAGACAAAAGCTGAAGAACCGTTTCAGTTGGAGGAACACTAAGGAGACACATGGGTTAAAAGCAGTTTATGATTCTGTGCTGGATCCCAGGGAAAAGAAAACTGCCGTAAAGGTCATTAAGACGATTGATGAGATTAAAATATGCAAAGGGACCTGGGAAAAATCACAAGCCAGCAGGAGCGCTTCTGTCTAATTTAGCTCTTTGGATAAAATGTCAGGATTCACAAGCCACATATCTGGGTGGCTTGAGTCGTGTTGCAGGACCAGGGCAGCAGGTCAAAGATCAGCAGAGGTAAGAACCCTAGAATTGGATTCCCGAGACCTGGCTTTAATCGGGGCTCTATTGCGCCCCACCCCCCTCCTCTCCTTCCCAAACTGTTTGTAGCCATGGTTCTCTCTCAGAGGTTGGAGTTCTGAGGTTCAGAGACTCTGCTGTTACCTAACTTTGAATCTGAACAGCACACCTAGATCCAAGGATGTGATTGCTAGGGTTTACTGTAGCTTCTCTGGAGGTAGGATTCAGATTTCAAAAGCCAGTGAAGGAGGGAAAAGTCAATACTGTGACTGACAGGTTTCCTTTTTGGTAGCACTGACGTTCTTATTTGTTGATTTCTTCTGGATGGTCAAATTACAGTGAAAACACAGGAAGGTGGGGATAGAAGGAATACCCAAAAATAGTTTTGTGTACAGTCTTGCTGTCTTCTAAAGTGGGGAAGCTAATTTCAGGAATTTATTTTATAGGGCATGTTTTGTTATCAGTCACTTTTCAGCCCAGTTCCTTCTGCCTGGCCCAGGGATCATGGAGACCCAGTGACGATAGATATCCATAGCATGACCATGGGCCTTCCTAGGATTTGTTAAAGAGTTCTTTGAAAAATCAGCTGAGATCCCTCGTTAAATCTTGAACCACCAAAGAAAGATTTTAAAATTATATATCATATACATAATCATTGAAATTAGAAAGTAATTTCAAAGCATTTTAACATAACAATGGTTGAAATAGTTTCCTGTTTAAACCTGAACTAATTAATCTAAAAATATGCCATCTTCAGAGCATGCCAGTGTTTTAAACCACTTTCTGGGGAGGGTGGTAATATTCTATATATATAAAATCCTAATATGCAAATAGACCGAACAGTGAAACAACTGAACAACCTGTCGCTATAAGGTGCGCTGACCAACAGGGGGTGCGTGCATAACATGGCAAGTGTCAGTTACAGGTGGCAGAGCATGGAACATAGTGGGCGTTGGTCGTGGCAGGATGGTGGAAGGTGAGCAGGGGCGCCAAACCAAGGCAGGGCGCCCACTGTCATCAGGGCGAGCCTCTGGTGGTTACTGAAAATTATTTGCTCCTGTGTGCTGTGGTCCCACCCAGCGCTTACACCTGCTGCTGGCACCGGCCCTGCTCGCACCTGCTGCTAGTGCCAGAGCTGCCACTTGCACCTGGCACTGGTGTCCGGTGCTGGTGCTGGTCCCAATCACTCCACACCATCAGCAGGTGCTGACCCTGATTGCCCCTGAGGGCTTCTCCACCTCCCCCTGCTCCAGGTGGTGGTGGGAGCAGAGCTGCTGGCAGAGAGAGGCCGAGACCCGTCCCTGTGCCCACCGCAGCCTTGAGGCCCACAGTTCCTTTTAAGGTACACGAATTTGAGCACTGGGCCCCTAGTGGTTTTATAATAGCCAATATGGAGAGATGAAGATTGTCCAGAAACCTGGAGCCAGGAACATAATTAAGGTTTTATAGTGTTATTTTATATGAATGCTTCTCAGTGGAGTATATAAATAATGTGTCAAGATTTTAAGGAGTAATTGAAAATGTAATAATATTAATGGAACCTGAATCAGAATCCTTATGTAGAGATTAAAATGTTGATAAATGTGGGGTGCTTAGGAAAATGCTTAGTGCACACACACACACACACACACACACACAGTAAAGGGTCTTTAAGTGTTTTGATAATGAAACACTATCTTTTTTAGGTAATTTTTATTTTAAAATACATTTTCATGTTCATAAATGTAAAATGCATACATACATCTTCTTTACAACTGCTTTAGGTTCTCACTTATGTTATATTTTACTGTAAATTATTAGTAAACTTATACAAAGAACAAACTGACAGCAGTTATTTGTAGAAATTTGGTTTAAATATTCCAAAGTCTTTCACTCAGGTTCTGTGAATTTCAGAGAAGCTATTTCACAAATGAGGAAACTGGGGTTTAGAGAAGAGGTACTTTACCTCAGAAGTGGTAGTTTCAGATATGAATACAAAGGTGGTTTTGTGCCCCCAATTTTTTTTTTTTTTAGCTCAACTGCATTATTAAAATTACCTCTCAGAAGACAATTATTCAGCATACGATTTGCTAATATTCTTAGCCAACTGCATAGGTGGGACAAACGTTTAATTGAATTAACAAGTTTTAAAGTAAAAAAAAAAAAAAAAGATAAAGAAATCCCATAAGAATGGCTATTTATTAAAAACAAAACAAAACAAAAAAACCCATAGTCAGGATGGCATGGCTCAGTGGTTGAGCCTCATGTGGTTATGGTTCAGCTCCTGGTCAGGACACATGCCTGGGTTGTGGGCTTGATCCCCTGAGGGGAGCATGCAGAAGGCAGCCAATCAATGATTCTCTCTCATCATTGATGTTTCTATCTCTCCCTTTCCGTTCTTCTCTGAAATTTCATATATATATATATATATATATGTATATATATATATATACATATATATATATATATATATATATGAACTATAAAATGACTAGTGTTGACAAAAATATGGATAAGTTGTTCCTTATGTTCTGATTCTTGTAGGAATGTAAAATAATACAGTTTCTATGGAAAACAGTATGGTGATTCCTCAAAAAATTAAAAATATAATTACCATATGATCCAGCAATTCTACTTCTGAGTATCCAATAGAATTGAAAACAGGATGTGGAAGAGATATGCACATCCATTTTCATAGCAGCATTAGTCACAGTAACCAAGAGGTGGGAGCAACCCAAATGTTCTGTGATGGTAAGTGGGTAGATAAAATGTGGTGTATACAAACAATAAAATGTTATTCAGCCTTGAAAAGGAAGGAAATTCTAACAAATGTTGCAACATGATGAACTTGAAGACATTATACTAAGTGAAATAAACCAGTCACAAAAGGACAAATATGGATTTATATTTATATAAAGTACCTAGAGTATCAAAATTACAGAGACAGAATGTAGGATGGTGTTTTCCAAGGGTGGGGTGGGAGGAGGGAAGGAAAGGGGAATGCAGAGTTATTGTTTAGTAGGAACAGAGTTTCACTTGGGAAGGTGACAAAGTGCTGGAGATTGATGGTGGTGATGGTTGCACAACAATATGAATGTTCTCATTGCCACTGAACTATCTACTTAAAAGTGGCTAAGGCAGTGAATTTTATGTTAATTATATTTTACCTCAATTAAAAATCCTGTCTAATAAAAGAGTAATATTCAAATTGAGCGCATCACTCCAAGACATGAGATGGCTGCCCCCATGTGGACACAAGATGGCTGCCATAAGATGGCCAATGGAAGGGCAGTGGGAAAGGACCAGGCCTGCAAGAGAGGGCAGTTGGGAGCAATCAAGCCTGCAAGGGAGGGCAGTGAGGGGTGACCACACCAGCATAGGAGGGAAGTTGGGGGCGACCGGGCCTGCAGGGAAGGATAGTTGTGGGGGACCAGGCCTGCAAGGCAGTTGGGGACAGTCAGGCCTGCAGGAGAGGGCAGTTGGGAGGGACCAGGCCTGCAAGGGAGGGCAGTTGGGAGCAATCAAGCCTGTAAGGGAGGGGAGTTAGGGGAGGCCAGGTTGGTAGGGGAGAGAAGTTGGGGGGGGGCAGGCCTTCAGGGGAGGGCAGTTGGGGGTGACCAGGCTGGCAGGGGAGGGCAGTTAGGGTTGACCAGGCTAGCAGGGGAGGGCTGTTAGGGGCAATCAGGCTGGCAGGGGAGCAATTAGGCATCAATCAGGCTGGCAGGGTAGTGGTTAGGGGATGATCAGGCTGGCAGGTAGAAGCAGTTAGGAGCTATCAGGAAGGCAGGCAGGTGAGCAGTTGGGAGCCAGCCATCCTGGACTGTGAGAGAGATTGGGCCTAAACGGGCAGTCAGACATTCCTTAGGGATCCCAGATTGGAGAGGGTGCAGGCTGACCTGAGGGACACCTCTCCCCTCCCCCACACACACGAATTTTGTGTACCAGGCCTCTAGTAATAATTATAAAAAGGAAAAAAAAAAAAAAGGATTGACGTGGTTGGCTGTGAACTCTTTCCTCTGAAGGATAAAAGGGATTTTTTTTTTTTTATCCCAGTCACATATTTTGCAAGTTACATTATTTCAACCCACCCAAATAGTGTTCTTTGGGAAATCGGGGGTGGTGGGGATTCATTGAGACCTTGAGCTTTACTTCCCCAATCCATAACTTGCTTGAAGTCTTCATTCTCTTCATTTTGTCCAAGCACAATGAATGGGCTTTTCTTAGAAATCGAATTCCCTGGAGGGTAATACCAGCATACTTTCACTCAGGGTTTTAATAGCAGCTTGCTCAGCCTGAGAGGAAAAGCAACATGCAGAAATAACCCGGGGTTGGCATTCAGATGGGTAAACAAGATGTTTCTAAAATAAAACCTGTAACTGAGAGTCATGCTTTTCAGTTAAGCCCAGTGTTAGATGGCAAGAGGATGAATCATCTGGTCTGAACTGGTCAGCTGAAGGTTGTGGAATTTAACCCCCAGTGACCTTTTGGTTTATCTTATAGAATCTCACTGGTTATGAATTCAATTCCAACAGTATTAGTGGGATACAACAGTGAAGCTAGGTTGTCCTAGCTCCCAGCTTTAATACTAGACCGCATGTATGGATTATAATGCTTGAAGAGATGGGTCCGACCTTTCTGATGAATGGACCTCACACGCTAGTGCAGAACGGGCCTCATTAGGCATCTTTCCGTGTTGTGGGAAGTTCAACAAAGGAGTACAGGGAGCATCTGGCAGAGAGGCCTTTCCCCTATTTGGGGGGCAGGGGAGGAGAAGAGTGGGTGAAACCAGCGTTCCCCAAGTGAATGATGGGTGACGTGTGGCCTGGAGAGGTTGTCCCAAGGCTTCTGGACTTCATTCTAGCCACTAACAGACAGTGGGGGCTGTTGTTCCTTGTCTGTGGGGACAGGAGGGTGGAAATAACCAGGGTGATTCCACCCTCCCCACTTTTAAGGTTGCTTTCACTCCTGGGTAGAAACTAGAGTGGAATTAGTGAGACCAAAAAGGAGGCTGGTGTGCCTAAAGACCATGGCAGTGATATTAGCCAACATGCTGCCCATGTGCCAAAAGCTTCACGTGCTTGTCTAATTCAGCTCTGTGAGCTCTGGGCAGGTGGCATTCCAGTACCGTTTTCCAGGTGAAGAAATTCAAGAGCAGAGAGGCTAAGCAATTTGCTGAAGGTCACACAGCTTGTGCTGACTGGATCCGGGATGGTGGCAGGCCTTGGTGCTGGTGGGGAGGACTGTGTTTCAGAAGGTCCAGAGGTGGTTGTTTGCCTTTGAACTGGGTCCAGGAGCTCTCAGGTAGCTCCCGCCACGCCATTTCCTTCTTGGAGAGATGACAGCTTTTTACTAGGAGCTGGCCTGGCCTGGGCTTTGTGGAGGAATGGCCAGTTGGGGGCATTTGCTAGTGCTGTGGGCACCTAGATGCCGGGTTGCTTTTTCGGATGGTGGTAGTGGGGGGGGTGTTGGGCATAATGGGGGTGGTGTCAGAGGACACAGTGTGATTCTATTTAGTAAGTTGGCTGTACGTTGATATTTATTGACAAGAGCAGGTTCCGCCAGTTCCCAGCATTTGGCTGAGGAATAAGGAAAAGCAGACAACCAGCAGAGTGCTTTTATATGATGTTTACTTTGTACAGAACTATGTGCTTGGTGCAACCTGCTTGATAATGCAGGTAGCAAGAAATTTATAGCCACTAACAGATTATTTATACCAGAATAAAAAAAACACACAGGTTTTTCAAATGTTCTGGAGGCCTGTTTCTTGCAGGCGGCTGTGGAAAGTGCGTAGCTCATCTACCACAATGTAGGAAAGGTGGTTAGCAGTTTTGGGGAGAAGCAAGGAACTGTGATTTTCTACTTTGTTTAAACAACCCACCTGCATTGGCCATGCTTATCTCTGAATATACAGGCCTCAGTATTAAAGGAAAGCTGACAGGTAGGGAACATCTGCTACTTTACTTTTAAAAAAGGTTAAATTGTCTTTTTTATAGTAATATATATATATATATATATATATATATATATATTACTATAAAAAACAATACATATATATATATGTACATATATATATATATATATATATATATATATATATATATATGCACATGGTTTAAAAAATTCCCTAAGCAACATAGAAGGTAGAAAGTGAAAAGCCGTCCTTTCATTCCAGTCCTCCCTTGCCTTCCCCAGAGTTAGTTTCAGTTTTGTGTGTATTCTTCCATCACCTTCTATGTAAACACAAACATTCTGAATACAATATGCACACTGTTCCATGATTTGGTCTTTTCATTGTCTGACACTTCTTGGAGATGATGACATATCAGTACATATAAATTTCACCCATTTTAAAAAGTGGCTACACGATTCCCATGTATGGGACAACTAGAATTTAACCACCCTCATTTAGACATTAACTCTTTTTAAAACTATAAATATATATATTTTACTGATTTTTTTTACAGAGAGGAAAGGGAGAGAAACAGAGAGCCAGAAACATCGATGAGAAACATTGATCAGCTGCCTCCTGCATACCCCCTACTGGAGATGTGTCCGAAACCAAGGTATACATCCTTGATAGGAATCGAACCTGGGATCCTTCAGTCCTCAGGCCAACACTCTATCCACTGAGCCAATCCAGTTAGGGCGAGACATTAACTCTTTTTAAAACAATATTGAGAGGTATATCCTTATGGTACATCCTTCGTTGTTAAGTTTTGTACATGCGAGATCTTGGGAGACTTTCTGTGGCTTTGTGAAGCTAGCATTTGGGTATCTGTTGTGTGGAAAACCAGTCACCTTTTAGAATTTAGCTTGTTTAACATAGTTTCCATCCCACCAGCAATTGTGTAAAGTAGCTGGCTAATGGATCACTTCTATCTAAACATTTTCTCCTAAAAGTTAGGTATTTCAATAAGAGTTATTTCAGGCAGGGACAATTTAATTTTTAAGTAAGTCCCTCTCTTGATAGAAACAGCAGTTGAATCTGAACTCCAGCACCTCATTAAAATCCAAGAACTGTAAGCTAACCATGATTGTGTGGGGCCACTGGTTCCCTGGATGTGGAGCTAGTGGCCCCCATGCTATCATGGTTAGCTTACCTGAATGTGGGGAATGTGCCCAGAGGCTGTTAGGGGCAAGTCTTGAGCTTCCCAAGGACCTGTTCCTATTGTAGCCACAGGCCTGTGTCGCTGCTCTGATTTCCACCTGCACTTCTGTGCCACCAATTCGTGGGTTATTTTTCCGCCAGCTTTGTGCATGTTAACCTACCTGAGGGGGTGTGCTTAAACTTCTTATTCATATTGATGTATTTCTGCAAATTTTTGTTTTTCATCACCTTTCTAAAGTTAAGTCTTCTTAGGAAGATCTGAGGATGTTTAAAGAAACTGGTAGTGAGTTTTTGTTTTTGTTTAGATGTTTTAGTATTTAACCTGGTGTTTGGAACCTGGGCTTTGCCATTTCATTCTCTAGACTATTAATCATATTATAATTACCACAATTAAATTTTGGGACAAACCTGGAAATCTGTATATACTGTACCTCATTGGTCAGTCAATTAGTATGTCGTATTTTAAATAAAAAAAAAAACATACAAAATACTTGCCTACAGTTTTGTTTGAAAGACAATTTGCTAAAATATCAATCAGTATCACCAATGAATAGGCTCTACTCCTTGTAATTGTTCTTGTCAGTGGTGATCTGAGATGGGTGTAGTTACTGAGCTTTTGAAAGTATATGTATCTAACGTCTATAATGTGCACCTATTAATAACTGCCTCCCATAAATAATAACAGACCACTGCTCATCAAAACCCTGCAACTTTTTTTGCCCGAGTTGTATGGATAAGGAAACTGAAGAGGATAGTTGAACACACAAGGGCCCACAGTTTGTAAGTCCCTCTGAGGAGCTGAGGCTCAGAATTAAATGACCTAACCATAGGCAATTAAAGGTCACACTGCTAATTAGAAGCCTCACGGTCTGAAATCAGATTCATCAGTGTTGCTCACAGTCGTTATCTAAGGCAGGACCTCATGTGTGGGCCTGTTCTACATATTTTAAGACATTTAGATTCTCTGGATCCCACCCACTAAATGTCCATTAAGACCCCAATGACTGTGCCATCCAAAATGTCCCACATATTTCCAATATCTTCTACCAGGTGTCATATTTACATTTCTTAGTTTCATACTTATCTCTGATCATTATATTACATTGCCTCCCATGGGAATTTTTTAATCAACAGTAATCAAACTTGACTCTTGCTCATAATTTGGGATAGTTAGAATAATTAGAATAATTGTAAATTATTTGAATATAGAATCACAGCTGACAGAGAGCATCCCACCCAAATCCCTGTTTTATGGATTAAACACATGTGTGCAACACACACACACACACACACACACACACACACACACACACACACTTCTACCCACCGAGAGGCACAAAGATGGGAGAAAAGACCTTCTGAAAGTCAAAAAATAAGTCGGCAGGACTAGACTTAGCCCCTACTGAGGTGGGAGCCATTTCTTTGCGTTACCTGTTTGCTTCAGGCCAAGGGATTTGACTGAGCTGTGTTTATTTTCTAATGAGCGATTTTGACCTTTCAGAAGGAGCCACTTGGAGAGTTAATGTAATTGAATTGAAACAGCACACCATGGAACTGCAGGACAAGTTTGTGGCTATTTTGGAAAAGGTCCTTTGAACTTTTTATAATGCTGACAAAACTGGACACTTGGGGTGAGACTTGTCAGTCTTCCCCTAGCAGGAGTTTGTGCAGGCTCTCCCACTGTTAAGTCGAATAAGAGGCAGGTCAACTAATCTCATCTAGACTCATTCTGGTGGTTCCTTTAGAGCAGTGTTTCCCAAAGTGTGGTACGCGTACCCCCAGGGGTACGGGAAGAGTTTGGTGGGGGTACGCGTTGCACCGGAGTTTGGTGGGGATATGCACTGCACCGTGGTTAGCTGCGCCTAATTCTACGTTCTCATGAGTACGAAGGGTACTCAGCGTTACGAAAATTATAGAAGGGGTACACATATGTGAAAAGTTTGGGAAACACTGCAGAGGGAAAGAATTTTTGGTGAATGAAAAACATTATTGTTTGAGAACATTCACTTGTTCAGAAAACTTCTTCAATCCCTGTCGAGTGGCAGATACAGTTTTAAGTTCTGTGGATGAAGTGGGTATAGATTTTGCCTGTCCTTTATGGTGCTGCTTCCATACTTTTTCTGTGTCTTCAATAAAAGATAACTTGAAAAGATTACTTGGTTTTTTAGGGAACCAGACAACTGTAATGTCCACTTTACAGGAACAAGGTCAGAGGTTAGTTCTGACAAACATACTCTCTCTTTACCTGACAGTACCACCTCGTTTGGTACCTTGTTTGTTACTGTTTTAATTGAATGCATATGGAATATGAAATGTTTCTTGGAACAGATTTTTTTTCCCCAGAACAGATTTAATAAAGTTGATTTATTATGTGGGGAAGATCATTAGATGATTATATCTTTTTTAAAAAGGCATCTTTAACCTCACAGAATTGCTTGGACCTCAAATTTGGATTGTGGTTAATCAGTTAAGCCTCAGAGCTTGAGGGAACTATGACCAGTGCAGAAGTGGCTTCTGATGAATGATGGGAGAGAATTTGCAGGTGTCGGACCAAACCTTCTCCAAATACCCTTATACAAATTTGGATGTGTTGAAGGATATGCATTTCATATTAATTGTGGGAAAGAAAAGTTCATTTGAATTGTTGACATAGGTTTTCATTAGTGATTCAGAAATAGAGGCTGTTTTGAAATCACCCAAGTCATCGTAGTAGGAAAACAATTCTCCTTCTTGTGCTTCCCTTTCTCCTTTTTATTCTTAATATATAGAGACTGGGAATGTAACTGGGGAAAAGTCTAAGTTAATAACTCACTGTGCAGACATTAGATTCATTTAGAGCTGTTTTGTCTCCTTTATTTTCAGGAGGGAAAGAACACTCATTAAAAAGCTTAAAATTGGAGAACTCTTTAAAAAAATAAAATTAATAAAACAGAACAGATTTAGGGCATCTCCTGGGTTTGTTCATTACAATTTGTGTGCATATCGCTTGCATCCATAGCTATAGTGTATTGCAGTTATCAGTGTTCTTAGTGATGTCCTTGGTTCAAAACAAACATCTGAAATTGTGTTCTGGGAAGTCTTGTCTTAAAGTCAGGAAATGCTCAGCCAGCATGACTCAGTGATTGAGTGTCGATCTATGAACTAGAAGGAGGTCACGGTTTGATTCCCAGTTAGGACATATACTCAGATTGCAGGCTCAAGCTCCACTGCAGGGTGTGTAGGAGGCAGTGGATCAATGATTCTCTCTCATCATTGATATTTCTATCTTTCTCTTCCTCTCCCTTCTTTTCTGAAATCAATAAAAAATACGTTTAAAAAAATCAGGAAATAACCCCAGAAGTACATTCAAGGAGATAGGAAAGTGTTTAGGTTGCAATTTGAGTGAAAACAAGTTTCAAAATAGTATGCATATATGTTCTCAATTTGGTGAGATATTACTGTTTTTCAAAACTTTATATTGAACCATAGTAACTCTTATAAGAAAATAAATGTGATTAGAAGTGGGAGGGAAAAACCCTATTTCTTGACAAAGCAGTGAATCTCCCTTCTCTCAAAAAAAGAAAAGGGGCAAAGATATAGAAAAATATTTAATAGTTCAATAGCCTGGAAACATGTTCATATATTGTGACATGAAAATGATTATGAAATAATATGAATAGTTCTAAACTTACAAAATAATTTATCAAACAAGAAGTATTCAAAAAGCATGTATAAAAAGTCTAAAAAATATACAAAGTATGCCAAAAATATACAAAAATTTACAGAAAGTAAAAATATATTTAACATTGTAAAAATATATTTAAAACACACACACACACACACACACACACACACACACACACACGTGCACAGGCACACACACATCAGTGGACCAAATTTTCCTGTTGTTGGGTGCCCTAAAAAGAGAATTAGGGAGAAATATTTCTAAATGGTAAGTGATCTGACTGAAAGGTAAGGTTTTGGTAATTTTTCTTGTTTATGTGTATCTGATTTACTAATACCATTCAAAGAACATTGGTTACTTTTGCAAATGGGAAAAGTAAAAAAATCATAATACATTTCACAAAGATTTTCAGTAGCTAAAAAAGAGAGAGAAAAAAATCGGCCCAGACAGTCACTTTTCTTCTACCTGGACAGTTAGAAGAAAAGTTTCCTATTTTATTTGATAACCATTTGAGGATTTGGTGTCTTATGAAGGAAATGATGCTTTGTTGCCCAGGGTTATAACTTACTTCAGTGATGTACACACTTAAGCCAGCAGAATGAATGAATGGATGAATGATTCTTCAAGTGCTGTGCTTTTTAGTTTCTTTAAACTAAGGGAAAGGCAGAGCATTGTAGTTTCATTGTATATTTTAGATGAAAGACAGAGCAATTGAAAATAGTGTGAAAATTTCCAATATTCTATGTATATTTATATAACAGGGACACCTTGGGAAACAACTCATTTTAAGAAATTTTATAAGGAAATGTTAGTTTTAATTATGAATTTGATAGATTGTGTATTTATCATGGGACAGCCCAGGTAATAGAGAATGTTTTCCAAACTGTCCAAAAATAGAGTCCTTCTTGGTCCGCAAGGGACTGCCTGTACTAGGATTGTAAGCCAGGGAAAACAACCAGGAGACCTTCTCATAACTGACCTCATTGTATAGGTGAGAAACCTAGAGTCAGAATTGAGAGGAAGTAGAAAATAATAAAACTGCATTTCTTTTAACATTTGACCTCAGATTTTTTAAGTGATCCGATTTGTTTCTTCCATTTAGTCTAAGGAACAAGGTGGCTTTATTCTAACTATGTTAATAATAGGTGGTTACATAAAAAAGTAACTTAAGTTGCTATGATGATCTTTTTCTTTTCCCTTTTTTTTTTTTTTTTTTTTTTTTTTTTTTTTTTTTTTTTTTTTTTTTTTTTTTCCTTTTTGGTTGATAAAACCAGGCCAGTCTCACTCCAGAAAGGCAGGGGAATGGGGTTGGTGATCAGGAGGTAGGTGTGAAGATCTCAGGAACTGACTTGGGTTCAGTTCTCACTCTCTATGGCAGGCAGTCCATGACGGTTGCTCTTACCCTAAGATCTGACTGGCAGCTTCCTTTAAGCTTCTTGATTCAGTTCTTGAGGCAGAGAAGCTGATTGACTGACCCATCTCTTTGCCAGTAAACACAAGTCACAGGCCCTTGGCCAGCCTGTGAACGGCTGCCTCTTGGTCAGGTATTCTTCCAGGCTGTCAGCTGTGGTGTGTGTGTGGGGTTGTAGCATGTGATACCGGAGACAGAAACTGAGCCTCAGGTCGTGATAGATCCCCCAGAAATAGGAGTGGTGAACAGAAACCCTGATTTATGTCTATTACAATAAATTACTTAATTCTCCGTTAAACACATTTCCCATAATCTGCTCTGAGACTGTATTTAATATTTTAATTTGTTTCGATATTGGAATAAATTTGGGATTTTCTTATAGCCCATCTTACATTCTTATTAGCCTCATTTAGGAACACAGAAGGCAGCTTTTGTGACTTGCAAAGTTTATTATGGTAACTTGGTTTTACAATTCATGCTGAATTTTCTTTTGAAGCTATAAATTACTTCAAAGTATTTAAAAAGGAAGTTAGAAAGTTCTTATTGTTCTGAGTTCCTTTAATTTCATTAAATATTTATTCTTCTCAATATTGAAAAATAATCCAGGTTCAAAAGGCAAGGCATTTAGATTAGTTTTTAAAGTATTTATTAAATTGCTGAGCAGTACACACTGTTCGGGATATGACATAGTCTGTGCTTATGAGATGAGTTGAGAGATAGTGTGACTTTCAAAGGGAGCTACTTGAACTATAGGAGATTATAATAGATACACTTTAGAGAAATGTTTTAAAGGATTATTTAAATGTTTTAATAGATTTAAAAATATATATATTTTATTGATTTTTTTACAGAGAGGAAGAGAGAGGGACTGAGAGTTAGAAACATTGATGAGAGAGAAATATCCATCAGCTGCCTGCTGCACACCCCCTACTGGGGATGTGCCCACAACCAAGGTACATGCCCTTGACCGGAATCGAACCTGGGACCTTTCAGTCTGCAGGCTGACGCTCTATCCACTGAGCCAAACTGGTTTCGGCAGGATTAATAGATTTTGATCTTGGTTAAAAATTTTTTTGGATAGTTGCATAAGACTGTGTAAAGATGCTTTTAATGGAAGATAAACTATAATCATATATTATGAGAAGGTAATTACTAAGCCAGAATTTATTTTATTTTATTAAAAAATATATTTTATTGATTTTTCACAGAGAGGAAGAGAGAGGGATAGAGAGTTAGAAACATCGATGAGAGAATCATCGATCATCTGCCTCCTGCACACCCCCTACCGGGGATGTGTCCGAAACCAAAGTACATGCCCTTGACCGGAATCGAACCTGGGACTTTTCAGTCCACAGGCTGACGCTGTATCCATTGAACCAAACCAGTTTGAGCCTAAGCCAGAATTTATTGAATGCATCTATGATATTTAGAGAAAAAAGTTTTTATTAAGTCAAAAAAGAGCATGTGAACAATTCATCCATCATTGCAAATATATTTCCATTGTTGTTTCTAAATAAGGTATACACATGGATTAGGAGGGTAAAGAACAGGGTTAGGAGAAGGACATTACAGGGAATTGCAGGAGCAAACATTTAGCAATGAATACATCTTTCGAGACTGGGTAGTAATCCAATTTTGAAAATAATGACTAAGTGTGGAAAGTAAAGGTGGATGAACCAGATGGCTTGACTAAGAAACTTGATTTGATATAATTGGCAACAAACATGAATGGGGTTTTGTTAGGTGCTTTCCACCTCCTGTCCTAGGGAATGAGATCATTATAGGTGCAGATAAAGCGTGGCTCTTGCCCTTAAGGAGCTGTGATTAATGACATATGAAAAAGTTTAAATTAGCACATCAGTAGTTAGAAAGTTATTTCTTCAACTTGTGGATTTCTCAGTAAAAATTTTGGGAAACTGAGTGTCTTCTGGGCAGCCTGCAAAAGGGAAAATAAGGGTTAAGATTTAAATTTTAAGGTAGGGGTGGGGATCTGATGATTTAATTAGAATGAAAATGTCTTTTTGGTTTGGAAAACTGTTTTTTTGTGTCACATACATGCTATTTCCCACCAGTACAAAGGAAAAGGCATTTTGATGTTTCACATGCTTATTTTCAGGGTTAAAATGAGCTACATAAACTGCCTGGGGACTGTGCCTGGCGCCTCCCTGGGAGTGCTCCTGGCTGATGTCGATACTTACCTTCGTGGTATTAGGTACCACACAGAAGTGTAAATGCTGGTTTACACACTTTTCTACTGCTAGACATGCGTTGGCTGAGGCCTTTCCACTATATTTAAATCCTTCCATCCTGAGAGGTTTGTGAAGTTCTTCTCCAAGCAGAGGAAAGAAAGAAGAAGCTCACTTAAACTGTGTTTGTTTGAGAGGTAGACATTAGAGGAAGAAAGCACTAACTTTGTAGTACTTTGGATTGTGTATTCTTAAATTAAAAATTCATTTGCTTAACATGCTGCTTATGAGAATGAGAAAGTCTCCCATGGTTCTTACTCTTCTAATAAAGTAAAATTTTAATAGAAAAAACAAAATAGAAATAGAAAAATATAATTAAATTTATCTTGTGCTGTTATTGGTTTCTAAATTATTCATGTCTAATTACATACCATCTTTCCCCTGAGAAGAAACGACCAAATTAGAATTCGAATTTGGGAGAGGGCTGCCAAAAATGAAGCATGCCTGCTGCGATTTCTCTTCTTTTTCTTTTAAAAAATCTGTTTTTATTGATTTGAGAAAGAGAGAGAAAGAGAGAGAGAGAGAGAGAGAGAGAGAGAGAGAGAGAGAGAGAGATGAAGTGAGAGGGAGAGAGAGGAACATTGATGTGAGAGAAGAATATCGATCAGCTGCCTCTTGCCTGCCCTCTACTAGGGATGGAGCCCACAAACTGGGCATGTGCCCTGACTGGAAATTGAGAGGAAGACCTTTTGGTGCATCGGACAACGTTCAGCCAACTGAGCCACACCGGCGAGGGCCCTGCTGTGATTTCTGTGTTGTGTTTGCATGGTAGACATAGCAGTTGATTTCAGCTTTGTCTCCCAGTGGTGGTTTAGCCACTCACTCAACCAGGTGGGTCCCAATGTGAAATCACTGCCCTCCCTGATCTAGGAGGAAATAGCAAGCTTTGAAAGGACTGGCCATCCAAATACAAACTTGTGAAGTGGGAGTTTGCCATGCCTTGCAGAATTATTTCAACTTCAATCTTCCGTACTGCAGCCTCGCTTCTCCTGCTCATTCCTTTGTACTCTTTGAACTGCTACATCAGTGTAGTTTTTCTGGAGAGGAAGCCACTGGCAATAAACACACCGGAGTTTGAGAATTGCTATACCAGAATGCCCCTGATATTCTTCTGAATGTCATTGGGTTAATGCTACAAAGATTCTTGCCTTACTATACTCAGATTTAATTGAATGTTTAGAACCATAGCCTTACAAGTGTAATTTGCATATTTTTTCCTGTAGATACTTTTCTTACAAGGACAGCATAGTTAAGTTGCTCATTAACTAGTCCTGGAAAGAACTCCTATTGCATCTTCACAGCTTGTGTTCACTGTAAAGTTCAGCAACTCTTACTGTGCCTTCCCCGGTGCACGGTATAAAGACATCACATTAGCAGTTGTCTAATCTATGCAGAGTCCATCCAGACCTGTTCTGGTTTCCTGTCCTCAAGCCACTGGCTAACAACACGCTTCCCCATCTCACTGGAGCAAGAGTGTCAATATCCTTTACCCAGGACTTAACAGAAGCAATTTGAAACCAGAAAATAGTGCAAGAATCATGATGTGATTTGGAATTGAAAAATTTGGTTGCTTTCATCAGTAAGTCAGAACTTTCCCGTGCCTTTGCTATCCAACAGGCATGATTTGGAAACCTTTTCTACTTCCTCACAATGTGAACTTGGATAAGTTTTTGACCTTGGACAATTTTGCAACTTTGGACAAGTTATGTAACCTCTTTGGGCCAAATGTGCGCATTTGGGAAGTTGGGGATACGAACCCTACTTCCTTTGCAGGGTTTGGTGGGATTAAAGGTAAAGAATTTCATTCTATCTGACCATCACAGTTATTGTCATGGACACCTAATTTTTGATGTATTAATGAGGATGCAGGAAGGCCTTTTTAGCCATAGGCAGTACATCAGATATAGTCTTATGTAACTTATTCAGATATTTTATTTCCTCTTCCTCTCAAGTAGCAGTATGTAAAGTTCTCTCTTTACATACTGCTACTTGAGAGGAAGAGGAAATATACCGTATTCTCATTTTGGCTCCTGCTTTTGGAAAGCATTAACGACAGCATTAACTATTTTAGCGGGTTGGCATGTCATTTGAAGGTGGCATTACCATAGGTTCCTCAAATGATTTGCTGTTTAATTTGCCTCTCTGCACCTGTGACTTTTTCTGAGGGATGTTGTGTTCTTTTGATTCCCCCTACTGCGGTGTGAAAGCACACAGAGCTATAAAACAAGTTAACATGCCAGAAAATCAGACCTTGTGAAGTGTAAGGATTTTTTTAAAGTGTTTCCTTTGAGCTACAGAAAGATAAGATACAAGAGACAAAGCCTTCAGGTTTTTTGCTAACTCAGAACACTTTGTGGACCCTGAATGACTTGGTTCTTTTCCTTTAAATCATTCATTGGTGGGAACAATACAGTCAGTATATTCTGTATCTAAGTACAATGGCCTCTTTTCTGTGAACATTTTCCTTCTTGTTTTTGGTGTCTCCCATCCTACACAGAAGCTGAAAAGAGGAGCAGGTGGCCTCTTCTCCTCACTGTTGAACTTTGAGTTCCATACTTAAGTTTTGAGACTTAATCTCTGTATCTGTGTGTGGGCTTTATAGCAGTTGGGAGATCAAATGAGATGCTGCTACATCAGTAACTTAGTTGAGCTTCCAGCACATATTGTCTTAGCTGTTATCTTTATTTTATCCTAGAGGCCCAGTGCATGGAATTCATGTGCGGGTACGGTCCCTAGGCCTGGCCTGCAATCAGGGCCATCTTCCCCAGCTGCCCACAGCCAGCCCCACCCCCCGCTGCCACCCACCCTCAGTTCCCCATTTGCCATCAGGTGATCGGTGCCTGACGACAGGAGGAAAGGACTGAGGGGTCAGCTGTTTCCTCCCACTTGCCTGCCCTGCCCCCACCACAAGTGGCCATCAGGTGATCAGAGCCTGCTGGCCGGGGAAAGGGACCAAGAGGTGGTCAGTGCACCTCATAGTGACTTGGTCCAGTGGTCATTCTGGTCATTCTGCCTTTAGGGTCAATTTGCATATTACCCTTTTATTTTATAGGAAGGATGTGTTTTTGTACCTACAGGAAGGAAGTCCAAACTCCCTCTGACCTCCTCCCCTCTTCCCGCTTATCCCCTCCCCCGTCTCACCCTCAGCAGTACATTCATCCTGGACAGCACCTTTCCCTTCTATGTATAGCACAAACCAGCTTCTCTATCCTACAGTCTCTGGAAAACTTGCAGGTGGACCTCAAACAACCATTTAACCAGACAAAGCACCTTCCTCCGACTCATCCACATCCTTCTGAAATAACCCCTCCTTGCACTCAGTGACTACCTGCTTCTCTCTCCTGAAAGCATTTTATTCGGGCCCAGATATTGGGACTCTTAGACTGTCAGAGAGATCCCTGAAAAATAATGCCTTTTCCAACCGGCAAAACTGGTGTGGTGTTCGAAGTCAGGACAGTGGTGTCCTTTGGGAACAGTGTGGTCCCACATGTGTTCATTGTAAGAAAGTAAGGAAGCCAGCCAAGGTTTCTGTGTTTTTCTGTCAGTCTGTAATATATCCATTAATGCAAATGTCTCTTAATTTTTAAGGGAACTGCTCTTTCTGCAGATATCATAATTCACATATATATTTTACAACTACAGTCACATGCTGCATAACATGTTTCAGGTGGACCGTGTAGGGGTCCTCAAACTTTTTAAAGTGGGGGCCAGATCACGGTCCCTCAGAGAGCTGGAGGGCCGGACTATATGAACTACTAATTCCTACTGTAACACCTCGGCTGCGCTCACTGCCCAAAAAACCTGGCGGGCCGGATCAGACTCCTCTGCGGGCCGCATGTGGCCCATGGGCCATAGTTCAAAGACGCCTGGTGTATAGGGTGGTGGTCTCATAAGATTATAATGGAGGTGGATTCATTTTGCCCAGGGAGGTGGTAACCATTCTAATATTTTAGGAAAGTTACTGTTTTGTGCCTTCTCAGTGTGTTAGCAATCTCTACAAATGCCTCAGGGCACTGCCTTGGGCCCAGTGAGCTTCCCATTGACACCCCTCTTCCTAAACCAGGGTTATAACCGAACTGACTCACCCTGTGGTTTTTACATTATAAGACACCCTTTGGCAATAACCATTAGGAAACGTGGAGAAAAAAGTGTCTTACTTGAGCCCACAAGAGACTCCAAGGGGTACCAGTCAGGTGGAGGTTAGAGAGAGTAATTGAGCTTGAGGTTCTGCTTTTATTGGGGTAGGAGGATGGGGTCGGGGTTTCATAGGCTCCCTCATTATTGGTCAATTTAAAATGTAACAGCAGAGTTAAAGCTCAGGAAGAGAGGAACAAGTATTTCAAATGGTCAGTTATCTAAATCAACCAAGATCTCTAAAACCAAGAGGCGGCCTTGTTATATCTGGTCCTGTGGCCTGTGGCTGCAATGTGTTGATCCGAGATAGTCTCTCTTGAAGGGATGCCTCTCTGAAGTGGAGATCTGGGCCAGCCCATCAAAGCTTAAATCTGACAGTTGCATGCCAAAAAGACAAGCCAGCTGTCAGGGATTACACCACAGACACTCCTGCTTGTGGTGGTACTGGTGCAAACACACGTACTATGTTGCCAGCTTTATGAAAGTACAGTGCGCACAATTACAGTCCAGTCCACGTGGCCTCGGTTTGTGTAAGTGCACTCTGTGACATGGCAAATGACGCATTTCTCAGAACATGTCCCTGTTGTTAAGTGGACTTGATATCCACATACATGTTTTCAAAGGGTCATATTTCATTTTTAGTTGAGGATGCGTTTCATGAAAGTAAATGAGGAAGCATTTCTAAACCTTTAAGGTGATGTGGGTTAAAGTCTATAAGCTCTTGGGTCATACATGTATGTATATGGACTCTAGTTGTTCCACTTGTTCTTGTGTTCTGGTAAAAACGAAAATGTAAACCTGTTGCTATCCCTTTCACCCTACAGTTTTAATTCTTATAGTTTGAAAACTGTACTTTCTTGCTTCTTTATCTTTCTCTATATTGTCAATTAGCAGATATTTACCTGAATGGATAACAGATAATTCATAAGTACACGATTTTAAAACTCATACTATTAGATGTACATGGTGTGCAATTTTTATTGGCATTATATGCACATGCTTGCTTCTGCTTTGGTATGACCTGTAAACTTTAGTCTGAATAGCAGTCAGAAATTATCTGGGAAGTAGGAAAGAATACTTTTTTTCAATAGAGAATAAGAAATGAAAAATAGCTGCCTTCAATTTTAGATTTGTTTTTTTTTCCTTATAAGCAGCTCATTACTTGAAGAAAGAACTTTAATTTACTTATTTTCTCCTAGATTGGAAAGAAGGCTAATGGAGAAAAATAACACAAATCAGGTAAATGTATTTTAAATTTCTTTATGTACCTTGATGCTTGGTTTATATTTCCCATGTTTTCCTACTACAAAGAACTGAATAATTTTTTTGATGCTTGCAATCCTTTCAATTTAGAAACTCGTGTTCTTCAATTTGGGAAATTTTCTTGTAATATTTAAAAAATAATTATATTTCCATCTTATTCACTCTTTTCTACAAGTCTGTCTGTTGTATATTCGGACCTACTGATTTAACTCTCTAATTTTTTAATGTCTTTTTCTTAGCTATTTTTCATCTCTGCATTTTTTGGGGTGTGTGTGTGTGTGTATATGTATTATTAATCCTCCCCTGAGGGTATTTTTCCATTGATTTTTAGGGAGAGTGGAAGAAAGAGAGAAACATCAATGTAAGGCAGAAAAAACCACATTGATTGGTTGCCTCCTGCACCCAGGGCCCAGGTTGGGGAGGAGCCTGCTACCATGTACATACCTTTGACAGGAATCAAACCCAGCATGCTTTGGTCCTCAGGCTGACACTTTCCACTGAGCTAAACTGGCAAGGGCCATCTCTGCATTTAATAGTTTGTGAGAGGTTTCCTTAGAATTTATTGAACTTGTAATTTCTGCTAGGATTTTTAAAATTTGTCTCTGAATATTTTCTTTTTAAAAAATAGGACTATTCTTAGAGTATTATTGCTATAAGCACAATTGTGGCCACGTCTTTTTGGAACAGATTCAACTTAATGCTATGCATGGCCAATAGAATGCTCCTAGATTTTTTACCCAGTTTATGGTTTATACACCGTTTTCTTTACCAACCATGTTAGCTTCCCTGGACAATATTTTGAGTAAATGACTAAAATCGAAGTAAAAAAAAAAAATACAACTTTTTATTTCATGGATGCAATAGTTTCTCTTTTCCTTGGAGAATCTGAATTGAATTATTTTGCTGTCTTCTTGTGCTCTTTGAATTTTTTCCGTTGTGTTTCCTCTTCCTACCAGCTTGTTTTGGTCCCTGATTTTAATGGAAGAAGATTTCTCAAATGAATGGTGAAGATTTAGTTTTCTTTTTATATTTAGAAATTGATTACCTAGTGGGCTTCCCTGTAAAGGTTTTGGGGCAGGGACCTGGCCATTTGAGTTGGTGACTCCTAGATCTCAGAATCTTCAGGTCTTTTTTTCTTAGATCTTTCAGTTTCTCCAAAAGACTAAAATCCTGCCTGTGGGGATTTGGGCAGAGCCAGAAGAGGGAAAGGAGCCAAAGGTCTCCTCATCCCAGCCTGCTAATGCTGAGCTCTAATGTCTCCCTCTCAGCCTTATCTGACATCTCTGAATCTGAAGTCTTGCTATATCATTTTCTCCAGAGTAAACTGCCTCCTGTTAGGGGAGTAGAGATGGCTTATCTGGCTCTACAAGGTGCGGAGAAGATCGGATTCTAACTGATCCCCCACCCCCCTTTTATTGTTTATAACAACACAAATTTATTATCTTGCTCTCTATAGGTCAAAAGTCTGACATGGGTCTCACTGGGCTAAAATCAGGGTGTCAATGGGGCTGTATTTCTTCCTTGATGGTCTAGAGGAGGAATTCTCCCCTTGATTTGCCCAGCTTCTAGAGAAGCTGGCTGCACTCTTTGCTTCTCGGTCCCCTTCCTCTCTTTTAGAGGAACAATAGCAGGTCAACTACATCTCATGCTGCATTACTCTGACCTCATCTTCTGTCTCCTTTTACTTTTAAGGACTCTATGATTACATTGCACCCACCTAGACAATCCAGTATAATCTCCCTATTTGTTTTTATTGTGGTAAAAACATACACAATATAAAATTTACCATCTTGACCATTTTTAAGTGTATATAGCACAGTAGTGTTAACTATATTCGAATTGTGTGCAACAAATCTTTAGAACTTTTTCATCTTGCAAAACTGAAACTCTACATCCTCTTCACAACTCTTCTTTCCCTCCTGCTCTCAGATTCTGTCAACCACCATTCGACTTTCTATTTCAAAGAATTAGACCACTTCAGACAACTTATCTAAGTGGATCTTAAAGTATTTGTGCTTTTGTGACTAGCTTGTTTTACTTAGTGTAAGTTGCTTCTACCTCCTGGCTGTTTTGAATAAAGAAAGCTGCAGTGAACATGGGTGTGCAAATACCTCTTGGAGATCTTGCTTCCAATTTTGGGTGTTGATATCCAGAAGTGGAATTGCTAGATCTTAGGGTAGTTCTTTGTTTCTTTTCTTTTCTTTTCTTTTTTCTTTTCTCTTTTCTTTTCTTTTCTTTTCTTTTTCTTTTCTCTTCTTTCTTTCTTTTCTTTTCTTTTCTTTTCTTTTCTTTTCTTTTCTTTTCTTTTCTTTCTTTTCTTTTCTTTTCTTTTCTTTTCTTTTCTTTTCTTTTCTTTTCTTTTCTTTTCTTTTCTTTTCTTTTCTTTTCTGTCTTTTTTCTTTTCTTTTCTTTTTTCCCCCCCATAGTGGCTACATTTTCACCAATTGTACACAAGGGTTTCCTTTTTTTCACATCCTCGCCAACACTTGTTATTTTCTCTCTTTTTTTTGTTTTGTTTTTATAGTGGCCATCCTCATAGGTGTGAGGTGACACATTATTTGGTTTTGATTTTCATTTCCCTGTTGATTATGATGTTTAGCATCCTTTCATGTACTTATTGACCATCTGTACTAGTATGTTACTTTCCCAAATGTCATTTAATTATTCAAAATAAACTGAAATTTTTGTTTTTAATATGAGACTTAGTGACACTCTATTTCCTGAGACACTTTTTTGGAGGGAACCCCTTGATTTATCGTTAGGGATATATTCTATATGTCGGTATTATCAGATGATGTTCTTTTATCTAATTCTATTTTACTCTTAAGCTTTAATGAATACTTATAAACTAATAAAATGTCAAGAGAGTCCTGTGTTCTTTTTAGTTACTTGGGACAGTGGCTTTCTTTGTGATTGTATTGATTATTTACAGTGGGTGGGAACTTTTTTCTGTCAAGGGTGCATTTGGGAATTTATGACATCATTCATGGGTCATACAAAATTATCAACTTAAAAATTAGCCTGTTACAGTTGGTTAAACATTTAATTAACTCACCCCTAATGCCGTGGAGGGCCAGACCAAACAATTTCATAGGTCTATGCGGCCAGCTGGCTAGACATTCCACACCTCTAACTTACAGTGTATTACTATTTCTGACCTGTAGGATAAAGAATTATTAAGCGAGGGTTGCCTGGTTGGACTAGGCCCTTAGGGACTATCAAAAATGATTTTGTTTATTTGTTTTGTTGTTGTTCCAAGAATCATTTTCTCTAATGACTGTTAATTGGCCCAAGATATCAGCTATTCAGTTTGGTACATAGAATTCCCTACGATTCTTATTCTGAGGTTTTGAGATGGGCTTCAAAGAGTGCAAGATCTTCTTGAATAGTAGAATAGGTTTAACTTTCATCAGGTACTCCGTGATGTATGGTTTATATGATCCTGAACAGGATCGAGAACTCACCTCTAAAAGGTCATTTAGAAGAAAAAGTAGAATGTTACCTATTAAATTAAACATGATAAAAATAAAATGCTACCTTGCTGGCTACCATTAGATTCCACATTCTTTCACATGTAAGTACAAATAAGTATAAATGAGGGACTAAGTGAACAATTACCTTTTTGTTCTTTGTCACATGCAAAACATTATCTCTAGCTTCCTGGTTATGCAACATGTAACTATAAAAGGTATCATTTATGAGGACAATGTTTGGGTCTTAGAGAAATGACCATCTTTTTTATCAGTCAACTTGTAAAGAAGGTATCTTAGTAGTTAAGTTACTCTTGTTTTCTTATTGAAGATGCTGTACTTAATTTGTGAAAATCAGTTACTTGTTGACAGTTAACGTTAGTATGTAAATATGTAAAACAAGCACCTCTATGTGATAGAGGGTTATAGACTTTAGTTTTTAATTAAGAAAAGGTGGGGTAAGGTTTATATTATATCTATAAAAAAAGCTGAAGGAAGGAAGAGAGGAAGGAAAACACATGGGAGTGGGAGGTGGGGAGGTCAGTTGTGAATTTTTTGTTTCCAATCTAATACTTCTATGTATAGTGAGGTCTATTGGATTTATAAGGTCTGTTTCAGCTTTAGAATTTTATGATTCAATTTTTGAAGTGGTTAAACAAAAATTGCCCTTTTCTTCTAGGTACACCATTGAGTTCTTTGGGAGGCACAGAAGTGTCTGGTTGGGAAGCTTATGAAATAGAAGACAAAACCCTGCCTCAGGAAGCGTACATGAGAACAATTTTAAAGGAAACTACTGATAAATGCAGAACAGTAGCTGTTGGAGGTATGTAACAACTTAGAGCTTGGATTGAATGTAGTGTGACCCACTCTGCTGTACTAAGTCAAGTCCAGCCATTCTCTGGGCATTACCCAGCCTGTGGTCTCAAATACACTAGTTGCTATTGTTCTCTCAACTTGACTGCGTACTGAGATGTGACTCAATGCTTCCTTGAGCAGCTCTGACTGAGCTGTTTCCAGTCCTTCCTATGCCTGACAGACAATAAAGGCGATAGAGGCGACATTGGACTCTGAGCAGATGAAAGTGATAACGGGTTTCTGGCCAGGACCTCACTGCCTTCTTTTCTGGGAATGGGCAGTCCGTATCAAAGCTCAGTGAATGTGAGTCAGCTGTTATTCTGAAATCAGCTGTTATTTAATGGCTTTACTCTTATCTTGGAGGATGTTCTCTTCTGTAGGTATGTATCATGTCATTCTGCAGAAGAGGAGGACCTGTTTTTATTTGTTGTTGTTGTTTGTTTTTAATCTGTTTTAGTAGGAGCTTCTAATAGATGAGGTGGGAAGATGTTTAGAGCCAACATACTAGAAAAAAAAGTATTTAAAACTTAGGTACAAGTACAAACTCAACTTTTAAGTTGAATGTTTGCTATAAACAGTTGGATGAGGTAAAGAATGAGGTGGAGAATAATTGCCTGTAATATGCTTCCTGAATTGGCAGAAACCTTGATGTCTTTGAAACATTACTTATTAAATGAGATTGGTTTATACAGGAAACAATTTAAATACCTAGATGTAGGGAAGTGATATAATGAACTCTGGTACAATCTCACAATAGAGGGTTAGTAGAGATGATCTCTATGAATGAAAGTATGGGATGATTTCTAGGGGTATATTTAAAGTGAAAAACGTAAAGTACAGAAGAATATATATGCTTTGCTATCTTTTATGTGAGAAACAAGATAAAACATAATATATCTGTACCTGCTCATTTGTGCAAGAAAAAAACCATGGGATGGGTGATTGGAACAGAATGGAATGGATGGGGGAGGGAATGAAGTAGGGGGATGGAGATGGTATCTCTCTTCTGAGTATATCTTTGTATACCCCTGACTTTCAGAATTATGTTACTGTTTCTGGCTCTGTGTGTATGGGTATTTAATGTGTGTGTGTGTGTGTGTGTGTGTGTGTGTGTGTGTGTACACATTTCTATGTGTATATATGTATACATGTGTTTCTATGTGTATATATAGACATGTATGTATACACACATTTCTATTTTGGCAACATTTTAAAGTCTGAAATTATTTCAAAATAAACACAAAAATTCACACACAAAAACTAAAATGATTTGATTTTTTTTTCCTAATATTTTACTAAGTTATATAATTTTACCCTTCTAAGTAAGATTTGATTTCTGAATAATTCCTTCATTATGAGGAGGTTATTTTTTATATTTTTTATTATGTGCTATCTGCTATGGGTCCCTATGATGATGTCCTGAGAGATTCTGATGTACTTTGGTTCTTTAATGCAGTGTTATTTCATTTGATTGTGAATTAGTGAAAAGAGTTGCAATAAGTAGAGGATCCCAGTGATGCAAAAAGAAATCAGACTCAGGAAGAAATAGGTAGCATGTGCCTGTGCCCCTCAGTAACCTAAGTGAATCACATACGGTTGTCATCGTTTTATTGTTGTTTCCTGAGAATCCCATGTTAGATTAGTTTTACAGAAGGGGACCTGCTGTCCTATCTGGGCTTCTGATTTACCCCCCCGGAGCCCTTCCCGGCCCATCCCTCAGTCTGCATTGCTACATTAGAACCCAGTTTCCTGGCAACAGCAATATATCTAACATGACTTAAATAATAGACCGTTTTTAGCATATATGATGATGCTAAGCAAGTGGAATAAATGTCAATATAGATTGGTGGATGGAAATTTTGAAAATTGGTAGTGTATTTAGTGCATGGAAGGAACCAGAAACATAATATGGTAAGAATGCTGGCTGGATTAGTAGCACAATTTGTCAGATGCACACTTACATAAGACCACATTATGATTAGAAATTTTAAAATTAATATTTGAAGGGCTTGGGGTTTATTTATTATGATTTCCTTGCGTAGCTGTGTTTGGAAGTTTTAATTTTGTAAACTATGTTAGCATAGCATAGCTGCACAGTTAGCCTTGAATATGGCTGTTTGTTTTTAAAATATTGTGCTGTTTACTTTGACTCTGCATTGGTGGAAATAGTTTCTAAGGAAAATAGTTTGTAACCCATGTTATAAATAATTTTCAGGTTTTTAAATTATTTCAAAGCATTCGCTCTTTATTATTTTGGGTCAGAATTTGAGAACAGACTTTTCCTAACATTTTCTTTTTATCATCACAGTTGTATTTTTCATGTAGTGAGTGCATTTCTGAAACTAATATCTATGATATTTTTAATAATGAATAAATTTAGGTTGACAAAGAAAGTTCACTAATTTTAAAAGATCCTTAAGAAATCCTTTATAGTGAAGACCTGTGTGTGTGGAAGGGCTGGGAGGAGGGGGGCAGCGACGAGGGGGATGAAAGATATCTGTAATACTATCAACAAGAAAAAAATATATTAAAAAAAAGAAATCCTTTAGTAAAACGAGGAAAGCTTCTTTAATTTTGATAAGTCTTTTTCTCAGGTGGTTTTATTCAGGGATTTTTAATATCTAATACCAGGCCTGCAGTGGAGGGCAGTTGGGGGGAAGGGAAACCAGGTCGTCAGAGGAGGGCAGTTGGGGGTGACCAGGCCTGCAGGGAAGGGCAGTTGAGGATGACTGGGTCAACAGGGGAGGGGAGTTAAGGGTGACCGGCCAGCAAGAGAGAACAGTTGGGGACAATCGGGCAGCAGGGGAGCAGTTAGGTGACAATCAGGTTGGCAGGGTAATGGTTAGGGGGTGATCAGGCTGGCAGACAGAAGCAGTTAGGGACTGATCAGGCAGGCAGGTGAGCCGTTGGGAGCCAGCAGTCGGATTGTGAGAGGGATGTCTGACTTCCCTTTTAGACCGGATCCCACAGGGCAGTCAGGCATCCCTCGAAGGTCCCAGATTAGAGAGGGTGCAGACTGGGCTGAGGGACACATCCTCACCGCCGTACCCCTCCACCCCCACATGAATTTTATACACCGAGCTTCTAGTGTACTATAATTATTGATATGGTTAGTTTTAGATTTACCATTTTGTTTCCTAAATGTCCTATTCTTTAAATACTTTTGAATCTTTTAGCTCCTTTTCTTTCTTCTCTTTGTTTAATTGAATACATTTCAGTATCATATTTTTAATTTCTTTCTCAGATTTTTAGTTATACCACTAAACAACTTTGCATTAATATTTTTGTAGTTTCTCTGCAGAATTCAATATTCATCTTTAATAGAAAGTCTTTTTTGAATGAATGTTTTATTACATCATATAAAAATTTGAAACCTACAATATGGTTACAATTGACACTCCCCCTAACCATTGCACTGTTCTCTTCATGTATCCATATGTTATAAACTATACAGAATTATACTTATAATGCAGCATATATAAAGGATGTATATATACATATAGAATACTTGATAAAGTAGATCTAATAACTGTATCTTAAATTAAGAGAAGTCGTTCATGCTTACCTGCAGATTTGCTATTTCCAACATTCTTCATTCTTTTCTGTGGATTAGAACTTACATCCAGTATTACTTCTTTTCAGCTTGCAGAGCTTTCTTTAGCATTCATTGCAGTGTAGGTCTATTGGCAACAGACTCCATTTTCATTTGTATGACGATTCTTTATTTTCCCTTTATTATTGAAATATATTTTTGTTATATAGAGAATTCTGGGTAGACATTTTCCCCATCCTTTCAGCTCTTTAAAGATGTTTATTTTCTCTTGGCCATCTGTTTTTAACGAGATGTCTGCCATCACTCTTCTTATTGCTCTTACATGTGTATTATACCTTTTCTTCTCTAGCTATTTCTAAGATTATTTTTGTTATTATCTTTGGTTGTCATGGTTGGGTAAAGTTTTCTTGTGGGTAACTGAGTTTCCTCCTTTGATGTATTGCTATTTTTGTTCAGCTTTGGAAATTTCTAGGCTGTGTTTCTTTACATTTGTTTTTCTGCTCCATTCTCTGTACTCTTTTTTCAGCATGTAAATTAGATCACTGGATACTCCCCAAGAGGTCATTGAAGCTCTTTTTAAAACATTGTTTTTCTCTCTGTGCTTCAGCGTGGATTCTTTATATTGACATATATTGAAGTCCACCCATAAGTTTTTACTATTATGTCTAATCTGTTATTAGGCTAATCTGTTCTTTAAAAAAGTTTTATATTGTAGTTTTCAGTTTTAGAATTTCCAGTTGTTTTTTCTTTTAGTCTTTATATTTCTACTGAAATTTTGTTTTCTTTACCCATTATATCTAGCTTTCTCTGTGGATTCTTTAATATATTTATCATTTATATTTTAAAGCCTTCTAATTTCATTTTTTTGGCTTATTTGTATATGTTTCTGTGGTTTGCTTTGTCTTTGACAATGGTGTTATATTTTCTACTTGCCTTACATAGCTCTGAATTTTTAATGGAAGCTGACATTGTGGATGCTACATTGTAAAGACTTGGGATTCTGTTATGTTGGGAGTTGTGTTTTCTTCAGGCAAACAGCTAAAATAATGGCAAATAAACCTGGATATTTTGTAGGCTCATTTTTATGCTTTGTCTTTTCCATTTTGTCTATTATTTTCTAGGAAATATTCTCTAGTCAAGATAAGTGGTCTCTATTTCTTAAGCCCTGGTTTCAAAGGAAGGTCTGAGGCCTTTACCAGGCCCCAGGAACCTCACAGGTCTTGCTCAAACTCCTCTGAGATGGGCAGCTGTTGGAATAGAGCAGCTTTCTAAAAACTTTCAACTGTTGTTCCTGTGCTGCCCTCCCGCCCACACACACATCCTTGGGTCTTTATAGTTCTGAGTGTAGCCAACAAGTGTAGAATTTATTTGCAAATTTGGGAATTCACCCTCTATCATTTCCTCATTTAGGGGATTTTCTGCCTTATTTTGCTGCTACCGTGACAGAACCCTTTTCTGGCCAATAAGACTGTAGCTTGCTGCTTGAATTCCATCTGCCTTGGCACAGACTTGGTTGTGCCAATAGATAAGCTGCATTAATGTAAATTATCATCCTCTGTGGTTCCCTTCTTTTAAGGGCTGTGGATCATCTACTTTCTGCTTGCTTTTGGTTGTTTTCTAGTGCTTCCAAGTTAATTTTTATATTTGTTCACAGCTTCAATTGTTATTGCATGGAGGGCAACTCTGTCATCATGAAGACAACCTCTTTCTTTTTAAAAATGTTTTTATTGATTTTTTTATTTTTAGAGAGAGAGGAAGGGAGAGGGATAGAGAGAAAGAAACATCAATGATGAGAATTATAGATAAGCTGCTTCCTGCAAGCCTCACCCTGGGGATTTGAGCCCACGACCTAGGCATGTGCCCTGGCTGGAAATTGAACCGTGACTTCCTAGTTTAGAGGTTGGTGCTCAACCACTGAGCCATGCTGGCCGGGCAAAGACAATCTCTTATCTTATTTTTATTTGGAGTTTAAAAATATCTTCAAGTCATGTATAGTGGATGAAACTATTATTACTGACCAATCAAGTATTATTTAAACACAAGCCAATACTGAGTATTTGTGAAAAGAAATATAAGTTATTAAGGAATACTCTAAGATAGGAAAATTGGTAATCTCTCTAATTTAGGCACAGGCTCATGTTCAATAATCACATGAATTGAAGTTTAACATACTTAGTATATTTATTTAAAACTGCCAGTGTAAACACTGGAAATAAATTTCAAGTAACCACTTCAACATTTCTAATGCCTCGCTGACAATTTCTACTTATTTAAATAACCTTTCAGAGAGGAGATCTCACTTTTGATGTTT